>NW_026606864.1:0-1352500 GCF_029890125.1 Rhinichthys klamathensis goyatoka
CTGATCATGTGTCAGGTGTTTGCCTTCAAACTAATCCATCCAGTCCTTTGGTGTGTGTTCTGGGCTCCTCACGTGACCTGCGATTCAGACATCATTTCATATTGTTCCTACAATGGAGCGTTTTTACAATGAGGAGAGGTTTGGGTTTGAAAGGTAATACAACAAGTGTAGGCTCAAATGTCAGGCCGATAAATAGTGGGAAAATGATCAGGGTGTGTGTTTGAGGAACAAAGCTGCTCCGCTTATGTCACTGAAAATCTCATATTTACGTTTTAATCCGACTCCATGAACCTGTTCTGGGAATTTACTTCATTGTCCTGGAGCTTAAGAAAGCATCTTCAATTTATTTAGGAAATGCTCAGACATTAATATTACTTCTTAACGTCTACACTTAGATAGCATTTAAATCTATACTTAGTATGTTTCCAAAAAATGGATTGGTTTTATTTGGGAAAAATGTTCCATAATAGCAACAACTTTTCTCACTCAGTAAGAGGAGGCAAGACTAGAAAATATTGTACACTCACCGGCCACTTTATTAGGTACACCTGTCCAACTGCTCGTTAACACTTAATTTCTAAGCAGCCAATCACATGGCGGCAACTCAGTGCATTTAGGCATGTAGACATGGTCAAGACAATCTCCTGCAGTTCAAATCGAGCATCAGTATGGGGAAGAAAGGTGATGATTGTTGGTGCCAGAAGGGCTGGTCTGAGTATTTCAGAAACTGCTAATCTACTGGGATTTTCACGCACAACCATCTCTAGGGTTTACAGAGAATGGTCCGAAAAAGAAAAAACATCCAGTGAGCGGCAGTTCTGTGGGCGGAAATGCCTTGTTGATGCCAGAGGTCAGAGGAGAATGGCCAGACTGGTTCGAGCTGATAGAAGGGCAACAGTGACTGAAATAACCACTCGTTACAACCGAGGTATGCAGCAAAGCATTTGTGAAGCCACAACACGCACAACCTTGAGGCGGATGGGCTACAACAGCAGAAGACCCCACCGGGTACCACTCATCTCCACTACAAATAGGAAAAAGAGGCTACAATTTGCAAGAGCTCACCAAAATTGAACAGTTGAAGACTGGAAAAATGTTGCCTGGTCTGATGAGTCTCGATTTCTGTTGAGACATTCAGATGTTAGAGTCAGAATTTGGCGTAAACAGAATGAGAACATGGAACCATCATGCCTTGTTACCACTGTGCAGGCTGGTGGTGGTGGTGTAATGGTGTGGGGGATGTTTTCCTGGCACACTTTAGGCCCCTTAGTGCCAATTGGGCATCGTTTAAATGCCACGGCCTACCTGAGCATTGTTTCTGACCATGTCCATCCCTTTATGGCCACCATGTACCCATCCTCTGATGGCTACTTCCACCATGTCACAAAGCTCTAATCATTTCAAATTGGTTTCTTGAACATGACAATGAGTTCACTGTACTAAAATGGCCTCCACAGTCACCAGATCTCAACCCAATAGAGCATCTTTGGGATGTGGTGGAACGGGAGATTCGCATCATGGATGTGCAGCCGACAAATCTGCGGCAACTGTGTGATGCCATCATGTCAATATGGACCAAACTCCCTGAGGAATGCTTCCAGCACCTTGTTGAATCTATGCCACGAAGAATTGAGGCAGTTCTGAAGGCAAAAGGGGGTCCAACCCGTTACTAGCATGGGGTACCTAATAAAGTGGCCGGTGAGTGTAGATGATGATGATGATGAAGATTATTAATGTAGTAGTAGTATAGCAGCTTATGTAATAAAAATCAAATCACATAATATATCAATAAGTTGTATGTAATCAAATCATTATTATTAATTTATTAGTGTTGTTGTTGTTATTATTATTAGCAGTAATAATAATAAGTAGGCCTATGTAATATTTAATATTTAATTGATATTTAAATATACAAATTCATATTATTTTATATAGAATCTGGTTTAACTTAACTTAAAGCGTTATTATTATTATCCTATTATATAATAATATTAATAACCACAATAACAATTATTATTGTTTTTTATTAATATTATTGTTATTTAATTTTGCAGAAATTGCTAATATTATTAGGCTTGTAGTAGTAGTAGTAGTAGTCGTATTTATTTCATATTTTATATAATTGCCATTTAAATATACAAATTGTATAGCATTTGGTTTAACTTAATTATCTATGCCTAATCAAAGCATTATTATTATTATTAACAACAACAGTTACTATTGTTGTTACATTATTTAATATTGCTTAAATTACTAAAATGATAGTAGTACTATTTAATAGTTAGTTTAACTATAGCCTATATATATATATATAGCTGAATTAAGTAAAAAAAAATGTTATCATTCATTCATAAACTTCTGTATTTGATCGTAGTGTAAAATGTGATGTTCACCTCCCTTTAAGAGCGCTGCGCCTTTAAGGGCCATCCAGAAGCGCTGCTGGTGTGTGTGTGCGCGTGTGCGCGTGTATGTGAATGTGTGTGGTGAGTGAGAGAGAGAGAGTGTGTGTGTGTGTGTGTGCGTGTGCGTGTGTGTGTCAGCCGTACCCATCATGGCCCCTGAGCAGCAGCTGATCAGACGGACCGGCGCTCCGCCATCCTCCTCCAGCGAGCCGCGGCCCCGGTGAACCGGCTCCATGTGTCCCCCATCCTCGGTCAGATATCTGAGCAAGAGGGCCGTGCTCCAGCCGCCCAGCGCGAAAATGAATAAGGATTATTCCATTAATCTATCGGTGCAGCAAGTGCTCAGCCTGTGGGTCCAGGGCACGGTACCGACCCTACAGCACTTCACAGGTACGTTCACGAGAGGAGAAAGATCGGGTGAAACGGGTTCATGTGTGTCATCCAGACGCGCGCACACGCCTCTCCACACACACCGGTCAGTCTATTGTACCGGCAGGAACACGAGCAGCTGTGCGCATCCCATCTGAACAAGGTCACACTTCACATCACACTGTATAGCCTACTCTGTGCTTACATGCTAAATTAATAATGCATCATGTATAGTATTGCATGCAGACAGTACTTAATATAATAGGAAGTGTGTATTGCCAGTGAACTATACTATACATCGTGGCATCGTGTGTGTGCAGTCTGCTTTGATAGCCTGCCTATATATAAAACATCATAGTGAAGAAGACCATGGTAAATATGGGAAAAATATGATTTTATCTTGGAACATGTTCAGAAAACACGGTAATGGTATTGCCAAAGTACTTTTCGTAAGGGTAGCATTTTTGTTGTTGTGGCAAATAACATGCTATAACATGGTAATCATTCGGTATCAAGGAAGCCTATGTATAATTTTCATATATTGTGATACTTTTTTGTTTATTAATTTTTATTTATTTTTAGTACAGTATTTCAATAAATACCATCATGGTATTACCATCATAGTTGTGTCTGAATTATAGTTTTACCATGGCACCGTGTCCAAAAAATTTACTTTTTTTGATATCCCAATAACTATAGTATGTGTTATAGTAAGAATAGTTCCCCATGCACCTGACTGTGAGATGTCTGTTTTTGTGTATTAGATGTAAAAGCCGTAGACCGTAGTGCTCTAATGCATTCAGCCAGTCCGATGTGAACCTCTAAAAAGCATCGTGCCACCCATCAATCTTTAGTTAATCTTGAGTCATTGCATCGTTTCTGGCGGCTCTCGGCCCGTGTAGTGGAGTAATCATTAGTAATTACCTTCACCATATTGGTCTCCACATGATACTGTGCTCATGGGCTTCTGTTGTGCAGCATTATACAGTCTTGCCTTGTAGATTGTGTGACATGAGACCAGGCTACGAATACTGTGTAAAAACATCTATTCATTGACAAGGGTGTAACCTTCCATGGAAAAACCACAGCAATAATATTTTCCTTTCCTTAAATGATTTTGTTGTGTATATGAAACGGATGTTATGATTTGTTTTTGACTGATTGCAGTGCTTCTTAATTGGTGAGTTATGACCATAGACTGGTTATTATGACCCAAAAAGTGTATAAAACCACGACTATACACATATAATAATTACTATACATTTATAATGTTACAAAAGATTTCTATTCCACATACACACACACACACATATATAATACAGGTCCTTCTCAAAAAATTTGCATATTGTGATAAAGTTCATTATTTTCCATAATGTAATGATAAAAATTAAACTTTTATATATTTAAGATTCATTGCACACCAACTGAAATATTTCAGGTCTTTTATTGTTTTAATACTGATGATTTTGGCATACAGCTCATGAAAACCCAAAATTCCTGTCTAAAAAAATTAGCATATTTCATCCGACCAATAAAATAAGTGTTTTTAATACAAAAAATAAAGTCAACCTTCAAATAATTATGTTCAGTTATGCACTCAATAGTCAATACTTGATCGGGAATCCTTTCGCAGAAATGACTGCTTCAATGCGGCGTGGCATGGAGGCAATCAGCCTGTGGCACTGCTGAGGTGTTATGGAGGCCCAGGATGTTTCGATAGCGGCCTTAAGCTCATCCAGAGTGTTGGGTCTTGCGTCTCTCAACTTTCTCTTCACAATATCCCACAGATTCTCTATGGGGTTCAGGTCAGGAGAGCTGGCAGGCCAATTGAGCACAGTAATACCATGGTCAGTAAACCATTTACCAGTGGTTTTGGCACTGTGAGCAGGTGCCAGGTCGTGCTGAAAAATGAAATCTTCATCTCCATAAAGCTTTTCAGCAGATGGAAGCATGAAGTGCTCCAAAATCTCCTGATAGCTAGCTGCATTGACCCTGCCCTTGATAAAACACAGTGCACCAACACCAGCAGCTGACATGGCACCCCAGACCATCACTGACTGTGGGTACTTGACACTGGACTTCTGGCATTTTGGCATTTCCTTCTCCCCAGTCTTCCACCAGACTCTGGCACCTTGATTTCCGAATGACATGCAAAATTTGCTTTCATCCGAAAAAAGTACTTTGGACCACTGAGCAACAGTCCAGTGCTGCTTCTCTGTAGCCCAGGTCAGGCGCTTCTGCCGCTGTTTCTGGTTCAAAAGTGGCTTGACCTGGGGAATGCGGCACCTGTAGCCCATTTCCTGCACACGCCTGTGCACGGTGGCTCTGGATGTGTCTACTCCAGACTCAGTCCACTGCTTCCGCAGGTCCCCCAAGGTCTGGAATCGGTCCTTCTCCACAATCTTCCTCAGGGTCCGGTCACCTCTTCTCGTTGTGCAGCGTTTTTTGCCACACTTTTTCCTTCCCACAGACTTCCCACTGAGGTGCCTTGATACAGCACTCTGGGAACAGCCTATTTGTTCAGAAATTTCTTTCTGTCTTACCCTCTTGCTTGAGGGTGTCAATGATGGCCTTCTGGACAGCAGTCAGGTCGGCAGTCTTACACATGATTGCAGTTTTGAGTAATGAAACAGGCTGGGAGTTTTTAAAAGCCTCAGGAATCTTTTGCAGGTGTTTAGAGTTAATTAGTTGATTCAGATGATTAGGTTAATAGCTCGTTTAGAGACCCTTTTCATGATATGCTAATTTTTTGAGATAGGAATTTTGGGTTTTCATGAGCTGTATGTCAAAATCATCAGTATTAAAACAATAAAAGACCTGAAATGTTTCAGTTGGTGTGCAATGAATCTAAAATATATGAAAGTTTAATTTTTATCATTACATTATGGAAAATAATTAACTTTATCAGAATATGCTAATTTTTTGAGAAGGACCTGTATATATACCGTCCATATATATATATATATATATATATATATATATACGTACAGTCCATTTTTTAAATATCTTGTTACATTTGTGCGATAGAGTTTTTGTATTTTGTTGGGTCACTTGATGTAAAATCTGGGTCCTGAAGCAAAAGTCTGGGTGAACAATGTGATGTAATATAAAAGCCAGACCACAGCAGGTAAGTGAATGTGACTGGAAGGCAGCATGAAGCATTTCTAGGGAACAAGTGTACGCCGGTTTTACGGTGCATGAGGCACATGACACACACCCGTCCTTTCACTTCCGAGATTTGCCCAGATTATAATTTTTGCAGTCTTGTGGACATCTGGCATGACGCAACACATGATGCAACTTGAGAGAGAATTGCAGGACGGGTAGCATGTGAGATAGCAAATAATTCACTCATGAATAAAAAAAAAGTCATTTATTACTCACCCACCCTTGTGTCATTCCAACAGTGCTCAAAAAGTATCTTAATAACGCTAGATGACGTAATGCGGCAACTGTCTTTACATCCGTTTACTCTCAATCCGTGCTCATATACTGTATTTTAATACAATATATAGCCGCATGTCCAATAAAAGCTGTTCCCATTTACATATTTTCTGTCAGATAACAGAAAGAGCATTATTTAGTGACTGACTAGCAGTCCAAAACTCACTAAATTGACTAGTTGAAAAAGAAAACAGGGTAGAGTAACCAAAAAAGCACCATGAAAATACCATACATTTATTTGTTCAACTGCATAATTGTAAATAATGAGACAATATATTGATTTTTGGCTGAAGAACGTGATGGGATGAGGTGGCACCTCAGCATTGGTTAGAACATGAACCTCAGCCCCTCCACTGCTGACAGAGACAGCTGTGTTCAGATGTGTTACGCAGGAGACATGGCTCTTTGTGATGACGAAGGAACAGCACAGGTGCAGAAGCACAGAGACTCAAAGAGAACGTAGGGAGATTATGACTCGAGAGGAGAGTTAATGGTGTTTCCTGTTTTGGTCAGTGAAACAAGCCTATTTTGTCATTTCATTTCCTTCTGCTGTTTATGAAGGAGACAGAGTTCTGCCTACTTAGCAGTTGTTTGTGCCTTTGGGTAAACAGTGTGTTCTTATAAACATTGGTTTTCAGTGTCACATGATCCTTCAGAAATCATTCTAATATGCTGAATTGCTGCTCAAGAAACATTTCTGATTGTTAACAATGTTAAAATGTGACTTTTTTCAGGATTCTTTGATGAGTATTTAAAAAAAAGAAACATTTTGTTTAATTTAATGCTTCATCCTTGCTGAATTAAAGTATTAAATTTTTTTTTTTTTTTAAACACGTTAATGCGTATTTCAAGAATATATACTTCTGGTTTCCTGTGGAAATACTCGGTCACAACATTAGGGGTTGTGGGTGATTCTTTTTTTAGAGCAAGTCTGTATTTTTTTTGTGTGCCATTTTATCGTCTGCCAGACTGTTTATAATACGATCTCCCAGTGATATCAAAACCAACATAGAAACATCCGTTATACCCCCAATGAAGTTGTAATTATCTCAGTATGCAGCTATTGAGTTTCCTGTGTGGAAGTAGAAACTTAATGCTTTCATTAAAAGTTTAAACCCTGTTAGCAGTAGGTTTGCATGACAACTTTGCTACTTCTTGTTTGGTGATCTTTATCTCGTTTAGCATTTGGCTAGGTTTATTGTGGTTCGCCACAGAGTTAGATAGCGCTAGGTTATAGCATGTTTGTTTATGTGTGCTCGCTTAATTGAAATATGAATTTGGTCTGTTTGTCCTGTGCTGATGTTGTGGAACATTGTCACTGACTATGACCATTGACACCCTGACAAAAGAGGCTCTTGTCACCCCGGAAACTGCTTTGTTGACACGACGAAAACCCAGGGTGTTCAAAGAGGCCTTTCACAAGCCAAACGCTTTACATTGACCCCGCCCTCTTGTTTTGACAATATGACCTTCAAAATATGTCCTGATGATCTATGTTGTTAGAGTAACCTATCATAACCTGTCACGCGTTTCTGTTCAGTGTTTACTTCTGTTTGGTTCTTCATAGTTTAATAGTGTTACATGCATTTGTAGGTAAAAATGAGTGTCTCTCTGTAGTAACTGGCAATGTGGGTCAGTAGTTCATTGAAGGAATACTTTCCATCAGCATCATTCAGTTTTATACCTTCTATATCTCTGTGTTTAAGTCTTTTTCACTCTCTCTCTCTTCCAGCAGATTTGGGCTAAAGTGTCTGTTTTCCTGCATCGCATTGCTAAATTGTCTCAGTATTTGTGTGTTCTCGGTGCTTTTTGTTAGGCATTGCCACCTCACCTCAGAACTGCAGCAGTGTTCCTGGCACAGCATGGATGATCTGACGCTTTTCTGCCCAGTCTGGCTCAGTTTACTGATAACAGTGTGTGTGTGTGTGTGTGTTTACAGACCTCCAGCACAAAAGCCTTCTCTGTCTGGACGTTACGTCTCACTTAGCATGTGAGCGGCAGCTTATAGCTTAATCAATACATTGTGTTTGTGTCAGTTCATGACTCATGACTGTTAGTCATGGCCTAATGGTTAGTGAGTCAGACTGGTAACTCAAAGGTTGCGGGTTCGATTCTCAATACCTGCAGGAAATGACAGGACCTTGACCTTGAACAAGGCACCTAACACCCAATCGCTCCCCGAGCGCCACAGCAAAAAGGGCTGTCCATGGTTTACTGTGTGTGTGTTCACTACTCCTAATGTGTGTGCACTTACTTGGTTGGTTTAAATACAGTATAGGTTATCATACTTGACCTTCACATGTCACTCATGATCTAATGCACAGAGAATATACAGTACAGTATATATCAGCTACCACTTATTAGATCTAGCATTCTGTCTGTCAGCTTTAAATCAGACACAGAGATAAAGTAGCGCGGAAAGGTTACATTTATTTGATTAAATTATAACATTTATTTGAATAAATCAGCCTATCGTGAGAGATTCATTCAAATAAATATAGAGAGAGAGAGATGTGTGTGTTAGTGTGTGTGTGTGAATTACCTGCATCTTTGCAGTGTCTGTCTTCTAGGAATGAAGCTGTGAGTTTAATTATTTAAAAAAACTACAACGTCCTTGCTGAGTAATATAATCTGGCGATTCAGTAGCAAAGTTAATTTATTAATATTTATAAAATAATGAAAGCAGCGCATTAATATAGAATGGTGATTAAACTGACTTGAACCTACCTGTGCATTAAATTAAATCAGAATCTTTAGACAGACCATATATATATATATACATACTGTGTGTGTGTGTGTGTGTGTGTGTGTGTGTGTGTGGCCTGGTAAACCCTACGTTATGGGGACAAAATGTCCCCACAAGGATGGCAATATCCGAAATCCTTGTTCGTGTGGGGACATTTTTTGGTCCCCATGAGGAAATCAGCTTATAAATCATACTAAGTGATGTTGTTTGAAAATGTAAAAATGCAGAATGTTTCCTGTGATGGGTAGGTTTAGGGATAGGGTTAGTGTAAGGGAATAGAATATACAGTCTGTACAGTATAAAAATCATTATGTCTATGGAAAGTCCCCATAAAACATGAAAACACAACATGTGTGTGTGTGTGTGTGTGTGTGTGTGTGTGTGTGTGTGTGTGTGTGTGTGTGTGTGTGTGTGTGTGTGTGTGTGTGTGTGTGTGTGTGTGTGTGTGTGTGTGTGTGTGTGTGTGTGTGTGTGTGTGTGAAAAATCATTCTAATAAGCTGAGAATATGCTTGAGTTGCTCAAGAAACAATTTATATATCGAAAACATGTTTTGCTGCTTCATATTTTTGTAGATTTTTTTGTGTCCTTGCTGAATAAAGGTATTAATTTCTTTCAAAAAACATACTCCAAACTATTGGACAGTAGTGTTTCACAGTTTCCACAGAAATGTTAAGCAGCAAAAATGGTTTTCCTCATTTATAATGATCAGAAATGTTTCTTGAGCAGCAAATCAGCATATTAGAATGATTTGAAGGATCATGTGACACTGAAGACTGGAGGAATGATGCTGAAAATTCATTTCTGTGCTGAATGAACACAGGGTGTTAATGGCACAACGTCTCTTCATGCTTCAGGGTACAAACGCTCTGATCAGCACTATACAGCGTTCCATGTGCAACTATGCAGTTGGTTATTTGACGCGTTTGCTTTGACATGTTAAATTAAAGCTGTCAGCAGTATTTCTGCCCGAGCGTGTTGGTTTCTCCAGCATTATGTGGAGCTGCATTTCCCAGAGTTCATGACAACAGCAGTTTGATAATCAGTTATGTTGTTGAGCAAAGATGCTCGTCCATGTCATGGCGTCTTCTGGAACGATCCGGAGCCGTCTGATTCTCTCAGTGGAGACAGACTGTCCATGTACTCTCCTCTGATCTGTGTGGACTAGGCACTTAAATAATACCTGTCTCCAAGCCAATGGAGGACTGAGAGACGTAAATGGAGTGTTAAAGAGAGAGAGTTTATGAAAGTGGACCAGACAGTTTATGAGAAAGCGAGGTTGGTGATAGCGGGAGAGTATTTATCGAGGTTCACTGTTGTAAGTACAATGTGTTCTGCTCGGTTAAGATGGGTTCTGACTGGAGACTCTCACAAGCATTTCTTCATGAGCATGGTCTTGTGAACATTTATACAATTTTTGTTTATTTAATTTACTTTGTTCCAAGTGTGCATATCCATACATCATAGTAGATGTATTTCCCCACTGATTTATTATTATTATTATTATTTGCCAACAAATGTCATGTGCCAGGTGCACCACATCTGAAATTGTGTTTAATAATATTATGTGGTGGAAATCACATTTGAAACATTTTGGACTGACTCATTCATTTGTCTTGCTGTGGCAAATTTCAATTCCAGCATTCCTACACACACACAATTAATTATATTTTCAGGCTTTTTTTGCGTAACTTGACAAAATTACAGCTTGATTGGAAATGACAAAAAAAAAATTACAGGTGATATTTGCTTTTTTACCTCATTACTGTTACGGTACGTGTGGTAGGAATCACGGGACATAGATTTTTTTATGGATTCTTGTCTCTTCTGCTTACCAAGGCTTATTTGATTAAAAAAATACAGTCAAAACAGTAATATTATGAAATATTTTTCCAATTTAAAATAACGATTTTACATTTTTGAAATGTAATTTATTCCTGTGATCAAAGCAAAATTTTCAGCATCATTACTCCAGTCTTCAGAGTCACATGATCCTTCAGAAATCATTCTAATATGATGATTTGCTGCTCAAGAAAAATGTCTTATTATTATCAATGTTGAAATCAGTTGTGTTGCTTCCTATTTTGGTGGAAACTGTGATGCATTTTTTTCATGATTGTTTGATAAGTAGAAAGTGCGAAAGAACAAAATTTAACCTTTGTCTTCATCTCCTGCTCTTCTCCTTGGTAACCAAGTACACTACCTTTAAAGTCATAGATTATATTAGTGGGAAAATTGCTGGTGACAGTCATAATTTGTGTATAATCAAATATACTTGGAAAGTCTGGGTGTGGGATGAGGGTGAAACAATAAAGTCACATAAAAGGGATTTTTTAAAAGTAATTCGAATAAATGACAGATTAATGTGATATAACAAAAAACTGTTGGAATCTGTTAACTTTAATAAATAGACATAAAGTGTGTTGCAGAACTGTGTTAGTGTTTCTTTAACACATTGTAGTTCCTCTTCACTCAAGAAGCAGGAAGCAGAACTTTTTAAAGAAAAAAACATGCACAAATTACTATTCTACTTTTGCAAAATGATTTATGTTTACTGTGCACAATATGCATCCAGAATCAACTGTTTGTATCTTTTGACTCAACTGACTCATTCTTGAATTGAACAGCCAAAAGTTAAACATTTTAAATACAATTTTATGACCATGCATCTGACACATTCATGCATGTGCTTCCTGAATAAAATGCAGCTAATGCAGCTCTCTCTCTCTTTCTCTGTGTGTGTTTTCTCTGCAGAAATGTGGTACTGGGTGTTCCTGTGGTGTCTATTCTCCTCTCTGTTGGTTCACAGCGCCGTGGGTCTGCTGATGTGTGTGACGCTGCAGCGTCATAAGAGAGGACGGCTCATCACACTGGTGCTCATCAGCGTGGGCTTCCTGGCCTCGCTCACCGGAGGGGTCATCACCAGTCAGTACTCACACACTTCTGCTCTTCTTATCGGACAATATTAGCACATTAAGTCAAGTGTGCATGTTCTCGAACACAACATGAACTTCAAATGAATAAATGTGCATGGTCTTTTTGTGCATGATTCATTAACGCACAATTGTGCTGTTGTAATCAAGTCACCGTGAGACTGGGAAATGTTTCTGATCCAACTAAGTTTTTACATTTTCTCATGCAAAGTTCACCGCCTTGATGCTAGTGTGTTCTGGAAGGTTGCTGGGGTGTTGCTATGCAGTTGCTGATGTGTTCTGTGTGGTTTCTAGAGAGTATCTATCTGTGACTGATAAAATGCATTAGAATGGAATATGTTTTGGGACATTGTCTAGTCGGGCTGGGTGTCAATGAACTATAGCTGTTAGCTGTTCTCCAGTCTAGCACAAATGTAGTTTGATTCAAAAATAACCCTATGCCGAAGTGCCCATTCCCAGAGGTCTGCTTTAATATTAATATGGATCTGGCCGAGAGAGAGAGAGAGAGAGAGAAAGATAGTGACAGAAACATTTAGTCAGTTAATATTAGGGCCGGGACTTTAACGCGTTAATTAAGATTAATTAATTACACACTTTAACGCGTTAATTAATTACACAAAAAATTATTTTTAATCGCACTTATTTTTGCACCGCGGAACGTTTCTCACTGGATGAGTTTCGGCGGACCGATTATACTGGCGCACCAACTAGCGTTCATGACGAAGAAGCTGACGAGATCGCTTTGGTTGGCCGGTGGCTGGGAAATGTTGTTACAAAAAACGAACGGATGGACGCGTCGATAAGAGCATGGTTGTGTGCAAGCTATGCAACAAGGAATTCGCTATTGCTATTAGTGTAGTCTAGCAATATGCTATTTTGTTGCAATATGCTATTGCTACACTTAATGGCTATTATGGCTATTAGTGTAGTGCTATTAGTGTAGTGTAGCAATATGCTATTTTGTTGCAATATGCTATTGCTACACTTAATGGCAAAAATTGCACTGGTCTGCTGGACTTGGTTGAACAAAAATAAACAATATTTTGTTGCTTAAGCTTATGTATGCAGTCATTATTCAATGGTATACTAAAAATCCATGTGAAAAAAATGACTTCTCACAGTTCTCAGGTCAAATATTTATGCGATTAAAATGCGATTAATTTCGATTAATTAATTACAAAGCCTCTAATTAATTAGATTAATTTTTTTAATCGAGTCCCAGCCCTAGTTAATATGTGTGTGTGTGTGTGTGTGTGTGTGTAATTGATGACAATTTTTTAAAGGGTTATTAACCCTTTAATGTATACCGTATGTATATGAATATTAATGTATATCGCTGTGTGAGTAGCTCACACACAGCCATAAACATTAATATTAATATACATTCTGTATACATTAAAGGGTTAATTTACCCAAAAATGATTACTCACCCTCATGTCATTCCAAACCCATTAGTTTTTTGTTCATCTTCGAAACACAAATGAATATCTTTTTAATGAAATCTGAGAGCTAAACATTGATTAGCGAACATAAACATAAGCTCAAAGGAACCTGCTTGACACGCGAGAACAAACCTCTTGCAGAAGCTCAAACGTGCTGCGTAACACGAGAATGAACCTCATTGGTTCTTACAGAAGCTCAAACGTGCTGCGTAACGCGAGAATGAACCTCATTGGTTCTTGCAGAAGCTCAAACGTGCTGCGTAACACGAGAATGAACCTCATTGGTTCTTGCAGAAGCTCAAACGTGCTGCGTAACACGAGAATGAACCTCATTGGTTCTTGCAGAAGCTCAAACGTGCTGCGTAACACAAGAATGAACCTCATTGGTTCTTGCAGAAGCTCAAACGTGCTGCGTAACACGAGAATGAACCTCATTGGTTCTTGCAGAAGCTCAAACGTGCTGCGTAACACGAGAATGAACCTCATTGGTTCTTACAGAAGCTCAAACGTGCTGCGTAACACGAGAACGAACCTCATTGGTTCTTGCTGAAGCTCAAACGTGCTGCGTAACACGTGAATGAACCTCATTGGTTCTTACAGAAGCTCAAACGTGCTGCGTAACACGAGAACGAACCTCATTGGTTCTTGCTGAAGCTCAAACGTGCTGCGTAACACGAGAATGAACCTCATTGGTTCTTACAGAAGCTCAAACGTGCTGCGTAACACGAGAACGAACCTCATTGGTTCTTGCTGAAGCTCAAGCGTGCTGCGTAACACGTGAATGAACCTCATTGGTTCTTGCAGGAGCTCAAACGTGCTGCGCAACACGAGAATGAACCTCATTGGTTCTCGCAGAAGCTCAAACGTGCTGCGTAACACGAGAATGAACCTCATTGGTTCTTGCAGAAGCTCAAACGTGCTGCGTAACACGAGAATGAACCTCATTGGTTCTTGCAGAAGCTCAAACGTGCTGCGTAACACGAGAATGAACCTCATTGGTTCTTGCAGGAGCTCAAACGTGCTGCGTAACACGTGAATGAACCTCATTGGTTCTTGCAGGAGCTCAAACGTGCTGCGTAACACGAGAATGAACCTCATTGGTTCTTGCAGAAGCTCAAACGTGCTGCGTAACACGTGAATGAACCTCATTGGTTCTTGCAGAAGCTCAAACGTGCTGCGTAACACGAGAATGAACCTCATTGGTTCTTGCAGAAGCTCAAACGTGCTGCGTAACACGAGAATGAACCTCATTGGTTCTTGCAGAAGCTCAAACGTGCTGCGTAACACGAGAATGAACCTCATTGGTTCTTACAGAAGCTCAAACGTGCTGCGTAACACGAGAACGAACCTCATTGGTTCTTGCAGGAGCTCAAACGTGCTGCGTAACACGAGAACGAACCTCATTGGTTCTTGCTGAAGCTCAAACGTGCTGCGTAACACGAGAATGAACCTCATTGGTTCTTACAGAAGCTCAAACGTGCTGCGTAACACGTGAATGAACCTCATTGGTTCTTGCAGGAGCTCAAACGTGCTGCGTAACACGAGAACGAACCTCATTGGTTCTTACAGAAGCTCAAACGTGCTGCGTAACACGTGAATGAACCTCATTGGTTCTTGCAGGAGCTCAAACGTGCTGCGTAACACGAGAACGAACCTCATTGGTTCTTGCTGAAGCTCAAACGTGCTGCGTAACACGAGAATGAACCTCATTGGTTCTTACAGAAGCTCAAACGTGCTGCGTAACACGTGAATGAACCTCATTGGTTCTTGCAGAAGCTCAAACGTGCTGCGTAACACGTGAATGAACCTCATTGGTTCTTGCAGGAGCTCAAACGTGCTGCGTAACATGAGAATGAACCTCATTGGTTCTTGCAGAAGCTCAAACGTGCTGCGTAACACGAGAATGAACCTCATTGGTTCTTACAGAAGCTCAAACGTGCTGCGTAACACGAGAATGAACCTCATTGGTTCTTGCAGAAGCTCAAACGTGCTGCGTAACACGTGAATGAACCTCATTGGTTCTTGCAGAAGCTCAAACGTGCTGCGTAACACGAGAATGAACCTCATTGGTTCTTGCAGAAGCTCAAACGTGCTGCGTAACACGTGAATGAACCTCATTGGTTCTTGCAGAAGCTCAAACGTGCTGCGTAACACGAGAATGAACCTCATTGGTTCTTGCTGAAGCTCAAACGTGCTGCGTAACACGAGAATGAACCTCATTGGTTCTTGCAGAAGCTCAAACGTGCTGCGTAACACGAGAATGAACCTCATTGGTTCTTGCAGAAGCTCAAACGTGCTGCGTAACACGTGAATGAACCTCATTGGTTCTTACAGAAGCTCAAACGTGCTGCGTAACACGAGAATGAACCTCATTGGTTCTTGCAGAAGCTCAAACGTGCTGCGTAACACGAGAATGAACCTTATTGGTTCTTGCTGAAGCTCAAACGTGCTGCGTAACACGAGAATGAACCTTATTGGTTCTTGCTGAAGCTCAAACGTGCTGCGTTACACGAGAATGAACCTCATTGGTTCTTGCAGAAGCTCAAACGTGCTGCGTTACACGAGAATGAACCTCATTGGTTCTCGCAGAAGCTCAAACGTGCTGCGTAACACGAGAATGAACCTCATTGGTTCTCGCAGAAGCTCAAACGTGCTGCGTAACACGAGAACGAACCTCATTGGTTCTTGCTGAAGCTCAAACGTGCTGCGTAACACGTGAATGAACCTCGTTGGTTCTTGCAGAAGCTCAAACGTGCTGCGTTACACGAGAATGAACCTCATTGGTTCTTGCAGAAGCTCAAACGTGCTGCGTTACACGAGAATGAACCTCATTGGTTCTTGCTGAAGCTCAAACGTGCTGCGTTACACGAGAATGAACCTCATTGGTTCTTGCTGAAGCTCAAACGTGCTGCGTAACACGAGAATGAACCTCATTGGTTCTCGCAGAAGCTCAAACGTGCTGCGTAACACGAGAATGAACCTCATTGGTTCTTACAGAAGCTCAAACGTGCTGCGTAACACGAGAACGAACCTCATTGGTTCTTGCTGAAGCTCAAACGTGCTGCGTAACACGAGAATGAACCTCATTGGTTCTTACAGAAGCTCAAACGTGCTGCGTAACACGTGAATGAACCTCATTGGTTCTTGCTGAAGCTCGAATGTGCTGCGTAACACGAGAATGAACCTCATTGGTTCTTGCTGAAGCTCAAACGTGCTGCGTAACACGAGAATGAACCTCATTGGTTCTCGCAGAAGCTCAAACGTGCTGCGTAACACGAGAATGAACCTCATTGGTTCTCGCAGAAGCTCAAACGTGCTGCGTAACACGAGAATGAACCTCATTGGTTCTTGCACGTCAAGCGAACATGCTGGAGCTTCCCTTTACCACAACTGATGTGTGAGTTGATGAATGTTTATATGTGAAATAAAGCCTAAATTCAATCATATAAAGTGATCGTATCTCTTAAAAAAATTTGGAATAACCCTCTCAATTCATATGGATTAGTTTTACAATCTCTTTATGAGCTGGTAGTTGCGTAGCTGTCAATGGAGGGACAGAAATCTCTCAGATTTCAATAAAAATATCTCCATTTGTGTTTTGAAGATGAATGAAAGTCAACTATGAATGAAAAATGGGTTTGGAACGACATGAGGATGAGTAAATAATGACAGAATTTTCATTTTTGGGCGAACTATGCCTTTAACCTACAGTACACAGGCTTTTAAACAAACACATTGAATCATGTCACTAAAATATTTATTAAGTCAGAGGTATGCTTAGAGAACATAAATTGCTGAGCCATGCAGGCTAAAGTGATATCCAGTCTAGTGATTTTTGGTGGAAATCTTTTATTTATTAACATTTGATGACCCACATTTATATATCAACTCATGTTTCCAGTTTTCAGCAACATGGTGGGCATGTTGTGACACGTTTCATATCCGAGGATGGTATTCAATCATAAGAAAGAGCATTTACATATAGAAGAAAACAGAAGCAAAAACAGCCTGTTTAATTGTAAGGGTCAGAGAGAAGTTAAAACATAGTCATAGTCAAGCTAGATTATGACTGTTTTGGGATTTTAAATGTACAAACGTGTAGAATGCAGCCCCTTATAGATGTATTATTATGGCTTAAAATATATCAACTTTGCAAACAACCACAGTCACAGTCATCTCTATTTCAATTTTAGACGTGGGATTTCCCAGAGGAAGATTTTATCATTCAGATGTTGCTCTTTCGTGGCTCTGTAGACTTGAAGATCTCGGAGGTTATGTGTAATTTAATTATCAACTTTGCCTTCCCATTCCCTAAACACCTACAGTATAATTGAAAAATAATTTCACACCAAGTTTAATTTTCATTTTAAACTGTATAAATTACTAATTATATATGGTTTGCATAGCAATCACACAGAGCACCCTAGCAACTGCGTAACAACACCCTAGCAACTAGAGATGTACCCGAAGCCTAAATCCGAATTCGGAAAGGCATGAAAAATGAAAAATGCATTCTACGGAGCCCCTAAAGGGACATTGTTAGGCTTATTGCGGTAGTTACAGTACATCAGCTTTCACTTATCATGTGAAGATCGCAAGGAGAGATGACTGACAGGACGATGTCGGAGGATTTGGTGTGCAACATTCCTGAGCGTCATTGTCACATATCTCCTTATAATCTTTTTCCCATCACTATGTTCCTTTAGGGGCTTTGTAGAATGCGTTGTTTCCTTTCCAAACATCCCAGCAAACACAGAACGTTCCCCTTACGTTAATATTTGGTTCCCGTTTGGTTATTTTTTTGAGAACCAAATAATAACGTTCCAGGAACGCTCTTTTTAGGTTTTAATTTTTGCAACCGTAAAATAATGTTCCCAGAACGTTGCAGGGAAATAACTTTAGGTTATTTTTAGGTTATTATTTTGCAACTGGGGTAATGGTATTGGAGTAAAGAGGTTTGAGGAACGTTAGAACAGCGTTTAAATAATGTTAGGGGAACGTTAAAGCAATGTTAGAATAACGTTCAAAAACCAAAAACTTGCGTTCTATTTACGTTGAGAAAACTTTTCTGGCTAACCACAAACAAACCTTAAAAAAAGAATGTTCTGGGAACCAAATATTAATGTTCTGCGAATGTTCTGGGAACCAAAAATTGTTAGCTGGGATAGTATTCGGCTTCGGCCACATCACTACTAGCATGCACCCTTAACACTCAGCAACCGTCTAGTAACCACCCAGGACACCTCAGCAACTGCATAGAAACCACCTAGCAACCACACACTTTCAGAATATAATTTCTCAAGCCGAAACCAAAGTTTGTCTTCATGTATTATAATTGTCATCTGTCCTGTGTCAGGTGCGGCAGTGGCGGCTGTGTACCGTGTGGCAGGGAAGGACATGGCTCCTCTTGAAGCCCTGGTGTTCGGGGTGGGCCAGACCGCTTTCACCGTCATCATTTCATTCTCACGGATCTTGGCCACTCTTTGAACGGACGGAAAGCATCATTGATTGACACACCTAACAGCCAATCAGCCGGCAGAAGAGCCGGGCTCGAGGTGAGTGTGGTTAAACCACAGAGGTTTGGCCTGTGGTGCAAAGAAATGAGCTTTAGGAGTCAATGGCCAATGGACCACTATATGAAACCCTCTGGAGTGGCACCTCTTGGAGAATTGAACTTTTCAAGAAGCAAAAACAGCATTATAGGCCAATGACTGAAACTCACTCAACGTGCCAACTGCCTCGATGGAGGATTGAGATGAATCTTGGGATGTCTGTTCATTTTTGCTGAACATGTGTTTTGTTTTTGCACACGGATTGCTTCAGCTTTATGTAAACTGAGTGGTGTTGGGCCATAAAGCCAAGATGGATGCATCAAAAGCATCCTCTAATAATTTGTCTATCTGTCTATGTATCCTTAATCAGTGTGGGAAAACACCCATAAACATTTTCTAATTCTGCTCAGCTGAGGTATAAATGAATTGATTATATTAATGAAATGATTATTGATCTTCACTCTAGTCCAACAGTATTATCACATCCAGTTTTCTTCTCCATAAGAAATGGCTTCCACTTAGCACTTTCTGCATTTTGAAAACTGTCTAAAAAGTGTAAGATCTGAAGGTTATGCAATGGACCTTAATTTAAGGAGGTTAAGGAGTAATCTGGTCTCTTGTAACCTATTTAAATGTATCCATGATGGAAAAATGCCTTATTTATAAAATGGAAACAGTGGAACATCAGTGTGATTTTTTAACTCTAGTATTTAATCAAATGTTAGTTTAAAATCAAAGACGACAAGTATTGGAAAAGTCACTATGGTCTAAAACTTTTTGTTCTGTTATGATGTAATCCATCACCTGGGATTATATCATGGATTCCCATTCCCTGCCCTGTACACATTCAAATCTGAGCTTGTACAAATGGTATTTCATAGTAATCAAAGTCTTTATGTATAACCCATTTTATCCAGCATTACTGTGGCAATACTCTCCCTACTCGAATAAGGGGACTTAAACCTCAGGCCTTAAAAGACAAGACAGACTCCTTCGTCCTGGACTCGTTCTACACAGTTTGAGAGGTTGGCGTATGACTATGTGAGGTGATTTTCTCCTTTGCATTGGCATCACAGGTTTATTCTGAATATTGTTATATGATACTTGGACAAATGTATTGTAGCCTACTTGAAAGCTGTCGCGTGGAAGGGCACACTGATGCCATAATGAAAGCGGCCGCTTGCGGGTCTTTGCCAACAGACGTGTGAAATTACACTGTTAATAATTTGCCTTCCATAAGTTTCCACCAAAACATTATAAACTCGAGTTCTGTAAGGAACAGGAGCGGACATGTTAAACGGAGAGTGTTTCGCGGCCGGTGTGGAGTGTGACGACAGCGGTGTGTTTTACGATACCTCGCTGCTGCCACTGGCTTTATTATTGATAAAACATTGTATTTTTTCCCCCACGCGTTTAATTTTCATTAAACCTTATAGTTGAAGACTATTCGATTTGTTTTGAATGTAAATGTTTGCATTTTTATTTTTTTTATATTTATTCGCTAGCACTTTCTATGAAGCTTTATGTATCATAAAGGTATTTATGAAACCTTATACAGTAGTATGCAGAATAATCAGTTACCAAGGCAAGAATCACTATTATTTATTGCTCTTAATATTGATGGTTAGGGATTCGAACAAACTTGTATTAAATATCGGGTGTGAATGAGAACGCTTTTTACCTGGTGTACAGATAAAGCTTCATAATAAAGTGAGTTTATTTAATTTTAATTTTAAAGCCGCCTAACAACCACCCACAACAAACAGTATAAAGAGTATAATGCATTAAAAACAGAAATTAATGTATTATATGAAATGTTATGCTGCTGTTAAAACTGTATCTATGAATAGGAAAGTATTATAATACATTATAATAGTTATATATATATAATGCATTTTAAATGTATTTTAATGCATTATAAAGTTTTTCATAATACCTTACAAATGCAAATATTATAATGTATTATAATATATATATATAATTTTTCAAACAAGAACAAACTCAACTGCATCCATTTTTCAAATGATTTAATAATTTTGAAGTGTTGTTTACATTTTTCATATCATGTAGCCTTTGAATCTCTCCGACGACTGATACCAAACTCCACCTGTTTATTTTTGTATTTAAGCATTACTAAACAAATACATTTTTTTGTGTATTAACAGTTCATTTCATATGTGGGTCTAAAACGATGTATTGTATGAAAAAAGTGACGTCAAAGTCACTGAAACACACAGGATCATGGGAAATGATTCCCTTTGCTCTTTTCTTCTGTTGTCATTGACAATGTTTATTTAAGCCAAAGTATTCCTTATCTCTTCAGCTTTAGGACTTTTTAAATTGAATATGATTCTTTTTTTTTTAAACAACCGTCTATGACTTTTTATATTGTGTGTTTTTGCTTGTCAGATTTCTCAGCACTAGTTCATGAAGCTGTTTTCAGTTTGAACTACTCCTGAAAAAGCTTGTTGTTACTGTGAAAGGCTTTCAGATGTTATTGGTATTGATGAGGGCGTTCGATGTATTGGCTATTTATTTATTTCCAACTTTATGCAACTAAGAGTTGACTTTCAGTAGCAGAGCAGCACTGCAGAGGGCGACAGCGTACTGTGAATGAGTGTTGAGGGAACAACCGTCTGACAGAAGTTATGAGGGATTCTGCCAGTCAGAAAGAGTCACGTTTCAGTACTACTATCCTACAATTCGGTATTACTATTCGTACTACTATTATAGTTTTTACGCTGTTTGAAATGGCGTACTGCCAATCTACTCTATTGCTGCAGTACACTGCAAAAAAATGATTTAATATTTAGTGCTTTTGACTTGTTATCCAGTACAAATATCTACACATTCTTAAATCAAAATGACAAATATTAAGTGAGTTTAAGCTTTAAAAAGATAAAATATATCTGCCAGTGGGATAAGAAAAGTACTTTTAATTCAAAAGGGAATCGTTGGCAGATATTTGTGCATAAAACTTCTTCAGAAAACAAGACTTCATTTCTCATGTCATTTTGCTTAAGTTAATGTAACTTGATTAATAAATTACTGGAAAACAGGATGAAAAATGCTAAGAATTTTTTTTTTTTGCAGTGTTATGTATAGTGTGCTGTGCATAAAATGTTCTATATGCATGAAATACCCTATGATAACCACAAAATTGCATTAAAGATGCAAAATAACTCTTTTAAAGAACTTTATAAGGATGGAACTGAATTAAACTTACAACCTAATGAGATCATGTGACTACATTTGAAAATGATTACATACTGCATACAATTTCACGTGCTACTTTAATTGTTTTCCCCGTAAAATCTGTATTATTTTTTTTCAGTCCAGGTTGCACCTCATCTACAAACACACGTTTGTAGAGAAGGACAAAACATTAAATTGAAGGGGAAAAAAATAAAGAGAATTGGCTAAAGTAATGGCATATGACATGGCAAGCTTTAGGTGTCTGTGTCCATGAGTGAAGCTGTAGTTGTGTAGAAGTGTGCCGTCCGTGTTGCTGTCTGCTTGTGTAGGTGTGTTTGAGTGTATTGATACCGAGTATTTTCCCTTTCCAAGAAGGTTTGATTGATTGTGATGTTTTGATGAAGTTTGCCTGAGCAGAATTGGTGCTGAAACACTTTTATAGCTGCCTTTAAGATGGGAACAATAAATCTGCATGTCTTTTCTGCAAGAAAAAAGCTTTGTTTTTTATTGTTTTGCACAGTTTTGAGGGTCGTATTAGCAGTTTAGCAGCTTGGACTTGGGCGAGTGTCCTCATGACCCAGTCAAATTCAGAGCTGCTGATTGGTCAGTTGCTATATTCAGAAGTCATATGTGTGTGAAAAAAAGGCTTATTTTGAATTGAAGACGTGCCATGAATGGACGATGAGATTTCAGGCCTTGAGATGGAGAAGGTTGTAATACAGAGAGGGTCATGATACCGACACATCCGTGACTGACATTCAACGCGGGTTCTCCTATGAAACGCCTGTCGCGTATGTCATGCAAAAATGTAACTCTTTTAGAATTTAATGTGTGCAAATGGATTTCTGACAATCCTTCTTAAGCGCCGCTCAGCAGGAAGTGGCGTGTGTAGATAGTGTATGATATGTTCTTTTTTTAATTTTGTATGAGCAAACAGCTGTGCTTTCCAGCACCTTTATTTATGAACAAATGCTCCCCTGTAAAATACTCTGCGGTCAGTTGAAATAAAAAGGTTTTGCAGTAAAAGTCGCCTTGTGGTCATCATTTACTGAAACGAAAACGTATTGTCAGTAATAAATGGTGTATGCAGAAATGACAGTTGATAAGTCCATAAATATTAAATCAATGTCATATTTGTATTTTGCAAAACTATATATATATATATACACACACACACCGTTTTTTTCTTCGTTTTTTTTTTTCATTTCATTTTTTCCCCAATGTTTTTGAAAGAAGTCAGTAAAATGTAATTTCATTCAAATGATGCAAAGCTGGAAATGTTTTGGGCAATTTAACGCATCCCTTCTTAATTAAAAAAAATCTATAATTATATATAAAAAGTAGAAATGTTTGTTTTATTATTAAATAGTTGAAATTGAAAAGAAGAAAAATCCAGTTGGCATAAATAAATGCAATTCAATTGGGTCAGTTTTGTCTGATTGTCATCAAATCTTTGACTCAGTGTCTGGACATAGTCTGGTTTTAATATAGTCTTGGCTGACATTTTATCTTTTTGGCTCCTTTTTGGCTCCTTTTTGCTGAATTCATGATGAATAGTACAATGTCAATTGTATAACCACTCAGAAATCACAATAGAGGTCAGACTGACATGTTTGCTTTTCATAAGTCATTGGTTGCAGAAAAATAATGCGACAAGAAGCGAGTTCATGGCCTCATGGGTCATTTAGTATATACAGAGGCTTTTCATCTCCTTTAGCCGTCTTTCTGCAGCGCACACACACTGGCGTGGACGTGCAGACCCAGCGCACCCTTACCCCCTGCGGACGAGACCCAGCGCACCCACACTGGCACACTGGCGTGGACGTGCAGACCCAGCGCACCCACACTGGCGTGGAGAGCAGACCCAGCGCACCCCTGCGGACGAGGAGACGCCCTCCTGGAGACATTCAGAGGGCGCCACGGTACTATTTTCAGAACCACTGTTTTAATCTGAGCACTAAATTTGGTAGAAATCCTTTAAAACGGGCGTGAAGACGGATGTACGACGGCTGCCAGAGGATAAAGGACGTGAGGTTGTGCCACACGGCCCGACTCTGGCTCTGTTCCAAAACCAACCAGCTCCCTGTCCAAATAAGCAGCTACCTTTAAAGGCAGCATCTGGAATGCTCTACGCTTACATTTAGGCCTTGCTTATGCATTTGCAAGAGGCTTCTATTCAAAGTGACTTTGCAACATTGGAATCAATAAACTAATGATGCAATATTAGGCTAAAGTAAATTAGATGAATATTGAATAGAATGGATATTAGTATATTTATTAACACTTCTCACACTTTTCCATTTTCTAAGGATGGTTTCACTGTGCTTGTAAAGCATTTTGAGATTTGTCTTGGTTGCTATAAGGATACATGCAGAGTTGCTTTAAATAAATATATATATATATAATAATAATAATAATAATAATAAGTTTAATTTATATAGCGCCGTTCCCAAGCTCAAGGACGCTTCACAATGACAGTAGATAAGCAGTTTACACATAAACGGACAATGGACATTTGCCCAGTCCAAGTAATGAGCGATTGCAGTTGCAAGTCGCATTACATTTGCAGTACAAACATAAAAAACAAAGACAACAAACATTAATTATTAATTACAGACAGTTAACATTGTGACTGTTATGTCAAATTAACATTTTCATGACTGAAATACTGGTTAAACAAATGTGTTTTGAGTTTATGTTTAAATTCGTGCAACGTGGTTGTTGTCCTGAGAGCCAACGGAAGAGAGTTCCATAACTTAGGGGCTATAACAGAGAAAGACCTGCCACCCATAGACGATAGACGAAATCTCCGCTCACATAGGAGATCACAGCCAGAAGATCGGAGAGTTCGAGGGGGAATATAAGGAGAAAGTAAGTCAGAGAGATAGGCTGGAGCAAGACCATTGAGTGACTTAAAGGTAAGCAGAAGAATTTTGTAAGTAATGCGGGATGACACGGGTAGCCAGTGCAGTTTAAACAGAATTGGAGTGATATGGGCAGTTTTTTTAGTGTGAGTTAGTAGTCTTGCGGCAGAGTTTTGGATATATTGTAAACGTGAAATACAGTGTGCTGGTAGTCCAGAAAAAAGAACATTACAGTAGTCGAGGCGAGATGTGATGAACGCGTGTACTAGTGCTTCAGCGTCTTTTGAGCTGACATAGGGACGGAGTTTGGCAATACGGCGGAGATGAAAAAAGGACGCTTTACAAAGTTGACTAATGTAAGTGTCGAACGTCAGTGCAGGGTCAAGAATGATACCCAAGTTTTTGACAGTGGCAGATGGAATTATTGATGTCACTTCAAGGTCAAGTCTGGGAACATTACTTACATTTTTTGTTAGAGACGGAGGGCCAGTGATTAATATTTCTGTTTTAGTCAGATTCAGACTGAGAAAATTGGAGTTGAGCCAGGTCTTTAATTCATTAATCCATGATGATAGTAATGTGGTCTGGAGAATAGAATCCGGTCGACAAGCAGTATATATTTGGATATCGTCGGCGTAGCAGTGGTATTGAAAACCGTGGCGGCGAATAATTTGTCCAAGAGGCAAAATGTAAATAATAAATAGTAACGGGCCGAGAACTGATCCCTGTGGAACACCTTGTTTGAGAGTGACAGTTGGAGATTTGTAATTGTGCATAGTGATGTAGTATTTTCTATCTGTCAGATAGGAGGAAAACCAAGATAACGCGGCTCCTGAGATACCAATCTCTGAGAGGCGCATGAGTAGGACTTTATGGCAGACAGTATCGAAAGCTGAGCTGAGGTCGAGTAATAAAAGTAAGGAAAGGTTTCCCGAGTCACCAAAGAGTAAGAGGTCATTGATAACCCTTGCTAATGCAATTTCAGTACTGTGGTTTTGGCGAAAACCAGACTGAAATAAATCGAAACTATTGTTGAGAGATAGATATGACTGCAATTGAGTGGCGACAACCTTTTCCATGATTTTTGAGACATACGGTAAATTGGAGATTGGGCGATAGTTAGTGTAGTCAGTTGGGTCCAGATTAGTTTTTTTAAGAATAGGAGTAACTGCAGCCGTCTTTAGTGAGACTGGAACAGAGGCAGAGAGAAGAGACATGTTTACAAGATGTGAGATAGGTGCAGAAATGACAGAGGTACAGTGTTTCAGAAGGGTTGTAGGTGCCGGATCCAGCTGGCAAGAAGAAGAATTGGATTTCTTTATCATTTCACTTATCAAGATGGGGTTGGTCAACATAAAGTTATTAAGTGTTTGTATCTGAGCCTGCTCACAACTAGAAGTGGTCGGCTCATCACTAAAAGTCTCACGTAAAGCCTCCAGCTTTCCCTGAAAGTGTTGCAGAAAAGAACAGCACAAGTCGTCAGATTCTTGTAGACAGGCATTGTGCGCAGGTGCCTGAACAAGCTTATTTACAATGCTAAATAGTGTTTTTGGCATGTTGTTTGCGTTATTAATGATTTTAGCGATATAGGAAGAGTGAGCTGTATTTAAGGCGGTTTTGTAAAGCTTAATATGGTCCGAAAATGCTTGATAGTGTACAGTCAGATTGGTTTTCCGAAAGAGACGTTCCAGCTGTCTGCTTCTTGCTTTCATAGCACGTAGCTCAGCATTAAACCACGGCGAAGAGTGGGACAAGGGAACAGACCTAGTCCTAATTGGAGCATGCTCATCTAAAACGTCAGCAATGGCAGAATGGTACAAATCAAATATTTTGGATGGACAGGTGAAATCAAAAACATCAGAAGTAGCAGAGGTAATAGATGCAGCAAACATACTAGCATTAATAACATTGATCTTACGATAAGAGATGTTAACATTCTCAGTACATTTAGTTACACAAGTTAATGTAAGATCAAGGGTAATAAGCTTGTGATCAGAGATAGGAGTAACCAGACCATTGATGGAGATGTCATTTAAGCCAGATGTACAAACTAAGTCTGGTGTGAGGCCATGAATATGAGTTGGGAAGTTAACATTTTGATAAAGTTCAAAGCAGTTTAGAACAGTCATTAATTGAGTCCTATTTGAACAGGGAGTATCAACGTGAATGTTAAAGTCACCAAGCAGGATGACCTTGGATGATGAAGCACAGGCTAGCGTTAGTAGTTCACTTAGTTCAGAGAAAAAATCGTTTTGCTGTTTGGGTGGTCTATAAATCAGGATGATTGTTAAGGGACTGTTCGAAGAAATTTTCAAAACCATATATTCAAAAGTCGTAGTAACGTGGAAGTCCAGTTGAGTAAGTGTTATGGAGTTGCGATAAATGACCGCAAGGCCACCCCCCTTAGTAAATAAACGCGGCTTAGACAGGTGCTGGTATCCGTATGGTGTTAGCAGATTAAGATGCATGAAGTCATTCGGTGTTTGCCAGGTCTCAGTAAGGAATATCATATCCAGGTTATTGTCAGTTATAAGTTCATTTAGATAGGGGCCTTTGTCCGAGATAGAGCGACAGTTCAGCAGAGCAAGGTGGTTCTGCAGCACATCTGAGTTATCAGCTAAATTCACATTGAAATCTGACTTTTTTACGCAGACAAGCGATCGCGGTGGACGACAGTCGCTAAGTAATCGTTTCGGTTTGACCAGAGTTCTGTTATTTGACCAGATGCACGGGATCACAGTTGGTTTTGATTGTTGATAGTTAATGATCCTTCGGACTGAACGGTGCACGTAACGCGGGCGCCGGGTGATCCCGAGCGAGCGGCAGTGCTCGTACGTTTCAGAGTCGAGGCGTGGGTGCCGATTAAGCGCCCTGAGTTCGCTCGACAGGTATCCAAAATCCATGTTGGAAGGTGATCCAGAAAAAATAAGGGAGACCAGAGACAGCACGAGTGCTAAGGCCTTTGGTGTGTTTGTAATCGCCATGAGAAAGTCAGCTATCAGCAAAGTCACGTTAGCCAGGACCACAACCATCACAACATCTGTAAAAGCTTACGGAGAGGAAAGCTACCTAACCTGACAGCAAGCTAATCGGACTACTGGTAAGAAGAGTGTTAACTCACTTCACAGTCAGTCCAACAGATGGAGGAGAGAGGGGTGAGAGGGCTCGTAGCAGGCTGACAGAAAAGAGTTCCCAGCGGTAACAGCAACAAAAATTAAGTCCAGTTTGCAGAAGGATGCAGAAAGGGAAACACCAACTGTCCAAGAAGCGGGCACAGCAAACGTAAACAATAGACGACGAAGCGTGGAGCGGCAGCCAGATGCGCACAGCGTTCCCACACAGCGTTCAAACAACTTCCGGTGTACTCCCCCTCGCTCATACCTGCCTGCCTTGGGTTGGACTGAAGGGATGTGAAGTTGATGGGAGGGGAGGGGAGGGGAGGGGAAGGGAGCTCACCGGCCACTTTATTTATGGCAGAGATTTAACAAGGTGCTGTAAACATTCCTCAGAGATTCTGGTCCATGTTGTCATGATATCATCACACAGTTGCTGAGATTTGTCGTCTGCACATCCATGATGTGAATCTCTCGTTCCTCCACATCCCAAAGCTGCTCTACTGGATTGAGATCTGGTGACTGTGGAGGCCGGTTGAGTGTAGTGAACTCTCTGTCATGTTCAAGAAACCAGTTTGAGATGATTTGAGCTTTGTGACATGATGTGTAATCCTGCTGGAAGAAGCCATCAGAAGATGATACACTGTGGTCATAAAGGTAAGGACATATTCAGCAACAAAACTCAGGCTGTCGTCAAAATGATGCTCAATTGGTACTAAGAGACCCAAAGTGTGTCAAGAAGAAAATGTCAATCACACCATTACACCACCAGAACCAGCCAGAACCGCTGATACAAGGCAGTATGATCCATGCTTTCATGTTGTTTACGCCAAATTCTGACCCGACCATCTGAATGTCCAGCAGACTCATCAGACCAGCCAACGTTTTTCCAATCTTCCATGTCTGATTTTGGTGAGTCCGTGTGAATTGTAGCCTCAGTTTGCTGTTCTGATCTGACAGGAGTGTCACTGGTGTGTCTTCTGTTGCTGTAGCTCTTCTGTTTCAAGGTCTGACGTGTTGAGTGTTCAGAGATGCTCTTCTGCAGACCGTATTACTGTTACCTCCCCTATCAGCTGAACCAGTCTGGTCATTCTCCTCTGACCTCTGGCATCAACAAGGCATTTTCTCCCACAGAACTGCCGCTCACTGGATATCTGTTTCTGATCTTCTCTATTTCTGATTATTCTCTGTAAACCCTAGAGATGGTTGAGTGTGAAAAACCCAGTAGATCAGCAGTTTCTGAAATACCCGTCTGGCACCAACAACCATGCCACGTTCAACGTCACTTAAATCCCCTTTCTTCCTCATTCTGATGCTCAGTTTGAACTTCAGCAGATTATCTTCACCATGGCTGCGTCCCAATTCGCCTACTTATACTACGCCCTAAAAGTATGTACTCTTTTTGTGAAGAAAACGTACATACTTTTGAGTGTGTAGCAAAAGAGTAGGCAAGCTTTTGGGACATACTACTTCGTCATCTTTAATGGACAGATCTGTCGCATGCATCCTGTCACCGTAAACTGGCCTGTCAATCATCTCGTCACAGTTAAAATCCTCCATTCAATCTAATTTAATTTCTTACCGTTTCGGAGAGAATTGTTGTCGCACGTTCATCTGCCAGTCGTGGGTCTTCATGCGGAGACTCTCCTCGTGTGTTTGCAATTTGAATATAAGAATGCATTTAACAGTTAATGGCTATATCTTTACAAAAGTTCACAATGCTGCTGCAGATGCAATATAATGTAGCCAACATTGAATAAATACATTTTCGTCAGGTTAGATACTAATAATTAATCAATCAAACCCCTTTATCTAAACCTCTCTACATAACCGCCGGACTCACGCGTCCTCCATGTCTGTAGTTTTTTTTTTTTTTTTTTAGTTCTTCTAACCGAATCCTCGTCCAACGCGCGATGGGTTGTGGTGGGCAATATCAGCCTTTAGAGTGTGCATCGATCTACACTTCGGATTCTGACCGGAAATAGTAGACCATCCTGGTCTCTTTGGAACACTCATTTAAACGATTTGGGACGTACTAATTCTATTTTCGAATACTATTTAGGACGGATAGTATGCAAATTGGGACGCAGCCCATGTCTACATGCCTAAATGCATTGAGTTGCTTCCTTGTGATTGGCTGATTAGATAATTGCATTAATGAGCAGTTGAACAGATGTACCAAACTAAAGCAGCACTTAGTAAGAATTCCGTTTTTGTCAAACAGCGACCCCTAGAGTCGCTGTGGAGTACTTGTACTGTCGTGAATAGCACTCACGCAGAGATAGCTTGCCCTCACGGCCGGATCCCCTCCCCCTGTACACCGGTACCTGTTCAGTAGGATGGACGCTGTAACGAGTGGAAATAAGGTATGGCCCCTTTAAGAGCTGCGCGCGCCCAACACCACATGTATACGGCGCCGGGTTATTTCTGTTTGATGCTCATTTTATCAGAATTTTATCAGATCTGTTTTTTTGCCGTAAAGCAATTCGTTACCTCGCGAGACCTGATATCACACGATACTTCCTAACTGTACGTTCACACCGCCGCCGACTTGAGCTTCCAAAGCGGCCGGAAGTCATTAATTTTCAATGGCAGCTGGCTTTTCTCAGCTGCAAGGAGCGTCAAATCCATCGGCGTCGCGTTTTGGGCGTTTTGAGCGTCAATCAGAAAGTTGAAAGAAGCTCAACTTTATGGTAATGAGCTATGACGCGGTTCAGCGGCAAGCAACGGCAAAACGCCAGCAACCAATCGGAATATAGACGTCCTTCGCGCTGGCTGATTCCGGAGAAACACACGATGTAAACTTTCGTTCCTACCAAAACATTAGTTCCGAGAAAATGGAAGAGAAGCCAATAATCGCCGTTGCTGTGTTTCCTATCATTTATGACATGACGTTGTTTGCTTATAGTGACCGTGAGAGCGCAACTTTTATTTGAAATATTTACGAACGCTCGTTTTAAAGCGGGAATGCAATTCATTTGCTCAAGGTGACACCGATTTGACCGCAAATAATAATAATAATAATAGCTAACTATTCTTTTTTCCCCGACCAAATGTGACCAAAATGGTTATAAAAATGCTGTCATTATAAAAGGTTTCTTTAATGTATTGCTAGTTTTTTTCTGTTTATTACATTTTATGTTGTGACACTTCTATTCTCCCTGCAACGTCAGAGCGTTCAAAGCGTCCAAAGCGTCAACAAGCTTCCCCGTACTTTTTGACAAGCGTCCTTGATAGGGCGGCCAGAGCTTCTTTGACGCTCAAGTCGGCGGCGGTGTGAACGTACAGAACGTACGCTCGCCGGCCCAAAGTTGCAAGGGTGGTTTTGCGGCTCACAGGCACCAGGGGGGTGCGAGACGACCACCATTCAACACGAAATCAGTAATATAAACATTACAATGACTCCAAAGCTGTTCGGTTAAGGTAAAAAAGTTACTTAGTTCACCTTTAAGTGGCTGGTGAGCGTATATATTATTATATATAGGCATACTAAATTAAATATCTTTTCTTTTGTATTTCTTGCTTTTGATTTTTGTTTCTCTGCTGTAATGTGTATAATAATAATTTGACTTATATAGGAACTATATTACCTAAAATTTAGGACTCATATTTTCAGATGTTAGCCTGCAATGATGTTCTGTTAAAGTTTGCAGTATACAAAACATAGCATAATTATGCTGCAAACATTTTGAAATAGCTGTGTGATGCCACATATGCCATGGCGTACAGTATGTGCTGTAGTCAGCTCACGATGTTCTGGAACAGAGCCACTGATCAATAATGCTAACTGATGGCTCTGAACAATCATAACCATTCCCAGACATTTTCAAAATCACAAACATGGATCAAAACGTCAGCTCAATGCCCAACAATTGCGTGATTTTCCAGCCACGTCACTCCCTATTTTGACTGCGCGACCACATCAAAGCCCCCAAAAATGAGTATCCACTAGAAACGTCCCAGGGCAAAGTATCCTGTGTTGAAGCCTCTGCCCCATTTGGATGCTTAGACCTCTGTGGACCTTTCCGTGGACCTTTAAATGAGCACAATGCTCATTACTTTAACAGCACAGCTGCGGAAGTTCAACAAGATGGTACAATAGAGTCACAGCAGAGGAATTTAATCAGCTAGTCTGGGAGTCAAAGTTCCCTGCTGATTATCGCTCGTTTTTGTTATTGTGTTATTTTGTTATTTCATTCCAGGATATTGTGTGCATTGTGCTGTCCAGCTCTGCTGTGCTTCAGCGGCCCCCGTGTAAAGAGTCTTTTAACACTTCTAGTGAAGTATGGAGCGAGTCGGGTGTACGCCATAGTGTTTCTACTGTTTGCAATGTGCCTGGACACTGATTCAGGAAGTGCTTCATAAGAGCGTGCATGAAGCCTAGAATCATCTTTTATGCCCAGAGGAATATTTTATTGTTCTCTTTAAGTACATGAAACGGAAGTTGTGATTGTCTTTTCTGCCCAATTTTATTAAATGGCTTCTCGAACAAGAACAAATGTAGGGTGGGATTTGATTTTGTCAATTTAGGATTTGATTGGATGTTTGAATGGTTGTGGTTTGCTATTGGTGGATCTCATGTGAGTGACAGGTTGCCCCGCCCTTATCATCAGAGAAGAGATGTTCGCTGCATGAGGGAGGGGAAGTTATTTTGTTTAAAGATCACAAGGCACATACAAAAAAAAAATTAGACTAATAATAAATAGTGCAATATTTCATAAATAAAGAATTGTCGATTTTGATTTCATGGTGACTTTAATTGTGTATTACATTTAATTGAGTCTGACTGCATTCATCTGCATATCATCTTTGTCTCATACATTTCTCTTAAAGGGATAGTTCACCCAAATTAAAATTGTCATCATTTAAATGTCATCATTTACTCACCCTCGAGTTCCAAACCTAAATGAGTTTCTTTCTTCAGTTGAACAGAAAAGAAGTTATTTTAAAGAATGTTGGTAACCAAACATTTGACCGAGGCCATTAACTTCTATATCAGGAAAAAAATACTATGGAAGTCAATGCGGTCCATCAACTTTCGGGTTGCAATTCCAACATTCTTCAAATAGAGGTTTGGAACAACTTGAGGGTCAGTAAATGACAACGCATTCTCATCCCAAGGCGTCATATACTGACGCTTTTGCCAAAGCGTCTACATCCGACGCACATGGCACCCTTTAGCGTCAATATAACACGCTTCGGTTATGGGTAGGTTTAGGTCTGGGGTAGTGTTAGGGTTAGACCACTAGGAGGCGCCATATACCTGCGTCTCATATTGACGCTAAAGGGTGCCATGTGCGTTGGATATAGACGCTTTGGCAAAAGCGTCAGTATATGACGCCTTGGGATGAGAACGGGCTAAATTATGGCATAGTTTACATTTTTGGGTGAATTATTCCTTTAAAATAATTAAAATAGACACAAATTGTTGACATATGGACCATATAAAGCTATAATATTAATGTGCATAGCTCTAATTTATCCTTGAGAATCTGACGAAAAAAGTCTAAGCACAGATGATATCAAACTCTGAAGAAGACGTGAGATATTTGCCATATATTGATTTTTCTCAGAACAGTGTTGTTATTGTGAACTATATAAAACTATGAATTGAAATATACTGAAATAACGTAAATAAAATATTAATATTAATGAAAAAAATTAAATAAGTTTAAGTTAAAGAAGAACTAAAATGACTAAAACTTAATTAAATATAAATTGAAGCTAAATAGAAATATGTATAAAAAAACTAAATGACTAAATCAAGAACTAAAATTACAATGAAAACTGAAATATGAAAACAAAGCTAATCAAAAATAACAATAATAGTGTTTAAATCCTAAAACAACACTGTATCAGATCCATTTGATCTGCATTTAATCTCATTGTTGTCTACGGGAAACAACCGAGACTTCTTTTGTAATGTTTCTTCCTATGAATGTTTTTATGTGCTTTTATGTGTTTTTGAGGTCAAATGAAGTGGATAGTAAGTTCATTTGTGTCACACACACTGTATTATCAATCAGTGGCATAGGAAAGCAGTTTGTCATCGATATCTTGTTTTGTTCCTGAAGTTTGTGGGTCGAATTCCCATCTCCTCGGCCGAAACAGCGGAGCGGCCCGGCGTTATGCTGAATGTGTTTGACCTGGAAATGTTGGGAACACAGCAGGAAACTGCCGTAACGGGATCCACTCGAGAGAAAGACCTTTCCTTCAAACCCTTCTGGAATTTAAAGAATTGAACAGTGGGTCAGAAAAACAGATTCATTATCGAGGAGCAACAGTACGGTGAATGATATCATATCAAAACAAAAACAAGAAGTGACTTTCAGTGCTAAACCAGTCTGTTCTGGTTCGGCACACATTCAGTGTGGGGATTTATAGGGCACTGAGGACATTTCACTCCATCCAGTTTCAACCAGTTCAGCTTTATTCATTTATTAGCATTTCACTTTTAAAAGACAACATCTACATATTTGAGATGTGGAATAAACAAGCGATTTATTATTAATTATGTCACACACACACACACACACACACACACACACACACACACACACACACACACACACACACACACACACACACACACACACACACACACACACACACACACACACACACACACACACACACACACACACACACACACATATCTTCATTTAATCCATTAACAAAACTTGAAAGGTAACACTATAAGGTCCCACTAGTTGACATTAGTTATTACACTAACCAATATTAATTAACAATAAGCAATGCATTGGTTACAGTATTTACTGATCTTTGTTAATATTAGTTAATTAAAATGCAGCTGTTCATTTTTGCTCAGGTCCAAATAATATTAACAAAATACAACTTTTAATTTGAATAATGTATTAATAAATGTTGAAATTAACATGAATTAGGAGATTAATTAAATGCCTAGAAGTTCATGTTAACATGTAGTTAATGTTGACAAATAAAACCTGTAATTGAAAAAGGGTTAATTAAATGTTTGTTAGTTTATTTTACATATTTTATTTTATTTTATAATAACCAATTTATTTATTCATTAATTTTACAGTTATTTTTATTATTATTATTTTTGAGATATTACTTGATTTAATGAAAAATAACTAGTTTAATTCTACAATGCTGTGTGAAGTTAAAAGCACCGCTGAAATAAATCTGAAAATACAATTTATTTTATTTTATTAGTTTTATTTAATTCATATAAGTCAGTTGCACAATATATTTAAGTCATTTAAATAAATAAAAACATTTTAATAAATAAATAAAAACAACAAGTTGAATTGATGTGCTTTAAAAGGTTTCATATCTGAAGAGTCCAACATATAAACTGTGCTTGATTGATTTAAAACCACTCGAACTTCCAAATACGGTTGTTTTATGCTGTAAATATGATTTATGAGCACTCAAAAGGGCCCATTTCATGTGCGAGACATGCTCGTGTGTCTAGAAGACATCAAGAATAGAACTTCCTGCATTCTTGAACTTGGAAAGGAAAAAAAAGGAGGAAACAGTGTCTGCCAGCAGACCTGACCCTCGACCTATATAAAGCATATGATGGATTCCTCGAGCTGTGTGTCCTGGAGCTCCAGGTCCTCTGAAGTGTCCCACCAAAGCTCACAATGAACTGGGGATTTATGATGTTCGGTGTATCACGCTATTTTTAGCAGGGCCTCGAAAATGGACTCGGTCCTCGGCTCCATTGTTTCATAACACGCTCTCGCCGCCCTTTGCAGCCAAACGCATACAATGGAGCATCCTCGCCCCTCGCAGGCGCCGGACAAGTGCCTCTCCTTTGTTCATCTCCTCAGGGAGTGAGGGGAGTCTGTCGGGACAGCAGCGGGCGGTCGCGTGCGATGACAGGTCAGCTGTCCCCTACTGTCCCCTACTGTTCCCTGCTGTCCCCTACTGTTCCCTGCTGTCCCCTGCTGTCCCCTACTGTCCCGACGAGACCCGTGTCACTGAGGATGCTAACATCAAACATCACTTCCTTTGACTTTTACCTGCATATCTGCACAATTCAGGCTCGTTCCTGTCAGTTGCATAATCAGAAAAAGCTGTTGGCCTTTATGTTTAGACATGGATACATTTTGGCTGCCTGACAAACTTTTTTGTGTGTTAAATATTTTCTGCCACCTTGTCTTACATTCTAATGCAATGGCATTCAAACATTTTGACGAGTGTTATTTTAGTATAATTATTATTGATATTATTATAGTTTTTATTCATAATTAGAATTAGGTTTTATTTTTATATTTTAAAGTTTTAGTAATTTTGCCGTTTTTGTCATTTTTTTTTAAATGTCATATTTATGAGTTGAAAGTCAAAATTGATTTAAAAAGTCATAATTATGACACCAAATTTTGACTTTTTATACCATCATTTCTGATTTTTTATTTCATAATTGACTTATTTATCATAATTCCGACTGAATTTGTCATAATTTCATTTTTATCTCTTAATTATGTTAATGATATATATTTTTTTACCCTTAATTATGACTTAGAATGTAATCATTATGACTTAATATGTCATAATTTCAACTTTTTAATCAAATTTTTTTGGCCATTTAATAATGTTTTAAAAGTAATTTATGAGATGAAAAGTCGAAACTGACTTTTACACACACACACACACACACACACACACACACACACACACACACACACACACACACACACACACACACACACACACATATATATATATATATATATATATATAAATAACTATTAACTATGACAGAAAAAGTCATCATTTTGACTTTTTAACCTTAATTATGACTTAGTATGTCACACTTATGTCATAATTTCGACTTTTTGTCATAATTTCAACTTTTTAATCTTTTTTTTTATTTGATAATTTTGTTAAATCTATAGATACACATCAAGTTAAACTAAATGTTTAATTTTATTTTATTTCAGTTAATGTTTATTTTATTTCAAGTAACTCAAATGTTTTTTTTTATGGTTTGGTTTAGTTTAGTTTTAGTTACGATAATAACCCTGAAGTGTTCCCTTGCTGTTTGCATAATAGTATTGTCCATAAACCAGCACAAGGGGGCGCCTGTGTCTCTCGCTCTCTATGCAGGAACACACACACACACACACACACACACACACACACACACACAGTGAAGCATCCGCTTGTTTGCTGCCAAGAATTAGCCGATCTAAAGCACTCAGGTCAAGCTGTTATATGTGGAAGGAAGACATCATTACCAGAGTCATTTTGTTTGGATCCCTCAGTTACTGAGACGGCATTGTTTCATAAAAAGGAAAATGTTGGAGAAATATTTGCATACACAGAGGATGTGTGCAGGGTGAGCCAAATTTCTGAGAATCAAAAGTGACTGACTTTCAATGTCTTCTGGGAGTGCATTTAAGCATACATGTGAATTTGTCTAAAACTAGGCAAAGGAGCATAAAAATACTGCCTTTGGAACTTGCAGAAATGCATAATATTTAATTGATGGATTAGGCATAGAAAAGCTCTATTTTTATGATGAGATACAGAAGAAAATCACTTTATGAGAAAACACTTTTAGTTATTTTAGTTCATTAAATGACGTTAACTAAATCAAGTTAACTAAATGACAATGTTGTCTTGGCAAGTTTTTTATATTTGATTTAAGTCAATGTTTATTTTATTTTAAGTTACTAAAATAGTCCAAAGAGTGTAGTGCTGACTTTCCAAATATATTTGCTGCTATGTTTTTTGTGCATTTTTTATTTGTTATGTTGCCTTTCTATGTAAAATGTAACATAGTGCATTTTACTGCCACATAATAATAAAAAAAATCCTGCTTCTGTAAACATAAAAAGTAGAAAAATTACTTTATTAAAAGTTGAAATGATGACTTAGTCACAATAATTGTGACTTTTTATCATATCATTTTAACTTTTTAATCTCATAATTGACTTTGTCATAATTCTGATTTAATTTGTCATAATTTCATCTTTTTATCTCATATAATCATGCTTATAATGATGAATACGTTATCATTTCAACTTCATCACATAATTTAGAATTTTTTTATCATAATGTCAACTTTTTAACCTCACAATTATGACCTATATGTCATATTTATGACTTAGTATGCCATAATTGTCTTTTTATCTCATAATTATTATTTTTCAAATCAGAATGTTGACTTTTGTCATCATTGACTTTTCATCTCATTAAAATAGCTTAGTATGTCATAATTACGATTAACCAACGCATGTTTTTTTTCTTATTTAGCAGAAATGTGCTTCCATAAAAATTGGATAATATATGGAGTTGTTGGATAATATATAATTGGCATTATTCTGGCAGGAGATTTCCAACCAGATCATTTTTGAGAGAAAACAATCTCTTAAAAGAGTCTTTGTGAGCACACGATCAGTGCTTGAACTCCACGTCATCCTCAGTTCCTAAAACAGCATCTCTGACTTTTCCCAGATTCTCTCCAACAGTTATGGTCCTCGGCGAGCGTGTGAAATGCCAAGCGTTTGTCGATCCTCAGCAAACCCTTCGGTCCCCAAACCTTCACAATGGCTCCGGCTCTATCAGACATCAGCGCATTGATCTCCCATTCCGGTCTGACCCGGCTCTGGCACTAATGAGCCGTCAGCAATTCTCCGCAGGTTTGGCGTCTCCCTGCCACCCTTCGCTCGCTGCTGTTTATATCCCAGACATTCCGAGCAGTTCCACTGACCTTTCCATCGTGAGCCCTCGGAAAGCCCTGATTAGATAGAAGGGGTGTAACGCTACACAGAAGTCACGGTTCGGTACGTACCTCGGTTTTGGGGTCACGGTTTGATACGAGTTCGGTACATTTACATGTCCGCCCATCCCCCCAGACTCCTGACTGCTTGAAAAACAAAATGAAGGAATTGTTGATTTGTTACTCCAATGCTGCCTGTTTTCAAACGTATTGGTTTGATTAACATGATGATGTTGTGCGTAGGCAACGATGGCCTTTTCTTTGCGCGCAACAGTTCATTAACATGCAGTGACAATGGTGGATGCACAAAGTTCAGTACTATGCTTTTAGTAGGAGAAAACGTGCCATCTACTGAACTGTACATCTATGGCGTTATTATCCTGTCAGATGTCGAGAGCGCATTATTGTAGCGCGAAAGTACATTAATATTATGCGCGAGCGTGAATCTCTCTGCTCGCGCGCGGAATATGATGTGCGCGAGCGTGAATCTCTCTGCTCGCGCGCGGAATATGATGTGCCCAGCGCAAATCTCTCTGCTCGCGCGCGGGAACTGGGCACGCGCTCTCAGATACACTTCTCTTGTAAGAGTTCTCTCTCTGGGCTGATTGGGCTCGCTGCCTTGCTCAGAGAATATGCCTGCACTTAAAACGTGTTCAGTGCAATCGCGAATTGCTCCTCTTCCCCAGCTAACAATTTTAGGTTATAAGAACGTTTTCATAACGTTCCCATTAAGTTATAAAAACGTTATTTCTGAATGTTCTAGGGAATTTCAAAAAGTCCAGTTTTTTAGACGTTGTATTAACGTTATTTCTTGGTTATAAGAACGTTCAATTCTCCCTTTATATAAACGTTGTATTAACGTTCTTGTTTGGTTATAAGAACGTTATTCAAACGTTCAATTCTCCCATTATATAAACCTTCTCTTAATGTTTTTCTAAGATAATGAAAAACGTTTCATTCAATAAAAAAAAAAAACATTAAGAAATGTTTTAATAATTATTAAAACCTTTCTTAATGTTTTTTATATAACAAGGTAGCCTATATAATAGGCCTAGCCTATATGAAGAACCTAAAATTAAAAAAAAAAAGACCCATGAATCATGTCTACAATATGTGTAATGTAGTCCACTGAAGTCGAGTTGAATTGAACCGAAGTAGGCCTATAGTTTATTCCAGTAAACCGATTTGGGTTGAAGTGACCATATGAAATTAACATGAACATAAACTTGGACTAAACATAGAATCACCAACAATGGTTGCCTACAGGGAACAAAGCTAGACAAGAGACAATGGGAACACAAGGACAAGGATTATGACCAAAAACAACCAATGACATCCACAAGTTAAAGTTAATTTAATTTATATAGCTCATTTATACAACAATTTCCAAGTTTATGTTCATGTTAATTTCATATGGTCACTTCAACCCAAATCGGTTTATTGGAATAAACTATAGGCCTACTTGGGTTCAATTCAACTCGACTTCAGTGGGCTACATTACACATATTATAGACATGATTCATGGGTCTTTTTTAAAATTTTTATCTTAATTTTAAAATCTGAAAGTTCTTGTTTTAGGTTCTTCATATAGGCCTATTATAGGCTACCTTGTTATGAATGAAACGTTTTTCATTATCTTCGAAAAACATTAAGAGAACGTTTATATAATGGGAGAATTGAACGTTTGAATAACTTCTTATAACCAAGCAAGAACGTTAATACAACGTTTATATAAAGGGAGAATTGAACGTTCTAACGTTATTATAACCAGGAAATAACATTAATACTGTTTACATAATGGGAGAATTGAACGGTCTTATAACCAAGAAATAACGTTAATACAACGTCTAAAAAACGGGACTTTTTGAAATTCCCTAGAACATTCAGAAATAACGTTTTTATAACTTAATGGGAACGTTATGAAAACGTTCTTATAACCTAAAATTGTTAGCTGGGGAAGAGGAGCAATTCGCGATTGCACTGAACACGTTTTAAGTGCATGCATATTCTCTGAGCAAGGCAGCGAGCCCAATCAGCCCAGAGAGAGAATTCTTACAAGAGAAGTGTATATGAGAGCGCGTGCCCAGTTCCCGCGCGCGAGCAGAGAGATTCGCGCTGGGCATATCATATTCCGCGCGCGAGCAGAGAGATTCACGCTCGCGCACATCATATTCCGCGCGCGAGCAGAGAGATTCACGCTCGCGCATAATATTAATGTACTTTCGCGCTACAATAATGCGCTCTCGACATTGGACAGGATAATAACGCCATATACATCTTCCTTTCCACGAGGAGACAGCGAGTGAAGCGGCACCTTTCCATTTCCAGGACACGCATATTTCATCATTGGAGTGTAGTGAGACTTCTGCGACACAAATCGGCACAATGCCAAATGATTCTGTCTCATTATAACAGCGGAAACAACTTCAAATACTCCATCATTTATGGTCATACAGATAAAAGTAACACATAGGTCTATTTTTATTTGCCGCTTTCTGCCGTCCTGGTTTCCTTTCCGTGAAGTTTGTGGAGAGCGTCACAAAAATGAATGGAAACTAGGGATGCACGATATTGGATTTTGGCCGATATTCAATATGCCGATATTTTCAAACAAATTTTGCCCGATATCGATATATTTGAAAAAAAAATTTAAGTGCAAAAAAGCTTATTAAAGCTTTTATTAAAGTTCTCAGTCAAGAGCAGTGAGTGATTTCCTCTGTGTTTTGTTGTTTTATTAACATTAAAGGGATAGTTCTCCCAAAATTTTTAATTGTCATCATTTACTCTCTCAAGTTTTTTTCTTCTGTTGAAAATAAAAGTTATTTGGAAGAATGTGGCTAACCAAACAGTTGCTGTACTCCAGTGACTTCCATAGTGTATTTAAGCACAAGAAAGAAATGAATACAGGTTTGGAACAACATTAGAGTGAGTAAATAATGACAGAATTTTTATTTCTGGGTGCAGTCTCTCTTTAAGGACAAGCGGCAGCATATTATTACTGTCTCTTTAAGAACTGCACGCGACGCGTCTAATATACACGCATTTGACAAGCAGATTTTCTCTGTTTGCTTTCACTTTAGACATAACCAACTTTGTTTATGTAAACCTTGTGTGTATTTGACAGTATCAGCGCAATAAGACTCGAAAGATTAGTCCAGTATGCAGGCGCTGTGACAGGCTTTTTGTCCCTTTGAGCGTCGGGTGTAACGCGCTCAGAAAAGCGCATGTTAGAACAGCGCATCAGCACGTGAATGACATGTTTAACTAGCAAGACTTTCATTGACGCACATGCAAATAATGAACTTTTGTGAATTGCAGACAGTGTCCCGTTAGTGTAACTCGCGTTGTACAGTAGGCTATGTTGAGATGAAGGCGCCAGAATTGAACTGATAGAATGCACGATACTATGATTTTTCTTCAAAAGCAGATCGTGAAGAGACATTTTAATCGTCCACGATCAAAAACCGCGTGAGACGCACACCCCTAGTTGGAAGTTTAAGTTGCTGGCGCTCATGCTTCGTTCACGGTCGCCACATGCGCATAGGAAACACGCCACCCTATCGGCAAGGCTCATCGGCAGAAATATTCATATCGGCCGATGCCGATGATGGTCATTTTAAGCTTTTATCGGCCGATACCGGTGTTGTCCCGATATCATCGTGCATCCCTAATGGAAACTCAGCGTATAGGCTAGCAAGCTCTTGAATGCCATCTGAACTCTTGTTTTGGGTTGGTGCATAGATCGTCTCTTCTGCTCTTTTTCCTGTTGTGGCGGTTAGCAAACAGCGTTTTGTAATGTGAATCGCCTGTGACTGACGGTATTCGTCGTCTGACTCGCGCCGTACCGTGACGGTTCGGGACAAATACATTTACACTCATTAGATAGTGTTACATATGGCAATGGCTCAGCCAAACTTGAACTAACTTGCTCGAGATTTTCTTTCTTGACAGTAGTTGATCTGTAAGAGAAAAACGGAGCATAGAAGAAGACAATTTTGCGCGTACACTCAACATAGCGCCCCTTGAGGCAATGTTGAGAATGCAATTCAAATCGCGTTGGCACTGTGAAATACGCTCAGACACATTTTAAGATGCAAAAATGCAAAAAAAAAAAACTGTGGAAGCTTGTTCCCGCCACAGAATACTTTTTATCTCACAATTCTGACCTTTTTTTTATAAAGTCAGAATTGTGAGATGTAAACGCAATTCTGAGAAAGAAAAAAAAATCCTCAGAATTGGACTTATAACTCGCAATTCTGACTTTATATCTCACAATTCTGACTTTTTTCTCGCAATTGCGAGTTTATGTCTCGCAATTATGACTTTATAACTCGCAATTGCGAGTTTATATCTCACAATTCTCAGACAAAAACTGTAATGTAAATGTAAACTCGCAATTGTAAGAAAAAAGGTCAGAAAGAATATTGTGAGATAAAAAGTCACAATTATCTTTTAAAATGTTTTATTCCGTGGCGGAAACAAGCTTCTATAAACAAAACAAGCTTGTGTATCAGCATTGTAAGTATCAGTCTTTCTACGTACTATTAAATTGTATCTTTAATTCAATGTGTTGTTTACCGCCTCTTTGTAATCATTGGTTTAAATTTACTAGCAATTTCTGAGTGAAAATAGTTTCGAAGAAGCCTGGTTAAAACCAGACCATTCTCAGTTGTAACTGAGTTATGGTCTGGCAAAGCGTCATAGTCAAATCATTTCCAGAGGGGCGTCACCAACGGACGTCGCGGATAGACCTAAAACCAATCAGAGCGATGAAGGAGATGACGTATGCAGAGCGGCGGAGAAACATCTCTGAGTGTTGTTCTTTGCTCGGTTTTTAACTAAAAGGAAACGTTCAAATCGCTTAAAACAGACGCGATAGCTGATTCGAACGAGTGATGTTCGACGGCGGCATCCATCTTTGTAATGTAGGCTACAAAATCTGCTTCAAAATCCCAGCGCTGTCGTCATCGTGTAAAGCCCGCCCCAACGTTTCTGATTGGTGCCTCGATTTAGACGGATTGGAAATGGACTTGAATGAGCTCTTTGCCAGACTAACTTTCAGAGCAAATCTAAATTTGCCGGAAGTTGTCTGGGTTTTCCCAGGCTAGTTTCGAAGTAAAGCCTACAACAATTTTTTTGCAAACACCCCTAATTATCTCCAGAACTTTTGCTTTTGTAGCAGCCGGAGTGGCAAAGTAGTGATTTAAATAACATCATAAGCAAGTTAGATATAAAGGAACACAATGAAAACTTCTTCTTGACTAAAAATAGATTGGCTTCATTGAGATGCCTAAACTAACATTTCTTCCAGGCGGTATCAAGGGGGGTAAAAGCAAAGTGAAAGGGTGTGAGTCATCATCAGCGCATACCCTCCCTAGTCTGGGTAAAAATACACACACATACACACACTCTCAGGAGCATTCAGTCTCCACGCGCCACTGGTATTACCTAACTCCAAGAGTGGGCGGCAGCCGGCGCCATGTTTAATTCATCAACGCGGAATTAAATCAAGCGCAAAACTTAGAAAAGCATTATTACAATCTCTTCTCTTCACCTTCATCTCATTTCTTTGCCAGGTTTGGTCTGCTATACAGGTTTCTAAACCAAGAATCAATCATACGTCTCATTAGTTATGAACAAAAGGGAATAAAGTTCACTGAAAGTTTTCTGTTCTGAATTACCAGTTGATTTATTTCAGCTACAATATTGCATAATTACATGCCATTAAATCAGTGTTTGTCGACCAATTTTGCTTCAAGATGCACATTATACATTGGACATCAAGAAAAGATTTAATTTCAATGGTAGCCAATAATTTATTGCCGAATTCCAAATTAATTTGTGATGAATTTGTGATGAAGTTGGATTGGATACACAGTCTGAGATGACTCTTCCGTTTGCAATGTATAACCATATTTATTTAGCTGTCCTCAATGTGCACAATTTTATTGTTAGTTGCTTTTCATTATTTGCATTGTATTTTTAGAACAGACACCATTTTGGAGTGGTGACCTACCAGCTGACAATCACTGCATTGTAAAATAAGTTAATGAAAGTAAAAAAAAAAAATGTTTAAAAAATGGGCTGTAAGAATTTTCATGTTTTAAACGCTTTTTATTGCCAATGTATGATCAACTTGTAACGAACATAAAAAAACAAGACCTTCCCCGAAACCCTGTAGTTTGATTTTTATGTGAAGAACTCGTCTCGGGACGTTTTTGCCGGGAAAATCAAAAGGATGTGACGTTTATGCGCGCTAGGACACATGAAACGAGTGACATTAAAGGTTCAGGTCAGGATAATGGCAAAAGAGCCATTCTGTACATTAATGTCAATGTGCCATGCAAAGAAAAGTGATTACCGTATTTCAAACAGGCTATAGTCGCACATAGCATAGCCAGATAGGCCTAGTCTATAGTTTCAGATATAGGCTACTTTATAATTCATTATAACTGTGTAGGTTACTTTACCTCATCTGTCGACATGACGCCAGTGACTGCAGAGCTGGTGCAAACATATCCACATCAGATGCTTTCCTAACCGCTGTTATTTAGTCTCTAGACTAGACTAGTATGTTACTTGTGCACGGGTGCGAGCATGAGCAGTAAGTTGTTGTCTGCAGTTCACTTAACGACCACCGGTGTCGCTAATATCAAGGGCTTCTGAATTCAATAGCATCTTTAAAAATACTAGTAATTTAAAACAGTTGCATAAAAACATTAAAAAATATATTAAAATAAAAAAGCAATAACAAGATTGAAGTATAAAACAATATGCAAAGCCTGCTTGCATAATTATTTGATTGTGGAAGAGAATGAGCAAATAGGCCTACTTGTGTTTTGGATGAAATGGAAGAATAGCTTAAGATATTTACCAGATATTGTGCTGTTTTGCTTTAAAGACAGACCGTAGAGACCAATAATGTACATGATGTAAGCATCTAAAACAGGGCTGTAATCTCATGTGACTCATTATACAAGAAGACCCTTCAGGTTCCTGGAATAAACACAAGCGTGTTCAGCCTACAGCCCACAGGAGGCGCCAGAGCACAGACCGGAGACGAGGGAAACGGACGTGGACAAACGGAGTTGACCTAAAAAAAAGCCCATTCTTTCATAATTTAATCACCCCCATGTTGTTTCAATGCTGTTTAATTAATTTATTTATTTTTGAACACAAGCAGTCTTCACACAGCTCTTCTGTACAACATAGTTTTACTGTGAACGAGATCTCAGAGAAACAGGGGGAAATAAGTGAACAAGATCTCAGAGAAACAGGGGGAAATAAGTGAACAACAAATAAAATATGGGTCTGTTTCTCACCTAAAACTATCAGAAGACTTGAAATATTGCACACAACATTGTTCTTTAGGATGTTGTTCTTTTTGGAGGGTCGGGACACCATTGATGTAGGCTATGTAGAAAAGATTCATTGAGATCTTTTGTTTTGAGGCCCACAGAAAAATAACAACACAGGAACTGCTTGAAAGTGAGTAAATTATAAGACAATTTACAGTTTTGGATGAACAATTTGTCAGATCAAAACTTGACCACATAATCATTTCATGTTTATGACAGACTGAGGTGGTTTCTGTTTTCATAGTTTAAAATTGATGGCTGTCTGCTGACATTGGTTTCTATTTCTTATCATGATAAGGTGAAAGTGTCATCAAGACGTAATGTTCTTTTACAGAATTATAAAACATGAATATATAAACTCATAAGTTTTATGTTTTACACAAATATATAAATATATTTTACACAAAATTGACTCTCAAAAAATTCTCTAAAGTATTTGTATTTATTAGCAATGCCTTTTGAAGATTTGGAACTATAAAGGAGGCAGTGCTTTAAAACTCAAAATCCTTATTATAATCCCTTTATTTTATCATTCTAATTTTATTGTTGTAGCCAAATGGTTCCTTACTGGCCTGTTTCTGTTAAAAAGTAGTCAAATAAACCTGGAAGGCTCCTCCGTATGGGTTTTATTTTTAGAGTGAAGATTTCTGGATGAGGGCATGTACGGGACAAATCGTAGAGGCATAAATATATATTGCATATTTTCTTGTGTCACATGCACTTCTGAAATCCCCTTTCTTTTCTCTCCCATTAGCATTTAAGACTCCAGAAGTTTCTTGCTCAGCGGTAAAGCACCTTCATCGATCGACACTGTGCTTCCAGTGGGGGCGTTTCACAGACAGTTACCCAGAGATGATGCCCTTTCTGCAGGTATGTGGCAGTGCTCTGGTCCCTTGAGCTGTGGAGCTAGAGGAGGATTATTAGACCTGGTGTGTGGACCATAAATCAGATGATGTATGATCCAGTAGAAGTCTCCCCCGAGCAACGGGATTCACCCACTAAAGCCAGGATGGGTAATAATGTTCTTTTTCTTCTTGCTGGCAGGGTTTCAGCACGATTCAAGATCCGTTCTGATGATTTAAGAGAATAAAATTAGTAATAGCTAAGCCGATTGCTTCATGGGTTCCGTGAACTGAAGCAATATTAAGGAAGTTTTGCTTGAGAGACTTGGATTAAGTTTAAAGGCATGCTGTTTTTTTTTTCTCTAGAGCTTCTAAGGCATGTTGCCAGAGACATTAATTTCAACTCCTCCTTTAGTTTGTAAAAACAAACAACAATTGCATTTACAGTAATGCAGTTACAGTGGAAGTCTCATTTCTCTGGAAGAAAAATAATTTTAGCAAATATATGAGTTTAATTAAAGGTGCACTGTGTAATTTTTTATTGCATCTAGTGGTGATGTTGCGAATTGCAACCAACAGAAGTTATGGTGGCCGACAGGAAAATATGTCGTCGTCTGACAGCAGAGAGTAGTTAAGCAATGAGGTTTCTTAAGAAGATAAATTAAGAAATTAGGTTTACTTAATTATTCAGTAAAACGATATGTTATTGCAAATATTATTGTTATACTTGTTCATCATTGTGTCAGTGTTGTATTCGCTGACTTTTGCTAGCTTCTTTGCATGAAGAACAACATAGTGACGAAACGTGTTTGTCCATTTAGGGCTCCTGTAGAAACATGTCGGCGTATTTCAATGTAACCCTCCCTGTATGTAGATAGAAAATGGCTCATTCTAAGGTAATAAAAACATAACAGTTCATTGAGTAAGGTCTTTATACACCACTGAAAATATAGTATATGATATTGCATTTCTAAATATTACACAATGCACCTTTAAACTCTTCAGAATGCATTAGTCCATGACTTTTTAAAAGTGCATTACTGTAAACATGGTTTTACAAGCTGAGGGACGAATCAATAGCAGGCCTCTCATGGTGTTATAGAGTTCTACTGTACTTGTTTTGGAACAATTCATTTGATGGCTGGAATTTTGCAAACCACAAACCGGAATCAAACTGAAATGTGGAGTGATTTGATTTATATTCATGTTGGGAGTGAATGGAAAAGCTCCGGCTGATATTTTCCTCACTCTCTACATTTATCTGTAAAGGTCTTTATTTGGCATGTTCCGTTGAGACGTCACCCCTACCGACAATCTGCATGCTGGTTCTTCTGGAAATTTTGACTCTGCTCTGCATTTGGTAAAGACTGGATTCCCTGAAATGTTGCCTCACCGTTGTTTAAATGTTGCATCGGACTTGTCTTAAAAATGGAAATATTGAAAAAGTCATGGCAGTGATTTGAAGCCACAAAGAAGCACTTTAATTCCCCACTGGCTACAAATAAAACCCGTTCTCGGTGCTTTTCTGCTTTAAGTTTTCTTCTAATGACATTCCAGTCACTTACAGATGGAAAAGAAGGACTTTTTTTCTCCTCAAACTGGTTTGGTGAGTTTTTTCCCCCTAAAAAAAATCCCCTCCTTTTTTTGTGTCAAGACATTTAGGCTAAAGATTTTTCAGTCTGTCATACTGGATGGGACATTTCCATTGGGAGCCATAGAGGAATGCAGATGCTAAGTATTTTTACAGTGATGCATTTAGTCCATTTTAATTTTGTGTTTCATCTTTAAAACAACTATTATTCCTTTTCACACAAATTATGATTACACAGGAGCAGATTATCAATTTATAAAGACTTGTCGCTGTGTCCCTTGACCCTAAAACACTTTAACCGTAGTGCATTGTAAGCATATACATTTTAATTTTGGCCATTTCTGATGCTATAAACTTGCTCAGTAGCTCAGTTTGTACTTGTGATTTGAGGAACTCTGGTACGAGGAGTGTGAAACACGACACTTGACAGACAAGCTCAACGCGTTGTAGAAACAAGTTAAAATGGCGTGGTTGCTTTTTTTAAATCTCACATTTGCTTTTGCTCACACTATTGGTTTAGCATAGAGTTTTGTTACATGTAAACTGAAAATTCACAGTTGCTTGTCGTGGAAGAACAATAGGAAGATATGTAAGATAAGAATGTGTGGTGGTATTATGGGAAGACATAATAGTATGTGTAAAAATGAATGAATTTTTAGTTTACATGTAACATTCAGTACATTTCTGCAAAAAATAAATGTACTGTATAAGTAAAAATGTTCTTTTTGTGTACTACAGTATTGACTTTTCCCAGTAAATATTTACCTACTGTTAAAATCTGTATCTGAAAAGCTCATTCAGCTAGAACAAACAAAGACATTCTAGACAAATACATTCTAGTATATTGTAGAAAGCAGTCAGTCACAAAAAAGTTGAAAAAACATACAATTTGTAAATAGCAAATACTTCCATGGTGAAAAAAACAACAACATCTAGACATTTTGACCTCACACAATGACAAAAACACTTTCTATTTTGATGTCATTGGCCAATTTACTGACACAATAACTGCTTTTGAAGCATGAGTCAAATATTCTGATGTTCCAGCAAACAATTGTGACAATTGCACTAACAGTTTAGAGAATTTTAAGATTGTTTCAAAAAATGCCAATCACATTTCACAGTACCTTATGTTGGTTTGGTCATTCTGAAATGCCTGAGCCAAAGTCTGTCATCAAAATGATTTGGTTTAATTCCCTCCCAAAAGCTCCCAAAAGTCTCACATGATTGCGTTCCCAAAAACCAGCATCCGAACGCAAGATAGCGTTTATTGCGTGTCATCATCTGTGCGCTCTGAGACGCACGTCATTTATGATGTAGGAAAAAATAGCCACAGTGGTTTCCTTGATTGCAGCAACTTCTGTTTTTATTACCGATATTTTACGCCAATTTCCCAGGAAGTGATGATTTTGTTCTCTTGAGTAAATGTTGTGATGTTATTTCCATCAAGAGGTGCATCAATTTTTGGTCAAGATCTTGTATTGTCAATGCAAGAGTCCAGCACTCTGTAAAGTCTCCTCCAGCACGTCCCAAAGACTTTCAATACATTTAAGGTTTTTTAAGAAATGAAAAGCTACGCACTCCATCAATTATGGTTAGAAGAACTGTCGCCAAACATAACATTCAATAAACACAATAATCACTGCAATAATGATCCAATCATAGACTCTTAAAGGGATACTCCACTTTTTTTGGAAATAGGCTCATTTTACAACTCCCCCAGAGTTAAACTGTTGAGTTTTACCGTTTTTGAATCCATTCAGCCGATCTCCGGTTCTGGCGGTACCACTTTTAGCATAGCTTAGCATACATCATTGAAGTGGACAAGACCATTAGCATTTCTAAAAAAAAAATGACCAAAGAGTTTCGATATTTTTCCTATTTAAAACTTGACTCTTCTGTAGTTACATCGTGCACTAAGACCGACGGAAAATTTAAATCAAGAAACTTTACTGCCGTACCATGAGAGCAGCAGGCGTAATGATATGACGCTGTGCCTGAAAATAGGCTACCTTCCGTCAACACAACGGAACTATTTTCAGGCGCTGCGTCATATCATTACGCCTGCTGCACTCATGGTACGGCAGTAAAGTTTCTTGATTATTACGCAGGAATGAGAGTATAGTTCCTAGCCATATCAGCCTAGAAAATCGCAACTTTACATTTTCCGTCGGTCTTAGTGCACGATGTAACTACAGAAGAGTCAAGTTTTAAATAGGAAAAATATCGAAACTCTTTGGTCATTTTTTTTTTTTAGAAATGCTAATGGTCTTGTCCACTTCAAAGATGTATGCTAAAAGTGGTACCGCCAGAACCGGAGATCGGCTGAATGGATTCAAAAACGGTAAAACTCAACAGTTTAACTCTGGGGGAGTTGTAAAATGAGCCTATTTCCAAAAAAAAGTGGAGTATCCCTTTAAGCATTTCCCTATTTAAATCCTAAGCACTCCAGCGTGAAAGTGTTTTTTCATGGGATTGGGCCGGTTTTTAAATCATTAAAAAATATATTTGTCAGGAGACTCTCTCATCTAGACAGACATATAGGAAATAGCTTGTATATACACCAGATCCAAACTGAGCACTTATGAATCGCAAACATCTCTCACCAGCGGGCCATGCGTCATTGTCTGAATCATATCGGCAGAGCCACCTGTGGGCTCTGCAAACACACTATGAAACAAGTCTGCTCAAAAGACGTCAAGACTTCGGAACGATTTCCGTAAAGGTGAAGAGGAGACCATTCTAAAAAAAAGGGTAAAGAAATAAATCAAGAAAGGCAGATTAAATGGAACTTAATTGATTGAGTCCATACGGAAAGCAGCATGCATTAGGAACACCTGCACTGCCGTCCGGAGTGAAATCACACGTACTGCAACAGTCTAGCAGATGGCTGGAAACAGAGGTCAAATGCCAGATGAATGAAGTACAGAGGAAATTCTGCTGTCTGAAAAAGCACTTAGCACTGTTGCTCTAGGTCAGATCCCAGAGTGAAGACAGATGAGGAAGGACCCCAGAGAGGAGAAGACAGAAACCGGACAGTAAATGACCTTGGCGCAGTAATAAAACGAGGATCACACAGCCACGAGCTCGTAAAAAGATTCACAGTGTTGCTATTGATATCACACTTGTGTATACAGACAGCGGCCTTCCTTTTCTCCTTAGAACTGTTTGGGATATTCCAAGGTTTTCCGAAATACAGTGTTGTTTGTTGATCCCACAGGCATGTTTTCTTGAATAAATTTCATGCCACTGAAATGTAAGCAGATTTTAACAGCAGGAATATAATGGCAGTATTGTGGTCTTGGTTGCCAATATTGCAGGCCTTTCTTTTTTATAACATGAGAAACGACAAAAAGAAGATAGTTTGTGATTTGTTACTTGTTATTTGTTACAATTATACTGTACTTTGGTTACTAATAAAGTACCATTGTATTTTTTTTTTTTTTTTTGACAATGGTATTACCATGTTTTTTTAATAGTACCAAAATACAGTAATACTGAAATCAAAGATTTATTTGTCAGATGTGCAACTGTAACCAGTCCTACTCGAATCGGGGTCTCCAGGGTGGGAGGTGGGTGTTCTAACAAGGACGCTAAAGACCACAGCCCCTAGCGTTAGTCGCTAACGTGCCTTTTGAAGCCAGGGAGCGAGGTTTACATGCACAGCTCTTACTGGCCTACGTTACTCTCACCCTCCTTAACTTCACTCTCATCCGGGTCACGGCACCAAATGTGACCGGTACTCAACCTGCTCCGAGCGGGTTACTGGCATAGGAGGGCGCTAACAAGGACGCTAAAAACCGGGGGTGAGGTATAAGTGGGGTGAGGTTTACACTTTTTGACATGAAATGTGTTAAAAAAGAAAGAAAAGAAAAATAAAAGAACGCTGAAAAAAAAAATAGTAATTAAAATAATCAATAAATAAATACCGTAAACACCATGGTTTTTCTTTGAAGTATCTTGGAATACCATGGTAGCATGTGGTAATCTTACAGTACCATGCTGTGCATGAGCATCTGATCCAATAACTACTGTATAAGAAAAACACATTCCAGAACTATCATGGATGACCAATATTCAGAGCTTTAAATTGGCCAAACTCTCTTAGATGCGGGGCAACTGAGTGTCAGCCCTTTTGTTTGAATGTGGCATGGGGTGGAGGGACGAAGAAGGAGGGGGCGGGGTGTGGGAGTCAGGCAGTTGCCGTGGCAACAGCCTCGGTTATGTAACATCATATGGTGGTGTGTAAACAAAGAAGTCAGTGCAGGGATGAGAGGATGGGCTTCCCCCGCCCTTCACCACTTAAAAACATTACAGCACATAACATCATATCCACATTACATAAAGCCGCTCTGCAGAGCCCATCAGACAGTAAAACACTTGACTGCAGATTGAGTTATCTGGGCTGACTGACCATCACGGTTTTAAAAAATAGTTGGTAACACTTTATTTTGATGGTCCCTTTTGAACGTGCTGTTGACTATAAGTAACTTTGCAACTATATGTCAACTTACTCTCATCAGAGTATTAGTAGATTGTCTGCTTAATATCTGCAAACACTTTATTGTGATGGTCCTCCAACAGACACTCTACTGACTATAAGTAATTTTGCAACTACATGTCAACTTAATCTAACCCTAACCCTACCAGTCTACTAATACTCTACTAACACTCTAATGAGAGTTAGTAGACACGTAGGTGCAACGTTACTTATAGTCAAAAGAATGTGTTAAAGGGACCATCAAAATAAAGTGAAACCAAATAATTTGCATATGAAAACAGACATGGTTTCAGTGCTGATAACAGAATGATAAATTATGTCGATAGTCAAATTGAGTTATGCATGATCCTGATTTGATCGGGATAAACCAAATTGATTTTCTGACAGTTTTTTGCTTGAGGATCCTTTGCGGCTTTTTCTTGCAACTTTCTAAATAGATTGTTTTTGCCAATTTAAGAAGGAAAGAATGTGAGAAAGCATGAAGTGAAAGAAATAATGTGAGAGTGATTGAAGGAAAATGTGCAAGAAAGAATAAAAAGTGAAAAAGGTTTAAAAAGAATGTGAAAAGAGCAAAATGAAAGAAATAAGAAAGAAAGATAACAAAAGGGAGATTTGAAAGTATGAAAATATCAAAAGAAGGGAAAGATAGATGGATAGATACAAAGATAGATACAAAGATACAAAGATACAAAGATAGATAGATAGATAGATAGATAGATAGATAGATAGATAGATAGATAGATACGTAGATAGATAGATAGATAGATAGATAGATAGATAGATAGATAGATAGATATATAGATAGATAGATAGATAGATAGATAGATAGATAGATAGATAGATAGATAGATAGATAGATAGATAGATAGATAGATAGACGGATAGCACAAGTGCATCCATGTGATTTGAGGTCTCAGGTCTTGCGGTCTCTGTACAAGCGGCTCATTGTTCGTAACAGTGAGACAGGCACATGTCGTCCTGCTCTGAACTCCCTCCAAGTTATGAATAACTCCAATCTCCCTTTGCTTCTAGTGTGGAAGAGCCAGCGGCTGGAGCTGAGAGGAGACTTGCTTCTGTTTACTGGTATTGTTTGAGACCTATTAGGCCAATATTAAGCACCCAAAAATAAAAAAATTATATAATTTACTCACCCTCATTCCAAACCTGTATGCATTTCTTCATTCTGCAGAAGACATTTTGAAGAAGGTTGGTCCAGACAGTTTGGGTTCCCATTGACAAAAATATATAATGTCAAAAAAGTCAATGGGAACTGAAACTGTTTGGTTATCAACATTTAAAATATCTTCTTGGTTTCCTGTTTAACATGGTACAAGATAACCCCGGAAAAAAAGAGCCGTGGTTTCCTCGATTGCAGCAATTTCCATCTTTATTACAAATATTTTGCGCCAAAGGCAGGAAGTGACATTTTTTGTTCTCTTGAGCACATGGAAACGCTGCTTTATTTCCAAATGTTTTATGTGATATTACAATTTTGTGCACAAGTTAAATTTGCAAATTTGGAAGGAAACATGCTTTGTTGTGTGGAGCTTATGCTTAAGTGAGTGGCTACATGATATCTAAAGTATGTAAATAGCATAGATCTAGATAGACAGACAGACAACTAATAAGTGCTCCTTTCATAGGTTTCTTTCCAGAGTACAAGAACTTCAAATTAAGTTGTTTAATATAAAAAAGGCACTACACTGGAGTCTTGCACGCGTGTTGTAATATATATATATTTTTTAGTGATTTGTGAATTGAAAATCAAATGTATATAGCCTTTCCCTTCTCCTTGTAGTTAATAGAGGTTTTAACATGGACTACACATTGGATGCACAGCAGTGTTACAAAATGTAGCCCTGCTAGCTTCAATATGCTAACGGCTAATTTGTTTATCTTTAAATAGCCTCTAATCAGAGATAGTGAATGTACAGGAGATCCAAAGCTGACACACTATGTTCACATTATGTTCGGTGAGCATTCGAAGGCTTCAGCGGCGTGAAAGATGACACTGATTTCTATCCGCGCTGGATGAAGTGCTAGCTAGCTAGGGTATGCAAATAGCTTATTATTTTTGATGTGGTGCGGCTGAAACACGATTGCTCCCAGAGGACGTCTGTACAGAGACTCCAGAATGCACTTAGGATCAGACACTGCATGTCACGAAACCAGCGGCGCACACGTCTCTCGCATCGCTCAGGGGATGATGCAACACGCCTCATTCAGTGAATGTTGACAAACTCCAGCTAGAATTACAGGCAATTACAGATATGTTGATATGACAAGCTGTTGTGTATTACAGTGATTTTACCATCATTAATGTGACACACAGCATTTTAGCGTGTTTTTATGAAATGGCAACAGCAACAATGTTCAAAATAACCATTTTTAATACATAATCATTCAGTATATTCAGGTTTATGTTTAGATCATTTCTGAAAACAAGATACCCAACAAGAACGAAGATAGAAAAGCAGTGATATAGCTAATTTGCTATATTAACTAATAGTTTAGCGTGGCCTGATGCAAGTCTTTAAAGACAAAATAGGTTTTCTCTGGAGGAATGTGCACTAATGAATAATTCTCAATCAAATCAGGAGTGTGTATTAAAAGTGAAATACATTGATAAATCATATGATAAATAATATTCCATTAAAAATAAGAATTGTCAATTTGATTTCATGGTGACTTTAACAAAAGTTTGTAAACATTTTCAAGCTAACTTATTTGGGAGAAACAGCAGAGGCATAAAATGTAGGATGCCATTTTTGTAATTCATGGTGGTTCAAAGCGAGTGAGTCATAGACATACTAATATGTTATAGATATCTCCACTGTAGGCCAACCTCATTTTCTGGAAAGCTGCTTTGAAGCGATCTGTTTTGGGAAAAGAGCTATAGAAATAAATGTGAATTGAAAGGAATCAGTATTTTTATGCATCAGTATCATATTAATAATATGCAATAATTATTACGTGCACTGATGAATCATTTATAAAAAGTACTTTAATAGGTCCCAATTAGTATATTAAGTTTGCTTTAGAGATTCATGCAAAGCTGTAGACCAAAAAACAACAACTCAAAAACAAATTCTAACCAGCTTCGTTAACTAATATCGCTCAAACAATCTTTCAAAAGTTTGTAAACATTTTCAAGCAAACTTATAAGAGGAACAGCAGAGGCATGAAATGCAGTATGCCTTTTTGTAACGTGTGGTGTTTGAAGGCGAGTGAGTCAGCGTGTCAGAATATGGAGCGTGTGCGGGCGGCTGGCTGTCACAGAGGCTTCTATGAATGGAACATCATCACCCCCTCAAACTCATCGGGTGCTCAGCACAGGGACCTCCAGTGTGACGCGCATCTGCTCTGCGACAACAGTTTGTGGGGGGGTTTTGTTCATGCACCAACTGAAATCAAACACGTGCAGTTGGATCCAAAAGTCTGACACCAGAAAGTGCAACTAATTTTCCTAATGTATCCGGGGCCCCGGTGCAGGTTGTTGTTGTGGGCCCCGAGAATCATCACCAGCTTTCTCCCCTCTATAGCGACAGCCCTGCATGAACTAACAATTAAACATACTTCTAAAGCATTTACTAATTTTACTTAATGTTAAATTCAACATACTTATACATTATTAAAATTAAATGTTGTGTTTGTAGATTATTTAATGGACTTGAGTAAAATCAATATGAAGTAAAAATGTACCATTCTTTTTTTAATGGAATATGTAGTGTTTATCATAAGTGATCCGTGCACATCATTATTTTGTAATTTTTAATCAAAATCACTTCCCCTCCCTCTTGCAGCTCTTCTCTTCCTTGAGCTTCTTCCTCGAGGCGCCACCTTTCCCTGGTTTGGCCTTAAAGTGGAATGTGATTTTGCAGCGGACAAGGCGGTGGTCTGTGTGACACTCGGCGCTGGGCATTACCCTGGTGTGAAGGACATATTTTAGGTCACGCTGGCGCACTAGGATGTATAGTCTATGAGACGCCAGTGTTTTGACCGAGGGTGCATCCAGGTTGTCTTCAGACTATCTTTCTGCTGGAAGATGGTGTTGGTAATGGAAAACAGCTGTTCAGCGCAGAGTTCGAGTAACAAGCGTCCATTATCGTTGCAGCTGCCCACACCATGCCTTCCAAGTACGCCTTTCCAGGTTTCCGAGTCTCTGCCCACTCTGGCGTTGAAGTCGCCTAGGATGACAATCTTGTCGTCAGCTGGGACATCTTGAAGAAGGCTGCGTAGATAGGAGTTAAACTTATCTTTGTCTGCAGGATCTGCCTGGAGAGTTGGGGCATACACACTGAGCAGTGTGGCGTGTTGCTGGTCACGAAGTGGTAGACGCTGACAAGCTTCCAAGCTTCCAAGCTTGGTAGCGATGAAGTCCCTGATCATGAAGCCGACACCTAAAAGGCATCTCTCTGTCGCTAGTTTGCCTGACCAGTAGAGGGTGTAACCTGCACCATGCTCCCATGGGCTGCATTTACACTGCAGGTCTTGATGCCCAAATCCGATTTTCTGACTATATCCGATTTTTTTGACGACCCGCTTACATCATCTTTTAAAAGTGACCCGTATCCGATTTTTCCATTTACACTACACACTGCTGAAACTACCAAATGTAGACGTTCTGACCCGGAAAAGGAAGTAAAACAGCACAAAATACAATGGATGCAGATACAAATAAAATTATCCAGTGTTTTGCTTTCCACAATATTTTTAAAAGTCATTAAGCTTTTTATCTTACGGTGGGACTGTAGCCACGAGCGCTTAAAACCGTGCCTCCCCATATCTCGTGAAATGTCTTTAAACACGGATTTATTTCTGTAACAACCCTGCATGTTTGCCTGCACTGTCTCTTCGCCCCAAACTGTGTGTATCCTTCGTCCTCCATCGCGCCTATAATAAGTCATGTGATCTCAGTTGGTGGTGTCCACCTGAGTTGACGTCACTTTTTTAATGACGTACAACTCGCATTTACTGGGGAATATCCGATTTGTCTGCTTACATGGCACACACAAATGCACGTATCCGATTCATCTCCGATTTATTACCACATATGAGTGAGGCCTGAATCCGATCTGAGAAAATCGGAATCCATGCGGTTTTTTCTGCTTACACGTTCATGGGTCATATCCGATCTGTGCCACATGAGAGGAAAAAATCGGATTTGGGTCACTTGAACCATGCCGTGTAAATGGGGCCTTAGACTTTCTTCCTCTGAAAAGCGGATTTCGCTGAGTGTGGCGATGTCAACATCCAGCCTAGCAAGTTCTTGTGCAATTAAAGCAGATCGTCGCTCAGGTTGAGTGCTGTCAGCTGAGTCTAGCATGGTTCTGATGTTCCAGCATGCGGATTTGAGTCCTTTCTCACCTTTTAAGGCGAGTGGGATACGCCACTATTTCTTTGATTTAGTTTGACCGCATAAGAAGATAGACGTGGGTATTTCCTTCTTGCCTGCACGGAGGATCATTCAAGTGGAGGTGCAGTGTGCGCAGAACTGACCCCACCCTTTAAACCCGGGGTTCATCTGCCATGGCCTAGCAAGCTGGGACAGTAACAGCAATGTCCTCGGGCCGTAGGTTTTACATCAGAGTTTCCCTCTCCTAGGCAAATGGCCTGCCAAGGCTGAAGAGATCTGCGTTCCCTGCTATTTCAAACCATAGCAGGTAGGTGGCCGGTGACTTCGTCGTGGGAGTTCATTCGCCCAGGGATGCAGTGTAGACATCACCCCATCGCGCCGTTTAGCCCGCCGGCTGAAGCGGTGTACCGGGGGTGTGGCACTGGGAGCCAGACATGAGAGATTTAGGAGATGGATGAGGACCAGTGTTTCCGTCCAATCAAAAGTTGAGTGCAGCTGCCAGAAAACAAAGGTACTACCTCTTCCCAGAGCTCCCTAAACAAAAGGACGAAAAGACTATTGCAACGTCTGTTTCATGCTGACTTTCACATGAACTACAATGAACTGGCATAAAAATAAATAGGCCTACTGTAACAAACATAATTGTGATTGTTAGTTGATGCATTAACTGACGTTGACCATTGAGACCTTTTTGTACAGTGTTGCCACAAAACCTGATGATCTTAATAATAATAATAATAATAATACACTCTAAAAAATGCTGGATTATTTCAACCTAAATTTGGGTCAAATATGGACAAACCCAAATGTTGGGTTAAAAATGTAATAAAAAAATTTACAGTTGCAAGTGAAAGTTGAAGTTGGGTAAATTACATTTTTTAACCCAACATTTGGGTTTGTCCATATTTGACCCAGATTTGGGTTAAAACAACCCAGCATTGTTTAGAGTGTAATAATAAGTTTATTTTATATAGCGCCTTTCAGAAAACTCAAGGTGGCTTTACAACAAAGTACAAATAAACATGACATAGAAACATAGAAACATTACAAATAAACTGAGATGGATAACATAATAAATAGAGGTACATATACATCAAAATCTGGGGTCAGGGAAACAAGTAGCAAAAAGATATGTTTTAAGGTGGGTTTTGAAATTGTGTAATGATGAAAGGTCGCGAATGTGTTGGGGAATAGAATTCCAAAGAGTTGGGGCAGCGGTACAAAAAGCCCTTCCACCAAACGATGATAGTTTGTGCTACGGATCGTCAACAGGCCGGTATCGGAAGATCTAAGTGTGCAAACTGGGGAGTGGGTATGGATGAGATCAGAAATATAGTTGGGGGCAAGACCATGGAGTGCTTTGAATGTGATAAGGGGTATCTTGCATTGAATACAATGAAGTCTGCTTAAAATCTGAGTAATGTGGGAAGATTTCTTTGTGTATGTGAGGACCCTAGCTGCGGAGTTCTGAATATATGGATCTTATTTATTGATGAATTGGGTAAGCCATAGAAAAAAGAATTGCAGTAGTCAAGCCATGAAGTGATGAAAGCATGAACTAGGGTCGCAGCATCGCTGAAATTCAGAAATGGACGTAAGCACGCGATATTATGAAGGTGAAAGAAGGCAGACTTAGTGAGCGAGGAGATGTGTGGAAGGAAGGAAAGAGAGGAATCAAAGATTGTATATCAAGGTTTTTGACAGTGGTGGAAGGTTGAACCAAAACTCCAATATTAACATTGTCAACACAGAAACGGGATGTAATTTGAGGTGAACCAATAAGTAGATCTGTTTTATCAGTGTTGAGTTTGAGAAAATTACTGGTCATCCAAGCATTTATATCATCAATACAAGCTGATATGGAATTTGTGGGGAAAGGAGCATTGTGTTGTGAACGGATGTATAGTTGGGTGTCATCTGCGTAGCAATGGAATTTAAAGCCATGATGACGGATGATGTTACCTAAAGCCTAGTTCACACTACATGATTTTAAGCCCGATTTAAGCCCGATTTGCAAATCGTTGAGCTCGCCGACAGGTCAGGGTGTTATCGCGTGCAAATCGCGGGGGATTAGCGGGCGATGAACGCTCGCCAATCTGTTAGTATGAAAGAGCCAACGATGCTTCAAAGACGCTCGCAGACGCCTCGCCGAGCCCAGAAAAATATCTAGCATGCTAGATATCCAGAGCTGTCGCACGACTCAAGCTCACGTGATGTCATGAGCTACAGCCAATCAGAGCAAGGCATGTTCGCGTGTTGTGTTCTTCTTCGTCTTCTTCGCTGGGTATTGGCGCGCGTGCTGTTTCGCGTCATTTCCGGTTCGTTTTATCGCGTGATTTTTCGTGACAAAACGTGGTTTGTAGACAAGATAGAATCGTCGGGTGACAGAGTTGTTGTCAACTCGTGTAGTGCGTTACCTCCTGTTGCGGATCAATCACGTTGTGTCGTGTAGTGTGAACTAGCTCAACAAATTGAACACTCCTGATTTCACAGAGAGCAAGTCATGTAGTGTGAACCGCACACTTCAGCCCGACGTTTTAAAATCATGTAGTGCGAACTAGGCTTAATGGGAGCATGTAGATGATAAAGAGAAGAGGCCCACGAACAGAACCCTGGGGAACACCGTGTGGGACAGAGGCAGTAGTGGACTTACAGCATTACAATAGAGATGTAATGCTGGTGACCAGACAGGTAGGAGGTGAACCAGGATAGGGCAGTTCCAGAAATACCAGAGAGTCGTGAGATGAGAATACTGTGAGAGATTCTGTCGAATGCAGAGGAAATGTCTAGAAGAATTAGAATACTGGTGGAGCCAGTGATCATGAACTCCAGCATGATTTGAGATGTTCCAAGAGCATCTTGTGCTTCAGTGAAAGCTGGAAAATCTGGAGTCACATGATCAGTGTTACTTATTTGATTAGTGATAGTAGTCTTTTTCTTTACATTTTGGAAACTCCCAAAACTTTCTGTTTATCCACAGCTTTAGATGAAAAAAAAAATCCCAGATTTTCAGTGTGCCAGTGATCCCACTGTTTGTGTGTGCTTGTTTTGGTATTTAAATATAGAATATAGAGTGTGAGATAGGGAAAAAGAGAGAGGCAGAGAGGGGGAGAATGCATAAATATATATCCAACGTGATGCTGTTCGCCCCCCTATTCTTCGTCACCAGCACACGTATGTATGTGTCCCTGTGGGCTTGTTGCTGGAGGAAGGGCAGAACAGATAGTCACCTCTTCCACCTTCATTAAAGAGCTATTCTCAGGGCTGACCTTTCTCATTAAGTGATGTGTCATTTGTGAACACAAACACCCGTGGACGTATTGCGAGACGCTTTGAATGTGGGTTAAAAATAGCCAAGCAGAATTATTTGTGTTATCTGGTTGTGATGTCTTAGGGAGGCTTGGCACGGTTTTGGCGGATACGTGGTGTCCTGACTCCTGTGGTCCTGCACACACATCTGAAGCTTGAGGTCAACATTCAGTGCATCGCTTTGTGCAACCAAGGCAATCACATATATTTAAGCAAATACTTATATATTTAAAGAAAATAATGCCATCAATTATTGTGAGAACAACCAAAACATCACTTAATAAATTAGTTTTAGCACAATAACTGCGATAAAGGCTGGTTTTAATGCGATTCTTATTGCTATTTTGGAAAGGTATTGACAGATTGAACTGCAATTATAGATGACTGACTAAGCATTTATTTATTCTTTCTTTTGGGTCTATCTCCGGAAATATTTTTTTTTTCATAGAAATGCCATTCTTATATCTCCACTATAGGCCATTAGCATGCATCTTAATTCTTGCCATTTTCTGTAGAGCATGAACTGATTTGAATCATCATTGTGGTAATTATAAAAATAATTATAGTAATTTTGAATTAGAATATACATATCATGTATCATATATATATATATAAATGGAAAATATATTACACTATTATATATATATATATAATAGTGTAATATATTTTCCATATATATATATATATATATATATATATATATATACATTTATTTATATATATATATATATATATATATATATAAATAAATGTAAACTTAAACCTTAAACTTTATAAAAACATATTTTCATCACATTGGAGATTCTAGTTTATTATTGGTGGTTGTATTTTTTTTTATTCACTACACTGTAATAAATTGTGTAAAAAAAAAAAAAAAAAAAAAAAAAAAAAAAAAAAAATCTAATAGTGCACAAAACTGCCCTAAAACGGCTTTTATTCGCTTGCACTGATTTTCTGTTACAATACAAAATGATCTTGATTCCCTCCTAAGCTCCTCCTTCGTATGTACTGCAACAAAGCTCAACGATCTGTTAAATGAATTATGGAATACATAGAAGGGTGGCTATCTCCAATATTACTCATTTTAAATGCAATATCAAACAACTTAACGCTGACAGTGACATCAGTGCACGTTTTCCCCTTAGAAACATCAGTAGCCTACTAAAACGAGCATATTCGGTGCTTTCAGTTTTGCATGACTGTGAAACATGACATTTCAAGCGTTTACATTTCAGATATGATTTTGCGTATCATCACTACATCGCAAACACACTCTGTGCTGCATGCTCCATTGTTTGCCTGGATATGTGCGGGAAAGCCCAGCGCTGGTTGAGGGGCACAACGTGACCTAACAAACAAGGAACCTCCGGGAACACCGTCAGTCCTGAACTATGCGCACAAGGGCCTGGTCTGAGGGGTTCCGCGAGAAACGACACTTTGGAAATGACGCTCAGAATGTGTTTTTTCGCAAGTTCTGCTCGGTAAAGGCGCATTCGTTTCGTGTAAATGTGACGTTTATAAGGAAGGTTGACAATAATAGTCACTCGGATAGAGCTTGGCACGTTTTATTCAACTGGTCTATCGGCCGTCAGGACACTCCCTGAGCGCGTTTGCTTGGCTTGGGAGGCGGAGACGGGACCCCCGTTGACGTCAGTGGGCCTGTCGGTTTCCTGCAATAGAAAGTGAGAGAAGATAGAACGAGAGACAGGAAAAAAACAGACCTCTGACCGTTGAAACCCTTGACAACAGTTCAGACTGCACCTGTAAGTACCAAAAGTTAAGAAATACACGCGTCTTATTAAGCGTTTGGACGCATGGTCCAGTGCGCTGCAAACGCATGCGGTGCGTAAACGCATCTCCAAGTGCTGTTGTTTTGGGACACAGTGTTTCCAAAAGATTTGATGGGTTGTTTAAACTTGTGAGCATGTTTGTGTGAGTTTTATGCTGATTTTGACTGGTGTCGGTCGCTCTGTACTGAGCCGGCCCGTGTTTTGTATCTCGCCGAGAGCGCACGTCTCCAGAATCCTAATACACGGGGTGTAAATGTTTATCAAGCCCGCAACGCTGTTGGAGAGAGTCGCCGAAGCACCGACCGCGACGGCAGGTAAGCGCCAAAACACCTCTCCACAACCGGGATGCAAACGACAGCGTTTCGGATGCGCTTTGCACGTCCTCGGCTGGTTTAAAGGGCATTTTGTTGTCGAATTAGGGAAGTGTTTCTTGTTCATGTCCTGTTGCAGAGGGGTTTTCCCCGGCTCCGCCCTCTTCATGTGTTTCTTAAAGGCAGTAATGCGCCATTCATCCTGTACGCACCTGGATTTGGCGCTGAACAGTGGCATGTTCGCGCAGTGGCTTTTTCTTGGAGAAGGTTATGGTTTTGTAACCGTTAGGTTTGGACACATGGTGACTCATCGCATGCGGGTCTTATAGGCTGTAAGCATGTCAGATTGGCACCGGCATGGTCTGTCTTACAGGAGCAACCCCTGTTTAGTGCCATTTCTTTTTTTGCCAGTGCATGCATGCCAAGTGGGCTACACTGTATGTCCCATCATCTGCAGCAGTTTCTGTTGGCACCGTTAGGCTGATTTCAGGGTGTTTCCGAATGGCTTGATTGACAGATTCTTTTAACATTTTGCATTTATGTATTTGACAGATGCATGGCAAGGCATGCATTTTATTAGTGTGTGTGTTCCATGGAAATCAACCCCCTGACCTTGGCATTGCCAGTCCTATTATGAGTTGAACCAAGAAACAAAGAAAGAAAGAAAAAGAAAAAACGGCGCCTCAGCAGTAACATTGTAACATTCCAATTCTGCAATTAATTATGTCATATACAAATTCGGCAGTATCATTCTGCAGTAACATTGTAACATTCAAGTTTGTTATATTCAAATTCTGCAGTAACATTATTTCAGAATGTGAATGTTACAATGTAATTTTCAAATGACAGTAACATTCTAACTCTGAAACACATTCGAATTCTGCATTAACATTGTAACATTCACATTCTGAAATAATGTAACATTCTAATTCTGCAGTAACATTCAAATGATGAAATAATGTAATGATCAAATCCTGCAGTAACCTTGTAACATTCAAATTCTGAATGAATGTAATATTCAAATTCCACAGTAACATTTTAACATCCCAATTCTGCAAAAAATGTCATATTCAAATTCTGCAGTTACATTGTAACATTCAAATTCTGAAATAAGTTAACATAATCAAATTCTGCACTAAAACACTGTAACAACATATTATTCCAATTCTGCTATTGGCTAGTTGAGATTAAATACTTGTTTTGAAAAATGCTCATGGCTGCAGTGTAATATACAGGATTTTGCTGATTATTTTACTCTTCTTATAATTGAGAAACTACATGGAATATTTTTGCTTTCAAAATATATCATATATATATATATATATATTAATAAAAAAATATTATGTGTTGATTTAAAAAATATATAGACACATTATATATTGATTTTCAGATCATCCTAGGACAGTCCTTGAAAAAAACCGTCCCTCTAATCAAACGCACCTAACTATTAGAGGCGTTATGTCTTGAAATGGATGCGTCAAATAATCCAAAATGTGCTGTGCAGGGGGGCTTACTGGACCAGGAGTGACAAACACTCTTTTAAGAGTGTGTGTGTGAAACCTGGTGCATGCGCTGTGTGTGTGTAAGTGTGTAAGCTCAAATCCTCGGGGAGATGATGTCATTGCCGTCGAGCTGCACTCGGTGGGAAATCATACACACTCGTAGTAAGCGTTATGTAATGTGTTGAGACGGAACATTCGTGTGGAATCTGGCACTCGCTGTGACTGGATGCTAGCGGGATGCATGGGCGAGGCATGTCAGATGGAGCTGAGAAACATATAGAAACAAAAAACCTCCTAAACGTTGAAACAAAGAGCGTCTTGTGTAGAATGTGGGGAGGGAATGCATCTATTCCTGCAGAGCCAAGAAATGCATTTGCCATTTTGAGAGCTGCAGTTTTCAAATGTTTTGAAGTCTGGTGATATTTATCATGGACAACAAGTCAACAGGCCGATTGGTTGGCTATTTATCTGCATGGATAGAGTATAAACTGTATGAATTTTAAATGAATTTTGTGTAAAATATTTGCTATCATCAGCCTAAATTATATTGTATATATTAGCATTTTATAGATTTCAGTAAAGATGTGCCAATTAAAAACGTATCAGTTAACACAAGTCTATCTCTACTTTCATTGCATTTATGATTTGTATTAGAGCCGTTCACCCCGACACCATAAAGAAAGCATTAGAGGGATGTTTTGAATCCATTATTTTCATTAATGTTGAATTAACCTTTACTTGTGCATTATTCAGAATTAAATTGACTATGCCTTTTAAATCCCAATTCATTCCAGTACAGTATTTGGTTTCTACATAAATATATACAATAATTTTTTAGATGCTTTTGTATCTAACACATTATGAAGTCATAAAAAAAAAAAAAAAAGGTTGTGGGCCATTTTTGTGGTGCTGTATGGCTAAAGTGACAGTATTGGACTTGGTAAATATTTAGAAATATGTCTAATTTTGAAATGATTCTTAATTTCGACCCCAACAGCACTTTTGAAATTCCCTGCAGTCTTTGCAAGATGTCAGAGATGACAGTGTGATTTCTCTGTTTGATGTCGGAGGTGTGTGTACAAGTGCAGTTAGTCAATGCATGGACGGCAGAAATCTGATATGATCACCACGTATGCGTATCTGTGTCAGTCCATCTGAAAAATCACACGGGTGATCTGTCACGGCGGAGACGGAGGACGCCACGGTCGAGTCGTTTCCAGCAGCAAGAATGTGTTTGTGGCCTGTTTTGCGTTTGCTTGAGTTTATTTGTCTCTCATCCGTCCCAGATGTGCAGAGGGTGTCTTTCCTGTGCGGAATAGGAGATTGTCTTTCCTCCCTGTGATCGCCCGCATTCCATCCAGCATCTTTCCATACGATGTTTCACTGAGCCTGCGGAAAACCACCCAAAATGCCACGTACGAAGCAGAACAACCCCAAAAACCTGAAAGGTAAGTGTTCGCTTCCGTTTGCCCAGACTCCTGTTTGTTTATTGGGTCGCCCCTTTCACAGGTGTCGGGAGGCTTCGATGCGGTCGCAAAGTGTCGCTTTTAAAATGTCTGTGAAGTTCATGAACCCAGTCAAACTAGTACATTAATTTACGTGGCTTGGACATTTTTTTTTTTTTTTTGTCGGCTGCCAAATGACAGTATTAACACATTTATTTTCCACAGATTAGTCAGTCATCAAGATTAAACTGGTGGTTTCAATTCGACGTGTCTTTCAAAAGTTTTTCTAGAAATTCTAATTTGACGACATTGTAAAATCTGTTTCCTTATTCCGCGTTGATGCACTTCCTGTTGTGGATAGTTGGTGGTATTAGAGGGAGGGGCATTCTCTTATTCTATAAATAATTTGCATGGAATCAATATTTATTGATATTTTTGCTCTGTTTTCCTGGAAGAGGAAAGCATTGAGTTTGCTAAATTGATGTTTAAGAGTACACTAGAATGTTGACGGTGTCTGTTTAATTACAGCTAGTGGTATTTTATGTTAGAATTCATCTCTGTGATTCTGTTCAAGTTATTTTCATAGAATTAAAAATGTACTCGCCATAGTTGAGCATGTAGCAACCCAGATTTTGGAGTGTTTGGATAATCATAGCTTTGAGCTTGGCCAAACAACATGAATAATTTAGTTTGATTACAGAACAGCATCCACTAGAGACGCCTGTGACTTTCCCCAATATTGGTATTATTAAGTGAAAAAAAAAAAAAAAAAAAGTCCTATTTTTTGCAAAGAAATGGCCATAATGATTATTTCTTGATTAAAAACAAGTTTAGGGGTTTAGTTTCAGTAGCACCTCATTGCAGTACACGAGATCCAGGGGCGGAGTTGGATTGCAGTACACGAGATCCAGGGGCGGAGTTGGATTGCAGTACACGAGATCCAGGGGGCGGAGTTGGATCCAGATCTAAGGGGTGGAGATGGGTAGGATTAGGGGTGGGGTTAGGGATCAGGGGGTGGAGTTGGGTAGGATTAGGGGTGGGGTTAGGGATCAGGGGGTGGAGTTGGGTAGGATTAGGGGAGTTAGCTGGGTGGATAGCTCTGCTATGTTTAAATGTGCTTTATAAATAAAATTTACTTACTTTTTACTAGTTAGGGATCAGGGGGTGAAGATGGGTAGGTTTAGGAATATGTAAGGTGGGAGGAGTTGGATCTGGAGCCAACTCCTCCCCCTGGATTTCGTGTTCTGCAGTGAGGACCATGTCTTTAGTTTTAGAACACTTTAAAAAACTAGTGTAATTTTAACTAGTGTAATTCCCAGAATTCTCTGTGTGTCACTTTACATTTGAAAGAATTTCGATTAAATATTTGTTTCTTAATAGTTTTTTTAATCAGTTATGCACATTTGGGTTTTATGTTACATCTTTGTTGTTTAATGAATGTTTATTGGATTATTTTAGTGTCATTTGTGTTACCATGATGGTGTTTGTGTTTGCATGAATGATTCCTTCTATATGCTATAATTCAGCTTGTGGAAAACTTGTGATGAACTTGTGATGATTTTTCATGCGTCTTCCTCTTTTACCACCTGCATTATTATTGTGGTTGTAGTATGTTAAAGGTACAGAATAGATTTTAATAGCAGTGAGCGTTGTTGGATTACCGGTTTACATTTTTTTGTGTGACATTTTTACTGTATTTGTTTTAGAGAATTATTCTGGCAACCACAGCTATTATTATTTTTGAACAACAGGATTTTTTTTTTACTATGGTTTTAATTACATCGCAACATTAAAGCTCTACATTATATTAATAACTTTGGTCTTTTAAAAAATACACAAAGACAAAACACCATCGGGATAATACACATGAAACTAATGCAATAAACATTATCTATATAACAGAACATGTGACATAAAACACTAATTACTGATAACAAAAATGAGAAGACACTAAATTATTTATATTAAATATAATCATTTCAACGCAGGGACTTCTGGGAATGTCATTTTACTGTTTTTTTCATACTGTACTTGCAAAAAACATAAAGTTATGCAAAGAGTTAAAGCAATGTAAAAACATATGTTGTCATGACTTATTGATCATATCATTTTTTATAGTGTGTCGCATTTTTTGTTGTTGTTTTCTGTAAAAATTACAACAAATCTTTACAGTGTGTTTATAAAAAGGTTCTAAGCAGTTCTGGAGACAATCAAGAACTTTATTAACTTTAAGTCTTTGATCTTCTCCAGAACAAATTTGTTTTATTTACGTATTTTTCAAATCCAAAGTCGCTTAAAATGTTTCTGTTATCGCGCCAAGGAAACGAAGCAAGCATGTCGCTACACGCCAGAATTGCGCTTCCATGCATGGCTTTTCTGTGGAATCCAAGACATTTCCTTTTTTTACCAAGGATGCCCCCACCTTTAAACCCACCCACTCAAACTATTCATGCCGTTTCATGTTTTAATACAAGGTTCCTTGTCATTTAAGATGTCGAAAAATAGTATTTTTACAGAATCAAAGTGTAATTAGAATCTTGAGATGCAATACAAATTTAATAAAATGAAAGTCTTGCATAGTGTGGCATTTGGCTGCGAATGAAAATGGCTGTTCAGCAATGTTTTGAAAGAACAGAAAGCATGAAAGAGAAAGAAAAATACCAGAACATGGAACTAGAGGATTCCCTCCTTTGTGTTTGAGTGGCTGTGTTATTGATGTCATGGATACTGAGGTGACCTCTGCCTATCAGAACACACCCTTTCATGTCATAATCGAGTCAGATGGTCAAAGATTCAAATCATAAAGCTTTCATTGTTCTTGAGGTCGCCGTGTTTTCTAGCGTGTTGAAATCATTGCTAGGTGCAGACTCTTTGTGTGAGTGTGTCTTTAGCAGAGCAGGAATGCTTCAGTGACGCAGTTTGTGGGTAAACGGGCAGGAAGTAAGGAACCTCTTCCACCTCTTGGTCTCAGTGTTTACTCTTCTGAAACAGCTGGTCTCCAAACACACACACACACACACACGCACGCTGGTGCTACCGCTGACATTACGTCGTGCTCACCTGCTTTTCACTGTTTATCAAATTATAAACCATTCAGGAACAGGTCCTAAGTTATGATGTTAAATACTACACAAGCACAACGGTCACAAATGTATTTTGCTGCCATTTTGAATTTAAACCTTTGGACATTGCACTATTTTAATATCTACTAGTTAAAGGAATAATTAACCAATTTGTTTACTCGCCCTCACACTTTTCTCAAACCCATATGCCTTTCGTTCTGCAGTGGAACAAGACTTCACACAGGTCTTTCATTTTAAATGACCATTCATGTTAAGTTTTTAGCTGCTAAACGGGCTTTCAAGTCCAACTTTTGACTCACTATTAGTGTATAATAACTTGATCTGTTACTCTATCTCGTAGAAGACTTACTAGTCATTTTAAATGCTTTTATGGTGATTTTTGCATTTTATTTGAAGCCTATTATATGTAGTCGCTATGAACTGTTGTTGTATTGTGAAAAGCTATGTGAAGATGCTTCAAAAATTCTCTTTTGTGTTCCTCAGGGACAAAATAACAACATACAGGTTTGAAATGAAAGTAAACGATGACAGAGTTTTTTTATTTTTGAGTGAGTGATTTCTTTTAAACCTATTAAAAAGGTTCAAGGCAGCCTTTTTGACTTGTAGCCTTTTTTTACGAGTGTTTTCATAAGAATAGTGGAAGAGTCAGTCTTGAAAAATCAGTTTTCCGCTAGTAAATGTACTGTGAATAGAGCATGAGGTGTTGGGCTGGGAAAAGGATTTGTGGTGGAAAGTCTTAAAGTCATGAAATTTCAAAGTCAGCTTATTGTTACTTTAGCTGTTGAGGGGTGCATGACTTCACATACATTTACTGTTCAAAAAAGAATTTGGAGTGAAAACTACAGTAAAACCGTAAAATTGTGAAATAGCATTACAATTTAAAACAACTCAATACATTTTAAAATGTAATTTATTCCTGTGATCAAAGCTGAATTTTCAGGATCATTACTCCAGTCTTCTGTGTCACATGATCCTTCAGAAATCATGCTGATTTGCTGCTCACGAAACATTTCTGATTATCGATGTTAAATTACCAGTTATTTGTAATTGGCTTAATTTTTGATGTTTGATATTTGGTATCTTTAATATAAGGTATACATGCACTTACTATACTAACAGTAAATTATACATAATTACAAGTAACTAACCATAAACCTAACCATAACTCTATAGGGAGTACTTGTAGATAATTAATATTACTCAGTACTTATCTGTAAGTACGTCACCTTAAAATTAAGTGTAACCTAATATTTTTGTGGAAACAGTCAAGTATAACAGTTTTTATAACTACAGTTTAGTTTTTTTCCATTGGCAATCCCACCAAAATGATTTGCACACAAACAAATAGGACTTATTATAATTATGTATAAATAAAAGTCCTTTTTGTATGTGTGCAAATCATTTTGGTCGGATTACTATTATATGTAAATGAGTCATTTCCTGGTGTCTACTTCTGTGAAACACGTTGTGCTTCCCTACAAAATGCATTAGTTGTTTATTTGCATGCAGGGCTGTAGTATAGGGGCCCTGGGTTGTTGCTGTGGGCCCCCTTGAAATCCTGTTCGGCCCCTAGAATTGTCACCACCTTTTGCCCTGTTAGCGACGGCCCTGTTTGCATGCACAAATGTGGGTGTTATGTCGAATGCGTTGCACTTGCGTGTCCCAGTAACATCATTTTATAATCTGCACAGTGACCGTAGGCGGTGAAATTGCGGCGTGCCAATGCAGGAAGTTTCTCCTGTGGGTCTTCCTCTACTTCTCATTTCTAAAGCGCCATTAAAACATGTTCTCTGTCTGAGACATTGAATTAACCTGCTCTCGGGCAAACACACTTCGCCCACACACAGGTGGTGCGGCTTGCAGACTGTTGCAGCTCGTGTTCGTGGGAGATGACCGCAGAACGCTGAAATGGAAAAGCCCTATTTAGTGCAGCACAGTAATCATGCGAGAGGCGCTGGTGGCGTAATCTGGAACGTCCCTTTTGAAGCTGCAGGGGTAAATGTTTTACCCAGAATGCCCATCTTGACTGTGCATGACCTAGCAAACCTGTTAATAATCGACTCGCGGGTTTGTTCGCCGACCTCCCGAGGGTCCAAACGTGTGCGGGGTGTGATTGTGTAACCCGGGCCGTTGCTGATAATCTCAGGTGTCAAGCGCGTTGGGCTTCTCACGGCATTGATGGATGGGTCCATTCAGAGTTGTCACTTTAAAGTGTTTTTTTGTGGCAGATGCCACTGTTTCTGTCTCTATTCAGTCAATTGGCGCAGGAAGAGACTAACCTCCTTTAGGAGGAGAGACACTCATAGTAGCGGTGTCAGTTTATGAGACGGGGGAGTTTGATTCAATGTCCTCTTGTATGGTTGAGCCAGGTTTGACGTCAACCAAACACTGTAGGAGTATATATCTGTAGACATGCAGTATACGGTTTTGGGTTTGACATTTGGGTTTGGGTTTGAGATTTTGTTTCCCTCCTATGCTGTTTTTGTTGACGTGTTTATAGATCTTCACATGTGAAATGATTAACAGGACTTTGCTACACTCGTGTACGATTTCCTGGTTTGCTGCCAGGGTCATTATAAGTGTATGGTTGGCGGAATGACATTGTGATAAGCATTTATTTTTTATGTATTATTTGTTGGATAATGCAAATAAAGTAGCATTTCCATTTCATTCATTCTTTGTGGGAAATCTGTGCGAAATAGTAACAGAAATGCACATTGTAGCCACTGTGGGATTTTCACATTGTTTTCTTCTCTGAGGAAATACATTTTTTTTAACATACATCTAGAAATGTATTCAGTGGGGTTTTTTTTGCATGTCGTCTTCCTAAATAAAAAAATTGTATTCATGTCAAGCGTTCAAATGTTTTATGCAATATCTCCAAATCTGCATAAAGTACACTTCTGGTCAAAAGGTCGGGGTCATTAAGATATTTTTTTATGTTTTTGAAAATTCTCTAATCAAAAGACTAGTAAAACCTGTAATATTGTGAAATATTATTACAATTTAAAATAGCTGTTTTCTATGTGAATATATTTTAAAATGTAATTTATTCCTGTGATGCAAAGCTGAATTTTCAGCATCATTACTCCAGTCTTCAGTGTCACATGATCCTTCAGAAATCACTCTAATATGATGATTTGCTGCTCTTATTATTATCAATATTGAAAACAGTCGTGAGGTGCTCCATATCGCATCAACTGATAAATTTTTTTCAGGATTCATTCATGAATAGAACGTTCAAAAGAACAGCACTTAGATGAAATAGAAATGTTTTGTAACATGATAAATGTCAGAATGATCAGTTTAGTGCATCTTTACTGAATAAAATAATTAATTTCTTTACAAAAAAAAAGACACTTTTGAACTGTAGTGAATATAAACCCAGCTAAATACATAAGAGAAGTATCTGTTGTCAGAAATTTGAGGATGCTTTGAATGTTTGTGAACTTTCGAGTTCTGAAAGTTACTGTATGTTTTCACAGTACAATGAACTGTTTTATTTCAAAAGGTCAAAACATTATTTCTCATCATGTGACCTATTGAATGTAATCCTGTAATTCACATTAGTTTTACGCATCTGTTTAGCGGAGGAGATGACGAGATAGAGAGGCTGCCTGAATTTTCCCCAAAGGGCACACATTGGCTTCAGTTCTGACATCAGAGGTCAAGAGGTCAGGCTTGGGGTTAAGAAGGGGTCTTGAACTCAATGTAGGGCCTGAATTCTAGTCTGTCTGATCCCAGAGACAGACCTCATGAATATTCCTGAGTTGTTTCAGTCTAAAGTTAAATGGTTTTGGCATCTCTGTTCTTTTTATAGCATTTCAAACGTAAAGCTGCAGTGGCAGCTGATGTAAAATCAGCATAGTTAGGCTGTCCATTCATACTAATATACACGTCAATCTGTTATTTCATGAGAGCACGGCTCAAGTTTTTCAGGTCATGTTTAAAGGCCTGATCTCAAAGAGAGTGAATATTTTCATGTGAACAATACGTGAGATGGAAATCACAGCAATGCATTCCTATGTATTCATGCTTCCATTTGTCAGATGACAGAACTAGGTTTTTTCCCTTTTCTATCTTCTGCTTTTTTTCTAGTTGTTTCGCTAACCTTTTGCTAGCTAAGCTATTTTGCTTATCCTGCGTCTTTTAGTGTGTTTGGTTTTCCTGTTCTTTGCGGTTTGCGTAATGACTTTGCTGAAGTTGCATTGTGACACCTATAATAATGAAGTGAATTTGCTTTTCATTGTTTTTAAATATTATCTTGCTCTTGTGTAAACAGGACTTTTTTAAATATGGTTGTTGTTATTAAAAATAACAGTATTCAAAAAGTTTCTGTTTTTAATATTCTGAACGAAAAATTCTGAATCTATCTTCTTTTTTTAAGTACCTAAATTGTAAAAAAATCCATTGTATGTATACATTGTAAGTATTATGAATTTAATTGATGCTTATTTAAATGTAATGGATGATTCTATTATTGTATTACATTAAATTTAGGGTGAAATATGAGCTTATGAAGTAAACATTTTACACTATACACTCACCTAAAGGATTATTAGGAACACCTGTTCAATTTCTCATTAATGCAATGATCAACCAATCACATGGCAGTTGCTTCAATGCATTTAGGGGTGTGGTCCTGGTCAAGACAATCTCCTGAACTCCAAACTGAATGTCAGAATGGGAAAGAAAGGTGATTTAAGCAATTTTGAGCGTGGCATGGTTGTTGGTGCCAGACGGGCCGGTCTGAGTATTTCACAATCTGCTCAGTTACTGGGATTTTCACGCACAACCATTTCTAGGGTTTACAAAGAATGGTGTGAAAAGGGAAAAACTTCCAGTATGCGGCAGTCCTGTGGGCGAAAATGCCTTGTTGATGCTAGAGGTCAGAGGAGAATGGGCCGACTGATTCAAGCTGATAGAAGAGCAACTTTGACTGAAATAACCACTCGTTACAACCGAGGTATGCAGCAAAGCATTTGTGAAGCCACAACACGCACAACCTAGGAAAAAGAGGCTACAATTTGCAAGAGCTCACCAAAATTGGACAGTTGAAGACTGGAAAAATGTTGCCTGGTCTGATGAGTCTCGATTTCTGTTGAGACATTCAGATGGTAGAGTCAGAATTTGGCGTAAACAGAATGAGAACATGGATCCATCATGCCTTGTTACCACTGTGCAGGCTGGTGGTGGTGGTGTAATGGTGTGGGGGATGTTTTCTTGGCACGCTTTAGGCCCCTTAGTGCCAATTGGGCATCGTTTAAATGCCACGGCCTACCTGAGCATTGTTTCTGACCATGTCCATCCCTTTATGGCCACCATGTACCCATTCTCTGATGGCTACTTCCAGCAGGATAATGCACCATGTCACAAAGCTCGAATCATTTCAAATTGGTTTCTTGAACATGACAATGAGTTCACTGTACTAAAATGGCCCCCACAGTCACCAGATCTCAACCCAATAGAGCATCTTTGGGATGTGGTGGAATGGGAGCTTCGTGCCCTGGATGTGCATCCCACAAATCTCTAGGGCTGTAGTCAACCAAAGAAATCCTTAGTCGACCAAAGTCCTGTCCTGCGCAACGATTAGTGACTAAAAAAAAAAAAAAAAAAAAAAGACGCGATGTTTCGCATTTTTTGAACATTTAAACAATTGTCATAGAGCTAGGGGTGTGACGGTTATTATATAACCGTGAGACTGATGGTTATAGTTGAACACCGTTATTAGAACTCTATAACCGCCAAAACAGTGTTATTAAAATATTTTTGACAAAAAAAAAATGTATCATAGAGAATGTTTAAATACTAATATCAGCTTACGAGGGAAACGGAGGCGGAGTTAGTGTTGCTTCAGAGGCTTCTACTGCTGGAGATGATTCGGTAGAGGTCTGTGCCCCTTTTCCGATCAGAGCGCGTGCTGACATGGAGAAAAGCCTTGTTTACTCGACGCGTCTGGACGAGCGCGCGGCAAAAATGACGCGTTGGGTGCGCAAGACCGGTGTTGTGCCGAATTTCGACTCCCTGCCAAATTATTACCCCCCTCGTTGAAGTCAGTACCTGATTGCCTAATCCTAACCCCACCCATAATCCTAACCCCTCCCCCACAACTAATCCTAAACCTACCAATACTAGGGGGGGTAGTAATTTGGCGGGGGTCGAAATTCGGCACTACACCGGCAAGACCCCATTTCGCTTGGCGGTGTGCACAGCTTTTTTGTAAACAGCGCGCGCGGCATCCGAGGATGAACGACTTCAAGCCGAATCAGCCCGAGCGTGTAGGCTATCTCACCGCACCAGCACCCAGTTTGCGCGTCCAAATTGCAAAGGTTTTTTTTTGTTAAGGTTTTGTTTACTGTGTGTGATTTATTTAAATCAAAGCACGTTCATTGCACCATTTTTGTTGTTGTTAAGGATTTGTTTACGGCGTTTACGGTGTGCTACGTGGTGCGCTAAACTGTGGTGCTGTTACAAAATAGTCTAAATTAAAGCATTTAGTTGGCGGATAAAACATAGGCTAATTATATTTAGAATACAGTAATATATAACTGCTTAAAAAGGAATAAATATCAAGGAGTAAATCAATGAAAATTTCTTTCTATTTGTAAAAAAAAAAAAATGCAACTGGTCGACCAATGAGAATGTCAGTCGACCAAGACAGCATGGACCGATTAGTCGACTAAATGACTAAAGTTGACAGCCCTACAAATCTCCATCAACTGCAAGATGCTATCCTATCAATATGGGCCAACATTTCTAAAGAATGCTTTCAGCACCTTGTTGTATCAATGCCACGTAGAATTAAGGCAGTTCTGAAGGCGAAAGGGGGTCAAACACAGTATTAGTATGGTGTTCCTAATAATCCTTTAGGTGAGTGTAGATTCATATAATTTTAGTTTTGTGAAGATGTGGATTAAATGAAGTTCAGACCCTGACGATGTAGATAAACTCTGCGTGTGAAATCGAATACTTCCATACTATATAGTAAGTGAAAAACAGTACGCCAACAGAGTTGTACGTCTGAATTCATAGTATTTGAAAAACAGTATAGGCGAAAAGTCCCCGGATTACCTAATACTTCCCCCAAGATTCTGAAGTGTGCATTTGATGGACACTTTATTTTCCCATGAGGCCACGGTAGAGGATTTATGAATGAAAGCGAAGCAACGCAACTGACGCTGGTAGGTCACATGATAGTAACAACATGGCGGAGGAACCACGTCCGGATTTAATTCATAGTACCCATATTCATACTATATAGAGCGTACTTTTTTAACGGTCGTGAAGTAGGCCTAAATTCAAATGAAGTACCTACTTGAGACAGTACGCGCTTTCAGACGCACTGAAACTCTAACAGTTTTAGATCTCTCAAAGGAGACGCTGTGATGGAGTTTTATTCAGATTTTTACCTGTTGTGTCATGCTTATTAAAGCAAACCAGTATTTCCACACTTTACTGTACAGTTTGAATATGTGAAACCCATGCTGTTCTCTCTCTCTCCCACTCGCACTCCTCGTTCCCTGCGGCTGGGATCACCCTCCGTTTTAGCAACAGTAACTAAAACAGATGCGCAGCAACAGGTTTGGCCATGTCTGTTTGGCTCCCTGCAAACCTTGGAGAAATTTAAGAGTGTGTGTGTGACAGAGAGTGAACAAAAAACTGAATGTGAGAGATTGTTTTTTAGTGACGTATGGAACAACTGTGCATGTGTGTATTATCAAAACCTCTGTTATTCTGTGGTCAGTAAAGATCTTTAAAACGGCTTGTACGTATAATGAAGGGAAAGGTATAATTCTGCTCTTTATTTCTTTAAGGAATCACTCTTCTTTTCCTCCATCCATGGAAACACTGACTCTTTCCAGTAATTAAGCTATAAATTTAACAGCTTCGTTTTTTTTTGTCATGCCCGTGTGTGAAGGGGGATCCAGCACATGTTGGTTGGCAGTCGTACAGCATGTTTCTTTGTTTGCCCCACAGTGGAGAACTGCAGGCGGCCACTTTAGACTCAGAAACTTTGCTGGAGTTTCAGTTGTCTATTCTAGTGAGCGGTGCCAAAACTAGGCCATGTCCACACTAATACATCTTCGTTTGAAAACGCTTCTTTTTCTCTCCGTTTTAGCCTTCCGTCCACATTGAGACACGCTTTTTGAAAACACTCTCTCAAGTATGAAAACGGAGCATATTGTACCCATAGACATCTAGGGATGCACAATATATTGTCCGATATATGTTGATTTTTAATGTTATCATTATCGGCCCAATAAGAAAATTTGGCCGATATATTAAAACCGATAAATAATGGATTTTTTCCTTCAGCTGAGACACTTCAGATGTGCACTTCTCATCATGATGGCTTTGAATTGCTTGAAATATGATTGGAATCACTTCAAAAAAGGAAAATACAGTAAGTGCAACATGTGCAGTCTGTCATATCGACGTCATAAAATTATAATGAGAACATTAGGCTTTTAATGGTGAGTCTTTTTTGTAATCAGGCTATAAAAATTTGGATTTAAATTTATCGGCCAATATATCGGTATCGGCAAAACTTTTCATATCGGTGCATCCCTATAGATCGCTACGGTTTCCTGCAAATTCTTGCAAAAATTCCTGCAAAAATTAAAATTTACTAGGACGAGTAGTACTGGGATATTTTGCTAAATAAAATTCTCACGCTTTCCTTCTGGCACGATTATTTTATATGTGTGCTCTCTTTGTTTCATCTGGTATGTTCTACGCATGCACAGTAAGATGATTTAAGCATTTTCAGATGTTTCGATGTGGAGGATAGTGTGGACAGGAAGCGTTTTGGACTGATAATACTGTTTTCAAATGTAGATGTCTAGGCTAAATTGTTAACCCTAACTTTACACTTTTTACAGTGTAGAAACTTTTTTAATTATAACTGAAGCAAAGTAGTTTTGTTGCAAAAATGTGGCCCACTTCTGGAATAGAAAGTCTTGTTTTTCAATTGCACACTCTTGCACTTTGCATTAAAAGTACATATTTTACTGATGGAGAAAATCATAGGTTGCCATTTTGTTTTTTATCACACAATGGGTCAAACAGTATTTTCTGGTTCAAGTCTGTTACAAAAAGCAAGGTGTTCTATTTCATTTTCTTGCTTTTGTTTAACAAGCTAAATCTGTTGCCATGGTCATGACTAAATGTATTTAACATTGTTCTTTGAATTGTTCCTGTTATACAAGAAACCCTTAGTTTTAGCTAAAAGGTAGAACAAAAAAGACTGCGCTACTTGATATCAGCCTCCATTGTCTTGGCTTTTGGCTTTTACAGTAGCAACAGTAACTGTAGTAATCAGTGTTTTGGTTGAAACTATGGTTACCATAGTAAAAAACTTTTAGCCGTCCTGCAATCCCTCAAACTGCTCACTCTCATAGGGTTTACAATACAGCCGGTGTAAAATTTCATCTCACTGCTTCCCTCTTACTGCACACGAGATTTTTCTTGGCTATTGTTCGTTCTTGCGTTCGTTCCACCCCCTCACCGTGCCTGAAGACCATTCAGACTTTCATTTTGAATGTCTGTCAAGCTCTGACTGTGTGTCGGACCAAAGTGACTAATGCTGGACCGACGCCACCCACCTGCTATAGGCTGAAAAGGTTGTGCGAGTGTGTGTGTTCTCACACTTCAGGCCTGCACGTTGCCTTATTTTCTCTTCAGAGGTATTTCTGTGTGAGCACTGCATGTCGGTCCAATGTTTAGAAGAGATTGTGTATTTACATGCACATTTTCAGGGCATACGCCCACATACGCCTATACGCAGGAGTTTAGGCCTTCCAGTTTTGTGGTCAAAACAACGATTCGACTCGGTTTGGCATGACAGATTAAGATAGCGGCAGAACTGTGTTTCCGTCTCTTATCTGTTTTCACGTAGTCAGTGCACCACATGCTCAATGCCGCGGTGTCTGTCAGCATGCTGTAATGCTCTTTTTGTGCTTCTGTTTAAACGCATTGCAGTTCAAACACTACGTCACACTAATGGACAGAATATTCCAGTTTGTTTTGTTTCTTGTGGTTGCTGCGTGTGAATGAAAAACACCACACTTGTTAAATTTTATAATGTTTGTAGAACTGCACAGATGAATTAAATCCCACAAGTAAATCCCAGAAATGTATCCCAGGTCTTAAATGTGTAACCCTGCAGCGTTTTGTTCTTTCTAAGTCAGTCTGCGGTTTAGGGGCGCATTTGATTCTTGCGAGCTCATAAAACTGCATTTGAGACCCATTTCGCTTCCGTAATGTGATGTATTTCAACAATGCTCAAGAGAAAAATGAGGGCAGAATTGATCAGTCAAAGTGTGTTTAATAATAGAATGAAGTCAGATCTAAATGTGAGTTTGCAATGCATTGTGGGGGGTCTACTACCCATTGTTGTTTTTGTATCATTTATATGCTAACATAGTATTTATTAATAGTTTCAGTTTTCATTTTAGTATTTTTTTTGTTATATGCTTTTGTCATTTTTAATATTTTATTTTATTTCTTTTTAGCTTTATTTTTATTTCAGTTTTAGTAAATTTACAACTTCAACCTAAACTTAATTCAGTTTAGATCCCAAGGCAATATTTTGTTTAACAACATTTTTGTTTAAGTTTTACACTTTGTTTTATTTGAGCTTTATTTCATTTAACAAAAATGATCTTTAGTAGATTTAACAACACTGCTGTTCCCCAAATCTGTCGTTATTTGCTGTTTTACTACATAAATGTTAACCGGCATTCAATTACTGTCTGCATTACCTACAAAAGTAGCCTAAAACAAGTCAAGTCAAGTCAAGTCACATTTATTTATATAGCGCTTTTCACAATACAGATTGCATCAAAGCAGCTTCACAGTGATAACATGAAAGTAGTACAACACAGTTCAATAATATTGTTGAATATTAAATATCCCCAACTAAGCAAGCCAAAAGCAAGGCGACAGTGGCAAGGAACCAAAACTCCATCAGATTGGATGGAGAAAAAAACCTTGGGAGAACCCAGGCTAGTCAGGGGCCAGTTCTCCTCTGGCTAACAATCATAGGGTTTTAAAGAAGCTTTACAGTAAGTGCATATCAGAGAGTACCAGGAAAAAATACATTTAGTTAATCATGTAATATTTAGGGGATAACATATCGCCGGCGTTGAGTCGTCTCTTCGCAGGCGTTGAGTCGTCTCTTCACAGGGGTTGGTCTTCTCATCACCGGCGTTGAGGCATCCGAAATCCCCGTGAGAGGCAGGATACCAAACTGGAGCCTACGAACGCCATTTTTCTCGGGACAAGCGTCCCGAGATAACAGCAGAAAGGCAGATGGGAAATAATTAGCATAGCTGATGTTCATAATGATTTCCATTACACGGGAGTAGGTGTTAGAAAACCATAATCTCACAACTCTCCGCAACCCAAACTCTCCGCAACCCAACCGCAACCATACGGACCGACCCGTTTGTCTATAAGGCTGTCGAGCCCCACTGGTGCGTTAAGCAGTTTCAGTGGCAAACGGTTCCGTATGGCATAGCAGAGGACTAAAAGGTAAGCATTATGTGAATGCTTGACTAAAGAGACACGTCTTTAGTCTAGTTTTAAACTGTGTCAGCGAGTCAGAGCATCGGACCGTATCGGGAAGGCTATTCCAGAGTTTTGGAGCTAAATGCGAGAATGCCCTCCCTCCTTTCGTGGACTTCGATATCCTAGGAATGACCAGAAGCCTTGAATTTAGTGATCTTAGAGAACGCGGTGGATTGTAGGGCGAAAGAAGGTCTGTTAAGTACAAAACAATGACTATATGACTATGGGTTATTATTAATCAGTAGTTTTCATCTCCTAGGTGGCATCAGCTTTTTCGGCTTGATAAAATATTACAAATTAGTGCTGTCAAAACGATTAATCGTGATATGTTAGATGCGATTACTCGCGATTAATCGATTTTGAAAGGACTGATTTTGTAATATTTTAGTCGAAAAAGACTTTCCATCTCGGCTGATGTCACGTGTTTGTGTACAGTATTTATGTATGTATATATATACATAAACATTTAGTAGGGCTGTTAAATTTTTAAATCTAATTAATTACTTGATGTGGTGATTAATTTTCTTCGAATTAATCGCACACCATATTGGGCTAAGAAATTACCCCCAGAGGATAATTTAGGCTAATTAACGTGTTAAATTGACAGCCCTGATATTTGCAGACTTTTATGTAAGATGCGATTAATCGAGATTAATCTGTTTGACAGCACTATCACACATACAAACTTTTTTCAAGTAACATGCATCGATGGATGGTGCATAATATGGAACTTGCATTGAAAAAGTAAACTCTAAAGCTAAGGCGTCCTCTAACGTGATGCACTATTTTTTGTGAATGTGGCTTTGTTTGAAAGCAGAATTGCTCTAAAGATATCAAACCCTGACTGCAGACTACCGGCAATCCTTATAAGGGTGTTGTGTGGGGCATGCCTGTGTGTGTGTGTGAGAGACTACACTGGCAAAGCCTAACGGTTTACACAAGCGAAGCTGGATCTAGCTGTTGCTAGGGCAACAGGAGCAGCATGAGTGTGTGTGTGCAGGTGCCGTTCCTGTGTGTGACTGCGGGAGGAAGCAGGGAGAGAAAGAGGTTTTTTTTTTCTAATTTTAGGAAGGAGGAATGACTCTGTGAACGATTGATTATCTGTGGGAGAGACCCCAACGGGAACGAGAGGATGACGATAGAGCAGAAGAAAGGATTTAGAGAGAAAGAAGGGTAGTTTGATAGAGAGGCAGCCCTGAACGGGAGCCCAAGGACCCAGCGGGAGTGCGGTAACCCAAGTGACTTCCATACAGAGAGGAAAAAAAAGACATAATACAGTAAAAGGGTGCAGTGATAGAACGTATTCAGACATAACGACTCCTAGAGATGCTGTCAAGCTCCAAAAATGATTCAAAAGCACATGAAAGTAGTCCGTTTGAGTCATGCTATATTCAGTCTTTTCAAAGTCATACACTTTTGGGAGATTTTTATTTTTGGGGTGAGCTATTCCTTTAAGGACTTATTTATGTGTTCATGTGTACTCCGATCTCACAGCCAGAAGAATCTGCTCCCTGCGCTGCTCTCTCTCTCTCTCTCTCTCTCTCTCTCTCTCTCTCTTGTGTGTGTGTTTTCAGAGGCGCACAAAAGCAGATTCCCCCTGCCAGCACAATGCCAGATTCACCCGGTCCGTTCTGGAAATTCCTCCAGTTCTGACGGGGAATCTGGGCTTTGCCAACCGCTTCATCCAGACATCTCCAGTCCCTCGTGTCTTTCCTGAGGTCACAGTCATAACAGACAATACAAAGACTGTAGCACGTCAATAAAAGCAAGGCAGATATCCAGAAGAGCAAAGCTGATATATGAATTTAACTATAGCAAATGAGATCATTTAAATAAGTAATTTGAGCAGTTTTGTGTACATTTATTGAAAATGTTATTGTTCAAAAGTTTGGGGCCAGTATAAAGTCAAAAAGAAAGATTTGCATTTATAATGTTACAAAATATTTCTATTTCAAATAAGTGTTGTTCTTTTGAAGAGCTTTAATGTATTTTTGATCAAATACACGCGTCCTTGATGAGTGGAAGACACCCAAACTTTTAAACCATAGTGTATTAAAATGTTATTTCACATAAAACATAATTGAAATTTGAGATATATCAGTATAATCTCTCTCCATTATAAAACCGCTCATTGACCTGGATGCTGAATGATAGAAATGATCAAATGTATAATAAGGCTGATAATTTGACACTTTTGGCTGATACCGATTTTCAGGCTTTGGTTTGTCTGAGAAACGTTCAGCTGAAGTGAACTCGAACTCGTTCATCCTTTAACCAATGGGATTCGCAGAGGTGGCCAGCTTTTGAAAATCCAACACTTTCAAAATTAGTATTGTTCATTCCCTTCTCTCAAATGCTCTGTAAAAGCTGTTAGATGGTCAGGACTAGTTTCAGATGTTTCCTTCTGTGTTGCCATCACACACTTTCTCTCGCCCTTTTGACCTCATGTTGCAAAGTCAATGTTTGTGTGCATGTGCAAGTGTAAATGTGTAAAATGAAGATGTTTCCCTTTAAAACAGATTCACACCCCTAGTGGACGAGAGCCAGAGCGAGTCTATGACTCTCGATACAATCTGTCCAGCAGCAGGACACTACTCTCTCTCTCTCTCTCTCTCTCTCTCTCTCTCTCTCTCTCTCTCTCTCTCTCTCTCTCTCTCTCTCTCTCTCTCTCTCTCTCTCTCTCTCTCTGTCTTAAACCTTGGCTTTGTCCTTGTCCTTCAAAACCCTTATTTTCAGCTCTGAGTGTCTTAGTAAGGTCATTCAATATACCATACAAAAACTGATGCAGAAACATCCAGCTCTCTCCAGCTTTTGTATTATATTAAAGCACACTATAATGAAAATATGGCATTTTTCACATCTCTCTCTCTCTCTCTCTCTCTCTCTCTCTCTCTCTCTCTCTCTCTCTCTCTCTCTCTCTCTCTCTCTCTCTCTCTCTCTCTCTCTCTCTCTCTCTCTCTCTCTCGTACACAAACACACACTCTCTCTCGCACACACACGCGCGCGCGCACACACACACACACTAGAGCTGTATTTTCATAAATGCTACACTCTTACATAATTTGTAAAAGAACCTTTTGTAGTTTTAAATGTTAAAAGAACGTATTACTAAAACAATATTTGTATTACTTCAAATAGATAGCTTAGTTTATAATGTTAAACTAAATATGTATTACTTATTGATCTGATGGTTTAGGCAGAGTTAGAGCTATCAGAAATGCAAATGACCATATGAACAAGCGTCTGAATGAACCACTGCATCTGTGAAGTGCTTTTCAGACAAGTGAAGTGTTTTACATGTAGATGAGACTCAGCACATTATTATGACAGGGAAGCACCTTGTGGATGATGCGAGACTGCTGGCGGGTTCCTTCTCTGCAGGGTCAGATGTTATTATTGGTCACTGTATACTGCACGTTCACGACACCTTTGATCATTTAGATTTTGAATGAAACTGAATGATCAGAGGGAAATCATGTAGGGCGGAGCTTCATTTTCTACTTTGTAATTTGATTGGATCTGAGGTGTTCTTATGGAAGCTTGTTTCCGCCACGGACTAAAACAATTTAAAAGATAATTGACTTTTTATCTCACAAATCTGACTTTTTTTCTCAGAATTGCAAGTTTATATCACGCACTTATGAAGATTCGCTAGATGTAAACTCGCAATTGCAAGAAAAAACAACTGTGGGATAAAAAGTCGCAATTAGCCTACCTTTTTTTATTTTATTTTCTTTATTCTGTTGCGGAAAAAAGCTTCAATATGTTCTGATGATTGTGGTTAAAAATTAAATGTCCACATCCCACCCATGGTTATGTCTTCAGAAAATAAATATTACTGTTGTTGTTGTTATAATTATAAATATTATTATTATTAAGACGGTAAACCGAGTCAATCTTTTAAAGCAGGGTTATGTCAGTATTATTTATAAACTCTCATAGTTTGTTTTTTGTATTTTCAATTAGCTTTTATATTTAAATTATTAATTGTTATTTAATTTAATTTTTGGTCATTTTATGATGTGCTTTTGTCTTTATTTTCTAAATAGTGGTGTTTTCCCATTTTACTTTCTCTTTTTATTTTTATTTCCAGTTAATAATTTTAGTGCTTCAGCTTATTTCAGTTCTAATTTTTTAATCAAATCTAATATTTAAGTATCTTCATGTCATGCCTTAATCACATTACATTTTTTTTTTTAAGATTTATTTCAATTAACAAAAATGTTGTATTAGTTTGTGTAGATAATAACCCTGCGTGGAAGTCAATGTAAATTGCCATTCCTAACTAATTTGAGTTATGGATATTCCATGAAAAGATACATAGATTGGGACTTATATCTATTATCCAGGAAATGAACAGTGTAGGGACAGAGAAAATACCTATTGAAAGTTTGAAGATGAGATTGTGTGATGGCATCATAATTCTATTTCTGGTTTATTACGATGAAAGGGTGTGAACTAAATGATTTGAGAGGCGTGTGATTTAAATGGAAGAGTGTGTGAAATATAATAATGCTGACTATTGATTTCTGCAGAGAAAATGACCGGGTGTGCTTGGGAATAACTCGCGCTCGCCAAAGAGCATTGATTTCTGAATGAGTGCTAAAGAGGCACGTGAAGGTGTGAACGTAGAAACGAGAGATTATGAGCAGGAAAGGGTTAAACCGCTCTGCCGTGAACATGTGGAGGGAGTGAGCCAGGATGAATGGGTGTTCGAAAAAGAGAAAAAAGCGAAAGACAGACGTTGATTGGCAGAGAGGGATGAATGGGGAAGAGGTGGAGATGTGTTTGCGGTTCATGCGAGTTCTCATTTGCCCTCTAGCAGAGCTTCATTCTCTCGTGTTCCTTCAGCAGCTGTTGCCATGGGAATTCTGGACAAGTGAATCTCCTCTGAGTCTTCCCTCCTCTCTTCCTTTCATACATCCAAAAATGAGAAACAAATTAGTTAGAAACCATGCATTTCCTGTGTGGAGAACACAAGGGCGGCACCCAAACACTTCTGACAGTAGACAACGACTGCACACTATAGATTGTACACTACATCCTGTTTATTTTTCTACCGTTCATAATTTTGGAAAGAAATTAATACTTTTATTCAGCAAGGATGCATTCAATTAATTAAAAGTGACAGTAAAGACATTTACTATAAATATTTTATTCATCAAAGAAAATGTTACACGGTTTCCACAAAAATATGACTCAGCGCAACTGTTTTCAATATTGATAATAATAAATGTTTTTGAGCAGCAAATCAGCGTATTAGAATGACTTATGGAGGATCATGTGACACCGAAGACACTGAGTAATGATGCTGAAAATACAGCTTTGATCACAGGAATAAATTAGCAATTCAAATAGCAAATGGTTATTTTAAATTGTAATAATATTTCATATAAAATATCAAATAAATGCAGCCTTGGTGAGCAGAAGAGACTTTTTTTAGTAACATAAAAAAAATCATACCGACCCCAAACTTTTGAATGGTAGAGTATAAAGCAGTATGCAAAGGTAAACATTAGTATGCGACACTGATGTCACATGACCTCATCATTTAGCATTTTTAATTCAGTCGCCCATTTGTCATCTCAGAAATAGCATTAAAATGACTATTTTGCATTTCAGATCCATTTTGTGTTAATATGTCAGTCTAATGAGAAAGAAAAATGGTTAATATTACTTTTGCTTCATTGGTGCACCAGGAAATTGAAAAGTCCATTGCATTATGGGTATTCAGCACAGTTTATTCTATAGTATACTGCATAGGTGCTCCATGCATACCGAAAATGTGCACAGTACTTAGTGCATACTTCAAAAATCAGTAGTAAACTCTTAAAAATTAAGGTTCCAAAAAGGGGGTTTCCCAGCGACACCATCTTGGTTCCCCAAAGAACCTTTCAATGAAAAGTTATTAACAGACCATTTTTTCTTAGTTTGAAGAACATTTGAAAAATCCAAAGTAAATTTTTCCAATATAAAGAACCTTTTTTTGAATGTAAAGGTTCCATGGATGTCAAAGGTTCTTCATGAACCATATATGTCAATAAGTAACCTTTATTTTTAAGTTTATGGTGGCATACTGTTCCAAACATTAGCTTTGTTTTGGTTTATTTCTAGGTTTTAGTCAGTGGTTTTAGGTTTTTAGTGTATATGGGTCTGTTTGTGAATGTGTGAGGGCTTGTTTATAGGAATAAGGTTGTGAAAGTGTGTGTGTGTGTGTGCTCTGACCGTGAGAACCGCTGGGCTCTGACTAAACTGCGCCTGAGGTCTATAAGTGTGTGTAAGTCTAGGTGTATGATGACTAACTCCATATCCATGTGTGTGTCTGTACGAGTGTGAGAACAGAACTCATCCACCCATAACACGAAGCTCTAGCAGGTGTTAACCAGAGAGTCACAGACAGCTGTGTATAGGTAAGTGTGTGTGTGCATGCCTTCCGGTGTGTTAGCATCTAATATATGTGTGTGTGGGCACAGTTTACCACAGCAGATGAGAGGAGCATGTCATGATCGTGACTGGTCATGCTTTTTCCCGTTACTTTTAGTTGTTTTTCACCTATATAGAGGCATTTGTGTGTGTGTGTGTGTGTTCTTGTGTGTTGTGTTGCCCAAGAGTCGATGCTATAAATTTCGTATTGCCCAAAGTTGATTTCTAGCATGTTTTTTCCCCTGTAAAATACAATGTAATATTAGCAAATAAGACATACACAGTACACTTATATTTGTTTTACATGATATATATTAAAAGTTCTGTGGTTACTAAAAGCTGAATGATAAGTAGCCTATGTTGGTAGTCTTAAAATATTGTTTGATTAATCGGTTAACATCCTGTGACATTTCACTATCGTAAACTCAATATCGTAATGTAGTGTAAATCTTCATGTCAGAATATCTGATTATTCGGTTATTGGCTGATGTTGATGATGATCTAAAAACGTTATGTAAATATGAACACTATTCAGCCAATTATTCGTTAAACAGCCTATGTTGATCATTTCAAATGTCATCATGTACATCTGAATGTGTATCTCAATGTTTTGTGGTTACTGATGTCGGCTAAATGGCTAATAATTGGCTGATATTGGCTAATCTGTTAACAGCCTCTAAAATTTGTGATAACATGGTGATCTCGATATCGCAATGTAGTGTAAATCATTATAAATCACACAATATCATCTGATTATTTGGTTATCGGCTGATGTTATTCATCGATAATATCAAAATGTTGGATGTCTCAATGTTGTGATTACTGACGTCACATGACAACTGAATAATCAGCCTCAAAATGTACATTTTGATGTATCTGATGATTTATATTATTTACCAATGTTGGAATTCTAAAAATATTATATAATGTATCCATTAGCAGCATGTGGCATTTCAATACCACAATATATTATAAATCTAAATCTCATTTCGTTATCAGCCGATGTTGATAATCTAAAAGTGTTGTACTATAATATAATTGTTAATATACATTTCAAAATTTTAGCCAATTGTTTGTTGATCAATATCAAAATGCTGGATGTCTCAATGTTGTGATTAAGCGACATCAGATGATAACAGAAAAATGATCAGCCTCAAAATGATATCCAAATGTTGTGATGTAGCCTACATTCTGAAGTATCATCTGTTGTTTACCAATATCATCATAATCTCAAAATGCCGTTGTGAAAAATCTGAGTGTAAATCAGAAAACATGGGCTGATTAGCTACTGTAACTGGCCTGGCAGATCTGAGTGTTGTGTGTGTGAGCATCTGTGCTGTGCTCTGTTTGTCTGTGTACGTCTCTGAGCGTGTGTGTGTGTGTGTTCTTGCGTGGGCGACCGTGCCGTGTGGAGTGTGTGGGCCCGACTCGTGTATTAATAGGAGTGTGTGGCGGTACCGTGGGCGGCGACTCTCCATAAGTGGGTTAGAAGCTAATCTGATGCTGATAAACTCTCAGCTTCCACCGCTGTGTGTGTGTGTGTGTGTGTGTGTGTGTGTGGCTCGAAGCGTTCAGCCGAAGGAATTAGGCAGCCAGCTTTTTATAGACCTTCCGTCCTGCTTTGTATCTCTCTCTCTCTCTCTCTCTCTCTCTCTCTCTCTCTCTCTCTCTCTCTCTCTCTCTCTCTCTCTCTCTCTCTCTCTCTCTCTCTCTCTCTCTCTCTCTCTTTATTCGCTGAGAGAGCAAGTCAGCGTGGCGGTAGTCAGGGCTTTCCCAGTGATTTAGCGCAGGGATTAAAAAAGTAGTTGGGAAAAAAAAGAGCAGAGGAGGAGACACCGAGATACGGCGAAGGAGGGAACGAGGGAGGGTTGGTAAACGGTAGCTTTTACATGAGAGAGTGAGCTATCAACACCCAGCCGGCTTTTCAGTCGAAAGCGAAAGAAAGCGAAAGAGAGAGTTTCTAGGCGAGGTCTGTCCGCTGTCTGTTGTGGTCGGAGGTGGTTATGCGGTCGGAGTGTGTTTGAGAGAGAGGACACACTCTTAGGGGAGGTCCAGGTGTTCCCCAGCGGTTCAGGGAAATCCGGCTTGTCCTGATACAGACAAACTTTCACTGAAGCAGCTCTGCCATCACTATATCAACACTGCTCAGGTACTCTGTGTGAAGGTGTACCATCATAACATGTTTACCTCCTTTCGCATGTTGACTTCTTTTCTAGTCTAGACTTGACTTGACTAGACTTGTTTTGAATGATTGGCTGTTCATCTGTCTTGCATGGTTGTCTAGATTTACATTTGTATTTCTCACAGTATTGTCATTTTTTATTTATGTATTTATTCAGTGTTACACGATTGGTCAGCTTAAAATGTGCGTTTTTTGGAGTGTTGATGATTGGTCAGCTTTATATATATGGATTTTATGAAAGCAAAGCACAATTGGTCAGTTTTGCATTTATGTGTTTGTTTGTGTACAATTATGGCTTGATAGGTCAGCTTAATGTTTTTGAACTTTTCGATTTTTTGCCCAATAGGCCAATATTACAATTGTAGTTTTTAAAAATGGTTTCATAACTAGGCCCGTTAATAAAAAATAAATAAAAATTGCCTAATTCATCAGCTTTACGATATTATTATATATGTTTTATATTTCCGTGAGTGTGCAATTGGCCAGATTTGTGTTCTATTAAAAAAAAAAAAAAAAAAAAAAAAAAAAAAACACTTTACATTTGCATTTTATAAAATCATGGCACAATTGTTAAGCTTTGAATTCGTGTTTCATTTATTTTAAAATATTGCTTAATAGGTTAGCTTCATGTTTGTATTCTTTGATTGTTGCCTGATTGGCCAGTAACAACTGTATTTTGTTGCATAATATATATATGTGTGTGTGTGTGTGTATATATATATATATATATTATGCAACAAAATACAGTATATACACTCACCGGCCACTTTATTAGGTACACCTGTCCAACTGCTCGTTAACACTTAATTTCTAAGCAGCCAATCACATGGCGGCAACTCAGTGCATTTAGGCATGTAGACATGGTCAAGACAATCTCCTGCAGTTCAAACCGAGCATCAGTATGGGGAAGAAAGTTGATTTGAGTGACTTTGAACGTGGCATGATTGTTGGTGCCAAAAGGGCTGGTCTGGGTATTTCAGAAACTGCTAATCTACTGGGATTTTCACGCACAACCATCTCTAGGGTTTACAGAGAATGGTCCGAAAAAGAAAAAACATCCAGTGAGCGGCAGTTCTGTGGGCGGAAATGCCTTGTTGATGCCAGAGGTCAGAGGAGAATGGCCAGACTGGTTCGAGCTGATAGAAGGGCAACAGTGACTGAAATAACCACTCGTTACAACCGAGGTATGCAGCAAAGCATTTGTGAAGCCACAACACGCACAACCTTGAGGCGGATGGGCTACAACAGCAGAAGACTCCACCGGGTACCACTCATCTCCACTACAAATAGGAAAAAGAGGCTACAATTTGCAAGAGCTCACCAAAATTGAACAGTTGAAGACTGGAAAAATGTTGCCTGGTCTGATGAGTCTCGATTTCTGTTGAGACATTCAGATGTTAGAGTCAGAATTTGGCGTAAACAGAATGAGAACATGAAACCATCATGCCTTGTTACCACTGTGCAGGCTGGTGGTGGTGGTGTAATGGTGTGGGGGATGTTTTCCTGGCACACTTTAGGCCCCTTAGTGCCAATTGGGCATCGTTTAAATGCCACGGCCTACCTGAGCATTGTTTCTGACCATGTCCATCCCTTTATGGCCACCATGTACCCATCCTCTGATGGCTACTTCCACCATGTCACAAAGCTCTAATCATTTCAAATTGGTTTCTTGAACATGACAATGAGTTCACTGTACTAAAATGGCCTCCACAGTCACCAGATCTCAACCCAATAGAACATCTTTGGGATGTGGTGGAACGGGAGATTCGCATCATGGATGTGCAGCCGACAAATCTGCGGCAAATGTGTGATGCCATCATGTCAATATGGACCAAACTCCCTGAGGAATGCTTCCAGCACCTTGTTGAATCTATGCCACGAAGAATTGAGGCAGTTCTGAAGGCAAAAGGGGGTCCAACCCGTTACTAGCATGGGGTACCTAATAAAGTGGCCGGTGAGTGTATATATATATATATATATATATATATATATATTATGCAACAAAATACAGTATATATATTGGTCAGCCTAATTGGTCAGCTTTACTGTTATCTGAAAGTGTTGCATGATTGGTCAGCTTTTTTATTTATTTATGCATGATCTGTTGCATACATTTGCCTTTTTGAAATTGTAGCATGATTTGACCGGTTTGACATTTATTTATTTTTATTTCTAAATGTTACGTAATTGGCCAGCATGTGATAGTGCTGCACATTTGTTTAGCTTTACGTCTCTCTTTGAAGTATTTAAGTGTTTGTTTGATTTATCTGATCTTATGTTTGTATGTATATTTTATTTTTGACTTGTGTAATTCTGTTTTTCTTGTGTTTGTCAGTCGTCATGTCAGGATTACTGCAGGTTAGCTTACGGTCGATTAGTGCAGCAAGGTCATGAGTTTCTCCTGTCTGCTCTTATGGTTAATAGTCTTAATAGGGCGGCCAACTTTAATACTGACCAGTGCAGAACAACACTCTACATGCTCTTTATTTTATGTTTTGCCTGAGTGTTTTGTTATTAAAGACTCATGATAACTTTTAGGAGTCATGATTGAGGTTCTGCATGGATCACGGGGGGAAGAGCATGAATCAAGTTAGTGAAGTAATATTTGTTTTATGCAGGACTCAACAGAATGACCACATGTCCAAACAAATGTAAATGAAATGTCCCTGTTGTCGAGTGTTGCGTCATTATATCTCACTGAGACTAATTGGTATTTTCTTTATTGCAGTTTTTCAAACACTCTTGACCTTATAGAATGGGGTAAGCTGTGTCAGAGCTCAACTAATAGTCATAGTAAGCTTTGCATCTAATACAGTATAGAGATACGTATAGAAGGAAAAGGTGAGAGAGAGAGCGAAGTGTGGAGGTCTAGAAAAATGATGTGGAATTAGGTGCATTGCGGAAGAGGTGAAGATGAAGGGAGAGATGGATAATTGTTATTTGTAGATTCTCCGTTCCGCTCGTCTCACCGGGTGTGTTTTGCCGTGTTAGATTACATAATGCTGCCTCCAGCTAAGCTCTAATCGGAGCGGGAAAACACAGAAAACAACTCGTAAACACACACACACAGTCACACACACACACACACACACACACATGCTGCCATTGCAACGGTCTGTAAGTCGTCATGTTGCTTTGGCTGACACTCTGAAGCGCCAGGCAGCCTGACACACACACACTCACACACATGCTGCTGTATGGCGAAAAGAGCCAACGGAAATCAAATGATATTCTCACAATTCCTCAAATCTACTGCCACAGATTTTGTGTTTTCCGGCTGCATCCTAATTCAAATAGATCCTACGCTTTTAAGACTAAGATTAGTGCAATGTTTTCAGTGGATTTAAAAAAATATGCATTGGTGCATGATGTTTGGGCTGATATTACCCACAACCCCTTGTGCTGTGAAGGAGGAGGAGTTTCTGACAGTTCTCTATAACCAGGGTCGAAAATTAACACTTGCTAAAGTGCCATATACGAGTGTATACATTCTATGAGTGTATAAAATGTTAATTTGCTGGTATCCAGGTGATCTCATTTTACTGCAGAAATTGCGTGTTGTGAATTTTCATTTACGATTTGCAATTCACTTCAGTGGAAAGAGTGTCATCACAGTTGTATCTTTTTTTTTTTTTTTGCCTCAAAAATGTGGAACATGTCGAATCTTCCTCTAGTCAATTAAGAAGAACAAAATCACAATGTCATGTGGTTTTACAATACAGTCCAACCATGTTTATACTTTAAATGAACAGCTGGTGGAGTGTTTTTATCTAGAACCATGTCAGGTGAGAGTCACGGGAAGTAGATCCCAGGTCTGTATGAAGGTGTTGATGGCATGAGGATGTGTTAGTGTACTTATGAAGACAGGAAGTACAGTATAAACTTCAGATGAACCAGCCAGAGGGACTCTGTTATTCACAAGCAGACAGGAGGAGCCCAGAGAGGCAGAGAAACACCTGTCAACTGTCTCCTGAGGCACATACACACACACACCCATGCAGGAAATCATATGATTAGTGTGCTGTGCTATTGACACCATAACATGACTAATACTATTACTCATACTTGGGTTTAATAAACTTTGCTATGAAACCCTGTTTTTCTTTTAGGGAAGGTGAGCTGTTACTGTACTAAACAAATGAGTGATTGTACGTTTTTCACCTGGCAAAACATCCCAATAGACTTGCATTGTAAAAGGAACCTGAGTCAAATTTAGAGAGCACAATATCACAGACTATCACTGGTTTTAGCTGGTTGGTCAGCTAGTCTCCCAGCCTGACCAGTTAAAGTAGTGATTAAAACTCTTCTACAACCAGTCTGCTAAACCACCAACTAAGATCAGTCAATACGCTACACACTATTCCTTATCTGAGCTCATATTTTGAATGTGAAGCCTACAATCTAACAGTCATGTTAACCAATCAGATTCCTTGCCTATACTTTCCTACAGCGACACTTTGATATAACCTAACATGTATAATGAAGGTTACCCAGCAGAACTAAGGCAGCGAGAGAATTCCATGAATGAATTCCACGATCAGCCCCGGTCTAATGAGCTCGGAGGGATCAGCATGTTCTCTGTAAACATGACCCATGCCGAATCCCCTCTGCTGCCCCGTAACAACACTGTGTTCCCTGCCTTTTTAGCGCCCTCGGACTGCCTCGTCATAATTCCGCCGTTATTGACTTGGCTAAATCCATTTAGCGGGGGGAAGTCACAAATTCTCCTTCACATTAGCGGTGTCTAGTGCGGGAAGTAGTTGTCGACGGGCGCTGTGCGGAGGAATTAATGGGTTTCGAGAAGGAGGAGGGGAGTTACATGAGAGGTTCTGCTAATTGAATGCGTTTGCATAAGACCAGAGAGAAATCCTGCCCTCGATCCTTTAAAAGAAAATCTGACTTGTGATTTGGCAAAAGGCCTCATTAAACGTTATGTCATGTGACAACAGTGTTCTAAAAAAAATAGCGTGCAGCACACGGGTTCGATCCCAGCCTGTGACGCGTCGTCTTCCCATCTTCCTGCCAATACAAAATAGCAAAATCCCAGAAAATAAATAAATAAATAAATAAGAAACTGAAAAGGATTCTCCAGTGAAAGCCAGTTGCATCTTCGCAGCCTCAAACAGTTGATCTACGAGAAGTCGTGTAATTACCGTAAATGGCACGCCAGCTTTCAAAGGAAAGCATTGCCCTTTTCTCCTTTTCATACGGTAATATTAATTTTTGATGAGAGCTGGATTCCTTTGCTTCGCTGGAAGTATATGGATGAATAAAGCTCAGCGGCATAAAGGACGGGAATGAATGTGCTTTTGTGTCGGTGCGATACAGTCGCGATGACAGCTGCATTCGACACGAACTCCACCGTCCTCTCACTGAGCGCCTCTGAAAGGGAACGCTGATGGAAGAGAGTTTCTGTCTCCAGCGTGAGGCCTTTTCTTTTTCTTATTATTCAAACTGTCCTTTTGTCACATTCAGATCGGTTTCAGATTCAAATGCAAAGAGACTCTTCTAGCAAAGCTGGATTCAGTCTGAGGGAGTGAGCGAGAGAGAGAGAGAGAGAGAGAGAGAGAGAGAGATTCTCTTTTAAAAAGCGAGTGTAAAACAGGTATGTTAGTGCACAGGTATATTCAGTTCAAACCGGCAGACCTTGCTAGTTTGCTATTAAGCAATTTTTAATAGATGTTAACTTCAAACTGGCAAAAAATCCCATAGACTTTCATTTTGACGATAGGATCTGAGCGCTATTTAGAGAGCAGAATATCATAAATGAAACATGACTTTAATATATGTTCTCAAGGTCTGTTCTCATCAAAGGTTTGCTTGGGTGACATTTGGGGTGTTGGTTTTTACACCATCTGTAACACTTTTTTTTATTTTTAACTAACCAATGAGGGGCTTTGGATAAGCTGCCGAAATTCCCCCCATATAAAAACATTAGCAGCTTATAAAAGTATACAGGGGATTTCCTAACTATATTTGTTGTTTTTTCGCACTTACGTTCACATTTATTTACGTGTAGCCTAAATAAGAACCACCTTGTGTAGCCTATTTATGTGTCGTTGAGGTTTGAGAGCCCTCGTAAAAATGACAGGTTTGGCTGCTATGTGGTTTGTAGATCAAAAAAAGTGTTTGCTTTATAGGTTCTTCAGATCAGTGTTTGGTTTCTGGGTTCTTTAAATCTCCAGAACACTGATGTTTTTTCTGTTTTTTTTTTTGTTTTTTTTTAGAACTAGAGAATAAAAAGAACTTGAGGAAAGTTCTTCTTCTGTGACATCAGACTGTTTTTTGTTCTAAGTGGAACTTTATTTTTTAGGATGTTCACACGCAAAAATGTTTCCAGAACATTCAGGGCTGAGAGCTGCTCCCCCCCTTACCCAAAAAAAAACAAATGACAAACTGCAATCTTGTTATCCTGGCTATTTAGATCTCGGATTAGGCCGTGTCCGTTTCCAAACCGAGCTCTGATTAGAAGTGACACAGATTTCCTTTGCCAAGCGTCGTGGAGTTTTTGCAGTGAGGAAAACCAGCCAGGAAAGACCGTGAAGAGGAGAGGCTGTTTCAAAGTGCTTTTCTGTTTTTCTTTCTTTTCTTTGAATCAAAACATTCATGAGTAGATGTCATGAAACTTGTCAAAAACATGTCTGAGCCAAATCAAAAAACAGAAGTGAGATATTATATTTACTTCAAGAAAATTAAGCCTATTTTGCATTGTTTTTTTTATAACAATTCTCTTTACCGAAATGCAGATAATTTTTTTAAATGTATGCTGATTGAATATATAAATCATTGTATTACTCTATTAAAGATATTCTATTGAGAATAACCATAATGGCAATTACAAAAACTGAAATGTAAAATAAATATTTGGATGCATTACAGTAATGCGAATTGTTTACAAGGAGTTTTCATTTGTTAACATTAGATAACTAGTTTGAAAACACTTCAAAAGTTGCGTCTGTTAATATTATTTAATGGACCTAACATGAACTAACAATAAACACTTTTTTTTTATTAACTATATGAACAAAGATTCATAAATACTCTAACAAATGTATTGCTCATTGTTAGATCATGTTAGTTATAACCTTAACTAATGCCTTATTGAAAAGTGTAACACAATTTTTTGCTCAATTGTCATGGAAATATAAATACAAATATACAAAAAAAAAAACTGATTAAAATATTTTTAATATGCTTAATTATATAAATAATGACTATGCAAACAATATTTATTTATTTAGATTTTGATTGAAATGGGACCTGGACTTTTTTTTTGTGGGATTTGTGCTTAAAGTTTATCCTGTAGAATCGTGTTTATTGAAATCCCCACAGTCGGATCAGCCCGGGGCTTAGAGGGTTAAACATGCCCGAGAGAGAAAGAGAAAGCAAAAGAGGAGAAGTCCAAGAGGGACGCTCATAAAGGAGGGATTGTGTGGGATTGTGTGAGGCAGGATAGAACAGGATCGCCCACGCCGAGCTACAGCACTGATGATGACATCATCTGTTTGTTTGGTCAGGAACGGCTCGGCCTGCCCTGACAGGGATTCCCCGTCCACTCCACATGGACACCATGTGACTCCTCTGTGTGTGTGTGTGTATGAAAATCAAGTCCCCATAAAACCTGGAAACCCAACGTGTGTGTGTGTGTGGTATGTGTTTTGTGTGTGTGTCTGTGTGTGTGTGAATAAATGCCTGTGGCGCACAGTCACATTTACACAAGTGCCTCCTATTTTGTGGAGTGCAGGGTGTGGTTGCTTTAACTGGGCAAGCAAGACTCTTCTTAGAGGAAGAAGAAATGCACTTTTGTTTTATGCTTTAGTTTGGTGAATTTCAGAAAATCTGTCAAGAACACTTCTAGGCCATTTCATCTCAAGCAAAAAAGAAATAAGAAACTATGTGTTGTATAAAGAAAATAAAGCCCATTTTTTGGACCATTACATTTTTTTGTGACAAACAGGAGCATTTCTTTCCCAAATTATCTTCACTGAAATGTGAAAATGATTATACAGTAGTCAACATTTGAAGTGGATCAAAAAAGTTCATCATAGTTGTCCTAAGACAAGAACGGGTATTGTTTCAAAATTCATGTATAACTTTGATAAAAAGTTTTGATCCACTTCAAATGCTGACTACTGTATATTCAAATTACATTGTTTTCCTGCCTTTAATTTACATTACTCTAAAAAATAACTATCTAAAGAGAATCACTGTTGAAATTGTCATGTATGATTATGCTAATTACAAAAAAACAATAAATTTAATTCAAAACTCAAAATTAAAACTTTCAGACATATTACAGTAATGATAAATGGTCAAAAAGATGTATATTTTGTGATAGTTTTGTCAGAAAATAGATTCTTAATTGACATAAAAAATTGACAAACACAAGTCGGGAGAAATAGAAAGAGTCTTTGCTGAATGGTGACGTGTGTGTGTGTGTGTGTGTGTGTGTTGTGTGTTTGCATGGACTGTCCACTTAAGTGCAATACGAGAATCTGATGTTATGGGAGGCGACAGGGAACAGCTATTCTGCTTTCAGACAGACGGCTGTAAACAGACTGCCACACACACACACACACACACACACACACACACACACACACACAGCTGCATGCTGTTCCAGATCGCTCTGGATGCAATATATTATCCTGACACAATGAGGAAATGAAAACTCACTTCAGAGAAGTGTCACAGATTCAAACATGTCAGCTGTGCCTGAAGAAAACAGGTTAGCCTATCTTTTATTTTTTTTATTGTGGAAATATAGTCGTTCTCTAATCAGGGTTTTGTTTCATTTGGTATGTTGTTATATTTTTAGGCATTTTAGTTTCTGTTTTAGTTTTTTTTTTATGCATCTCTTATCTCTGATGAAATACTGTTAAAAATGTCATAATACTGAACTTATGTTGGCTTTACTTTCGGTGTGTTTTGGTGAATATCATATTTTCAAGGCTGATTATCAGATCTGTTTTCTATTCGAGGAATGTAATGAAGGAAAAAAGTTAAAATATTTCATTTAAATAAGGCCTAATTAAAATATAAACACTAGGATTTTAAAATATTCAAAAAGAATCATAATATCTATCAAGCTAAGATATGACTGTTAACGTTTAACCTGTTGCATTTTCATCTGTTATGCAGATATATGGTTAAAAATGTTGAAATAATGGCTTGATGGTAAATGGCCTAATTTTAGAGTCAGGGAAGCTTCATGTCATTGTCAGTTCACACTCGTGTTTCCCTGTTTTAAGCAGATTCTCGAGCTTTAACTTCTGCATCTGAAATGTGAAAAAAAAAAAAGTCACACTCTTTGGACAAATGTTTGTAATTATAACAGTCTCTGAGACTCAGCAATTGATCACTGTAGTGGATGTACGTTTGTTAACTTTGAGATCGGACATGCTCCTGTTTTGTGTCAAATATGAAATGTCTTTTTCAACCCATTTTACTTCTGTTATTGTGACATTTTTCTGACAATTTTTCTGACTTTCTACACTATTTGATTAAAAAAAACGATATATAAAAAGTATATATCTAAATGACCCAAACTTGTTTGTTTGTTCGGCTGAATCTCAGGTGAATATTCCTAATGCAGATGTCCCAGTTGTTAATGTTTGGGTGCAGTAAATGCTTCGGAAATGTATTACGGAGTGGCCAATATTGTGTTTGTGTGATCGTATTTTAAAATTTTATTTCTTGAAGTTCAGTGTTGTTCATCGACTCTTTATTGAAATACAGTGCTCTGTTTTGGGAGCTGTGGTGTCAGGTTTGTGATGCACTTGGTTTGTTTCATTTCCTCTTTATGGGAGGTAAAAAAAAAATAGGAGCATGCTATTTTGCGCAAAGGCATATACTCGGCCGCCGAACCTTCCTATTTCCAGTGGCATGATTTCTTTTGCAAAAACAGCTGTTAACATTGCAGAATCAATATGAGACATGCAGCTCATTTTGGTTTGTCTTCAATCTCTCTTGAGCGAATCCACAGCAAAACAGAGTGAGTTTAAAGATCGGCCTGTGTGTGTAAAAAAGATGCGCAATGCGTAAAAGTGACTCCCACCTCCGAGTGCAACGGGAAACGCTTCTCCATGTGGATTCTCTCAAGTCCCTTTGTTAGTCTGTTTAGCATTAGTGTTCATTAATTATTGAATACAACAAGTGTTAGTCCCAGGTAGATCAGCGGTTGATGAATAATTAAGCCTGTGAATAAGGTGTGTGTGAGAGAGAGACTGTGCGGATGAATCACCTCACCCAGCTGGATCCAGCGGGAACATTCATTGAGAGAACGCAGGGTCTTTAATGAAGGGAGTGAGTGTGAAAGATCCCAGCATGAACTGCAGGAGTAACTCAACTTTTATCCATTTTTAGCCAAACTAGAAAAAATTGTTTAGCTTCAGATGTAAAAAAAAGAAAAAAGAAGGTGCGTATCGAGACAAAAAAAGTCATAGCAAACAAATAACAAAATTGCTGATTCCACAGGCGCAAACTGAATTCATTCCGGACGAAAAAAAAAAAAAAGTCTAGCAATAATAATAATAATTGTGTTTTATAAACTATGGTGCAGTTAGCAATTGAATCCAGCTGATTATCCCTAATTGGTGATCTAAAGTAAAGGTTGAGTGTTTGTTGTAATGTGAGCACTGAAACGTCTTGCTTTTAATTCATGTGCACTTTTTGCACCACGCAGTTTATAATTGTTTTAATTAATTTTTTTAGTCTGCACTGAATTCAGTGTGCGGTCAGCAATTTTCTTGTTTGTTTGCAAATGCATTATTAGCCGCTCCAGCAACTGCATAGGAACACCCTGACAACCATCTAGAACACTTTAGTAACCAGCATAGCAACGCCCTGACAACCATTTAGAACCCAATAGCAACACCATGACAACCATCTAGAACACCCATCACATATCAATTCTATGACAACCACTCGGAACACCCTATGGACCACATAGCAACGCCCTGACAACCATCCAGAACACCCTAAAATCCATGTAGCAACACCCTGACAACCATTCGCGAAACCCGAGCAATGTTGGCCGTGAGATTGCACAGGCAAACACCATTCATATTTTCTACAGAATATAAAAAGGTACGATGTGCTAAATGGCTGATGGTCTCTCCTGTGTGTGTTTTTGCGGTATGGGAATATAAATATAACTGTTGTCTAGGAGGTGTACGTTTGTCCTAAAGATGCTCTGGATCAATGTTTCACCAGCATGCCCACGCACACTTCACTATCAGCTCCGTCTAGTGCTGCATCCACCCACCACTTCCTGCGGGGGCAGTCTCGCGGCACACGTGTGTGTGTGTGTGTGTGTGTGAGAGAGAGAGAGAGAGAGGAGTTGACAACAAATGGTTCTGATTTGAAAGCATTCTTTGCGGATAAGAAGTGTGAATTGATGCACATGAGTGTGTGCAGTGCTGATGTTAGTGCACAGGATATCAGTAACAGATGCGAGTGGTGGTGTGTGTGTGGGTGGGACACGGAGGTCATGATCCAAAAGTGTGGTGTGAAATCTCAGGAGAGTAGATTCATCTCATTTTGCATCTGTAAAAGTGCCGCCACTAAACATTTGTGCAGTAGTAGTGCATATGATTTTAAACTCTTCTAATCCAATAGACTTCCATTATAAGTGTGATTTTATTTTTTTTATTGACGATTAATTTTCTGTAGTAACCTCAACTTCTATTCATCCTTTTCATTTGTGAATATTCATTGATTTATAAGGTTCAGAAAATGTAGAGTAACACTTTATTTTAAGGTGACGTAGTTACACTTTGCTACATGTACTTACTAATAACAGGATATTATTCATAATTACTAACCCTAAACCAAACCCTAACCGTAACTAGTATAAGTGCATGTAGTTAATTAATATTACTCAGTACTTATTTGAGTAAGTACAATTACTGTCACCTTAAAATAAAGTGTATAGGAAGCTCGTGTACATCTCAGCATTTGAAAGCGTTTCTCTTCACGTCTCTCTGATTCTTTGTGATTCCAGCCGTCTCTTTATTTTCATGCATTATTAAGAGTGGCCTCGGGCTCGCAGTAGTGCGCCTTATCAGTAATGCTCCATTCTCTGCCACTGACTCCAGAAACATCTAACACAAACTCTCCAGACGTTCCTAAAAGTGCTGCTGTTCTCAGCCAACAAACACCCAGAAAGACGAATCCTGAAGGGCGTTTTTGGAGCCTCCTCAGAACTCTTCCAGTTTCCAGGAGATGTTTGCGTGAGCTGTTTGAGGGTTTTGTGGAGATGAGCTCTGCAGAACTCACTCAATGTTGGTCTTGACTCTCGACTGGGGAGTCAGGAAACTCATTTTGGGGGAAAGAACAGAGGAAGTTTGATGATGCAGCTAATGAAGATAGTGTTGTGTAATGCAGTCTGAGATGTGTTTATATGTGTTTGTGTCAGTGTGTGTGGGCTCTGGCAGTAATGAGGAGGGGAAGGTTACTGACTCTGCTTCTGGTAAGCAGCTCCCTTGTTTGTCTCATGCGTGCTGATTGGTGGCTTCAGGCTCATCAGAGTTTCCTGTAAGGAAACCTTGGGAACCCTGTGAACTGCTGTGATGGTCTTTTCTCTAGAAGAGGATGGTCTATACACTGGATAAACAGTGTTGTGTATTGTTCCTCGGGGTTCCTCGTGTTCTCTGGTCACTCTGCTGCTTCTAATCTTTGCTTTGTTTCACTTTCAAGTTGTTATTTAAAGTGGTCATATCATAGGAAATACATTTTTCCCTGGCAAAGTTTTTTATGAAAACTTTTGGAACTCAAAAGTTCCTTGCCAGTCCAAAAAGCATTACCATCCAATCACTGTAAGCTACGGGAACATTAAAAGAGTAAATTTTAAAAAATGGTTATAATGTTAGATTAATGTTTTAGTCTCTTCTGCTCACAAAGGCTGCCTTTATTGGATCAAAAAAATACAGCAAATGTAGAAATAGCATTGCAATTTGAAATAACTGGTTTCTATTTGAATATATTGGAAAAAATATATATATATTTTTTTTTTTTGTAATGCAAGCTGAATTTTTTTAGTATCATCATTACTCCAGGCTTCAGTGTCACATGATCTTTCAGAAATCATTATAATATGCATATTTGCTGCTCAAGAGACATTCGTATTGTTATCAGTGTTGTAAACAGTTGTGCTGCCTCATATTATATTGTGAAAACCCTGATAAATTTTTCAGGATTCTTTGATGAAAAGAAAGTTCAAAAGAACAGTATACTGTATAACATGATAAATGTCACTTTTAAACAATTGAATGTGTCTTTGCTGAATAAAAGCATTAATTTCCCCTTACTGAGGGGAAAAAAAACATTTAAAAATGTGATATGACCCTTGTGCTGAAAGGTCAGAGAGCAAAAGGTCACTGTACATGCAATCAAAAGGCTTTTCCGAGAGCAATTTCTAAACAAGTAGATTTGACATGTCAAATTACTAACGAATGTTCTAGGCGGATGTTATTTCAGTCCTGTGGCAAAAATATTAGGGTGTAAATCGTAAAGCTGATCCAGTGCGGTTTGTGGAAATCCTTGAGCAATCAACTGAGGGTTTTGACTCCATCTCTCCCAGTGGAACAGTGTGGGATTGGGAACAGCAGTGCTGGATTCGGGAGAATTTCATGGAAGTGTGTCCGTCGAGTCCTTGCATGCTCGGATGTTACTTTCTAAAGAAGAAGTATGTATGTGTGCGCAAAGGGGCCAGATAAAACGCATGCACAGGAAGTGCTGTAGCTCACTTGAGTCTTGCAGATATTTCCTCCTGAATGGCATGTTTCTTTTGTTCTTTCTGTGGCAGTGTGTTACTTCATGCATGGCAGGACACATAGGTTGCATAATATGCTTTAGGCATGTGATTCCCACAGATTGACAGGCAGCAGTGATGTTGTCTGATTTGATCACATCTGGGACAAACGTACAAATGCTCAGTTAAGTGTGTGGACAAGTCATTCTGATTTAGTGATCCACTCTTAATATTAGATTCAGGCATTGTATGCTGGGTTTTTTTCTTTAGTGTGCGTTTGTGTGTGTGAGCCCGGCTGGTTTGCGGGCACTCAACCTCTGTATGCCATAACAAGTCCAACGCTATCAGGAAAATGACTTTAACCTTTTGACACCTACTCTGTTATTTGTCAAAACACGTGGTGTGGAAAACTAACTGCGGTGTTACACAGCCAGCCTCTGATGATTTACATGCTACACACAGACAGAATTGTTTACAGCATCCAACTCTGCAGTTTTGTCATTGTAGGTTAGATCAAATTAGGTCAATTTATTATCGATTTCCCTCCATATACAGAACTTAGCAGTAGAGATTTAATTTTTCTGTCCCAGATTTTTAGTTACTTTATTTAAATACACACACATTAATGTTTAATAAATGTGTACTAAATGAGTACGTATAGCCATAGCTCTCGCATATGTGCTAGAGATAATTCCAAAATTTCCATTCTTTTTACTTAAAGCTACCCAGTCAGATTGGAACTAGCTGATTTTGCCTGTTCTTGCCATCTCTGTGTGCAATATGCATCAAACTGCTTTCGGACACTCTGTGGCTGACTATTTTTCTAATGACCCTGCTCTTTAGGACAGGTACACTCGGTCCAGCTCTCATTTAAAATCTGTTTGTGAATAAGCACCCCTCACTCATGTGATATTTATACCCACATGCTGCTCTTACTGCCACGGCCATTAAAACCAGATCTCTGATCACATTAAATTTCCATTAGCCTCTATGTCGTTAGCGCACATGCGCTAGCATCTAATGAAGTCTCCTGGACCAGTCATGATGACCAGTGCATGTTCCTTCATGGAAGAAAGCCACTTCAGAATCTCTGGTTGTCATGGCAGCATTAAACAGGGGAAATTTCAGCCTGTATTATTGTCCTCATTTGCCACCTTTGTGCAGCAACTCTGTTTTCCAAATCGCCTTGCTAAGTGTTACACTGAATCTGAGGTTTAGGTTTGGTGTGGTTGCTGTTTTGGAAGGAAAATCTTGTGTTTTGGGGGAAAGAATGTATGTGGGGGAGATAAAGATCTGGAGAAGTTTTGAGAGAGAGAGAGCCCATCTACTGTGGTTTGTCCCATATGTCAACTGCAATGAATAGCAGTTGATCCTCATGCCATTTAATAGCAATTGCTATTAAATAGCAGTTCCTCTCGAAACAGTACAGTAGATCCACCACATCTACAGACTCATGATTTGAAAATGCCATCATAGAGGAAAAGAGGAAGAGAAAATCTCTAGAGGAGATTCTTTGCATTGTGTTCATGACTAGCAACTTTCTGAAGTGTTTCTGTTCTTCTTTCACTCTTAATTTTGTCATGAGGTTCCTTTCCTGTCAGGTCATCAGACTGTGTATTTGTGATGTAGTGAAAACATGAAATATAGAGCCCTACACCTGAAACATTTTCTAGCCGTTTCAGAACAAAATGTGCAAAAACAGCTCTGTAACCGTGATTTTGCCAAGTAAGACATGTTCCTGGATCAACATATTTTGTTTGAAATTTTAGTCCTAATCCTAGTCCTACCTAGCCTGGGAAAACCCAGACAACTTCCGGCAAATTTAGATTTGCTCTGAAAGTTAGTCTGGCAAAGAGCTCATTCAAGTCCATTTCCAATCCGCCGAAATCGCGGCACCAATCAGAAACGTTGGGGCGGGCTTTACACGATAACGACAGCGCTGGGATTTTGAAGCAGATTTTGTAGCCTACATTACAAAGATGGATGCCGCCGTCGAACATCACTCGTTCGAATCAGCTATCGCGTGTGTTTTAAGCGATTTGAACGTTTCCTTTTTGTTAAAAACCGAGCAAAGAACAACACTCAGAGATGTTTCTCCGCCGCTCTGCATACGTCATCTCCTTCATCGCTCTGATTGGTTTTAGGTCTATCCGCGACGTCCGTTGGTGACGCCCCTCTAGAAATGATTTGTCTATGACGCTTTGCCAGACCATAACTCAGTTACAACTGAGAATGGTCTGGTTTTAACCAGGCTAAGCCCTACCCCTACCCCTAAAACTAACCATACCCATAAGTTATCCTTAAAATCAGAGGGAAATGATGTAGAATCTGATGTAGAAGCACCTAACCCTGGTTGTAAGTCTAAACTTGACATAAACTGTAAACTTGTCCCTCAAATCTGATTGGATGATTGGAATGTTGTTCCAGGATCAACAAAGACGTTGATCCAGGAATATGTTGTACTTGTTGAAATCAGGTTCTGCCCCAACAGCTCATCACTGGGGTAGTACGCTTAAAGGGACAACTTTGTACCACCAAAAGGTAAATGATAGAATAAAAGCCTAAAATAAATTGGATCATCATATAAAGCAATTGTATCTCTTCACAAGCCTTGGATTAAACTGCTCAATTCATGGATTTTTTCTTATGACCTTTTTTATAACCTTTTTGGATCTTTTAAGTTTTGTTCACCTGGACTTTCAATGGAGGGACAGAAACCTCTCAGGTTTCAAGAAAATATCTTCATTTGTGTTTTGAAAAGTCTTATGCACGTTTCAGACTACACGATTTTTTGCCCGATATTGGCACGATCTGTGCGTAAACAACAAGGGGCGTCGAAACGCAAAAAAACGATCGTTTTATCTCATCTAGTGCGTTAAAGTTGATGACAACCAACTGCGTCTGCGATGCTTCATGATGTTTTACCCCAAGTTCTCTTTGGAGGATTCCATACTGCCCTCTTCGTGCAATCTAGGAGCGTGTCCACTGTCAGGGTTTCTTTCTTTTTGGGGGTTTTCTGATGACAAGACATCCAGTGCAAAACACGCCGCTTCGATAGCCATTGTTTTTTTACGCTCACATCTATCAGTCGATAGTTCTGCCTACTCAATGACATCACATGTCGTTAAAGATGGCAAGTGATAATTTGTCGGGAAGCGACGTGTAGTCTGACTTGTTTTTTTGTCGACGACACGACAAGAATTTAGGAGTCAAAATTGCATAATCTTGACACCGTGACTATCGTAATAGATAAAAGTATTATGTAGTCTGAACCCAGCATTATGAGTTTGAAACGACATTTTGTCCCTTTAAAGGGTAAATATTACTACTCTAATATTTCTCTTTTAAGGGCTAGAAAAGGTACAATGTTGTCCATTTAAGGCTATTGCCTCAGTGACAAGGTACGATTTTTGCTATTTTTTGTTTTGTCCTAGGCATCTGTGACCGCTGTAAGTGACAAGTAACATAATTTATCAGTTGCTTGATTTCAATACTGATGTGATGTTGATTTGCATAGTGAAATCTAATTGGTCTAAAATCTCACTCCACTTTGCTGCATATCAAACACCGCAAATGTTCTTATTGGTTGTGATTGTGTTGTGTCATGCAGCATTAGCTTTTTCAGTGTGGGCAGACAAGTTACTTGTGACTGGAAACTTTTCATGGTTTGGACACGGTGTTAATCTCATGTACCAGTTGAAACCAAGCATAATTATCTCTGGTAATGATTTTCCTAAAGTATGCAAAGAAGTCACTCGGCTCAACAGTGCTCTTGTGTTCGAGGCCGCTTTGCATTCACTCAGTCCACAGTTGAGGAAACAGCACCTGCAACCACTCTCTTTTGCTTCAAGCTAAATATTCTGATTTTCATTTCTTGTTCACTGGCTTTGAGTTCTTCCATCCTTGGTGGAGTTCTCGAACACCATCTAACCCGAGGAATTCTGGGACAGGGTTGGGTCCTATTTGCGATTAATTAAGTAACAGTTGTTATCTGATCCCTCATGTACTGATGTCCATATGCTCCATTTATTGCTCCAAACGGATGAGGGTAGGATAAATCTGAATGTGTGGTTAGACCAAGCGGTTCAACCTATGAATGTCTGTGGTGACTCAGCATCCAGAAATGCCCCAGATGATGGTGCAGAATGGGATGGTGTTATAATTGGTGATGACTGTGATGCAGTGCTGCTTGAGGTGGTTAAGTACGCGAACGAGTGAAGAGTGATGTGATGCAATGCAAGACACTATAGAGTTTCCATTCTTAGAGTTTAGATGAGCCCTCTAGAGATATGGAGCAAGTTTAGGCTCTCACGGACACACCGATCATGCTGAACTTAGTGATACTGAGTGGTTTTTTGTTTAACCCTCTGGTGCTCTTCGGTCACTTTTGACCGCGAATAACACAAGTGTGACTCCTAAATGAAGAGCAAATGAGGGTTTAAAGTGTTGCTGTTAAAGATTCTCTTTCTTTTTCTGAGTTTTTTTTTTTTTCAACAAAACATTTAGAGACCTCCAGTGGAGGATTTTGCAGTGTAATACTGCTGGACATTTTGAGCTCTGTAACTTTTAATAAATTAATATGCTTGTGTTGTAATTTAAGAAAGCATTTCTAGAAAACAAGTTGTTTGTGACTTTTCGATTAGGGAAATAAAAAATTAAGAATATTTCTTTATAGTAATTTAACTCTTAATATTTCTTAATGAAGGGATTTAAAATTCATAAATGTTACTGTGATAAATTATGATTTCCATCTTGAAACACTTTAATAATTTATATTAGTATTTAATAATATTTTATACAATATATTCAGACATCTGTAATGGGGACATGGAAATGTCTCATTGTTTTTAGATTCATCCAAAGTTTCTCCATTTTTGTAACTTTTGAATTGCACATGTTCCGATTTTACAGCGATTTGTTAAGATTAAAGTCTTTTTTGTCAACCTGGGCTCAGAGACATATTTTTCCCCTGAATTATACTTGCATGCACATTGCACATGCAATGTTAGCATGCACACTTACATACAGTAACAGTTAACTCAAAAATCTATTCTTTGGTTTTGTGTGGTAAGTGATGCTGGATGTAGGTTGAAGGGAAAGATTTGCAAAGATTGGGTTATACATACATTTATTTTGGGTTACATAACAGATTGAGCATAGAGAGAAAGAGAGGGGTGGGGGAGTTAATCAAGGGTGTGCCTTCAGCCCACTCATCATGACATAACATGCTGAAACCTTTGTCACTGGGCACCCCCTCGCAACTCCACCCTGTTCCTCATGCAGTGAAGAGTGTCATTCCCATTACAGTGATCCAGAGTCTGGGAGTCTCTTAGTGGCCAGGGCATTTTCCAAACATCAAGCAAGGATTCTTTCCGAAACCGCTCCGGTTCTCGCTTCACAGTGAGGCATTGTTTTCAAAGCAAACCGGTGTTTGCTCATGCTTTGTAATGGAGTTATGTGGTTGAAACACACCACACCAATCTGTTCTGCTTTTAGATGCTGTTTTTGTATTTGTGTATGCCATGGCTATGTGACTTAAGGTAGTGAAAGGAGATGACTGCTTCTCATTCACCTTACAGCACATGTACATGCATACATACAAACACACACTCAGTACACACGGTCCTGGCTTGTCTTATATAATAATCAGTAATTGCATTCTAAAATTGGGTATATTTTCAGTGTGCATATCCCTCCCACACAGAGCAGATGATATGAAATATTAAATGTATGCTGTACCTGTAAGATGTGAGAAGGAATGATCTTTTTTTTTTTTGAAGACCAATATTATTATATTATAATATCATATATTTACACAACATATTTAATATGACATATATATACTATTATTATTGTAATGTATTCTATAATATTATTGATTTAGGGATACAGCAATATCCACCTCTAACAACTGCAATACTGTTGTATAATTAAGCCTTGATATTATTTTTTTCCAGTGTCGATCAAAATTCAAATATTGGTTGATATTGTCACCACTGTCTCTAGTATTGATAATATTTCGATTAAAAAATACTTATTGTAGATTTGACTTTTGACGTTCTTTGTTTTTTAAAGCTGTATTTTGAAATGCCACTTCACTCTGCCCTGAATTGTACCATAATTTATGTGTATTACTATTCGGATTGATGTGTGGCTAAAATAGAAATCTCTTTCTTTTTCTATTTCAGATAAAATAGAGGAAGCACAGAAGGAGCTCAAAGACCCTAAAGTTGGACACAAAGGTATGATTCATCATATAAAATAACATTTCTGTGACTGTTCCTTTCAAATAACGTCCACTGGAAGCTTTTCTCTCCGCCCCCTCCTCAATACCAGAACATCCAGTACCTAAGCTATTTCATTCTCTCAGAGAGGTACGAGCACGTCTGTTGCTTTAAAGAGGAATTGCAGGGTCTTTGTGCCGCAGTTGAATCGCTCTGCTCATTAAGTTTTCAAGGTAGATGCTTTTTTGTGTGGAATCCAGGGCAGATTTCTGAATATTTTTTCATACTTTATTCTGCTTCTCAACATTTAAATGTTCTGCCACACCCTTTGCTTGTACTGGACTGTATCTGTACTGAGGTTATCTGGTCTCCCAGCATGTTGCTTTCAATGGTGCATTGGATGTTCTGGGGGTTTCCTGAAGTTCCAGCACCTCTGCTGGCTTTCACCTATGGCCACCACATTTAGCTCTGCTGTGTACGCACTCTGTGAATGTACCTGTCACACTTTACACCATGGCAGTTAACATGTCTTTGGTTTAACCAGAAAACACGTGGAGCAGCCATTTCAAAGCTGCGTTTCACTAGCATACATGGAAAAACAGCAGAGCTGATGCATAATAGGCTATACACAAGTTTACGCGCCAAATCATGGGCGCCGCCATAACTCTACTTAAATGCACTTCATTTCCGCCGGAAGAGGTTTGCACACAGCGTCTGCCGGTGTACACAGCGACGGTTCCACGACTGGAGATGGCGTTACTATCCCCCACCCGAATTCAGTGCAGAACACTAACATGACGACGTGGCCCAGCATAACGTACAGCGAGATTTGCTCCTACTTCGTGCAATCCATGGCAATAGATGGAAAAGCAATTGGACAATCTGAAAGCCGTCGAGGCATATCAATATCTGCACAGCAACAAAGTCGGTTGTGTCATGTCATACACAGCTAGATAAAACAGACATAACGTGCAAATAACTATCAGTTTATGTCCGTGGTAATAGCAAATGTATCTGTGTGTTACTTTAATGTTTCTTTTAACATAATAACAACAATTGTGGCTAAATAAGTGTTTGCAGTTTATAGCTTAATCAGGGAAGACATTTACATGATTATAGGAAATAAAAGAAGCATGTTGTTGCGGATGGAATACGTGTTTGTATTTGGAAAACGGACTGTAACCTATAACATGACTTACTGCTGAGCTATAAATAAAGACATGATCTCTTTTGCAATTATCCTTATGACTCTGCATTGTTTTACCTGCTGTGTACCAACCAACCATTTTACCGGTTAAAATACCTTTAAATGTCGAAACTAACCCCTTAAAATGCAGTAGCCTATTCTACTTACAACAAAACGATTGAAGCCTCTACTTATTGCAATAAATAATGCAATCACTTTTCGGCACCGTGCCGGATCTCCGGCGTGCGGCCGTGAGAAAAATATTTTCCCGATTCATTTTTGTCCAGCTTTAACGTGTTAAAATATTTAATGCAAACGCAACATCTGTTCTTTCTGTCATCCTTTTGCTAGGGTTATGACCATTCTCTTATTCACGCAAATGCTTTAACCACTCATGCGCGACAAGACAAAAGAGAACGCGCTGTCAGTGAATGTCCTCCTGACGATCCGAACTATATCATAGGCTTCTTAGCTAGAGTGCAAAGTGTGTGTGTGTGTGTGTGTGTGAGCCATGATGATAATAATTAGGCGATCGAACTGTGTGTGAGAGAGAGGCGCGGGCGCGATACTGTGTGAGTGTGTTTGTGTGTAAACAATGGAGCGCATGGACCTCTTCGTAGCTGGTTTGCGGTCGTAGAACTCTCTATCTAACCACTCGTTCAGGTGCTTTCTCGAGTGTTTACAACCAACTATCACACACATCGTTCCCGAACCACCTTTCTTCATGTTGTAATTGTTATGTCACTGCGATATCAGCGCTTTGTCGGAGCTAGCTAGCAAAACAAACCCAGCCCGCCAGAACGGAAGTGGGTTGCATCGACGGGAGGAGTTTAGGATGTAGAGCGGAAACGGCTCATAAACTTGTGTATAATGTGAAAGTTTTATAGATTATGTAAAAGCAAAAAGTAAAATAAAAAAAATGTATGAGCTTAGTTTATATGAAAACATGGCACCATGGTACTGCTATGGATTTTTTTTTTTGAAGCACATTGTACGATGTAAATAAATTGAATCCTTTGTTATCATATAACAATAATATGACCATATTCATCTACCATCGTAGCATGAAGGATTCATTTTCCTGAACTTCAGCCAGGTCCTTTGTTTCCTGTCTGCCATTATTGGACAAACTGATTAATCCAGGTGTGCCTGATTATTGTTACTGAGGCCAGGCACACCTGGATTAATCAGTTTGTCCAATAATGGCAGACAGGAAACAAAGGAGCTGGCTGAAGTTCAGGAAGTAATGCAGCTGTGCATAAAGCCAATTAGGTGTTTTTTCATGTTGGGATGGGTTACATCAGAATGCAACTGGTTCAATAACACATAAATCCCTTCTCAAAATACAACAGGCAGTCATCTCCGTGTTACTCCTGAATCTGTTAAAGGCGGTTAATTAGCTCAGACCTCAGAGATGTCCTCATATCCTCTTTCTATGTTCTCTAGAAACATGTAAGGAAGTTGTCTTATTAAGGTATAAACAAGAAAAAGGTTAGATTGAAGTCTTGGTGAAATCCTAACAGGCTTTTTGAATTTCTGGGGAACTTCTAAGGCATCCAGGAATTGATGACTTTGTAGTTCTTCTAATGCTAACCACTTCTCTCCACCAACCATGCCAAGCAAAGTAAAGAAGGGAAGCCCTAATAAGTGCAGGGTTGCCACAGATGTTCAGGCATGGTTATGTGTTTTGTAACTACTTGGCGCCAGGCACACAAAGAGCCTTCAGTATAACTTTAAAACCACAGGGAATCCAAATACAGCAAATGCGGTAAACTCTGCCCATCAGTGCGTAATTGTGGACAAGTTTTAGTTGTGTATGCTCTACGGCAGGTTTCCTTTTCCAAATTAATAGTGATTTGTTTTCTGCAAGATGTTGACTTAGGTGCTCAGGTCTTATTGCTCAGTCTCTGGGCCACGTTTAATCTTGGGACAGATTTCACGAATTCACACAAGCTTATTCATCCACATAAACACCTGCATGCAACTTATGTCTTATTGTCTTTCTCTGCCAACTGACTGAGAGCTTGTAGAAGAATATAACAAGGTAAGGCGCATTCTAACTAACACAATTGCAATGTTGAATGAGATGTAGGAGAGCAAGTTAGGGAGGGTTTGGAAAGAGAGAGCGAGAGAGGGATGGTGACAGAGGGTTGAGAAACGGAGAGTGGGTTTTGTACATAATGATGCGTGGGCCTCAGTAGCAGCTCCGGAGATCTTCTAGATTCCAAAACAGTCTCGTCTATGTGCTAGCTGTCAGAGGTACCTATGCAGCTTATAGTGAACTGGGTTTGCTAAGAAGAGGATTGTATTTTTTTTTTTTCATTGTGAACTGAAGTTCTTTGCCTACACTACAATTCATCAACACTCGTTGCTTAGGTATGTTTTGGTTGGTCTGATATAGCAAGATTTTTGCTGTTGTTGTTTTGTCTGTATATCTTTTTGCCTGAATTCCGGGTAATTTGTGCTGTTAAACGTAGAGTTTATGTTGATGTTTAGGTGTTGTTGAAAGTGCAGTCTGGTTGATTTTGTTTTTCTTACGAACTTTGCATGATAAAAGGTAAAGGGGGAGGAAATGAAAGCAGAAAATAACACATGGGTGTTTGTTTTGAAGATTGACAGGAAAATGCCTGTGTAATTTGTGTGTTGATAGATTACATAAACGTTGGCTAAATTGGATCAAGAATCTTATGTAGAGCACACTAATAGAGATGAATTAGATTTTTGGTATGAAGGCTTTTTCTGTGCCCTTTTCTGTCTTATTTGAGGTGTAGGCTACATGTTATTGTGCTCTGTAGTCAACCCTTTCACTTCATTAAAAGGGGGTCTCTACTCTCTACTTCAGACACGGTGAAAGATGCGCACAAATTAGCTTCAACTCCACTGACAAGGTATGAAACATGGCTAGCTAGCTAATGTAGCAAACGAGTATGATAAGCTTGTTGTGAGTAGACGGGGACATTGTTTATTTACTTTATAGCATTGCTTCTCACTAGGTGACAACGTAGCGTTAAATCACCATTCAACAGACTCATGCCACCACAGCACTGGTACTAGTAAGCAACTTACCGTTAAGACACCGCTTGACTGTTGCTGCCTGAACAAGACACCAGACGCGAGCGGCGTGATGCAACAAAAGACAGTTGAACCCATTATAATCAGTGATGTGGTCTACACTGGATGTGGCGTGGCGTGAGAGACATCTCCAACAGTAAACTGATGCCTCGTTCTGCTTTGTAACGGGCGCTTTTTCGCGTCTAGGGTAAACAGCTGTTACGACGCGAGCGACAACGGCCACGTCCGGTGTAGACACAGTGTTAAAGCTCATTCTGCCTATAACGCTACGTTACAACATCAAGCTATATTCCAATAAATTATATAATTATAACACTTTATATTGGGCCATTCTGCATAAATAGTAGCCTAGTTTCACGTTTAGTACATTTTGCTGACTACTTATTTAAAATGGTATAAAAGTACTGTACATATGTAATTAAACACGTTTTCAATAATGCCGAGTTCAGACTGCACGATTTTAGCCCCGATTTTGGCTCGCCGACAGGTTTTGAGAAATCGCCGACAAATGCCCGAAATCACAGTCAAATCGGTGCTCGTTCACGCGAGTGACAATCACGCAGTGTGAATGAGCAAAGACGCGATCTGAGAGAATCGCCGACGCCCGTGAGATATTTGGCATGCTAAATATCTGGACCTGTCGGCGATTCACAATCCTGCTGTGTGAATGTGTTCTGACTGAAAACTACATCGGCGATGACCGACAGCCAATGAGAGAGCAAGATACAGGGAGGAGGAGGAGGAGTTATAGACCAGAATATCAGTATTTTAATAGATAGGCCTATATTTACAATTATATCAAACAGAAACAAAGCACAAACATTTGCATGACCAGCAGCAACAGCAGGACATTTGCAAAATTACTTATTTACCCCCAACTCTCTTTGCAAAACACAGTCCTTGCTCCCCTCGTCTTCCCAACCATTTCCTGCATAAACTGTTTATTTATTTTTTTATTTTCAAATCAGTGCACAGACAATTTGTAGGCTATCATTTTTAATAACAAATTCAGTGTCGCACAAGAACTCCGGTCTCACGCACGCGTGATCTTCCGTTATTTCCTATCACTTCTCGCGTTTGGTTGGTTGTGAAACGTAGTTTGCGGACCAGGCAGAAGTTGTCGCGATTCTTTCTTTTGTAAAGTCATGCAATGTGAAACCTCCTGTCGCCGATCCATCGTGCAGTGTGAACACAGCAGCAACTGAATGTTACCCCAGATAGTCATGCAGTGTGAAAACAACAGTGACCCGATTATTTTGAAAATCGTGCAGTCTGAACTCGGCATAGGATCCTACGTTTTGGAAACTCAAAAACCGTTAAAAACCGTCTCTAATTTAATAATAATAATGAAAAAATTAACCTTTACAAATCGTTTCGAGTAATTGTGTAATCCAAATGTTTTTTTTTCTTTGTTTTTTCCTCAGCCTTGTGGATGGTCATACAGATTTGTCTATTTAAATAAGGAATATTTCATATATTATTTTTCCAATTATCTGAAAAAAATCTCAAAAGGTATTGGACAGAGTACGGTTGAATGTTGTTTGGGTTGTTCATTCTTTCTTTTCTTTTTTTCCCTACAGACACAAATGAAAGTACTTGCAGAAACTCTGAGGTCATTAAAGGACTGAAGAGGAAAAAAGTTGTGGTACAAAACCAGCTAAAGAAAATACCAAAATCTCCTGTCAAAAAGCAATCGCAAACCAAGAAGTCAATTTCTCCGAACATCTCTTCGTCCAAGGAAGCCACACCCTCTTCTTCTTTTTCTAGTGGTCCATCACATGGATTGCCTGACCCTCAAGATGTCGAAGATGCACCGCAAGAGGCATCTGAATCTAGAGCAGTAAAAGTGGAGCACGAGGAGTCATCAACCTCAGAGCCACAGGCTCTCAGCCACAAAAGTTCTGACAAAGAACCTTGTGCTGCAGGGCCAGTGCGGACAAAAAGCTGGTGTGGCAACAGCAGCAACAAAAACGCATCTCCCTCTCACACAAGTGCTCCCCTTGAGGTATTGCTCAAGGCTATGGAGCCAGATTTCAATACACTGACAGAAAGGAAGAACAGCAGTCCAATAGGACATCTTGGAAAATCAGTTTCTATTCCTGTCACGTATTCAGACTATGCTGTGGCTATGCCTGCTGTTAATTTCAATGTCCATTCACAACCCTCATTTATGCCACAATTCAACACAGCCAAACACTTCTACAGCAGTGTGGCATCTACAGGGCAACACACAACACAGCAGTATGTGAATATGTCAGGAAATCGTCAGCAGGACAAACCAGGTTTCCAGAAAAGCTACAGTGTGGGTCCTTCACTTAACTTGACGCATGCACCTGTTCCATCTGGATCAGGTGGTTTCCCTCAAAGCCAGCCCCCTGTTGTTCAAACATGCCAGTCTCTGTCAGCCACAGTACCCAACTCAATTCAAGTCCCAGTCACACCTGGTTTCAACCCTGTTCAGATGACAACTGTGGTCAACTTTGGTGCAAATCAAGTATCTGATATCTCGGCAAAAGATCAAAAACCAAAAAAGCAAGGGAAGTATGTCTGTGAATACTGTAAAAGAGCTTGTGCCAAGCCAAGTGTGCTTCTAAAACACATACGGTCCCACACAGGAGAGAGACCTTACCCGTGTGTGACTTGTGGCTTTTCATTTAAGACAAAGAGCAACTTATACAAGCATAAGAAGTCTCATGCTCATGCCATTAAACTGGGTCTGGTTAAAGACTCCGGAAGTGGATCCCTCTCCCAAGAATCGGACAAAGGTCTGCCAACACATTCTGATGTGGAGGAAAGCGGGGACAGTGATGAAGAAGGTAGTACAGCTGACTTAGACCCGGATTCTTCACAGAGCAGTCTAACAGCATTATCTGAGAGCAGTTTGCAGAGTGCAGGCATGGTACCAGGAAGCCAAGGAGAATCAGAGCATTTGTTGGTATTTGAAACTCTGAAAACATTGGCTACACAGAGAGGATATGAGCCAAAGGTCACTGCTGCTCTCCCTAAAGTGGTTGTCCACCCTGTAAATGTTTCGCCTTTGCGTGCAGACAGCCCAAGAGTTACAGATTCAGCACCTGAACATGCCACAGCCCAGAGGCAAAGGGATTTCCAGCCAGCAAACCTTCGGTCTAATGTAATGGTTCTGTCCTCACTGAAAGAAGTGGATTGCACAAGTCCTCTACAAGATTCAGTTAGTGAGGATGAAGATCAGCATTGTAAATCACCACTGGGAGGCAGCCATGCCCAGCTACAAAGGCAACAAGCAACTGATTACTCTCAACAGCCACAAGGCAAGTGCCTGCTAAGTCCTCGGAGTCTTGGAAGCACTGACTCTGGCTACTTTTCACGTTCTGAGAGTGCAGATCAAGCTATGAGTCCCCCGAGTCCTTTTGTTAAGATTACTCCACCAGCAGAAACCGACATTACAAAAACCCCACAAGTTCCTCCTTCCCCGGTTGTGGCAACTGTCATGCATGTAGCATCTCTTGAGAAGCCTCGAGTTCCTTCTGTGGAAATGCGTCCTCCATTGGAAACTAAAGCTCTATCTCTTGAGGAGCGTATCTCAAAGTTGATCTCAGACAACGAGGCTGTTGTGGATGACAAGCAACTAGACAGTGTCAAACCCAGACGGACTTCTCTTTCCCGAAGGGGTAGCATTGATTCCCCTAAATCCTACATATTTAAAGACTCTTTTCAGTTTGATCTAAAACCACCGGTAAGAAGATCTAGTTCCAACTCGGACATACCAAAATCTCCTTTCACTCCTACAGACAAATCAAAGCCAGTATTTCTTCTTTCTGTACCACCTCAGTATCCAGCCATGGATTGTTTACCAATAACAAGAAGTAATTCAATGCCCACCACACCTGGTCAGTCAGCTCTCTTTCCCAATCTAAGCCCTCAACCTCACCCACTAAGGATCTGTCATTCATTTGATGACAAGATTAGCTCACTAAATGATGATGTATTCTCTTCAGCTCCCTCTACTCCAAATTCTGCTGTACATCCTCGTACGCTAGTGAGGCAGATAGCAGTTGAGGATTTGTCCACAAATGATGGTCACGTTCTTATCTCAGTTCATTCCATGGATGAGAGCCATCATGGACCAAGTATTACACATGAGCTGAGAAGTAAGTCTTTTGAGCATGCAACAGAAAGAAACCGAAAACCCCAGCAAAACAAAGGGACAATGTACGAATGTGAGACTTGTCGTAACCGTTACAGAAAACTAGAAAATTTTGAAAATCACAAGAAGTTTTATTGTTCTGAACTGCATGGTCCAAAAAACAAGCCAATGCATGCCAGAGAGATAGAGCCAGAAGTGTTTGGACGTGGAATTCAGCAGCCTCTTTTGAACAGAAATGCAGTAATTTCTGGCATTGTAGAGCAACCACTCATGGTAAGAAAAAGAAGGAAAATTAAAAGTGTTGGAGATGATGATGACCAATCTCCAACTGAGACCACGCCTCCATGTTCAAGAAGTTTTGACTCCTGCCAGGCCTCTACAGATTCGATAGGGCGACTTTATTCTCACCATACCCAATCTTTAAGTAACTCTGCTATTTTAGGACAAATACAAGTCATTGGTCGAGCTGCAGAATCCCAAGAGTCAAGGCTATCTCCAATAAGAGAGGCTCAGATCAGCACACCAAATAAAGAAAGAGGTGACCTCCAGAGACAAGGAAGTGGAACTTCAGTCATTCGACACACCAACTCCCTCAGCAGACCAAATTCTTTTGAAACATCTGAGTCCATTGACAGGTCATCTCCAGTTGATCCTGGGGAAAAGGAAGTAAAGAGCTCTGTGAAAGGCCATACAGAGGCTGTAGTGAATTCTTTCTCACAAAGTTACCATGACAGAATGTCTACACCTAAATGTGCCAGCCAAGGGATGGAACCTCATGGTAAGCAAACCTTTACCATTGCTAGTGATGGCACACCTGTACAGCAATCACGGCTTGTGCGCCAGAACAACATTCAAGTCCCTGAAATCTTAGTAACAGAGGAACCAGACAGAGGTCATGAAACTCATGAAAAAGTTGTAGAATCAACAGAGAAACCTGCAGATACATTTAACTGGCCTCAGAGGAGCGAGAGCTTGTCCAAACTGCCGACGGAAAAACTGCCCCCAAAGAAAAAGCGCATCAGACTTGCTCAAATGGAACACTCTTCTGGTGAATCCAGCTTTGAGTCAAGTCTCTCTCGTAGCCTCAGTAGAGATAGTAGCTTGTCAAGGTGCTCTAGTATTTCAGCCTCTTTTGACAGAGATGATCCACCAAGATCTGACAGCCCATCAAGGGCTGATAGTGTTGGGAAGCCACCAGAAGCTCAAGCGATCCCAGTAGCAAACAACACTCTTGGAGTGCCAGGCATGATGAGACGCGCTACCTCAGAACAGATCAGCTGCACTCAGTCATCAGTGGAAATTTCTTGTGACTACCGTAGCAAATCCTTTGACTGCAGCAGCATGTCACCCAGCAGGCCTTTGCCACCAATACAGACTGCCCTGCCAAAAACTACACAATGTCCTCCAACTACCCAGTTGCCTCTCATTGAAAGAAGAAGAGGGCCTCTAGTACGTCAAATGTCCTTGAAGATTGCACCAGACCCTCAATTGGCAGTGAAACAGACTCCTCCCATCCAAAGAGTCCCCTTCACCAATGAATGCTCTGGGTCCCAACCTAGACCAGTAAATCTGAACACATCTGCACTTCTTCAGTCCTTTGTCCTACATTCTGGAGAGGCCCCGCAAACGAAAAATGAACAAATGGTTCAAAGCATCAACCTTGGAAGCCAAACCCAACAACCCCAAGTTCACGGCCTTCCACATCCATGGCATCAGACCTCAAGGGTTGTGGCATGCCACACGCAACCTCTGGTCAATATGGGGGCTGGTCAGACAGACATTCAGAAGAGCTCTGATGAAAAAAATCAGAAGTGCTTTGAACCTAAATACCAAATGAATTGCCCCGTACTAAAAACAGGCCAGACATATTCTTTAGCTGGTGTGCAAGGCACGCAGATCACATTGCCAGTCATAACAATACCAATTGCTAAGGAAATTAAAGTGTCACAGTCAAATGATGGAATGCAAAATGTCTATGTAGCACAACAAGCTTATCAGGCAGTAATCAATAAGCCTCCAATTGTACTGCCTGCTGGTGCACTTGTTGATACAACATCTCATATAACGCCAGTATCTACACCTGTACCACAGATTCTAATCACCCATGAGCACACCCTTGCACCTGCATCTGCGGTTTCTAAGGTCAACTTCCCTACGGTACATGTTGTGAACAGTAATTCAAAGGTTGGACCAGAAATCCAAGCACACAGGCAACATGGATCTGTTGCTATACAGATGAAAAACAACATGAAAACCACTGACCAAAACCAAACCACTGATAAAAGCATCCTGTCCCTTGGTTCATTGCATTGTACACAAAAACTGGCTTCTGCAAATTTATGCCCACAAGAATCCACTGCCTCAAGCAAACGTATGCTCTCCCCTGCCAACAGCCTGGACATTGCTATGGAAAAGACACAGAAACGGGCTAAAGATGAGCATGGAGCTGCATGTCTCACTGATGGTAGATCTCTAAGCTATTTGAACTCAAAGATGTCAGAAATGACCAGGCAGAGGAAGTTAATGCTGGTTAGACAGGTCTGTACCACAGAGCCAGTGGATAGCCCAATTGAGACTGATGCCCCAGAACAATTACCAGAGATTTCTGAAGCTGTAAAGAACACCCAGGCACCAGTGTCTCAGATAACAAAAACTGAGGTCAGTGAACAAGAGATGGTGAGGAGAACACCGACCACAACACCTGCTACACATTCTTCACCTGGAGTTCGAAGCTATGCCATGCCAGAGAATTCCACTCTGAAGCCACAAGAAAAACCTGAAGAGCAACGCTGGTCTCCATCAAAATCACCACTGAGGCCTTCGACATTTCAAGGACAAGTGAAGTTAGCTTCTTCTGTGTCCGTTGTCAACACCAGAGACAGCCATCGTCTGTCTTTCCCCAGTCTGAAAACAGCTACAACCTTCACCTGGTGTTTTCTCATGAAAAGGAAATCCCTCCATATTCAGCAGACAGACCAGAGGATCTCTGCCTACTCTGCATGGGTAGTAAACCCAAACAATCCCAATCCATTGGGGCTTCCCACCAAAGTGGTTATGTCCTTGTTCGACTCCAAACAGACATCCAAGAAAATACACTACACCCAAGCAAAAACAACAACGTTGAAATCTGACATCTTGACCTACTCTGGGAAGCTGAAGGATATCTTACCAAAAGTAAGAGCATTTTCACTCGACTGATGCTGCTTTAACAGTTAGCTTTTATATTGTTTGCTTTTTTAATGCATTTGTTATGGTGCCTGCATGATTAACAAATTATTGTATTTTGTATTGTTTCAGGTTTTGATTCAGCAAAGATCTGTGCCAATTGAGAATAGTGGAAAAATAAAACCTGAGACTCAACCAATTAATCAGACCGAGTCAGACAGAGACTCCTCCAAATCTGAACCCCAACGAGTGAAGATCTTTGACGGAGGGTTTGTAAATCTTATTTTAATTTATTTATCTTAATTAATTTATCTTAACCCACTTTCTAAACATTTAACAGGAAATTGTGTTTTGATGTGCTATTTGTGGTATATTTTCAGTTACAAATCGAATGAGGAGTATGTGTATGTTAGGGGACGTGGAAGAGGAAAATACATCTGTGAGGAATGTGGAATTCGCTGCAAGAAACCTAGCATGCTGCGGAAACACATCCGTACTCATTCGGACATTCGTCCATTTCACTGCACGCACTGCAACTTCTCTTTCAAAACTAAAGGTGGGTTCAGTCTGAAACACTGATTTTAAAGCTGTAATGGGTAAATTACATGGGTTCAATTGGCAATTATTGTTACCATTAATGAACAGGAAAAAGAAGATACTAAAAACAAACTTCATTTTAATCCATAAAAACTCTGTTTCATGTCTACCATCATAAATAGCCAACTCATACAATTGCATAAGGACAAATCTAAATAGGTTTTTAACTTAAAAGTTTAAATGCAGTTTTAATAAAATGTGTCCGAATTTGAGAACAGTTAGGTAATTTAGATAATTCTGAGGGATGGCTGGAAATTGTTTCTATGCTTTTTTTTTTTTCTTACCTGCTTTTTTTTTTTTTGAAGATTCTGCCTGTTCTCTTAAAAAAAGCCAGTATGATTCATCACTGTTGAACTTCCCACGCTGCACTGCAGAACAGCACACAGTGTCAGACCAGCCCACGTTCCTTTAAGAACTTCTTTATCAGTTACTCACCCATTACATAGAGCTAGTGCTTGGGAACATGTCATGCTTATGTAAACCACTCCCATGGCCTGCATCCGCCTCCCACCTGAGTGACCTCTCTGTTCCCTTTATCCACGCAGGGAACCTTACCAAGCACATGAAGTCCAAAGCCCACAGCAAGAAGTGCATGGAAATGGGAGTTTCTGTGGGTATTATTGAGGACCAGGACACAGAAGACTCAGGTAGATGGTCTTAAACATATTGAATAAGGGGGTTCATTTCATGAGGACCCACACTTTTACTAACCAACTCAGAAAGCAGAAACTATAGTTTTGATTACACCATTACATAGTTATTTTTAATTACATAATCAACCTGACCATTAATAGGTTTACTAATAATATAACCATCTGTTAAATGTGGATTGTCTCTAGCTATGTTCTATTGCAGTTATGATCAATGGCAATGCCACGGTCTAATTAGAGATTCTAAACGCAGTCTTTTTCCTTGTTAACTCTTGGTGCATGTGGGCGGCATACACAGCGTTTACCGCGAGGAAATTACAGCATCTAATTTTAGCAGGAAAGAGAGAGAGAGAGAGAGAGAGAGAGAGAGAGAGAGAAGCTGTGAGCTTTCTCTGGTCTCAGTTACAGAGAGCATATTTGTTTTCCTCTCACACAGTTCTACACAAGCTGTCAAGCACAGGCTGCATTTGTGGTCTGAGGTGTTAATGTCTTCCCTATATAATGAGAGGGGTGTTTCTAGACCTATTATTCCTTTTTTTGCTATGCAGAAGGACCAAACATTACTTAAAGATTCCTAAAGAGTAAAGGTCATACTATCCCAGTGGTGAAATAATTTTGTGCATCATTTTGAGTAAATGAACTTCCTGGGAGAATTTTCCAAGTAGAACCTAGCTCTTTTAAAGTTATGCGTTTATAATTCTGCCTGTTCTTTTTGGTCATTACCTTGTTTGTTTTTTTACCCAAAGGTGATCGAGGAAGAGCAGGAAGTGCTGACAGACAGGACTCAGATGGTGATGACTCTGATGGCCCAGATGATGAAGATAACGATGGAGAAGAGGAAGACGAGGAGGACAGTCAGGCAGAATCTGGCCTCTCTGCAACACCTTCTGTTTCTGCAAGCCCACAGCATTTTCCTGCTAACCAAGCCGACACAGCTCCTAGCTCTCTGCTGGCTCAGATGTCCATCAGCCCGAATCTAACCCCAGCTCCTCAACCTCAGCCTCCTCCAGCTTCAGACTCCCAGACCTCAGACACAGAGTCTGTGGCTATGATGAGCCCAGTTTCATTGGTCAGACAGATGTCAATTTCTGCATCCTGCTCCAGCCCCGGCCCTAGTCCCACATCTTTCACATCCCACCCCGCCCCTGCCTCAGAATCCCAGAACTCTGATACTGACTCCGTACACATGATGAGCCCAGTGTCACCTTGCAGGCAGATGTCCATCGACTACCCTGAATTTGACGTTCCCCCTAGTCCCCCAGTGCCAGGCAAGGGCGCCAAGCTCGGCCAGGTGAGACCCGTGTCCTCGCAATCATTGTCTTTCTCGTCGTACATCCCTCCCTCTCTACATGTACACCTCACCCCATACCAGTACCCGACCCCATATGCATTCAAATGTCTTGAGTCTCGCATGCCTGGCACGTCAGCAAAACTGCTTTGAATGCATGAAAAGGTGAATAGAATTTTAACTGGTAGTCAGCGACTGCAATTTTGTGTTGCTTGGCAGTGTTGATAAAAGTATTCATAACATTGTTTGTTTTTTTTACAGGATGGAGTGTCGAGCACCATTTCTCAGCCTGCAAGTGAGTGCAATGCCAATGTCGACCGTGGTACTCAGACCTCTTCTGACCCTCTTCAGGGACCCCTGCACTTTCCAAATGCAGGTCCGATCCACGAGTCCAGAGTAGGAGCCACTACTCATCTCTTCAGCCACCTGCCTTTGCACTCCCAACAGCCCCCTCGTTCCCCATACAGCATGGTACCTGTGGGTGGAATTCAGCTTGTTCCTGCTGGCTTGGCTGCTTACTCCACATTTGTACCCATTCAGGCTGGGCCAGTCCAGCTAACCATCCCAGCACTCAGCGTTATTCACCGGCAGACTGGCAGCCCTCTTCCAGCCCCAAATACCTCACCCCGGCCAGATGGTTCTCCGACCCAGCCGCTGGTAGTCCAGGAGCCAGTCAGTAGTGTACTGCCTTGTTTCCCTCTGGGCCAAGTGGCAGGGCTTCAGACACTTGGTGCTCCCCAGACTGCCCTGCAGCCTATGGGTTTGGAGACCTTGAGTGTTGTGGGTTTAGCCAACTCCACCCAGCTGGTGCCTCAACAGAGTCTGCCATTAAATGCCACCCTAGGGGTGCAGGTGTTGGCAGCTAGCCCCACCCCTCAGTGCAGCACTGCTTCCCCAGCACAAATCCCTGGCCTGCAGTTTCTCAATATTGCACTGCCCGCCCTTATACCATCCCTAAGCCCTCTCTCAGCTCTCAGCCCACTCCCTGCAGCCCAGGACAAGCCACGTAGCCCTGGGGGTGTAGCGCCTGCACCTCCACCAGCACAGGTTGCAGAATCACTACCAGCAACTATTCCCTCAGCCAGTCATTCAACAGCCAATCCAGGAGATGATCCTACAAAAGCAAAGCCATCCATAGAGGCGAAGCAGGTCTCTCAAAACAGCACTAGCGCTGGATCTAAGGATACAGGGCGCACAGAGAAGACTACAGCCATGGTGGAAAAACCAAAAACACCACCACAACCATCTTCGTTCTCCTCCCACTCATCCTCTAATGAGAAAGGCTGTGATCTTGCACACAAGGCAACAGCAGGTGGGGCTAGTGAAGTGAAACCACGTCAACCTGTCTCTAGACAAACAGTGACTGATGACTACAATGAAGCCTCCAGCGATGATGAGGACAGACTTGTCATAGCTACCTGAGAGTCCCAATAAAAGCTCTTTCTTTTCTGCCTATGAATTTCTCTCTTTCTCTTTCCACCTCTTTCTCCCTCTTTTTTTGTAAAACTGTGTCACTTTGTAAAACTGAAACACTTCAGGAGGTTTGCAGCTCTGCAAGCCTTCTCTAAAAGCACATTTTCTGACAGTCATATTGTATGTGCAATCATAAATGATGACCAATTATTTTATTTTGTACTCTTTTGTCAGCACCAGACAGTTATTTTCTTTTTGTACATGTTGTATAGACAATTGTGCCTTTTGGAGTTTCACGTTTAGAAACCTGTATATAATATCTTATAAATCTAGTAGTTGCCTATTAAGTTGATATGGAAATTAAAGAAGAATAGATGAAATTTGTTTTATTTTTAAATGTTTTCATTTTGAAAAGTTTTATGTCTATCGTAAATTGATGGGGAAATTAATGTTGTACTGATATATAAACATTTCTATGGCTTTTGGGGGTCAGTGTTCCTGTGCACAGATGTTGTGGTCAAGTATTTATTATATTACACCTGGTGCCCATTTTGAACTCCATAAGTCCATAGGTATGAGTAAAATGGTGGCTTTACATTTGCTGTATCTATAATATCGACAGTATCAGTAAAACCTTGTTTACAAGTGCAGAAACGCCTCTGAAGTCTCCTTTTTTCTTTTTTAACCGGTGTAATTACCTATCTGATTTGCTGTCTTTTTCTCCTTTAATGAACCAGTAGAAAGGGTTGTTCCTGGGGCTCTCCAAGGCACTAGAATTATTCAGCAGTTCAAATCACTAATGAGGAGCTTGGAGAGGGCAGCAAATGACGTCACCAATCAGCTCCTTTACGAGGATTATTGACTGTGACATTGTCCTTGCCTCAAGAGGCTTGTAGCAAAAGCTCTCATTACAGCCCCGGAATGACTCATTCAATTGACAGTATTTTCTGTCTGCCAAGACTGTGAATCAGTAGCGTCACCTGCTGGACGGGTTGTGTCTCTGCAGGCAAAGCAGAGGAGTACAGGGTGCATCATGCAGGAAGGTGGGGTGGGGGAATATGTTGCTTAGTTACCCAGCCCACAGAAGAACATAAGTGTGGGTGAGACTCTCTGGAAACAGTTTTGAACATTCAGTCAGTCCAAACCTAGTGAATTTAGTCAAAGTGAGAGTAGAACATCAGAATCCCTTGTGTACACTATACTTTTCTGCATCCAATAGAAATGGCATTCCATGATTTGACTATAATCTAAATCAAACATTCCACTTCATTCTGACCAGAATTTTTTACTTTCATTGGTAAATTTGCTGACCTCAATGCATGTTTACAATAAAGGAATGCATGTTTACATCAGTGCTGTTTCTATATATGTGTATATATATATAAAAGAACAGGTATCATCGTTACGACCTGTATGTACAGGTAAGGCTTAACCTTGACTATGAGTGCAATGTCAGAATATTTGGAAAACTACTGTATTCATGCCACCCTTGCCTGAGGAGAGCTCAGAGCAACATTGAAAAACAGAACTGCATATTTCCATAATTGTCCTTAATGCAGCATCCATATGCATCTGATCTTAATAGATTGCTTTTATTGTTGTCTTAATTCTCTGTCTTAGATGGAACAGGCATGAACAAGCTACAAGTGGAGTCTTCATGCTGTAAAGGGACAGTTCAGCCAAAAAAGAAAATTCTGTCATTGATTAGGCTACTCACCCTCATGTCGTTCTAAACCTGTAAGACTTTCGTTCATCTTCGGAACACAAATGAGGAACTTTTTGATGAAATCTGAGAGCTTTCTGTACTCTTCAGTGGCAGCTTTGCAACTACCACTTTGATGCTTCAAAAAGTTAATAAAGAGATCGTAAAACTAGGCCTAAATGAATCGAGTGGTTTAGTCCTGAAGAGACATGATCGCTTTATATGATGAACATTAAATTTAGGCTTTTATTCACATAAACATTGATTAGCGAACATAAATAGAAGCTCAACCGAACTTGCTTGATGCGTGAGAGCAAACCTCTTGCATAGAGCTGCATAGAGAATGAAACTCATTGGTTCTCGCATATCAAGTGAACATGCTTGAGCTTCCGTTTATCATAACTGATGTGGGAGTTTATGAATAAAAGTCTAAATTCAATTCAATGTAAATCTTATAGAGCAATCCTTGTCTCTTCAGAAAATTTGGACAAAACCGGATTCGTTTTACGATCTCGAAGCATCAAAGTGGTAGTTGCATAGCTGCCAATGGAGGGACAGAAATCTTTCAGATTTCATCAAACAGATCTTCATTTGTCTTCCGAAAATAAACAAAAGTCTTACTGGTATGGAACGACATGAGGGTGAGAAATTATTGACAGAATTTTCATTTTTGGGTGAACTATCCCTTTAATACATTTTTGGAGCGGGTGGATGAGGGTTGGGTGATTAATTGTGAGCACAAACTGGCATGAGTTTCCATTAACAGGGTTTTCCATTGGGCAGGTACAGAGCTGGAGGCTAAAGTTTCTGAACTGCTGCTGCTAGTATCATTCACCCATTTAGTGAGACCTTTTAAACGGGATTCAGGGAAAACCAAATGATTCTAAATTACTCTTGTAAATCTGAAGCTGTGAAGATTATTTTTATCTCATTGATATATTCATGTAAATTACAATAACAACGAACAAATATTTGAATGTAAATGTAATGAAATTACTATAGTGGTGAATCTCGGCCTGTTTTGGGAGTTGTTATGTGTTTTGTAATTGATTTACTAGTTGAAAAGTTTTTTTTACTAGTTAAATTGTGCTGAAAAGCTAGCAGGTTCAACTTACCCCGCCCATACAGAGTTCTCCAGTAGCGGGATTTTGTTTTCACGACATATTTAGGGAGCTATTTTTTTTCTGGGCAATATCTACGAAAATGTTTTTTTTATTTATTTATTTTTTATTCAGACTTGAAATTTCGCATACAAGACGAACATTTTGATAGCCTACCGAGAAACATTCCGTAAAACGTAACTAACCCTGACCTACCCTATATGAATATATAATACAAAGAATTTGAAGAATATTACTTACATTTATTAGTCAGAATACGAATAGTCACATTTCTCCTGACTTTTTGTGTTGGGAACCTCTTTTGACGTCTCAGTATATTTGTGCGCGTAGTATGTACTCGCGCGCCCTCTACTGCCCTGTATGAAAACTACTCGTCTAAGTCATCTTTCTTACCATAAAAACTTGGCACCGAACGACCGCCCGGCGTCTCCATCCCGCTGGAATCCCCAGGAATACAAAGTTCTTATCTCGCTCCACACGTTGCTTGTCTGTGACTATTAACAAACAGCATTGTGTTCGCGTGAGTGAGCGGGCGGGAGGCGGAGAGCGCGAGTATATAAGCGCTCCTGTACTAGAGAGAGCTCGAGACTCTAGAATGATGCATTGAGAAGACCGCAGCTTAAATCTGAAGATTTGTTACTGTTTGCGAATTTATTTGGACTATCACCGTTTGTGCTACACCAGGGACTTGCATAAGATTAAATAAAATGGATTTGAGGATTATATTTCCAGTGTTGTCTATGCTGTCATCTGGGATTTTTGACTTTGGTATGTACTTATGTTAAGTGTATTTATACCCAATATTTGTGGTAAATATTATTTGACTACTTTTTAAATAGTTTACTCTATTACTGAAAAAGTTTTTTAACTATTAAACAAGCTGGAATGTGTAGTAGGCTATACATACAGAAAAGTGCAGGTATCTAGATATAATAAAGTATTAGTACTACATGACGTTGCTTAAACAACATAAACACATGCAAGATACAGTTTTAATATTCTTGTAGGCAGCATATGTTGAGCATCAATGCCATGTTAATTGAGCATGACAAATTCCAGATTTTCCAGTCCATCAAGCATATAGGTTGTGCAACTTAAAAGTGTAAAATCGCAGTGCATGTTTTGTAGGTGGAAATCTTTATGAAGTAAAAGCTTATGAATTCAACATAATTTTATGATTTTAGCTGCTCCAGCATCTTTGGGTCATGGCACAGAACCAGGCACGTCAATCTCTGCACACCACTCCAGGACTAAGAGATGCTCCTGTGCGAGTTTTATGGATAAAGAGTGCGTCTACTTTTGCCACCTGGACATAATATGGGTCAACACACCAGAGTAAGTCATAAAGTGCATATACTATCAAATCTAAATATAGATCTAATAAATATAGAAAATATGAGCAATGACTTTATAATCATGACTCTATAAATCATTATTTAATGATTGAAACCTCATGCTTATTGCATGACTACATTTGTTTTCTAATCATTTTTTGTTTCCCCCTAGGCGAACAGTGTCATACGGACTTGGAAACGCTCCACGGAAGAAGCGCTCAGTCACGGAACCTGTTGTGCCCAAGTCTCGCTGCAAATGTGCAGATAGCAAAGACAAAACATGCTCTTCATTCTGTCAACCGAACAATGCGATACGGTAAGTACGCACTGAATGCAAATAAGGTGAACATTGTCATAGTTCAAAGCCAGATATTTTTAATCTAAAGAGCAATTTCAAGGACACCAGACTTACTGGTTAAGAAATATTTTGGGACACGCTTGTTTTCTCAAGCATGTATAGCAATCTCAGTATTAACGTACAGGCATACAATCTGTCACTACATGACTTGACAAACTTGCAGAAACAGGTTTCATTTCTATTTGTGGACTTTTATCAAACTCGTTCAGGAATTGACTGCTGAACTTTCTTTCTTAGGTATAAAGACAAGGCAATCCATGCCTCCCAGGGCCACGATTGTGCCGAGAAGCGATGCAAACACAAGCTGGCAGTCAAACAGACAAAGATTAGACGGTAAGACAAACCACATTTAAGAAATAATTGGGTGCTTTAATTACAGCCTCTGTAAGATTGATGTCTCTTGTGGCTGCGATTTTCATGACAGATATATAAGCACGTTAACTTTGAATGTAAATCGTTTTTCAAAGACTGAAGGATTTTACCTTCAGTATGTTCAGATTATGTTTTTATTATATTATTAGAGATTATTTCAGGAAATCTTACATTTCAGTCAAATTTTAACCCTGAATTCTCAAAGCACCTGATTTCAGTTGTACAACTAATGCTTGCCAGGGAAATCTGGTCAGGGGCACCACCTGTGTTTGCTGTGAAATTGACCTCATTGCTTTCTTTTTCTATAGGGTAAAAAACACAGAAGAGATTGGAGATGTCCTCTCCAGGGCGAGGGCCGTCAAGAACATCCATCTTCTCCTGGAGAAGTGGCGAGTGAGGCAGCGCCACAGGCCACGAGCGAGGATGACTGAAAACTCTTCCTCGTAGAGCTCAACCTCAGCTTTTGAGCTTCGCTGATCCACTACAGGATTTTCCTGAATTATGAAGCTCCTCTCTGCTCATTCATTGCACATGTCATGCATTTGCCAGGTGTGTTGGAATACCTGCGGATGCAACCGTCTTGGATTGCGGTGTTTGTCACGTGGTCTCCATCCTCGGGGAGAGTCAGCATCAGTGTGGAGCTCAACGGGAAGAAGAATCAAACCTCCGATGGAGATGGTGACTGAAACAAACCGAACCTCAAATTATCAAGACTAACCTCTACCAACTTTTCTGATCTAGAACTTTTGGTCCATGGGATAATTAGTCGGAGAAGCCACTCCAAATAAATAAAGACTTTGCATTGAAGATACTTGTTGCACAGGAGGAATATGCTAAATGAAACTGTGGACTCCAGAAACCCAAAGCGGTGTGTGTGTGTGTGTGTGTGTGTGTGTGTGTGATGCCCATCCAGCCACTACAAGCCAAAGATTCTGGTGGAAGAACGGCTCTGGTTCTTGTTACTGGACTTTATACACTGTAAAACAATGAAGCTCTGCAATTGTGTCAATGCATCAATGGAAATGTTATTTTTCACATTTATGTTAAATATCTTTAATTCAGCCATATTGGCTAAAAAGATTTGTCTTAATGTTATTATTTCTATGAAATGACAATATTTAATTGCCATTTTTGTGGTAACCGTTTTTAATTAATAATAAATATGTGGCATTATTTAAGCGACTTCAGTTGTTTGTGAATTTTCCTGTTAACTTTGTTTAAAATTCCAGTGAAATGCATCATTTAATTTGCGCCAATGATAAGTTCATAAAATGTCATCATGTGCTCCAACTAACGAAAATGTACTAAAAAGTACCATGGTATAATACTTAACCATTTCAATTTCTCAATACCATAGTATACAGTATATACTGTAAAAGTGCCATGTACCATATTACCATGCTGTACCATGGTGCTGCCAAGTTTTTGAGAGCAGACTTTGGGCCAATTTTGCCTTTTAAAATGATACGTTTATGAGCAAAAGTATTAAAGATTTTTGTTATAAGAGACAATAAAACAACTGTGCATCAAAAGCACTCCTTTCAGGCTCATTTATTTTTTTAACTTGAATCAAATATGCGACTGAGGTCAAACACGTCATTCTAACATGTAATTTATTTAAGCCACAAAATAAACTTCATTCAGTAAAATAAGTATAACGAACTACGCAAAAAACATTTCGAACATCTCCAGCACATTTTATAATCACCCAAAAACCAAACATATTTAACCCCTTGAGCACAGTATCACGTCCGTCAAAAACTATAGGCTGGCTGTCGGTTGGAATATTAGCACTAAAAACATTGTCACACTCATGGGAATCAATCCCTTCACTGAATACTTGCTGGCTAAGAAATAAATAATTATTACCTGAGATCCATCTGTTTTCAAATCCACAATTTAAACATCACAACATTGTTGTCTGTCAAAAAATAATGTGCACAATACATGGTAGTATTTATGAGAAGCAGATTTCTAGAGAGTACGTATACGCAATCCCTGGAAAACCCACACTACCGGATGTTTTGACTACGTCATTGCTCTCCGGGAAGAGGGAGAAAATGCGGAGTGAGCGGCTTCATCATGCTGTCTGTCAGAGACGCTAACGTGCAAAATACATAACGCACGCAAGTATAAATTTGTTCTTCACTCGCTGAAATTGAATCGGAATGATCAGGGAACTGAGTGAAATACGTCACCCTGCGTGCTAAAGAGAATAAACGCCAATCCAGTTGAAAAACTTCGCCGGGTTAGTGAACATCGTTCAACGTGTTGGTTCCTGACGGAAACAAGAAGTTGTACGTTATATTTTGACAGAGATTTTTTTTTCTGATTTGAATATTTTCAATAATTTTCTATTCTTGTCTGATCTTTTTTTTCATAGTTTTGTCAAAAGATGAACTGTTAAATGAGGGATCTTGAGACGAGTCCCTGTAGTCGTCCAATTTGAGTCTCATTGTCGATGTAATACTAAAAACTTGACAGTATTCTACTACATTTTATAAAAATCACCTGTTCTAATTGTCGATGTAATACTAAAAACTTGACAGTATTCTACTACATTTTATAAAAATCACCTGTTCTAATTGTCGATGTAATACTAAAAACTTGACAGTATTCTACTACATTTTATAAAAATCACCTGTTCTAATTGTCGATGTAATACTAAAAACTTGACAGTATTTTACTACATTTTATAAAAATCACCTGTTCTAATTGTCGATGTAATACTAAAAACTTGACAGTATTCTACTACATTTTATAAAAATCACCTGTTCTAAGTTGTTTAAAAGATTAAGGAAATTATCAAAGTTTTAATAAAATGTTGTTTAAACTTCCAATAAATGATGATACATTTTTACACGATTTGTTACTTTTAATTACCACAGCAGATTATATATAATATATTGGTAAGCTACAACAAAAACAACTTATATAGAGTGTTCTTATATGCACTATTTATTAAGTTAATTACATTTGGCTTTATTTACACCTACAAACATCCATAAAAGTTTATTATATTGTTGATAAGACTCCATTCACATTCACATTGCATTCCTTTATTACAGGAGCCTCAGAAAAGACATAAGAAAATATACCCTGCAGGGAATTTCCGATAGATGCTTTTGATTTGCCTGTCTTTGTCCATACGTGTAGAAGAGAGCAAGAGAAAGAGATATTCCAGGATCCTCTAAAGTCGAGCACAAAGGCTGCCTCTCCTCCTGAGGTGTGCACTTTTTCGCACGCGGGTCTCCAGGGGCCGGGGAAACTGGCGTAGGTCATTGGAGCTTGAATAGAGCTTGAGCACAAATAATAGCCCATTATGGCACAAGGAATCTCCTCGAACCGACAGGCATTCAGCGCATATGGAGCGAACAATGGAAGATACTCTGGGAGGGGCGGACACTCCTCGGGCTTCTGACGTCTCCGCGTGCTGCCGGGGTCACCGCCCTGAGCTACCTTCACACACACACTCACACACATGCAAACAATGCATCTACCTTGCTTAGACACACACATATAATAGCACAAAACATTGACGCAAACATGGACCAAATTCCAGCGATGTCCCGGGACTGATTTGAAGTTGTTCCATCTCAGTCTCATCACTCATCATCTCAGAGCTAGACGGTCATATGAGAGTTGAGTGATGGGATCACTGCTTGTTGAATGAGTGCTGATCAGTGTTTTAAATGATCTAGGCTTGTCTTTTTCACTCATAAAAGTTCTAATTATGTTTAATATGGCTCATGGAGAGCAAATTGCACTCATACAGGTGAGCTGACTCACTAATCCTTCTCCGCCAGGTGTAGAGATGACGGCAGATGTGCTGTATGATACATTGGGTCTGTTGCAAAACCAAAGTAGGCAGCATTGCCATATGAGAAAAGATAACTACCTTGTTATCATGTTTGGGTCAAATTTGAAGGCAGCATTACATGAATTAGGCAAGCCCAGAATGCAGTGAGCACATTTATCCATAGATGGCAAATATTCAATATTTAAATGAATGATTTATTAAACTAAACCGCTCAATTCATATGGATAGTTTTACCATCTCTTTTTGAAGCGTCAAAGTGGTAGTTGCGTAGCTGTCAATGGAGGGACAGAAAGCTCTCAGATTTCATTAAAAATATCTTCATTTGTGTTTCAAAGATGAACGTAAGTCTTACGGGTTTGGAAAGACATGAGGGTGAGAAATTAATGATAGTGAATTTTTGAGTGAATAACCAATTACCCATTAACCCATACTAACTTCAAACTCGATTGCGAGTCAATATTATATTTGTGGCATGCAGAGACTTTTACATCAGTCACTTATGAGGTTACATTACGTTTTTTAAAGAAGTCTCTTCTGCTCACCAAGGCTGCATACAGTAAAAATTGTATTTTGAAATATTATTACAATTTAAAATGACTGTTTTCTACTTGAATCTGTGTTGAAGTTTCAATGCGATGCAAATACTGAATTTCCAGCATCATTACTCCAGTCTTCAGTGTCACGTGATCCTTCAGAAATCATTCTAATATGATAATTTGCTGCTGATACCAAAGACATTTTACTGATACCAAACTTTTGAACGGTGGTGTGGCTTGTAGGCTTTGAACCAGCTTTCATTTCAGGAATCAGCATAGACTTCATTCTTTTCTTTTTCGCGTCTTGTCATCCTAATCCAGCTTTCTCTGTGGTAAACACACTTTTCAGACACACACACACACACACACACACACCTCTAAGCCTCCAGTCATCTCTGTCAGCGACAAAACAACATCAGAAAGCTATTATGGAAGATCCCCAAAACATTCTCAAAATTCTTTTTTGACAGACAGCAATTTGCAAATGTCTAATGAGCTCAGATGTACGTACTTGTGCTTGTCTATATGAAAATTTGACACAACAGATGGCAGGACATTTCATGCCATGAGGGCTTTTATAGTCTCACCTTTTGACTATTTACATAACGTTTTTTTTTTCCTTATCCAGATTTTGGAAAAGTACTGATCACATGACGGTTGAGTTTGCAGTCTTTGACACGAGCCAGTCCACATGCGGTTTTTGCAAATCTATTAAAGAAACTGAGATATGATCCACATACACAGAGTTGAACGTCATATTCTTTCAGAGAATAATCTTCATACAAAATACTAAATAGTAAAAGTGCTCTTCCTTCTTACATATCTCCAGTAAAACTCATCACACAATATACTAACTTTTTAAAGACTTTATTTTATTACCCACTAGCTTATTCACTTAACTAGTAAGTATTACAGAGACTTAAAAAAAATAAGATATAGTGCCGAGGAGACTTGATATAACATGCATGAAAACACTGTGATTTTCAGATCAGATCCGTTTGTTGACACTGCCAGGAAAGCATCACATAGTTTTACCCAGAAGCAGAAAGTGAAATTACACTGTCTATTTTACCAGAACAAAATGGTGTAAGTTTCATATTTCACTTGAAGATGGTGGAAAAACAGAAGGAAAAAAAATAATAATTCAGAAATTGGTCGTAAATTTCACAAAGAATTACAAAGAAACGTTAAGTAACACAAACATGAAATTTGAAAGTAGAAAAAAAAAATTCTCTTGTAAAACATGCATAGTAATTTTTACACAATGTATGTACCTTAAAGGAGTAGTTCACTTAAAAAAAAAAAAACTTTTGCTGATAATTAACCCCCATGTCATCCAAGATGTCTTTCTTTCTTCAGTCGAAAAGAAATTTCTTCAGAATCTTTTTTCGAGTCATTTCGTTCATTCAACGAACAAAATGACTTGAAAAAAGATTCGTTCATTTTGATGAATGAGTTCGAACAGGAGAGTCACGAACGTGCATCACAGAACAGAGCAAGGCGAGCATTTGCGCTTACAAAACTTAAACGTTTTTATTTATTTTTTAAATGACCGATCGCTTCGCTAGATAAGACCCTTATTCAATGGATACCAAACGGTCCAAGGTCCAAATGACAGTTTCAGTGCAGCTTCGACACCAGACGATGAATAAGGGTCTTATCTAGCGAAGCGATCGGTCATTTAAAAAATAAATAAAAACGTTTAAAGGAGAACTCCGGTCAATTTTAACATTGAGCTCATTTTTTTGTACATTTGGAGTGCTGTCAGTACAGACAAAAACGACAAAAATCGGTGTTGCCTACACCGTGTTATATGAATAGAAGATATGAATAAAAATGATGTTAATTCAGCCAGCTCACATACCCGTATTTACTTCATGTTTTTGTTCGAAATCCACAGTAGTCGATTGTCGAGTTCGCGCGCGCGATCATTAGTTATATTAGTTACCAATGATCGCGCGCGCAAACTCGACAGTGGTCACTCTTAATAAAACCACTCACATGGCTGTGCACTTGTAATGACACATCAAGGATGTTAAGAGGCTAAAAGCAGGTTTAGAACTTGCCCCATTGAAGTCAACAGGGTGCGAATTTTAAAAAGAGGATAACAAGGTGTAGGCAACACCGATTTTTGTCGTTTTTGTCTGTACTGACAGCACTTCAAATGTACAAAAAAATGAGCTCAATGTTAAAATTGACCGGAGTTCTCCTTTAAGTTTTATAAGCGCAAATGCTCGCCTTGCTCTGTTCTGTGATGCACGTTCGTGACTCTCCTGGTCGAACTCGAATCTTTTTTCAAGTCATTTCGTTCGTTGAATGAACGAAATGACTCGAAAAAAGATTCTGAAAAAACTGTCATTTGGACCTTGGACCGTTTGGTATCCATTGAAGTCCATTATATGGAGAAAAATCCTGGAATGTTTTCATCAAAAACCTTAATTTATTTTCGACTGAAGAAAGAAAGACATGGACATCTTGGATGACATGGGGGTGAGTTAATTATCAGCAAAAGTTTTTTTTTTAAAAGTGAACTACTCCTTTAAGCTTTCAGTTCACAAAAAAAATGGCACTGACCTGAAGAGTTAATATTCCAAAAACACCTCAGACAAACATCGAATACGTCACAGGTGTGTTTCGAGTAATATTCTGAAATAGAAAAAAGGGTGCGTGCGAATGTGCTGCGGTCATGAACTCATCTAATCTTTCACATAATACAGTATTCGCTTGCACTTGACATTTAACCACCCAAGCTAAAAACCATATATAGGTGCTGCAGGCAAAACCTGCATGCTAACTGCATACTGAAAATAGAAAAGTGCTCCGAGTGCATTCCAGCATGCCGCATCATCAAAGCATCCTGGCATGAAACACAAAGGCCTCTGGGAACTCCAGGGTCCCCTGCCGCCACAAATCAGACAACGCCTTTTACCTTTGCCAGGTGAGTAGAAACGTCTCCTTTGGCTGAACCAGATGGTGTCTGTTATGGGAAGGAACGCCTATACGCCATACCTTCTATCGTTTTTTTTTTTTTAATTATTACTAGGATCCTGCTCCATTGAATTCCTGTTGAAATGCAGAGAGGAAAAATACGTCAATTTCATGCCACCAAAAACCCTTTCTTCATCAGTACTCCATGCTAAAGTTTGCGGTCAGTAAGTTTTTTTTTAGGAAGAAATTAATATATTTATTCAGCAAGGATGCATGAAATTAATTTAATTTATAATATAACAAAATATATATATTTTACAAATAAATGCTTTTGAACATTCTATTCAAAGAATACATTTTTACAAAATGTAAAATAAAAACAGCACAACTGTTTTAAAGCTTTTATAAAAAAAAAATCACCTTAAACATTGATTGTAATAAAAAATGTTTCTTGAGCAGCAAATCATCATATTAGAGTGATTTCTGAAGGATCATGTGACACTGAAGACTGGAGTAATGATGCTGAAAATTCAGCTTTGATCACAGGAATAAATTACATTTTACAATATATTCATATAGATATTTGTTATTTTAAATTGTAATAATATTTCACAATATTACTGTTTTTACTATATATTTGATCAAATAAATGCAGCCTTGGTGAGCATAAAAGATTTTCTTTCAAAACCATTAAAAAAACTTTTGAACTGTGTATACACATTATTTTTGGCCTTTTATCATTGCCTGATATGTGCTTTTATTCATGTTTATGGTGTGTAACGAGTGCACCTTTGATGGTCGTCGTCACATTTATTATTTATTTGAAACACAACTATACAAACAATTTGGCATAAAATCGTCCAGACAAAGGTCAATTGGAAAATAAATTCAAAGTTTTCCCCACCTGGAATACCACGGTTATCTCTGCGATGCCACAAAACAAGACATTATTTTAAAGTTGGAGATTCCTGACAGACCTAATGAGGTTCTGCTAAGCCAAGGACACACATTCTTCCATGCACTTTTTTTTCCACACTCCCGTCACTCTCATATACTGTAACTGAAGACTACTTGACATCGCATACCACACTAATAGACTGAACAAAAACAAATAAGATGGGAAACACTATCCTGGGGGAGGAGTTCCTCCTCAATGCTGAAATTCACTGACCTCGTTTTCAACTAAATTGTAGTGAATACTCTATTTCAGGTAATTAGACTCATCTTAGTCCATTGTTTTGGTGAGGCACTTTGAAGAAAAATATCAAAAGAAAATGTCCCTCGAGGTTTCTTGGAGTACTTGCGTCTCAGTACTCATGTTAAGTAGCTGTTATCTAACACAACGTGATTTACTCAAGTAGGACATCAACATCCGTCCTGGGACAGTCCTACAGTATAACCATTAATATCAGAGGACAGTGCACTCAGGAAAAACAGGAAAAAACCTATAATGTGGTTCATTATAGAACCTTGGGGTTCTTGACTTGATTTTAAAGTACCATTTCTGCCCCCAAAAAATTTTCTATATAAGAAGGAATGTCCTAAAGACCCCATGTGGTGAAAATCAGGTTTTTAATATTGTTTATGTCTATGTATGTTAACCCTTGTGTTATGTTGCGGGTCAATTTGACCCGCTTCGATTTTCAAGTTGTTGGAAATACTGGTTAACCTTTGTTTTTTTTCTTGATATTTTGTGACTTTTTCTCATTTATCATGATGAACATGCATGCAAAGTTTCAACATGCTGATGTGTTTTGACATATACAAACAAAATTACTGTTACGTTCGTGATATTCGCGGGTCAATTTGACCCTCATAGGCAGCCATTCTTCATGGACCCGGTCCATAAAGGGTGTACACAGAAATCGAACAGAACACAAGGGTTAAGACAAACCATGTGCAAATTCATCAGTCAACACCATTGCTGAGTATTTCTTCTTAAAACTGAAGTTTATCGAAATCACATATACTCTCTTGAGTAGGTACTTATTTTGAATATGTATTGTATATAATCCGTACGTACTACATCCGCCATGTTGTTATCATGTGACCTACTGGCGTCAGTTGCGTCGCTTCACTGACATTGAGATGGCAAACAGGAATACGGTTTGTGTAACATTAGCAACACATTATTAGCTGTTTGATAATAGTCAAGCCAACTGCTAATTGTCTCAATTACCATTATGTGCCCAACGTTGTAGAAAGCGATATTTAAAACGCATTACCATTCTGATACATCGACTTTTAGACCTTGTATAATTCGCTCTTCTCCTCTTCTTCTGAATTATTTTCTGCTTCAAACGTATATGGCTGAATTAAACCAATATTTCCACTTGCCCTGTACAGTTGGGCGAGTGGATCATGTAGTCCGAGCTGTGTGAGTGAGTGGAGGCGGGGCTAATTTGCATATTCATGCTTATACCAAATGAAGCAAGGGTGTAGAGTTACATTCAAGCATATTTTAATGCATGAAGAAAACATTTAAATATGTCGTTTTGATGATCAAAGATGAGTTTTAAAGGATACAATTATTGACTGCAGGGTTATTTAATTTAGTAATAAAGTAAGTTTACAAGCTGTTTAATTAATAAAATCTTACTGAAATGAAAATTAATTCAAATTAAATCCATAAAATGATCCATCCCATGATGGAAACTCTTCTATATGAAGCAGCTGACAGAAGCCTTTAAAGGGTTAGTTCACCCAAAAATGAAAATTATGTCATTAATGACTCCCCCTCATGTCGTCCCAAGCCCGTAAGACCTCCGTTCATCTTCGGGACACAGTTTAAGATATTTTAGATTTAGTCTGAGAGTTTTCTGTCCCTCCATTGAAAATGTATGTACGGTATACTGTCCTTGTCCAGAAAGGAAATAAAGACGTCATCAAAGTAGTCCATGTGACATCAGTGGGTTAGTTAGAATGTTTTGAAGCATCGAAAATACATTTTGGTCCAAAAATAACAAAAACTGCGACTTTATTCAGCATTGTATTGTCTTCCGGTTCTGTTGTAATACAGTGGTATTGGTTGCTGTTCAAGCAACAACAAAAGACAACAAAGCATGATCCAAGCACATGTCCTTCTTCTGTAAATCACATTAAGAATGTGTTGGTTGTGTTGATAATAATCAGAAATGTTTCTTGAGCAGCAAATCATCATATTAGAATGATTTCTGAAAGATCATGTGACATTGAAGACTGGAGTAATGATGCTGAAAATACAGCTTTGGAATAAGGTGGTACAGAGGTGCCAGGTTTTTGTGAATGGGGTTTCGGTGTCAGCCTAACCCATCAACATGTCATTTCAGACACAATACGAACAGACGGTGCTCTGGCTCCTCTTCTGTTGCGCTCAATTTTCCTATAAGAGGACAGAGTGAAAGAACTGAGCTATTATCTTACTGCTATTATCTCATGACACCAAAACATCAGCATCATCACACCACAGAATGTTCTGGCAGAAATCACAGAATAAAACAAAAATAAATGCATAATGTTACCGGAAATGATTTTGTCAGAAAGGAACTGGTGACCGTGTTCTGGTGATCATCAATCAGTTGACATTTCAAATAAGATTCACTGGGAAACACCTGCTCTTTTTGTAACATTAAGGCCCAGTGACCTGACCTCTTCCCCTAGGGCTTCTCGTACACTCAACCTGATTTATGTCAAGACACTAAACACAAGCTTTTATTGGGGCAATTCAGGGGGTTTTCAAGCTATTCAGAGCAAATTAAGGACCATTTGAAGCCACTTCTATATGAAACCCTGCAACTAACACTGAGAAATACAATCAGAAGTTAAAGGGATAGTTCACCCAAAAATGAAAATGTTGTCATCATGTACTCGCCCTCATGTCGTTCCAAACCTGCATGAGTTTCTTTCTACTGTTGAACACAAAAGAAGATATTTTGAAGAATGTTGGTAACCAGACAGTTGATGGCACCCACTGACTTCCATAGTAGGAAAACAAATACTATGGAAGTCAAATGGGTCTGTTTGGTTACCAACATATTACCTTCAAAATATCTTCTTTTGTGTTCAACAGAAGAAAGAAACCCATACAGGTTTGGAAATCTCTGTGAAACAGGTTTGGAACAACTTCTAATTAGGCCTCCATCTAATGAAATCACCAGGTTTCTCTATAAAAAATACTACTAATTATTTATATTTAATTATGCAGGTATGAATAAGACAGACAAGGTATAAAGAAAATATAGTAAAATAAGAAATACAATATCGAAAAAGAAACGTGACTTTCTTCAGTCACTGGGACATTATGAAATACCTCAGGAAGGCTGCATGACCAAAACATATTAGATATCAAGCAAGCTATAGCAGTGTAGGGTATTTTATTTGTAATACACAAGCATTCAATTGTGGCGGAGTGTATTTACTAAACAGTTTTAAGAATTTATCATTTGGTTAAATGATTACATTAATACGATGATTACGTTAATATTTAAATGAAATAATTTAATATAATCTAATGCCAAGAGCACCAAAATACTAAAACAAAATCCAATGAAATCAGGAAGTTTCGCTATAAAAATCAATTGTTTAGATCCCTGACTTAAGTTGTCCATGTTAAATTAAACAATATTTCTTAAATGTTTAAAGTTTATTTCTAATATCTCGTTCTGACTTTGTTGTTTTCTGCCTTCAAACATTCCTGGGAAGTTATAATGGGTTAACAGAACATAGGCTTACTATAAATCCATGTGATCAGAAAGCAGCAATAGTGTTTGTTCGTATTTTAATTTGGGAGACTAAACAGACGTAAAGAAACATTGATGACAGCACTCATTACCCTGGCAAACATCAGCTCCATGACCTCAAGCGCTAGAATAAGGTTATAAACGACTGTAGGACAAACACAGCAGCTTGTTCCATAATATTTAAAATGCAACAATGGCATTTGCCCAAACTATGAGAGAGTGACATAAGATCATTCCTACAAAGAGATGTGCTTAAATAAAGTTTCAAAATGTCAGTGTAACTGCAACAAGACATTAAGAAACTTAACAGAAAATGAAGAGATCAGTGAGTTAAGAGATCATGTGTGAACAAGACCTTTTCAAAAATATCGGTAAATTCGTTCTGGCAATTTCCCGGTGAGAAGTTTTAACATTAACAGTAAATTACCGGTATTATGTTGTGTGTGAACAGAGAATGAAGATAATAAATTATAGAACTTGTAATTACAAGCTGAACCACCTGACCACAGCAGATTTAAAGGGATAGTTCACCTACAAATGAAAATTATGTCAGTAATTACTCACCTTCATGTTGTTCCAACCCCGTAAGACCTTCGTTCATCTTCAGAACACGAATTAAGATATTTTTGATGAAATCTTCTTCAGGGATTGAACTTGCCGGCCTCGAAAAGTTATTAAAGACATCGTTAAAATTGTCCAAGTGACTACAGTGGCTCAATCTTAAGTTTATCAAGCGACGAGAATACTTTTTGTGCGCAAAAAAAAACAAAAATAACGACTTTATTTCAACTATTCATTTCCTTCTCTGTGGGCCTCGAGTCAGTTCACTAGTGTAATAGCGTAAGCTTCTGTTGTTGTACGTCACACGCATCACGCACATGACCAGCGTCGGCCAATAGTGAGCCTACGTGTGACGTAGCCCTACGGAATCACACTACGTTAACTGACCAGAGGCCCAAAGAGATGGACATGAATAGTTGAAATAAAGTCGTTATTTTTGTTTGATTTTGCGCACAAAAAGTATTCTCGTCGCTTGATAAACTTAAGATTGAGCCACTGTAGTCACTTGGACTATTTTAACCAGTGGTGGACGAAGTACACATACCATGTACTTGAGTAAAAGTAAAGATACTCAAGGTAAAATATTACTCAAGTAAAAGTAGAAGTGCTGCCTTTAAACATTCACTTGAGTAAAAGTACAAAAGTATTTGCCTTCAAATGTACTTAAGTATCCAAGTACTTTGATTTTTTTATGGCTATAATATATTATATATGTGTGTATATATTTGAATTGAATTAATTTTTTGTGTGTTTAATTTTGGAGGGAAGGGGACTGTTCCCATAAGGTATAAAACATTTACAGCATTTACTGTATATATTTTTCTCCAGCGCCTATGGTCATAATTATTAACATCTTTATGTTATGATACATTCACATAAACCTGCACAACGCCATTATATATATATATATATATATATATATACACACACATACACATATTCAAAGATGTTATATATATATACAGTATATATATATATATATATATTCTATGTTATGGGAGCAGCCAATTTCCCTCCAAAATTAAACACAAAAACGTATTTTTTTCTGGGAGTAGCCTAGCAGAAAACGTGTTTCTGCTAGGCTACTCCCCAGAGTCATTTTAGTGGCAACGTAAGCAATGTACATTATGCGTCAATACTTACCAATAATTGCTGCAATAATAGCTGCTGCTCTCTGTCCCGCTTAAAATCATTGTCAACGCGATTTGTTTGGAACTATTGAGAGCTACACGAATAACGTGACCGCGCGGCGGCGAGATCACGGTCACAACTATCTATGTTCGCAACTCTCATGTTTTACGGCTCTGATTCGCGCTCGACCGCCAGACAATTTCAAAACAAAGCGCGCGCGCGCTGTACTGTGATTGGTGGCTCGTTTGACTAGTTACGTTTTTATCCACTCATAAATAAAAAGGAAGGACTGATTTTGAAAATGTAGTTGAGTAAAAAGTAAGATATTTGACTTTGAAATGTAGTGGAGTTAAAGTAAAAGTCTCCCAAAATGTAAATACTTGAGTAAAGTACAGATACGCAAAAAAGCTGCTTAAGTACAGTAACGAATTACATTTACTTCGTTACTGTCCACCACTGATTTTAACGAAGTCTTTAATAACTTTTCGAGGCCGGCAAGTTCAATCCCTGAAGAAGCCTATGGACTAGTATGGAGGAGTGATCCAGCTCTCAGATTTCATCAAAAATATCTTAATTCGTTTTCCGAAGATGAACGAAGGTCTTATGGGGTTGGAACAACATTTTCCTCCCATGTCATTCTTTTTTCCACCAACATTTACATTTGTGATGACTGGCATGATATGGCATCACAAGAATTTTGTATTTTGGTACCGATGTATGTATCTTAAATGACGGAAAATGCATTGTGTGAACAGCACAACCAGAAGAGGACGTTCCGGTAATTTTACTGTAATTTACCGGGATTGCTGTGAAAGGGGCGTAGATATGTTTGAGTTTAGTAACTGTAAAATCTTAGAACAATTTGTTAAATAGAGAAACAAATACAAAATATTTAAGATTTGAAGCTACTTGCACAATTTGACTCATTTTCTTTGGAATAAGCAAGTTAAAGAACAAACAGCTGTAGCTAAAGTTTACAAATGGTCCTCTAGTGTGACTGATAGTGCGCAGTGAAGGAGAGCAGGCTGTCTGGACTCACACTGAGATGTTTTCATTCAGATACTGATGTCATGTCCTGAATCAGTCTCTCCGGCAGACGTGTGTCTCGCGGCATGAAACAGGTCAAAGCAGGGGCCAAGAGGAGGGAAAACACACAACATACCTGTCTGTCAGTTATGCCACACACTTTTACAGAGAGAGAAATTACAGTGCAATGCACAACCTAATGAGTTCAAAAGAAATGCCTTGGAAAAATAATGGAATTATCCTAAACGTAATAGAAATACACTACCATCGGCAAAATTAGGATATGTCATTATCAGTTGGCAGTTGTGCTGCTTCATATTTTTGCGAAGATCTTTCAGGATTCTTTGATGAATAAATCTTCTGTAACATAATTACTGTCACTTTTGATCGATTTAATTGCACCCTTGCTGAATAAAACCATTAATGTCTTTAAAAAAAAATTCTTACTGAACACAAACTTTTAAACTGTAAAGTGTTTGTTATGTATTTAAAATACAGTATTGTTGTTAAGTGTTTATTCAAGGTCAACAGTATGAAATAACATTTTGAATATCAACGATAAGTGTTGCAGACAGTAAAGCAAAATCTAAACATAGTGTTTCATAATGACACATAAGCACTGATTCACTATTCAAATAGTTACTATTGTGAGAACAAATCAATGCAAGATTATGTGCTTTGTCCAGCTGTCTTTGAACCTAAGAACAGCTTTAAATGATGCTGAAAAGAAATATCAGCTTTACTTTATACATAGATTTGATGAGGCAGCTGTGAAGTTGTGTTTTCAAACACACCTTTTCCATCTGTCCATGCAGTCGTTCTCATATTAGTCCCAGAGTGTTTCAGTGGTTGCTGCAGCTGTAGGTGTCTTTGTCTCCTCACACAAACAGTCAGCAGTGGGGTTTCTCTGCGTCCGGATACGAGGCAGACCTCCGAATGCCCATGCACTGCATGGAAATGTGTGTGGCTGGAACACAGAGGTCACCACACAGCAATGCTTTGCTCCACAGACCTTGACCACATCGTGCATTCAAGGTCTGAAGAAGACAAACAAGCTAGAAAGAAAATACACTTTCAGCACATGTTGCAACTTGCAAGAAAGCCAACATCTGAAAAAGAAACGTGACATTCTTCATTTCCTAGGACAATATAATACCTCAAGACTAAAATATATATTGCCATGCCAATACATAATATATTTCTAGCAAGCGGCGGCAGTGTGAAGGATTTTCAATATGTCCAACACATCTGCAAACATTCAGGTGTTTATTTACTAGACAGTTTAAGTGGATTCTTTTATCAGCCAAAAATGTTCATTTTATTAATTGAATTCAAAATATGAATTAAATATCTAACTTAAGGTTAAAATGCCAACAGTGTCAAAATAATAAATAAACAAACAAATAAATAAATTAAATTTTAAATTAAATATTTTAATCTAATTTAAGGGTAAACAAGTGCCAAAATATAGATTAAAATAAATAAATAAAAAATTTAAAACGTTTTATTAGCATTTTTTTTATCAGCCAGGGGATTTAAAATTATAATTTAATTAAATAATTGAGTTCAATTAATAGTTTAATTAAATACAATTTCAGACTGCCCCGTTTTCACCTCTACCTCTGATTTTTGTCAGTCAGTGTCGGTGTGTCTTCATGTATTTGTGTTCAGATGCCGTGAGGAAACCTGCTGGCAGTGTGTGTGCTACTGCTAACATCCTGTCGTCTGCTGTCCACAACTGTCTGCGTCTGTGCCACAATTGTTTAGGGCCTTTTCCAATTCCATCACCGTCATCATGTTCGTCAAAGGAATTTTTACAATGCAGTACAGTAGTTTATAGGAGGGGCGACAGTACATGGAATCTTACACTACTGGAATTCCAGGCCACAAATTAATAACCTTGACGTTTTTGCATTTTGCTGAATGCCAGGAATCTATTATGTCATTTAAAGGGGTGGTAAAATGCCCCTTTTTACAATATGTAAAACAAGTCTCTGTTGTCCCCAGAGTGTGTATGTGAAGTTGTAGCTCAAAATACCCCACAGATCATTTTTCACAGCATGTTAAAATTGGCCCTTTTTGAGGGTCAGTAAAAACGCGTCGTTTTGTGTGTGTTCCTTTAAATGCAAATGAGCTGCTGCTCCCGGCACAGAGGGCGGAGCTTCAAGAGCTTGTGTGTGTGTGTGTTAGCGTTAGCAGCAGGTCCGATTACCTCATGCAGACAAGCACTAAAATGTCAGAAACTGTTCTGCCTTTTATGTTTAAACTGGAGTCGGACAAAGATGGAGAGACTCAAGAAGAAGTGACAACATGTAGAATTCAACAGGACGTCTCTGAATGGTTAGTTGATGAATTTATGTTGCTGATGTGGAGTTAACTATCTTCAATTAGCAAATTCTGTCATGATAATCTATACAACGCTTGTGTGGGAACTGTTGTGAGATTCCTAGAGTGACATTATATTGCATGTGAAAAGATGGATGCGACAGCTTGAGCAGAAACTCACACATGTGCTGTGAGTGTAGTCAGTCCCTACCAGCCGTTTGTTGTAGTCCTTAAAAAAACGATTTCTTTAAAGGAAAATATCTCCCTTTGCTTTAAACTTTGAGCGATGTAACTTACAGATGTTGTTTATGCTCAAACAGCAACATTACACACTAACTAAAGTTAGACAAGTAAGATCATAATCAACCAGCCTTTTAAAGCCACAAATATCCATATAGCCTCTGAAAAACACTTTACACATATTATTAGCACATTAAAGACATTTGCAGATAATAATGAATCTGTTCACTATATATTTTTAAACAAATACTGCATAATTGTTTGATGTTTTACCATGTGATTTTTCAAAATGAAATAAATTCTATTTTAATTTGTTTTCCTTGACATGTAAAAGATAACATTCAGGACTACTTCCACTTTCTGTTGAAGAGCAGATCTACATTTTATTCACTAAAATAATTATGCAAATTAGGTTGGCCAGTGGTGAATACAATGCACTCAAAATAAATGCTGATTGCAATTTGCATAATGCATAATCTCGTAGGTCGGTCCTGAGTGCTAGTAAAAAAAAAAAAAAAACTACTATCTTTCATACTTGATCAAAACGCTCTGTAAGAATTGCAATACATTATTAAAAGGTTGAGATTTTTCTTGAGGTTTTTTTCTGATGACATCAAAAATCATTCAGTTGCGCAATAATAAACAGACCAAAACAGTGTTATTAGAATCTTTTTCAGCCAGGTGGTTTTAAACTATAATTTAGTTAAATCATTTACTTTAATGAATATTTAAATTAAATAATCCAATTTAAGTGTATAAGCCAACAATAATTTAAAAAAAATTTAAATTAAAGCTCCCCTAAGAAAGCACTTCTTCTTTTTTTGACAATATCATCTCTGTTCCATATATTTTCTTCCTAGAAGCACTTCACAGATTAAACTGGAATGCAGTGTTAAACTAACAGGGCCAAAGGGCCCCGTCTGGACGCAGGGGACACGGCAGCACGAACACGTTTATCGCACCGTCCACTGCTGTTTGCTCAAGTGACAACCGCATCCTGTCTGAAAAGTGTCACTCTCGTTTTCAGACCTCTGCAGCCGAAGCAGACTGTCCCGTATCACACGCTTATCACCCGCCTCGAACAGGCCACAGCGCTGGCTGAAACTCAGACATCTGCACGCTACAGGACGGTGCAGAGGAAGAGAACAGAGGATACGGTAAGGTATATCAGAGTTTGGAACGAGACTTTGAGATAACTTCTGCATTCCCTAACAGACTGTTTGTGCACTTAAAGGGATAGAATACCACAAAATTAAGTTCTGCCATTATATACTTACTGAAAAATATTTAGCTTTTACGTATTTTACATGTTCAGGTAAAGTAGTCCTTTAACCCCTCTTTTAATCTATCAGAAGATAAAGATGGATTGAAACGGATGAGGGATGAAAAGATGCGCTGCCCTCACCCTCTCAGTTTATCTTGGCGCTTTGTTTGTTATTTTAGCCTCAATGTTTCATGTCAGAATTCTTGTGTTTTTTTTGTCAAGAAGAGCGATTCTGAATCCGAACCAACAGCTTCCAGGGGCTCTTTCAGGGGCCGGTGAGCGCTCGTGAGCGATGGATGATGGGACTCTCATTAGCTGACTCGAAGAGAAGCTGCTGGTGTTAGTTCAGGGTCAGTTCTCCTATTCACACAAGCTTCTGTGTACACAAACATGTCCAGAGCTTTCACACATCAAGATCCTCTAAAAAAACACACTAACTGCTTCATCAAACATTGCAGCAAAAGAAAAAGTTAAATTTAGATATATTAAGTACATCTAAACAGCCTCATTCAGAGATTTGCTGAATTGTTTTAAAATAATAATAAAAAAAATACACTAAAAACAGTAATATTGTGAAATATTTTTACAATTTAAAACAACTGTTTTCTATTTGAATATATTTTAAAATGTCATTTATTCCTGTGATCAAAGCTGAATTTTCAGCATCATTACTCCAGTCTTCAGTGTCACATGATCCTTCAGAAATCACTCTAATATGATGATTTGATGCTCGAGAAACATTTCTGATTATTATCCGCTTAATATTAAATTCCTAACTAAATTTCCTTCAAATTTTTGGTGCAAGAACTGTAAAAAAATGTTGTGGTCACTTTAGCGAAATGGACTTTAGAGGAAAGATTTTAAAGTTGAACTGATCTGTATGTATAGAGAGACTACGGAGCCCCCCTAGTCCCACTTTGTCAAAAAAAAATTATTATAACTATCTCGTGGCCTCAAGATAAGTAAGAGACAGGGGAAAAAAAATATATAAAATAAAATAAAACCTTAATTTGCATTGTGTTGTATTTGTATTGTTAGGAAAAATATAACAAAAAAATATAACAAAAATTAAAACCTCTTAATTTATCTGTATTGGTGGTTTAGGAAGGCGGATAAGAAACGGAAAAGCAAAAATAAAATACTGCAACAATAAAAATGCTACAACAGAAGACAAATAATAGACTGATAGTTGTCCTCAACTCATTATCTACTGAATGATTATCTGCTAAAGCAGTGGTCACCAACCTTTTCAAGCCTAAGATCACATCCCAAGTCCAAATGTAAACCAAGATCTACCACTTGCAGAAAATGATGAAAAAACAAGGCCACAATGTAGTTCTACTTTGACATTCTTTGTTGCCTGTCAGTCACTAGCAAAATATTTATTTAACTATACAAATAGTATATAACTATACAAACTGTCAACTATAATTCAACATTTTCAACAGTAATATAACATTAAGTATATATCCACAGGCTTATTACTCATATATAAACACAATAATCAGTCAATTACAGGCCTAAGCCAATAATGTACTGTTTCATTTTCCCTTTTAAAACAGGCTATTTCAAATCAAAATGGTAAGTGCAAGTAGCATACAAAATATTATGACAACAGTCATCCTTCAATTGTTCAAAAATATTTTCACACAAATTACATTCCTACTACTATTCATTACCTCAATAATCAATACAATTACAGGCCTAAAACAGTCATGTACAGGACTGATTCTCTTTCCCGTTTCCAACAACATAAAACACAGATCTCCTTTTAACAATAGCCGATACAGGGTTTTTCCTGGCTCAAAATGAGGCGGAGGTGGTAAAATCGTAACACTAGGGGGGTCCGGGGGCATGCCCCCCGGGAGAAAAATTTGTGCATTTTAAAGATAAATTCATTAATCTGGTGCACTTTGAGTCACTCGAATCTGTTGTTAAAAATAAAAAATAATCCACCTGCCAACCACCCATATTCTTTGATTTAGATATCTGCATCTGATCATCACATTACAATTATTCAATTAAGCATGATAATATGGTAACATATCACACTGAAGTACGGTAGGCTGATTTAAAATTAACATTTATTTAAATTAAAAGTTCTTCTTTTGGCAAAATTACATTTCCTTTATAGCCTAAACAGAGGCTTTAGCCTACTCCCTTTAAACTTAAATTGTCAATGTTTCATTTTTGAAAACACTCTTATCGGAATATTTTTTTTTACCTTTATAAAGGGCATTTTCCCCCTAATTTTATTTAATGTACTGGTATGCTCTAAATTTCATTTCAAATTCTTACATTTTATCAATACATTCAATTAAAATAATAAGACAAGGCTGTTACCAATCAAATTAAATAATTTACATTGAAAAATTATAACTGTATTAAATGAGATTATGAGATTGTTTTGAATATTTTTTGAATATACAAATAAGGAATGTTGAAAAGAATGATACTTTGAAACTAAACCGCCAGTAGAAGCTGCAGGTCTTAATGAGCGAGTCATTGAGTCGTTCATTCAAACGATTCGTTCAAACGGCTGATTGATTCAGAATGAGGCGGTTTAATAATGGGTAACGTTAATTGAATCTTTGACTCGAGCGATTAGGTCAAAACGCTGAATCATTCAGTAATGAATAATGGATGAGTGTTGCTGTGAGATGCGCTGGTTCTGATGTTTGGAACTATTTTAGCTGCTGAAACAGAACAAAAACAGTAATTACGTCTAAAAATGTAAGTAACTTAATTTTAACTATTTGTTTATTGAACTGTTATGAAATCAATATCTTGGTTTCAATCGTGCTTGCATTCAGGAAAACAGCACTCTGGTCGTGTGTAGTCTATAACGTTATATTGTTTCTTAACTATAAATTTGACGGAGGCGGCCGCCTCATAATTGTCTATGCAGGAAAACCCCTGCAGATTTCAATATAGCAATAGCCTACTCCCTCACCGTTGTGCCATCGTTTCGTTAGCTTGCGTATCGTTAGCTTGAAGAGCTTGATGTGAGCGTAGTGTGAAGTGGCTGAGCTGGTTAAAGCGTAAAGCCTTGTTTATACTCGACGCGTCCGCATGAGCCAAAAATGACGTCATTGTAACGGCGCGCGCGCCTCCGCATCCCCTGACACCATTTACTACACACAGTAGGCTCACACATGGTGCATTTTTAATTAATAAATAATAATGAATACAAATATTGGTGTTTTTTCTCTGATTTTGAAAACTCTTCGCGATCAACTTAAAATGCTTCCAAGATCGACTTGTCGGTCGCGATCGACGGGTTGGTGACTCCTGCGCTAAAGGAATAAATCTAAATGTATCTAGACGTTTTCTTAGTAGTTTTCAATATTCTCAGCAGCATTGCTTTAATTCAGAGACACATTTCTCCGAGACGGTCTGTCAGCACACGGCTACTCTGCTAATCACCGCTAAAGCCATCAAAGCACAGCTTTCTAACAATTCCACCGCCTTCAGTCATACATTTCAACATAATTACTGTCATCAGCCGGGATAAGAAGTTCAACAGAAGCTGGTGAAAAATCCTTCAGCGGCTTTGATTGAGTTTATGATGAGGCCAAAGGTCAGCAGGGTGACAAAGAGAAATAACCTCAGCGAACAAAGCCTTCCGTCGGCCCTCGCCCACGTCTGTGCCCGAGCCCCGTTTTCACCCCTGCTTCCCTGAAGAGCAACGAACCGGAAAAATGCATGTTACTCTAAGAGGAAAAGAAAGACTAGACAACAAAGACGAAAGGGTGCAGAGAGAGAGAGGGTTCTTTCAGTGAGAGGCTAAAGGTGATAAGTGTCTCTCAGGAGGCGCCGTGGTTTGAAGAGGATCCGCTGGTGGGCCTGGACTCACTGCATGTGCTGAATGGACTACAGGACACCATTATGCTCCAGTCAAAACCTCGGGATTGAGTTACGGCTGCGCTTCAAAGGGGACGAGTGCATTCAGCTCTATACCTGGCGTTCCACTTCACCTGCCCCGTCTTCTTAACTTCCGCTCTCTTCTCTCTCTCTCCCTTTCCTTTCATTAAGCATTAACAGCATGTTTCCGTTAGAAATTAGTGCAAATGCTTTTGTGCAACACCAGGGGCGGGAAATGCCAGAATTGGCTCCCTTTCAATTTATGAGTGTGAATGTGCAGTTGAATTAGAATTAGAATTACATTGGAGAGCTGACATCAATACCTGTTGTCAATATGCCAAAACAAATGAACACTTTTAACAATTAAGGTTTTTGTTTTTGACAAACGGCACCACTACCGTTTCAAAGTTTGTGGTCGTTTAAATGTTTTAAAAAAAAATCTCTTCAGCTCTCAAATGCATTTATTTGATCAAAAATACAGTAAAAACAGTAATATTGTGAAATATATTACAATTTAAATGAATTGTTTTCTATTTGAATATATATTTTAAAATGTAATGTATTCCTGTGATGCAAAGGTGAATTTTCAGCATCGTTCTTTTCTTATTATTTTGTAATATTATGATATTTTTGTGTAAACCGTGATAGATTTTTAATTCAAGCTTCATTGATGAATAGAAAGTTTAAAGGAACAGCATTTATTTGAAATAGAAATATTTTGAAACATTATAAATGCCTTTACTGTCACTTCTGATCAATTTAATGTGTCCTTTAATTATTACATTTCTAATATATACATATACACTCACCTAAAGGATTATTAGGAACACCTGTTCAATTTCTCATTAATGCAATTATCTAATCAACCAATCACATGGCAGTTGCTTCAATGCATTTAGGGGTGTGGTCCTGGTCAAGACAATCTCCTGAACTCCAAACTGAATGTCATAATGGGAAAGAAAGGTGATTTAAGCAATTTTGAGCGTGGCATGGTTGTTGGTGCCAGACGGGCCGGTCTGAGTATTTCACAATCTGCTCAGTTACTGGGATTTTCACACACAACCATTTCTAGGGTTTACAAAGAATGGTGTGAAAAGGGAAAAACATCCAGTATGCAGCAGTCCTGTGGGCGAAAATGCCTTGTTGATGCTAGAGGTCAGAGGAGAATGGGCCGACTGATTCAAGCTAATAGAAGAGCAACTTTGACTGAAATAACCACTCGTTACAACCGAGGTATGCAGCAAAGCATTTGTGAAGCCACAACACGCGCAACCTTGAGGCGGATGGGCTACAACAGCAGAAGACCCCACCGGGTACCACTCATCTCCACTACAAATAGGAAAAAGAGGCTACAATTTGCAAGAGCTCACCAAAATTGGACAGTTGAAGACTGGAAAAATGTTGCCTGGTCTGATGAGTCTCGATTTCTGTTGAGACATTCAGATGGTAGAGTCAGAATTTGGCATAAACAGAATGAGAACATGGATCCATCATGCCTTGTTACCACTGTGCAGGCTGGTGGTGGTGGTGTAATGGTGTGGGGGATGTTTACTTGGCACACTTTAGGCCCCTTAGTGCCAATTGGGCATCGTTTAAATGCCACGGCCTACCTGAGCATTGTTTCTGACCATGTCCATCCCTTTATGGCCACCATGTACCCATCCTCTGATGGCTACTTCCAGCAGGATAATGCACCATGTCACAAAGCTCGAATCATTTCAAATTGGTTTCTTGAACATAACAATTAGTTCACTGTACTAAAATGGCCCCCACAGTCACCAGATCTCAACCCAAGAGAGCATCTTTGGGATGTGGTGGAACGGGAACTTCGTGCCCTGGATGTGCATCCCACAAATCTCCATCAACTGCAAGATGCTATCCTATCAATATGGGCCAACATTTCTAAAGAATGCTTTCAGCACCTTGTTGAATCAATGCCACGTAGAATTAAGGCAGTTCTGAAGGCGAAAGGGGGTCAAACACAGTATTAGTATGGTGTTCCTAATAATCCTTTAGGTGAGTGTATATTCATAACTTATTATTTACATCACAGTTTGATTTGATTCTATTGATTATGCAATATATTGAAGTTCAGTACAGCCATCCAAGTGCATGTATTAATGAAAACCTTATAACAAATAAAACATTCTGTTTTTGAATAAATTTAATAAATTGTGTTTTATCGTGAATAAAGCACAGCTATTGACCAATCAGAATCAAGGAACTAACCGTTTTATAAGTGCAAACATCTTAAACACTGACATCTAATAATCCTAAAACCACCCCATCATTTGTATGATACAGTAACAAATAATTGGTAATAATAATAATAAAAAATATGTATTATTAAAAACTACAGTAATTTTATCCTTAAATTCAAATTTGAATTCTTGAAATGGAATTTAAAAAGCATTCTCAAACCTGAATAAAGTACAATCCTGGCACAAGATAAGAATCACCTTATCTTTATTTATTATTGTTTTGATATGGACACAGTCCATGAACTGAAACCATAGTGGCTCACATTCAACATTTCCAAAGCACTGACTCACTTGTTTTGCCACTGAAGTGTTTTGCCATTTGCAGTTTCAATTTCTTCACAAAGTTCCCTCACAGGCATTAATTCAGCTTGTACAAGTATTCTTAGCCGCCTCCAAAAAGTAAATATTTTCAGGCGTGTATCTACTGTACAATGTCTCACATATTCAGTTTCTTTCTTTTCACGAAGGTGTGGCTTTATTTAATTTACCTGCCGTTTCACAGGACAGCATCTGTGGGCATGTGTTGCTAACCGCTGTGTTGACACCCTTTGTTTGTAGATACCATAGAAAACTTTCGCTGCCGGCTGCAATAATCGCATACTTGATGAATCATGCACATTATCACAGGAGAGCTTACTGTAAGCGACACAGATTATCATCTTATTCAGAAGTGTTTACTACTAAACCTTCATACATTCTTTAGGCTCAAGTATAGCAATTGTTTATTCTGAGGAATCATGCGGAAAAACTCTACATAACATGGTAATCTTGTGCATTGACGCTCATTGGCTGGATGATAAGGATGAATGTCCTCATGTAAAAAGATCGTAAACAACCTTATCTACATTTTCTAAGTGAATATTATGCTGGTGTATCTCTCTCTGTGATGCTTGTGTGCAGCGCATTTTATTTCTAAACCCAGGATAACAGCTTCACACGGCCAACCGAACACCCAGTGCATGGAGGAACTCCTTTCCGAGGAACAAATACATGCTTGAGTAAATATGAAGTCATTTGCCTCATACCTGGGATGGAGTAATATTTTGACTATAGGTAAAAAAATAAAATAAAAAAACTTTCTGCATCAAAGAATCCTACACAATTAAAGTGAATTGTATATTCGTATTGACCTTAAAGGCTGATGCTAAAATATTTTCTAGTTTCAAGTTTATTATATTTATAAAGCACATTTAAAACAACCTTGGTTGACCAAAGTGCTGTACAAAATATAGCTATCTAAATCCATACAAACATTAAAAACAACTTTCACAAAACATTGAACGCACAAGAATACAAGTAGGTTTTTAAAAGATTTCTGAACTCAGACACTGTGTAAATGTTTAATGAGTCAACTATGAAAGCTTGTTTCCCTATCAGTCAGTCACGTTCGACGTTCGAAAAGACTGACGTTGTGCGATATCATTTGGTAGCCCAGTCACCTTCAAGTGGTTACAACCCAGACAGCAACATAGTGTCTGCCCAGATCCCAGACTGATCTCATGAAATGGCGTATGTATGACACGCAAATTCGTATTTTCATTTTTGGCGTGCTATCAACACACATAATCGCTTTTCAGCGTGTTTATCAACGCCTTTGACTTAACGTTATATTACTGTATTATGTATATATAAATATATGACCTACCCCAACCCCGTCCCTAAACCTACCCGTCACTGGGGTTAATACCATTTATGAGTCTTCTCCTACCATCCTAGGAAAAGAAATATCGCTCCACAGATGTAGATATAGATTTTGCTTCGTTTCGCTCGGACATTTAACGGCGTACACATACACGCGGAATCACTCGGACATTTAACGGCGTAGACATACACGCAAAAGATTTCGGCGTGGACAAACACGCGGATAGCTCAAAATGCGTATAGATAACACGCCACTTGAATTGAAAGTGGCGTGTATGTTTACGCAAAGTCATGATGTCATGTTGCAGATCCGGCCCACCAGAGCCGGCCCGAGCCTTTTGGGGGCCCTAAGCAGAATTTGATTTGGGGGCCCCCTCCCACTACGCGGAGTCACCTGTGCTTGACGATTATTGACACAAATATCACGCAATAATGATACATTATAAATTAATACAATGAGGTTATGTATAAATACAAAATAAATACTTAATAAAAAATAGATAGCCTACTTAAATATTTTTTTAACTTTACTCTTTTACTAACTCTTTGAAACTTCTTAAAACAAACTGTCTCAAAACATATCAAATAAATTATTTGCTAAAATAATGACAACTGAGAAAATCAAAAACATAATAAGAGCAAGGGTTCAACAATGACAATTATTGTTGAAAACTGTAAAAAATATTATTATTTCTCAACTGTCTCAATACAGTGTAACTGTCCACAGCATCTTTTTATTATTATTATTATTTTTGTAACAGACTTTGTTGGATTGTACATGACAGAATCCAACAAAGTCTGTTACTATTACACCGGTAATGATGTACTGGCGCTCGTTGTATCTGTGTGTGTATGCACTGTATTTTTCCCCTCGGGGCTTGCCGTATATAGGAATGGTTCAATGCTGCACAAAACATACCGTAAATAATCATGCAAACATACTTTTATTTTGCTCTTTTTTTCTCCTCCTCTGTCATTTTCTTCGTTCTATTTTCGGCACCAGAGGGATACGTCCTTTTTTGTGACATGGCTTAACATTACCGCGAGTCCGCAACTATGCGCAGTTGCGCACGAATTGTCTATGCACGCGCGAGGTGTCTATTATGCGCATGACTTAAACGCTGGCAGACACAGCAGCAGTTGTAGGGAGGTATATTGATCATGAAATCTGAATTTTCTTGTCTTTAATTATTCATTCATTCATTCATTCATTCATAATAATTCATTCATTTATGTCATTTGTTTAAGTCATCTAAAAAAATATTTTTCGATTTTTCGACTCGATTGGGGCCCCCCCCCGGTGGCCAAGGGGCCCCAAGCAGCCGCTTAGTTCGCTTATGCCTCGGGCCGGGCCTGCGGCCCATATCTGGTACACATGGATTCCACACTTACCCGATGTGGGCCGGATCTGGGCAGACACTATGTTGCTGTCTAGGAAAACAAGCCAATGGACATTTAAGTGCAGTGATCACACCCCTGGGTGCTTCAACAAATACAAGAGCAATATGCCTAAAAGAGCAAGCAAGGGTGACATTGCGTCTTTTTCAAGATGGCATTCCACCTGTGTGTTTCTGGATGCGTTCCTTTCCTGGCCCCGTCTGACAGCCACGATACCGTGTCTGAGCCGTAAGCACGCTGAGGCAGCATTCGTTGATGTATCATTCTCTCACTGCGGGAACATGACTGTTGCGATATTAGAGAATACCAATACCTTGAAAAAGGTGGAGTTCCCGTTCAGTGAATACACAGGGTGATCTGAGGATTATAGTGGGAGAAAAAAGTGAATTTTATATCCGTATTGACCTTAAAGGCTGATGCTAAAATATTTTCTCTGTGTAAATGTTTAATGAGTCAACTATGAAAGCTTGTTTCCCTATCAGTCAGTCACGTTCGACGTTTGAAAAGACTGACGTTGTGCGATATCATTTGGTAACCCAGTCACCTTCAAGTGGTTACAACCCAGACAGCAACATAGTGTCTGCCCAGATCCGGCCCACATCTGGAAGGATTATAGTGGGAGCTCTCCTGCCGGGCCAGTCCCCATGGGCCTCACACTCCTCAGACATCACAGGCTGTGGAGTTTCTAATGAGGCTTCGGGTCCTTGGGGGCCCCAGCATCTCATTTGGGGCTCCCACAGAGGACCGGATGTCGATAGCTGTATCGGAGGGCGGGCTTGATTCCTCCAGGATTGAAGACTCAGCAGGTTGAGTCTGACCCAGAGTTGACGGCCTTTCTTTCCCGGGCCACCGTGAGCGTCAGGCTTGAGTGGAACCCTCCACCCTGTCCCAAACGTTTGCAGTTGGACGATTGGTATCTCGACGTGGAGCGTGCTACACAGCATCATGCCCCGTTTTCTTTCTTCCCGGAGGTGCATGAGGAGATCACAGAGTCGTGGAAGGCACCTTTTACTGCCTGAAGCAGCTTCGCGGTTTTCTCAGCTCTCACTACCCTTGATGGTGGGGCAGCCAAGGGTTACGCGGAGATTCCTCAGGTGGAGCGTGCAAATGTGGTGCATTAATGTCTGCAAAGTGCAGCCACCTGGCAGAATCACCCGCACCACCCATTCAAGGGCTAAGTTCTCGGTTGCACTCGCGACCAAGGCTTACAGTGCCACTGGACAGGCTGTCTCCACCTTGCACGCTATGGCCCTCCTGCAAGTACATCAGGCCAAAGAGGGCCCTCAAAGAGGGTAGTTCTGAGCCTGGGTTGATGCAGGAACTGTGTATGACGATGGACCTCAAAAAGTCACCATGCGGGACCTCAGCCAGACAATGTCCACCTTGGTGTTCCAGGAACGCCGTATCTGGAAAAACCTGTCTGAGCTGAAGGAAGCGGACAAAGTCTGCTTTCTCGACACCCCCATCACCCAGGCCAGCCTCTTTGGCGACACTGTTGAGGACTTTGCCCAGCAGTTCTTGGCTACAGAAGCAGACCGAGGCAATCAAGCACATCTTGCCCTGGAGGGATGCTGCTGCCACCAGACCCCAGCTGAGGGCATCCCCCTGTGGCGTCTACATCCGCTCCACTGCGGTCCGATCAGCAGCCAACATCCAGCCCGCAACGTCGAGCCACCCGCAGGAAGGCGACACAGCCCGGGTGACCCAGAGATTGAGGGAGCTGCTCCTGTCCAGGAGACGGTAAACGCACCGCTCCTTCCCCCGGAGGAGGGCCGGGTGGAGAATCTTTTGTTCATCAAAAAAGAGATTTCTTTTCAAAAGTTAGTTTTATATATATAAATTAATGCTTTTATTTAGCAAGGATGCATTAAATTACAGTAGTCAACATTTGAAGTGGATCAAAAAAGTTCATAAACGTTGTCCTAAGACAAGAACGGGTATTGTTCAAAAGGTTTTGATCCACTTCAAATGTTGACTACTGTAATAAAAAATGGTAGTAAACATTTATAATTTAACACTTTTTTTCTATTTCAAATAAATGCTGTTCGTTCAAACTTTCTTGTCATCAAAACATTCTGACAAACAAGAACAAAATATGAGACAGCACAACTGCTTTCAACATTGATAATAATAAATATTTCTTGAGCAGAAAATCAGCATATTAGAATGATTTCTGTAGGATCATGTGGCACTGATGACAACATTAATGTATTTTTGATCAAATAAATGCAGCCTTGATCTTACACTCTAAAAAATGCAGGGTTAAAAAATAACCCAACCTTAACCACGCCGCTGGGTCACTATAGGACAGAACACGCGCTGGGTTGGTTTGACCCAAGTGCTGGGTTTGTCCATTTAACCCATATTGTTGGGTCATTCATTTGACCCAACCAGTGGGTGAAATTGACCATCTTGCTGGGTTAAGTCTTACTCATGTGCTGGGTTATTTCCTGTATCATTGCCTTATTAAAATTAGTAACAAATATTTTTTTATATTACCGTACTAATGTAAAATAATGATTGTCTCTGTAATACAATAAACCAGAGAGGCCACTGTATATGTGATTTCAATCATTTATTTTATTTTTTTACATTTTTAATACATCTTTAATATTTTTTTCTAAACAATTATTACAATTATACAATGTATACTCATTCTAAGGTAAAAAAACATAACGGTTCATTAAGTAAGGTCTTTATACACCACTGAAAACATAGTTATGTATATGATATTGCATTTCTGTTAACAGATCCTCCTAAATACAGTATTACACAACGCACCTTTAAAGGTCAATAAGAAACTAATTTGAACTCTTATACGATTATGATTTCATTTATTAAGATGTGTTGATTTATTAAGAATAGCTACAAACATTTACAATATGACTAAATATCACAGGGTTTTCCTCACATTTGACAGAGGACGATTATTTTCCATTAATTTGATACACTGCTTCGTGTATTTAACATGAAAAACTAAATAAAACTTTGAAACCAAGATCACCAGCCTCCAGCAAAGACTCGGTCTCGATGACGTGGCCTGGAACAATGGCAACGGTCTGACGTGTCCCCCTCGTCGCATCCCTGATGCTCCAGTCATTTTGTAAATATTCATCCATGTTGGTCCCCAACTGTTGATTACACACAATCACTTAGAGTGTTGCAATATAACTGACATGCAAGTTTTTTGTGAAAGTATTTATATTTTTTTTATTGCAAACATTACCAAATATGGCCAAATGTGAAAAACAAACAAAATGTATATTTACACATCTAAATAGACAATTAGCAGTCTAAAATAGTCTGGGATTCAGGATGAGACAAAAACACGATTTGGAAAATGGATTCATGATGTACTCGCTCATTATAAACATTTTGTAAATTTTGAACACAAAAAAAAGTTATGGACTGCAGCTTTAAAAATTAACAAAAATCTATTTAAAAAAAATGCAATTTTATGTTGCAAACAGAGATTGCACCTTTAAATATTCTAAACCTAAATTAATTTCATAGTTATCAAGCATATCAAACTTACAGGTTGCATGTCAAGGACCTCTGAGCCTCTGTGTTGGGTCTGAAGCCCTTTCCTCCTCTCCTGTAACGTTAGATGGATGGGGGAAGCAGAGTTTGCAGGACCTTCAAAGCCATCAGCTAAACAATATGAGCATAATAAAGTTGCATTATCATTTAAATAGTATGCTGTATATAACAATTCATATTTCTAAAGTAGCATTTCTGACTTTTCTGCCCTGGTGTTTAAAATGGCGCTGTTGTGACAATAGCAAAAACTATTTATTGGCCTCAAACATCGCGCACTTGATCCATGACCACTGTCTTAGTAGTACTAAATTATTCTTAGTAGGCCTACCTCAGGTCCTAACAACTTATAATGGGTTCAGGGCGAGAACATGCTTAATATGAAATCGATTTATTTCTCATTGCCTCAGTCGCCGTTTGTAAAGATTGCACGTCCGACGTCATACAGTTATTATTTGATTTTTTTGGGTAAAAACGATCCTGGTTCCGACATAGACATTACAGAAGAAACACGCAGACTGTGCTGGAACTTACCCCCGTCGCTTCTTCTGACGAGAATTTCTTAAATGTGCCAGCAGACTTTAGTTTCCACACAGACTCGACTTTTTTCCCGCAGTTTTTACGCACGAGCCCTATAGGGACATAAACATAGGCTACTGCGCGTGCACGGGTTCATTCAAAACGCTTTCCTCACTTTTAATTACTAAACGTCCACAATAAATACGATATTTACGTGATGAAATTAAAATTTAAACTACATATTTCATTAAGGCTGCTGATATAGCTGGTTTACAATGTGGCATTTTGTCAAAAAATCTAACCGGCTAGCTGTTACTAATGTTTTACAGAATAAATACGTTATAGCCTACCCCTCGCACTTCCATATCAAAGACTGTATGCTGAACAGTGAAATTATTAATGTTAAAAATATTGGTAAACATATTAACTTACCATAAAACACTGCCTGCTCCGACCTCCGAGTGAAGTCCTCCTCGAGTCAGAAGTGAAGAATCCAGAAAGTTCCGCAAAGAATAAACCGGTTGCTGGGTCAAAATAACCCAACCAGCTGTTTATTTGTGAATTACCCCCTTACAACTCATTTTACCCAGCATGAGCAACCCATTAATGTGTTTACAGTGCCCCAAACAACCCAGCATTTTGACCCAGCACAATCAACCCAACAAATTGTTTACAGAAACAACCCAGCATTTTTTTGAGTGTATAGACCCCAAACTTTTGCACTTTTTATGTGGGTAAAAAGGTATTTAAGCATTTCTCGCTTTGTAGAAAATAAAAGAGCCAAGTGTTTAGTATCAAACGCAATCTCAGATGTCGTGACAGTGTTTCGCTCCAGTGCACGGCATGTTATGTCACACACCAAACCCCAGAAGGCTCATGTGCTGTAACTGCCAATATTCTGCTCTTTTAGCTGGTATGAACCAGTGTTCGTTCTGAACAGGGGCCTCAAGCTTCATCTCACGCAAAGTAGCCTCCCGTGACACTGAGAGCGCGCTAACACGGATCAGGGAGGAACCCCAAACACGCTTAACTGCTCACATACACACACACGCTGACAGGCGGCTCTTTTAGCCGGTTAATCCGCAGACTGATGGGAGAGACACGGCAGGCGTCTGGGACCTCCGGACTGGAGGGGTGTGAGCTGAAGTCACTCTGCTTGACCGACCCCCACTAACTCCTAATAAACACATCCATTAGCACTGCAAGGACAGGACACATGGTGGGCCACAGCTAGCTCTATTATACAAACTCCGATTTGATACTGGTGGGTTTTTTTTTCCAAACTAGTTGTCTGTGAACATAATTGATGTGTGTGATAGACGTACAAAGTGAACTTTCACATGTTCTGGAGTGGTTCTTGCTGGTGTAAAGAAACATGTATACAAGACTGTCAGTCAAATAATTTAGAAAATTAACAGCACACCTCTTCTTAATAAGACACATATTAAATAATAATTAGGGTTCGGGGCTTTGAAATTATGAGCAAGAGTGATTTTATGTTAGTCAGGCCATGAAAGACTTGACTAAAACAGTGGATTCCAATACAGTTTATTGCTAAAATATCACTATCAGCATTCAAAAGGTTGGGATTGGTAAGAATGTTTTATGTTTTTGAAAGAAGTCTCTTACGTTAACCATTTGTTTAATGATAAATACAGTAAAAACAATAATATTGTGAGATATTATTACAATTGAAAACAACTGTTTTCTATTTGAATACATTTTTAAATGTAATTTATTCCTGTGATCAAAGCTGAATTTTCAGCATCATTACTCCATCTTCAGTGTCACATGATCCTTCAGAAATCATTTTAATATGCTGATTTGATGCTCAAGAAACTTTCGATGTTGAAATCAGTTGCTTTATATTTTTGTGGAAACGATACTTTTTTTTCCAGGATATTTTTATGATAGAAAGCATTTATTTGAAATAGAAATATGTTGTAACATTATAAATGTCTTTACAGTCACGAATAGAAATAGAAAGTATGAATAGAAAGTTTTATGAATAGAAAGCTTCATATGAATAGAAAGTTCCAAAGAACAGTATTTATTTGAAACAGAAATATTTTGTAACATCTTTACAGTCACTTTTGAACAATTTAATGTGCCCTTGCTGAATAAATGTATTATTTAAAAAAAAAAAAAAAACGTACTGACCCCAAACATTTGAACGGTACTGTATATACTATGCTAGGCTTTAGATTTTGCCCCCAAAAATACAGTATTTTAAGGGGTGATTGTGATTTTGCAGAGTGGTCTTGGTTCTGTCACAGTCTTCGTCTGCACCTGTCTGTCTTAGTCATCTTCACTACACTTCCCAGAATCCTCCTCGTCTCCACACCTGTATTCACTCCCTCACTTACCAGCCTGTCCCTCGTTATCATCATCAGTGTCACCTGTTTTCACCTTGTTATGTCTGATTCATGCTTGTATTTAGGTTGCTTCTGTTCAGTCTGTCCTTGTCGGTCGTTGAACATGTTACGTGTTTATGTTACTTGTTAATGTGAGAGTTACCTTTTGCCTGTCAACCTGCCTGTACCTGTTTGTTGTTTTGGGAGATCTTAGTAAATGTTGGAATTGGAGATTTCTGTCTCAGCCTCTTCTTCATCCTGCACCATAACCCGTGACCGGTTCAGTATCTTTTCTCAGTCCTGGAATAAAAATGTTATTAAACAAATACAGTGCAAACTTTCCCTGATTTGGGCCCAATTCTCCCCTATCTACCCTAAAGTCCAGATAATCTAGATGGTTCTACAGATTATTTTATCTGATTTTCCTGTGTTAAGAGGTGTGTGTCTGCTTGGAAGAAAGTCAGGCCAGCACCAACCTCAAATAGTAAATATCCAACATGTTAAATATTTATGATCAGAAATCCTTATGAACTCAAACTTGCGAATTGTCTGTAAAAAGCAGTTCAAACACTATTATTGCCATTTCTTCTTGCCCGTCGTCCGCCATATTTGTTAACTCTAAGTCACGTTTGACCACAAGAGATTTTGCGAGATTTCCCGGGATTTCCCTTGTCCACAGTCGGGACTCTGGTTGTTTTGTGAATGGAATCTGTTAGTGTGTGTGTGGTGTGCTGTCTTGGTCACATTGCAACACTCCACACACTATTGGAACAAAACTATTAAATCGATCACTGTTCAATCTGTCTCTCACATCTCATAAGATTTTAAAAATATTTTAGTGTGGGCCAGCCTGTAGTAGATGAATCTGCACTATCAGTAATTAAGACTCTTGAAAAAGCTCTTGGTGATTGACGTCAATGCACATATATTTTTAACACATTTTTACTCTGTTGAGCGTGCGGTAGAGCAAGAAGACAGGATGATGAATGACTCTTTTTAAATTAGGAATGTAAAGTTCAGAGTTGGAATGTAAAGTTCTGAGTATGGAATATGTACAGTAGGAATGGTAGCCATCAAACACACTCTACATGTGTGAAAAATATTGAGAGATGGAGCAATAGAGACAACTCCAGCAATGAGTAATGAGAGGTGATGTTAGAACAGACACAGCCAGGGCTTGACATTCACACCTGCCAACCCGCCTAATGCGGGTGGATTTCAGCAGTGGCATGTAACGCATTCACTCCTTCTAGACACTTTGGGGGGTTGAATTTTATATATAATATATGCATTTTTCAATTTTTCAAAAGACATCTGAAATAATAAGCTATGTGCAATGTAGTGTTGTCAAAAATATTGATTTTTCGATAAATAGATACTGAAAAATCTGAAACACTTCCAATTCTCATTTTCCACAGAATAGATACACGATACCAGCTCTCTCTCTCTCATCTCTCAGACAGTGAGTGACACAAAAAAACCCCGCCTCCACTCACTCACTCACTCACTCACTCGTTTAATTTGCTCCGGATGAATATTGTTGGTGTCACAGGGCTTGAATTTCGGCATGGGATTGCACATATTGTGCATAATTTTACTCATACCCTCAGATTTTGTCCTCACACCCAAAGTGTGGCACATAAAGCCGCCTCTCAGTACTAAATTGAGTTCTTTTTCGCTGATTATTGCGCTTAAACAGTCAAATACACAGAAAAAGAATGTCAAAATTATGAATTAAAAAAGTATTCACTTAAACACAATCAGTTATGTTTTAAGTAAACAAAAAACTGAGAAAGAAAACGCATGTGTAATAGTATAATGGATCCGTGCGTCAGGTCTTAAAGTGACAGCAGCCTAATATACCTGCTGCCAAATTATGAGATAATATTAAAAATATCTATATGGCAGTTTTTTCTCATGGTATGGATGTCAAAATTGTGGCCAGTGAAAATGCTGACCACTTGCCACAGTGGCTGGTGAGCAAAAAAGTTAATGTCAAGCCCTGGACACAATACTCTTACTGTAAATATATATCCTCAGTGGTTCTACCAGAAAACTGAGTCCAATCAAGCAGCGAGTTCATCTGTCAAATCTTCTTTAACAGACAGCAGCTTTTATATCTGGGTGGAGAGAGGAGTATTTGAGTCACGTGTAGAACACAAAACCTCTAAAACCTTCAGAATCAGATGACACACAGCTAATATCTCTGTCGCTGTAAATTACAAAAGTGAAACCACAAATGAAAACCCGCAACAACACGGTAGACACGCATTGGTGCAGCACAGAGCAGCTCTCTCGCACTGTATGACGTGACAGACAATTATCCAGTCCGGTTGCGTTCACACAGGGCAGGTTTTCCCAGAATGCGGTTGTGAGGCCTGAAAATTTGGTTATAGAAAGTAGGGCTGTCAGTTAAACGCGTTATTAACGGCGTTAATTTTTTTTATCGCGCGATTAACGTCTTTTTGGCCTAGCAAACTTTGTAGTTTTTTTCACATGCTTTTGCAATAGGACGCAGCATGCGCTATGAAACCGTTTCATTTCAATGGCTTGCGCTGCGCGAGGACGTTTTGTTGCTTCGTCGACCAAAGCGCAAGTGGATCTAGCTAGACCGGAAACAAAACAACAGGCACGGCCGCACACACTTGTTTAGGCTTGCGAGCCGGCCAAATAGTTGGTTAACGTTACGTTTTGAGTGGATGACGAGCGCGAGACGCCGAAATGGATGCCAATAAGATTCTGAATGGAAAGTTTACTTTTAAAAAGTTGCCAAATGGTTCCATTGACAAGACCAAAGCGATCTGTGTGTTTTGTCGTTGTGAACTGAGCTATCATCATCGCAGCACGTCCAGTCTGAAATACCACTTGATGATGGCCAAGCACACACACACACACACACACACACACACACACACACACACACACACACACACACACACACACACACACACACACACACACACACACACAGCTGATGCGAATTATCCGCCCCCCTCATCAATATCAGGACCTCGTCAGTATTTCTTTCACCCTTTTATTGATGGACAGTGTTACATTGTGTGAGAGATTATTTGCTCCAAGTGAGAATGTTAGTGTGAAATTGAACACAGTATATGCCAATGTTGTTTTCAATAAAAAACATTTGCACAAAGCAAGCCGATCCACTTTTTCATGTTGATAAGAGCATTAAAATGAGAAGGAAAAAAAATAATGGGACAAAAAGAAATCAAGAGACATTTAGAATAGATAAAAATGTGCGATTAATTGAGATTAATCACGAGTTAACTATGACATTAATGCGATTAATCGCGATTAAATATTTTAATGGTTTGACAGCACTAATAGAAAGCGCTTGTCACTCCTGTAAATAACCGTGAGTGAACGTAACAGTATTAAGAACTCAAATACAGCACTGACAACCGTATTCTGTTGCTGTGTGAATGTAGCCATAGAACTAGATAATAAAAAGTTGTTTTTGGAACTTAAAAAATGTTCTCCAATGACATCAGACTGCAAAGGCTCCTTCTAATTGGAGTCTGTCTGTACTGAGGGGAAGAATGCATGTTTCAAACGCACCCTAATTCCAAATTGTGTGGAAACTGAGACACTGCAGTCCCCGCAGGGAGCGTTACAAGTACAGTCTGGGTGCCGAGGGGCACCTGCAAAGAATTTTCAGGCGAGAAACATTCCATTCATGCACAGTGACCTCACAGTTCACACACAAGAGCATTCCAGGGGCGCTGAGGTGGAGAATCGGGATGAAGAACGAGAACACATTCCACGAACACATGTGAAGCTTCTGATATCACACTGTTGCAAGGCAATCTCAGAATGTTCAAACGTACTGTACATGTGCGTAAAAGTGCATGCATCTATGGTTGACGGAGTGTATGTGTTTTGAAAATATTGGCACAAGATAATGCTACATCTCAAGATCTCAACATCTGGATCTCAATTTACACATGGAATGCTAGAATCAGTGGGCTTGAAAATACTGAGCACCCACAAAAATCGAAAATTGCATTAAAGCAGCAATTTTGCATTGTCAAACAAAACTCAAAACCGAAAGTCTACTAGCATTTTTTATCACACACATGATGACGGCACCAACAGAACGATCCTCTCATTACACATCTTGTTTTGTTCTGGAGTAACAGATAGCATGCATCACTCATGTCTGGTGTTTGTGTATACTTCTTTGAGGAATCTGGGACATATGAAGGATCAGAGAGGATATTTGGGTGTGGAGCGTAATGTGATATTTATAGATTGAGATGTGTTGGCTGACCGCAGGGGGTCTCAATGCCCTGACAGGAAGAGCCACTCTGGAGAGCCGCCACCTGGAAGTACTTCTCAGAGGTCAGAGGTCAGATCTATTGAACATGAGTGACAACATCTACACATAAACATACTGACATGGGTCCGTGGATTAGAGAGACACTGGGATTTAACCTCGAGGCTGTTGTTTAGATAGTGCCGCTGCCAAAACCAACTCAAAGTTGCTCATTAAAGGGATAAAATGAAAGTCATTCTTCTTTATTAACCCTCATGTCATTCCAAACCTTCCTTTTGACTTCCTTTCCCCGAAAATGCAAACTTTTCAAAAAACTGGTTTTAAAGTGCACGTTTTTGAAAATGATACTTTCATCGTCTCTGTGTAAAGAACGCAAATTTGTGAAAATTTGTGACATCATGCACATGCATATTACATGTTCAGTCTATAGGCGATTAGTGTTTCTTTACAAAGTGACATCGCCAACTTCTGGCCTGGCATGAACAATACAGCGTTTTTAGCCGTTTTCGTGGATCCCTGTGAACGGGGATCGTTTTGACAACATTGGCGTCTGTAAGCGAAAAACACAAAGGAAAAAAAACGTTCAGTTTTTAGTACATAGTTGTCGTGTAAACGCATCCTTGATGCAAAAGTAGTTTGGCCCACTTATAACATGCACTTGGAAACGCAACAACTGCCAATCAACTTCTCAAATTTACAAAGAGAAGTGCTTGTAAACTGACTGTCAATGAAAGAAAAGCTTTAATGGCTCATTGATATATAAAAGAAGAAATTAAGATAGTCATAAATATTATTATTGTAATTTTGCAGTTATACTGTAAAATAAAATTATTATTATTATATAGTCATACTGATATATAATCACAAATTGTGCAGCCTTACAAACAAGCACAGTAAACCTGGATAAATAAATAAAATAAATAATAAAAATAAAAAATAAACACATTTTTTTTAATCAGAGAAATATAAATAAGAAACAATTCTCCAAAATGGTTTTAAAGGGATACTCCACTTTTTTTTGGAAATAGGCTCATTTTACAACTCCCCCAGAGTTAAACTGTTGAGTTTTACCGTTTTTGAATCCATTCAGCCGATCTTCAGTTCTGGCGGTACCACTTTTAGCATAGCTTAGCATACATCATTGAAGTGGACAAGACCATTAGCATTTCTCAAAAAAAAAAATGACCAAAGAGTTTCGATATTTTTCCTATTTAAAACTTGACTCTTCTGTAGTTACATCGTGCACTAAGACCGACGGAAAATGTAAAGTTGCGATTTTCTAGACTGATATGGCTAGGAACTATACTCTCATTCCTGCGTAATAATCAAGAAACTTCACTGCCGTACCATGAGTGCAGCAGGCGTAATGATATGACGCACCGCCTGAAAATAGTTCCGTTGTGTTGACGGAAGGTAGCCTATTTTCAGGCGCTGCGTCATATCATTACGCCTGCTGCACTCATGGTACGGCATTGAAGTTTCTTGATTATTACGCAGGAATGAGAGTATAGTTCCTAGCCATGTCAGTCTAGAAAATCGCAACTTTACATTTTCCGTTGGTCTTAGTGCACGATGTAACTACAGAAGAGTCAAGTTTTAAATAGGAAAAATATCGAAACACTTTGGTGATTTTTGTTTGAGAAATGCTAATGGTCTTGTCCACTTCAATGATGTATGCTAAGCTATGCTAAAAGTGGTACCGCCAGAACCGGAGATCGGCTGAATGATTCAAAAACGGTAAAACTCAACAGTTTAACTCTGGGGGAGTTGTAAAATGAGCCTAATTCCAAAAAAAGTGGATTATCCCTTTAATGTCACAAAACATGCAACACATGCTGAAGAAAATTGAGTTGATCAAGATCTCCCCAATCATTCATTAATGACAAACTCAAATGAGCCACATTTCCTTCTGTCCTTGAAACTCCTGCAGTTGCTTCAACAAATGGAGTCCCTCACACAATGATAGGAAACATTAAAATGCGTTAATATCGTGCCGTGCATCTCCTGCAACAATGAGACTTGATAAGGAGCCAAAAATAAGAAAGGGCCAGTTAAATGTCAGTGCCCGAGGTTTAATTATAGGGGCTGTATTCACATGAACGGCCAGACGAGATTTATTATGAAATTGAAGGTTTAAATTTAGGGCCTGTCAGCTGGTTCTGTTCAATTTGTTATTGCACAAAAGTGATTTAAAATGTATTAATATAATATATAGTCAATAATCCACCAAGAATCAGCATTCTAAACATGGGGACAGGGAACTAGAAATGTTGCTAAAATAAATTATAGAAATCTATTAATTATAAATAATAAAATAAAAATAAATGTAAAAATCAGTTAAAAATTCTTTCTAAAGATGCGGGCCGGGAAGACCAAACTCAGAAAAGGAAGCGATAAAGTTTGTCATACCAAGTAAAAAAAAAACATTTCACAAGTTTCAACAAATGTGAGCGTATCACTAGTTTGTGCGTGTCGCAGACGATAAGAAGCATCCTTGTCTGAAGAATGCACTCCGTTTTTAAGTCAACAAGCAAACGTCCTGATCCATAACCACGCTGATAACCATTTGTTCAGATTAACTTAATCAGAAATGTGGGAAAGAAACCTGCTTTACCGTGTTGACCTGAAACCTGACCCAGTAATGTGGGTGACATTAGCAAAGGCTGCAGGCTCGACCGAGGGACCCTTATTTAGTCTGTTCATCCCTGTGACAGAAACAACACCACTGGGATAGTGTTCATCATGTCTCGACCGATGAAAGAATGCCAATACTGTGCTCTGTGAGCGCAGCCTGACCTGAGCGTAGTCACACCATAACATGGATTCACAGAAGAAAAATACTGAAAACTTGTGACCCCTTAACTAAAACAAGGGGGGCAACTTCCTGTTTTGCTCCTCTGCCTTCTCACCATTAACCCTAGCTTTGATCCACTGAATCATACAAAGGATGGGGAGTCAAAACAGATCTTTAAAACAATGTAAATGATGTTTTAACTTCCTTTCAACCAGTATTTGGTAGTTTTTCCTTGTTAAGTCATTCACCAGCACTTATGTAAATGATTTCACAATGCTTAGTTACAAGATGCAGAACGAATAAATATTATTTGGAGCAAATGTAATTATAAATGGATGCATCACACAAAAGTATGCCCAGGTCACGCACCAAAATTAAAAAAAAAATTATTTCAATCATGACAACTCTCGGAATAGTTTCAATGTGATACAATATATGACAATGGTAATGTATTATTTATGCATTGTTTTTTTTTATACATTTGATTACTTTATACTTTTTATGTAGTACCTGTCATGTCTAGCGCTTGAAGTTTTTCAGGTAGGTCTATGTTTTGTGTCTTTGTTCTATTGTATTTGCTTTCTTTGCTCTTTCTTTATCACAGGTTACTTGTCTTCAGTAAGCTTTTTAGGCTAGTAATTTGTTTTAATTATATTGAAAATGGTGATAAGAATGATGCAATTTTAATGGTATCAAACATTTTGATATTATAAAAAACGTTTTTAAAGCAAAACTAACCAGAATTTGTGGACTAATATCGTTATCGTGAAATAAAATTACTCATATCGTGATTGTAAGATTTTGGTCATATGAGCATGTAAGAAATGCTGCTGCTGCATAAATAGAAATACATAAGTCCTGTAGCAGATCTAGGCAGGTGGAGCTGGGGGAGGTGGAGGGTTTCAGAGGAACTCTGATAGCGCGCTGCATGACTAGATTATACAGCAAACAATGAACCAGGCTATTTAAATATTGAGCAAGCAACCTCATTGGATCAGCAGAGGCCAATCAGCTTGTGCCATGTGGTAATGATGTGATTGCTTGCAGATTGCATGAAGGACCTATCAGCCATGCGCTATCTAGAGTTTCATGACTAAACTAGATATTTTTGCAAAATGAAAAATACAGCTTATTTAATTGTCCATTAAGGGTGTATATTTTTGGTATGGTTCGCTGTCACACTGCTCTTTTTGCAAGTGAACCAAAATTTGTAAACAAAACCACACGTGTGCTAAGGTCGTCCATTCATTGGACAAGGATTCTCAAGTAGGGAAATCAGGAAGTGCAAAAAAGGCTTAACGTAAATTAACGCAGCATCATCCTTGTATTGTATCTATCGTTACATTATATGAACTGCAAATGCTTTTTTTTTTTGCATCTATGCGCGATTAGACTAAAGGGAACGCTCTGTATGTGAATGTCCTGATACACACACTCATTCATTCATTCCATTCCAATGATGCACACACACGATGCGCCGAAAGACGCGCAACAGATGTAATGTAGTAGGCTACAACAGATCACTTTCCCATAACGCAACTCCGACTACGGAAGCCTGTTAACTCAAAGGCGCAGTGCTTTCTTGAAATTGTGTTGGTTCATGTTCACACCGTAAACGAACCGTTCCAGAGTTCGTTTGGAAGCGTACCGAGACCACCTCTTCAGCTGGGTCTCGGTTCGGTTGTTTGGTCCGCACCCGAGTTCGTTTGCTGTATTCACACCTGCCCAAAAGGTCCGCACCAAGGGGGGAAACGAACTAGAGTCGATTCAATCGAACCAAACAAGGCAGGTGTGAATATACCCTAAGAATCTTTTTTTTTTTGCATTGTGAAATTGCAATTCAAATTTTCCTAGCAATTAGGCACATTTTCCCTCCACATTCTCATTACCATATAAATCTCAATGCCTCATGGGATTGTACTCACTAAAGCCGTTGAGTACACAGTCTATATCTTTGCCTTTTTGTCTGATTTTCAAACAATTTTGTGATTCACCTCGTAGCTGTTGGCTTGGTTCATGGCTTATAACACTTTAACGAAGACTTTGTTAAATCCCTATGGGAAAAATGAATGAAAAACATACGACTGGAACTGTATAATTGTCATCTTAATGGTTCCAAATTGTATTATTTTTCATTGCACAATTTGAATTATATTTCTATTGGGATAAAATATAACATGTTACGGTAAATTCACCCAATTCTTTCCACAAAATCTCATGTGCTTTGTTTTGAAATTTTGATGATAAAAACTAAATCCCTCGAACACAACGGGCATGGCATCGGAAACAACCCATTTAAAAACAATTAACATGCTCTGTCACATAGTCTTCTAAAACATACAGATTAGTTTTTAATTGAACCCTGATCTATTAATATGAACAGCATATGGGCCTGCCTCTCAACACAATATAAACTCTCCAGCAACAGGAAAAACACACTGGACCCTGTTCAAGTTTTCCAGCAATCCGGGAAGACCAGTGCAGTGCGCGGAGAGGACAGGGTCTCCTTTTATTGCAAATGCGATTGTTCTTGAAAGTCAAAACAACGCGCGCTGGGCCTACCATGGGCTGGCATTGTAATAACAAACAATCTAAATTCTTCGCCGCGGCGCTTTGTGCACAATCTGAATTGTTCGGCGGTGAAAAAGCTGGTGGATCGTTGCACAGCCAGGCTGGGTGCACGGATCGGCCTCCGTGACATGAAACCGCAATAACAGGAACCACTAACCGGCCTCTGCAGCGGTGCAGATAAGAGCCGCGCTGAATGAAGCCCAGAACGCACCGTTACTGTAATAATAACAACAGAATGGTGACTGGAATGCCAAAGATGCAGGTAATAAAACAAACACGGTCCCGACTTCAAATAAAAGGTGGAGAACTGCTGAAAAGTGATACAAACAAGCCGATAACAGCCCTCAGGCATTCCAGCACACGTTAAACTGACACTGGAATGCCATTAACCATAAGGATGTGTCACATGAAATGTGTTTCTTTTGACAAGCTGAGCAACCACACAAAAGCCTGAGCGAGTGCTGGTAGTTTCCAGTGTAATGGAAAACTCATTTGAGAAACACTCCATAGTTTACTCAGACTGTTATGTCTGTTCAACCATGTGAGAACTCATAATTCCTATAAAAACAACTCGAGATGTATCAGATAGCATGCACATTGTCAATACAGCCTGGAATGCTGATTTATAGTCCGGCTCCTTACACTAATTGTGTGAACAGTGTGAAGTCGCTACTTGATTATGTTATCATGCAACACAAACCACGTCAGTTATATAGAGTGCAACAGTCATGTTCCGGAAGCAAACATTCATTCATTGTATCCATAGGGAAATTAATTTTTAACAATAACTTATAAACCTTTAAAATACAGACCTAATGTGAGCTCTGAGGTTGTTAATCAATTATACATACTTTTGTTGAAGCCATGCTTGCATTAATTCAACGTATTTTTTAAAATAATTGAATGACAGAATTTGTGCCAAAAAACTACATTACCCATGATGCTGTAAATTCCATCAATCAGAGAGTCACGAAAACACCCAAAAAGTTTTGCAGGGAACGCCACAAATGACTCAATCAAGTCGATTTTCCTACGCTCTCAACATTTGTAAATATTTGTATATATATAGAGAGAGAGATTTATTTTGCAATAAACTTAAAATAAATAGTTTCTATATGTACAGTATATAGCCTACAATATATATAAAATCAACAACTTGAAGTAGTTTTATACTGTATTTTTCCCTCGTTTTTAATTCAACTACAGTATGCTGTATTCTCAATGCTTCATATTGTAGTTCTTTTCCTCACTAAAGCCGTTACACAGTCTTGTACCTTTGCCTTTCTGTATGATTTTCAAATCATTTTCAGCTTCAAATCAAAGTTTGTAATATTGTGATTCGCCTCGTAGCTGGAAGACTTTGTTAAAATCCCTATGGGAAAAATGAATGGAAAACATACGACTGGAACCAATGCCATTGAAAAAGTGGATGGGCAATAATGCACTCTATTACAATCCTGAGCAACAGAGAGAACCATGGGATATAGTTCAATTCAATTCAAATTTATTTGTATAGCGCTTTTCACAATACATATTGTTTCAAAGCAGCTTTACAGAAAGTGCATTTCAGAAATGTACATAGAAGAATATAGTTAGTTAATCATCATGTATTAATTTAGGGCATAACATATCGCCGGCGTTGAGTCGTCTCTTCACAGGCGTCGAGTCGTCTCATCGCAGGTGTTGGGGCATCTGAAGTCTCCGTGAGAGTCTGGATACAAACTGGAGCTGACGAACGCTATTTACCTCGGGACTAGCGTCCCGAGATAACAGCAGAAAAGCAGATGGGAAATAATTAGCGTAGCTGCTGTTCATAATATTAATGCATTCGATCTGATTCAACAATAGAAGGTAAGCATTATGTGAATGCTTGGCTAAAGAGATGCGTCTTTAATCTAGTTTTGAACTGGGAGAGCGAGTCTGAGCCACGAACAGTATCAGGAAGGCTATTCCAGAGTTTAGGAGCTAAATGTGAGAACGCCCTCCCTCCTTTAGTGGACTTAGATATCCTAGGAATGACCAGAAGCCTCGAATTTAGTGATCTTAACGAACGCGATGGATTGTAGGGCGATAGAAGGTCCATTAAATACACAGGAGCTAAACCATTTAGGGCTTTATAGGTCAGTAGTAGTACTTTGTAATTGATACGGAACTTAATAGGTAACCAGTGCAGAGATGATAAAATCGGTGTTATATGGTCATATTTTCTTGACCTAGTAAGAACTCTAGCGGCTGCATTTTGCACTAACTGTAGCTTGTTTATTGAGGATGCAGGACAACCAGCTAATAAAGCATTACAGTAATCTAGTCTCGAGGTCATGAATGCATGAACTAACTTTTCTGCATCGGAAACAGATAGCATGTTACGTAATTTAGCAATGTTTCTAAGGTGGAAAAAGGCAGTTCTTGTAACATATGAAATATGATTTTCGAAAGACAAGTTGCGGTCTAGTATAACACCCAGGTCTTTTACTGTAGTCGATAAGGTAACAGGACATCCTTCTAAATTAAAGTTGTATTGTAAGAGATTTTGTGGGTAGTTTTTTGGACCAATAAGTAATACCTCCGTTTTATCTGGATTTAATAGCAGGAAATTACACGTCATCCAGCAATTTATATCTTTAAGACATTCTGTCAATTTTGATGAGTTAGTGTTTTCATCTGGGCGTGATGAAATATATAATTGAGTGTCATCAGCATAGCAGTGGAAATTAATTCCATGTTTTCTTATAATATTACCAAGTGGCAGCATATATATTGAGAATAGCAGAGGGCCTAACACCGATCCTTGCGGCACTCCATAGTCTACTGACGTTATCTTCGATTTTTCCCCATTTAAACAAACAAAATGGTAACGGTCCGATAAGTACGATCTGAACCAGCTTAATGCCTGTCCCTGAACACCAGTGTAGTTTTGTAGTCGATCCAAGAGTATTTTGTGATCTATAGTGTCGAACGCAGCGCTAAGATCGAGTAGAACTAATATTGAGATACAGCCTTGGTCAGAAGCTAAAAGTAAATCATTTGTAATTTTAACTAGCGCAGTTTCTGTGCTATGATGCGGTCTGAATCCTGACTGAAATTTTTCATATATCTCATTTTCTTGCAAGAAAGAGCACAATTGAGCGGACACAATTTTTTCTAGTATTTTAGACATAAATGGAAGATTTGAAATGGGTCTGTAATTTGCTAAGTTATTTTGATCTAATTGCGGTTTCTTAATAAGAGGTTTTATAACTGCCAGCTTGAATATTTTTGGAACATGACCTAAAGATAAAGACGAGTTAATAATATTGAGAAGAGGCTCTTCCACTACAGGTAACACTTCTTTCAGTAGTTTAGTGGGTATTGGATCTAATAAACATGTTGTTGGTTTAGATGCAATGATAAGTTTATTTAGCTCTTCCTGTCCTATAGTTGTAAAGCGGTGTAGTTGTTCTTGAGGGGCGATAATTGAGGCTGAATCATAAGACACCATAGAGGATTGTACATTTACAATTGTATTTCGGATGCTTTCTATTTTCTCATTGAAGTAATTCATAAAATCATTACAACTATACTGTAACGGAATAATTTGCTCGGGTGATGTCTGTTTATTTGTTAGTCTAGCCACGGTGTTAAATAAAAACCTTGGATTATTTTGGTTATTTTCTATTAGTTTGCGGAGATGCTCAGCCCTGGCTGCTTTTAGAGCCTTTTTATAACGTGACATACTGTCTTTCCACGCGATTCTAAAGACCTCTAAATTAGTTTGTTTCCATTTACGCTCTAAGTTACGAGTTTCTCTCTTGATAGCATGTGTAGTACTATTGTACCATGGTGCTTTAGTTTTCTCTCTAACCTTTTTTAATCTAATTGGTGCAACAATATCTAATGTACTAGAGAAAATGGTGCTCAAACTGCTGGTCATTTCCTCTAGTTCATCTGTTTGTTTGGGTTCACTGAGCAGCTGAGATAGATCAGGTAAGCTATTTGAGAATCTATCTACAGTGGTCGGAAGGATTGTTCTGCCTGGTCTATAACGCGGCGCAACATGACAAATTTCAGCAGTACGTATTATACAAGTTACCATGTGATGATCAGTGAGATCGTCACTTTGCGGTATAATATCTATATCGGTTGGATTGGTTCCGTATGATATAATTAAATCTAGTGTATGATTTAGACGATGAGTGGGACCACTGACGTTTTGCTTGACCCCAAAGGAGTTTAATAAATCTGTAAACGCAGCCCCTAACGCATCATTTGTGTTATCTACGTGTATGTTAAAATCTCCAACAATTATTGCTTTATCAGCATTGACCAATAGATCTGAGAGAAAGTCTGCAAACTCTTTTAGGAAATCAGTGTAGGGCCCTGGCGGTCTATATACAGTAGCCAAGGCTAGAGATAATAGGGATTTCTTTCTTACATCTAAGAGCGTAACATTTAGCACAAGTACTTCAAACGAATTAAACCTGTGACCTGTTTTCTGAGTAACATTAAGAATATCTCTATAGATTGTTGCAACACCGCCGCCACGACCGATCAGACGGGGCTCATGCTTATAACAGTATCCTGGGGGAGTAGACTCATTTAGACCGAAATACTCATTTGGTTTAAGCCAGGTTTCAGTAAGGCAAAGTACATCGAAGCTATTATCTGTGACCATTTCATTTACAATAACCGCCTTAGGTGTGAGCGATCTAATGTTTAGAAGACCTAGTTTTAGAAATTGTTTTTGTTCACTGATATTTAGATTTTCTGGTTTAATTACAATAAGATTTTTCCTAGATCCTACACTAGATTTATTGTTTGGCCTCACTAGACGAGGAATAGACACAGTTTCTATATAATGTTCTACACTACTTATATCAATTAAGTTGGGACAGCAAAGACTGTGAATTGGACTTTGACTTACTAGTCAGATGGTGTGCAACGTCTTGGAGATGTTGTCCGACAGAACAGCCGCTCCGATTCTGCTGGGGTGCAGGCCATCAGGACGGAAGAGCCTAGGTCGCTCCCAGAACAGATTCCAATTATTTACAAAGAGCAGTTTCTGTTCATTACACCATGACATTAACCATTCATTTAGAGCAAATAGTCTACTGAACCTTTCTTGTCCTAGTCGGTACGTGGGAAGCGGTCCAGACACGATGATCGTTGCCTCAGGCGCTGTGCTGCGTACCGCCTCGATCAGGCTCCTGTAGTCCTTCTTCAGAACCTCCGTCTGCCGCAGCCTGATGTCGTTCGTTCCCGCATGGAGGACAACGGCTCCGACGCGCTCGTCACCGTTCAGGATCTCGGGAACCTGTGCGGCGACATCAAGAACACGAGCACCAGGAAAGCATTGAGTGCGCACCTTACCCTTACCTGAGGTAGCGCGGACATGACGGACCATGGAAGTGCCGATGATATAGTACACCCAAAAATGAACAATTTAAGCAGGTCTGCTGTTTCAATGCCCTTTACACAATAATGCAAAGTCCAATATTTTTTCTTATTTTTCTAGAAGCACGCACTGATTTGATATGCTAGTTGGCCAAAATGAAATGTTATGGAAATTATAGCAAATATTTGGAAAGCCAAAATAATAGTTATCAGTTGTGATGATCTGAATGGGAAAAGAGAGCAAAGGGCCATGCCTTCCGGTCATGCCTTACATAATCCTCTCATCGTGACCAGGCTAAACTACGGCCACACTCTGTCTTGTAAAAACGCTAAGATGTTGAGAGTGAAAACTGTAATGCGCCTGGTATAAACAAAACAGAAATATCGCCCAGACCTGCCTTCCAGAATGCATGGCCTTGCCTTCATCACAAATATAGATTAATCATTACAAATACAGACACACAAGAAATCATCCTGTCTTAAGGCGTTGGACGCGTGCCAGTTGAGAAGGTATTAAGGTCAATGCCTGTATAGGGGCGTGGCGGGGCTTGTTTGTGTGAGTTTGGACAGTTCTGGTCCACCTCTTAATCTGCGTTCCCTGTACGCCCTCCTTTTTCACACGTTAGGCATGTTAGCAAACACACTCTAAAACGAACAACATTAAGGAGTGGTAAAAATTACAGTTGGGCTGGAACAGGATTTTAGACTGGGTGGACTGCTCAATAAAATGCACTAAACAACTATAAATGATGATTGATAAATCATAACATTAATATATAAACTATAAAAATTTTACAATATGATGTATGTCTGTCTATCTATCAATCATATAAACTATTTAAAAAAATGTATATGATGTCTGTCTGTCTATCAATCAATCATATAAACTATTAAAACAAATTGAATATGATGTCTATCTATCTATCTATCTATCTATCTATCTATCTATCTATCTATCTATCTATCTATCTATCTATCTATCTATCTATCTATCTATCTATCTATCTATCTATCTATCTATCTACTATCTGGTTGAAGTAGAGATGAAGCAGGCTCTAAGTGCAGCTGTCTTTACTTTAATTACAAGAACAAACTCAAATCTTTACAAAACAGAATCTCAGGAACAGGGATGACAAACAGAACAACCAACGTTACATAACGTAGAACTGACAATGAACTGAAAGACACACAGGGGCTGTTTCTCAATTCCAAGAACGCAAAAAAACAGAGAAATTGAAAGCTTATCGGCTTCCGTACGTCGACCGCCCGAAGCATCTTCTGGGATTTTTAAAGGTTCGGTTCTCTCAAGTCTGCATTCGATGCATCCTCGATATCAGGAACACATCCGTGTACTTTCATGCGTCCTCTGTACTTGCATTCTTGAGTATTGGAATTGAATTTAGACGGTTGATGATGACGTAGTATGAGGACAAAAGATCACTGAAGAACACATAGTGAGAAACAGCCAAGGTTTACATACACAGCAAACAGAGGAACTAACGAGACTAATTAACTACACACACCTGAACTTAAACTAATCAAAGGTGACAAACAGGCAGGGAAAACTGACACAAGACTTGACATACAGACGTGAATCAAAACACACACAACACGTGACATCTGCCATTTGAACTATACCATTTTTAAATATATATTTATTTAACTAATTTCCAATCTATCTATAAACAAATCTGTGTCAACACAATAAATCTGTGCTTTTATGTAAGTGTCACAGCCATGAAACCGCTTCCAAAACTGCTGGAGCACAGCATGAGAAATAACAGGAAATCACCCTTCAAATCAGCGGCCTTTCAGAATTTATGCCTACTGTAAATGCGGGAAACCCAAAAGGTCTGACCAGACTAACACTGTGTTCTCCTCTGACAGAATAACAATACCCCTGCCTGACGCCCATGTTTGCCTTTCTGTTCTTAGCTGTTTGTGTGATCCGTATTTGCCCAGGAAAGCAACTCACTCCATCTTTGATACCTGTGACAGCTCTTAGTCGGATGTGTATTTTTGGGATGTTATGTTGTTGAAAATAGTTTTTCCTGAAATAAGAGAAAGAACAGACTGTGATTGTGGTGTTCTATGCATGTTAAGTATATTTCCAAACGAGCTGATACAAGTTTAAAAGGATCATCTGTCTACTCGACTGATCCCAGACAAACCACAGCTCATTTATGACAGCTAGAGCATGATCCATGTCTAACATCTGCATATATATTGCAACTTAATGTACATTCTTGAGTGAATTGTTTAAAAAAATTAGGACATCATCATAATCAGATATTTTGCCAATTAAAACTAGCATATCAATACTTAAAATGACAAGTCTTCAAGATCTTCAAGAATGCCAAATTAAAGAAATTAATTTCCTTAAATGTAATTTCTTTGCATTTTGTATTTCTTTAAATGCAATTTCTTTAAATGCATTTTGCTGTGAGCATGTTGTGCATTATTGTGCCATTGTTGCCAGATTGTTAAAGAAGTTAAAAATCCTTTCACCATACGTGCTACAGCAATCAAAACACCACCTTAAATGAAAGTCTTTATTACAGTAAGATGGCATGTCCAGTTAAACTTTAATAAACATCATAGTCTGTATGTGCCCCTAAATTTGTCTAAATATAAAGAGCTCCTTTAAGATGGACTATTCGTTTTTACCAACTAGTAAATTATTAAAATGTGTAAATATTCAATGTAGATAATGTCAGAGAGACCCTGCATAATGTTTCTCCAAGACTGATTCTGTTGAAGGCAAGTACAGGCAATGGTGTCTATAAAAACAAGCCCGGTATGCTGAACACGTGCCAGCCAGAAGATCGACAGCTAGACAGAACAGACCCAAGTACTAAAAACTCATCATGTAAATCTGAATGATCTATAACAGCACATCCATGTGAATAACGTGCCCTCCGTTTTCATGTCACAATAACGCAAACGGCTTTGACTGGAAGTGGGTGGCGATGTGGTTTTGAAAGCTGGCTCAGATTCCTAGAAACATCTTCAGACCTTACACCCTCCTGTGACACCGTAGACGAACACGTCACTTTGCGTTTTTGGCAGAAACTGAGGCAAAGGTTACATTTTGCATCTCAGACCCCGGGGTGTGTAAATATTTGCTGAGCCCATGTCTGGTTGCATAGGGGATTAGGGAAGCCAATCTCTTTGCACGCTTCATTCCTGGACTCACGCCATTAAGACGGGATGGTGAGCTGCGATGTTCACAGTTATTGCACAGAGCGCCGTCTGTATGCGGGACGACTCTTACAAAGTGTGAAGTCACGAACACCCACATGGGATTACCGTAAGAGAGCTGCCAATCAATTCACACCGGACTGGGCAAATGGGTCAATCAGGGTGCGCATGTGCTCATCAAAAAGACCAGCATGCAATGCAGCTCATATTCACTAATCTGCTTACAGGATGGAGAAAAGAAATGCAAAAGTGCAAAAGAAAGAAAATGTTTTTCAATTTTTTTTACAAATTAAACAAATATAATATGGTGAACATGATTTCACCAAGTAGAACATGTTCCTGGATCAACATCATTGTTGATCCTGGAACAACATTCTAATCAACCAATCAGATTTGAGGGACAGGTTTACAGTTTATGTCAAGTTAATGCCTGCTATACGATTTCAGCAATCCTACAAGATCATTACAGATCCCACTGTACGACAAGGATCTAATAAACTTGGGTACGACATGTACAGTACGTAGACTGTACGATGATGACACCTATTGAATCGTAGGATACGACACAAGTTAGTATAGAAGAATAAAACGTTATCAGCATTCGCTAGTGGTAAACAAATACAGCAAGATGAATCGCACTTTGGCAATTGTGTTTTTTATGTGCGCCGAAAAAAAGAAGAAGCGAATAAGGAGAATATGGACGCGGTCATAGCTAGGGAAAAGAGGCCAAATTGGCTTGGGAGCTTAAGGGAAGTAGTTTAAGCGTCATGCCACCAATACGCCATTTCACAATGCATTTTTATTGGCTAGTCAGTAGGCATAGGTCGTAGCAGCAAACACTGTGAGATGATCATGCTAAATTTCTACAGCCCAAAATCGTACTCTGTGTAGCGGGCATTGGCTTACAACCAGGGTTAGGTGCTTCTACATGGGTGTTATTCACCTATCAATTCCTTCTGGTTTTAGGGGTAAGTTAGATTTAGAGGTAGGTTTAGGACTACATTTTCAGACATGTTGTTCCAGGATCAACAAAATATGTTGACCGAACATGTCTTACTTGGAAAAATCACAGTGGCCCATAGAATATACAACTCAGGCATAATAGGCATACCAGTTCGATTGCTGGATTCACACCTGCCCAAAAGGTCCGCACCAAGGGGGGAAACGAACTGGAGTTTGATTCAATCGAACCAAACAAGGCAGGTGTGAATACACCCTTAATAAAAAGGTTATTTTAACAACTGAAAGAAAGAAAGAAAGAAAGAAAGAAAGAAAGAAAGAAAGAAAGAAAGAAAGAAAGAAAGAAAGAAAGAAAGAAAGAAAGAAAGAAAGAAAGAAAGAAAGAAAAGATTATTTGATTGTGCAAAACAGAAGTTCTTGAGATGTCAAGGCATAAACCAAGTGTGAATAGATAAACAAACTGGTGTAATCTTTATATGGCGGGTCAGGTTTCTACCAGCTTGTTTACTGCATGGCTGTAGGAACATGTCCCTCATGGCTCACCATACACTGTGTTAGCTAATACAAGGAGAGGATGTTTTCCAATCCATTATCATCTGCTGAAACCAAGCTCCACCACGGCTGTCAGGGGACTTTTTCATCTCTCATTTTCATGAGGGCTTGAAACATTTAACCTCTGCTTACTAAACTTCAGCACAGCTCTTAGAACTTGTTGTACTGCATCCACATTGACATCAGTTTACAGATGTATCACATACCATTATAAAATGTAATTTATTCCCGTGAACAAAGCTGAAATTTCACCATCATTACTCCAGTCTTCAGTGTCACATGATCCTTCAGAAATCATTTTAATATGCTGATTTGCTGCTCAGGTAACACCAGGTAACCCGTAGCAGATCTATACAGGTGGAGCTGGGGAAGTATTTGAAGGTTGAGCAGCAAGCTCATTGGCTACTGATACAGCAGCAACCAATCAACTGTGCCCTATGCAAGAGTTTCATGACAGAACTTTGTATTTGTGCTGCTTAAGATTTTTGTCTGATTCAAATGTGTTTTCAGGACATTGACGAATGTCTTTAACTGTATACTTTGCTTTCCCAGAAAAAAAAAGAAACTGTGATATGATACAGAAAGCATCTCAAATGAGAACCGCCAAGATGCTTTTCTCCATGTGGCACAGTGTTATCTTCTGGGCCATCAGCATGGTTTGGAGTGGTGGCTTTAGTCCAGCGGAAGGAGGGTCTCCAAAATCCTGGCGCGAGTTCAGCTTCGACATTGCATAATATCTGCAGGAATGTGCAAGAAGATAAGCAAGATCTGCAGAGACAATTCATTGTTACATGAAATATTATCTTGTGTTTTGAGGCTTGAATGGATTCTATACTCTAATGAAGTAGAGAGTCGAGGAACCAGAGAGATGAGTTCAGTTCCAAAATCCAAATCACTGAACATGTTTTAGCACAGTTTGACGTTTGCTGTAAGAACTTTGGCTGGAACGCAAAATCAGCTAGCGTGCATGTTCATACTGTGTGCAATCTACACACACACACACACACACCAAATGCATACAGTATAAGCACTAGCAAACCACATTAAAATTCACATCAAACTAACACATTTACATAATCATTCCTGTAAATTTCTCTGGCGTACAGGATCTACAGAGAATAAAGCCCAAGGCAAACTTCACAGTGGTTTGTCAACAGTCTGTTGTGTGCCGGTGCTATCAATCACTGTGTGTGTGTGTGTGTGTGTGTGTGTGTGTGTGTGTGTGTGTGTGTGTGTGTGTGTGTGTGTGTGTGTGTGTGTGTGTTTAAACTTTAATTTTACTGACCCTAAACTTCTGAATATTAGTGTAAATCTGGAGTATGTCACCCTTATTGAAATCAAAATACAATGTAAATTAGTTAGTATTATAAAATATGGTGGTTTGTATGCTAAATTAAGTCTTAATTCTCTTTATTCTGGAATGTCCTCTTCTAGAAAACATCCACTGACAGTGGCATCTTGATATTTCATCCTGTTTAATGTAATCTGGGGCAACATGTCATGCACTGGATGTTTGCTCCAAGCCTGAACCCTGAAGCCACTGGAGGTGTTTGCTCTTTACCATAGCAACAGAACCTGATCGAGCAGGAAGTGCTTCAGCAGGACAACAGGAAGTGCCCTGGCTCCGCCGGCCAGGCTTCGAAGAATTCCAGGAAGTTATTGTACTCTGTGGAATGAGCAGTGGAATGCAGCATGTCTGCGGAGCTGCGAAGTCCCGGGCCGTGTTGTGAGTCACCAGGCGACGGCTTTTGAAGATAACGGCTCTTTTTTCATGCATATATGGCATAACGCTGGCAGAGACCCGGTCCTGTCTGGATCCTCGCTCGCCCCGACTGCATTTCTCCTTCACACGACACAGGACAGGCTGAGACAGGGTCATAAGCATTGACAAAAACTACTAAAACATATTTGTTTTAATATGTTTTGTGTGTGTGTCCTGGTAAACTCTACATTATGTGGAAAAAATATCACAAAGATAGTAATAGCAGTCATTTTTTACCAACGAGGAAAACCTTGTGTCCACCAAAGCACCAGTGCTCTTCTGAAAACGCTTTGAGAGAGCTTCGGCGGCGCAGGGTAATTTTTTAGTTGAGACGCTAAATTTGCTGATACGGAAAATTCACAGAACTGTTACTAGTATCTGATATCACAAATAGTTTGTTTCTGAATATAACGATGTAGACACAATGTAACATATATTGTTTTGGACGAAGAGATGTGCTTGTTGTATGAAATTGCTTGGCTTTATTCTAGAGGAATCACATGTTTCTTGAAACCCAAATTCTTCTTAATTTATATATATAAAAAAGAAGTGAGAGTATAAATGCATCATCATATCCTGTATGTTGCATTGGTGTAAAAAAAAAAACAGAACGGACTTGAAAATATCTGCAATTTTTCCTCTACCATCAGCATTAATAGGAACTGAAGGGCATTTAAGTGTATTTCCACTGATCTCCACCACTCATTTACTATATGGACACTTAGGCTAATTGGCAAATAAAATCCCTAAAAAGTAATACGTTGAGTTTCCACAAGTTTTCTAAGCAAATTAGCTCATCATTTTTTTGAGTTGATAAAACTTACTTCAACTTCGTATAGGTAACTTGTAAAGGTTACTAGAAAATGTAAGTGTTGGTAACTCAGTTTGAAAAGTTTGACTAAATTAAGATATTTAAATTTAGTTTAGTGCACAGAACTCAAACAAAACAGTTCCCTATTAGTCGGTCACTCTGGTCTTCGTCGTGACCGACGAATAGGAATGTGCTGCGTGCTTCAGCAACAGTGAGAGCAGTCCCTAAAAGATCTCGCGCCTTTTTTAAGATTACTTTTTATCTGTGTGTTTCTGGATACGGTCGTTACCTGGGGTCACGGGATGGTCACGATCGCTGCTTCGTGTGTCTGGGCCTCGAACATGCTGAGGCAGTGTTCTTGGATGAGTCATGCACCAACTGTGGGAAGATGACCATCTCAGAGCTGCGGTCGAGACTCTCGTTCCTGCAAAGGGGCGGAGTCTCTGTCCCTCTGCCTCGATCCAATCCTCCCCGAGGGATGCTTCGGGCAGTGACACGGGAGACCTGAGGATTGCGGTGAGCGTGCTTCCTTCGGGGAACCAACCCCCTAGGAATCCTCATCCCTCTCATGCTCCGCAGCCAGTTGAGCCTCCAACCGAACGTGCTTGACCATCCTCGAGGTGTGTACCAGTCGTTCCCTTTGGTGCTCCCTGTGACGATCAGATGTCGATCACTGCATCGGAGGGTGGGTCAGACCTCCTCAGTCTGCTTCTCGCCGAGGGCGTCTTCCCGTGCCGCACCAGCAGCCTCCACCTTAAAGGCCCCGTGGAGCCAGTCGCAGGCAGACCAGCCAGGCCCCCGCCAAGAAGGGCAGCAAATCCAGGGGTAAGCACCCCTAGGACGGGCGACCCAGAGATGGATGGGACTGCTCTCCAGGAGACGGTGACCGCACCGCTCCCTCCCCCAGAAGAGGGCCGGGTGGAAAATCTTTTGTTTTCTTTTGTTTGTGTCCCGCCGCTGACTTCAAAACACAGCGGTACCCAAATTTTCAATAAAAGAGCAGTTTCTTTCATCTCTGGGTCCGAAGAGGGCCCGGAGAGCAGTGGGGGGAGAGATTCGCAGAGATCGCAGTCCTACTGGCGAAGGACACGATAGAGCTGGTCCCTCCAGCCGATATGAGGTCTGGGTACTACAGTCCCTACTACATTTTACCCAAGAAAGGTGGTGGGTTACGACCGATCTTGAACCTGAGAGTTTTGAATCGGAGTCTCCACAAACTACCGTTCAAAATTCTCACGCAGAAACGCATTTTCGAATGCATCTGTCCCCGAGTACTTTCACGTCTCAATTCTTCCTCGACACAGGCCGTTTTTACGCTGGGCGTTCGAGGGTCGAGCATATCAGTACAAAGTCCTAGCCTTCGGACTGTCCCTGTCTCCCCGTGTCTTCACTTAAGTCACGGAGGGTGCCCTTGTTCCCATGAGAGAACAGGGCATTCACATCCTCATCTCGATGGCTGGCTCATACTAGCACACTCTCAAGATCAGAGCCGCTTGAAAAGGCCGCTACAAGACAGGGACGTGCTGGTCCGTATGGACAACACTGCGACCGTAACATTCATCAACCGACAAGGTGGTCTACGCTCCCGTCGCATGTCGCAACTCGCCCGCCATCTCCTCCTCTGGAGTCAGAAGCATCTGAGGTCGCTTCGAGCCATGTATGTCCCCGGCGTCCTCAACCGTGTGGCCGACGAGCTATCACGAGCTATGCTCCCGGGAGAATGGTGACTCCACCCCCAGGCGGTTCAGGTGATCTGGAGAGAGTACGGGGAGGCTCAGGGAGATCTGTTTGCCTCCTCAGAGACCTCCCACTGCCAGCTGTTTTACTCCCTGACCGAGGGAACACTCGGCACGGACGCACTGGCACACAGGTGGCCCCCGGACGCATTTCCAGGATAAATATGCGTCCGGATAAAGTCGTTATTTTAGTTTTTTTCCGCACAAAAAGTATTCTCGTCGCTTGATAAACGTATAGTGGAGCCACTGTAGGCACATGAAATATTTAAACATTTTCTTCAATGACTTTCTGGGCCGTCAAGTTTGACTCCCTTAGGAGGCCTATGGAGGAGTGATCCACCTCTCAGATTTAATCAAAAATATCTTAATTTGTGTTCCGAAGATGAACGAAGGTCTTACGGGGTTGGTACAGCATGAGGGTGAGTAATTAATGACTTAATTTTCATTTTTGGGTGAACTATCCCTTTAAGTAGATTCAGTGATTCTTTTTTTACAGTGAACCTTTGATGTGCAACTCAACACTAGTCATGTCTAGAGACTAGAATACCATATAAACTGCATAGCAATGTAATAATACCCACACAGAACACTTTAGCAACCACCCACAACACCTTAACCTAGTGATGGTGAGTTCTGTTTGCACTCCACTGTAAATCTAGTTAGGGTCTTCTCTTTTCATCCAGGCTAATCCGATTTTTTTTTCCATCCCTCAGTTTTCCCTTCATCTGATCCTCCTCTAGTTCCACCGGCTCAACTGGCAACACTTCTAGCCAATCCGAGTGAGGATCTGGAGTGTTCCGGAAGGTTCCGCCTGACAGTCGATCTCCCTAACGCGTGGACGGAGGTGCGCAGGCTGGAGGGCAGGGGTGGGAGGTCAGAGGTCAGCCCTGGTGGCTAAGCTTTAGCAAAAAACACGGCTTTGACAGTCTGAGCGACACACTTTCTTCTCGCTGACATGGAAAGCCTCAAAGCTCATCAAAAACAAACCGTTCCTCTGCTGATTAACATAAGAGATCTGGTAGAGCATAATAGTAAATTAATTAAACGCATCCTTTCCAGATAACTTTCTAAATTATATTGTCTTCTATGCAAAATAAATGTTGTTATGAAATGACTTAAAATTTTAACTAAAACACCTCAACAGAAGACAATAGTGTCATTCTTCAGCTCAATTCAGTTCGATTTTGATTCAATTCACTGTAGTAAGTGTCAATTTTGCATAGTTCATCAATTAAGACGCCAAGTCTAGGAGAAAAAATTTAGATTAAAGAGATGTTATCATCATTTTTTTTGGTTTTTGACGCTCGATAAAAAAGCAAATAACGAGAAATCCAAATGTAAACTAACAGCGCATCATATTTCACACCCTTTTCTGACGAAATAGACAGAAGTGAAACACTTCATTGGGCAATACCAGGCTCAAACTATGAATGTGAATGTAATGCTGTGATGTAAACCTTTTTAGTACATGACAAAGGGTTTTAGAAGCAGAACGAAAGCAGATGAAATAAACTAATATGTTTGTCTAAATAAAATGTTACAGAGAAACTTCTGAAAGATGATTCAATTCAGACTAACAAAGAGCAAATATAATATCCAGAGAGAATGAAGAAGCTGTGAGTGTGTGTGTGTGTGTGCGTGTGTGTGTGTGTGTGTGTGTGTGTGTACGCGAGTGCGTGTGTGCGTGCGTGCGTGTGTGTGTGTGTGTGTGTGTGTGTGTGTGTGTGTGTGTGTACGCGAGTGCGTGTGTGCGTGCGTGCGTGTATGTGTGTGTGTGCACAGTGTTGACAGAGTGTTTTGGTATGTGATCCTCTGGTGTCTTTGGTGTAGAGAATGCCGTGTTGGCTCACACTCCTGGTGTGTGTTTCAGCAGTCAGGTTAATGACTTTGACCTCTGTGATGAATCCCTCCTGTTTAGTGAAACTCAGGAGATAAAGATCAGGATCTGTGTACCTGTGTCAAAAAATGACACACACTTTGATGACAAACCGGAGGACAGCAAAAACAAGTGATGAATTATGTTGAACATGGTGAAAGTGATGTAATCTCACCAACGGTCAACGCCACCTTTGATAGACTATTTCAAAATGTGTATCTGGCAAGCAAAATAAGGTAAGACTTTACAATAAAGACCTCATTTGTAAACATTAGTTAATGCATTAGCTATAGCAATTTTTTGTTCATTGTTTGTTTATGTAAGTTCACAGTGCATTTTATAATGAAACAAAATGAAACCGACATTGACAGTTGTTGTTTTTCATGGAATATTGCAGTATTTATTATGATTTATCTGTGCACATCATAATTTTTTTTAATTCATGTGCCCTCTTAATCCTCAATCAAATCACGGGGCGGGGCAACCTGTCACTCACATGAGATCCACCAATAGCAAACCACAACCATCCAATCAATTCCCCACGAACACAATCAAGCCCTGTCCTACATTTGTTCTTGTTCGAGAAGCTGTTTCACTCAGATATACATCACAATAGGACAAAAAAACTATCGCAACTTCCATTTCATGCCGACGTTTTATTTTTAAAATGCATTGGTAAATGTTAAAATTTACATTACCAATAAATGATAGAATTCACATTAAAAATTAAACATTTTAATTCACATTAACTAATGTAGTTAACAAATGTTAACAATTGAAACCTTTTTTGCAAGTGCTACCCAAAATCATTGCAGTGGCATATGGGAAAAAAAGCCTTAATCTTAATATTTACTATGTTTAAAACATACACTATGATCCAATGCAGATCCTAATAAATCAAAACATCTCAAATAAATCAATAACAGTCTGGACAAAAATAAACAAACATTCTAATGTAAATACGTACAGCTAAACAATGTATCTTTGCCTATTAATAATTATTCACTCATCAGGAGGCTTTTATTCAAAGTGTTTTACAAGCATGAACCATTCATGCTACTTTTTATTTTTAGCTCATCCTTTCAAAATGAGCACAATCCACTATCTATTGTCTTTCAAAGTTTGTTTATTGATTACCTTGGCATGTGGACATGTTTCTCTAGGATTACACTCACATTCTGCAAGCGTTTGGCTCCCTCGAGTGTTTCTTCATGGAACAGCATGACCAGGTTAAGGTGACAAAATGTATCACTGTTTTGATCAATTTAATCCTTGCTGGATAAGATTACTATTTTTCAAATGCTTTTCAATAGTGTTTTTCACAAATAAAAAAACAACACTGATAATAATCATACAGTGCTATGTTGTGAATTAAAATAGCCCCACATCATCACACACCCTTCACCATACATAGAGGTTGGCATGGGTTATTTCAGTTAGGCTAATAGCTGGTTTGATTTGCATTGAGAGATGATCTTATGAAAGTACCCCATGCCTGTCTCTAGGTATGGTGAAGGGTGTGTGATGATGTGGGGATATTTTAATTCCAAAGGCCATGGGAACTTTATCAGGATGCATACTGTAGTATCCTGATCCATGAAATAACTGGCTTTAAAAATAAAGATCTTCCTGCCTCTATGGGAATTTAACATAGGGGTGTCCTGACTTATGCACTCTGTATTTTAAGGAAGAACATTTATTAACTTACGATACATTTTTCATTCACAAAAAAAATGAGTGTCCTTAAAGGTTGGATTTTTCCTACTTTTAAGACATTAAGATTATTTTTTATTCCTCTTTTTAGGCAACTTTAGCATGGTGTCTAAACTTATGCATATACTGTAAATGTTTCTCGAGCATCAAATCATCATATTAGAATGATTTCTGAAGGATCATGTGACACTGAAGACTGGAGTAATGATGCTGAAAATTCAGCTTTGATCACAGGAATAAATTACACTTGCACTTTATATGAACATACAAAACAATTATTTTAAAGTGTGTTATTTCACAATATTACTATTTTTACTGAATGTTTTATCAAATAAATGCAGCTTTTGTGAGCAGAAGAGACTTTTTTCAAAAACACAAAAATATCTTAATTATTAAAAAATGTTGACGGGTAGTGTATTATACACTCACCCAAAGGATTATTGGGAACACCTGTTCAATTTCTCATTAATGCAATTATCTAATCAACCAATCACATGGCAGTTGCTTCAATGCATTTAGGGGTGTGGTCCTGGTCAAGACAATCTCCTGAACTCCAAACTGAATGTCATAATGGGAAAGAAAGGTGATTTAAGCAATTTTGAGCGTCGCATGGTTGTTGGTGCCAGACGGGCCGGTCTGAGTATTTCACAATCTGCTCCGTTACTGGGATTTTCACGCACAACCATTTCTAGGGTTCAGAAAGAAGGTGCAAGAGCTCACCAAAATTGGACAGTTGAAGACTGGGAAAATGTTGCCTGGTCTGATGAGTCTCGATTTCTGTTGAGACATTCAGATGGTAGAGTCAGAATTTGGCGTAAACAGAATGAGAACATGGATCCATCATGCCTTGTTACCACTGTGCAGGCTGGTGGTGGTGGTGTAATGGTGTGGGGGATGTTTTCTTGGCACACTTTAGGCCCCTTAGTGCCAATTGGGCATCGTTTAAATGCCACGGCCTACCTGAGCATTGTTTCTGACCATGTCCATCCCTTTATGGCCACCATGTACCCATCCTCAGATGGCTTTCTCCCGCAGGATAATGCACCATGTCACAAAGCTCGAATCATTTCAAATTGGTTTCTTGAACATGACAATGAGTTCACTGTACTAAAATGGCCCCCACAGTCACCAGATCTCAACCCAATAGAGCATCTTTGGGATGTGGTGGAACCTTCATGCCCTGGATGTGCATCCCACAAATCTCCATCAACTGCAAGATGCTATCCTATCAATATGGGCCAACATTTCTAAAGAATGCTTTCAGCACCTTGTTGAATCAATGCCACGTAGAATTAAGGCAGTTCTGAAGGGGAAAGGGGGTCAAACTCAGTATTAGTATGGTGTTCCTAATAATCATTTAGGTGAGTGTATGCTGTATATTAATAAATATTTCTTAAAATGGTGAAATCTATTATTATATTAATTAATAATATATTTGTGGACATTAGACTATTTGAACCTCTTGTGTGTGAGTGTAAGATGTCGAGCAGCACCACGGACAGCTCCACACACCACAGACTGTCCAAATGACCCGAAGGACACCAGACAGAACTCAACTACTGAAATATTTCTACAATATTTAAATGCATTTACATGGAATAATATAAGTTCCATGTAGTTCTGTGTTCAAAAGCAGTATATATGATACAGGGTTTTTTCATGTAGGAGTAGAAGAAAACTCACACTTCAGCTCTATTTAAAGCCTGTGGGTTCACAGGTTTAGATGTGTGAACATGAGTCGTGTTAAAGATCATCATCTTTGCTGCTAAACTATTTAAGTGTGCAAGAACAGAGGCTGTGAGACTTGCGCGACTTGCGTGGAACTAAAGTCTTTACTTAATTTTCTATAATCAGTTCGCCTTTCATTTTGGGTTTGTGAACTCTGCATGAATATGCATCTCTTTATTGTGCGCATCCTCGCTGTGCTGCTGGCGTCGAGCTGTCCATTCGCCATTTCTGAAGTTTTAGAAACTTTTACTAAATGTAGCGAGTTTTTCTTTAAAGGACAGCCTCCGGAGATTTCTAGCATCCTGGATTCACGCTCTAAAAATAATCATTACAAAATCATCTGTCAAAAATATCATAATATGTACACATTTGCAACATTCTACAACGCAGAAAATAGGATTCCTGTTTTCTCAGCTTACAAATATACTGGGAAAATAAGTAAAAGACCAAATATTCCATGGATGGTTGAGCCTCAGGTGAGGAGTTTCAAAGCAGTTTTTTCTGTGATCCAGAGAACATAATTATGTTTCAGATGTATTTCCAGGTTTATATTATATATTTATCTGCTAACATGCTGATTTTATTGTTAATTTAGTTTACATTTTTCTGTATGTGTATTTTGGCTTCCGTTTAATCATGTAGATGTTCTTAATTTCATGTCAGAATTGTATGAATCTATTCAGCTCTGATTTCCATAAATTTTTTAAATGAACAGTTCACCCAATTATTTTTTTAATTCTGTGATTATTTACTCACACTCCTGTTGTTTCAAGCCAGCAATAAAAAAAAAAATTATGGAAATTTCAGCTAATTTAATTTGAATTGTATCTTGTATTAATTGTATCTTGTTTCTCTTTCTTTTAAACATTTGTTCTTCAGCTTGATCCCGCTGTTGATGACATGACTGTGCCATATCCAAATCAGGCCATCAATGAAGACTTCTTCAATAACTACGGATTGAATCGCGGTCACTTGTTTCCCAGCGGTCATGCAGGTGATGATGTCACTGCCGAATCTACATTCACGCTGACCAACGTAGTGCCACAGAAGATCAGCTTTAATGCCGGCAGTTGGAATCGCATGGAAAGGGAAATTTCAGACATCATGAATAAACATTGCTGTGACAATAATAAAGTTTTAGCCCATGTGCTGACCGGAGCAATACCTGGGAACAATAAACTGAATGGGAAAGTGAACATTCCCTCTTACATGTGGACGGCATTCTGCTGTTACAACAGTGCAGCGAATACATTTGTCTCCCAAGCTTACTGGGCCCTAAATGTAGATGAACACAAAGAAAAAACGATCATTAAAAATAGCCTGCAGAAATTACAGGAATTTCTGAGTCAACAACTGAGGACAAAAGTACAGCTGTTTAATAACAACTGTGCAAAAAAGCGTTCAAACTAGCAGAAGGATGCAGAATCACTGAACTATCATTTACTCAGTTTGATGAGAAGTGTCAAAATGCTTTTATTTACATGTAGCTCTTCCAAAGTCATAATATAATCCTGCCTTTAACTCTTTATCATGTCAGTTTTAGTATAAACATTTTTTAAAAATACATTACTTTGAAAAATATGTCTGTGTAAATTGTTCTAATAAAGCTTGTGCAAATGTTGGCGTTTCAGAGTCATTTCACTGTCTAAAGGGAAGTTGGAAGTAGTGGGGTGAATTAAAAGTCCTTTAGGGTTAGTTCAAACCCCCCCCCAAAAAAAAATCAACAAAAAAAAAAAGCAAAATTTTATGACAAAATTGAGAATATTTTGTCATCATTAACCCTCATATAACTTTCTATAATGAACATATTTAACCCAGGCTTTTATTCACATATAAACATTGATCAGCGAACAGTGTTTACAGCGCTCACATAACAGAAGCTCAAGCACGTTTGCTTGATGTGCGAGAAACAACAAGGTTCATTCACACGTGTCAGTCTGTTCGTCATATAAATAGATAATGTCTCTTCATTATCTTGCACTCATAAAAATGATTTTGTGGTGAAGTAAATACTACAGAAAAAAAAAAACAATGTAATTTACAGTTAGTTCAGGCAATAATAATAATAAAAAAAAAAAAATTCTATATTAGTAGGCTACTCAATTTAAGCATGTAGAAATGAAAGCGTAAATATCAACGTTATAAAATTAAGTAAAATGACTTTTCTGAAAATGGTGTTCCCAGCATGCACTAGGCCTTGAATAATTAACAAGGTGGATTTTTCACAGTTTTCCAGCTGTATTTACATCGTTTTATCATTGCTATTGTTGTTAGGACTAGTAATTTGCCATTTTGTGAGTGCCATTTTTGGAGTTAATTTTCTACTCAAAATGACACATTCAAACACAAAAATGTTGTATTATTAAAATTTTGTCATTGTGTATTATCTAACAATTAAGTATTGAGGTCTCTGCATTCACATAACTCATTTATTCTGAAAGAAGTGTGTGTGACATCATATCCATATTTACTTACTTACATGTTTCAAAGTAAAGCATATACTTTGAAAATGTGGTTTATTTCAATGTTACATTGTGTGACTGAAATGTATTGCAAAGTTATCTACAACTAGATGGATTATATTAAACCTTTTACGAGACAAGTTAAAATTACTTAATTTCTTTTGTTCTTTCACTTATCTAGAGTTGAAGATACATGCAATGGAGGGACATAAATCAGATTTCATTAAAAATACCTTTATTTGTGTTCTGAAGATAAAGGAAAGTCGTATGGTTTGTCTAAAATTTGTTCTCATTATATATCCTCTTAAACCATACATGATGATGTGTCACTTAAAACCAATGTGTTTGCAATAAATTCATCTCTACGCTAGTTGCTCTAATTTTTAAATCTGCATTAACTTCTTTAGGGCAGGACTTGATTTTGTGCTTGGGGAATTTATTTGATGGTTTGGGTTTGTGAGTGACAGGTTAGAGAAGAGAAGAGAAGAGAAGAGAAGAGAAGAGAAGAGAAGAGAAGAGAAGAGAAGAGAAGAGAAGAGAAGAGAAGAGAAGAGAAGAGAAGAGAAGAGAAGAGAAGAGAAGAGAAGAGAAGAGAAGAGAAGAGAAGAGAAGAGAAGAGAAGAGAAGAGAAGAGAAGAGTTGCAGCAAGGGGTGTGAAAGAAAACGTAACATTCAAAATTATGTGTGACAGTTTCTCAAAATATGTGCTATGTATGAGTTCACAGAATTAGATGTGAACTCAAGTATTGTAGAAAATGATTCTTAAATAAAAAAAAATGTTGGAGTATCAGTATTATTGCATGCACAATTGCATGTGTAAGTTATTTAAAAATATTTTAAATAAAATGATGACCAATTATAGAACCTATAAAATTTCCCTTAAACACAGGTGTGAAAGAAAACTTAACACTCAAGTTATGTGTGACTTATCTTCTTAGAATGTGTGTGCAACTTGAGTTCACAGAATTTGGAGTGTGTACGTGTAGATTCAGAGTAAAACAATGTACGTGTCTTAGAGGATGGGCATTTAAGTACAGATTGTGTTGTGGGACTTGAGTGCATTCTCCAACCACCTAAGCTTTACTTTCACAGTTGAGTTCTGCTGAACACGAGTGAGGATGCGTCTGTTCACCGTGAGCGTCTCTGCACTGCTGGTGCTGTTGTTTTCATGCACCACGTCTAAAGTTGTTGACAAATTCAGTAAATGCGATTACTTTTTTAAAAGAACGTCTCCGGTTATCCCTGGCATTCTAAATAATTCAGTTGCACAGGATGGATATAAAATAATCTGTCAACAATATAACAAACGTACCAGGTTTGCAACACTGTATGATATAAATAAGAGGATCCCTGTTTTCTCGGCTTACAAATACACCAGAAGACAAGAATTCGAGAATCTAAGAAAGACTCAATGGATGATCGAATCTCAGGTAATGTTGTTTTCATATGTTTTTAACTACAAAATAATTGTTTTACTTCTTCTTGTTCTACTTTAGTTCTTGTTTTTTGTTTGTTGACCAGTTCTTTCAAAAAAATAATCTTTCAATTATTTATATTCTATAGCTTGAACCTTCAAGTTATGAAACCAACGTGCCATTCATCAAGCAGGCTTGCAGTGGAGACTATCACAATAACAGCCAAAATGTGAGTGCCGGTCAGTTATTTCCAGCCTGTCATGCAGCTGATAAAGAAACTGCTATATCCACATTCACACTCACCAACAGCATCCCACAGAAGAACAACTTGAGGAAAGGCAGCTGGACTCGCATAGAACAACAGACTAAAGAAATCATGGACAATCACTGTCGTGACCAAAACAGCAAGACAATCTCAGCCTATGTGTTGACAGGAGCTTTACCTGGAGATGATCTTCTGAACAAAAGAGTCAACATTCCCTCTCATATGTGGATGGCATTTTGCTGCTACAACAGTACGGGGGGATCATGGTTCTCCAAAACTTATTGGGCAGAAAATGTAGGAAAAGATCCTGGGGAAAATATTAAACTCAAGAGCCTGAATGAATTAGAAATATTTCTGAATACAAATTGGAAGATAAAAGTACAGTTGTTTTACAGAGATTGTAATAATTAACCACTGAAACATACATAGGATAATGCAGAAACATAGTATCCTATTATGATATCTAACAAGCTTCTATCTTGACATCTAACAAGCTGTCCGTAATGAAAGGTTGTGCTTCTTAGTGTGTAAATGCTTTTTCTTCTTTATTAAAGCTTGCAGTTGCAAATGTTGGAGTACCAGAATCAGCTTGTGTGTGTGTGTGTGCATGATTGCAAGTGAGTTATAACACTAAATAAAAAGTAGAGAAGGCAAAAGTATGTGATTTAAAAAATGCCAGCAAATCTAATTGGACCAAATCGATATCCCTTGCTTATACAAATGTAAATTTTACTAAAATCTTGATGCTGAATTAAAATAGTTCTACCAGAAAGACTCAGTAGAATAATACTGTAACAATTAACCATTTATTAACAGCACCGCAGCAATATTATGATATAAAGTTCTTTAGCGTAGGCCCCGTCCACAGCTCACAATCCGAGGGTCCGGACTCTGGATTTCCTGCCTGAAGACGAAGCCAGGGGTGCAGCCGACCCCCTGTGAGGTTTGGGAAGGGACCATCCTGGTGGAGGTGGGGAGGATGGAGGTGAATGGAAGAGTCAGCATCTGCAAACTCAGACATGAGTAAGTACCTCTTTTATACCGCAAGTATTAGAACACGATTGGTTAAATGAGTACCGGTAGGTAAAAAGTGATGTAACAATTGAGTCTTCCTGGCAGAACTTATGCCAGCTTTCATTTAAATGACAACCACAAAAATGACAACTACATTTATTCCCATGCCTCAGGAAAGTTTTTATTATTATTATTATTATTATCATTGAGCAAAAAATAAAATAAAATACAAGATAAAATGTCTATAGCATGTGACCAGGAAGGGACATTTTGTCATGACCACGACATATTAACTTGTGGGGTAACACTTAGTTTAGAATACTATCCCGTCATTAATGAATAACTACGCAGTAACAAATGAGTAATGCACTGTTGACATTCATCTAACTACTAATAACTAACAAGAAACTCAGTAATAGTTTTAGTAAAACAGTAAAAGTTATAGCTCTTAGTCAAATGTGGTAGTTTATTATTAACTATTATTTTTTTCATATCTCACAGAGAACTAGTGAACACAAAGATCATAATTAATGTCAAGTAATGCATAATGTATAATTAATACTAAAGTGAAGGTAAAGCCGCTAATGACTCAAGTATTACATTCTTTAGAAGGAAATACTAATTATGTGGATCAGTTTTCTAAAGTGAAAAACATGACTCTTAAGTAATGACTGAAGTCATTGTAAGCTTTTGAGGTTTTGGATAGTAATTTATTTCCGGATTTGGTATTGAGTCATTACTGGGTTATCATGATCTTCACTTTAGAATACTGATCCATATAATTAGTAATTATTTCTGAAGGATGTAGTAACACTTAAATAATTACTATCCAAAACCTTACAAAAACCTCAAAAACTTACAATGACTTCAGTCATCATTACTAGAGAGTTTTCATGATTTTCACATTAGAATTCTGATCCAAATGATCAGTAATTCCTTCTGAAGGATTTGGTTATGCTGGAGTCATTACTAGTGTGTTATCATGACCTTCACTTAAGAATTAATTATATATTGTGCATTATTCACATTAATTATGAACCTGTATATGTACAGTAGTTCTTAGTAGTTCTCTGGGAGATATGAAAAAAATAATAGTGATTGATTATAGCTAATAATGAACTACCACGTTCGACTAAGAGCTATTACTTCATTCATTAATCAGAGTTTCTTGTTAGTTAATAGTTACTAGAATGTTAGTTTATCACTCATTTGTTTATGTGTAGTTATTTATGAATGAAGGAACAGTATTATAAAGTGTTACCACTCATGGGAACGTGATATACCACGAGAAAAAATAGGACATAAATGTAGGGAAAATATTTCTACGTTTGATACACATATAGCACAAAAACCGAGTTATAGATGTTAAATAAAATTCAGTATTATATTAATTTAAATTCATTTTTCAATAAGTTATTGTGTAATAACACAAGGTTTGTTCATTTTCATAAAGATAACAGAACATAATTGAAATTCAGTCATAGACATTTATATATGATGTTCTATTGATGCAAGGATTGATTGAGGGTCCAAACTGGTTTTGCAGTAGCATTTACATCATTCCTCTATCGAAGACAAATGTATGTCTTTTTGAAGATGACAATCAAAGATTAACAGTCAAAACTAGCAATATAAATGAATGAACCCTAACTGTAGGCCTAAATAAAGGTTCATGACCAAAACAAAAAATGAACATTGTGTGAAGTGTACATCTATACACCTCACTAAATTATTTTGGAAATGGTCCTCATCACAGGAATGAAACTCAAGGTCCAATTGTGAGTGCAGCAAGAAAGTTTATTTATGCACAGGGAAATTAAGCAAGGCAAATGGTCAGATTATGTTATGCAGAAGAATAGCAGGCACTAGCATGGAGACTGCAACGGGCAGAAGTAAATCCACACCAGGGGTGTGTTTCCCCTACAACGAAGTAACTCGCTGCTTAAAGACCATTGTACGATGCATCGTTGAAGAAATCAAGCAGCCAGTTACAACTGTTTCCCGAAACCGTATTGTCACAAATTTGGTCGTTCAACCACGTTGGTTAATGATGTCATGTACATGGTGGAGTGATAACTTCTTTTAATTAATCTGTTTGAGATCGAATTAATGCTAGATCTTTTGCTATAAATTACAGACATGGCATCTGAGGACTATTCATAATTTTTCTCAGTTATTTTGCCTTATTTCCTGATTTAATCTAGGCTTGTTCTTATATAGAGCACGGTCGCACATGCACACTCTTCAAAAACGCACACTTTAAATCTCTTGGAAATCTAAAAGACGTAAATGACATTTGTATGTATTCTAAATAAAAGATACAGATTGTACTGAATGTCAGCTTGCTTATTTGGCTCAAGATAAGGATTTATTGAATCCACATGTCATGCAAACAAGAAAGTATGCTTCTAACAACAGGTCGAGAGATGTTGTTCCAACCACACAACGTTGCAAGGCTGTTTGCGAATGCTGGTTAGAACGATGGTTTCGAGAAACGACGACTCGTTGAACTATGATGATAATGACGGAACTTGTGATGGAGTACCGCAAGGCTTAGTACTAGGTTCAGCCTGTGCCATTAGAAAGCATGGCATTAATTTTCACTGTTACTCTGATGATACTCAGATCTATATTTCTTCGCGCCCTGACAAAACATACCAACTCACAAAATAAACTGAATGCATAGTTGATATAAAAAATTGGAGGACTAGTAATTTCCTACAACTTAATTCTGAAAAAAAGGAGAGATTTTAAGTATTGGAGCAAAAACCTCCACACGTAGTAACCTAGAATACTGTCTAACACTTGATGGCTGCTCTGTCAAGTCTTTGTTGTTAGTTAGGAACCTGGGAGTGCTCTTTGATACCATTCTTTTTTAAATACACATTTTTCTAGCATCTGCAAAACCGCATTTTCCATCTTAAAAATATATCTAAATTACAACAAAAGCTCTCAATGATAAATGCAGAAAAGTTAGTTCATGCGTTCATGACCTCAAGGCTAGATTATTGTAATACTCTTATGGGTGGTTGCCCTGCACGCTTAATAAACAAACTCCAAATTAGGGCTGTCACTTTTGTGAAAAAGTCCTGTTCGATTTCTGAGACATAAGTGTTCATTGAATCGATTGTAAAATCGATTTTCCATGTCTAAAGACGTTTCCATTTTCAACACCAAATATAGGCAAATCCACGGACACCTAACAGGCATTAGGACGAGCGTAAAGAGGGCGCTTGAGACGCACAAGTCAGCAATATTTCTGATGATTTATTGGCGTGAAGTTTCGTGCACAATGACAAACAGGAGCGCAACATTCAGGGATTGAGATTAACACCCTCCGACCCGCCAAATGTGGGTAAAAATGAACTTTGGCGGGAAACGCTGTCAGATCACGAGCCAATCTGGCGTGTTTCTATGTTCACTCACTTTCTTTGCTGGGGAAGTTCGTGTAAGACAAATCTGTGCGGATTTAGCTCAAATACGCAACTCGTGATCCTCATGATATATTAAATACAGCGTATCGCACAGAATCTGCACATTTCTGGCTTACTTGAACACACACACACACACACACACGTCACTAAGCAACAAATAATGTTCACTTGCATTGAAGTAATAGCGAAGATTAAAAAGCATTTGGTTAACAGAAAAGGCATTATTTTCCAACATGTTCTGTGTACTCTATTGATCTGTCCACCTAAAACACATTTTTGGTAAAAAATAAAAAAATAAAAAAGGCCTTTAAAATCGATTCCCTTTTTTCGTTTTCGAAACTTGTGTTGGTTGGTCCGATCGATTGTGCAATCGATTTTCGAACGTAAAGTGACAGCCCTACTCCAAATATTCCAAAACACAGCAGCTAGAGTTCTTACTAGAACCAGGGAGTATATGATCATATTAGCCCGTTTCTGTCAACACTGCATTGACACCCTATTAAACAAATCACAAACATTAAAAAATTTGCTAATTATTTACAAAGCACTAAATGGTTTAGCTCAGTACTTGAGCGAGCTCTTGACGCATTATAGTCCTTTACGTCTATTGCAGTTTCAAAATTATGGCCAGTTGATAATACCTAGTATGTTAAAATCAACTGCAGGCGGCAGATCCTTTGGTCGCACTTTATTTTACAGTATGTGCACTTTCAATGTACTTAAAGTGTACTTACCCACAAAAGTACTCAGTAATAAAAGGTAAGTACATGGGTTAAGTTAATATTTCGATCAAAGAGAACAGTTAACCAATTTATTGTAATCACAAACTAAAAATGTGCTCATGCTCCTCATACACACCCACTGACATAAAGTTGCCATTTGTTGCCATTGTGAGAAAGTGCAAAACTAAAACATCTTGTGATGGTGATGGAATAGATATGAGCATTGTAAAAAAAACTATAGATTGCATACAACCTCTAACTTATATTTTCAATCTTTCTTTTAGTTCAGGTGTTTTCCCTCAAAAGATGAAGACTGCTAAAATAATACCTATTTTTAAAAAAGGAGATAAACATGAGTTTAATAATTATCGACCTGTTTCAATACTTTCGCAGTTTTCTAAAATAATAGAAAAAGGGTTTACTCATAAATTAGATTTATTTTTGGAAAAAAATTATTTACTTTTTGACTATCAATACGGATTTCGATCCAATAGATCAACTGCCGTTGCACTAATTCATTTAACTGAAGAAATTCTTGCTGCAATGGACAAAAAAACAGTATTTTGTAAGTATATTCCTGGATTTACAAAAAGCATTTGACACTGTCAACCACAACTTATTGTTGACAAAACTACAACACTATGGATTAAGGGGTCAGGCATATAAATGGCTTGAAAGCTATTTAAGTAATAGAAGCCAATATGTTAAATTTAAAAACCATAACTCGGACTGTAAAACTGTTGTATGCGGAATTCCCCAGGGTTCTGTAATTGGCCCTAAACTTTTTATATTATTTATTAATGATATATTTGAGGCTTCCAAAGACATGAATTTTTTGTTGTTTGCTGATGACACAACTGTGTTTAAGACTGGGACAGATTTAAATGAATTATTGGCCACTATTGAAAAGGAAATGATAGAATTAAAAAAATGGTTTGATTATAATAAATTGTTTCTAAATTGGGATAAGACAAATTATATGGTTTTTGGAAAAAAGGGAAAACAGGGATGCATAAAATTAGTTATTGAGAATGTAAATATTGAATGTGTCTCAGAAATCAAATTTTTGGGAGTTATCCTAGACAGCAAACTTAGCTGGAAGCCTCATATTGAGCATATCAAAGGTAAAGTTAGTAAAAATATTGGTATTCTTTATAAAGTTAAACACATATTGGATGAAGCTTCATTACAGCTTCTATACAGAACCTTAATTGTTCCAAATTTAACATATTGTATCGAAGTGTGGGGTAATGCTTGCACCAGTTATACAGAAAGGCTGTTCTTACTTCAGAAGAAAGCGATAAGAATTGTGACTTATAAAGGTTTACGAGACCACACGAACAAACTGTTTATAAAATTGCAGAACTTGAAATTAAAAGAGTTTGTCAAATTTAAAATACTACAAATTATGTGGAAAGTGAAAAATAATTTGGTGCCAATACATATTCAAAACAAATTCATGCTAATTACAGACAGTAACAACAGAAGAAAAGGTCATTTTTGTGTACCATATTCACGCACCTCACAAAAACAAAAAGGGTTTCTTGTAATTGGGATCAATTTATGGAACTCTTTGGACATTGTGCAAAAAACATGTAACACGATTGTTCAATTCAATAAAATGTATAAAAAAAATGTTCTTAGAAAATACGAAGGCAGTGAAGCATAAGAACCAATGTCTGACAAATTTGAAATTGTTAATTATTTAGATGTGAAGTAATATTGTAGCCTACCTCGATAAAAAAAAAAAAAAACGGCGAGCCATCTGTTTTGTGTCAGCTAAGATTATTGAAAAAAGGGGCATGAAATAATAAGACTAGGTCTTCCTCATGCTCCTATTCAGCATTGAATGTTATTATTTTGTTGTTGATGTGATTAATATTGTGTCTGTAATAACATCATGACTGAATAAAGAACTTGAACTGAACTGAACTGTTGCCAATTAAAAATACAAATTATTTTAAAAATTAACTTCCAAACACTGTAAATTATAAATGTTAGTCTAGTGTTGATCCTTTGACAGGGGGTGGAAAACCTGATGTTTAACAGCACATCTCTTTATCAGCACAAATCTCTGGGAAAAAAAAGGCTCCAGAATAATACTGTCACATAAGGCTGCAAGGAAGTGCATGCCGATATGAGTGACAGTCTTTAATAATTAATCAAATAACAAACTCAGGCGAATCGAACCATGTCAAACACAAACATTACCAGATAATGAAACAAAGCAAGGGCGTAGGTTTGATTTTACGATTGGTGGGGACATCCCTGGAAGCTGAGGATTCAGAAAATGAATAGGATAATGTATTCATGTTTTTAATCTATATTGACCTTAACAATATGTTAATGAATACATTTTGTAATGTTACAGGTAACTAATAATGACAATGAGGCAGTTTAACAGAGACTTAACTTTACTCTGTTCATAGTGCAATACAACAGTCAATGTGTCTACTGTCTTGTTCATGTTATTTGCAAAAGCCAAACATGTCTGTGTCTATCATTAACAGAATTGAATTGTTGGCATATTTGTTTCACATCACTATCAAGTTCGTCCTGGTGGACATGGCACAGCAATGAGTCTCACTTGTGCCATTGTTATTCTGATCCATGTTTTCAGTCTCCTAAGAGCACTGAAACTTCTTTCAGCCTCAGCTGATGAGACAACTTGATCAAACGGGCCTCTCACTTCAACAAGAGCAAGCCTTGTATTTATATGACTTTTTAACTAGTTAGCACACATAAAATAGCCTGTTGTCACGATCTTACACTATAAGTGCACCTCACAAAGAAGCACACACACACACACACACACACACACACACACACACACACACACACACACACACACACACACACACACACACACACACACACACACACACACACACACACACACACACACACACACACACACACACACACACACACACACACACACACACACATGTTGGTGCAACAGCATTATGAGGACTCTCCATAGGCGTAATGGTTTTTATACCGTAAAAACTATATATTCTATCCCCCTACACTGCCCCTATCCCTAAACCTACCCATCACAGGAGACATGCAGCATTTTTAATTTTTAAATAAAACATTGTTTTTTATGTTTTTTTTAAGCCATTTGATTTATGAGGACTTTTGAAATGTCCTCATAAACCACCCATAAGTTGTAATACCAGTGTAATACACATGTCATTATACAAATTTGTGTCCTCATAAATCACATAAACCAACTCACACACACACACACACACACACACTAACGTATAGCACGCATTCATTAAGTCCCGTGATCATTTTAGGTTTCAGAAGGGTGCTTGCGAGCGCCTCCGTTGCGGTCGATATGCGCTAATGAGTTTAACACATTTTTTGTAAGTGTGGGACCAAAACTGGCAGAGGAAATAAAATGTCCACAGATAGAAGTATGAGAGGTGAAGGATCTGGATTTTTTAGACAGCAATCCAAACTCAACGTTTTTGAAACCAGCTGATGAAAAGGAGATTATTGAAATTGTTAGCAAATGTAAGAATAAAAGGTTAACAATGGTATAAAAACTCCTTATTTGTAATTTGTCTTTCAAAACAGGTATATTTCCTAGTAAAATGAAAACTTATGTTGTTTGGAAACCACAAAATTGACACACAAGTAAAAGTAATGATTAATAATGTGGAAATAGAACGAGTGTATGAAAATAAATTTCTGGGTGTGATTCTTGATCACAAAATCTGCTGGAAACGCCGTATTAAACATGTAAGAGCAAATGTTGCACAGAGTATTGGTAATGGGGAAAACAAGGCATGTATTGAATGAGATAGCACCATGTTGTATAGTTCACTTGTGTTATCTTATTTAAATTATTGAAGTATGGGGTAACTATACAACCACCCTAACATTAAGTACGAGACAAAAAAAAAAAGCAATTAGAATAGTAAATAAAGTAGGATATCATGAGCATACCAATTGACTGTTTTTAAAATTACATACTTTAAAATTTAAAGATCTGGTGGAATTCAAGACTGCACAAATAATCTATAAAGCAAAAAATAAACAGTTGGCTGGAAACATACAGTACAACAACTTGTCACAGATAGAGAGGGGGGTTATAACTTGAGAGGGGCTTTAAGACAACAGAATGTTCGGACAAAGCTCAAAAGTATGTGCATTTCGATTTCTTTCTTTTTAATAGTTTGAAATAAAGATTTTCAATTCAAATCAATTAAAGACATTTTCAAAGCTAGAAATAATAAGTCCTCTTTTCAGAAAATTTGTTCAAATGGGGATGATGCTTCTGCATAACAGCATTATAAGGAGGAGATGTTCTTATAAAGTTCTTTAATATTCTGTGTGAAACTGTGTTGTGTTCAGCAGATGGTATTGCAATTCTGAGACATTCCTACTGTATGTGCTAGCTATAAGTAGCCTATAAATAAAAAATATTTATGGACAAGATCTGTTTTGAGTAAACATCTAAAATAACAAAAAAATAAACCTTTGGGGCCCTATCATACACTCGGCGCAAAGCGCGACGCAGTGTTCCCTTTCGAGGGAACTCGCGATGCGTCACTTGACGCTTTGGGAACGCCCCCAGCGTGCATGCGTCTGAGCATCAATGTCAACTAGTCCAATGGAAAGAATGAGCGTCACGGGCGGGTGACGTCATGACCAGGAAGGGATAAAGGCTCACCCGGTGAAACGCGGCATTAGCTTCTGTGTCTCAGCAAGCGATCTGTGTCATTTTGTCTCTGTCTATTTACTGTTGTCTGTTGCGGAAAAGGATGGATACTAAACAAGTGTACAAACAGTGTGCTTCTCCCTGCCCGCGTTATTTAACGGGTGGGGACACACACGAGCTTTGTGTCGTTTGTTTGGGAGTGGAGCATGCGGTCTCAGCCTTCGAGGGGGCTGAGTGCCAGCATTGTGAGATGTTACCGCTTCGCATGCTCCGCTCTCGCCTGTCACTCTTTGATAAAGAGAGTGGGCAGGCTCGCGATCCACAGGGATCAGGACCCGCGTCTGCTGAGGCAGCGCGGAGAATGCATTCCTGGGGATCGCAAAAGGATCTTTCGGAGGGGTTGGAGACGGGTCCGAGGGCTCTTTCTCCTTCCTTACCCGAGAGATCCAGTGCTCTCTCCCCGGTGTCGGAAGCACGCTCTGCGGTTTCTTCCGCCCGGGGAGAGAGCCCTCCATTACTTTATTGCTCTTCCTCCGAGGAGGTTGATGCGATGAGTGTGGAGAGTGTAAGCACACACATGGGGGAAAGAGATTCACAATTTATTTCCCCAGCATATGATGAGCTGGTGGATGTTATGTCGCGGGCTGTAGAGAAATTAAATATTGAATGGCCATCTGAGAAGAAGGGCACTCGTCCTAAAAGCAAATTAGATGAGCGCTTTTTATCTTCCACCACATTATCTCCACCACGAGGGCTTCCATTTTTTCCCGATTTGCACAATGAAATTTCTAAATCGTGGAATAAACCATACTCATCACGTCTTTTCAGCCCTCATGTTAACACTTATTCGAGAATAAGAGGGCTGAAAGAGTATGGTTATGAGGCGATGCCCCAGGCGGAAGAGAATTTAGCCAGTTATCTTTCCCCTGGTCCCGCATCGTCTCTGAAAGCCTCGGCTTTGCCCACTAGACCGCTTAAAGCCACTTCGGTGTTAGTGGGCAAAGCTTATACGGCAGCAGGTCAAGCTGGAGCATGTCTGCATACTATGGCAGTGCTCCAGGCTTATCAAGCTGACCTGCTGGGGGATCTGGATAGTAGTGAGGGAGTCAGTCATGACGATATTCGTGAACTTCGTCGGGCTACCGATCTTTCTCTCAGGGCTACTAAGGAGACCGCCAGAGCAATTGGGCGGTCTATGGCAGCCTTGGTAGCTACTGAGAGACATTTATGGTTAAATCTGTCTGAAATTAAAGAAAAAGATCGAGCTTTTTTATTAGATGCTCCGCTTGAACCTTCTGGTCTCTTCGGCGACGCAGTCCACGCGGTCGTCGAGAGATTTCAGGAGTCAAAGAAACAAGCAGACGTTTTTAAAAAGTTTATCCCTCGCCGGGTCCAGCCCCCTGGGGCTGCTGGGCGTGAGCAGCCCCAGCCGTCGAGCTCATCATATCGTGTGCATCAGAAAGAGAGTGTTGCGTCTCGTGCACCTCCACGTAGAGACTGGAGACGGACGCAACCCTCTTAACCGAAGTCTTCTAAGTCGAAGCCGGATCTGAGGACCGTTCTTCAGGCGAAGAAGACTTCGGTTCAAAAAAAAAAAAAAAAGGTCCTGATGTTCATGCATCAGGCCTGTGAGGACAGCCCCGACCGAAGTGGAGCGGTGTACACCTCATTATACGGTGCCCGTTCCATTTCGGGGTCCTCACGAGACCGTTCTGCCAACCCTGCCACCCTTGGTGCTTCAGGGCGCAGCGGTCTCCAGCGAGTCGCTGATGCTATGCTGCGGCACAGCATCGGTTTCGCGCCCTCTGAGGGGGGCCTTAGAGCGGCCAGTTCAGGTAGTTCCTGCCATTATGTTTCAGGCTCCGGAATTGGCTGTCTCGATAACACCAGAGACCAGCCTCGAGAGGCTGGTTCCCTTAGTAAATTTTCTGGCAGCGTGGAAGCTTCTGCCGAATATTTCTCATTGGGTCCTGCAGATTGTAGAGAAAGGATACAGAATCCAGTTTGGTTCTCGTCCTCCTCGTTACAACGGGGTGCTGCCCACAGTGGTGCATCCCGAGCAGGCTCTGGTAATGGAGCAAGAGGTAAAGGCCCTGTTAGCAAAGGAAGCTATAGAACAGGTGTACTCACCCGACAGAGAGTCGGGTTTTTACAGCCGTTATTTCATTGTTCCAAAAAAGGATGGGGGGTTGCGTCCCATTTTAGATCTTCGTCTGTTGAATCGTTCAGTACAGAAACTCAAGTTCAAGATGCTGACACTCAAACAGATCGTGACTCAAATCAGATCCGAGGACTGGTTTGTCACGATAGATCTGAAGGACGCCTACTTCCATATCTCCATCCTCCCTCAGCACAGGAAGTTCCTAAGGTTTTCTTTCGGGGGCAAAGAATACCAATATCGGGTTCTTCCTTTCGGTCTAGCTTTATCACCCCGCACGTTCACGAAATGCGTGGATGCAGCTCTAGCCCCTCTCAGGCTTCAGGGCATACGTATTCTGAACTACATCGACGACTGGCTGATTCTGGCGGAATCAGAGCAGTTGGCGGTTCGGCACCGAGGTGTCGTTCTCGCTCATATGCAGATGTTGGGGTTGAGGCTCAACGCCAAGAAGAGTGTTCTTTCTCCAGTACAGAGAACCACTTTCCTTGGTGTGGTATGGGATTCAGTGACGATGCGGGCCACTCTATCGCCCGTTCGTGTAGCTGCTATCCTGACAGCCACCAAAGAGCTAAAGCTAGGCCAGTCACGCACTGTGAAACAGTTCGAGAGACTGTTGGGTCTCTTGGCGGCAGCGTCCAACGTGATTCCTTTTGGCCTGCTGTACATGAGACCTTTACAGTGGTGGCTAAGGACCAGAGGGTTCTCCCCGAGGGGAAACCCACTTCGTATGATCAAGGTCACGCGGCGGTGCCTTCGTGCCTTAATTATATGGAGGAAACATTGGTTCTTAACCCAGGGTCCGGTATTGGGAGCTCTTTGCCATCGTGTTACGATCTCGACAGATGCTTCCCTCACCGGCTGGGGAGCGGTAATGGAAGGCCGCTCGGTTCAGGGTCTGTGGAAAAGTCATCATCTTTCGTGGCACATCAATTGCCTGGAGATGATGGCTGTCTTCAATGCGTTGAGACAGTTTCTCCCAGACCTGAGGGGCCATCATGTGCTTGTACGAACAGACAACACATCAGTGGTCTCTTATCTGAACCGTCAGGGGGGTCTGCGGTCGCGTCCGCTCTGCAAACTGGCGCACCAGATCCTCCTGTGGTCTCTGGGGAAGGTACTCTCCCTGAGGGCAGTGTATATTCCTGGGGACCAGAATGTGGGGGCAGACATCCTGTCGAGGCAGGAGCTGAGGCCAGGGGACGTGGAGACTCCACCCCGAGGCGGTGGAGAAAATTTGGGAGTTTTACGGCCAAGCAGAGGTGGATCTGTTTGCGTCTCAGCACACGACGCACTGTCCACTTTGGTTCTCCCTTACTCACCCAGCCCCCCTGGGGCTGGATGCTATGGTGCAGACGTGGCCGAGGCTACGTCTGTACGCATTTCCCCCTGTTGCTTTGCTCCCAGGAGTTCTGGAACGAGTCCGCCAGTACGGAATAAGCCTACTGCTTGTAGCACCACGCTGGCCGAGTCGGATCTGGTTTGCGGACCTGATCCATCTCTTAGACGGTCCTCCCTTGGAGATCCCGATCAGGAGAGACCTTCTGTCTCAGGCCGGGGGCACAATATTTCACCCTCGACCAGAGATTTGGAACCTGTGGGTTTGGCCTCTGAGGGGGCCCAACTCATAGAGAGTGGTCTCTCAGCTGAGGCTGCTGAGACCATCCTAAGCTCCAGAGCTCCAGCTACTAGGAAACTATATGCGCTGAAATGGAAAGTTTTTTCTGTATGGTGTCACCGACATCAGTGGGATCCGGTTAACTGTTCTGTGAACACAGTACTCGAGTTCTTGCAGGAGCGCTTTACGTCAGGTTTATGTCCTTCCACACTTAAGGTTTACGTGGCGGCCATTGCGGCTTACCACGCCCTGGTTGGGGGTACATCGTTGGGTCGAGACCCCCTGATTACACGTTTCCTTCGTGGCACATTGAGGCTGAGGCCTGCAACTCGCACTAGGGTGCCAGCTTGGGATTTGGCAATAGTACTAGAAGGCCTGTCTAGGGCTCCGTTCGAGCCCTTAGATTCGGTTTCAGAGAAATTTCTTACCCTTAAGACTATCTTTCTGCTAGCTATTTCGTCCCTTAAGAGAGTTGGAGACCTTCAGGCCCTTTCGGTTTCCCCCACTTGCCTTGAGTTTGCACCGGGGATGGTCAAGGCATTCTTATATCCAAAACAGGGATACGTCCCTAAGGTGCCGACCTTGATTCCGAGGCCTATCGTGCTGCAGGCTTTCTGTCCTCCTCCTTTTACATCTGCGGACCAGGAAAGGCTGAACCTCTTGTGTCCAGTGCGAGCACTGGATACTTATGTTCATCGGACATCTTCTATGAGGAAGTCCGACCAGTTATTTATTTGCTTTGGATCACCTAAGAAGGGTCTTCCTGCTTCTAAACAGACGGTTAGCAAGTGGATAGTCGAGGCTATTTCACTTGCATACGAGTACTCTGACCATCCGTGTCCCTTGGTGGTCAGAGCTCACTCAACGAGGGGTATGGCGGCCTCTAAAGCCTTGTTATTTGGGGTTTCCCTCCAAGACGTTTGTGATGCGGCAGGCTGGTCCTCACCGCTCACATTCGTCAGGTTTTACAGTTTGGACCTGGATGCTGCCCCAGGTTCTCAGGTGCTTATTGCTTAGTTCCAACAGACTGACACTCAGGCACTTGGAATTCTGGCGTTTTGGGTATTCTCGTTCCAAAAGCGTCAAGTGACGCATCGCGAGTTCCCTCGAAAGGGAACGTCTCAGGTTACTACTGTAACCATAGTTCCCTGAGAAAGGGAACGAGACGATGCGTCACCCTGCCATACTTCCTGCTTCCCTGTGATCGGCTTGCTTCGACTTTTTGAAGCTAATGCCGCGTTTCACCGGGTGAGCCTTTATCCCTTCCTGGTCATGACGTGACCCGCCCGTGACGCTCATTCTTTCCATTGGACTAGTTGACATTGATGCTCAGACGCATGCACGCTGGGGGCGTTCCCAAAGCGTCAAGTGACGCATCGTCTCGTTCCCTTTCTCAGGGAACTATGGTTACAGTAGTAACCTGAGACGTTTTTTGCTAGTTTCAGCCCGACGCAGTTATCATTTTCACGTCCTGCTGTTGTTTAAACAGCAAATACATTTGCGCCCATCTGTGCGCCCATGGGCATGCAGTATGGAATGCCATTCCTGAATTAAATAAATAAATACATGAATAAATAAATATACGAAGAAATGGAAAAAAAAAACCCGCAAATAAATCACTATTTATACTTTTGTTTCCTTATTAATGTATAATTGTATTTTGTTCCACATTTATTTATTTTTTCATTTATTTATTTATACATTTATTTATTTCCACTTTTATTTATTTTCACATTTATTTATGCAGGCCTATATATGTATTTATGTCTACATTTATTTATTTCCACATTTATTTATATTTTTACATTTATATATTTCCACATTTATTTATACATGTATTCCTCTGTATGCTAATGAGGGGGGCGTGTTTTACCTCAGGAGTGGCAGTGCTGAAGCTTTGAGGCCACAGTGACACCTTGTGGTGTGACCAAACAATACGCAAGAGGTTTGTGGACGTGACTTTACACGTCACACAGGAAATTAATGACTCAAGCCCCGTTCACACTACACGCGGCCAAGCGACGCGATACCATTCATTTCAATGGGGAGCTGGCGATTTCCGGTGACACGCGCGACAGCGACCGTTGGCGACGGATGGGTGTGTCTGGTGACGCGTCAAAGTTGAGATCTGCTTAACTTTATGCAAATGAGAAGCGACTTTTGGGAGCGACAACCAATAGGAGCGGAGCGCGTATGATCCTTCTCCACATCATTGGATGTCATTCATAAAGGCAACCAGTAGTGGGAACTCCCACTAGCGACCTCATCGCCAGCCACTGGCGACATGCAGCGACAAAGTCGCTTGTAGTGTGAATGGGGCTTCAGAGATGGGCAATATGGCCAAAATCTTATATCACGGTTTAAGTCCTTTAAGAGAGCGTTAATTTACAGTAGTACATATTCCTATACATATTTTGTTGTAATGTCACAAGTAATAATCTCAGGGTTTACTGGGTTTTACATGATTATTTTTGTATTGGTGGTGGTACTAAAAAATAAACATTGTCACGTGTTTATCTTTCTTCTTCTCACCGATTCCTGATGGTTAGAGGACAGTTACTTGAGTCGTCCCCTGTCGTTTCAAAGAATAGTACAACGGCGAGCGCGTCAAGTATAAACGCCTCGACCGTTTGGAGAGGTAACGTTACGCGCGCTGCCTGTGGAGACTCGCGCTGCAGAGCCAGGCGAAAGTATAAACAAGGCTTCCGTCTCCTCACGGGTTCAGATATACTGAAATACGTCCACACCGCAGATATGTTGCTTCAGACAAGCACGTGCAGGTCACGGTTTCTGTTTGCGTCCTCACAACATTTTGGCCGTATTGTTTCGGTGATAAAAGTCTTTTGGCCGAAAACCGAAAATGCACTTTTGGGCCATTTTCGGCCGAAAATTTGCAGTGGCCGAATATTCGGTGCATCCTTAATTCAAACGTTTGGCGGACCTGACATACTCAAGATTTCTGTGATCTGTAAGGACGGTAAAAGGTTGACGTGCACCCTCCAACCAGTGCCTCCACTCCTCCAAGGCCGCTTTCACGGCCAGAAGCTCCCGATCGCCCACATCATAATTGCGTTCAGCTGAGTTTAGCTTGCGGGAGTAAAAGGCACAGGGAAACATTTTCGCGGGATTACCGTGGCGTTGTGACAGAATCGCACCCACTCCAGTGTTTGAGGCGTCAACCTCCACAATGAACTCCTTCTCCGGGTCAGGATGATGGAGAATGGGTGCGGCAGTGAATCTCTCTTTCAGCTGAGTAAACGCAGAAGTGCACTCAGAAGACCACCGGAAGCGCTCCCCCCCCCCCTGGAGAAGAGCCACGATGAGACTGAATAAACAAATAAACCTACGATAAAAGTTGGCAAAGCCCAGGGATCGCTGTAATTCTTTCACAGAAGAAGGTTGACGCCAGTCCACTACGGCTTTGACCTTGCTGTCATCGATGAAAACCCCCTCAGTGCTGATGACATATCCCAGGAAGGCGATCCGGGTCTGATGAAACTCGCACTTCTGAGTCTTGGCGTATAACTGATTCTCAATCAAGCGTTTGAGAACTGCACGCACATCCCGGACGTGTGCATCGAGGGTCTCTGAAAAAATCAAGAGGTCATCAATATAACAATAACCCTCTTATTTAGCATGTCACGAAAGACCTCATTAACGAAAGACTGGAACACAGAAGGACTACTGGACAGCCCGAACGGCATTACCTGATACTCATAGTGCCCCGTCGTCGTAGAAAAGGCAGTCTTCCACTCATCGCCCCTCCGTATGCGAATGAGGTTGTAAGCGTTCCTCAAATCCAGCTTGGTGAAGTAACGGGCTGAGCGAAGCATCTCCAGGGCTGCAGGGACTAAAGGCAGGGGATAACGATACTTCACAGTTACCTCATTGAGACAATGGAAATCGATGCAGGGCCGAAGACTCCCATCCTTCTTTTTAACAAAGAAAAACCCAGCGGACACGGGGGATGTGGAAGTGGTGATGAAACCCTTAGCAAGCTGTTCCGGATACACACGGCCGTGCGGGGGAACGGCTCCGGGTAGAAGTTCAATAGCGCAGTCACTGGCCCGTTGCGGGGGTAGAAGTGAAGCCTCTCTCTCGCTGAATGCCAGGGCAAGATCATGATATACCGCGGGAATTCCTTGCAGGTTCAATTCCTTGGAGGAACTGAGGCTCGATTCAGGACCATGGAGAGCGGGCAAACAGTGGACCTGACAGAAAGGAGACCATTGAGTGATTCTCCTCTCGGCCCAGGAAATTAGAGGGTTGTGTCTCTCCAGCCATGGTAATCCCAAAATTACTGGATGAAGGGGTGAGCTGATCGTGTACAGCTGAATTCTCTCCGTGTGGCGAGACCCGAAGTTGAGAGTGAGAGGCTGCATGATGTACTGTACCTCCCCTGTCCCCAGGGGGCGTCCATCCAGGGCTGCCACTGCCACACGGGACTCACAAGGGATGAGAGAGAGATGATTAGACAGGGCAAACTCCAAATCGACAAAATTACCAGCGGCTCCAGAGTCAATTAAAGCCCTTGTTTCGCAAATATTTCCATTAAAATTAAATGAAACTTCGAGAGTGAGAGAGTTGGGGGAACTAATCAAAGGAACTCACCGCAGAAGTGTCTCTGGATCTGGAACTCACAGGACACGAAGCTCTCTGATGACCAGCTTGAGCACAGTACAGGCATAATTTATTCTGCATCCTTCTCTCACGTTCCTCCGTAGTGAGACGTGTGAAGCCGCCTTGCATGGGCTTGGGTTCCGTGCAGGAAGAAGGATGAGCGAAGAGACCGGGCTTGAAAGGTGTGCGTCCGTAGCGGATGAGATTGTCAAGGCTGATGGCGAGCTCCATAAGATCTCCGAGGGACCTCCCATCGTCACGACAAGCCAATTCCCCTCGTAAATCCGTGTTCAGACCCCTTCGATACAGCAACTTAAGTGGTTCCTCCGTCCATCCCGTCTGTGCAGCCAGGGTGCGGAAGGAAAGCGTGTAGTCAGCAGCGGTAGAACTCCCTTGATTTAATGCAAGGAGCAGTTCACCTGGATCCTTTCCGCCCGCGGGATGTTCAAACACCTCTCTGAATTGAGACATAAACACGTTATAAGAGGGAAATGTATGCTGACCTCCAGACCAGAGAGCAGTTGCCCATTCCAACGCCCTCCCGGTGAGTAATGAGCAGATGAATGAAACGCGGGACGCATCATTGGGATGAGGCTGGGGTTGCTGGCTGATGAATAAGTCGCACTGCAACAGAAATCCTCTACAGGCTGCGGGTGAGCCATTAAACTTCTCAGGTAAGGATAATTTGGGATTGCTTGAAGCCGTACTCACGCTTGAAGTGACGGGCTCAGGTGTAGCGGGAGCTGGAGCTTGATTAGCGACCGCGTTATGCTGAGTGAGGGTTTGAACGGACCTCTCAAGTTCCTCAGTGAGATTTGTTAGCTTGACCAGCTGCTGTTGGTGTGTGATTAACACAGATGCCTGGGAATTAACCTCGGAAGCAAGACGCTGGAAGTCTGCTGGAAGTCTGCTGGATCCTGTGTTGGTAAAGTCTCCTGTAATGACGGGGCTGAGGCAGTCGGATCCATCTGCAGTACTTTATTGAAGCAGGTAATGAAACAAGGAATCACTGACATGAAACACAAAGAGAACACGTAGAAACATGCAGTGTGGCAAAACAAGACTTCACAAAGGAACAAAGAACTGAGCAGTCCAGATAAAGGGTGGGTAATGATTAACAGGTGGATGTGATAATACTGAATGGAGAAACCAGGCAGGGATGGAATCTAATGATAGCAGAGGGGGATGATGGGAATTGCAGTTCTAGAATGCAGGTGACAAGGAGCGGGTGAGACCGGAGAGAGGTGAAGGCGGGCGCACAGTGACAGCCGCGCGCTCCGTGACAATAGGCTATATATATATATATATATATATAGTGGCCACAATTATAATAATGTGTTTTAGTTGCCCCCCAGACTGCTTATTCAGCCTTTTTTTAATACAGAAAAATAATAATGTTTGTTTTAATGTTAAAAGAATCTGTGAATGTTTTCAAGCCAAACTATTCTGCCAATTAAGTATTTATATAAATAATAAATAGATAATCAACGGTGTTGTACTATTAAATCATGCTGAAATTCAGTCATCACATTTGATTTCTAATCACAGGGAATCAAGTTACTTCCTCAAAGTGGACTAAAGTTCCTCTGATCATCCTTGGTGTCTTTCTGGTTTTGGCTCTTGGAGGTCTGTGTGTTCTGGGGATCATGTGTGAGTATAATTCTTGCTCTATTTGAGCTTTGTTTGCTCTGATCATAACAGCCACATTTAAGGCAGTTATACACTTATACAAGAGTTATGGTACAGCTTACTGACTGATTTCCTGTGGGTTGCAATTGTTAACACTTTACAGATATAAAGCTGCTAAAAAAAATACCCTGAGGCACCAGCGGACTTTCATGGAATGCACTAAAACAACCTAATTGGTTGCTTTGTTTATTAATGTCGTCTGTTTCAGACCAAGCCCTGAAAAGTGAATCCAAAATGTCTCGATCGCCCCCCGGTGGCCGGTCCTAGTATAGGTCATAAACCCCGCCTCCCCATGTTATTCAACAGCACGTGAGACCAAATAAACAATTAAATTACACTTCAAATATTGTTTTTCCAAAGATAAACTGTAATTTATTGTAGTTTTTATCACGCTGATGTGATTTCAAGTGTTTGTTTTTAAAATAAGTTTGTTTTTAGTTAGTTATTTGATGCGGTGGTGTGACGTCATGATTGACAGCTGTGATTGACAGGTTCTCTGAGCGAAGTACTCACTGAAGCACCAACAGACTTTTTTTCGGGATCTTCGGAGGACTGAGGAGATTGGAGCTTTAAATGTATTATCTAAATTTCTATAATTAATTTTAAAAAAGTGCAGGAGCGTGTGTTTGCGATTGATTCTGCGAGAGTGAGGGCGGGGCCTTGATTTCGCGGCTTTACTTCCTGTTCACTACTGCGCATGTCTGGTCCCGAGATCGCTACTGGGCAGACTCAAGTTTCAAGATGTCAGCGCCATATCAGGACACTGGCGGCTTCAGTTCTGACCAATTGAAGAGAGCGAAGGGGCGTCGTCCATCTTTTTTTACAGTCTATGTTTTAGACTCTGAGAGAGAGCTCTTAGATAAGTACCAGAGAGTTAAAAACTGGGACTGTCACAATCGTTTAAATTCACATTAAATTAAATACCAGAAATGGTGCATTCCAGGGACTATAATCCATGAACCGCATAGATTGTTTTCTAAGGCTGCAAAATACTGTATATTAAAACAATCATAATATAGCATATCCTAGTGCTATCATTTATAAACAAACACTAACACATGAGAAAACATCAGTATATATTTATCTGTATTTATTCTAAATATGCACACTGTTGTTAATCGCGATTTCAAAAAAAGGTTTAAACCATCACTCTGAGTTTGCATATTTTGATGTCCACTACATGTTCTTGTTCAAGAAATTACAGTGACTGTAGCATTTCTATCATAAAGAAGTCGTCAAATAGTAAAGATGAACTTGAATTAAATATTGTTTGGCCAATAAGAAACAAGTATTTGGTCTTGCTATAAAGTGTAACAACAATTGGCGCCCTCTGCAGCGATTTGTTATAGGCTAATACATGGTTCAACAACACCATCCCTGCGTTTCAATGTCCATACTATCCATCCTAAACAGTATGTGAGATTAGAATAAGTGTGTCCCAAAGCATAGTATGTTGAAAAGAGTATGCCAGAAGTCCCTGGATGGGGTACTATTTCTGAACTAGATTTTCGAAGTGTGGATCTGTGCATACTCTAAAGCAGCAGACCTGGGCATTGTATGGTCCCTGGGCCACATCAGGCCCTCTGGCTATCCTTGTCCGACCCGTGTGAGGTCATTTATTATATTAAAGCTGGAGTCCGCAACTTTTTTTTATGTGTGCAAAATTTACAAAAATTATATATTGAGCGAGTACATCATGAATCAATTTTCCAACCGTGTTTTTGTCTTATCCTGAATCACTATGGTACCCCTATAATCAGTGTTTATATTCTGACTATTTTAGGCCGACCGGGTTAACCGCTGCAGAGTACAGTACCACACGGTACCACAGTACCTGCGTGACTCGTCATAGACATAAGAGAGAAGTAGCTCCAGCTGCATGTTCTTCAGCAAGACGCATGCAGTAGGGGTTATGCGCATAGACAGTAAAAGAAATGGACACAGAGACCCTAACTTCAACAAGGAGTTGAAAATTAGCATTAGCTACAAACTCTATATGCTGCGCATCAGTTACAGGCTTTGTATTGTAACTATGTTTGACTGTATGGTCCCTGTTAAATAAATAAATAAACGGAGAAAAGTGAAGTCAATTAGAAGCACTCACTTCCTGATTGCCAAGCGCACTGTGCAGGCTCACACTGAGCTTGACGACGTAGATGTGACGTGAGCAACCTGTCTCACAGCTGTACGTTTTAGTAGCTGTGCCAAGCGGAATCTGAAACATTCCCTTCCGAATCTTGCAGAGCCGGAGAGCGTGAGTATTAGCTGTCCACGAGCTAGCAGCAGGAGCAACTTTACAACTCTCTGTGGGGGCTTCTCCCTTGACTTTATGCCTCCACGTCCCCCCGATTGCGTGCGAGCTTTCTACTTCTGTCTATACGGTAATTTCTCTACTGTGCGACAGAGAGTCGCGTGTTATGACGCAATTGTTAGCCTATTTTTTACAAAAACTGCTTCTACGGGGCCATAAGGTAAGATACAAGGTGATGGAGCTTTTTATACATTGTCCTGTTTTTTTTTTAAATAAACAATGGACAAATGGAGTCTTTAAACACCTCAGATGTAAAGTTATTCGCTGTCAAAGTGACGCGAAAATGAATGGGAGTCAATGGAATGCTAACAGCAGGTGAAGGCTTGCTAGCCAATGGCGGCCCCCGGGGAGACTTCAGTTTCCGGCTGGTGGATTACCTCCTTGGTTATGCGGAGCGCCCAACGTTCGACAGGTCTAAGCATTTCCGGTTTGCAGTGGTTAGGTGATCTCTGAGGTAATTTAAAGGATTAGTTCACCTCAAAATGAAAATTTACTTTTAATTTACTCACCCCAATGCCATCCAAGATGTTGTTGTCTTTCTTTCTTCAGTGGAAAACTCCACACAATGGACTTCAAGCAACATGTTGAAGTCCAAATCAATGCAGTTTAAAAGGGTTTTGAAATGCTTCAAGGGCTGTGCACGTTCCCAGCTGAGGAATAGGGTCTTATCTAGCGAAACGATTGTTCATATTCTAAAAAGAATAAACATTTATACTTTTTGTAACCACAATTGTTCGTCTTGTGCTGGTCTGCGACGCGTCAGGCATTACGTCATCACGTTGGAAATTCAAAATTAATGCATTACAACCCAACAACCCATTCTATTTTAGTCGACTAAATCTACTGTAGATTTAGTCAACTAAAATCTTATTGTATTTCAGATGACTAAAATATGACTAAAACTAAATGGCATTTTAGTCAAAAGACTATGACTAAAACTAAATCAAAATTAGCTGTCAACTGTTTTGTGACAGGCGTAAATAAAATACTAATCCAGTCATATTTTTGTCACTGAAGATTTCTGAAATATAGTGTACCTTTAATGTTGTCTCTTCTCGTTTTCGTGAACCCAATATCGTGTATCATCTCATCTCGTGAGCAAAGTGTATCGTCACACCCCTAGCACTCATTGTTTCTCACTGGCTCTTAAAGGGCCTAAATGTAAGCATTTTCATGTTTTTAATCTTTTTTTTTTATTGCTAACATATCCACATTGCTATAATCAGATACTTTCTTAACTGCTGCTTCTCATCACTGATTATTGAGAGGATATCGTGCAGTTGCTGCTGCTGCAGTTTACTTAACAGCCTACAGTGTCGCTAAAAACAGGGCTTTCTGAACTCAAAATAAAAATAAATAAATAAAATACCTCTGCAATTGTTTTTCTCTAATCAGATGTCGGTGTTTCAAAGCAACTGTCTGCCCTGGAGACCAACAGCACAAGTGAGTAAAATATATTTAATGCACCCAGTAGGCCTACAACATTTAATTAACCGTTTGTAAAGATAAATTACTACATGATTTTTTTCAGTTTTTTTTATTATTTTTATTTTATGTTATTCATAACTCTCTGTATCAGTCATGGTGAAAGAGCTCACAGACAACTACACCAGAGTTAGAGAGCAACTGTTCTTTTACAAAGGTGAGCTATTTCTCTGCTAGACACATGACACAGGCTTAGACAAAGTGTTTGAATATTTCTGCACATTAAACCAAGCTTTGATTAACTTCAAGATTTTTATGAGCTGAAGAATGTATCATTATCATATGTTTTTGTTTTTATTATTATTTCAGCATTCACAGCTCAGTTGAATGATTGGGGTGGAAAGTTGTACTACTTCAGCTCTGATCAACTCACCTGGTCAAGCAGTCGTGCTTTCTGTGTTTCAAAAGGAGCCGATCTGGTGACCATAACCAGCCAATCAGAACAGGTAAGACAACTATACTGCACAATGTGATTTTGCACCAAATAAACAGGTATAATATACAAAAATGTTTTATTACAAAATCACATCTCACCACTGAATTTTTTGTTTTATATAATTGTGAATTATGTGCCTTTTCTCTATTAGATGTTTCTGTACTCTGAACTTAAAGACCATTACTGGATTGGTCTCAATGATCTGGACACTGAAGGAGACTGGGTTTGGGTGAATAGCCAAACTCTCAATGACACTGGAGTACAGTAAGAACTCTGTCTGCAATTGTTTGTTAATCAATGCAACACACTGTTCTACTACAGGAAAGAACATTAAAATATTTGCAATAATAGTATATTTTACAACAGCGGTTCTCAAATTGAGGTCTCTGACCAATAGCCAGGGGGTCCGCGAAATAATTTGCTATACCGTAGTTTCAGTATTATTATAATTTACTTCTTTTTTTTTTTATCAATATATTTATTGTTTTTCCAGTTACAGTGTACAGAAGTGGTTCACTATAAAAGTTAATCTTTTCTAACAACCTTTTATAATTCAGGATTAGTAGGATATATTACATCAACAGCATATAATGATACACATTCTTACCCTCCTATTTTTAGACCGAAAATTGACTCATGTGTCCGTATTGCAATGGCCAGGGGTTTCACTGCCGATGCAAAAAGTAGCAGAGACCAGGGACACCCCTGCCTGGTTTCTCTTAATAAAGTAAATTGTGAAGACAAATCGGAATTAGTTTGGAGAGCTGCAGATTAATTTTTATATAACATAATATGAATCATGTCAAGAAATGTTTGACCGAAATTCATTTTTCGCAGAACAACAAGTAAAGCCATTCTACTCATAGCTTTTCTGCATCTAGAGAAAGTGCAATCACCGGGGAGTCTACTTGTTTTGCAAAGAATATGATATTCATAAGCGTTGGTATGTTGTCAGGGAACGGAGACGTAACATCCAGCCGCCACTATTGCTGTACCCGCTGGGCGGCCAAGTCACAGGCTTGGCTCCTCAACAAAAAGCAAATGTGCATTGCATCCGCTTCCTTATTTATACCCGCGCTGTGGCGTGAGAGTTAAATCTCTCACGCCAATTTAGTTTAGTTTACACTCGAAGGTGATTGGGCTCTCAGGCGAGATAAAAACGTCTGTGACGCCGACGTTACGTCAAACATGACCGACTGAAAGGGAACAAAATTGTATCATTAATGCTCAACCAGAAACTCACCCATGTGCTGCCTTTGGGTGATCACCCTAATAGAGTCCATTATAAGTCATCTTTGGTTATGTTATCTGCTGGTATCTTAACACACAACCAGAGGAGGATGCTGTCGAAGATAAGTCTCTGCTGAGGCTTTGGAACTAAAAAGATCTTTGTCTCTCTGGTCTTTTGTGCACTGAATTCTTGCATTTTCTGAACAAAATTGATGACATGTCACGGAATATCATTATGGTGGAGTTGCTATGGGTGAGCTGGCCCTTTTCTCTAGCCGTGTTGAGGATTGTGACTGTGTTCCCATACCGGAGTAGACGAACTCAGATAGCCTGCGGTCTGCCATTTTCTGCCGGTCGCCGCTACAGGGTACAATGAGCTCTTTCAATTTCGTAGACATCACCATCCTTCCCCAGGATTTTAGGCAGCCATTCCTTTAGAACATAGGTTCTCAAAGTGCGGCCCGCGGGCCAATGGCGGCCCGCCGAAACATTTCTGGCGGCCCGCGAGAACATCTGATAACATCTGTAAAACTGTTAAAACTATTGCTTTGAAAAAATGAATATCTCCGTTTAGTGGTGTTTAGCGACATCTATAGGCATAAGCGGTAATTACATGGTCCGACCGACCGATCATACTTGACCTCACTCCCAAGGCCACCAGGAACAATGGTTGTCTACACAGGAATAGGAATCGTGGCCAACCGAAACCAGCACCACAAATCCCATTGCAATTTAAAAGGGTATGTTAACCAAGTAATCAATATTCAATGTGACTTAATAATAATCTTAACAATGTCAAGCTTATTAATAGCCGCGTTTCCATTACCTTTCAAATTTTTCGCGGGCGCGAACACTTGCATTTTCCTATCAACAGTGGAAACAACTTAAACTAGTCTATCATTTCTGGTCATACAGAAAATAATAATGCATTATTCGCAACTACTTTTATTTGTGTAAACTCATAACAAGAAAACGTGCTTTTGTAAAATAAAATAAAACAATCAGTAGGCCTAGGCTACGCGCTTTCATGATCTCCGTAAACTGGAGCGCGAGAACTGAAACAAAATATAGCCTATGTAGGCTAAAGCTTAAAATGTGCACTTTCAAACAAACAAACTCGAATCGAAAGCAAATACCTGATTATGTAATCCGTATGAAAGGTGGATTTCTCTCTAAAAGCGCATCTGCTTAACAGCGGAGATGGAGATATGTTTTTAGCCGACACTTAACAATAGTTTATTAATAAACAATTAAAATGCCTCGCTGTTTTTTCAGACGCATTTATTATCATTAGCCTATAACTCACCTATAAATCAGGCTAGATCAGACACAGGCTATATGGCTCTTCTCATTCATCACTGCGGGAAAAATATAAATTCCAGGTTCTAATTTGGCCTTAGAAAACCAGTATTCCATATTAATTTGTGAATATTTAAAATGTTTAATAAAGGGGCAAAAAGTCACTTAAACAAAAATCTGAAAAAGTCTGTCGATATTTACTTTTTTTGCGCAGCAGTTGGTGAAGCCAGTTCAAATTAAAATTGTGTTCAACTTTGCGTTTTAAAAAGACAACAACCGTTCATTTTTCGTTTTTCAGTTACGGGTTAAAAAAGATACATAATAATATGCAAATCTGCAATAATGGAAACGCGACTAAAAAGCAATGATAGAAATGAATGATGATGATGACTTGTTTGGTAAGCTTCTATTTTAAAAGTTTCTTTCTCTCCCCACCCAAGATTTTCACAAGTTTTGCCAGGTTTAGCCTCAGTTATGAATTAAAATGTGTTTATTGCAACTAATGTAAACTGTAGAGATGCAACCTGGTCATTAAAATAATTTCAAATGGGATTTTCTTTTCAGTTTTTTTTTCTTTTTCGTTTTCTCCCCCGCCCCTTTGGCGGCCCTCAGTTCAATGTTGGGTTCCTAAATTGGCCCTCACCTATCAAAACTTTGAGAACCCCTGCTTTAGAAAGTCCACTGGGTTTCTACATTCCACTCCCTCTGGAAATCTGACAAGATGTAAATTCTGGTGGCAGGAATTATTTTCCAGCTCATCAATTTTGTATTTCAGTTGTTTCATCTCATCATCATTAGCTTTACATCCATGACATCTTTATGAAGGCTCGTTACTGCTTCTTCAATCTCCGTCTGTTTTGATTTCGCCTCCACCATTTTCAGTTTCATTAATTGCTTTTCTTTTTTAATTTTCTCTATGGATTCTGCCATTCAGATGTCCATTCACGAGTTCCTTTGCCCATATAATCTTTAAGCTAATAAGGTTTAGCGTATTTGGCTTGCTGTCCGCAATGGAGGGGCTTGAGGAAGCAACTTCAACTCGAGCTTAGATAAACCCCCCAGTGGGACTACTAATGCTTGGATGATGAGTATGGTAGCAAGATGCCTAAATTATGCAGGTGGAGTTGGGGAGGTGGAGGGACGCCAAAACAGCTGATGCCAGAGCAAGGTGAGCGGCTGCTTATATGCTCCGGCAGTTAATTGAAAGAATAGATGGGTTCACTCCTCCCGAATTTACATTGTGAACTTCACTAAATTAACTCCTAGATTCTCATGAAACCATTCTCCATTTCTGCGTGAAACCATTTTCTGTTTATGACCGGCATGATCATCAGATTGTTCGACATTCAGTTTATTTATTATATTAAAGGAGGTACTTTTGTCGTATTAAATACGTATTAAATAATTCCGACTTATATTCTAAAGTAGTGGTTCTCAACCTTTTTTTCCACTGGGCCGCACTATGGTCCAAGTGCAAGTCTCATGGGCCACATATCATTTACAGTACATATGACATCACCAATGCAAATCAATCAGATTTAACGTTATGGTATTAGCAAAAAATATTATTATTATACCTAGATGTTGAACACACAGAAGAGGCATTGTTTTCTGGTGACAAAATGCAAAATCAACAAACACAACAAGAAATTAATTTTTGTTTCACAGTGTGTTGAAATCAAAGTGAAACTCTCAATAACATGAGTTCAATAAACTCATGTTACACAATACCTGGATGTACAGTATGTCACAGAAAATGAGAACAATGTATTCCACCAAATAAAAACAACACAATACAGTAATAAAAAAAAATTCTTAATGAACATACACAAACTGTATACAAGCACTTTAAGTAGCAATTTAAAGCTGTATGACTGTATACTTCATCATCGTAATACTCACCAAACAATAACAGAATGATATAGCACACAAAAGCCTTGAAAGGGTTAGTTCACCCAAAAATGAAAATTCTGTCAGTAATTACTCACCCTCATGTTGTTCCAACCCCGTAAGACTTTCGTTCATCTTCGGAACACAAATTAAGATATTTTTGATTAAATCTGAGAGCTTGATCACTCCTCCATAGGCTTCTTAAGGGATTGAAACTTGCCCTGAAAGTCAGTGAAGAAAATGTTTAAATAGTCCATGTGACTACAGTGACTCAAACATAAGTAAATAAAGTGACGAGAATACTTTTTGTGCGAAAAAACAACAAAAATAACGACTTTATTCAACTATTCGTTTTTTTCAGTGTGGGCCTCTGACGAGAGTTCACGAGTGCGCTACGACGCATACATCCCCCCCAATGTATGCGACCGCTCTCCTGGGTAGCACTGGCATGCTCAGGGACAGGCTTGAGAGCGACCTCCATGGCGTGCTCAGGAACAAACTCGGTTTCGCCCTAGCCGCGGCCTCAGGGACAGCCTCCTCCGCTGCGGCCCCCGGCGTGGCGGGCATGACGTGAAGAATCTCAGAAAAAATTGTCTCAGCGGGAAGAGATTCTGGACTGGCAACTATGATGGGGTGGACCCAATGATGCTCTGGCCTGACTGTGCTGGCGTGTGGTGTGAGTTTTGGAGTTGCCAACATCCTGATGGGCATGACATGAACTGGGACACGTTTCGGGAATATTGTGAGCTTGCGAGGTTCCTCTTGTGCAAAGCCCACAGTAAATGGTGAACCACTCAATAAAAGGGCAAAGCCAATATATTGCGCTAGCGTGTATTGTGGGGTATTATCAGGCATGAGGAAATAAAGAAACCTATTAATTCCACGGCCAAACATGTCCTTTAAGACAGTGTCCTTAAAGTCCACCCCATGGCAAAACTCCCGCACATATTCCTCCATTGGGCGATTATCCTGGCGGAAGCGACAATCTGCTGGATCCATGTTGTGGTCAATCCTTCTGTCACGGGGGGTTGAAGCAGACGAGGAAGTAGGATCCATTTGCAGTATTCTTTTATTACACAAACTCAAACTACGCAAACGTAAACTCAAGGTGTTTCTCAATGTCAAGGATACTTCCTTGACAGGACTCGTCCTTCCAAGTCATTTCCTTCAGAGGCTAGGCGAGGCTCCTCTTTAGCATTCGGAGAACACATAAATGGAACAGGCTAGCAAGTGCACGTCATTGCGTCATTACGTCAGTGAAAAGGTCCGTTGGTCCCTGCTAAAAAAGACGAGAAAGCTATGAATAACGCTCTGAATGGTATAATATTAACGTTACATTAGCCTACTTTGTACAACTTAAGTAGTTATTTATAAAAGAAATGCCGGTGACAGCAAACAAGCTAACAATTGTTAAAATGACAGGTCCGGTTCAGTTAGCCATCAATAATAACATATTAAATTAGTATGTATTTGTATAATTTGTAATATCAATATGGTAGTAATTTGTACTGGCATTTAAACGTTAAACTTTACTTATATGACGGTTATAACAAATGTATGGTAACGTAAATATTTACATTTGAAAGCATATTGCCCCGTTATTGCTCCGACTCCGCTAACGTCCGACATTGTGTATTTTTTTAACAAGATAGCAAAGCTACGCGCATAGGATTGTGGGCGATTTGAGAGCGCGAAGAGCGCGAAGTCTACACATATGCATCCTTTCCTGTGTATGGGATATTTTCCGAACGAAGGACTCAGTCCTTGGTTGAAATTCTGAGGATCCTCGACATTGGAACAGTCCTTCGACGGATGTCGATGACGTAGCATCCTCAAAATCCGGCTTCCGAGGATCCTTCCTTGACATTGAGAAACGGCTATAGTGTTACATCCCTCACGTCCAGTGTAATAATGGACGAGCAGGCGCAACACGCTTCCCTTGTGATACATCAGGCATAATCAACCGATTCCCGATCAACAGGCGAACTCTTAAACACAAACTTTGAATAGCAACCACATGAAAACAAGGTACAACAATAAATGAGCAGAGTAACTTTTAAATAATACCGTTTTTGGCACGTTATTGTGCTAATGCATCATCTGATGACTCTTTAACTTGAAGACCAAAGTAATCGCTAATAGATCATTCAATCAGGAAATCACAGAGCTCTTACTCTTACCAATATTCTATATATGGACATGAATTATGATGTGTTCTTCATCCTTGTTTTCCTTGAAGTACTTCTCTGAATTAAAGCAAATTGCTTATTTACTCTTTTTAACACACAGAATTACATATAGCCCTAATGAACTTTTCTGACTGTACACATTCTCATAACCATTACACAGGCTAATATACTGTAGGCCAATTAAGCTCAGATTCATCTTACCAGTTAAAATTGAGTCTGTGCTTTTGTTATTTATTTTAATTTTGTGATTTAAACGTCTGCTTTAAAAAGCTTTTTTTTTTTAAGATTGTAATAATCGAATGTTCTTCTAATAACCATAAAATATACAAGAGCTGCCAAACAAAACCAGAGAGAAATGTATTTATACATTTTTTTCACAATCTCATTGTTTAAGTTGATTTTCTGTATACTGTATATCTATTTTTGGACTGATAGTGGTTAATGACGTCAAATCATGCGAAAGTGTCAGTGGTCATATCATTGTGTAACATCTCTGGCTTAGCCTGACAGTTAGCCTGGCCTGGACCAGGTTAGTTTCCCAGCATAAGTTGCCAGAGTAACTGAGTTTGAACTGTTTTAAGTTTGCTTTAGAATCAACTGACAAAAAGTCTGACTAACCAAAATAAGCCTGGCTTGTTTTTTTAATCTGGTTTTATGGAACAGCCCTCAGGCCTATGAGTATTACCTAGAAATTATGACTTAAAGGTGCCATGTGGAATGTCTGCCAAAAAATAAAATTCATACTCCGCATATTCCATACCAGATGGGGGCAGTATACCTCCAGAAAGTTGGCCTACTCTAGTCTGTTTTTTAGTTTCGGTTTGTTAATCTTCTAAAACCGTCAAATCGTCCGCTTTGTCCCGCCAAAGCCTATTTTGATCGGTGAGTGATGTAGAATATAATGACTGCTGCGCTTGACAGGGCTTATAACGAGCAGAGAGAGAGAGAGAGAGCGCCCCGGCCGCGCGCGCGCACTCTCACGTCTTCAAACAACACGAGCGCAGTCCTCCTGCTCTCTCTCTCCCTCGCGCATATTAATCAAATCAATTGACACGATAGTAAGGCCGCAGTTCATTTGGAGATTTTTAGAGATTAGAGACTCAATGAACAACATCTCAACACTAAATTATAAAGGCCGGTCTCATATAGACGCGATTGACATCAGGTTCAAGTTCAAGTACGCCCACAAGCCGTGCGAGTTATTCGTGTACTGCAGTTTGGCTGGTGGTTATGTATGTTGCCCGCATACCGCCTCCCATGGCCGAAACTGGTATTACGACACCAGTCGGGCCGGCGCTAGTAATTTAGCATGCTAATTTAGGTTTAAATCTCGGCTGCACTATAACTTGTCAATTTTTTAATGACATCATTGCACTTATTTCTTCTCATTCTTTTGATGCGTGTAGCTCATTTTTTGGATAATTTTACCTCAATTTTTACATAGGAACCACTCGTTATACATAAATCAGGTAACAGGTCATGTTTTACTTTACTTACATATACGATTTAGTTTTCATCCAAATAACACGTGCTGAGTGAACGATCAGAAGCATTCAACAGAAGTGCGCGCGCGCTCTCTCTCTTTCTCTCGTCAGTTAACGTTATCATAAGCTAGATGACTCGTTTTAAATTTTCTTTTGCCATTGATATCCGACTGAACTACAAACTTTCCACTGTCTGTTTGAAGGGATGTGCTCGACCAGCTCACGCGTCTGCACTCTCTGTGCCGCTGCGCGCTCAATCCACTGCGCGTTTCCAGTGCTCGCGCACCACAGCTAAGTTATGTGTTACTATATTGCGTTTAATATTCCACTAATAAGACACATTTACTTCATAGACAGGCTTATTTTTTTTTTTGGAAAAAAATGGAAACTCATATATTGAGGTGGTGATGAAAAATTTACTACCAAGTCAAATTGCGTTTGTTACCTAACCTTACTACCTTTCAAGGGCCCTAATTTTGGTAGATTCTTTTTACTACCTTTTATTTTACTACCTCGCGGACACCCTGATATTGTAACACCGGCTTAGGCGGGCAGATAAAGTTAAATTGTAGGGCAGATTTGAGTTAAATTGTTTATCTGTGGCAACACCGTTTACAGTTTCAGTCGACCCCAGCACTGCACCGCACGCAGCTGTGTGTGGGAGCCGTTACACTTCCCTTCCCTTCCCTGCTGCTGAATACTTAAAGTGACTTACGGTACATCACTGTCTTTGACGACATGTGACCGAATGCCCGCTTGCCGTTTGCCCCCTTCCAGCTTATGGTCTTGGCCACTTCTTCGGTGAACATCCGAGAGAGGATGTTCCACGCCACTCTCTTCACATCTTGGCCACCAATTGTGGCCAAAGAAGAAATCTAAAAAGTAAGTCACAAAACACCTTAAAATACAGACAAGGTATAAAGCCCTGATGTAATAACTTGTACGACAATCTTTGCCCCACCTCCACCCCCCTCCCCCCCCCCCCCCACCCCCACCACCACTTTACGAATTAGAGTTGAGAGTGACTGGCAGGAGCATACCATTCTTTGTTTGGCTGCTCCATTGGCAGCGTCTTTCAGGAATGCTTCAAGCTCATCCACCGCTTCCAGTGATTCGATGGGCAGCTGAATGCATTCAGGACACTCTGGCTCTTGAGGTGTTGAGGTGTTGAGCACCCTGCTGCTCAGGTGATTGACCTTGGCCACCAGCTGGTCCTGCTGCTGCTTAATGTGCTCCAGCAGGCTTAAAATGTGGACCTGAGCAGCTGTTGAATACATAGTATTATAGAATAATTATTTCCCCTCCATTCCACGCACTTAAGTCCCTCCGTGTCCCCCCGTGGTTAAAGTCAAGGTATTATAGCTTGCAGTTTTTTCTTACCAGAGCAGGGAATGTTTTCTGGGCCATGTCTCCCACCTCTCCAGGTAGGTCTGTAGACCTGGCTTGGCTCCTCTGGCCCCCGTTGTTGCTGGTTGCATTGTGCAGGTTGAGAGAGGAGTGTTTGTGGTGGTAGTGGTGGTAGTGGTTGGGGAGGGGCAGTTCTGCCAAACACTGTGTTGTTGTTCGGGGGGGAGAGGGGGGGTTATAAAACATACACAACACAGTCACACAGACTTAAGAAACATTCACAGTGTCATGTAAGATGACTACATATTCAGTATGCATAGAGCAGATAAAGCTATAAGCTGGATGGCCCGGGGAAGAAAAGACTTCCTCAGCTTGTCTGTTGAGCATGCTAGTGACAAGAGTCTGCCACTAAACTTGCTCTTCAGTGTAGTTAATCATTTTGTGGTTTGTGTATGTGTTTTTTTTTTTTGTGGTGGAGAAATAGAAACACATTTATATGTAGGGATATTTCAATTTTTTTCTTATTTGAAATTATTAGGAAATGAATACTCTCTGACTCTTACTTTGACTATTCTCTGGACTATTTTCAGGGAGTTGGTGACTGATGCAGATGACCTGGATTTGGACCTCTTTGGGGGTCGGTAGTCCTCCTCTAAATCAGCGTCACCAAAGAAATGTCTGTTTAAATAAAAATAAAAAGATCTTTATCTACATGCAAATCAACATTTAAAGGAGACAGAGAATGGTTGAACAGGGCATTGATCTCTGTTCTGTCTTTTTAATAAAAGTATATGGTGTTAGTGTTTGTATGTGTAACATGAAGGAAAAACACTGACTTCGCTGTTGTTCTCCTTCTCCCAGGTCGTTCCTGGTCATCCTCGGTTTGGAGGTCCGAGGTGCTACATGTCAGAGCCTTCTTCAGGATTTGACGTGCCTCCATGTAAGTATCTGAAAGGTAAACATGGAGCTTGACATGAGTCTTAAAGGAACATGCCACCATTTTATGAAATTAATTATTCACGGTCTCCCCTACAGTTAGATAAGTGAAAAACATTTTTGTCTCTGTGCATGCATTGTCTTAGTCCGGCAGTGCCCCTGCTAGCTTAGCATGCACGGTGACAAAAACGTTTTTGCTCACTTATCTTACTCAAGGGGAGACCGTGAATAACCCAATTTCCTTAGCCAAGAAACAACTTTGAGATTTGGCATACCAGATGATTTGATGATTCTGACATCATGTGTCTGCCAGTCATCCTGTGGCTCCTCTTCATGTTTTACTGCCCTATTAATTCTTTCATCATTGTTATAAGTTGGCCACGATGCACAACCATCCTCGTACCAGCTTTGGGGCACCACTGCTACAGTTTTATTGGTGACAAATTCAACTACATGGAACATCCTTAATGGAGAAGACAAGAAAAGAAACAAGGGTGAATGCACAGTTTTCGTGAGTCAGAGTAAGAAGATTTAGGGGAAAAAGCTTTGACATTTTGTTTTTATTGATTCTGATAATATAGGGGCTCATGTGAAGTGACAACTTGCACAACATTGATACTGACAGTTGACACCTGAAAGATGATTAACTTCAGCAGTACTTACAGCAACTTATCAGCCCGTTTTCTGATGCAGCCACTGCCAGCAAGTCAAACTTTGGTCAGTCCTCAGACCCTGATCTAAACTAGTCATGCTATGATTATGATTGGTAATAAAACAATGAACAAAAACTATCAATTCATGTCAATGTAATGAAGTAATTAACTAATTAATTAATTGACTAATTAGTCTGAACTAATAAACTGATTGAAATGCATTTTTTGCATGTTAATGCAGAAGAGGAAAGGCCACAAAGCCTTCCCTGTGGGGAAGGGCGACACATTTCCCATCAAGCTCTGAAACATTGGCAGCCATGATGATCTCAGATTTTTCTGAAATGATGTAAATATTCAGTGTATCCGAGCTAAATGGGTAGCTAAAGAACAATGACTTCCTTCTATATTCCTTATATATTGCATAAATGCCCCCCCCAATGCATTCCACAATATTTTGGATGCAGACAATGTCATTTCCAAGCCTGAAGATGTTATCACCAGTCGATGTTCTGAGAGTCCACTTCTCAGTGGACATCTCGCCATACTGTGCCTTGATGGCCATCCCCCCAACAATAGGGCCCACAAAATGCTGCCGTCTTAAAGTGCTGCCAGGTAATGTGACCTCCCGAATTTTTACTTCTGACAGACGACGAATGATCTGCGCCAAAGGATATTCCGGTTTTCTAACCAGTTTTTTTATCTTCTGCAGATAATTTTCATATGGGAAGGCAGAGAAGGAGTCAAGGCAACCATGCTGCTGAACTTCACCTGCCAGATGGGTTATGCAGTGTACATTATACACAACGTGGTGTCTCCCATAAAGTGTAGCAAAGTGCTGCACAAACGATTTCAGTAAAGTGTCAGCATAATCAGTGAGGTAGGAAAATGTTGGGCTTGCTAAGATGGGGATGCCAGAGAAGAGAAGCATAAAATTCTGATACAGGTCTTTGTCCAGAAAACTGGCCAGCATTACAGGTCCAGTGTACAAAAGAAACTGCCTTAGCTCAGTAGCCTTCCAGCGATCCAATTCTCTAAGAGATCGCGGCTTTCTGGCAAACTCCATCGGAATATAAGGCCTCATGGATACCAATTTAGCGGACATTTGTTCAACTATAGTTGCAGGGACACGGACAGTCAGAGGACCACGAAGCCACATATTGAGCAAGCGCCTAACGATACCTAAGCACACAAGGTGCATGTAATCTAGGGGAAACTGTGACACCATGCCAACCCCAGTACCCTCAAATGCATGTGGCCCCTCATGGTGATGTATCTCATCTAATCTGTCATTGAAAGACTCATCCGTCCTTAGTGCATAATCTTCACATGGAAAACTCATTCGGCTATGTTCATGTCTACCAGGGTTTGTGCATTTATCGCAGGCGTGGTAGGCATTATGACTTTTGGTGTGTTTCACAAATGCTCTTGCCGGTGTGTCACAAATTACTGTATCAAGTTTAAGCGTCAAAGTCTTTCCCTCGAAACAGAAACCCTTTTCCAGATGAACTAATTCTTTGGTGAAATCTTCGAGGAATTCTTTTACTGATGAAGGTTTTTTTTCTCCAGAGTATAATGCGATCACTACGGGCTCTTTCATAGGGACACTGAGCAGGAGACCCAGGATGGGCCACAGCTGAACACTTGAGCTTTTAAATAATGGTAGCCCATCTATGTTTATTTGTAGCCTCAAAGTTAAGCCATCGGTTAGCGTGTGTGCATACCCGCTGAGTGTAGCACTAAGTGAATGGATGATGCCAAAATAGTAGTATTTTCCCCCTGCCTTCTCTTGAATGGAATATTTAGTTGTTGTCCTAAGGAGGGTCCTGCCATCCTTTGGAAATCAGGATGGAAGAGGCGAAGGATGCCTAGTAGGGCAGCCAGAGCAACCAATGAAATCCCAAAGTGTCTGGCCCAGTCCGCAATCTTGTCAGATAAGGACATCTCATAGAACTCATCTTCAGGTTCGGAACTATCACTGCCACTAGCTAAGAGACCATCAGTATAGTCTGACTCAAACTCCATGCCACCTTCCTCTTCATGAAAGACTGCTCCTGCTGCAATACTTGAGGTATCATTTGCACAACTGAGACAATCTTCTAACAATCCTACACTGTCATTGTCATTCTCATGCCTGTCATTTAGCCATGTCTCTGTGTCCATGTCAGTCAGACTGAGATAGTCATCCTCATCCCTAATTTGTTCAAGTCTTTTTCTCACATCTACACGGGTCCTCCGTCTTATGGCGGAGCTGGAAACTGGCACACTCTTTCTGTTCATTTCCTCTGAAGAAACATTTCAAAAAAGCAACCAGTGAGGGGTTAAACAACCAGATTTTTAAATGCTGCTTCAAGTAATTTGGAGTCAATCAGGCCATATCCCTGTTCTTTGAAGCTACCGAGTAAGATAGAAGAACAACAGCATTTGGTACAACGTAAACCGAATTTTGCGAAATGACAGCTAACGCTAACAGATGGGGGCATAAGAAAACTTAACTTTCTTGCTCAACATTACTAGTCAGAGCATCATCAAACTGGTGTGTCATTAACTAGACAAGACATGAGGATTCTGTAAAAAAAAACCAGCCCATTACTATAGACCATTTCAAGAGAGTTCCATTATCAGCATAATAGTTGTTCCCACCAGGCTTCCGATTTTACATTCCATATGTTATCTTAATGCAGAGGAAGTATATTGGGAACAAAATAGAACGTTCACGCATGTTTTTGTTTATCTTGTTGAAAGGGTTGTAGCCATGGTCAGATCTGCCATTTTCTTAAACTGCTGGTTTTGCATTCTTTTAATTCAGAAACTATGACAAAAGGGTTATTGGGACTGTTGATTAGGTTACCGAGTCAATCACAAAGTCTCTCTGTTGTAATTTGCCACACAAAGCAAATGGGGCTTGGATTTGATTGAATTACTGACTGGAATCAGAATCACGTGGAAGAACCCCTCCGAAGGTGACAAGACGAACATTGTCCATGCAGATAAGCGCACACACTGGAATCCCCCTTGGGGTTTTTCGCTTACACACACACAAAAGAGAATTGTAAGATTAGACAACTGGCCATTGTAGCAGTTGCTTAAACTCATCAAATTCGAAGCACACATGCTCACACGGGACTGGTCGCGAGTTCACCGCGTGACCAACGCTGGTTGAATTTCTGAACACCCATTTACACACTCGGAACACATGGGATCAAAAAATCCCCTTTTGTAAATGTATAATGTTTTGTGGTTGTGTTTTCATGATTCCCTGATGACAAAACTGGTATAACTGTAAGCTGTTATGATATGTGACCAATTTAACATCCGTTTTAATCACGAAAATCATGTATCTGCATTTCACTAAGCCCTAGGAATGCCGAATTTGGTATGGTTGTAATCAGAATAATCAAAGAAGATTGAATCATCAACCCAAAATGTAATATGATGCATGCTTTTATTAATACTAGTTTAGAAGTGTGTTTCGAACAAGTTTATCCCCTATGCACATGATCCGTAAGGCGTGAATCACGAGGTCTGACGACCCGCCTTCCTGCAACACGATTGGATCAAACACGTGAGGAAGGCGTGTCCCTCGCTCCTTCAAAATAGACCGCCACCTTATCCTCTGTGCAGTTTCCTACGCCAGAGAGAGATTCCTAAACTTTCCTGCTAAACTCCAGCCGGAGTTTTCCTTCTTCGTCGTTTTTCTACTTTGTTTTAAATCTAAGTTGCTTTCTTTCGATCTACCTCAGTTGATAGTTCGGTTTCATTCAAGAACGAAACAAGTTTAAGATTAATCGCCTCTCGTACGGGCCGCAGCTGAAGCAATCGCAAACATCTGCCTCCTACCGGAAGACGTGCCAGACAACTCCAACCACGCTGCCTTTGTAACACAACTCAACACAAAGGGACCGTGTTTAAATCAAGTAACGTACAAATCTCAATTAAGTGCTGCTTAAAGTTGTCTCGATTAATATTGGAATCCTTTGGGTCTCTGTTGAACTGTTTTGAACTGTCTTTTTCTCTCTCTCTCTCTCCCTCTCTCTCTCTCTCTCTCTCTCTCTCTCTCTCTCACCTCCCTCTCACTCTAACTGTCTCCTTTTAAATACGTCATATTGCAATCCTGTATTAATTGTTTGTTTTGATATGCATATTATTTACTCCTGCGTGATTTTTAGTAGTCTATATCAGCCTTTCTCAAACTTTTTTCAGTCGGGGCACCTTTCAAAAGTGCATAAAATCTCAAGGCACCCCAGTGTAAAATATAAATTAAAAACACTGCATAACCCAAATGTAAATGCAAATGTCCTGTTTATTTAGACAGAACAGTAATGAACAGAGCATAATACGAACTGTAAATAACAATAACAATAATAATAACAACTTTACAGGGCTATCACTTTTGTGAAAAAATCCTGATCGATTTTTGAGACATAAACGTTCATTGAATCGATTGTAAAATCGATTTTCCATGTCTAAAGACGTTTCCATTTTCAGCGCCAAATATAGGCAAATCCACGGACACCTAACAGGCATTAGCACGAGCGTAAAGAGTGCGCTTGAGACGCGCACAAGTCAGCGATATTTCTGATGATTTATTGGCATGAAGTTTCGTGCACAATCACAAACAGGAGTGCAAGATTTTTGAAAAAACAATAAGCAGAGTGGACTGCCATAACATCAATGAAAAACATTACTGCAGGCTTCAACATGGCTGTGTTTACGATTAGAAATGTCAAACAAATTTAGCCTACAGAGGCGATTGTAGGCCGGATCTGTATCTGTATGCATGGGACTGTCTGAATACCGGCAGAATTCACATTTTTTTTGTAAAAAGAGACACGTTATGCAGAAGTATAGTATAGTTTGTATGTGTGTTTGTCAGAGCCTGCAGTTGCTGTGTGACGCGCGTTCGCGCGGTCGGTGTTGTTGCTAACGCGGTGCTATGGGTTGCGTCACTTGCGTCAAGTTGTGTGTGTGTCTTGCTTCGGTCTTGTGAGACGGATTTTTATGGTTAATTTTATATATATTTATCTAAAATGAATTTACAATTGTATTAATACGTTCATATATTTAAAAAGAAGAAGAATGTATTTATGTAAATTCAAATATATATATATATATTATATATATATATTTTTTTTTAGCCTACGTAATTTTTTGGCGGCACCCCTGACAAAGTCAGGGGGCACCCCAGTGTGCCGCGGCACCCACTTTGAGAAAGGCTGGTCTATATAACCCTTAGTATTGTGTTATTAAAATTCCATAATCCTTTGAATCGAATCTGTCTCATTGTCCCATGATTGAAGTCTCTGTAATATGTCAAAGATCTGTAAGTTACCAAAGCTCTACCTCGGTTAACTATTTTAAACATCTGAAAGTGCCGTATACGAGCAGATACTTCCGTGTGGCCAGCGGAAAATATTCACTCGGTATACAGGCAGGTAATCTTGTGATATAAGGAAGTTTTCATCTCCGGTTCGCAGGACGAACCAGGTGCCTGACAAACTAATTTGGAATCACATGTAAATTTACTCTGAAAAGTAATCTGACTTAACTGACCTATATATCAATAATTACTACGATCGATCGTGTTAATTATTCCTATATGGTAATGTTTAGTCCATTCCCTATTTGGGATAATTTAATTTATGTATGCGATTACATATTCATGATCTAATGAATAATATTCCCCATTTGAGTTAAGTAATTTCCCCAAAACAGACTCATTTTCGCTACATATTTATGGTGGATTAGAATGCTGGCATTTACAAACTTCACGGTGGGATCAATATTCAGATTCATGTTCATGTGTGTTTTGGGAATTTAATATTGTGTACGCGCATGCGCATTGTGTAATTAAGTCGACTCGAAAACTGAGCAAGGCAGAAGCCTTTCAGTAACACACCAGCATCTGGCTGAAAATAAGCCTGAGGGCATCTTTTTAGCTCGACTGGATGTGAGTGAAAAACTGCAGCCACAGACAGTGACTGCACGGCCCAGCTGAGAGAAAAGGAAACTCTTTGTTCCCTCTTTGCCTGGCTGTGACACTAACACTGTCCGAAGCCCTGTTTTGAACGAAGAAAAACTTCAAAAACAGGCACATTACCGGTATATATGGTTTAACTGTTGGGACGAGAATCTCCCATGCAGTAAAAGATCTTTAAATTCGTTAGCAACGAATAACTTCGGGTTTTCAAAAAAAAAAACGCTGGCGTAAAGTTAGCTAAACCGGTTAGAAAATCCCATTTTCTGTGCAAACCAAGCACAAAGAGATCCGCTGTGATCTGCGAAAGGTATAGCCTACTAGGAAATGTTCGTATGCTTGTTCCGTGTCTAAAAAGACATCTGAGATCCGCCGTGATCTGCGAAAAGTATAATTGTAAATGTGGGTATATTTGTTTCATATTTGAAAGGAACCTGCGCGCACAGGCGCTATCAGTTTCAAAGTACCACACTTGTGAGTTTGGGCCGCGTGAGCGCGACACTGCCACCGCGTGGCAATAGCAGGGAAAGACCTGCTACCCATCTGCTTCCCATACTCGCTGTTCCTCCTCGTGTATTTCCTCCCAATCCACCGCGATTATTGTGAATAAGCTGCCTGAATACATATTTGCATTTACAGCTTGCTAGTTCGTAAAACAATCCTCCTGTTTTGGACTGAGACATTTTATTTTAAGTTCAATTCACAGAAGTGAATTAGAGTTTAAGCTATAGAATTCCTCAGTTCAAATCACTGACAGTTAAGTTGGAGGCAGACGCCCCTAGCGGTGGCACCCCTCCAGGTCAGCTATCATCCTTCTGCTCAATTAATTTCTGCTCTACCCTGCTCCCATTTCTCTCTGTCTCGATGACTCTGTTCTGTTTTGTTTTATTTTTATAATCGCTACTAATAACTTTAGTGAGGTGGTGATTTATTATCAGAAGCCATTCTGATTCCTTTACAAAACTTTTGATCTCCTCCCCAATATATCTGGATTTAATTTTGATTGGAACAATATTTTATTTTTAAATTTTTGATAAAATTAATTTTTAATTAAAAAATTTTTTTTGAATTAAAATTTCCACTATAAATTTTTCTCAGTTCAGTCAGTTGACAGCCCCCTGAAAAGCAGGACGCCATCTAGTGGCAGACAACCTTCTCAAGTCAGCTATCAGCCTTCCACTGAACTTTGTATGAAATCATTTTCATTTATGTTTTCCGGATGAGTATTTTATAATCATTGCTAACAACAACAGGGTTGTTGTGATTATTATAAGAAATCATTCTAATTTTGTCAATCTCCCCCAGGCTTATTTTTGATTGGAGTTTAAAACTATTTGAATTAACTTTAAATTGTTCCAAACAGTCAAGGTGAACCACAGGAAGGAAGTGCGCCCCCTTGAGGCTCCAAGACCCACTACCGCGGCTCACCGCTCCCCTTCCTGACCTCCACCTGCATTAAGTTATTGATAACTTCCAAACGGGTTAGGATATTTTCAATAACTAATTACTACTAATTACTTTCTGTGCTATCCTCAGTTGGCAAAAGCCTTCATCTCTTAATTTGGTTTTTCCTTTCCAGGTTAAATTAAGTTTCTTCAGAGCTATTGTGTTACTACCTTACCCCTTTTCAGGTCTATTGTAGTTTCCGTTTACTCCTACTTGAATCACTTTGAGTATAAAAAAGGAAGTAATAATAATAATTGTTTTTTTTTTGTTGTTGTTTAAAGTGAGTTAAATTTGCCGTAAGCAGGAAAATCTTAATTTACTTTAAGCTCCTTTGTTCTTTCCGTGTGCATGTGTACAGGTTAAAGTCTGAGCACCTGTGGTGGATTGTGGGAGCCCCTGTTGTCCTCTGTGGGCGGGTCTGTTGACTGGCGTCACTGACGCTGACCGTGCGGTGGCTCTCGGGGTCTGCTGTCCCTGCCATTGGTTGCGGCACGCAGTAACGTGACATCAGCAACCTGGTGCTCCAAAGGCTCAACCACTAAAGCCGACGCACGAGTCAATTGCAGGGACCGGTGCATGCGCCACTGTCTACGTCAGCATTGCTGGCGGGGTTCTGTGCACCACCCACTTTTGCAGTGCGGTCGGCCGGCTGACACCTCGGAGAATACCAGGTTGTGCTTACAGTCACGTGCTGTTTGAGTGGGCGTAACCGTGACAGAGCAACAGAGAGTCCGGAGTCACGGCGGTCGGGTGTTTGGGGGCGCCGGAAAGTTGACCACGCTCATTGAGGCCAGCTGGGTTTGACCTCAATTCACCCCAGGTAAGACTGGATTTTGATAAAAACCCTGCCACTTAGCAGAAGCCACAGAACATTAGGTATTTCCCCAGATATATTTTCTGAGCGTAGGGTTGCCTCTTTCTCCCTAAGACACACCCTCTGAGTTATTAGCGGCTACACTACAGCGCAGGTCAATTCACTTAGGTGTTATTGCCACTGCAATATTTGTGTTTGTTTCCCCTCTCGCTCCTCTCTTCCTTGCTTTGTTTTGGTCTTTTGTGTTTTGTTTCTTTCAGTTCACCAAGAGACCCCCAGGGAAGCTAAATAATAGTGACAACCAAGCAGTACTTCGGGTCCCACGTTGACCCGCATAAAATTGTCTACGACAGTTAGGCAAATTTCTATAAACGGCACGGCTGTACTACAGCTCGTTAGCCTCAAAACAAGCTAGCAGCGGCCCTTTGTGTGTGTGTTGTGTTTCTCTCGCCCTCAGGGAGTCAGAATGTCACGCGTTTCCAGTCCCGCGGACCATTGGAGCAATCTGGATGCTTGGTTACGAGCCATGACAACCGGCTGTCTGCCCAAGGACTCTGGCGACCCGAAATCTCCGACCCGGCAGGAACTGGACGCCGAGGTGGACCAGATAATGGCCAACGACCCAACGCAGACCTACAGCTCAAAGGAATGGAGTCGGATCATTGGACGTCTAGCTCACAACTTAGTGGCACAGGCATGCTCTGCGGAGGAGGACAACGCCAATTTGGAAAAGGAAATCGCAGGACTAAAGACTCAACTGGAGGAGGCCCGCAAACAAAAGGACCACACACAGGAGCGTCTGGATCAGCTACTTCTGGAGGAGAAAGACAAGGACGAAATGCCCCCAGAACTACAAGAGGAAGTGGAAAGACTGCAAAAGGCCCTGGAGGATCTGCGCACGGACACAGACAGGAGGATGCAGTCGGAGAAACACACCACGGAGGAGCTCCAGGACAGACTGTAGCGCGCCGAGGCCCTTCTAGAAAGAGCAGAGAGTAAAATACAAGACAAAGAGGCCAGAGCCAAGGCCTGTGAGAAACATTTGCACGCAGCTCGAACTGAAATTACCGAGCTTGCCCCACAGAGACACGATCTAAAGTATGAACTGGACTTGGTCCATAAAGAACTCAAACACTCTTACAAATTACAAGGCGACCTGGAGGGGGAAATACCCATCACTCCGTTTCCCCTCACCAGCGAGCCTGCACTTTTCAGCCAAAAACCCAGACCTGAAAAGGGGGGCGAAAGCCCATTGCTAAAGACATCACTAGCCAGCCGCTACGTGCCCCCACCAGCTGAAGAGGGGCGGGGTCAGGCCATCGGTCACCACACAGCCCATAAAGAACTGGACAAGCTGGCTAGAAACATCCCGACCTTCACTCCCAATCCAGCAGGAGGCCACGATGTTCACTCTTACTTACAAGACATTGACTTTCACCTACAAACTATGGCCAACGTCACTAATCGGGATAAGTTGTATCTTCTCAGGATTACTTCAAGCCGTGACGTGCGGAGTTTTCTAGACAGGCAACCTGAGATCGTCAAAACGGACTACCAGCAGCTGCGACAAGCTCTGATCCGTGAATTCTCTGACCCAGACTCTGAGAGCGGATTCGTAACCGCAATGGACCTCAAGCAGGCCCGACTAGAAACCCCACAAGCTTACTACGGCCGCCTCCGACAAGCCTACTTCGGACCTCGCAATGAGTCCGGGATGGAGGAAGACTGTAACTTCAAAACTTTGTTCCTGCGAAATCTCCATCCGACCCTATCGCACCACCTCGGGGTTTTAGCTGAGCCACGGACTATGTCAATCCAACAACTACGTGACTTGGCTCACAAAGCTTACACCAAACAAAAGACTATCTCTGAAAAGACTGTGAGAAACCCCACAATCTGCCCTGTCTCTGAGCACCGTCCGGAGCTGTCCCTAGAGGGCACACAGCACCACAGTTACAAGCCTGCCAACAGAGAGACACGACCATTCCAACCCAGCAGAGGTCAGCGCGGTCGTGGGGGTGCCCGCCCCAGGCAGCAGAACAGCCGCACTGGGGAATTCTGGGACCGGCCTCGCACCTCCCACAACCAAAGGGGAGGGGGCACCTGGGAAACCGGCCGGCAACCCAGAAGGAACCAACCTCCATCTCCCTGGACAACAAGCCCAGAAAACCGGCTGAAAGACCCCTCTCAAAATGACATTGGTAAACTGAAGTTGGAACTCAAATCCAACAGAGACAATGCCGCCGCGTCTGACGCTGCAGAACTTCTGAGCATGCTGAGGGAGTTTCTTCAAAAGAAACCTCACAAGAAAGACAAGGACAAGCCAGACACCGCATGACTAAACCTGAGGCCTGAAGCCAACTCCACTCCCAACGCTTCTCCCAATGACGGCCCCACAGACACTGTCAAACCACAGACTATGGAACCCGCTGTCACATCACCCAGTGACAGCACCACTCACTCCCTCCAACTGACAGCCCAGAACACGGCTTGTCAGTCACAGACTAGTGAACTCAATGTTGCATCACCAACTGACAACACCCCTCGCTCACTCCGGCTGCCAACTGCACTTCTTGAACAAAACACTGCACTCCCTGAACAAGACGGTAGCAGCGCTCACCCAAAGGTACCAGACAGTGCTGTCTTGGTGATCTGCACCCACAGCGAGCCACACCTAACACAACCACACTGTCTATCGATCAACACAAAAGACCCCACACCAAAACTTCTGGGAAATCTGATAGAGAGAGGTGTGGCACGCAAACTCTACCTAACCATCACTTTGGAAAAGGAGGTGAGACTCGAAGCGCTCGTGGACACGGGCTCGGATCTCACACTCATATCAGCTGAACTTTTTGAAAAACTCAAATTTGAAGCTCAAAGACAGAATCAAACTCTTAACTTCCACACCTGTGAGCTGAATGTGCAGTCGTACAGCCAAAACGACATCCAGCTGAGAAACGTGGCCCCCATTCACCTGGCAATCGGCCCGATGAGTTTAGTACACCCGGTCTATGTTTCACCAATGAACATTTATCCATTCCTAATAGGCAAAGACCTGCTGGATCGATTCGAGCCGTTACTGGACTTCAAACACCTGCAAGTGTGGGCTCAAGTGCGTGAACCCCTCCCCCTTTCGCCAAACAAATCTGCTGAGCCAGACTGTCAGGTCACAGAGTTCACGGGAATTCCCTCAGCCAGACATGGCGACCCAGCCACAACAGCTGATCAAGGGTCAAGTTCGCTACTCTGCACTTTCAAAACCAGCCAAGGCTCTGATACCTACTGCCCTCAGGTCAGGACCGACCTGCAGCTGCAGGATGTAACCACAACAGACATTGTTTTGGCCATGTGGGCGGACCAATCCGCCATAAGCTTCTCACTATTCAATGCAATCATTGACAACACACCGGGCCTGTCCTACACCAGCAAACGCACGCGTTTCCCTCTCAACGCAAATCCATCATCCATGATATCTGCCAAAGGGATCTGTGCTTTGCAATTAAAGTGGAATCACCGGTGCCTGACCCATTACTTCCTGATCCTCCCGGATCCAGTCCACGACGTCTACATTGGAGCAGACGTTCTGATTCGCCTCAAAGCTCATGTGGACATGTTAAATGAAGTGGTATGGGTCCCATTGACTATACAGCCACCTGTTCCCAGCAATCATGACAATCTACTGTCGGGACAGACCATCCCTGAAGTCTGCACCCTAATCAACGAACAAGCAACAGTAGTACCAGCCTACACCAAAGGGGTCGCTGTACGCCTCAACATACGACGGAACCAAACATTGAACCACACGCTAGGTTTCTTCCAACCTTCACCTGAATGTGGAGACCTCGGACTCACACTCGAAGCCACACCCCTCACGGAAGTGTCATCTCGGATAGTCTACATTCTGTTCAACAACTGCACAGCAAGGGACATCAGCATTCCCAGAGCCTACAGGCTAGGATGGCTAGTGAGCCATGACTTTCATGACTTTGAACTTGTATTACCGGTCATCGGCCCCCTTCCACCTGCACTGATACCTGAAGGACACACAGACAACACAGTGCTCACGCTGCCCTTCCAACTCATTGCCATCACATCTGTCATGTCAGTGGCCAAAGACCAGGTGTGCAGAACTGAGCTTACAGAGGACCAACACCTCGCAGTGTACACAGTCTCCCACCAGCCTGTCAGTGAGACTAATGCACCTGCTATGCCTTCAAAGATCAACCCGACTGATGACACATCGACAGAGGAGCCATATCAAGGTTTTGACTCTCAAGTGCAGCAAATTCTACAAGAGGCTGACGCGCTTCAGAATGACACAGACCGCCAAAGGTTAAGACAAGTCCTTTACAAGTTCAAAGAATCCTTTGCCAAAGACTCTTTAGACTGTGGCCTTACCAACCTCCACACGGTGCGCATCCCCACGCATCCCGAGGCTCCTCCCACTTTCGTCAAGCAGTACAAAATTCCCATCGCCTCGCACGAACCAGTGCAGGAAATCATCGAATCCATGCTTGAGAAAGGTGTCATCCGTCCATGTAACAGCACCTACTCTGCCCCCATCTGGCCCGTTCTCAAACCGAATGGGAAATGGCGGCCCACCATTGACTATCGAAAGCTGAATCAACAGGTGCCGTTATCACGATGGCCCATGACCCAACTCGAACAGGAAATACCCCGAATCAGAGGAGCCACCATCTTCTCTACACTCGATGTGGCCTCTGGATTCTGGACCATTCCAGTGCACCCAGAAGACCAACACAAGCTGGCATTCACATTTGGCAACCGACAGTTCACCTTCAACAGATGCCCGTTCGGGTACGCCAACTCACCAGCTGAGTTCAACATCTTCCTGAACAAAGCCTGTCCTGACGCCAGGATGAGAGGTAACCTGATTTACGTGGACGATGTTCTCATGAAGAGCACGACAGTGGCAGACCACCTGAAAGAAATAGACTATGTTTTGAACCAGTTATCCACTGCCGGCGCCAAAATAGCCCTCCACAAGGGCCAATGGTGCCGCACCAAGGTCAACTACGTGGGCCTTCTCGTCGGATCCCATGGGATCGAACCACAATCAAACCGTATCCACGCCATTCAAAACATCAAGCCTCCCACTAACGTCTCCGAACTGCGAAGCTTTCTAGGGGTATGCAACTACTCCCGACAGTTCATCGAAAACTATTCGGACATCGCCAGGCCCCTCACAGCGCTGCTGAAAAAGGACTGCCCTTTCATCTGGTCAGACGCTCAAGAACACGCCATGGCGGCACTAAAAAGACATTTATGCTCAGCCCCTTGCCTCGCTTACCCCGATCCTCAAAAGGAATTCTACCTGGAAGCAGGATTTTCTGACCAATGTCTCAGTGCGGGCCTATACCAAATGCACGATCAAGACAAAAAGGTGGTCGCATATGCCAGCAAGACGCTTCTCCCTCCAGAGTGTAAATTCTCAGACTGTGAAAAAGCTTTGCTCTGTACGGTATGGGCCATACAGCGTTTCTCCAACTACATTGGAGCACAGAAAGTTATCATTGACACTTGCCACCAGCCTGTGATGTACCTCAACAGCCAACGCATCCGAAACGGCGTGGTCACCAATGCACGCATAGCCACGTGGTTAATGGCTCTACAAGGACGAGATGTCGAGGCACGATTTGCACAGAATCACAAGTCGGCATTGGGAAACGGCCTGGCTGCATGTCAGAACTGCTCCGACGACTCACCTGCTGCGATGCTAGACACACCAGAGCCCCAACAGCCACAACTGACCTGTCACAGGTACTTTGACAAGAATGCGTGCGAAGGCATGCCCACAGCTTACGTCGACGGATGCTCCTACAACCACGAGGGCATCCTAAAGGCAGGTGCAGGGGTACTGTGGGTTGACAACCACCCATGCCCACCACGACGCTTCAAACTGGGCCCCCAGTCATCCCAGTATGCAGAGGTGGCAGCCATTCTCATAACTCTGCAAATCGCATCGGCCCATAATGTCAGTGAACTTCTCATCTGCACAGACTCTAACTATGCCAGACTCAGTTTTGTGTGCCATCTCCCAATCTGGAAACGAAATGGTTTCAAAACAGCAAACAACAAGCCTGTCAAACACCAACACCTGTTCCAGGAATGTGATAACATCACAACAACACACGATGTCACCGTGTACTGGAAGAAGGTAAAGGGACATCCAAAACTGCCAGGCCTAGACAAAGACTTTAATGACCACACTGACGCCCTTGCCAAAGTGGGCGCCCTCCACGGTGAGCCGTGGTCTGCCCCAAACCCCACACCAACACCCGATGTGGTGGTACCAACCCGCAGCAAACGGCCCTTGCCTGCGACAGCACCAGCTTCACAGCCGCTATCGCTAACGCCGCAAATTTCTAACAACGATATTGCGGATATGCAAGCCACGGACACTGCTATAAAGACAATTCTTGACCTCCTCTCTGACCCCTCCTGCCACCCTATCTCACCTTCAGCCTTGGCGGACGACTCATACCTCAGACATCTACACAACTCCAGACATATGCTGCGTGTGAGGGACGACATTCTATGGTTTGACCCCGATGGCACCACACCGCCTAGGCTCGTGGTGCCACTGTGCCAAAGGGGGGTGATGCTAATGCACGCCCACAACACACCCTATGCTGGACACCACGGTACCAGAGCCACGTATGACACACTCAGACAGGTGGCATACTGGCCAGGCATGCAGCAAGATGTGGCAGAGTATGTGAGAGAATGCTTGGTCTGCTGTCAATTTCAACCAGCAAACCTAAATCACAGAGCCCCACTGCAACGCAGAGGAATCACGTTCCCATGGTCAGACCTCCAAATCGACTGGGTAGGACCCCTGCCCAGGTCGACAAGAGGCAACAAGTACTTTCTCACGGTGGTGTGCCAGTTTACCAAGTGGGTAGAGTGTCTGCCAGCACCTAACGACACTGCCCAAACAACGGCATACCTCCTGATGAACCACATCTTCTCCCGGTTCGGATTGCCACTAAGAGTCAACTCAGACAGAGGTACCCACTTCACTGCCGAGATCATGCAAAAGATCTGGAGATGTTTAGGGGTACAAGCTAGACTGCACATTTCGCACCAGCCAACCTCATCTGGCCAAGTTGAGAGATCTAACCAGTCGGTGGTCCACATGCTAAGAAAGTACGTGTCGACTAACCAGAAAGACTGGGACGTGAAACTTCCCCTTGTGCTGATGGCCCTCCGAGCCACACCGCAGGAATCAACACGGGTGTCCCCATTCGAACTCATGACCGGGCGGCAGATGACTCTGCCATTACACCTGTTGTACCAACCAGGAGACCACAACCTCGTCACCGCCTACACCACGTTCCAGTACCCGGATGAGCTCCACAAACACCTGAAAACAACTTTCGCTTTCGCCCAGCAACACCTGAAAAGCAGTGCTGAAGGCCAGAAAGCATACTATGACCAAAAGGCATCTCACCACGAGTTCAATGTGGGTGACAAAGTCCTGTATTACATCTTCGCCCCGCCACCCCGGGGGCTGTCAAAGAAGCTCCTGCCTCACTGGACAGGACCTCACGAGATTGTGAACAAACTCTCCCCCGTTGCATACCAAATCCAGCTAAAACGGGGACAGAGAGAACCAGTTCTCAAATGGGTCCACCGCAATCAGATCAAAAGACATGTGGCCACTAGCAGGGACAGACAGGGAGGGGCCAATGCAAGCTAAAACTCAACCGCCGTCATCGCAGCGAAAGACTGTCTCACACAACCCGGGACAAACCTCGCTGACCTGTGCCTTTCTCTCTCCCCTGCTCCTCCATACCTCTCTCTCTCTTGCCTGTAATAGGATGCTGCTGTTGATCGTCCTCATGTGCCTTCAGTCGACCAGAGGCCAGCCGCCAGCCGACGTCATCTCACCAGGACCGGCCTCGGGCATCGTGTTGAGGGACCAACCAGGACTCCTGATCACTAACTGCCGAACGCACACACAGAAAGTGTATGTGCGACTCGGCCCCAGAAATGTCTACCGGGCACACTACCCAAGCTCGGTGGCACAGTACAGTTGGGCAGGTGCGCGATGGACAGAAGCCGCCCTCAACCACGCCGAAGCCGACGTCGAGCACATGCTGAGCCAACTCGAGAAGATGACCGTCACCCAAGCGGAATTGGGAGGACACAACAAACGTTCCAAACGGTTCCTGGGAGCGTTGCTCGGAGCCGCTGCGGCCGTGGGCACGCTGTTCTACATTGGCATGTCCAGTGTCAACGCCGTGAACATAGCCACGGTGCGACGACACGTGGCCGAAATCCAGACCGAGCTTCCACAGTTGAAAGAACAACTCACCACACAGAGCGAATCCCTGCGAACCATTGGCAAGACACTGAGAGGAACCGTGACGATCCTCAACACTCACAGCGTCATGCTGAATCAGACTGTGAGCTCCATGAAGCAGATGTTCACAGTTTTCCAAAATGACTTTGCCCAAACACAGTTGGTCACAGCATTAATGACCGACATGCTCCGAGAAGTAAGCTCCTCCATAGACAGCTTAGCTATGGGTCGGATCCCGCCATACCTGATACCCCTAAGCCTGGTACAAACCGTGCTGGCTTCCGCCATAACCACACCCATTGACCCGATCCAAACCCACCTTGCCTACTCCTTGGGCAGTGCCATTCCACTGTACGTTGACCCCGCACAGCGAGAGGTAGGCTTCCTCTTGAACTTGCCCATCATAGAATCAAGCCGAATCTACCGACTCAAAGACATTGTCAACGTGGGATTTTGGCAGAGCAATACCTACTTTAAGGTACGGACACCTGACGTGGTAGCCTACCACGACAGCGACCCTCAGCTGTACCTAGCCCCAAACCTGCACATGTGCACCCGCACCAAAGATATCCACTATCTCTGCCCTAGCAAGCCGTTCCTCAGAGACAACACTGATGGGATCTGCGGCCTGTAACATCTGGCCAGCGACGCACGTTGCCCGGCGGATGCTAAACCCCGCAGCCAAGTCACCGAGACGCAAGCCGAGATTGTGGGAAACCGATGGCTCGTTAACACCCCAGTACGGACAGCGACACTGACCTACGACCAACACGACACCGCTACGCGTGTCAACCTGCTGAACCAGACCATGTGGATCCAAGTTCCACGAGGAGCCATCCTCCACCTGGATGACCTAGCCTTGTACCACCTCCCTAGTGAAGAATACCAATCCGAACTAGAGATTCCATCCTTCTTTAAGGATCGCAACTTCACCCTCGACCCAGAGCTGGAGAAATGGATTCAGGAAGGGGGGTCACAGATCGTCGACATCGCTCCCCTGGACACCGCCCTCCAAGCCTTGTCCAGAATGCCTATCCTGAACGCCTTACCAGTCGTCCAAGCATGGACCGCCGCTGACACTGCCGTGTGCATTTCAACGATCATCGGACACGCCCTAACCTTGGGCCTTGCCTACGTCCTGTACCGACGAGTCAACGAGATGCGAGCCTCTACAGCCAGGCTCACCCAAGCCATGTCCGTGGGGTTCCGTAAGACCCCTGGGAAAGAAGACTCCCCGCTAGCGAACGCGGAGGATCTCATAGAGCTGAGCCCTCAGCCCTAACCATCATCTGCAGAGTCCGACCTCCATGATTTGCCTGCCATCTGACCAAGGCAATCGTGATGGTCCAACGAGGTCCACTCCCACGGGTCCTGTCGAACCATCAAAGGGGGAATGTAGCCATGGTCAGATCTGCCATTTTCTTAAACTGCTGGTTTTGCATTCTTTTAATTCAGAAACTATGACAAAAGGGTTATTGGGACTGTTGATTAGGTTACCGAGTCAATCACAAAGTCTCTCTGTTGTAATTTGCCACACAAAGCAAATGGGGCTTGGATTTGATTGAATTACTGACTGGAATCAGAATCACGTGGAAGAACCCCTCCGAAGGTGACAAGACGAACATTGTCCATGCAGATAAGCGCACACACTGGAATCCCCCTTGGGGTTTTTCGCTTACACACACACAAAAGAGAATTGTAAGATTAGACAACTGGCCATTGTAGCAGTTGCTTAAACTCATCAAATTCGAAGCACACATGCTCACACGGGACTGGTCGCGAGTTCACCGCGTGACCAACGCTGGTTGAATTTCTGAACACCCATTTACACACTCGGAACACATGGGATCAAAAAATCCCCTTTTGTAAATGTATAATGTTTTGTGGTTGTGTTTTCATGATTCCCTGATGACAAAACTGGTATAACTGTAAGCTGTTATGATATGTGACCAATTTAACATCCGTTTTAATCACGAAAATCATGTATCTGCATTTCACTAAGCCCTAGGAATGCCGAATTTGGTATGGTTGTAATCAGAATAATCAAAGAAGATTGAATCATCAACCCAAAATGTAATATGATGCATGCTTTTATTAATACTAGTTTAGAAGTGTGTTTCGAACAAGTTTATCCCCTATGCACATGATCCGTAAGGCGTGAATCACGAGGTCTGACGACCCGCCTTCCTGCAACACGATTGGATCAAACACGTGAGGAAGGCGTGTCCCTCGCTCCTTCAAAATAGACCGCCACCTTATCCTCTGTGCAGTTTCCTACGCCAGAGAGAGATTCCTAAACTTTCCTGCTAAACTCCAGCCGGAGTTTTCCTTCTTCGTCGTTTTTCTACTTTGTTTTAAATCTAAGTTGCTTTCTTTCGATCTACCTCAGTTGATAGTTCGGTTTCATTCAAGAACGAAACAAGTTTAAGATTAATCGCCTCTCGTACGGGCCGCAGCTGAAGCAATCGCAAACATCTGCCTCCTACCGGAAGACGTGCCAGACAACTCCAACCACGCTGCCTTTGTAACACAACTCAACACAAAGGGACCGTGTTTAAATCAAGTAACGTACAAATCTCAATTAAGTGCTGCTTAAAGTTGTCTCGATTAATATTGGAATCCTTTGGGTCTCTGTTGAACTGTTTTGAACTGTCTTTTTCTCTCTCTCTCTCTCCCTCTCTCTCTCTCTCTCTCTCTCTCACCTCCCTCTCACTCTAACTGTCTCCTTTTAAATACGTCATATTGCAATCCTGTATTAATTGTTTGTTTTGATATGCATATTATTTACTCCTGCGTGATTTTTAGTAGTCTATATAACCCTTAGTATTGTGTTATTAAAATTCCATAATCCTTTGAATCGAATCTGTCTCATTGTCCCATGATTGAAGTCTCTGTAATATGTCAAAGATCTGTAAGTTACCAAAGCTCTACCTCGGTTAACTATTTTAAACATCTGAAAGTGCCGTATACGAGCAGATACTTCCGTGTGGCCAGCGGAAAATATTCACTCGGTATACAGGCAGGTAATCTTGTGATATAAGGAAGTTTTCATCTCCGGTTCGCAGGACGAACCAGGTGCCTGACAAACTAATTTGGAATCACATGTAAATTTACTCTGAAAAGTAATCTGACTTAACTGACCTATATATCTATAATTACTACGATCGATCGTGTTAATTATTCCTATATGGTAATGTTTAGTCCATTCCCTATTTGGGATAATTTAATTTATGTATGCGATTACATATTCATGATCTAATGAATAATATTCCCCATTTGAGTTAAGTAATTTCCCCAAAACAGACTCATTTTCGCTACAGGGTCTATATCAACACCTTATTTAACAGTGACGTCACTATTTGCTCCAACAATGAAACAATGCAATTGGTGATATATCCTAAATGTTGATCTTACTTCACACAGGTGGAACAGTCCTCAGCCCAAGATCCAATAACAAGCTGCAAAGAAAACAGAATTATGATACATTGTGATTAGGATTTTGGATACCAATGCAGCTGAAGTGGCATGACGTTATAGCTCAGTCTCAGTGTTGGGTAAGTTACTCTAAAAAAGTAATTAATTACTAGTTACTAATTACCTCTTCAACAGTGTAATTAGATTACTGTACTAATTACTCTCTCTAAAAAGTATTTAATTACTTTTAATTCTGTCGAGATGAGCTAGTGCGAATCAATAAAAAATTGACGAATATGGCGCTGTTCTGCTGAATTAAAATGATTCTACAAAATTGCGTTTAAACAACCCAGCATTTTTTTGAGTAAAATCATAATAAAGTTGGTTATACTACAAAAAAATCAGATGAGCCCAGAATATAAATGCAAAACGTTTAATTAGTCTACATAAAATAATGACTTTTAAGTACATGTCGATCAAAAGAATGTGTACGTAGGCCTGTAGGCCAAAATATAGGCTACGTAGACTGTCGTATAAGTCAAGTATACTGTTTTTTTAGGCTATATTTCGGAGTAGGATAGGCTAAAAGTAGACTGAACATATTTTAGTATAAAAGAAGTAACGTTAGCACACTTGAATAAACTTTCTGTAAGGGTGGTCAGTGGATTCTTTGATTTCAGAAAAAAACGGATGTCTTCTGCACATTATAGTCACATAAACGATATAATCATCATCAAGACATTTATTTCATCTTGTAAACTTGCAATGAATTTAAGCATAACTTTCCCAAATGAAAACAATTTGGACGTCCGGGATAGAGCTCGAATATGGGGAATGGGAATTAAAATCAGGCACTGCAGTTACTTTTAGGAAGAGTATGTCTACCAGCTGTAATGATAATATTTTTATATTTAAGTTAATAGGCGTCTCTCACATTGTCCCACAGCAACATAAAAAATAGTGTAGGTTAGTCTACAATGTGTTATAATAATAATGTGTTCTAATCAGTGTCCATTTCATTCATTTTGGGGGTATCAAAGGTATTTCACTTTTTTTTTTAAGTAACAAAACAATTACTTTCCCTGGTAATTAGTTACTTTTGTGATGATGTAAATCAGTTTTATTAATTCATTTTTTAACTAGAACTAATTACTTTTTTAAAGTAACACCCAACACTGATTGCACACCAACTTTAAGTTTGTAAATGCAATAAAACTACAGATTATTTCTGGCTACACTGTTATAAACAACTGCTTATGTGTGACATAGGCCTACCTGTAAGGACGGGATATTTGCTAAAAAAAAAAAGAGCCTGTTTAAAACAAAGACAAGCAAAAAAATACAGCACAATTAAAACATGCATACAAGTGATTGACTTATAACTTCACAAATAAACATGATCAAATATTAAAATTTACAGCTGTGTTTGTGGTATTCAAGCAGGACAACAAACTTGGAATTTTCTGAAAGCCCATATCCAGGGCTCCAGACTAACTTTTTTCACCTCCGTCCTGAAACCGTCCTGATAAACAATTTGAACCGTCCTAAAGTGAATGTCAACCGTCCCAAAATGAAAATATTGTTTCTGTACTTTATTATCATCTATAGTATATAGATATATATTATATTTAGTTAGCTCCATTCAAAGTAGTTATCTGTAAATAGGTAAAAAACAGATTAAATAAAAAATAAAAGGATTTAAATGCTTTTTTGTATTCATGCAGAACAATTTTTTTTTTTTTTTTTTACATGGTTGGATTAAACAATAACAAATAAATACTGGTGACTACATCTCAAAGTGGTAATGTGTCATAGCTGATCATCTGGAAATGTGTTATTAAGAGAAAGGGCTTTAAAAAGTGTAATATGACTTCTCTAGAACACAGAATTTGGGGGGAAATCTGTGTCTCCGTCTCAGTCTTTGTACTGACTGAGGTCTTTGTGCCGGAGAAAACATTAACCTGTTAATATGAATGATTTTAAAGTTTGAAAATTCAATACAGATACAGATTTAACTACTGTGACTTAAAAAATATCTTAAAATTAAATAAAACCACTTTTCCTAGAGTAGAACACAGTCTTCTTTCCAATTAATGATATATGCATTCTTTTTAACTTGCACACATCATTCTTTATTTTTTCAAGCAGCAGACATATTTATTTGTATGAATTCAATATTATGAATCCTTATTAAAGCTATTAACGAGCAGTGAATGCTTTTCTCTTTTTCTTTTGTTGCTTGATCAATATTAAGGACACAGACCGCATTAGGTTTATTGCCCACTGTCACTTTAAGACATCGGATCATGTCCAATGACATGCTGATCCACTGATGCACATCCGATACACTCCACTCACAACTGTTTAAGACATAACCGACATAGTTTAAGTTAATACTCTCCAAAACGGACATTTAGACATAATGTTTTTTTTTTTTTGCCCATTCAGACACGAGAGAGAGCTCAATTCAGTCCTCGCGCGCCATATTGTGTCTATGGCTGGACGCTTCGGTCGTGTGTGTGCGCACAGAAAACCGCACCGAATAGAGCTTTTTTTTTTGCGTCGTCACTCTTATTCAGATGTGCGCTCTACTCATTCTCCCAGACGTTTACATTGTTTAACGTTTAATGAGACATGCAGTGCATGCCAACTCGTGGCACACGCTGGGTAGATCAGCACGTTACAGTACAAATGTGCGCATAGGCCTACCACAAACGCAGGACATCAGTTCTGACTGGATCTCTTCCTAAATCGTCACTATCTAACATTTTTGTCTATTTTTTATGCATTGAATATCCGTTGTTTAACCAGCGCAACATATTTGCGATGTCATTAAGCCATTTGATAGATGTACCGCGGAACAAGTCTCCGGGTGAGTAGCCGGCCAGTGATAGTAACTATAGTTACAGCATGAGAAGACGCGCTCCGTAGTCAGCGCTTGGTCGGTTAATTTTGGCGTTTGGCATAAGTAAGTTAGCCTAATAGGCTAGTAATAAATTAACACACATACAAAAATATTTTTCGTCCTGTAGGCGTCCTGGAAAATATTTCTGTTCGTCCTGAACACATTTTCTATCGTCCCCAGGACGATAGGACGCCGTTAGTCTCGAGCCCTGCCCATATCGTATTAAATTATTAATTTAATGCATGTAATCCATGTGTGCTGGCTTGTACTTTACAATAAGCTTCATTAGTTAACAGTTTTAACATAACCATGAGCAATACATTTGTTATAGTATTTGTTCATCTTTATTAATGTTGGTTAATAAAATAAAGCTGTTCATTGTTTGTTCATGTTAGTTAACAGTGCATAAACTAATGTTAACAAGATTTTAATAAAGTATTAGTAAATGTTGAAATTTAATAAATGCTGTAGAAGTGCAGTTTATTATTAGTTGCTTACTAGTTAACTAATGAACCTTTTTGTGTTACCAGTTTTAGTTACCAAGAATGTAAAAATGTCCATGATGCAGGATGCTTGATTGTTTTTAGAGGAACTATCCTTTCAATGTCTTTATTAAGACTTCACTGATAAGTTGCTGACATAGCTTCAATTAATTTAAAGCCAGATAATGAGAAGGTGTTTTACAGTTAGTAAACATAGGCTACTTACAAAGCCAAAGATGCACTATATTGAGTCTTTTTGTCGTGGCTCTTAAAAGAGCCGTTAGGGTGGATTTTGCTGCTGCTGAGACACAAGCAAAAGAGATAAAAAGAAGAAACATATGAGTGTGTTTTTTTTTATAGAAATTAAAATGCTGAGGTGTAAAGTCCAGGGGTCAGAAAGTAAAAGTCCTGCCATATGTTTATTCCACCCATGAACTCAGTCATCTGATTTCACTAATTAGTTCTATCTCCTGGCTGAAAAACTGTTAATTAGCAAATCCAGGTGATTGGAACAAAATACTGAGGACTTTTACTTTCTGAACCTGGACTCTACCTCTGTTAAAATGCGCTGGTTGTTCACCAATTATTAAAGGTGCAGGGATTAGAGCTTAGATTCTCTGCACGAGAGAATATTTCCGATATTTCCCGCCACTATGCTCGAGTCGGGCCCTTGATCAAGCACATCACGTGTCACGCGCAGCTTCTCCTCCACTCGCACACTGCACTGTAAAAAGTGCTACACCCACAAAGTAGGTTTTATATATTTTAAATATTTGTAATCTAGTTTATTTTATTGGTTTTATACAAAAAAAGTATAAAAATACTTCCTCTTTACTTAAAATATATCAGTTTTTATATAAGAATATATTTTAAATAAAACCCATGCAATTTATTTGGGTAGTTATTTGTATGTGGTTGTTGTGTACAATAAATGTTATAAAAGTGAGTTGACAATGCACAATTTATTTGAGCAGCTGTCGATGTGACAGGTGTGTTCATCAAACGTAAATATTTTAAATTTTATAAGTTGGCATTATCCCTTTTTCACTGGCGGGGACTCCAGGCAGATGCAATATCTTCCTCGGCACTTCAACTGTTTGGTCGCTGCAGCGGATCTGAATTTCAGGGTCTGATTAACACGGTAAGTTGAGCAAATTTAGCCGAATGACTGGTAATGTAAACTAAAGTCACGCAAAATCGCTTACTCCACTAGGGAGCTGAGGTTAGGTTTGCAAATTGTATAGCTAGCTATCCTGCACAAGCTAAGATGGCTGCACAGTGTGGTCGATCGGCAGACAACAGCAGCGTTTAAAAACACATACAAGTTACGTATGTAATAATTATTTGCACAAATGCCCTCAGTTATATTGTTAGATTGCACAGATTAAATTTCGGGATCATATGCGATCGAAACGGTCGCAATTTCGAGCCTTCAGGCAATAGTTGTGCGGGCAAATAAGGGAAAGTAAGATGTGATGTTTTATGGACAACACTTTGTTTTGTGTGTTGTGTGTCTGACAGGACTCAGAGATTATGTTATTATACTTTTGCATTACTAACAGATGCACAGATTAGACTGTAGAGATGTATGTTTAGTAGTCTGTCTGATTTTAGAGATTTGATCCACGTTATTTTAATGCTGCATAGTCAATTAATGACAGATTTTTGGTCTAGATTTTTAAACTATTTCTAATCTATTACTTAAAGAAGTTACATTTACAACTGATTTTTTAACCTTATTTCTAACATCTAACATTTTCCCGGTCTTTAGATACCCAAGCACTTTTGTTACCTGGGGTCTTCGAGCTTCACATCCAGGTAAGACAAACTTCAGAATAGATTCAATTACAATTTGATCAGATTATACGTGTTCTGTAAGTCCAATAGACGTTCAGGGAACCTCCATACAAGGTTAAAAACTAGTTCAGATGTGGACATATTTTATGTAATTTAATGTCTCATTTAGACAATTTAAACTGTTTCTGGACCAAATAAACACTTTCAGGATGCATTAAATTAAAACTCATGTTTATTTCAACGTAATTTCTAATTGCAAAGCAACTCACAAACAGAGTAATGATTTCATGATTTTTGGACAAACACACACTGACACCTTTAGACAGTTTAGCATCTGTAATTTATACATATTTGGATCGTGAGAGAAATCAGATTCGAACCAGGGACCTTAAGCTGCCTGCCCTAAGTAGACAGTAATGATTTCATGATTTTTGGACAAACACACAGTCTACTTAGGGCAGGCAGCTTAAGGTCCCTGGTTCGAATCTGATTTCTCTCACGATCCAAATATGTATAAATTACAGATGCTAAACTGTCTAAAGGTGTCAGTGCGTGTTTGTCCAAAAATCATGAAAAGAAACTTCACTGTCTGTTAATTGCTTTGCAATTACACATGGAAATTACATTGAAATAAATGTGAGTTTTAATTTAATATATCCTGAGAGTGTTTATTTGGTCTAGAATAAGTATAAATTGTCCAAATGAGACCTTAAATGATGTTGAAAATTGTCCACATTGTCCACATCTGAACTAGTTTTCAACCTTGAAAGGAGCTTCCGTGAACGTTCATTACAGAACACCTAAAAAAAGTCGTAAAAACTTTCATTCTGGCTCCTCAGTGGACGTCTTTTCAATGTACGTCTTTGTGACAAAGACGTTGAAAAGATGTCTTTTGGACATAATTTTGCTTAGTGGGTTTATTAATATTGTGATGATATGGGGTGATTACGTTTGCTCTTGAAAGATATTTAAACTCTGTAGCTTAATTAACAGTAATGTGATGACCAATCAGGTACAGGCAAGGACAATTGCATGTGTTTTATTGTAATGAATGCTTTGAACCAGAAAAATACAACACTCATGCTAGAGTAGATCATGATATTTTAGTACCCACACTCTATGGCATTGTCATGGTAGACTTCACTCTGGTCACATGTTCTAGTCACAGTATCCATCTTGTATCCACCACCTTTAGCAACAAAAGTACAATTTGGACTTTGTGTCTTATCTCTTCTACCTGTCTGCTAATTTTCATCTCATTTCCTATTTGTCTGACCAAACTCTTGTTTCTTTTTTGTCTCCACCAATAGAGTCGGGCTGAAACAGAGGTGCACGCTGAGCTTTGCCCACTGAAAATGTACATGTGCCATCACCCCGACACGATTGGGATTATCATATAAGGACAGCCCGTGGTCAGAGGTGTGCCAAACCTGTAGAAAGCATGCTGCCTCCTGTTTGAACTTACCTATGCTCCCGACCTCAAGTATCCCTCAAAACTGGTGTATACTTGAGATATATCAGAGGCTTTTTGTAGGATTGGACCCTGTGCGTCCTAAACCATCATGTCATTTTTGACATTGCAGTTCCAGTGTGATACAATGTGATGTTATGGCTCACATTTACCTTGATCCAAACATTTCAGATTGGGCAGTTTGGATATTTCACTGTACTGTTCAGAACAGGTTGAAAATACACTTCTACAGTGTTTGTTTTATATTAGAGTGTACATGTGCGGCCACATTTATTTGCTGATTTGTAGTCACTGTTAAAAGTGACACTGGTTGACATTGAATAAATTATATATTGTTTTCAATCTATCTTCTCATCTTTTTCTTCTTCAATTGAATTTGTAATTGTTTTTGACAATTAAAAAAAATATATTAAAATGTTTATTCACATATGATTAAGTTATCTTTACTAAGAAAACAAAGTTCATAAAACCTAATTAAAATGAGTACAGGTTACTTGTAGCAACTCATAAATAAGTTACCTGTACCAATAAAAGTAGGTTTATCTAACTGAGTAATACTAGTACTATTAGTTAACTCAACTTGATTTTGTTGCGTTTGTATAAAGTAATGTTAAAGTGTTCAATATACTTAAAAAAGGCTGCAAGTTGAATCAACATAAAACATCCAATGCAGCCACTTGCCTCACTTTTTATAAGTTAGATCTAGGTATTACTTTTTACAGTGTGTGTAGCTTAAGTGTGCAACATGGAGCTTGAAGAAGTAAAGAAAAAAATTGAAATAGGAGAATTAACTTTGAGCAAGTATGAAGGAAAGTCGGAGGTATGGAAATATTTTAAACTAGTCGTGGGCAGTGATTCATTTATTATTAATAATGTTATTTCGACTTATGTGAAAGTTTAAATTTTATTAAATTGAACGCACTGAACGAATTGAATTCAGCATTCTGCTTTAAATATTCTTAAAGATTCATTATTATTAATAATGTTATTTCGACTTATGTGTGCGTGCAACAAGCAAGATGTGCATTTGTAAATTCGGTGACAAGCGTGCCGAGAATTGATTTAATTTGATGAGATGCTCCAGTTCACGTGCTCGCCGGCGACTGGCTTTGTTGAGTGCAATTGCGGCGCGCTGACAGCAAAAAAACGGGGACTTCGACGATGAGCATGAAGCAGGCTTGCCATGACAGAAAGGATGATAGTCAGCCTTCAATGTCCTTCATTCGGATCGGATCCATTTGCGATCCATCCATTCAGGCATGATTTTTACCACTTCATTATGTTTTGTTTTGTAGAAAGCCTTTCTTTAAAGTGAATTTCGTTTTGTATAAATTGTATCTTAATTTTAATAACTTTTTCATTAACCAATTGCCTGGATTTTATCAATAAGAAGCGAATATAGCAGACAATATAATCATGACATGGAGTCGCCGGCGAGCACGTGAACTGGAGCATCTCATCAAATTAAATCAATTCTCGGCACGCTTGTCACCGAATTTACAAATGCACATCTTGCTTGTTGCACGCACACATAAGTCGAAATAACATTATTAATAATAATGAATCTTTAAGAATATTTAAAGCAGAATGCTGAATTCAATTCGTTCAGTGCGTTCAATTTAATAAAATTTAAACTTTCATTGTGATAATAAAAATAATTGAATATTAAATACTAAGTGGCCAATTTTTGCACATTTATTAATAGTATTTATATAATAATATACATATATAAAATTGCGCAGCTCCCCCTGTCAATGGTCTAGAACCCATTAAAAACCCGTAAAAAAATCATCTGGCGTCCCTGGTTATAACGGCCCACGTATTAAAAATGGTCGGGTTCAAATCGGGCTCGGGCTCATAATTACAGATAATGTGTCGGGCCGGGCCGGGCTCGGACACAACATGCACGGGGTCGGGTCGGGCTTGATTTTTTGGGCCCGATCTAAGCTCTAGCAGGGATGGCATCAGAACCCGGAAGTCTAATTCGCCACTGGTTTCCTCGAGACTTTTCTATGGGGTTTTATACGTTTTTTTTTTTTTTTTTTTTTACTTTTATGAGTAAAATAAAGCCTGTGGTAAACTTGGTATACTTTGACATTTTGTTTGACAATGTAAACTGCACTCACTCATGTTTACCACATATTTTATTTTAAATTGAAAACCCCATAGGAAAATCTTGAGGGAACTTATAGGCTTTGATGTAATTTGTGCACCACCCAACAATATACTAATCAGAATGTACATGGCATATTCACAGAGGCAGGATGGTCACTTACCAACAAACAGATGGTTAATGAAGCTGAAAAAAGAGAAGAGAATAAGTATTTTCATAGAGAAATGCATACAAATAAGACAAAAAATAAGCTATTAAGCACTCAAAAAAATACCTCATCAGTTGAATGTGAATTAATCATGTGGCAAATTTCCACATAAAATTATTACATTAATAAAGCTGTATGTAATCATGTCTGTTGGATGTAATCAAACTATTTCTATCTGAATTATCACAATTACATTGACCTAATGTAATTTTCTTGAAAATCAAACTGAACTGTATTACATTGACCTAATGTCATTTTCTTAAAAATTAATGAAAGTCAAACTTACTGTATTAAATTCAAATAATGTAATTTTTCCAGAGTAAAATGTAACTTGTGTACACGGACCAATGTGTTTTTCTAGTAGGTGTAAAGAATGTCACAATCTAATGCATTATTATTATTATACATTACCATACCTTCAGAAATATGCAATTACAGTAAGCACACCAAAAAAGCAAACAAATACCAAAAAATACTTTGAAAAAATACTTTGTTTATTCATTTCATGAATTTAAGAACTGCACAAATGGCTAAAAACAATTGTCAACACACAATTTACTCTGTCAGGTAATCAATTAGTTCACATTTACAATTTTTTTTAATTGTTTACAATTGTGCTAATTTTTTTAATGCAGAAAATACAGAAAAAAAAAATAATAATAATAAAAAAGCTGATCTACTCAAACATTTTCAGCTTGAGCTTTTGGACTCTGTCTGACAGCCTTTGTCCATCCAGATTAAGAAACAGTTTTTGAAAGACCTCGAAAGTATGCTGTAGGTTGGATGGGTACCTCAAATCAAGAGCATAAATGATGCCCATAAGCAAAGTGATGGCACACAGAACAGTTTGAATTTCCCCGAGTACCTCTACTCCCTCAATTACAATCGACACTTTTGGTGGTTGTTGTGCACCTTTGGATGGAGGACACAGATCCCAGGACCATCTCTTCTTTGGACTTCTCAGCCTGGTCACAGTCCTTGAAGTTGGAAAAAAGCACAAGAAACAAACATTGTGTGTTTGTAATGGTTAAAACAACAAAACATCCCACTAAACTTGCATTACAAACAGAAACACTGAGGGCTGGGGCAGAATTCTTTTTTTTTTTTTTTATTGTTTGCGTGCTGGAGGTACGCTATTAGGCTACGTCGTGTGCAGAGTGATGTTCAAATTTAAAGGATAATTCCGGTATTTAACACCTTGAGTCTATTTTTTAGTTTGTTTTGGATGAACTAGAGTGGTGGACTTAGAAATTTTGACGATGGGTCCTGTCTCGACTTTTTTAATATTTTAGAATCGCCTCTGAGCGCTTCAGAGTGGATGTCTATGGGCATGCTCAAACATGTCCTTAAAACAACCCTTAACGTTCGTTTTCAAAACTGTGCAACTCACCGAGTGATAAGTGGTGTTCGTTGATGATTAAAAACAAATATATCGGCGCAATGTATGCTTTCAATCCGTGTTATTTGCTATAGTGGAACTATTTTTTCAGATACCTCACAACCGCGTATAAACTTCCGCTCGATATTTGAGTCTGAAGCGTTAGCACACTCCCGCCCACTTGATGGCGACAACCACTTTGCCGCAGTTGCTCAGCTCACGCTAGCCTTCTGAGAGACGGAGAACCGAGTGAAAAGACTACAACCAAATGTAAACAGACCCCTTTCCTTTCCGGTAGCGCAGTAATATCAACGAGCACTGAGTCCTCCAGCAGACATCAATGCGATTTTAAAAAATGGCAAATAAAACACGACAGAAACTGTATTTCGCTACGCTACTTGTTTTGGAACATCAACGAACACCACTAACCACTCGGTGAGTTGCACAGTTTTGAAAACGAACGTTAAGGGTTGTTTTAAGGACATGTTTGAGCATGCCCATAGACATCCACTCTGAAGCGCTCAGACAGAGGCGATTCTAAAATATTAAAAAAGTCGAGACAGGACCCATCGTCAACATTTCTGTGTCCACCACTCTAGTTCATCCAAAACAAACTAGAAAATAGACTCAAGGTGTTAAATACCGGAATTATCCTTTAAGCTAGCTGGTGAGAGAAAATGGCACGATCAAAGAGTCTAAAGAGGAAATTTGACAGCGAAAATAGCCATACAAAGAATAATGAAAAGACAACTATGCGTTCATCCTACCTAGTTTTGTAAATGCAAAGCCGGTGTGTCTTATCTGAATTCTGCATTGATCTGTAAAGACATGAAAAGACATACAGTTCAAGCACCGAAAACATGGAGATTTTTTTAGACAATAATCACACAACCTATTTGATATTCTATAATTAAATACTCAAGTGACTCATCCCAACCAACTATTAAAAAAATGTTTACTTGTAAGCGTCTTTTTACATGTTACGTGTCATGTGAGTACTACCTTTCCATGTGACGCGAGCTAGTTGAAGAACGTGAGGAAATCGTGCAGGCTAGTTGACAAGACCCACACAATGGGCCGTAAGTGTTTTAAGAAGCTTCCTCAAATGACCGGCAACACGTCCAACATGCAGATGCATATCCTACGGCACAATCCCGAAATCTATTTAGTTGGAGCACAGAAAACAACCCAAAAGCAGCAGCCTGTACTGCCTAGTTTAGTTTAATAATTTGCATAGTTAATATTGTTCTTTGGTGTTCAGTTTATACAGGTTTTTCAAATGTTATTTAATAAAAAAATATATAAAAATCTTTTTTTCAACCCAAGCCCCGCCCCGCCCCCGTGATAGAATCGCGATACGAATCGAATCATGGGTCAAAAATCGTGATACGAACCGAATCGTGGGTTTGGTGTATCGTTACAGCCCTAGATGAGACCCAGGGCCCACGACCTAAATTATCCAAATAGAAATTTATTCCCAATTTTCAATGGGAGAGTGACCAAGCAACAATCACTCGGCAAGATTGCCCAGCAACATTGCTCAAAAAGTTGCCCTGTGTATCATCACCTTTAGACTCATTAAGAGTCTGTTGTATTGAATAGCATTAAATTGCCAGGTATAAGCCTAGCTAATGAAGTGATGACTATGTGTAGCCTGCGAATAATTAAATTCAAAATTCAGTACTTACAGCCACTAGGAGATTGCCACGTTTTTTTTATTTGTAGAAGTTGATAGAACTGGTCCATATGCACTGGTCCAAGATTTCTATTTAGGAAAATAAAGAATTTCAGTATCAGTCAAAAAATAATGTGAACAATTTTTGCAATTATTTTCAGACTGTTGAATGTTTTCCGAATCAGCAGGAAAAATAATAATATTTATTTTCATTTATTACTTAAAGCTAAAGTTGTTTGATAGCTACTACATCAAAAACTACTAGCCACAGTTCACACATTATTTAAAACAAGTGAACAGTCGGTAATAAAATAAGAACAAATACACAAATTACAAGCAGAGATGAATACTAAATAAAGTTACAAAGTCTAACAGTAGTATTCCGATACAAAAATTAATAATTAAGCACAAATTTAAAATAACACTATTTGTTCACTGTAAAAATTAAATATATTTTCATCTTTGTTAAAGCTGTATTTTGTCGTTTTATCAATATTAATGACAGACAACAGTATACATAATTTTAGGTGTGTGCTGTCACTTTAAAGGAGAACTCCGGCGCAAAATGAACCTTTGGTCTAATTACACATTGTTACCAGTCAACCGTTATCTGAGATTTGTTTTCATGATTATCGAATGTAAATAGTTGTATCTCTAAAAACAGTTTAGCCTATAAAGCTAGTATAATGCTAGTATATTGGGCATAGTGTAATGACAAATAAAAATCGCTTGTTAATACCACTAACAAGGCTGAAAATAGCCCCACACTAACACGGTAGCATAATGAGGGTCCCTACCTTCAAACCGAAGCATTGAGAACTTTGTCAGTGTCCAGACAGTTTAATAAGAAGATATTTTAAACATACAGTCAACTTCGGGAATACAGGCAGGAGCCATCTTTGAAATACAGCCTTTACCAGTCGATCTACGAACGCCGATCCAAGTGCGCTGGTGAGAATGTGAACGAGCTATAAGTTGTGATAAGGTGAGCGCGAACAGCAGGCTTGGATCGGCGTTCGTAGATCGACTGGTAAAGGCTGTATTTCAAAGATGGCTCCTGCCTGTATTCGCGAAGTTGACTGTATGTTTAAAATATCTTCTTATTAAACTGTCTGGACACTTACCAAGTTCTCAATGCTTCGGTTTGAAGGTAGGGACCCTCATTATGCTACCGTGTTAGTGTGTGGCTATTTTCAGCCTTTTTAGTGGTATTAACAAGCGATTTTTATTTGTCATTACACTATGCCCAATATACTAGCATTATACTAGCTTTATATGCTAAACTGTTTTTAGAGATAAAACTATTTACATTCGATAATCATGAAAACAAATCTCAGATAACGGTTGACTAGGTAACAATGTGTAATTAGACCAAAGGTTCATTTTGCGCCGGAGTTCTCCTTTAAGCCCGACATCACGGACCGAAAAAACTGACAAACTGTAACGTTAACATCCGTTTCTTTCTCAACTGTTCACATGACATAAACAAGAGGATACTTGTCAAGACGGCCATTTAGCCGGGTTACGGGTACTTTGATTATTCATAATCTGAAAGAATATGAAAGAAGTCCACCACTAGTCGACCATCGTAAGTGCGGAGTCTGCTGACTGATGGTGACACAGTGCGCACTCACTGACACTGTGCAATAACAGTTGGGTGATTTTACCTCTACGTTTATCTCTATCGATGTTCCATTATTCCCTTTGCCGTTCTCAGTGCCCTTCGACCTGAACATGTTCGCTCCCGAGTCCCCTCCCTTCGGATTCGAATCTCACTTTTAAGATGGCGGAATGCCCTCTGTTACGTCCACTACGGTCGACTCACTCTGGCAACTCAATAACTTACTCCCGAGTAAAGGATTTGTTCAAAATAAACGACGCATCACTAGAGGAGATTGTATATTTTTACATGTATATATATTATTATTTGTTGTATATTAGCCTACTGAATGTATGCTTTTAAAAAAGATGCCGCAGAATGTGACGTCATATCACGACCGTTGAAAAGTGCGGAGAAGAGAACTGTCAGTAATGCGATCTATTCCTTAGGAGGAGGAGGGGGGGGGGGGGAGAGGAGGGGTTTAAATCACTTGAGCAAATGACGTCACGCGGGGGGAGTGGGGGAGCGGTGGAGGGGGTTTAAATCACTTGGGTTTATTGCATAGACTGTAAAAAAATAATAAAATTAATTCACTTCCGTGTTGGTTTCAAGAGAGAGACAGGGAGGTTGCCGCTTGGTTTATTGGCGCAAATGACGTCACGCAGGGGGAGGGGTGGAGGGGGTTTAAATCACTTGGGTTTATTGGAGCAAATGATGTCACACATATTTAACGGCATTTAACGGCATTTAACTGTACTGACCCTACTGACTAGGCCTAATGTTAAAAAGAGGGCAGAAAGTCATTGTTTATGTGGAAAAGGCAGCCCGACGACCTTTTAACCATTTAATTTGTTTAATTTGAGAAAACGGATGTTATTTATATTGTTTAGTTGTTATAATAGCTGAGAGAAAAAAAACCTGTTCAAACTGTGTCCTAAAATAATTTATTATTTATTCTGGTCATATTTTGAAATGTCATAGCCTATTTATAGCTAGTTTTACATAGTATAGCTACAAATTTGTTTATATGTAATTAAATGTAGTCTTTAAGGTAATTAGAATAATCTGATAAATAGTCAGGCCTACTTTACCTCAGGAAAACTCAGTCGTCCGTGGTGATCCAGAAGAGATGTCAGAAGAGATGTCCGCTATATGGGAGATGGGCACTGACCGCAGCTTTATATATCCCCTCTGCATTCTTTTGCGGGCTTGCCACGCGAGTGATAATTTATAAACTATGTAATTTTATCAACGTGATATATTTTCTTATTTTTAAAAAAAATATATGTAGGCCTATACATCTAAAATACCTTTCGTTATTGTACCCCGGCATTAAATGACTAAATAAATAAATAAATAAATAAGTGCAGTGTTTTTAATAGAGCGGCCGAGGGAGTTACTAGAAATGTAAAAAAATAAAAATACAATAGCCTATCTGGGTGTTGGCCTATGTTGTAAAAGACACACTCTGTTCGGGTCTTTTTTGACACCATGGAAAATGAATGGGGAAGACTATAAAAACGACAACTTGTCATAAAAATCACAGAAACATGCTAAATGACGTAAATGTAAAATTTAAAAATGTAAAATTTAAGAATAAAAAGACAATTTTTTTGACAAACAATAATCTCATGTAAATGTTTGCTCACTCATTGCATTTTTGCAATGGGGTAATTTTGTTGTTAAAAATTTACACAACACAAAGGAAGCTTCATTTCAATCTTTTAATTAAAAGTATAGCACAAATAAATAGAAAATACAATAGAAAAAGAAAAGTTTTGGATAGGTCTAACATAGAATTTAAATAAAGTAGCCGAATCAACTGTAAAATAACATCAATTGTAAAATAATAATTAAGTATTTTAGTCCTGATTATAAATTAAAAACATAGGTTATTAATCCTGATTCCTTAAAATGAAAGCTATCTTTTGTTGTTTTGAAAACAAAATGAATGACACCAAAAATGACAGCTGCTGCACTTTGAGCTAGTGCATGTCCTGTTTTCATTATACTGTTTTATGCTTATTTAAGACATAAGCGACCGAGACCGAAATGTTGTCATAATTTTGCATGTTTTCGACTGTTAAAGCGAAAGTGATAATCCGCGAAAAAGAAATTGTTTCTCGCGAGCTGTTTTGTGAGGCGGTTTGAATGCTCGCAGAGAAAATTGCACACACATTACTATTTTTTTTAAAGAAGTCTCTTATTTGCATCACGCCTGCATTTATTTAATCAAAAATACAGAAAAAAAATATTACAATTTAAAATAATGGTTTGTTTTCTATTTGAATATACTTTTTAATATCATTTATTTATGTGATGCAAGCATCTGAAGTGCGGATCCGTATGTGATCCGTTCTGGGTCCGCCGATTAAAAGCGCAGGCGGGGTCGATCCTGGAGGCGGGGCTGATCCTGTTAGCGCAGCGAAAACGGATCTGACAGTCAGGCGGATCTGGCGGCTTGAGGGCGGGTCCGCCACGGACTCCCTTGCTGTGTGGGAGGGCACCGTTAGGACAGTCAAAATATTATAATATTAAAAATGAGAAAAAGTTAATCAGTATTAATAGTATATACTATTATATCTTTTGACAGCCGTAACAAGTTCTAGGTTCAACAAAAAGCAAAATTCATGGCATGGTGTATAAAGACTATATAAAGACAGATATATTCCTGCAGCATTAATGTTTTACAAGACTTTTTCCTGTTTTCAACCCTTTAGATGTCTCACACAATCAAATCAATATCTCAATGCAGTGATAAAATTACATTAGGCTACTAAATCACACTTATTACACTCTTTTATCATTGAAGCGACTAACACATTAGGGACTTTACAAGCAATCGATGTAGAGCTTTAGAGGACAACTGCATTAGTGACTTCTGGGCAGAACAGAATAAAATTGCTGGTTGTAAAAGATGAGATGATTCACACACAGCTGGAACAATTGAACTAATGATGACATGACCATGGAAACAAAGGAGTGGCGAGAAACTGAACAAATACAAACAGAAAGAAGTCCAAAAACAAACTGAAATGTAACAGTATCACTGACGGAGGTAAATTAATATTTCTTTTCACAGATAAACTTTTTTACTGTTTTACAAGAAGCATCAAACCAAGATTGAAAACGGCCTTCATGATTTCCCAGACTAGCACAGTTCTCTCCAGACGGATCCTCTACTCTCCAGTTATCAGGTTCTCCCAGCCCCCCAGTCCTAGTGAGCCAAAACCTTTAACACACAAACAAGCAATAATGCATTTGGTTCATGGTTTAACCAAGAAAAAAGAACACACAAAAAGAACATTTAAAATGATCAAGCAACCAATTTGACCATTTTTGAACCATTGAGATGGAATTACCCATCAAGGCTAAATAAATAAATAAATAAATAGCTAAAACAGATCACACATGCAGAGTTCTTACTGTACTCCAGTGTCAGTGAGAGTTTGGTTATTCACCCAAACCCAGTGTCCTTCAGTGTCCAGATCATTTAGACCAATCCAGTGTGTCTCTTTAATTTTAGAGACCAGAAAATCCTAAAGGAGAAAATATACACAGGTGATAGTGCAAATAATTGTTTCGTAGGTACAATTAGAGGTACAAAAAATAAAACTTTCAACAGTGTGATCAAACCTTAAATCAAAGCAGCTGTATGTCACATTTTCAGAACGCTTGCATAAAGTGTCAATTAATTCATAATTGATCTGACTTGCCTGTTCTGATTGGCTGGTTATGGTCACCAGATCGGCTCCTTTTGAAACACAGACATCTCGACTGCTCGTCCAGTTCAGTTTACCAGAGATGAATAAATACAGCTTTCCACGACGAGCAATCCAGCCATCCACAGAGAGATCACAAGACTGAGCTGTGAAAGATGAATAAAGTGTGATTAAAACTTCCATTATTTAGATCATAAAGTTAATTAAACTGGTTCCATGTGCAGAAATATTCACACTTTATTATGTTGCTTGTAAACTGACACTCACCATCGTAAAAGGACAGCCGTTCTCTAAGTGTGTTGTATCTGGCTGTAAGATCATTAAACTCTTTCTTCATGGCTGGTGAAAAGACAATTAAATAGTAAAGGAGAAACAAGATGACATTTAGAAATATGAACTCAAAAGACTGGGGCATTTTTAACCCTTGTGCTGTGTTAAAAACCCTAATACACTTGCGATGTTCCATGCATGCAAAAAAAAAAAAGAAGCTTATAAATCATTTGTTACACTATTTTATCACCAAATATTGGATTTAATATTTTTGTCATAATTTAAATGACATAACCTGCCCTAATTTAAAGAAAACAAGTTTCCAAAAAGATTGAATCCAATATTAGGTGATGAAATTGCACAACAAGAGATTTATTGTAACGTTGAGGCAGAAATGAAGCGGAGAGAGAATCCAAATGTAAGCACTATTTTAATAAAGTAAACAGGTCATCCAGGGCAAACATATTTATTTGACAAGGCATCTAACGTTAGTCCATTTGTTAAAATGTTTTAATTTTTGAAAACTGACGTATGATTATTTTGCACGCTTGTATTTCAGAGTGTGTGAAGTGAAACAGTGAAACAGCCAATCAGAGCAGAACTCCTCATTACTATTCATGACCCTTCCAAATTAGGTAAAAACAGACCATTTCATTCTAGGGCCAATTTCTAGAGTTGAAAATGGACATGTAAAACCATATCTGGACATTTTAAATGCCCTTAAATAAGCCACATACCCTCTATGTAGATACAGAGACAAAATTAAAATATTATTTCAACACATTCTAGAGCACCTTTAAGTTCCTCTAGTGCTCTTATCATAACTTGGAGAATATGGGACAACAAGCAGATAAAGTTTCTCACATGGTGAGTTCAACTCAACACTGTTAATGAAACATGTCTGTGCTCTACCGTTTATGAAATACAGTTTTCTCACCTGTGCTGTTGATCTCTTGAGCCGCCAGTGTCTTTGAAATCATGATGTGCTGCTCATTCAGTGATTCGAAATCAGCAAGCTTATGATTATCTGATTATAGACAAAAGCAGCCGTGGAAAATGTGTTTTTGAGGAAAGTCCAAATATTTTACAAATAAAAATCTACTATAAATTGTGTTGCAAGTGTCAATGATGCTACTGTCCAACATTGTGTTTTACTAAAAGTACTTACAGTAACTCAGCCAATACAATCAGTTATACTTACAAATCACCCAGAGAGCGCAGAGACCTCCGAGAGCAAAAACGAGAGAGAACCCCAGAACAATCAGAGGAACTTTAGTCCACTTAGAAGAAGTGACCTCTCTCTCTTCAGTGGAGTTGCCTGGTCAGAAATTTGATGAGAAAAAGGAAATTATTTCTGAACCTTGAATCTTTGCAGCATCTCTGTCTGGAACCATTCCTGAATTTGGTGGTGCGCAACACTATGCATTGCCCCCCTCAGCCCCCTCTTTTGTCACCAGCAGTAACTGCCCAATCAAGGAACCAGGTACCTGTAAGTGTTGCACCACACACTCAGATCCCACTTCGGGCCGCTATATCGTACGAGTCGGGTCCCTGCATTCAACCTACAGTATGTGTACTTTGCCAGTTGGACTCGGTCAACCAGACAGCACGCCTCACAGAGAAACGTGCTCGGTCAGTGCTGAACTGCTCAATTTTCAAAAGCCGGACGGCGGCCTCACTGAAACTTTTTCAGAGACTCCTGGGGCATATGGCATCTGCCGCCGCAACAAAGCGGCTTGGATTGCTTCATCCCGGCTGAGTCCCGAGATGGGCTTGGCAGCGCAGGACACTCAGAGTGAAAATGACCCGGCCCCGGCGGCCCGTCGCCAAACCTTCAGCCCATGGTCAGACCCTGTGTTTCTATGGGCAGGAGTTCCCCTAGAGCAGTGGTTCTCAAACTTTTTAGAGTGGTTACCCCATGAGGCTTTTTTCTAAATAAAATATGTCACACTCTGAGTATAATATTCTTGCCTAAAGAAAAGTAAAGTTGTTGAGAGATCTCTCTTTGAAAAGACAGGTTGCAAAGAAGAAATGTCTGTGTCCAAAGGGTCAGGGGTCCGTGTACGTTTTGATAGTTTGTTTTTTCGTTTGAACCACAAAACAAAATAACGAGAAACCACCTTTTTTTCGTTTGTTGTTTCAAACCAAAAACAAAGAAACGGTAAAAAAAAGAGCCGTTCTCCCGTTTTTGGTTCTGAATCCAAAAACGAAAAATGACAAAACCAAAATCAAATAACGGTCCGATTTTGGTTTTTTGAAATTTCTTTTTCCATTTTTCCGTTTGAAGATCTATTCTAGATTAAAAAATAGACAGGTTGGCCACGTGACCCGGAAGTAATAGTAAATATGGCCTATCAAAATAAAAGCCAAGCTTTTAGAACGGTCATAATATGCAGCACATATACCAGAGTAACGTTAGAAGAAGAAAAATCAATTAATTAACAGGCTTATATAAACCTGGACCGGAATAAATATGTTAGCAACATATTGGATTAACATATATAAATATGTTAGCAACTCGTTGGATGCCGGGTCTGCGTTGAGCAGTGGGCAACTACCTCGCCGCACTGCCCAAAGTGCAGGGATGAGATGTTCCAAAAAATAAAAAATAAAAATGAAATTACAGGGATGGGGAGATTGTCAATGTTTTGAAGGACACTATAAGTTAGGGGATTGTTTTAGTTAGTTTTTATTTTAGGTTTAGGTTTTAAGTTAAGTTGAATGGTTAAGTTTGGTCAAATGTTCATCTGTTATGTTATTTTATGCAATTAATAAATTGTTCCATTTTTTTCTATTATGTTCACTTGCAGAACTCCTTTTGTTGTAATCATTTTATGTTATTTTATGCAAATAATAAATTAATATAAACATTTTAATAAAATAAATTATGTTCACTTGCATGACATACTGCTTGTTGTCTATTATACACTAGAACCACACACCCCACTGGACTGTAGGGCTATATGTGAGACATGTTTTTAAATTTGTGAGTGTTACAGTCAACTCCTAAAACTGTTCACGCAGTATAATAGCACACATGTAAATCAGACAATCAAACATGAGGAGAAAGAGCTCATCTTGGTGAGTAGGCTAATGCCTTAAGCAGCAGTGCTAAGAAACGTGATTTGTGAAAGCACAGGTATAATGAAAATAATGGAAAGTGTTTTAATTACAGAACATAAATCAATATCTCAATGACAGTAGCTCGCACACAGCAGACACAGTGCGACACCTACTGGTATGTTTTTGTAATCGTTTTGAACTGCCCTTGATTTTAAACTTCGTTGGATTATTAGAGGACTGAGAGAACCTTCACATATGTCGTTTTTGATTGTATTATTAACCCCTTACTACTCGCCCCACGTTTTGGCAATCGAGTGCAAAATGACATACCCATAATAAAATGGTTGTTGCTAACTAGTCCTTCTGGCTACACACAAAACCAAGGTATCATTTAAAAGCTGACACTTGACAGTTTACTATGAAAGACTTAAAATTGCTCTGAGCAATTACTAATAGAGAGATAAATAAGCTCAAAAACAATGGACGAGAATTTGTTTTTGTATAATAAATATTTATGAAAAAGAAAAATGCTTAAGGCAAAAATATACGGGCCTGGAAACACAAGCAAACTAAAGCCATATGTCTTAACAATGTATGTTTCAAATTTGAAGTTTATACAAGCAAAAATGATTTTTTTACAAGCATTTATTTCAGCGCATGTCAGGGCACCTACCCAAAAAGGCCACTTGGAGACTCCAAAGGGACACTTGGTAACCAACTTTTACCATGAGCTATAACAAGTTTTTTTGATCATTTCAATATATTTTCTTATTACAATACGACAAAGCACAACTTATATACTTTCTCTGGTGTATTGTTTACATCCTAAATGTTTATAAAAATGCAGTTATGTGCATTTTTGGAAAAGGCTCCAAAAGGACCCTAAAGTGACATTTGGTAACTTGCTTATAAAAAGTATATATAACAAAGTCTTTTATTTGTTCACTACCATCCATTTAATGGTTAAGAATGACACATTATTTAGCAAATAAAACTTTTTTTATTTATACATCTGTATATAGTTACAAACAACTGTTTCTTAGTTCAGTGCAATCAACAGTGATACACATTTCTCAAAAGCCCCCCCAACTTTTTTTTGAATAAATAAATAAAACAAATGTACTATTTACAAAGTATTGCACAGTTTGGCAGTGCTGTTCTGTTGATGGTTTGTCAATTAGCTGGTAGTTCGTTCACCCGGTACATATACTCTCACAATCCCTATTGCAAATTAGCCATTCTGCACTGGACTAAAAAGTCACAGGAGGTTGTCATTCACACTAGAAGTGTCCAGCACACATAGAGGAGAGTTTTACCACAGGTAAGGACGGTTTGTCAAGCCCACTCGTCCACCCGGTACATATACTCTCACAGTCCCTATTGCAAAAGTGCTATCATTCTTTGGACTAAATATGAAGTCACACTAGGAGGTTGTTCTGTGCATGATAATCCATAAAGCAGTTCCTTTTAGGGAGGTAGCAGAAAGCTACATCACAGTTGTGACACTTCACAGGAGAATTCCAGTGGCACACCTTACATTTGCGTCTACCTGCCCTGCTGTCGTTGGTGATGTGCACGGGACTGTGACACCCACAAAAAGTATGAGAAGGAGGGTCAAAAACCTTGCTTTTGGTGGGATGTCCTGTCAGCTCCTGTCTCCTTCTTCCGTTCTTTCCTCTTGAACTTCTGGATGCAGCTGAAGATGTTGCAGCCACACACGGACGCTTTCATGTTGTCCAGAGGCCTCTGGTACCCTCGCATCATCTGAAGTTTCGTCACTGTTGAATTACACAAAAAGGATTAGAAATACACCTAACATAACTGATTATCTTACACATAAATGAATATTATTGCCTTTTCAAATCTGAAATTCATACAATCATTCACATACAGCAATCTACCTCTACACCCACTCTATTGTTGCCCTGATTGCACATTTACACTACCAGCTTACAGATTTTATATTCAAAAATAATTCACATACAGCAATTCTCCTCCATACCCACTCTATTGTTGCCCTGATTGCACATTTACACTACCAGCTTACAGCCTTTTTTATTCAAAAGATCATTCGCTTACAGCAATTCACCTCCATACCCACTCTATTGTTGCCCTGATTACACATTTACACTACCAGCTTACAGATTTTATATTCAAAAATAATTCACATACAGCAATTCTCCTCCATACTATTGTTGCTCTGATTGCACATTTACACTACCAGCTAATAATGCAGACTGTAATCAGACAATAATAATGCCCTCAAATGCTATTTTTTAAATCTCACTAAACATTACTTTACTTGCTTCACGTTATTTGCTTACCACAAAGTGCTGGGCTGTCTCTTTCTTCCGTTCTTTCCTCTTGAACTTCTGGAGGCAGCTGAAGATGCTGCAGCCACACACGGACGCTTGTTGTCCAGAGGGGTTTCTGGTACCCTCGCATCATCTGAAGTTTCGTCACTGTTGAATTACACAAAAAGGATTAGAAATACACCTAACACAACTGATTACCTTACACACATATAATTACATTTTCTTCTCTGAAAAGTTTGGTTTTGTAAACTTCGTCTTGCGTTCTAACTTACACACCAAACAATAGCCTATAGCTAACATTACATAGAGTAATATGTTCAATGTTGTACATGGTTTCTTCTAATTCAGCGCTTGAATCACAACGAATTTTCACTGTTTTTCAATGTACTTATAAGCCGCAATAGTGCAGAAAATCAAAACGAAAAAGCAATATTATACAAACTCACTAAAATGATTAGACACTTACCGATCTGAAACTGATCGAGACCTTCCAAAAACATATCCTCTTCTTCAAAGTCGACGCTGGATAACGTTACAGCACTCTCTTCTGAATATTCCACGCTTTCTTCATCACTGCTTCGCAGAAATTCCTCCAATGCAGCAGCAGGAGAAAATAACTTCTTTCCCCGACGTGAACGCATTGCAGCAGGCTAATGTACACAGAGCGAGCGAGTGCTACTGTGCTAGCGCGAGCAGGTGACCTCTGTGCGTCATGACTGTCACGTGTGCGTAAATTTCCAGGGAAGCAAATGGTTGCGCTCACAAAGGAACACTGTTATAAACGCGAGATTATGCAAATCAGCACATGTGCGTATTCGTCATGGCATAGGCTTTCACTTTGGATGACAACACAACAGTTTCCATTGCTATTGGTTTATTTTTTACCACACATATTTGCATTATGCATGATCAAACGTCACCAAAAGCGTCTGACATCCTTCACTTTTTTCTAAAATTACATGGCCAGTTTTCATCGGACATCTTCTGGGCCGATCTCATTCATTTCCAGACACTCTACTAAAAACACTGATATGTTATGTTTCATTGAATAATGCGCTAGATGTGGATAGTTCGTCGAATAAACGGGACAACGCCCTCGTGATTAGCAAATTTCAGGATGTAAACAATAGAAGTTATATGGATATTTTTAACAGTTTGCATATTTTTGGACAAATCGTTACCATGGACATCATATACTGGACTCTTCCCATGGTAAAAAGATCGATGTCATCATTATTCTGCCAAGCATTACATTTCAACAACACAAAAAAGGTAAGCCCCCCCCCCCCCCTCCTCTTCATAGTTGTATCACATTGTTTATGTTGATAAAGAATAACAAAAACCGGTTGCAAAGTTATCTTGATTGTATAATGCTTATAACGAGACGAATATACAGTGTCGTATCTTTCAAACAATGTATTGGTTAACCTTATTACTTGACAAAATGATATTGTAAACACGCGATCAATGTAAACAATGTAAAATTTGGGATCACCAGTGATCCCTGCGGCTCAAGGGGTTAACAAACTACTATCACTATTAGTCTATTACCTAACTAGCCTGTTCAATACATTTCTATTAACACTGTATAACGTGAGCGAGGTAACAGCGTGTCCTTGGGCTTTTTGAAAATAGATATGATGCGTTAGGACAAAATTATATTTGAGGACCAACACAAGTTTTATGAGGGTTTCAATCGAATGGCAAAGACAAGATAGGGACTGATATTTTGATGGCGGAATAGCGGAATCCCAATCTCCCTCATTATTTTATTTGACTATATATATTTTTTTAATGCTTTATTTGAACATTCCGTTCTCTTTCAAACATTCGCTCGGTATCTCACTATGGGAACGCCTCTGAGCGTGACAGATCTGGAAGTACCAATCACACCACGTCTGTCAGTTGACAGACCAATCACGACAGTGATGCGGGAGTCCCACCTCCCTCATATAAACCACTGCCAGTGGTCCCTACTTCATTCTTCGATCTCTTCCCCGTGAAGATCAAAATTGGAAGCTTTCCTTCAGTTGGACCTGTCTTCAAATAGTTGTTTAACTGTTCTAAGACGAGCCGTCGAGGTACGTCACCGAACGCAGCTATTTTTTTGTTAGCAGGTCTTTTACCACTGTAACGGTGATTTTTTATTTGATTCTGGTATACCACGAGAATTAACGTGTTACGGCGAATTCTCTTGGATATTCCTTTCTTCTGAGTTACACGTTGTGGTGAGCTTGGATACGGTTATTATTATTATGGCAACTGCAAGTTCTGCAAGCGGCGGTCCGAAAGCAGAAACTTCACGTCCGTGTGCGTGCGGTTCGATGATTTCAGGCAAGGATCTTCATCCTTTGTGCATGCCTGGGGGTTAGACACGCTCAGGCAGCCCTCGCTAACCCCGAGGGCTGTCCTCACTGTTCTCTCTTCCCGTCGAGGGTGCTAGAGAGAAGAGTGCGAGTCGCGGCCACTAACAAGGGAGATCCCTGCTTTTCTCCGCCGCCCGCGGAGGAGGCTAAAAAGCCCCCTGCGTCATGCAGCTGGGGCGAATTTATGGACGAGGTCTCCCCCCAACTACCTCCCCTTTTTGGATCCTTTACGGATGTAAGAGAGGAGGACGATGAGGACGACGAGGCCATCGATCGTCTGTTGGAGGACGATGGTGAGGAGGATGACGACGATGGTGAGGAGGATGACGACGATGCGATCCTCCCGCCGAATCCCTCCCGGCCAGGCAGCGCGTTAAGCGAAGGTTCACCCTCCCCGGCTCAGGGGGAGCTCGACCTACTGGAAATGTGCCGGAGGGCGGCGGCAAAACTCTCCATAGACTGGCCGTCGCAGCAGACGGGCCAGGGGACGGAGAGGGATCTCTATGATGGCAAGAGACTGCCGGCACGTGCCCTACCAGCTAAACAGCTCATTCCAGCGGTCCCCGCGTGCGTTTCAGAAATGAAACGTTTCTGGGATAAGCCCTTTTCACACAGGGTTCCTGTAAAGGGATTTTCTAGGCTGGATGTGGATAAAATGGAGGAGTTAGGGATGTCAAATTCCCCTCCTGTCGAGCTGTCAGTGGCACATCATCTCCACCCTAACCGCAGGGCAGCCTTTTCCTCGGCTTCAGCTTCACTGCCAGGACGCACTGAGCGTCTAACAGCCTCAGTGTTTCAGAAGATTTATTGCTCTTCTGCACTGGCAGTGAGGGCTCTTAATGCCACCTCTCTCCTCACTGCTTATCAAGCAGAGCTTATGGAAGAGATGGGGAGGCAAATGGATGCTGGGACACCAAACCCAGCCCTGTGGGAGGAGATTTGCGTTATTGCAGATCTGAACCTGAGAACTTCCAGAGGTGCGGTCCAGAGCTGTGGCCACAGCATGGGCCTAGCAGTGGTCGGCGAGCGAGCTCTCTGGCTGGGGCTGTCAGGGCTGTCAGACAGAGAGAAGGCTGACTTCTTGGATGCTCCGGTTGAGCCCAAAGCTCTTTTCGGGGCATCGGTCACTGCTATGCGACAAAGGTGTGATCAAAAGAAACAAGAGGGTGAGGCTTTCCAAACCTGCCTCCCTCGCAGATCCACTGTTAAGGTTTATCAACCACCACGATCCAGGTTTGATGCCCCCCAGCAGAGAGGTCGGTCAGACTTCAGAGGCCCTAGACCTTCTCAGCCTCACCAGACTGAGCCACAGTCTAAGTCAGCTCAGCCGAGGGGAAAACCTTCCTTTGCAGCGGCTGCAGCCAGACACCGACCAGCAAACCCTCAGGGAGGGAAGAAACGGCGAGCAACCTAATATTATATCAGGTTCAGAAAGAAGGGATGAGCAACAGCACTCACGGAGTATCTGTTGTTATCCTCCCTCAAAGAGAGCGGTCATTTTCTTCCCCTCCCGCCAAGAGAAGGCGTCGGACACGGGAATTGTTCAAAGAAAAAAGTTACCCTATGACCGGTTCAGTTGTGAAGTTTGCACCAGTTCTCCCAGTGCCTCACAGAAAAGCACCAGTTCCCCCAGTGCCTCACAGAAAAGTTTCCCTCCCTCCACCCACGGAGTTAAAACAGAGGGCAGAGGGCTGTTTTCTGAAAGATATGTGTGCTGTGAAAATAATAAACACGTTCCCTGTGCATCCAGGCAGTGGGCCGAGGGCACAGCAATGTTTGAAAATAAAAACACACACAAAAACAAAAAATTCCAAATCAGAGCTGCAGTCCCCAGCTCCACCGCTAGATGGCGCCGCTGCGTCACTAGTGGACGAGAGCTGCGGCGGCCAGCTCTCTGCTCACGCAGAGAGCTGGCGCGCATGCGCAGTGCACCCCTGGGTTTTATCCACAATAAGCCGGGGTTATCGTCTGCAATTTGCTGTAAAACCTCCACTTTTCAACAGTGTGTTAATGTCAACAGCAGAAGGGGAGTCAGCTCAGATTATGGAGGAAGAAATAACCTCTTTATTGAACAAAAGAGCTATTCGAGTTGTGCCGCCGGAGAACAGCCATCTAGGTTTTTACTCCCGGTACTTTGTCATTCCCAAGAGAGGGGGGGGTCTCCTTCCTATTCTGGATTTACGGAACCTCAACAAACACCTCAGAAAATACAGGTTCAAAATGTTGTCCTTAAAGACGTTATCTCAAATTATTCGTCCCAAGGACTGGCTTACGTCAGTCGATCTGAAAGATGCATATTTTCACATAAGCATCTACCCGGCGCACAGAAAATTCCTCAGATTTGCCTATCGAGACACAGCCTACGAGTTTTTGACAGTCCCGTTCGGTTTGTGTCTGGCTCCCAGAGTTTTCAGCAAATGTGTGGAAGCAGCGCTCACACCGCTGAGAATAATGGGTCTAAGAGTGTCAGCATATTTGGACGATCTGCTGCTGTGCGCGCCGTCATGGCAACAGGCAGAGAGAGAGACACAAATGCTTGTGTCTCATTTGGAGAGCTTAGGTTTCAAGATAAACGAAACAAAAAGCTGCTTGGTGACTACACAAGAGATAATTTACCTGGGTCTCAGACTGAACTCAGACCTTTATCAAGCTTTTCTGTCCGAAGAGCGCATCAGGTCAATTCGCGGCTGTCTATCCCTTTTTCAGAAAGGAAACAGAGTTCCATTTAGACTCTGTTTACGTCTTCTAGGGCTGATGGCCTCGACAGTTTCTGTCATTCCACTGGGACTGTTGCGAATGAGGGAATTTCAGAACTGGAAGGCGGCGCAGGGTTTGTGTCCAAAACGCCATCTCAACCGCAAGGTGATAGTGACGTCACGCTGCATGCGCGCTCTCCGTCAGTGGAGAGATCGCTCATTTCTCAAGTCAGGGACTCCGCTGGGAGCAGTTTCTCTGAGAAAGGTGGTTACAACGGATGCGTCGCTCACAGGTTGGGGTGCAGTGTGCGAGGGCAGGATAGCGAAGGGGAAATGGCCCGTCTCGCTACAAAACGCACACAAACTTCCTGGAACTGTTAACAGTTTTTCTGGCACTGAAACATTTTGTGCGGTTCTTAAGGAACCACCACATTTTGATCAGGTCAGACAACACAACGGCGGTGGCATACATAAATCGCCAGGGAGGCACACGTTCCCATCTGCTTCACAGTCTGGCACAGAAAATTATCGTGTGGAGCGTGAAGCATTTTCATTCACTACGGGCAACCCATGTCCCGGGAATAATGAATGTGGGGGCGGATCTCCTGTCCAGAGGAAATCCTCTGTATGGAGAATGGACTCTCCACCCTCAGGTAGTGAGCCAGTTGTGGGAGAGGTTCGGCCAGGCTGCCGTAGATCTCTTCGCCTCGCACGAAAACACTCAATGTCCTCTATTCTTCTCTCTGGCGAGAGACGGTGCGCCTATGGGTGTGGATGCTCTAGCGCACCCGTGGCCAAACGCACTTCTGAACGCGTTTCCGCCACTAAGTCTGATATTTCCAACTTTAAGAAGGGTAAGAGAGTACGGTCACTCAGTCATAATGATTGCCCCGGACTGGCCGGGGAAGTTGTGGTTGACGGAGATAATTCAACTCCTTTGCCACCAGCCTTGGCCTCTCCCGTTGCGCAGGGAGATCTTTCACCCAGCCCCAGACAAAGTGGCTCTTTGGGCCTGGCCCGTGAGAGGTTAAACTTGAGAGTGACGGGTTTGCCTCCGGGTGTGATTGAAACAATTCAGAATGCACGAGCGGCTTCGACGCGCTCTGCATATGATCGGAAATGGACTGTGTTTGAACGATGGTGCGCACAAAAACACATTGTTCCTTTTCTCTGTTCTGTGGCGGATGTGTTATGTTTTCTGCAGGAACTTTTGGATAAGGGCAGAGCCTTTTCAACTGTTAAGGTTTATCTTGCCGCAATTTCTGCGTGTCATGTGGGGGTTGACAGAAACACTATAGGTCAACCCGCTTGTATGCAGGTTTATGAGAGGTGCGCGACGTTTGAACAGGGTTTCAAAGCCATTGATTCCGCCGTGGGATCTGTCTGTGGTCCTTAACGCACTATCTCAGCCCCCTTTTGAGCCAATAGAGAGTGTTGAATTAAAGCTCCTTTCGCTAAAGGCTGCTTTATTATTGGCTCTTTCGACCGCAAAGCGGGTTAGTGAACTTCACGCGCTATCGGTTCATAACTCTTGTATGCAGTTCGCTATGGATTACTCGAGAGTAACTCTCAAAACGAATCCAGCGTTTGTGCCTAAAGTTAGCGAGACAGCTCTCGCCTGTAAACAGGTGGATTTACTGGCTTTCCATCCGCAGCCTTTTTCCTCGTCAGAGGATGCGCGGCTTCATTGCTTGTGCCCTGTCCGTGCGTTGCGTCATTATGTGGACAGAACGAAAGCACTAAGGAAGAGTAATCAGTTATTTGTTTCATGGGCTGATTCTCATAAAGGGAAACCTATTTCGCGTCAGCGCCTGTCCCACTGGGTAGTGGAAGCTATTATATTAGGTTATAATGGCATGGGTCTCTGTCCTCCGGAAGGGCTAAAGGCTCATTCTACCAGAGGTTTGGCTACCTCATGGGCACTGTTTAAGGGCGTTTCAGTTCAGGACATATGTGCAGCAGCAAGCTGGGCTTCGCCTCACACTTTTGTCCGATTTTATAGAATGGATGTCACTGAGCCATCACTGGCTCATTCCGTCTTAAGTGTGTAAAAAAAAAAAAAAAAAACACACACACACACACACACACACTCATTATGGAGTGTTATGTCGCATACATCACTGAGTTGGTTGACATGCCTGCTTCAGGGAAGCATATCTGCAATACGGGAGTTGTCTATATCCCATAGTGAGATACCGAGCGAATGTTTGAAAGAGAACTTTAGGTTACTTACGTAACCCCGGTTCTCTGATAACATGAGTGAGGTATCTCACCACACGTCCCTCCTTGCAGTGCACGGAGAAGAGATATGCAGAGAATGAAGTAGGGACCACTGGCAGTGGTTTATATGAGGGAGGTGGGACTCCCGCATCACTGTCGTGATTGGTCTGTCAACTGACAGACGTGGTGTGATTGGTACTTCCAGATCTGTCACGCTCAGAGGCGTTCCCATAGTGAGATACCTCACTCATGTTATCAGAGAACCGGGGTTACTTAAGTAACCTAAAGTTTGCATAGTGTGAAACAACAGAATAATAGCAAAACAATAATTATTAAGAATAACAAAAATATGAAGAATAGTGAAAGAAAACACTACAACAACATCATATCAAAAAACAGAAAACAGTTAGACAGTGATATAAACAAGAATGGGGAAAAGAAAAAAAAGAAGAAAGAGGGTATTACTTAAATGAAATGAGTCTAAACATTTAATAAAGTAAAAAGTTTGTAGGTCTTGCAAATTTTACATGTTCTTAGTGCTACAACTAAGAGGTTAAGAGAGGATGAAATTGTAATCAAGTAATGTTTTTTCTCATGTAAGAGCACCAAAAAAAATGGTTTACAATTTGAAAACTTATATTTGTGAATATAAAATCTACATAGGAAAATAATTAGATTTATTATAAAGCAGGTATTTGAATCCGCTTTAAAAAAAATTAAATAACACTTAGGATTCATAGAGAAATTTTGCAAGATATTGCTTGAGGTAAACTAACATCTTTCCAAAGTTGCTGAGTAAAACTGCACGACCAAAACAAGTGAAGAAGAGTTTCAGTGTCATTCTGACAGAAAGAGCAATTAGTGTCAAAATCAGATCTGAATTTTTTCCTAAGGAAATTTTTGACTGGGTAAATATTATGAATTAATTTAAAAGATGTTTCTTTTACTTTGTTTGTGAGGAGAAACCTTTGTTGTATGGACCATACATTTTTCCAATTTAAATGATCAAAAAGTCCATTCCAATATGAGATTGCAGGAGGGGCAGAAATAATGTTCTCAAGGAATATAACTCTTACTTTATAATTTCTTCCTTTTTTTACAGTGAAACATTCTCCCTCATTATTAGTAACGTTATTAGGCCTACGCATGACGTCACGTGGGAATTCAGGTTGACAAGTATTCATTCAATCGCTGTCAGTTCGCTGTCCATTACGGTGGAAACCACATTAAATATAAATTTAATTATATAATATAGCGCTAACAGTAACAACTCTGCACACACAATAAGTTCTTAGGTTAACCTATATTACCAACTGTATTTAGCCAAACAATGTGCTCATTAAACGTGACTGGTGATGTCTGGATAGGCACGATATTAAATAGCTGTAATAAACTATAAAGGCCATTTATTAATTGATTTTTCTTCTTCTAACGTTACTCTGGTATAACAATATGTGCTGCATATTATGACCGTTCTAAAAGCTTGGCTTTTATTTTGATAGGCCATATTTACTATTACTTCCGGGTCACGTGGCCAACCTGTCTATGTTTTAATGTAGATCTTCAAACGGAAAAATGGAAAAAGGAATTTTAAAAAACCAAAATCGGACCGTTATTTGATTTTGGTTTTGTCATTTTTCGTTTTTGGATTCAGAACCAAAAACGGGAGAACGGCTCTTTTTTACCGTTTCTTTGTCTTTGGTTTGAAATGACAAACGAAAAAAAGGTGGTTTCTCGTTATTTTGTTTTGTGGTTCAAGCGAAAAAACAAACTATCAGTACGTTTTGATAGTTTGTTTTTTCGTTTAAACCACAAAACAAAATAACGAGAAACCACCTTTTTTTCTTTTGTTGTTTCAAACCAAAAACAAAGAAACGGTAAAAAAAGAGCCGTTCTCCCGGTTTTGGTTCTGAATCCAAAAACGAAAAATGATCAAACCAAAATCAAATAACGGTCTGATTTTGGTTTTTTGAAATTCCTTTTTCCATTTTTCCGTTTGAAGATCTACATTAAAACATAAGGTGTGTTCGACATCGGCTGTGGCTGGATGTAACCGATCGGCGAGAGTAGCCGCGTGCAGGCGGGGAGGAGCTGCAAATGGAGACGTGAAGTCGGACACTTTCTGGTTCCCGTAGTGACAGCTCACGTGGTGTTTGTATACTTTTTTCCACAGCTGAAGTGAAATAAATTCAACATTTGCCAAATGCACAGATGTTTCAGACACATTTTCATTAATTACTTTATGTACTGCTTCATACTGCATCTGTTTGAACAAGAATAAAGTTCAAAATAGCCACTATCAATGAAGTGCAGTCGACGTTTTTAATCACTTTTATTTTGATAAACATAACACAATATAGCTAACATCACGACTACATGAAAAGAGTGTTTACTGTTATAAAAAACTGATTTGTGAGCTTTAGTGGAACTAAAGGTGTGAGAATAAACACGAAACGCACGTGATCGTTGTCATGCGGTGAATCCGGCCAATCGTGGAACAGCTGTGTCGTCATCAGAGCTTGTGCAGCCCCGAGCAGCCGCTCTTCAGAATATGCGCTGGCTGAGTTCTCCGGCTGCTCTCGAATCGCTCTCGCGGTATTTTGATGGCATACGTCACAGTCACGTGGCGTCGGCGCTGTATCAAGTCGGACAACATTTCTAACCGGCATGCACTGCTTCAAGTCAGCCGCCGATCGGTCTGCGCAGAGCTGCATGAAGTCGAACAAGCCTATAGACAGGTTGGCCACGTGACCCGGAAGTAATAGTAAATATGACCTATCAAAATAAAAGCCAAGCTTTTAGAACGGTCATAATATGCAGCACTAACCTTATACCAGAGTAGGCCTAACGTTAGAAGAAGAAAAATCAATTAATAAATAGGCAGGCTTATATAAACCTGGACGCTAGTAGCCAGGTAGGCAGGCTATAAAACATGACAAGTGTGTAGCCTAAATAACTAAAATAATCCTATTTTTATTATTATTGGCTTCTGTAGATGGACAGACTTTTTTCAAGCTATTGTTATCCAATTGTTTGGCCTTCAAACACCTTTCATAATACACGGGTCGAGCGGGCCATGTAGCCCAATAAAAAAAAAATCATTCAATCGAGGGTGGATGACAGATAAATCATTATAATCAAATGTGGTGAGTTTAATAAAGACATGGAACTCTCATCACGGTAAAACGCAATGAACGCGCGTCACACATTTAGGCTATTTCCTTTTCAACAACTGTTCTCAGGGAAAGCAATCAAAGAAAACGTATCAGTGCTTGACATTACAACGCTTGTCCGGGACACGTGTGTGTTTTGTGTTTGTTTTAAGGGAAAAGTGATATAAAATATAATATAAAAAATAACCAGGGAATCACCGAAAACGCGAGGAAGATTCTGTTTTATTTCATTTAATGTAAGTCGCGATTAGTTGATAATAATATAGCCCTACCTAATGTACGGATGGTAACAAAGTTGCGCTGTTGATGCTCGCCCAGTTATTTATAACATATTAATTATAGTTAAGAAACAATATAGGGTAGGCATACTAAATAATGTCATTTGAGCCTATATAGTGTCTTATTATTTTAATTGAATGTATTGGTAAAATGTAAGAATTTTAAAAGAAATTTAGAGCATAAAATTAGGGGGGAAATGCCCTTTATAAAGGTAAAAAAATTATTCCGATAAGAGTGTTTTCAAAAAGTGATGTAATGAAACATTAACAATTTAAGTTTGAAGGGAGTAAAGCCTCCGCTTATAGGAAATGTAATTTTACCTAAAGGAGAACTTTTAATTTAAATAAATGTTAATTTTAAATCAGCCTATTTCAGTGTGAAATGTTAGCCTACTTATCATGCTTAACACTGAGAATTTGAAAAATTGTAATATGATGATCAGATGCAAATAGCCTCTTAATCAAAGAAGGGGTGGTTGGCGGCTGGATTATTTATTTTTAACAACAGATTCGAGTGACTCAAAGTGCACCAGATTAATGAATTTGTCTTTAAAATGTACAAAATTTTCTCCCGTGGACCCCCCTATAGTGTTACGCTTTTACCACCTCCGCCTCATTTTCAATTGGGGACCTATGCCCATTCTTTGTACGTCGCTAACTCACTTAGCTGGGTTTGATTGTTGGCAATTTGTCATGATCTTGCATATTTTGGTTCTTCGACGCTCTTCCTGGGCTTGCTCTCATAGCAACAGGTGCGCAATCTTAAACCTGCTCGCGAGCTTGCTTATTTCATGTTAACAGGATTAGACTGCGGCTTCATAAGCGGAGCTGACACGGGAAGTCCAGTGCAGCGCTAGTATACTTTCTGAGAGATTTTTTTTTCTTCCTTACGACTCGTGAGGCTGTCGTTTACATTATTAATTTGTTGGAAACGCACTAGTTTTAGACTCATCGGACTCGGGCTTTAACAAAAGCACAAACTGTTTGCATAAATGTGATCCATAACTCATGGCAAAATATTTGTACATTAAAGGGGTCATATAATGGTACATGCACTTTTTCAAGTTGATTGTACTGAAATGTGTGTTGGCAGTGCCTGTACACAACCATCATATAATGATAAAAATCCATCCAGTGTTTTTGTTTTAATCTCCTTATATGTTTTCCCCGTCTCAAATTGAGCCGTTCGACCGTGTGACGTCACACGGTCGGACGCCCCTCCCGCGATTGTTGATTGATAGGCGCGTTTCAACACAGACCCGCCCTCGCTCGTGAGAGCTGTCAATCATAGTCTGCAGTGCGCGGACCGGCGCGGTCATTGTTGATATGCTGGAGCACTGTCTATGAGCAGAATGGCGTCTAAGCGATTGGTGTTCTGTTCTTGGGTGTAATAACGAACACAGCAGTCATTTTAATGTTCCTAAATCCGAACCGCTGAAGACGCAGTGGCTGAGTTTGTTTTCGAAGGGAATATTCCCCACGAGCAACGTCACTGCTCTCATATTTGCGCGAATCATTTCTCACCAGACTGCTTTATAAACGAGGATCAGTATAAAGCTGGTTTTGATAAGCAGCTGCCTCCTGAATAAAGAATCGGTACCAGATATTCGTGTTCCTGCTGAACCTTTAGAACAACTGAAGTGAACGTTTTATTAAACTTTATATTAATATTTATATCTTTGCAAATCGCTTCACGATGAATGAGTCTAAGGTTTACACTCAGGGTACATTACTGCATGTTTTCTATGTACGACGTTCTCCATATAATTCATAATCCCACGTTTATAATGAACAACACGTTATGGTATTGTGTTACAAACGTGTACGCACAGAACAGAGAGGCGGGGTGAGCAAAGCTCATGATCATTTAAAGTCATATGCACTGAAACGGCGTGCTGAAAACAGAGCTGTTTTTGACCAGGTAAAATAAGTGTTTTCTTACAATACTAATGAGAATTTTTAATTAAAGTATATTACAAACTTTTAATTTAGACCCTAAAGAATCATATTAGCTTGTACAAAAATGGCATTATATGACCCCTTTAAGTTTTCACTTTCGCAGGTGAAAGCAATTCATTATTAATCAAGATTTAACAGCTAACATGACTATACCAGCCATTTGGATTAGGCCTTAATTTAATACAGCAAAAAATATTTGACTGTAGGCTATAAGATCGTTTATTTTCTTTATTTTTTTTTCTCATGCTTTTTCATGGTTGCTTTTATAAACAGAACATATTTAACAGTGCCTTTTTAAAAGAGACTAATAAGGCTAGGCTATAGGCTAAAAATTGCCATTATGTAGAATATTTTTGTACTTCACTTTTATTTGTTCCCATGTTCTAGTGTGGTGACTGACATTACAATGAACAAATAATGCAATTAAAATACAAAAATATAAACTGTATGCTAATAAGTTCTAAAAACATCTAACATGGCCACTTCTAACGGATTTAAATTGTCTGCTACTTTTTGCCAGCCCTCTCCGGCTTTTGCAGACTTTAAGGTGTTTCCTGGCGTTTTGTATTAAACATTAAAATTCCGCATAAACTTCGACAGCTCTTGCTCTGCTGCGGAGAAAAACTGCGCGCTCTCTGGCCACGCTGAACAGCCAATAGCAGCGTTGCTTGTCAATGTTTCTACTATCGATACATAGGCCTATCCCTTTTTAAACCATGCAGCGCATGAATATTGATTTTTAACTTCGTTGGATTATTAGAGGACTGAGAACCTTCACATATGTCGTTTTTGATTGTATTATTAACAAACTACTATCACTATTAGTCTATTACCTAACTAGCCTGTTCAATACATTAACACTGTAGCCTATAACGCGAGCGAGGTAACAGCGTGTCCTTGGGCTTTTTGAAAATAGATATGATGCGTTAGGATAAAATTATATTTGAGGACCAACACAAGTTTTATGAGGGTGTCAATCGAATGGCAAAGACGAGATATGGACTGATATTTTGATGGCGGAACAGCGGAATCCCAATCTCCCTCATTATTAGGCCTACGCATGACGTCACGTGGGAATTCACGTTGACAAGTATTCTTTCAATCGCTGTCAGTTCGCTGTCCATTACGGTGGAAACCACATTAAATATACATTTAAGTAATATAGCGCTAACAGTAACAACTCTGCACACACAATAAGTTATTAGGTTAACCCATATTACCAACTGTATTTAGCCAAACAATGCGCTCATTAAACGTGACTGGTGATGTCTGGATAGGCACGATAAATAGCTGTAATAAACTATAATACTAATACTGTTGCTAACATATTTATTCTGGTCCAGGTTTATAAGCCTATTTATTAATTGATTCTTCTTCTTCTAACGTTAGCCTACTCTGGTATGCTAGTTCTCACTCCTTCATAACCCCCCCCCCCCCCTTGAATAAACATCATCACCCTTGCCTTACCTTTGTTTTGAGAGCATTTTTCATCTGATGAAACTGTTGAAAGTTTGAAATCAGAATTTTCATAGATTGAATCCATTTCATGAGCCTGACAGAAGACGTGTCCGCTGAGACTTGAGTGCTGCTCCAGTTTGTTCAGAATGAGGAAGTCACATAAAATGTCATTCACATTCAGACAGGAAATAATAAAGTAATGAGTCTGAAGAACAGATCTAGCAACTAATATTTAGACAGCCAAACGTTTGTATTAGTTTTGATCTCCTGCTTTAAATAAATCATTTTTAGTGTGCAACTTAACTATACTGACTTGACTTACTATACTTGACTTACTTTTTGACGATAGGTCTTGGCACCTAATTAGCTGGAAGAGACAAGTGTCCATTGATTTACATATTTAAAGGATTAAAAGGGATTCAAGATAAAAAAGAAAAAAGAAATCATAATGGCAAAAAGTTCCAGGTCTAATTGTAGTTATGAAGTAGCTGTTGTGGCATGTTGTGGTCAGTAAACCAGTCAGTATCTGGTGTGACCACCATTTGCCTCACGCAGTGCAACACATCTCCTTTGCATCGAGTTTTTCGAGTGGCCTGTGGAATGTTGGTCCACTCCTCTTTAATGGCTGTGTGAAGTTGCTGCCTATTGGCAGGACCTGGAACACGCTGTCGTATACGCCGATCCAGAGCATCCCAAACATGCTCAATGGGTGTCATGTCCGGTGGGTATGCTGACCATGCAAGACCTGGGATGTTTTCAGCTTCCAGGAATTGTGTACAGATCCTCCAACATGGGGCCGTGCATTATCATGCTGCAACATGAGGTGATGGTCGTGGATGAATGGCACAACAATGGGCATCAGGATCTCGTCACGGTATCTCTGTGCATTCAAAATGCCATCAATAAAATGCACCTGTGTTCGTTGTCCATAACATATGCCTGCCCATATTGCCACCACCACCATGGGCCACTCGATCCAGAACGTTGACATCAGCAAACCGCTCACCCACACAAACCGGGATTAATCAGTGAAGAGAACACCTCCCCAAAGTGCCAGACGCCATCGAATGTGAGCATTTGCCCATTCAAGTCGGTTATGACAACGAAGTGCAGTCATGTCGAGAACCTGATGAGGACGACGAGCATGCAGATGAGCTTCCCTGAGACGGTTTCTGACAGTTTGTGCAGAACTTCTTTGGTTATGCAAACTGATTGTTGCAGCAGCTGTCCGGGTGGCTGGTCTCAGACGATCTTGGAGGTGAAGATGCTGGATGTGGAGGTCCTGGGCTGGTGTGGTTACACGTGGTCTGTGGTTGTGAGGCCGGTTGGATGTACTGCCAAATTATCTGAAACGCCTTTGGAGACGGCTTATATTAGAGAAATGAACATTCAATTCATGGGCAACAGCTCTGGTGGACATTCCTGCAGTCAGCATGCAATTGCATGCTCCATCAAAATTTGTGACATCTGTGGCATTGTGGTGTGTGATAAAACTGCACATTTTAGAGTGGCCTTTTATTGTGCCAGCTGAAGACACACCTGTGCAATAATCATGCTGTCTAATCAGCATCTTGATATGCTACACCTGTGAGGTGGATGGATTATCTTGGCAAAGGAGAAGTGCTCACTAACACAGATTTAGACAGATTTGTGAACAATATTTGAGAGAAATGGGCCTTTTGTGTACATAAAGTCTAGAATCTTTCAGCTCTTGAAAAATGCGGGCAAAAACAAAAAATTTGCGTTTATAATTTTGTTCAGTGTATATGTAATAATACTGAAAAAATATAATAATACTGAAATGCACAAATACTACAACAAATTGTCAAATTGTCACAATTGTCAGACAACATAAAAAGTTATGGGTAAACATAAAACACTTATGGTTCAGAGCAGAGAGTTATATAAGGTCAACATAAAAACAGCTCTCAAGAAATAGCTGAAGTCACACTTCTAGAGAAAACTAAACCACAGCCATAATCAACTGAACTTCCTTTAATTCTCTTCTCTGCATTTAACTTCTGCTTTATTTTATAATCTAGCTTATACTTGGCATGTACTGCAAATAATTGCAAAAATTCTTGCCACTCAGTTTCACTCAGAATGCTGCTATATGGAAGTAAAAATGGTTTAATTTTTCATGCCAACCTAATTGTCATGAACTGCTCGGTGGAAACAGACAGTGGTGATCCAAATGCAGGCTTTATTGAGAGGACAATCCAGAAACAGGTACGAGAGAACAGGCAGAGGTCAAATCCAGGTAAGCAGTCCAAACAAACATCAAATCCGTGCAGGGATAAGGCAAACGGGAAACCGGGAACAGGCAGATAATCAGGGAACCGAAACACTAGAATACAAGGAAACGCTAGGAAACTAGGAAAACGCTGAGGATGCAGTCAGACACATACAATACTGAGCCCCGAACAAAGGGAAACCTCAGGCTTGAATCAAGGACGCTAAATCTAAAACAGGTGCAACAAATAAACCAAAATCAGTCCAGGGTGAAACATAATGGAAACAATAAACTAGGAAGGAGTGCCCTCCAGAGGCTCAAGCAGGCACTCCAGCCGCAGGTCGTCACATAACCCCCCCTCTAAGGAGCGGCTTCCAGACACTCCTAAGAGCTCCGGAGGGAGGTCGACGGGGGATGGGATGGAGGGCCAGGCCCGTGGAGAGTCAGGGGGCCAGGCCCATGGAGAGACCTGGGGCCTGGAGACCAGAGCAGGGCAAGAGACCACGGGGAGGCACGCTCCGCAAGTAGCCAGGGCGGAGCATGCTTGGCAGGAAGACAGGCTGGAGCATAAGTGACAGGAGAACAGGACAGAGTACACATAACACAGGACCAGGGCAGAGTACACTTAACAGGGGACCAAGACGTGGGGAGCACAGGGCTGGACAGGACCAGTGACATGGTAAGCTCAGGCGAAGGTGGTTGTGCAAAGGTCCATGTAGGCACCACCTCCATGACCCTCTCAGGTGTAGGTGGTAGTGCAAGGGTCCACGTAGATGCCACCTCCATGGCCCTCTTAGGGTACCTATTGCCCCCCCCCCCAAAAAGTTCTTGGGGAAATTTAAAGCTAAAGCCTCCGGGCTGGAAACCGCTACTGGAAAAGGCTCCCGAAGCTTGAGAGGCGCAGGTAAGGCGAGGCGCAGAGGCGGGACCGGAAAGGCGAGGCGCAGAGGCGGGGCCGGCAGGGCGAGGCGCAGAGGCGGGGCCGGCAGGGCGAGGCGCAGAGGCGGGGCCGGCAGGGCGAGGCGCAGAGGCGGGGCCGGCAGGGCGAGGAGTCTGGGAACACCCACCGGAGCCTGGCGAACCAAACGAGTCCTCCTTCTCCTCCTGCGACGGCGAGTCACTGGGCTTGATACACTGACTTGACTGGATTCACTCATTTGGCTCGACTCATTTGATTCACTCGACTTGGTACTAGATTCACTTGACACGGCACTAGATTCACTTGACTCGGGACTTGACTCACTTGACTCGGGACTTGACTCACTTGACTCGGGACTTGACTCACTTGACTCACTTGACTCGGCGGCACTTGACTCACTTGACTCGGCGGCACTTGACTCACTTGACTCGGCGGCACTTGACTCACTTGACTCGGCGGCACTTGACTCACTTGACTCGGCGGCACTTGACTCACTTGAATCGGCGGCACTTGACTCACTTGAATCGGCGGCACTTGACTCACTTGATTCGGCGGTACTTGACTCGGCACTTGACTCACTTGACTCGGCACTTGACTCACTTGATTCAGCTGGCACGCGCTCAGACTCAGTAGAAAACTCTTGAGGCAGGAATATAACGGAGCTTACGTGAAGTGTTAGAACGTCGGGATTCACATGTTGCGTGGATACGGCGGACCCTTTACGAAGCGCTGGTTCAACTGGGCTTTCATGTAGCGCAAACTCGGCGGAGCACGTGTGATGCGCTGGTTCACCGGGAGACAATTGATGCGTGGATTCAGTGGGTACCTTGTAAAGTGGCGAATCGTCGGGTCCTTTGTGAAGCAAAAGTTTAAAAAAAATCCACAGTAAAAGCCGAACCGCTCATGGAAAGGGCCAGGTCAATATATTGGGTTAGAGTCCAGCTTGAACACGGAAATGGTATAGCAGAGCCGAGCGGTTCAGACAGTCCTCCCCGAAAGAACATCATCAAACAGAAATCATTCAAGTAGGACTGACGAGAGAGCTTCAAAAAATCTGTCACAAAAACCTTGAGAGGACGTTCTCCTTGACGGAGGCTTACGATCTGCGCTGTGGGATCCATAACGAGGTCCGTGTTCCTCTCAGCCGCTGGATCAGAATGGGCTCAGTATTCTGTCATGAACTGCTCGGTGGAAACAGACAGTGGTGATCCAAATGCAGGCTTTATTGAGAGGACAATCCAGAAACAGGTACGAGAGAACAGGCAGAGGTCAAATCCAGGTAAGCAGTCCAAACAAACATCAAATCCGTGCAGGGATAAGGCAAACGGGAAACCGGGAACAGGCAGATAATCAGGGAACCGAAACACTAGAATACAAGGAAACGCTAGGAAACTAGGAAAACGCTTAGGATGCAGTCAGACACATACAATACTGAGCCCCGAACAAAGGGAAACCTCAGGCTTAAATCAAGGACGCTAAATCTAAAACAGGTGCAACAAATAAACCAAAATCAGTCCAGGGTGAAACATAATGGAAACAATAAACTAGGAAGGAGTGCCCTCCAGAGGCTCAAGCAGGCACTCCAGTCGCAGATCGTCACACTAATATTTACAGTAATGTTTGGCCTTTTTTTTTTCAGCTTAACATTTTGATTGCTAAAATGTCATCAATGGTCGCAAAGTCTTAATGCAGGCCTATAAAGAAATAAATTACCAATTCCCAAAACGTTTTATTCTAGCTTCATGGAATTTTTTTAATCAACAATTGAATGTGGTAAGTTTAATTAAAAAGCAATAACATTTTGAGCAAAGAGAACTTCTTTTTGTCAAATACTAGTGTTGGGTCCGAGTCAGGAGAGGCAAACAGATCTATCTGTGTCTTCACTCTTCCTGGGCCACAGGCTGTCGTGAGAGCTCGTCGGCAGCACGATTGAGCTGGCTGGGAATATAAGTGGCGCGAAGCGACCTCAGATGCTTCTGACTCCATAGGAGGAAGTGACGGGCGAGTTGCGACATGCGACGGGAGCCTAGACCACCTTGATGGTTGATGTACGCAACGGTCACAGTGTTGTGGGTCGGACCAGTACATGCTTGCCGAGCAGCGGCGTTTTGAGGCGTCTCAAAGCAAGGTGTACTGCAAACAACTCGAGGCAATTGATGTGCCAATGCAGTTGGGGGCCCATCCAGATCCCTGCTACTGTTGTACGTGGCCCCCCAGCCGAGGTTGGAGGTATCTGTTTCTAATCTTATTGATTCTTTATACTGTGTCGTTACCTGCATGATCCACGATGGTTATGATGTTTTGTGATGGTTGTTAATGAGTCCTCTGTTTGTCCTGAGCAGTTCTTCAGAAATCCTCCAGGTGTTGCAAATTCTTTGGTTTTCCAGCATTTTTTGCATATTTAAACCCCTTCCAGCAGTGACTGACTGTGGTTTTGAGATCCATCTTTTCACATTGAGAACAACAGAGGGACTCATACGCAATCATTACAAAAGGTTTAAACATAATGTACACTATTGCTCCAGAAGGAAACAGGATGCATTATTTATAATAAAAAAATATTTGTTGACAGGAGAGCAGGCAATAGACAGACTGTTGTCTCTTCTTGAGGGATTGTTAGAGAAATACAATTTTGGTTATGTAAATAAAAATGTGTAAATGAAACAAAATCGTACAGAATGTATTTTTGTTATGCAAGTTATAATTTGTAAATGAAATAAAATATATTATTCCATTGTCACGATTTGGTTTCCTGTTTCATGTCTGTCATGTGATCCCCTGTTCTAGTCATGTGATCCTGCCATGGATTCTGTGTTGTCATGTTGTCATTGGTTCATTGTTGACAGGTGTCCCTTGTCTAGTCATCAGTCTTGTGTGTATTTAAGCCCCATTGTTTGCCACGTGTCCTTGTCAAGTATTGTTCCATGTTACTGTTTGTGAGTTTCATGTTTATGGTGAAGCCTAATTCATGGTTATGTTTATCGTTAGTGGCGGGCAGATCGAGGCTTCGGGGAACATTGACACAGTTGAATCAAATGTGCCGTGTCAAATTGTGTCAAGGCTTCGAAACAATCCAACATCCACGGTGACCTCTAGTGGTCAGAACAGTGTAAATGCAAAAAAAAAATAATAATAATAATAAAAACTGTCCCAAACATGCATGAAAAACTTTTACAAATCTATTGCAAACTTTTTATCGAAAGTAAAATCTTTCAAATGCAATTGTCTAATCAACTAATAAGATTATCAAGTGTATATTTGTTCTTTTATTAATTTGCAGGGTTTGTTTTGTTTGTTCTATGAATGACCTCACTAAACAGGGCAACAAGAGACTATTAACTACCATTATTCATTTTAATAATGTCTAATTAAAACGTCTACAAATGTATAAAACTGATTTACTTATCAGGTAAAACCCACAGACACTTGTTCATCGATTCATGGGATGGCGACCTCCCAGCCACGAACCATTGAAATTTCGAAGTGTTTCGAAACAGTTATGACGCAATGAAGCCTTGTTTACTGAAATCACGTGACTCTGGCAGTTTGATACACGCTCCGAATCATTGATTCGGAACAAAAGATTCATAAAGGTTTAGAAGCTTCAAGAAGCAGTGTTTTGAAATTGGCATCACAATTTATCGTCTAGTAATCGTTTTGTTTTGTTCACGTTCTGGATTTAGTTCAATAAAGCTGCACTTGTGTTCTCACTTTAACTCGCTTCAGTGGATCTGTAAGTCCTGATAATTCGATCCAAGGGCGGCATTCAAATTAGCGGTGAAGGTCTCAACGCGCGTTCCGTCTCTTCCAATGGCAAAAGGATTTTTTCATTAAATATAATATATTTTGTCTTATGTATTAACTCGTTTCATCTGACTCCATAGAATGAAAGTGTTTTAATGATATCTGTGCATCATTAAATATACGTTAATGTTTGACTATTCCTTTTAACTCCAATGAAAATAAAGTCAAAGTCTGTTAGAATAATCAAATATAACAATTTATTATGTCAGGTAAATGTATTTTAACAATTCCATAATCAATTGAAAGATAATCAATGCAAATCATCAAATGTTTTAGGATTAGAGAAATAGATGCAAAGCCAACATGAACTACATGAGCTAAACCTCACGGGCTATCTGAAATACAGAAAAAGCCCTGAGCTCTCTCTGCATTTTCCTTATCCAGATGTAAAGCTTGAATTAGTGGAAATTTACTGTGTTCACCCCCCCCCAGACTCACTGGGGGTAGAAGAACCATTTTGCTAAGAACAGTGGAAATTAGCATTCATGAATTTACACCTTTGGGAGTGCCTAGACCACATTCCTTTGTGTGCCAGTTATTCCTAAACTCTTAAAACCCTTATTTCCTTTTGTTTTACTTATTTGGAAATGAGACATATGTATCACTTACCCTGCGACAGTTTAAATGATACTAAACACAATACTCAATGATAATCATTCACATTAAACCATATATATAATGTGAGTTTTAGCTGTTACTGAGTGAAATGTAAATCAGGTGAGACTGCGTGAGGGGGAGGTCGAATGCTATTTCAGCAAGTTCCTTTGTTTCAATAGACCATGTGGTCAAGACAGTGTCTCCAACCAGTTCTTACAAGGCCAAATGTTAATTTCCATCTTCAACCAGTTTCCCAGTCTTACAGTCCCTCCTTGACCCCGTGGGTCAAATTCGAATGAAAACTTACGGGGTCACGCGGTAAGACATTTGTTGTAATCCTTGAGATGTAACTCAAAATTGTCTTTGCAATGTCAGCATCTGTAGAAGCTCAGAGGGCTGTGTTCCCCTGCAGAACACCTGTTCTCACCAGGTGTATATAGCTTGAGTCCAGCAGGTGGATGAGGCGTTCAGGCTTTCTTCCGGTGATCCTGTGATGTGAGCAAAGTTCATAGAGTCAATCTAGACCTTTCAACTTGTTCAGTTGACGTGTCATTCCTTCATGGAGAAACTTCCGCTTCCCTGGCACCTTCCCCATGATGATAATCTGTCCCTTCTTGACCAATCCTGTCACCTCCAGCGGTGCGGTTGTCTGGACAGACCTCAGTGGATGAAGGTGTTCTCCTTGGCTTCACACTGCTTTGTGTGAGACACCTGAAAAGCATCTTAAATGTCCGCTTCACGATTGAACACATATGAACTTGAACTCGCGAAGAAATCCTTAGAAACGCATAATGCAACTAAACAACATCATGTCATTCAATGTAAAATACCATGTTCTTGTCAGCAGGTGTGAATGGTACATCTGTCTCATATGTTTCTCAGAGACTGTCCTCCTCCGAAAAACGACCCCATATGTCGTTTGTACATGCAGCGTATTACGACCTATAGTGGCGTTTTAAAATGAAGCGCCCTCTAGCAGTCTTATATATGACAGTCTCGTTTATCGGGTGTGTCGTCATCAAATGACCTTTGACTGTCGTTACCAATAAAAACAAAATGCGGCAAGAAAAAGAATATCCCTGACCGCCGTAAGATCTGTTTTATTTTATTTAAAGATTTTATGTATCGTTGTGACTGTCGGCAATTCATGTGTAAGTATAAGTGTAGTTTGATGTTTTTTCTTTACAAATGGGTTGCGATTGCCACTGAATGAATGTGATTTTACCACAGTATATTAGCTCGATCCTGCTAGTTAAAGCACAGTGCCCATACATTTTACCATAGTAATTAGTTTTACTGTGGTATTTTTAGTTAAATAAGACAACGCCATGCTTTTAAGACTGTGGTTTTACTGTGGTATTTGTAAACACAGTAACACAGTTACAATGGTTTTTCCTAAGTTAAGTAGTTTTACTGTGGAATTTGTAGTTAAAGCACAGTACCACAACACATACCTTGGATTTAACACAGTAACTGTAACGTTAGATTTACTGTGGTATTTGTAGTTAAAGCACAGTAACTTGCATGCTTTTACCACAATAACTGTTTTTACTGTCTACTATTTGTAGTTAGAGCACATGAGTAACCACAGCACTTACCATGGTTTTACCAGAGTAACTGTCGTTTTACTGTGGTATTTGTAGTTGAAACAGTAACAAATCACTTGCCATGGTTTTACTACAGTAACCATAGTTTTACTGTGGTGTTTGTAGTTGAAACAGTAACACAACACTTGCCATGGTTTTACCACAATAATCACAACACTGGCCATGCCTTTAATACCTTTTTGTAATGTAATTGTAATTCAATATTCTTTTTCTGTCTTGCAGTTACTTCAGATCACATACTCCTCCATCTCCATCTCCCACAACAACCTTTAATCCAACAGATCTTTTAAGAGGCCATCTCTCGCAAAAACTCACTTTCTGTCTATCTCTGTCTCTCTCTGTCTCTCTCTCTCTCTCTCTCTCTCTCTCTCTCTCTCTCTCTCTCTCTCTCTCTCTCTCTCTCTCTCTCTCTCTCTCTCTCTCTCTCTCTCTCTCTCTCTCTCTCTGTTTTTTTTAACTGTAATTAATTTACACATTTTTTTGCTCTCTTTCTTTCTCTTCTTCATCATGGAATATTTTTAAAAATCTAAATTTGATCAATTCTGTCAGAAAGCTGCTAATAACAGGGAACTTGAACTCAAAGCTCCCAGTGCTGATCTTGAAGAAGCTGCCAGGGAGGCTGAACAGGTCCTTCAAATTAGGTAATGTTGAACACATTTAGTTATAGCTGATTTGCTTTAATGAATGTATCCTTATTTTATGTTTTATTAACTTTCCTTAAAGTCCTTCCTCTCAAATAATTTGGTCACGGATCATTTTTAACACACTGTCTCAACATGTATATATTTCTCTTTGTTTCAGCTGAAAAGGAAGTGCTGTCAAGGGCTTGTTAAACCTGTCTTCGTGGAGAGGGATGAATTCGGCCATCTTGTGCGTTTATGGAGAAGGAAAAAAGCTGCAAAGGCAAATGTTTCCAATGGTATGTCTGTGTTGGTCTTAACCCTTGACTGAACATTACTGCAGTTACATTTTGCACAGCATTTGATGTTTCTTAAACTTTGTTTTACATACTACACTACCCCATCAGTAAGAACCCACAATAAAGCGTCATGTTGATGTGGTAATAGTTCATACAATTGACCAAGTCAGCAAATTCATATGATATTATGCAAGTGCACTCGTACAAAATTCTATGACTTTTACTCCAGCTGCTGTCATTGGCCATTGCCTCAACTCTCTTGCAGATTGTAAGTAGTTGGACCGTTTATATCAGAAAGTTCATATCAAGTCCATTGTATTCTTTATTAACCTTTACATATTGGCGGCGTCTCTTCTCGTACCAACAGTACATGATATCTTTCCACATGTTGATTTTTATTGACCACATCTGTTTAAGAAGCAAGAGTCTGGAAATGCTAGTTTAACAAGTTACGTGACACATCAGATCTTCAAATAACTTGTCCTAATCAGATCACTTAAACAATTAGTTCACCCAAAAATGAAATTTCTGTCAGTAATTGCTCACCCTCATGTTGTTCCAACCCGTAAGACTTTCGTTCATCTTCAGAACACAAATTAAGATATTTTTGATTAAATCTGAGAGCTGTCTCACTCCTCCATAGAAGCTAAGGGATCGAAACTTGCCGGCCTAGAAAGTTAGAAAAGACAATGTTTAAAATAGTCCAAGTGACTACAGTGGCTCAACCTTGAGTTTATCCAGCGACGAGAATACTTTTTGTGCGCAAAAATAACGACTCATTTAACTCTTCATTTTCTTCTCTGTGGGCCTCTGAGTGAGTTTACGTAGTGTAACAGCGCAGCGCTTCTGTGTTGTACGTCAGAACGTATGCTCGCTATTGGCCGACGCAGGTCATGTGTGTGATGCGTGTGACGTACAACACAGAAGCGCTGCGCTGTTACACTACGTGGCTCACTCAGAGGCCCACACAGAAGAAAATGAAGAGTTGAATAAAGTCATTATTTTTGCTTGTTTTTGCGCATAAAAAGTATTCTCGTGGCTTGATAAACTTATGGTTGATTGACAAAAGTCTTACGGGGTTGGAACTTGGAACAACATGAGAGTGAGTAATTACTGACAGAATTGTCATTTTTGGGTGAACTAACCCTTTAAGTTCGTTCATCACACCAAGAACAATAACTATAATGATAAATATTCTAACATCCACAACAAACGGACGATAAAGTTCTGTTTATTATCAAAAGTGCGTGCTGTGGTAATGTTGTCTGCCATTTTAAGTGCTTAAGCTTTTTAAAGTCGAGTAGATTCTGATTGGCTGTCAAAGATTTTATAGTTCATCAGCTGGAAAAAAACAAAATTTCTGAAAGTGATTCCAACGAAATTGTTCCTCTGTGTCGTTATATGTTAAATAGCTGCAGTGTGGGCTCATCATTTGTGTGAAGAGGCCTTTAAACTGCTTACAACAATACTGGCAGCAAGTAATCATGTTTAAAGGAATTCATTTATTAATATAGCTTGCTATTGAAGATACAGCTTTTTCTAGTACCACCTTTCTCTCATTATTAAAACTTACACCCAAAATTCTGCCCATCTCAGTTCCTGTCTTAATGTATATGTTTAAACAACAATAGTATTTAAACATGGGTTCAATAGACATTTCTTGTTTTACAGCTGAAAAAGAGCAAGCCAGGCAAACCAGTATTCACCAGGACAACCAGTCCTGTTGGGGATGAGAAATGAACATGGCCTTCTCATGTATTCATAGATACTCATACATACATGTTTATAGCTGGAAATTACTTTATATGGTGAGTACTGACAGTTTTTCTGGAGTTATTATTAAATTGTTGTTTTGTCTGATTGTTTGAAAGAGGATGAAGCCAGTTGATGAAGAAATAGGCAGGTTGCACTAGTTTTAAATACATTATTAATTTGTTATGACTGCTTGTATTATGTTCTCATTTTCTACTTGTACAGAAAGACTACATCAAGAGGTAGAGGAGCCGATAGCTGGCACTGAACACACTCAATGCTCAGGTCCGTCTTCACGCAGTTGGTCAGTTCACATGGTCCAGACTAAGGAGAAATGGGTCTGAGGCCAGAGATGGAGTTTTTGTTGACAGGAGACGATTCTGTGGCCACCAAGTGCAGCACTGCATCAGTTATCCACTGTGAAGAATACATTCCAGCTCTACATTGACAGGTCAGAGTTATGGCCCATGGAATCAATGGTAAGTCTAGTGCAGGGGTAGGCAAGTTCGGTCCTAGAGAGCCGCTGTCCTGCAGAGTTTGGCTCCAACACTGAGAAAAACCTCACCTGCCTATTCATAGATTTCATGTGACGTCACACAGTGGAGCGGCCGCCATTTGTAGGACCGAATTGCAACATGCCGTCTATCTGCTGTGCTGTAAACTGCGATAACAGCAAATCACAAAGATATGTTGAGAAATTAACGTTGACCTGGAAATTTAAATAAAAGTAAAATTAGCAAATTACAGGTTAGCTAGCTAAATTAAAACATGTAGTTTACAATTGGAACACGTATTCTCTATATACAACCTTATTCTAGACCGCTATCTATATTTACATTATAACCTTAGTTATACGTTTGGCTGAATTATGTTGTTGTTACCTGCTTCAGTATGCTAAACTACAGCTCACTGTTTCTGCCTTAATGCATTGTTTAAATTAATAGATTATTAGCTAACTGCATGATTTATATACATTGCTGAAATGCATAACTCGGACACTCTAAATTGTAATGTAGACACATGCATTTTCTAAAAAAGCTGCTTTGATTGTGAAAAGCGCTATACAAATAAATGAGAATTGAAAATAAAGGTGTCCAAACGTCACTGATAATACAAGAGATATGTGCTTTACCAACATTATTAGCAATTCAGTTCAGCGATGCTTTTATGTTCAGCGATTACTGGTGTAACGTTAATATTGCTTGATTAACAGAGTGCCACTTACCCTTCCTGTTATCAAGAAAATTTTCTTCATGGGGGCATTTAATACAACACTAAATCATAAATCAGATATACCTGTACAATAACATTACAATGTCCAGCAATCAATGTAAATAGTCCATTGAATTTAATTTGTTGTTTAATGACATTCAACATCCGACTATTTTACATATGTACTTTGATGGTCCAGTGGCGGAACTTTTGCCAAGCGTGTCAGAGGTTCTGGGTTCTAATCCGCCCTCGTACCCTTTTTTATTAAAAAACCCTTATTAAAATCGATTGTGTTTATCAGTGGTTGTATATCAGTCAGGAACACATTTGTGTGCATTTTATTTTGTGATTTCATTAAAGCGCGCGTCCGTGTGAAGACTGTGCGGTGTGCGCGAGTCACGAGAGAACACTGTTTCTGCACCACTGATCCAGAGTCAACAAGCACTTTGATCACTTGATTTAAAAAACAACACATTTCAGCGTGCTAGATCACCTTATTTTACTTTTATTTATGTGTATTGGTACATCCGTGCCGCGAGATGTTTCAAAAGTGGTGGGGACATGGAGAGGGATTGTGGACGAGGTAACGTTAGATGTAACTTAAATGTCAGCAAACGTAAAATTTGGCAAGTTTTTACTAGACTTTAGTGGAGTCAGCAGTTCGTTTAACAGTAAATACGGATCTATACCTAAAGTATCTATTTTATTTAAATACCGTTGCTTTTCATCTGTGCTATTTAAGTGTGCAACATCTTTCCGATCACCAGGGAGAGATTATGCGATTTAACGCAATGGTCCTAAAGATGGCGGCCACAACAAAAAAGTCACGTGACTGAAACCCATGAATAGCCTTAGTAATCCTGAAGACATTGATTAGCTTGTTCAGGTGTGTTTGATTAGGGTTGGAACTAAATTCTGCAGGACAGTAGCTGCGTTTACATGGTTCAATCGGAATGAAATCAATCCGATTGATGAATTCGAACACGGTGTTTACATGAACGATAAATAAAGTAATCGGGTTGATGTGCGCGTTTATATGTCACAAGATTCAAATCGAAATTGATTTTTTGACATGCGCACACTGCACGAATATGCTGCTGTTCGCGCATAACTATTCTCCTCTATTTTGGTGCTTTATTTGTTTTAAACAGCAGACTTAATATATGTATCCGCCTCTGGTCATGATTTGGAGACGATGAGCATGAACCGTTTTGTCGTGCTGCTTATATTGATCATGCAGTAAAACCCCGCGCCCAAAACCAGTCGTCCATGGATGAGAGTCTGAAACAAGCACTGCTGGGACGCTGTCCTGCTCCACTTCACAGACGCTGAGTGAAATGAGAATTTTTTAATAACGGAACACTCATTTATATTCACTTTATTCACCAGGAAGAACAGCTCGTTCCGTGCGTCATACGTCATTACGCTATTTCAACGTCATTGCACATGCGCAGTCCTTTTAGTTTCGGTTTTCAATCCGATCAAGTGTTTACATGTTCTCTCGATAGGATTACAAAAGGAGTAAACCACCCCTTTCAATCCGATCAAAATTTCAATCGGATCGAGCTCAATCGGATCGATTAAGGTGTTTACATGAAGGTTTTTTAGTCCGATTGAGCCGTCAATCCGATTATAAGTGTCCATGTAAACGCAGCTACTGGCTCTCTAGGACCGAACTTGCCTACCCCTGGTCTAGTGCAACAATTTTAAATAATACTATTATATATGGTTTGCTGATTTACCACCTCCTAAATACATATTTTCTTTGGTTAGAACTTCACCCATCCACCCTGATGCTGTGCTGAAGAAGGCTCATCAGTGTCTTTTCTTCCTCAGACAGCTGAGGAAGTTCAGTGTGAGCACCAAAACCTTCAAATCAACCCTCAATTTTACACTGTGGAGAGGATCATCACTGCAAAGCTCTACGAACTGCACAGAACACTGTTGGAGGTGAGCTTCCCTCCCTCCAGGACAAGGGAGTGTGTGAGGAAACTTCCCTTCCTACAGGTGTGTGTGAGGAAAGCACGGAGAATCCAGACACCCGAGCCATGGACTGCTCTCACCGTTACCATCAGGCAGAGGTTATCGTAGAACCCGCACCAGCAGACTGGACTCATACCAGTAAAACACACAGCAACCCCCACCCCCCAACCTCATATGCTCTACATTTTTTCAATTACACTGACTGGACTCTTACTCAGTATTATTCTGGACCCTGACATTCTATTTTCACTCATTCATACCGTACTGCACTGTATATGTATACTGTGATTATTTTGTTTGTTATTTTTTTCATTTTTCAATCTGTGTATAGTATAATATTGTACCATATATTGTTCTCTACTTGTATTGAGTCCCTAACATATACTGTGTATATTAATACTGTATGTGTTGTGTAAATATTCTATACTTGTCATCCATACTGTCATTCTGCAGAGTTTGCAAAAAAGAATTTCATCACCTGTGCACACTTGGGTTCATGGTTTTGTGACAATAAAATTATTTGATTTGATCACATCTTTTGTCCATCATTTGTACTGTACTGTGCTCACTGCTCGATAACAATTGCAGATTGCTTATATACATGGAAGAAGATTTTGATAGGGAGAAAAATATCATGATTATAACAACCCTTTTTTATTTCTCTCAAATATCATAAGTCTTTATATGCTACTTTAGCTGTATTTATGCTGTATTATCCAGTAAAGTTTTGTACATGGTGTTGGATAACAACATATGGTGAATATTATTTATTAAGGATTGTGTTTGGTAAATACACAATTAGATTTTGTAATAAGACATAATAACCATGATTGTTTTAATTGAGACATGAAGATTTGTCATATTAATGACATTTGGGACAATCATTTGCTAGAATGTTACCATTGTATATGTTTTAGGACTTAGATGCTGTGTCAAATACAGTAAATATGCCAAATTTCAGTTACATGAAGTGAAAGGCTGAAAGATGCATCACAAGAGACTGCATGGGCTATATTGTAATGGGCACTTCAGGCACACTGAGGATGATGTACCAGGGAAAGATCAACATGGATCCTGGACTATAAGCAGGATGAGCATTCAAATTTCTGATGTCCAGAACTTTTACATTATGATGCTTTGCAGTGCATTCATTTTTTGTTAAGACTTTTGAGCCATAAATTACACACTGTGTGTACTTGGACAGTATGCCATTCAGTAAAACAATGTTGTACAATGAAGTGTCACAAGTGTATTGGTTGTTTAAATTGATGTCTTTGTTTATTGTCAACACTATTCTTATACTATGTTTACATAATGATGTTGACCACTTTTTAAAAAATCATATATATATATATATATATATATATATATATATATATATATATATATATATATAAAGGTGGTATAAAGGCGTTTTAAAAAGTGCTTATAGTAAAATACCAAATTTTAGCCTGCCTCTCAAATATGTCTTAGAGGTTTTCACAATGACCATGATTAGATATCCCTATGTTCAGTAAAGATAGTATTTTTTTTAATTTCTTTATTAAACGTTTTAAACTACATTACCCATGAGCCTCTATCATTATAAGCTATTTGGCAATAGTCTTTGTTTGTAGTTCAGTTAACTTATACTTAGGGTTAGGGTTAGGATCTCGGTAAAGGGGTAATTTCTCACAACAAATCAACACCACATTGTTAACTTTATGTATTACTGATGTAATTATAACAGCAAAACGTACTTTGCAACATTAAACGTTTAGTAATATGGGTTTAAAGATTGTCCAACCACAGCCAGTCCTGTAGGTGCCAAGGAAGTGTCAAAGCCAATGACAACCCAGTTGAGCAGATGCGTCACACTTACTTGTCCATATATGGTCATTTATGACAGGATCTTCCAGGTTCTTGTGGTGAATGGACAAATTAAACATTTATTTGTCCCCATTAAATATAAAACTAAAATGACAGATTGCATTGCATAACCCGATGCAACAATAGATTACATGCAATAGAAAAATGTTGCAGTTGGATACTGACAAATAAGTATTAAAATAATTCAAAAAGTTTCATTTGCTTACAAAAAACTAATCCTTTGATAATTATTCAAGCATTCAGTATTTCTTAAACAAAGATAAGTTCAGCTACTATTCAAATGAAGTGCTTCTATAACATTTACAATGTATTAAAGGTATATATTTAATCACTTCTGTGTTTCCAGGAAATGGACCCCATTACCATTATTAGCTAGTATAAATATAGGAATAAAAAAAAAAAAAGCTCAAAAAAAGCATAATGAATGGACACATTTTGTAGTAATTTCCCAATGTTTATTTATATGTCAAACTGTTTAAATACAAAGATAAGCGCCCAGCACAGCATCCTCTGTCACACAGGTACTTCTCCAGTTTGCGCCACTATGTAGAAAAGAAAACATAAAAATAGGTTGGTTATATAAAAAAAATATCTGCATTGAGGTAATCAATTATAGTGAAAAATAGAAAACTCTTAAAAAAAACACTGATTGATAAAGTAACTGATATGTAACCGAAACCCATTTAAAACAACAATGAATAGTATACAACATGTAATTTTGATTGGCATTTCAGATGGATGGAGAAAACTGAACTGGAATGATATATGTAAGGGATAATGTGTAAGGGACATTATCCCGCTTATTACATGGCTACCTACCAAATAAATCAATAATTTGACTCAAAATATTGATTTAAAAAGGAGTTTATTGATTTAATTGTATTGCTTCCGCTAAAGAAAATAGCGTTTAGCGCTACGTCTCTACGGTTAGAATTCATTGCAACGCTCTGTTTTTCATGGCAACGGTGTGTTATACTTAGCAGCGGTCTGTTTTCAAGAAACAACAGACCGCATTCTACATTAGAATTCAACCAAGCCATGTAATAAATATATATATATATAATTACATATTATGCAATTCAATAACATTAAGTTGAAACAATTAAGGAAATAATATTAAAAAGAAAGAAAATAGGTTATTTTTACATTACCATGTAATATATGAATTTGCTGACTTGGTCAATTGTATGAACTATTACTACATCAACATGACGCTTTATTGTGGGTTCTTACTGATGGGGTAGTGTAGTATGTAAAACAAAGTTTAAGAAACATCAAATGCTGTGCAAAATGTAACTGCAGTAATGTTCAGTCAAGGGTTAAGACCAACACAGACATACCATTGGAAACATTTGCCTTTGCAGCTTTTTTCCTTCTCCATAAACGCACAAGATGGCCGAATTCATCCCTCTCCACGAAGACAGGTTTAACAAGCCCTTGACAGCACTTCCTTTTCAGCTGAAACAAAGAGAAATATATACATGTTGAGACAGTGTGTTAAAAATGATCCGTGACCAAATGATTTGAGAGGAAGGACTTTAAGGAAAGTTAATAAAACATAAAATAAGGATACATTCATTAAAGCAAATCAGCTATAACTAAATGTGTTCAACATTACCTAATTTGAAGGACCTGTTCAGCCTCCCTGGCAGCTTCTTCAAGATCAGCACTGGGAGCTTTGAGTTCAAGTTCCCTGTTATTAGCAGCTTTCTGACAGAATTGATCAAATTTTGATTTTTTAAAATATTCCATGATGAAGAAGAGAAAGAAAGAGAGCAAAAATATGTGTAAATTAATTACAGTTAAAGAAAACTGAGAGAGAGAGAGAGAGAGAGAGAGAGAGAGAGAGAGAGAGAGAGAGAGAGAGAGAGAGAGAGAGAGAGAGAGAGAGAGAGAGAGAGAGAGAGAGAGAGAGAGAGAGAGAGAGAGACAGAAAGTGAGTTTTTGCGAGAGATGGCCTCTTAAAAGATCTGTTGGATTAAAGGTTGTTGTGGGAGATGGAGATGGAGGAGTATGTGATCTGAAGTAACTGCAAGACAGAAAAAGAATATTGAATTACAATTACATTACAAAAAGGTATTAAAGGCATGGCCAGTGTTGTGGTTATTGTGGTAAAACCTTGGCAAGTGTTGTGTTACTGTTTCAACTATAAACACCACAGTAAAACTATGGTTACTGTGGTAAAACCATGGTAAGTGTTGTGTTACTGTTTTAACTACAAATACCACAGTAAAACTATGGTTACTGTGGTAAAACCATGGCAAGTGCTGTGGTTACTGTGCTTTACCTACAAATAGTAGACAGTAAAAACACAGACTGTGGTAAAATCATGGTAAATTACTGTGCTTTAACTACAATAGTACACAATACAAACACAGTTACTGTGGTAAAAGCATTGTAAGTGTTGTGGTTACCGTGGTTACAGTTACGGTGGAAGAAGCATGGTATAACGTTACTGTGCTTTTACTACACTACACATGACATAGCGGATCGACAGTTACTGGTAAAACATAGTTAATGTGAGGACTTTTTGCATGATACCTTTCCCAACACAGGCAAATTTCAATGTTTGAATGTCACAATGAAAACTAACTTTATAATGCTGGCGTCCGTTTGAATGAACGTCACACAGCTTGAAATATAAATACCGATTTGAAACACGAAATCATTTAATTCATAAACACGGGACTATATACGGATGGAAACCCTACCTGTACGTGTGATGAAGTCACCAAAAAGATATATTTTTATAGCAATAAACTACGTTGAATAGCTGGGAGAGTTTGACGTAAACTGGTAACGTTAGCAGGTAGATAAAAAAAAAAACCATAATGCATTGAGGCGAAAGTCAAAGTTTATAATGCATTTCTCCATATCTCCAGCTGCCGGTAGGGGCGCAAATTTAGGAAACGCTCTTATGTGTCGTATTTGAAGGTAGTCACACAAACGACCTAAATGGTCGTATGGGTTGGAGGACTTGTTGGTCTGCAAAGACAACTCACTGAATTCCATTGATGAGAAGAAATGCCCTCAGCTACGTTTCCATAACCCTTCAAATTGAAAATTGAAAATGCGGCCAATGGAAACACGTCGATTTCGCATATATCTCCCATATAACGCAAAAACGTTTTTACACTCGCATGAGGTGTTTTTTGACAGGGTCGGGGACCCAATCACACATCTGTATAAAAGTGAAGTCAATGCATCTTGACCTCATACAGTATGTTAGAACCTTTTGTAATACTTGAGTATGAATCCCTCTCTTGTTCTCAGTGTGAAAAGATGGATCTCAAAACCACACAGTCAGTCACTGCTGGAAAGGGATTAAATATGCAAAATATGCTGGAAAACCAAAGAATTTGCAAGAGGATTTCTGAAGAACTGCTCGGGACAAACAAAGGTCTCATTAACAACCATCACAAAACATCACAACCATCGTGGATCATGCCGGCCACGACACAGTATGAAGAATCAATACATAAACTTCTGAACGGGGGCATTTTTATAAATTCAGCTATTTTCTGTCTTTTGGACTAAACATCTTTTATTTTAAATATCTTGTATTGTGTAAACTTTTGAGCATGGCTCTATATACATTTATAATTATAATAAACTTCACAGATCAGAAGACCCTCAATAAAGAAGTTGCTCTGAATAAATGGGCTAAAGTTCTTCTGATAGTTCTCTGTCTTGTCTTTGCTCTCAGAGGCGTCTGTACCTGGTGGTGCTTCGAACATGTGATGCACGTAACTATTTTACTTCTAGTTCTATAAACTCTTATTTCATAACTAAATGTGAGCTTTTGATGTCTGTTTATTTGTGCTGCTTTTTTAAATTCAGATTGCACTGTGTCTGTGTCTGATCAGGATCACAATGCCACAGGCGAGGCAAATACAGCAACCAGAAAATTTCAATTCTGATTTGTGTAGAGAATGAAAATAGCATAGAAGTCTATTCTGCACCCGTATCTGATCTTCACTGTGCTTCTTTGTTTTGGATGCAAATTACAAAAGACCAGTTTGATGCACTTAAAAACAAGCATGAGGAGACGCTTCGAAAGCTGAACAGATTCAATCGTACATCTTAACATTTGAGACTTGCTCAAAGGTAAAAAACAATCACTACACACATACTGTAAATAAGCACAATTACTCAAATAAAGAGAAAATGAGTCTAAAATAATAAATAATTAATTTGTCTCTACTTCTTTCCCAAAAGACAACACCGGTTGTGCACTTTGTGCCGTCCACTGGATTCAAGATCTGATTTTTTTAAGTTTCTTTACACACGTTGACAGTAAAGAAAAAAAAGTGAATGATACGTCAAAATTCTTACATAAAACATCCATGAAACCTTTACATTGTGCAAAAGGTTATTTATAGTGGAGGTTATTTTGATTATTAACACTTTCCCAGACATTGGTGTAAATTTCAAGCTTTCTGTGTTTTCACTGTTATACGGTTGGGGCGCTGCACACATCTTCTGAAGGAGCAATGAATCTCCTGATCAAAACACATGTGAAGATGAAGCAGAAACAAGTGATAGCATATGTAATCAGATGTATATGTAATATAATGCGATCAACAAAAATAAACAGCATAAATCAAAATGGCCTAATATTACTGAATGAAATGTTGAACCAGGACGAGCTTTGGGACTGTGAAGCTTTGGGGGTGTTGATGGACTCGATCTATTCTCCAAAAACATGTTTTTCTCAGCCTTTTGCTCAAAATGTCAATAAAATAAAATAAAATAAAAAGTGTATATATTTATTTATTTCTTTAAGCAGAGGGGCTGTTTCTTGTGATATTATTGCATGTTCAGATATTCATTCAACAAAATATTTTGGGGGCCATGAACATTTTGTGAAAATGATCAAAAATGTTGGTGGTGGCTGGCAACTTTCTTTTTTTTTTTACGCTGGTTCAGAAAAAGGTCAAATATTTTTCATACTAAGAAAAGATTGGATCACTGAAAGGTTATTTGGAGAACAAAACAAAAGCTTCTATGACATCACTGTCAAAACCCTCTTTTGGAATATTTCATTTTAAGAGTGTATATATTTATACTACAGGTAATGCATCCTTATTACATTTGATTTCATATTCTACAGTTAGAATATGAAATCAAACTGCTAAACTGTACTGTAAATATTATGTCAACATGAAAAATTAAACCATTTTTACTTCCATAACGCAGCATATTTCTGAGTGAAACTGAATGAAAGGTAATAATTTTTCCATCTGCAAATGATTTATACATTTAGAAAACACTTTTATCCAAAGTTACTTACAAATGAGTGACCTAACAAACATTTTATTTTAAGAATTAACAGTATTTGCTGTGCATAATGCCAAGTCTCAAGTATAAGCTAGATTATAAGATAAAGCAGAAGTTAAAAGCAGAGAAGTATTTTTAGCGAGCTGTTTTTATGTTGACCTTAAATATTATATTTCTCTGCTCTGAACCATGTGTGTCTTACATCTGATCTCACTGTTAAAACTGTTCATTTTTTTCTCCATGGGTATTACCTCTAAAGTTAAAGTGACGCACTGGATTGTTCTTAATGATTTGGACACTGATTTGAACAACCACTTAATGATTCAGCAGAGTAAGAGCTTCATTCATGCTTAAAATACAACCTTTAAATGGAAAAACAGCCAGTGGTTGTATTTAGTTTTTTAGTTCTGCAGATTCTGGATAAAGCGAGAGAATGTCAGAGAGCCTGATAACTGGACTAAAATCTCTAATTCAAGAGAAAAGATTTGTGTGAAGCTGCTGCTTATGTTTAATTCATTACGTTTTCATCACTTTGAATGGAAATAAATGCATAGAACCAGTTCATTTGTAATACACTGATATACTATTAATACTGAAAACATATGTCAAGTTGCCAGACATGATTAAATATATTACTGTCCATTTAATATGAAGAGATTAGAAGTGTATTAGTCTCTTTTAAATTAGTACGATTTCTATAAAGACACTTATTTAGAGATGTGGTTTGAATAAAACAAACACTAATGTTTTAAACAAGCTAGCAAATTTTCAGATAACCAGATTTTTTTCAGATTTATATTTGTTTACTTTTTATGTTGTCTTCAGTGAGAATTTGCTGTAGTATTTGTGAACTTGAGTATTATTATAATTTTTCAGTATTATTAAATATATATATTTTAAAAAAAAAACATTTTATAAAAGTATTTTAAAATAATATTTGAAGGCTAAAATAACATTCACATGAATCAGTTTTCAAAAATAAATTAAAAACCTTAAATGTTACTCCGGGAACCTTGGGAATAATATAGACTAAGTAAAAAATAAATCTCCCCTCAATTTCAAATAAAAATTTTCCCATCAAATTTATATTTCTATTTCATTTTAAAATAATGAGTCTCTGAAGTCTGAACAAACAGGGGGAGGGGGTCATGCAAACTACAATTAGACAATTAGAGTGCTGTTCTGCACTCAATTTTTTTTTTTTTTTTTTTTTAAAGTTAAAGCAGGAGATAAAAACTATGTGACTTCCTTATTCTGAACAAACTGAAACAGCACTCAAGTCTCAGCGGACACGTCTTCTGTCAGGTTCATGAAATGGGTTCAGTCTATGAAAATCCTGATATCGCACTTTCAACAGTTTCTTCAGATGAAAAATGCTCTCAACACAGAGGTAAGGCTGCATTTGAATTTCTATTCAGATTTAGCAATGCAATAACTGTAAGGTTTTTTTTTTTAAATATATATATATATGTTCATTCAACCATTACACATTTGGCAGATGCTTTTGTCCAAAGCGGCTTACATTACATTCGAGGTATACATTTTATCTATTCATGTGTTCCCTAGGATCAAAAGCTGTGAACTCTGTAATGTAACTCTCATATTGTGTGTGGAGTCAATATGATCCCAATCGACTATTCCTTAGTTAAAATAACATGGTTCCCTTCATCTCATGGCATATAGTGACTTTTTCTACATTATATACACACACCAAGGTTATTATAGTTTTACATTTTTAAATTAGTTTTTATTTTAATATCGTTTTCAATTTTGCTTTAAATTTCAGTTTAGTTTTAGTCAGTTCATCACAGTTTTTTACAGTTGCTACACATTTCTCAATACTTTTACTTTTTCATCTCTTCAGTTCTCCTATCCAACTTTCAGCTCGGCACAGCAGTTAATTTCAAAATGCACTAAAACTATAAAATCACTTCGTGCATGTCTCAAATCAACACATTCTTCCATAACACTAGGTTGACAGCCAACAAACACACTTCGTCACCCACAAAACAAAAAATGTTTTCCTCTGTAAATGCTTTCTTTCTTCTACCTCTCTATACTGTTTAGAATTCACTGCAATATATGTTACTAGAATGAATTAGCCATGATGCAGTTAGCTTCAATACATTATATATTTTATGTTTTTGGAGTAATTCCAAAGTACAAAAATTTGTATACACACCATCCACCGATACAGATACAATAGGAATCAGCTGTGGTTGGTTCAATTGTCCAATTGTTTTTATACCATTTAATTTTTAGATTCAAAATATATTTCATTACAATATTACTATAGAAATGTGGCAAAATGCTGTCTTATTCAGTTTTGTATTATGTAATTGTTTTGAACTTAAGTTTAACAGTTTTGAAAACAGTAAGCATGTGTAAATTAGCCTGTATACACAGAGTTTTGTCGAAAAGAGAAAATTAATGTAATTTGAAAGATGTAGTCACTGAATGCATTTTGTGCCAAAGCAATGATAAATGATGCACTGTTTAGCACACATATAGTTCTGTTGTGCTCACTGAGTGAAGAGTTTTGAAAAAGTATGGAAGCAGAATAGTCTCAATTATAATTCACGCAAGAAACATGATTCACACATGCGTATACAATTTCACATGCATGAAACCCAATTCACGCGTGAATTATAATTGAGACTATTCTGCTTCCATAGAAAAGTCTCAAAAACGCACGCACGCACAACCAAGGTGATTCGTACGTGAATGACGATTTGCACATTCAAATTCAAGGACACACTCGTACATTTTAAACATTGAAAGGTTTTTGTGCACAGTTGTATATCTACAAAGTGTGTTTTGCATTTGTGAAATGTATTTTACGAATATATAAATTTATTTTGCGCATGTGAATTGCTTTTTGTGAATATACATTTTTTTCACGCACGTGAATTTTTTTTTGAGTGTACGTGAATTAGGTTTCATGCATGTGAAATTGTTTACGCATGTTTGAATCATGTTTTTTGCGTGAATTATATTTGAGACTAATCTGCTTCCATAAAAAAGTGACCTAAGTATTGAGAAATACAGAAATACGACTCATGGGGACTCGTGTCTCTGTGAAATGCATCAAGTTTAGTGTGATGGGAAGGTTTAGGGCGGGTTAGTGTAAGGAGACAGAATATACAGTTTGTACAGTATAAAAACCCAGCAACAGAGACCTTTTATGAAATTTTGCAAATGAAATTAGCCACAAATGCAAAACAAAGATATGAAGGAGTGATAATGCATCCACATGCACACACACGTGCAGAGAGAAAGAGAGTGAGAGAGATTGAGAAAGACATTGGTGATGACTGGAGGGCTGTGGACTGGACAGACATCGAAGCATCTATTGGTGTGCTCATTCTTGCGGGAGTGTATCGCTCAAACAATGAGGGACCCTGCCCAGTTGGTGCATGGGAAGATGAAAATGGAAGTGCAATTTTTCGGTCTGTCATGTCGCTACAAAGATTCAACATGTTGTCAAGAGTCATCCGATTTGATGACAGGTCTACGGTGTGAAACTGACAAGCTGGCAGAAATCTGTGATGCCTGGAATCCATGGGTCGAGCGTCTCCCACTGTACAAGGTGTTGTGCCGAATTTCGACTCCCTGGCAAATGATTGCCACCTCGTTGAAGTCAGTACCTGATTGGCTAATCCTAACCCCTCCCCCACACAACTAATTAGGGGCAATAATTTGGAGGGGGTCAGAATTATGTTAGAGCCTGACATTAACAGTGCATGAGTGCCTGGTGCCATTAACAGGTAGATGTGTGTTCGAGCAGTTCATGCCCAGTGAGCTGGCTTAATAAGGAATCAAAATCTGGGTAGCATGTAATGCCAGGAGAAGCTTCGCATAGAACATGCAGGTGTACACGTCACGTCGGAACGTACCAACGAATTGGGATCCCTAACAAAAGCCACCTAATCCCCCCGCACCTCCTGGGGCGGAAGATGGGACAGGGCGCCGAGACAGTCGATCACTGTTGTTCCGCATGACCCATTCAGCGAGACTATTGGATAACACTGCGAAAGCGTGTCCTTTCAAGTTTTGGAAAAGGACTCTGCGGAATCCACATCCTACCCATAGGGAGATATCATGTGGAAATTACACATATGGACTGGCGACAAAAGGGGCCTGAGGGTGGCAAGGCAGAGTATCGTGCATTGCGCACCCTGTTGGGACCCAGAGATAGAAGAAACTGCCCTTTAATTGAAAATGTGCGTTCCGCTGGCAGCCAGCGGCGGAACAGAAACAAAACAAAAGATTCTCCACCCGGCCCTCCTCTGCAGCTCCGCCCATCTCCGGGTCAACCGTCTCATGGGTGGTGTTTCACCGAACGCTTGGAGGATTAGCGGCTGAAACGGGTGGTGTCGTCTTGCTGCGAGGCTCGACGTCACGGCTGAGCTGGTCGCGCCAGAGCGCTTGCTTTTTTCCCGCAGTGGAACAGACGCCTTTGGTGACGAGCAGACTCAGGGGCAGCTCACGATGGCCATGACAGCTCATAGAGAAAGTGCGCTTTGTCGACATCTCACACCCCTACAAGGTTTAGCCAGGGGTATTTCTGGACCACCAAGGTGGACATCGTCCAAACGGATGCTCCTGCATCAACTCAGAACTACCCTCGTGCATTTGAGTCCTTTGGCTTAGAAGACTTCCAATAAAACCACACTGATAAACATTCAGAAAATAGTCAACCATATGATGTAGGTAGATTTTAACTGAATGTTAGAGCTGATTTCCCAAGACTAAATAAATAATTAATTACAATTAATAAAATGTCAGGTTTGGTCAATGTGTTGAAAATGTATTCTGTTAAAAATGTATCGTACAGAAATTAACCCAGTGTAAATTCAGGAATGGTTCCAGACGGAAATGCTGCAAAGATTCAAGGTTCAGAAATCATTTAATTTTTCTCATCAAATTTGTAATCCCAGGCAACTCCACTGAAGTGAGAGCGAGAGAGAGAGAGAGAGCGAGAGAGAGAGAGAGAGAGAGAGAGAGAGCGAGAGAGCGCGAGAGAGAGCGAGAGAGAGCGAGAGAGGTCACTTTTTTTAAGTGGACTAAAGTTTCTCTGATTGTTCTGGGTTTCTCTCTTGTGTTCGCTCTCGGAAGTCTCTGCACTCTCGGGGTGATTTGTAAGTATAACTGATACTTGATCTTTGCTCTGTTCAGGGTTGTATTGACTGAGTTACTGTAAGTACGTCTACAGTAGCATCATTAGAAGTCGCAATACAATTTTTAGTAGCTTATAAAATCATACAATTGAACTCTCATTAATTATAACTGAACACTTCATTTACAAACATTTACAGAATGGTTTGTAGATCATTTCAGTCTTAAGTGTGCTTGATGTGGACTTTCCTAAAAAACACATTTCCACTGCTGCTTTTGTCTTAATCAGATTATCATAAGCTTGCTGATTTCAAATCACTGAATGAGCAGAACATCATGGTTTCAAAGACAGTGGCGGCTCAAGAGATCATAGTCACAGGTGAGAAAACTGTATTTCATAAACGGTACAGACATGTTTGAGTGTTTATTGAACTCACCATGTTAGAAACAGTATCTGCTTGTTCTCCTTTACTTTTTAAATGTCTTTTCACCAGCTATGAAGAAAGAGTTTAATGATCTCACAGCCAGATACGACACACAAAGAGAACGGCTGTCCTTTTACGAAGGTGAGTGTCAGTTTACAACCAACATAAAGTGTGAATATTTTTGCACATGGAACCATTTGATTAACTCTATTGATCTAAACAATAGAAGGTGTAATTGACTTTTTAATTCATCTTTCACAGCTAAGTGTTGTAATCTCTCTGTGAATGGATGGTTAGTTTGTCACGGAAAGCTGTATTTCTTCAGCTCTGATGAACTGAACTGGTCGAACAGTCGAGATGTCTGTGTTTCAAAAGGAGCCGATCTGGTGACCATAACCAGCCAATCAGAACAGGCAAGTCAGATCAATTAGAAATTAATATGTTTTGATCACACAAATAAAACAAAGCTTTTAAAGTGTTTCTATTAACCTATACATTTACCCTCACATGTACCAAACACACTATCACTTATGTACATTTTCCCCATTAGGATTTTCTGGCGTCTAAAATTAAAGAGACGCACTGGATTGGTCTCAATGATCTGGACACTGAAGGTCGCTGGGTTTGGGTGAATAACCAAACTCTCACTGACATTGGACTACAGTAAGAACTCTGCATGTGTGATCATGTCTATGAATGTTAATCAATGTACAAATATACTGATGTTTTCTAAAAGTATTATTAGTGTATTATTGCTTGTTTGTCTCTTAAAGGTTCTGGAGCGGGTATCTCCAACAACCTAATGGCGGGAGAAATTCTAATTGTGTTGCTCTGGGACTTGGGTCAAGCAGATTAGACTCTTGGTTTGATGCTTCTTGTACAACAACGAAAAAATTCATCTGTGAAAAGGATTTTTAATTCACCTCCATCGGTGGTATTGCATGTTAGAGGTCTAGCATGTAAATGCACAGAAAAAATGATTGTCAGCAAAATTCTGTTTTTTGTGTGACTGTGCCTGTGTAGGTTTTTTTTAAGTATTTTATTAGCTAACATCAATGTCTTTATTCATAAATATGTCCTCATTGGTGTAAAATGACCTCTGCCAATGATCTGACTTATCCTTGTAAGCGAAGAATTTCTTATTTTTATTTACATTGGACGGGTAAGTCCAAGGAGGCTTCCATGTCGTTCTCGAAAAACGAGATTGTGAAAAACTACAATAGCAGAGAGGGACAAAAAGCACTAGCCTACCTCAACGCTTTTTCGTTCAGAGTCAGCATCACATGACTAACACCAGCTGAAACGGACAAGGAGATCAGTAAGAGGCGCTTGTCAGTCACTGCCCTGGCAAATTTGAAAGGCTCCACTGCAAGGAATCCAAAAAAAGTAAAAAAAAAAAAAAGTAAAAGGAAATGTGACCGGTGAATTAAAAAAAACGAGGGTAAATATTGGTATAGCATTTTTTAAATTATTTTAATGAGATTCATTATCATTCATTCGTTCAGCAAGAACCAATGAGGTTCATTCTCGTGTTACGCATCACGCTTCAGCTTCAGCAAAAAACAGGAATTTCTAAATAACAATGTAACGACAGGTGGGATGCTGTCCCGATCCCGGTTCTATGTTTTATAAGGACTTTTGTGTTGAAATGTGTTCCCTTTCGAGGGAACTCGAACTGCGTCGGTGACGACACTAGGGGAACGCCCTTCAGCGTAGCACGTCTGAATTTATGAATGAAACCGAATCCAATCCTATTGGCGTTGCGTGATGACGTAGCGTGTGACGGCATAAGCGGATGTGTACAAAAGCACGCCGGCACACAGAAAATGTCAGCTTTTTGCTATTCAGCAAGCGCTCTGTGTTGTGTTGAAATCAGTTTGTCCTATTTGGTGTTGTTTGTCTCAGTTCTGATCTATTTTGAAAATGAGTGAGCAGTTTAAAAATTGTGTGTTCCCGTGCCCTCGCTTTATCACCGCTGGGGACACACACGAGATGTGTGTGGCTTGCTTAGGAATGCAGCACGCCCAAGCAGCTCTCGAGGGGGCTGCTTGCGGCCACTGTGATTCTCTTTCTATGAGAGTGCTGCGTTCCCGTCTGGCTTTATTTTCTGAGGATGGCCAGATGCGCGCTCCCCGCGGTTCAGGTCCCGCATCTGCCGAGGCGATGCGGCGACTTAGATCGTGGGGTTCGCAAAGGGAGCTTTCAGAGGGGGTCGGGACTGCCGAGGCACTTTCCCAATCCTCATCTGAAAGCTCAGATTCCCCTATCCCCCGTTCGGGAGCCCGCTCCGCGGCTTCTCCCGTTCGGGATGTAGACCCAGTGCTGCAGCTGTCTGATTCCGAGGAATTAGATGTGCTCAGCATTGTGGAGGGGGATCTGCATGAAGCACACACACACACACAAACTGCGCCCAGCTATAATGAGCTTTTGGAGGTGGTGACACGGGCTGTGACTAAACTACATATTAGTTGGCCACAGGAGAGGCAGCAAGAGCGAGTCAGAAGTAAACTCGACGAGCGCTTCCTGCAGCACCGTGCACATCCTCCACGCCGGTCTCTACCGTTCTTCCCGGATTTACACAACGAGTTGTGTAAATCCTGGAACAGGCCCTTTTCAGCGCGCCTGTCTAACCCCCCGATGTTGAACTATAGTGACATTATGGGGGTTAGAGAGAATGGTTATGGAACGATGCCTCGGGTTGAGGAAGCTTTAGCCAGTTACCTCTCACCCGATCTTGCATCGTCCCTTAAGACGCCGGCGTTGCCCTCCAAGCCATGTCGCACTACATCTGCGTTGGTGGGCAGAGCCTATATGGCGGCAGGTCGGGCTGGTGCGAGCCTGCACACGATGGCCATTCTGCAGGCGTACCAGGCCGACCTCTTAAAAGACATGGACCAGGGCGAGGGTTCTACTAGGGAGGATGTTGCCGAGCTTCGTAAAGCCACAGACTTGTCTCTCCGGGTTACCAAGGAGACGGCCCGCGCCATCGGCCGCTCCATGTCAGCTCTGGTAACCACGGAGAGGCATCTGTGGCTTAATCTCTCTGGCATCAAGGAGAAGGACAGGGCTTTTCTTCTTGATGCACCCATTTGTACCTCTGGTCTGTTCGGCGAGGCGGTTAATGCTGTCGTCGACAGATTTCAGGACACTAAAAAGCAGAGTGAAGCGTTTAGGCAATATCTCCCTCGCCGGTCGAGGTCTAGGAAGTCGGCTGCTAGAGGGTCAAAACAGCCACAGCCGTCATCCAGCTCCTATCGCCAGGGCCAAAGAGGGAGTGTCGCTTCTAGAGGTCCCCCTCAAGCAGCTTGGGACCCTAGGCAGCGCTCTCACCCACAGCCTGCTGGAAGGACGGATCTGAGGACCGTCATCCAGTCCAGGAAGGCGAAGGGAAAGAGGTCCTAACTCCTGTGGGACCTCCAAGGGCCGCCCTGTGTTGGGACAGGAAGTCAACTCGCTGCTAGAAAAAGGGGCCATAGAGCGTGTTCCCCCACTAGTCAGAGAGTCCGGGTTCTACAGCCGGTACTTCATAGTTCCAAAGAAGGATGGAGGGTTGCGTCCAATTTTAGATCTGAGGCATCTGAATCGGTCTCTGAGGAGATTCAGGTTCAAAATGCTCACTATTCCCATTATCGTGAATCAAATCCAATCCGAGGATTGGTTTGTCACGATAGATCTAAAAGACGCCTACTTCCACATCTCCATCCTTCCATCTCACAGGAAGTTCCTGAGGTTTGCTTTCGGGGGCGAAGCTTACCAATATCGGGTTCTTCCGTTCGGCCTAGCACTCTCCCCTCGCACCTTTACCAAGTGTATGGATGCAGCTCTAGCACCCCTGAGGCTCGAGGGCATCAGGGTGCTCAATTACATCGACGACTGGTTAATACTGGCACAGTCGAGAGAGCTGGCGATTCGGCATCGAGATGTCGTCCTCGCCCACATCCAGAGCCTGGGGTTGAGACTCAACACGAAGAAGAGCGTGTTGACACCAGCCCAGAGAACCACGTTCCTGGGAGTGGTGTGGGACTCAGTCACGATGCAGGCACGATTGTCTCCTGCTCGGATCGAGTCTATCCTGACCTCAGTGTCCAGGATAAAGCTAGGCCAGGCCGTCACTGTCAAACACTTTCAGAGAGTGTTGGGTCTAATGGCAGCAGCGTCCAGCGTGATACCTTCTGGCCTGCTGCACATGAGAGCCCTGCAGTGGTGGTTAAGAGCCAAGGGGTTTTCCCCGAGGGGAAATCCATTCCGCTTGATAAGGGTTACGCGCAGATGCCTTCGTTCCCTATCAATTTGGAAGAAGCCTTGGTTCTTGTCCCAGGGTCCCAGGCTGGGAGCGTCGTGTCACCGGATATCTATTTCGACAGACGCCTCCCTCACGGGCTGGGGCGCGGTCATGGACGGCCGTTTTACGAGAGGTCTCTGGCAGGACCAACATTCCTCTTGGCACATAAATTGCCTAGAAATGTTGGCGGTGTTCCGGGCTCTGAGGAGCTTTCTGCCAGACCTCCATGGTCGCCATGTCCTAGTAAGATCCGACAACATGTCGGTGGTATCTTACTTAAATCATCAGGGGGGTCTGAGGTCGCGCCCTCTGTGCAGACTGGCGCATCAGATCCTCCTGTGGTCCCAGCGGAGACTGTCGTCTCTCAGGGCGATGTATGTCCCGGGGGACCAGAACCAGGGAGCAGACATGCTGTCGAGGCAGGGGCTGAGGCCCGGGGAATGGAGACTCCACCCCGAGGTGGTGGAGCTAATATGCGAGAGGTTTGGCCCAGTGGAAGTGGACCTATTTGCGTCTCGAGAGACGACACACTGTCCACTGTGGTTCTCCCTCACACATCCAGCCCCGCTGGGGTTGGATGCCATTGTGCAGACGTGGCCGAGGCTGCGTCTGTACGCCTTTCCCCCAATCGCTCTGCTCCCAGCAGTTCTGGAAAGGGTCCGTCAGGACGGAGTCAGCCTACTTTTAGTAGCCCCGTTTTGGCCGGCCCGAGTATGGTTCTCGGACATCATCTTGCTTCTGGCAGGCCCGCCATGGCAGATCCCTCTGAGGAGGGACCTGTTGTCTCAGGCGGGGGGCTCAGTTCTCCACCCTCGGCCCGAGCTGTGGAAACTGTGGGTCTGGCCCCTGAGGGGGCACAGTACCTAGAAGCCGGCCTGTCAGCAGAAGTAGTTGAGACTATACTAACTTCCAGAGCTCCCTCCACGAGGAAATTATACGGCCTTAAGTGGAATGTATTTTCCATTTGGTGTAGAGAGCGTGATTTGGACCCAGTTAACTGCCCAGTGGCTTCAGTACTGGAGTTTCTCCAAGACCGCTTTTCTGCCGGGCTTACCCCGTCCACACTCAAGGTTTATGTGGCTGCCATTGCGGCTTTCCACGCCCCTCTGAGTGATGGTCCTCTGGGGAGGCATCACCTGGTCGTACGTTTCCTCCGTGGAGCCTGGAGGATGAGACCTGCGACTCGCACCAGGGTTCCCTCTTGGGATCTGGCAGTGGTGCTCGAAGGGCTGGCCGAGGCCCCCTTCGAACCATTGGAGTCGGCTGAGGCCAAGAACCTTTCATTTAAGGTGGTCTTTTTGTTGGCTATTACTTCTCTGAGGAGGGTAGGAGATCTCCAGGCGCTCTCTATTTCCAATGAGTGCTTGGAGTTTGCTCCCGGCAACATTAAGGCCATCCTTCACCCCAGGCCTGGCTATTTGCCCAAGGTGCCATCTAATGTGGCACGGCCTTTGGTTCTGCAGGCATTTCATCCTCCGCCTCATGTGACGGCGGATGAGGAGAGACTTCATCTGCTCTGCCCTGTCAGAGCACTTCAGTATTACATCCAGAAGTCCTCCTCATGGCGGAAGTCGGACCAGTTGCTGGTGTGTTTTGGGTCTCCCAAGAAGGGGCTTCCCGCCTCTAAGCAGACCATCAGCAACTGGATCGTTCAGACTATTTCCCTGGCCTATCAGGTGCGCAATTTGCCTTCACCTATGGCAGTGAGGGCTCACTCCACCAGAGGCATGGCGTCCTCTAGAGCCCTCCTTTCAGGGGTTTCTATCCATGACATATGTGAGGCGGCTGGCTGGGCCACTCCGCACACATTCATGAGGTTTTACAGTCTGGACCTTCCCTCTACACCCGGTGCACGAGTGCTTTCGTCCTAAGTTGTGCCTGAAGACAGCTTCACACTAGGATGAGCGGGGTTCGTTGTGGCATAGTGGGTATCTCAGGTTTCAGCCTACAAAAAAATATATAGGCTACTAATAATATTATCTTTATAATTGTATATAGTTAGGCTATGTAATTTCTATATAATTATATATAATAACAATATATTTTAGGGATGCAACTAATTATTATTTTGATAATCAATTAATCTGTCGATTATACAGACTCAAATTTGTAGTTGATTATTTTCATTATTGATAATGGACGATTTTATCAATTAGTTGTTGCAGCCCTACTATATTTTATATTATTGTAATTAATATGAGTTTGCAAAGTATGTACTGCACTTTAATTTATAAAGACAGACAGTAGGACACTGGTAGAAACTATAACATCATCTTGCTAACATTGGAAAGCGGTCACAAATCTAAGACTAATTACTCGCTCTGAAAAGTATTTGATTACTTTACTAATTACTTCTAAATCTAATTCTACTAATTCTAAATCCCATATCAACCTCGACCAGATGAACAATATGGATAGACATTAATCTGGTGTATTGTGTGGATTATGCATATCTGCACAGTGTTTTGACCAATTGCCTGTTACATGGATTATGATTCTGGATTGCCCAATAAAGCTGCACGTGGATCCAAAAATTAGTTATAGAACTTCGGAATAGTATAACTAGGCTCTCAGGAATTCCCCCTCTTTCCTCTATTCTCTTCTGTTTTATTGTTATTATAATAAATCAACATATACCCTGCCTGTGTGTGAGCATAAAATTGGGAAAAAGATGACAAACCAGAATTTGGGTTGGATAGGCTAGAAGTCCATCAGCAAAGTCCTCAATCTCAATTTCCACCAATATACCCTCGGCCACTGATGTCGTGGTCTCACACCCCTGGACTAGTCACTGGGGGCTCCTCTTTCGGGGTGAGGGTCCGCGATGACCTCTTGGCACTGCTGACACGTCACAGCGGGACTTTTTTGAGACTTTATTTTTCTGCCTCGTATTTAAAAAACATATATGGTAAAAAAAAATATCGGATTGGAGGGGCTGAAGTGAAGTAAAGCCTTGGTCATGACCTAGTGTTAATGAGTCTCATGAGACATGAAAAGAATAGATTATTCGCTCAAGATTTTCACTACCTATTCGTTTATGTTTATTCATTTAGCTGACGCTTTTATCCAAAGCGACTTACAATTGCTATATATGTCAGAGGTCGCACGCCTCTGGAGCAACTAGGGGTTAAGTGTCTTGCTCAGGGACACATTGGTGAAATATACTTGTTTGAAGACTGGCGTGGTCCTTTCAGTTAATTACCATTACAATATCCATATTACCATTCCTTTCCCAAAACGCTGGGGCAAACCTACCGGTATTCACTAAAGTCACTGTCACTTACCACAGACAATGATGAGCAGCTTCGAAGTCCGTTGGTAACCGTTGGTTGGTTGTTCCAAACTCATTAAAATTACTAAGATCATGTGTGTGTGTGTAAGTGTGCCATGAAAATATTGGAAAAAATATGAAAATATTTGCATTAAATTGATGCAAAATTATGTAGAAATGTGTTTTAAGAGTTATTTTTTCAGTGGATGTTGTCAGCACATTGTGTTCTGTGTATCTGGAATGTATTTATTGACAGCCTACCCAACCCACTAAGGATTTGAGGAAAAAATTCATTTTTCAAATTTTTCTGATAAAAAAATAAAGGGCCCTATTTTAACGATCTGAAACGCAAGTGTCAAAGCGCAAAGCGCAAGTAACTTTGTGGGCGGATCCCGGCGCTGTTGCTATTTTCCCGGCGGGATAAATGCCTCTTGCGCCTGGCGCAAATCTAAAAGAGGTTGGTCTGAAGTAGCTTCATTATTCATAGGTGTGGTTTGGGCGTAACGTGGAATAAACCAATCAGAGCGTCATCTCACATTCCCTTTAAGAGCAGGTGCGCTTGTTCTAAAGCGGATTCCTATTATAACGGCGGATTTACCAGGCGCGCGTCAGGAGCGGTTCACAGCCGAGGAGACCGACGTTCTTGTCAGGACCGTGAAAGACAGAGAAGTGACGTTGTATTGCGTGTTTTGCGTGCACCTGTAAACTATGGCATAAACCCTCATGCAGTAACACCCTCAGACGGCACTGTTTATTGACTGTCTGAAGTAGAATGCATGCAGAAATAACAAGAAATTCAACGTTCAAATCAGACTTCTATCTATCTATCTATCTATCTATCTATCTATCTATCTATCTATCTATCTATCTATCTATCTATCTATCTATCTATCTATCTATCTATCTATCTATCTATCTATCTATCTATCTATCTATCTATCTATCTATCTATCGTGGGTGGGTTTCTCCCATCCCCATACAAATCAGCGTCGGTTAAACAGGCGTGGGAGGAAAAAAAAAAAATTTTCATGGACACCACAATGATTTCCCTCATGTGTTAATATTTTTCCTTGTTATAATGTATGATTTGCAAAAATAAAAACTACTGCATCTGTGTTGATGAGAGAATCAAAGTGTATGCGCGTTGTGCACCCGCTACATTATGGCCAAGCATGCGCGCTTAAAATAGCATAATGAACAACGCGCAACGCGCCACTGACTTTAGACTAGTTTTTTTCTGGTCAGTGGCGCAATTGTTTTATAGAACAGCAAAATAGCATGAGGGAAAGTTTGCGCCAGAACACGCCTCCTCTTTGCGCTGAACCGCCCGGGGAGCGCAAGTGTATTTCTTAGTTAACCGACGTGCGTCTGTGGAGGGAAAAGTCCGCTTTGCGCGGGTGCAAAATAGGAATGATATATGCGTCAGTGTACAAAGTCATTTGCGCCGAGTGCAAGATAGAGCCCAAAGGGTGCATACACTAAAATGGCCCAAAAAAAAATCCGGCAGAGCAGACCCTCCAATTATTGGTTCTTAGGGTCAAAGTTAACATAAAAACACAAATAAAAAGTATGGCAGACCATGTCAGGTTCAACCCATTTTTGAGACTTTGACTCCCCAACTATTAAGAAGATCTGCAACATCTACTTGTCTATCTATATGTTTAAGTTATTTTGAACACCGTATTTCACGAGTTCACACTTACAAATCAGTCGGATAGATTAAATTGGTAAACGTATTTGGCGTGCTGTCCGGGGAGAGGGCTCTGATCTTGGCAATTGGCCTGAACGCAGAGTATTAATAATAGAAATAATAGGGCTGAGCAGCGGCTCGCCCATTGGCTGGGGCGCCAACCTCCCGCCAACCTGCCTGCCTTTTTTTTATAATTTTTTTTTATCTCTCATTTTGAAAAAGAATATGTGTTAATTACATTCTGTTGTGGCAAAAACAATTATTAACAAAACAAGCATCACAGTAAGAGACATCAGATCCCCCCCACCCCCCTCCCCCTTCTCTCTGGGCTTTACACCTGTGAGGTCAAAAGCTGAAAAACCCTTTGTCTTTCCTGATCACCCATGCTAATGAATTCAGAGGCTCTGTCTGACCATTTGCTTAAGTGTATGTGTGTGTTTGTTCTGTGGCCTACAGGCATACATTCTATAGAGAAATACAGGATTGAATTAGAAAGGAAAACCCACACAAAATCAAATGAAAACTAGCATATACATTTTTCCACAACAATTCTAATAATGGTTTTACTTTAGAATGTGTTTAGACCTCTCCAGAATGATATTTGCATTCACTTTCAACGTCGTTACGTTTATCAAGTTGTGGTTATTATTGGGGTAAACCCACAGTTGACTATGTGATTTAAGCTAGTTAAAAGCCAGATGAAACAGCGCTGATATTCTCAACATACTGACGCAAAAAACAGGCGAAACATTGTTCCAGGAACAAACCAGTTAGAAGACATTTCACTTCACAACTTATGAATTAACTGTAAAACTGTAGTAAAAAAAACTTTTTGGCAGAAATGTACCTATATTCATATTAAAAATGCTGTTATATTAAATCTGCTGTCACGGTGTGGGTTTGTCTTGTCATGTTTAGTGGTTCCCTGTCTGTCTATTAGTCTTCCCAGGTGTATCCCGTTAACCACGCCCCCTTGTTATCCTGTTTAGATCGTTTGCCCCTGTATTTAAGCCCTGTGTTTCAGTCCAGTCTTTGTGAGTTCTTGTATTGTTGTAATGCTGTATGCACGCTGTTCTGTTCCTGAGTCTGGTTACCAAGTCTGTTTAGTTTCTTGTTTATTTAAATAAAACACTGCTGCACGTGGATCCTGCTTTTGCCTCTGCTTCAGCTGCTTTGTAACAGAAGAACTCACCGCACCGAGATCCAGCAGCAGCCATGCCAACCCTGTGCCCAGATATCCAAATCTTGCGTCTCTGTCAGGGTGATCGATCCATTGAGGACTACGTGGCAGATTTTGTCGAACTGGCACATCTCGTGCAAATGAGCACCGAATGCCTGATGATCTTTTTCCGTGGAGGATTATCAGAACCACTCCGGTCTGTGATGCCTGCCCATGATCCACACGGCTCGTTGGAAGAATATATCGACCTGGCCCTTTTGCAGAGCGGTTCTCCGTTTACTGTGGGCGTGGAGGAAAAGGAGCTCCGTGAGCCCGCAGTACCCCCTCAGCCTGTTCTTCTCATCACTTCAGCCATCAAGCTAGCCATGGCATCAGTCTATGGGCGTCCAGGACAGATGTCCACCGTGGCACAGCCACCGCTGATGTCAGTGTTGAGGGCCAAGAAGACCGTTCAAGGGGCCAGTCTTCTAGAGACCGTCCAGCCAGAGACCGAACCAGTCACCTGCCCGTCAGAGACTGTTCACGTCCCGTCTGCCCAGCCAGAGACTGTTCACGTCGCGTCTTCCCAGCCAGAGACTGTTCACGTCGCGTCTTCCCAGCCAGAGACCGTTCACGTCGCGTCTGCCCAGCCAGAGACCGTTCACGTCGCGTCTGCCCAGCCAGAGACCGTTCATGTCGCGTCTGCCCAGCCAGAGACCGTTCACGTCGCGTCTGCCCAGCCAGAGACCGTTCACGTCGCGTCTGCCCAGCCAGAGACCGTTCACGTCGCGTCTGCCCAGCCAGAGACCGTTCACGTCACGTCTGCCCAGCCAGAGACCGTTCTCGTCACGTCTTCCCAGCCAGAGACTGTTCACCCCACGCATGCGCCGCCTGAGCCCTCAGTGACCGCAACACTGGCCATTATGGCCACAGCCATGTGGTGTGTGTGGGCTGTGCACACACTTGAGCCAGAGCCCGCTGATCCTGCGCCAGAGCCCGCTGATCCTGCGCCAGAGCCAGCTGATCCTGCGCCAGAGCCCGCTGATCCTCCGCCATTGCCGGCCGAAGGGTCCTCTCCACCATGGCCACCCGAGGGGGCTTCTCCGCCGTGGCCGCCCGAAGGGTCTTCACCGCCATGGCCACCTGCACGTCCAGCTCCACCCACGTTCCATGGCCCAGGTCCGCCCACATTCCATGCCCGTCATTGCAAGGCCCTTGTCCCGTTCCCTGTGCGGACCTGGCCCTCCATCCCTTCCCCAAGTCCGCCTCCGCTTCTCCGCCCTCCTGAACTTTTTGGTGTTTTATGGGCGTCAGGAGCCGCCCATAGGGAGGGGGCTATGTCACGGTGTGGGTTTGTCTTGTCATGTTTAGTGGTTCCCTGTCTGTCTATTAGTCTTCCCAGGTGTTTCCCATTAACCACACCCCCTTGTTATCCTGTTTAGATCGTTTGCCCCTGTATTTAAGCCCTGTGTTTCAGTCCAGTCTTTGTGAGTTCTTGTATTGTTGTAATGCTGTATGCACGCTGTCCTGTTCCTGAGTCTGGTTACCAAGTCTGTTTAGTTTCTAGTTTATTTAAATAAAACACTGCTGCACGTGGATCCTGCTTTTGCCTCTGCTTCAGCTGCTTTGTAACAGCTGCAGTCCGTAGCTTTTTGGGGTTAAAAATTATCCAAACTACATATTTGAGATAGGCTAATACATAACCAGCCAGTGCTCAAAACTTTCTGCTTGCCTTAGCTCGATTCAAAGCGGTAAGCTTGTAATAATGTTTTTAACTCCAGTGGTACTGGTGGATTTCCGCGGGAGATTCGAGCATGTCTTTGCGTCATTACGTCACATCTGTACACATAAAGAAGAGTCTCGGCCAGTAGGCTATATTGCGTGTGAGGATGCTGGAGGTGGAGATTTATCAGAGCCGGACAGTAACGGAGTACATTTACTTGAGTACAGTACTTAAGTACAATTTTGAGGGATCTGTACTTTACTCGAGTATCATTTTTGGGGAGTACTCATGACTTTACTCAAGTACATTTGAGAGGCAAATATTGTACTCTTTACTCCAATATATTTCTATCCATAACCATGAGTACCCGAGTAAAAAAAAAAGTAAAAAAGAAAAATCTCGGAAACCCTCAATTTGTTGTTTCCCTCTCAAACGTGATTGGATTGTGCAGGCGCCACTGATTGGGACAGCCTATCAGCAATCACTTTCAGCTTTCCGCCAAAGTCAACTCCATGGGCAGATTTTATATTACACATTAATGTAAGCCAAGCATTTGGTTTAATGTTCTTGAGTATGTGGTGTGTTTAACACAGTCAGGTTCAAATGTGGCAGTGGCGTAGCCACGAGGGATTTCTGATTTCTTAAAAAAAAAACTTTAGGAGGCAAAATATATTTTTACTGATTATGTGAATTACACTGCGCAAACCAAAGTAGGCCACTACCCAGCGAATGAAGAAGGGTTGGCGCTCAGTCTCCACAGTACATAAAATATTAATTTTGTTTTATTTTATTTTTCGGGTTTGCATTTATGAGGAAAAAACAATGTTATGGACGTGTTCTCCGTTACGGACGTGAGTGCTCTGAAAGCGGCATAAAAAATGCTTTAAAACTTTCACAGAGACATCAAACAGAAAACACAAAACCTTTCTTTAACCTGAATTTCGTTTTGCATTAATTGTATCTTAATTTTAATCAATGTTTCATCAACCAATTGCCTGGGTTTAATAAATAAGAAGTAAATAGCAGACGATAGATAAGAAACGGAGGCGCCGGCACGTGAACTGGATCTCGTCTCATAAATGAACCGAAACTCAGTGTATTAGGTAGCCTACTTGCCTCTCACAGACATGTCTACTTTTAAACAGAAAAATTCAAAACAAAAGAAAACAGACTACAGACTGCTCTCTGCTTATGTAATCCGTATGAAATGTGCATTTCTCTCTGGCGCGTTCACTACTGAAGATCGCGAGTCAGCATCGTCAACTTCATCTAGCCGACACTGACAAAGAAAACACTTGTTTATTAACAAGTGTTTATTAATAAACAATTAAAATATCTCCTTGCTATATTTTACATATTCATAATCATTCCTTTTGCCGGTTCTTTGTGACAGCTTTTAGGTGCTTTATTGGCAGCGCCACCCTTACATGTGGTGTGTGTGTGTGTGTGTGTGTGTGTGTGTGTTTTCCCTGCATTTAAAGATGGGACCCCCAAAAATTTAATTAAATTAAATAAAGCAACATGGTAAAAAGATGAAAATGACTTGATTTTACTTTCAATTCCTTTTACATTCTCCAAGGTATTAACATTATTTCATAACTCCATGTAGGACGTTTCTGTGAATAAATATAAGCACTGTGGCAGTAGATTAGTAATGCAATATTTAGAAAATCTACTCTTGTACTCTTGATACTCAAGTACTTTTAAAAACAAGTACTTTAGTACTTTTACTTAAGTAGACATCTGAATGTAGTACTTTTACTTGTACTTGAGTAAAATTTAGCTAGGGGTATCTGTACTTTTACTCAAGTAACAAAGCTCTGTACTCTGTCCGCCTCTGAGATTTATAGCCTTTTCTCACAGCACTTGATATAATTAAACTTATCAATTTGATGGCGGATCCAGAAAGGTTCAAACGACACTCACCAGTGACGACAGATTCACCCGCTGTAAAATGCAAAAGACTTTGTTCGGACTTCGGAGTGGCTACAGAAAAAAGAGACTGCAACCGGACCCATGCGAAAACAAGGATAATATCGGAAGGACATACATGTAGTCACGTAATGCTGACGTTGTTAACACTAACAATTTGAGAACAAAGTATAATTCTACACCGTAGAAACAACGTCAGGTACCATGGTTGAATCAACGGTGAATTACCTTTCGATTTTGCAAAACGGATCAACGTTGATATTGTGACGTCGTTTCACCGCGGAAGAAACAACGTTGATTCACCGTTGAAATCGCGACGTCGTTTCACTCTTACCTTTCGGGTTATGGTCTTCTGTCGACGTTGACCTTTCGATTTTGCAAATTGAATCAACGTTGATATTGTAACCCTGTACCCGGCGTAGACTACCTGTAATTTGGCTTAAACGTCAACACTGAAATGTAAACTATGTCTATGATTTTCGGTGCATATTTAGTATTTTCAGCAACTAATAAAACTTGCTGTACATGATTTGCAATTGGACGGCATAAAAACAAAAACAAAACATTCTAACAATTAGATGTTCATAAATCTGCAGTGCAGCCCTTGTGAAAAAAAGTGCACTTTAGTGTGCTTTTATAAAGTGTAGCTACTTATTACACAAATAATATACTTTAAAGGTATACACTTAAGTGTGAATTAAATGCAATGTTTTCGGCGCACTGAATGCACATTAAGTGTAATTAATTTCAAATATAGCATATTTTAAGTTGAAATAAAATGTAATAAGTTGCCATTAAGAGTGATTTTTTGGAACAACTTAAGTGGGACTTTAATACAACTTTATATCTACTTTCATAATTGCTTCTAGTGTATTTAAAATATAGTTAAAGTGCACTACACAATATAATGACACGCAATTAATGTGATTTAAAATATATTTTAATGTCAGTTAAAAATACACTTAAGTGTGAATTAAATGCAATGTTTTCGGCACACTGAATGCACATTAAGTGTAATTGATTTCAAATATATCACATATTAAGTTCAAATAAAATGCAATAAGCTGTCATTAAGAGTGATTTTTTGGTACCACTTAAAGGTATTGTAGGTAAGATTTTTATAAAAACTTTTTCCCAAATTTGTTTAAACTTTCTATATATATCAATGCATAATTAAAATGTAAGTACTCTGATAAAAAGAGTATGAAAATCGAGTGACTCTAGACCGTTTAATCTGCACTAAACACAGCTCATTATTTCCATTCGGGACGAAACAAAGGATTGGCTTGGGCGACTGTCACTCTCTCGCAACCATGGCAACCACCCTTTTGCCACACAGGACCTGCCCACTTGCGCGTACCCGTTTGATTTGAGGAATTCAAGAGGCACCGCACGGAACCTAGGAATAGCAAAACAATGGCAGAGAAAGACCAATCAAAATTCACATATGCAGTTCGCGAAGGCAAACCAGGCAAGAAAAGGAAGACAGTAACGTTACTATACGTAACCCAGACCCCGGATCTGTCCTCGAGCTGACGATGCGGTACTTGTCTCTGGAGTGTAGTCCTCATCAGAGTCAACAATGCTTTCATCAAACTCTTACATGCAGAACACCATATTTGTTATGAATCTTACACAAAATTCATCTTCATCACAGTGTAAATGATGGCAATGGAAAAACGTGTATAAACTGTTTTATTTGCACAAACACGTTTCGGCGCGTGCCCTTTTTTATTTTATTTCTTCAGTTATAACACTGAAGAAGGCACGCGCCGAAACGCGTTTGTGCAAATAAAACAGTTTATGCATAGTGCGGCCTCTTTCCTGTTTATATATTCTAATCATCAGGCCAGCACTCTTAAAGTTTAAGTGCAATCATTGAGTGAAGCCTGCTCCTATCTCCATTCATTAATGGAAAAACGTGTATCATGCAACCTGTTTTTAGCTTTGCCTTATAGATAACTAGCTCATCAATATCCTAGCTTGATAGTGAGTACTAAAATACATCTTATTTGTTTATCTTCATAATGATAAAGTTAGATTTTTTTATTACATGTGATTCTGACATGATGTCACTACATGCACTGCGCTCCTTCCTCTCCGCTCGTCTCAGGTAAATAATGCGTCTTCAGCTCAGCGGTTGGAGTCACGCGTTTATGTGTTTTGGGGGCGTGGCATTGGAAGGAGCCCAGAAGGAAGGGGGTGGAGTGAATGGAAATAATGAGCTGTCTTTAAAACAGTCGTGAGAGTTCTACAGACACAAGATTTTTATACTTTCTTTTTCAGAGTACTTACATTTTAATTATGCATTGATATATACAGAAAGTTGAAACAAATTTGGAAAAAAAGTTTTTTTTATAAAAATCCTGCCTACAATACCTTTAAGTGTGTTAATAAATATTGTCATTAAAGTGTATTCCCTTTAAGTACACTTAAGTGGTCTTTAATTTTAATTATATTATATTATCTGCAAGTGCACTTTTCAAAAAGTATACTTTTATGAGTTTAAGCACACAAAAAGTACGCTTTCAATACAATTAAGCACACTTCATTTTCACAAGGGTGTCTCTATTATTAAGAGCACAGATGCACACAGATGCGGTAGAACAGTAAAGAGTGACAGCGGCATCACTGCATCCTCAACACCGGTATGTACGGCACATCATTTTGTGTGCAATTAAATATTTGTTTAAATGTAAAAGGACATGTGAATGTTTTCAAATTTTTAATTTCCTGCCAATTAAAAATGTACTACAAAATCTAGGTATACTTTTAAATCTGGCTGGAATTCAGTGATCACATGATCTCTAAACACTGCTAATCAAGTTTACTTTGTTCTTTTTCCTCTATTTTCTTACTTCTGTCTGTACAAATGACATTTAAAGGAACCGTATGTAGGATTGTGGCCAAAACTGGTACTGCAATCACTTTAAAAATACGGTAGAGCGGTGTATCCCCTCCCCCTCCCCCCTGACTCGAGGTTGCCAGATAAGCTGCAGGATTCAGCAGAAAGGTAGGCTGCTTCAATGTGCTTCCAATGGCAAGTGACGACGAGCCATAATAGCTGAAGAGATAAGCGTTTTTGATTTGATATTTAATTTGATTTGATTTCTTTATTTTGAACATATAAATACAATTACAATAAAAAAAAATCTAAGGAAAAATAAATGTATAATAGTAGAACAAAACAAAAAACATATAACCACAAAATAAAACTTCCTTATTTTTCAAGACGAAAAAAAAAAAACTCGATTTACAAGTACTAAAGTTTTTGTCTTAAGTAGGCTAACAAATAACCAAAACATTTGCCACAGCAATTATAACGCGGGACAAATTCAATATCACCAATGGCTATCACAGGGTTGTTTTCAGTCCCATCATTAAATATTGTTAGAGTAACTAAATTTCATTAGCAATGTTCATACAGGTCAACTTGTCCACGATATACGAGAAGAACGAATGACGAATCATTTTTTCTGAGGTAAAGTTAGGCTTCTGTCTCAATTACGTTTCAAATTGCCATAATGGGCGTGCTAATGTTGTTTTCCTCTGCATCTCAGCATAAGGACAGAGAAACGGGCTCCTATAATCAGTGGTGGACGAAGTACACATACCATGTACTTGAGTAAAAGTAAAGATACTCAAGGTAAAATATTACTCAAGTAAAAGTAGAAGTGCTGCCTTTAAAGATTCACTTGAGTAAAAGTACAAAAGTATTTGCCTTCAAATGTACTTAAGTATCCAAGTACTTTTTTTTTTTTTATGGCTAATGTCCTATTATAATTTGTCACAAGACTCTTGCTTAACTTAGTCTAAGTGAAGACTAATGTCACTCTTGGCACACCAATCTTTTAATGAAATGACATTAATTAGTCTGATATATATATATATATATATATATATATATATATATATATATATATATATATATATACTGTATATATATATATATATATATATATATATACTGTATATATATATATATATATACTGTATATATATATATATATATATATATATAAATTGAATTAATTTTGTGTGTGTTTAATTTCGGAGGGAAGGGGACTGTTCCCATGAGGTATAAAACATTTACAGTATTTACTGTATATATTTTTCTCCAGCGCCTATTAACCTAATAATTATTAACATCTTAATGTTATGATACATTCACATAAACCTGCACAACCCCATTAAATATATATACACATATATATACTATATATATATATATATACACACACATAGCCTACACACACACACACGCATTACATATATATTCTATGTTATGGGAGCAGCCAATTTCCCTCCAAAATTAAACACAAAAACGTATTAATGCAGTGTTTCTGCTAGGCTACTCCCCAGAAAAAAAAGCTATATGCAATTCATTATAGTGGCAACGTAAGCAATGTACATTATGCGTTAATACTTACCGATAATTGCTTCAATAATAGCTGCTGCTCTCTGTCCCGCTTAAAATCATTGTCAACGCGATTTGTTTGGAACTATTGAGAGCTACACGAATAACGTGACCGCGCGGCGGCGAGATCACGGTCACAACCATCTATGTTCGCAACTCTCATATTTAACGGCTCTGGTTCGCGCTTAGTAGATACCGCCAAGGCAAGTTCAAAACAAAGCGCGCGCGCTGTACTGTGATTGGTGGCTTGTTTGGCCAGTTACGTTTTTATCCACTCATAAATAAAAAGGAACGACTGATTTTGAAAATGTAGTAGAGTAAAAAGTAAGATATTTGACTTTGAAATGTAGTGGAGTTAAAGTTAAAGTCTCCCAAAATTTAAATACTTGAGTAAAGTACAGATACGCAAAAAAGCTACTTAAGTACAGTAACGAATCACATTTACTTCGTTACTGTCCACCACTGCCTATAATGCATTGCTATACGTCCATGTGAGCTAACATTACGTTACTTTGCACGAACATGCATAACTTTGTTCGACTGTCATGAATATATGAAATGTCCATTGACATCAAGTACAAGTTAGCCAAGCATAGATGAATCTTACCTGTCCAGGAGAAAATTAGCAACGTTGGCGTCTGTGTTCAAATTCTTCTCCGTTTTCAGCCGTCTCCATCTTTCAAAAGCATCTCCAATACAAATTCTGGTTTTATTTCGGACTTTGTCACGACGAATTTCTGAATTATAACGAGGTCTTTTTGATTTAGTAACGTTAGACATTTTTATCCGACTAGAGTTAGGGTAGGTTAGAGCAAAGCTGGCAACCCGGATCCCGAAACACTACTGACTTCGTGATTGGTAGATAGGTGGAGGGTGGGGCTTCAGGCCAAAACACAAAATGACAACATCAACATCAGTTGAGGGCTGCAAGTCCACTTTTTAAATGACAATATCCTAGCCATACTACTGTTGTCAGTGATATAAGCATTTGAAATGAACATGATTTCTTAATGTCTAGTGACACATCAGGGCCTTTTTATGATTAATTGAAATAGATTTCTTACATACAGCTCCTTTAATGACAGTTGTAATTCTTCTGTGGCTTCCTTGTTTCCAGAAAACACTCAACATACACACATTTTATCAGGTTAAAGAAATGGATTCAGTTTATGAAAATGTTGTTTACATGCCTTCAGCAACCGCTTCAGATGCCAACTGCTCTCTGTACAGAGGTAAGGTATTATAGAATATATATTATAACATTGCATTACAATGGAAATGGCAATTTTTTGTGTGAAATCAACTACCAATTTGGAACACAACTTGCTTAGATATAAAGCTGATTTTCTTGTAAAAAAGTGAGTCCAGATTATTTTGTAAAACATAGCATACAGTATATTTTGTATAAAATAAAATAAAAATGTTTAGTTCAGTACAATTGCTTTACAATAAACTTAAGCTTCTTTTCTATAACTTTTAACTGTTGCTGGGTGTCTTTAAAAAGAGTCAAACCTAAACCTTACAGCCGTTTAAGTTCAGATCAAAGCTCAAAAAGTGTGGTGACAGTTAACAGGTTAAAGATCATGCCAAATTTATGTCTATAGCTTATATATTATCTATGACTTATTTCTGTATATATAATGCATTTTAACACAAAACATCAAGTGAAAAAAGTCAGCTTTTTACAAAACTTAATTTTAATCAGAATTCCGTATGCATAGGTAGAGTTTAAGTAACAACAACAACGCCATTGCATGGAAGCTGGTGTTACTGGTCAGATTTTTCCTTTTTCTTTCTTTCTTTCATTGATCATTATCGAGAATCATAATTTTGTTTACATTAGTTTAAATTTCCCACAAATGCTGTGAGCTCATCTAAGAAATTTAGTTACAAAAATTCAAGAATAGTTATAGATACATTTTCAGAAGTACATCACAGGCCCAAGAGGAAAGTTCTGGGATTCAGAATTTATTTGTTTGGAATATTTATCACAGTTTGAAATATTTTATCACTTTAATTACTATTATCACTTTATATTTATCACCCCAGGTATCTCTCTTCGAGGCCAAGACCTAGAGAGAGAGAGAGAGAGAGAGAGAGAGAGAGAGAGAGAGAGAGAGAGAGAGAGAGAGAGAGAGAGAGAGAGAGAGAGAGGCTTAAAAAACATATTTATTTTATCATTTATCATATATCATTCCAATATTTCACCCAAAAAAAAAAGAACTGCAAAAACATAAATAAATTAAAAATAAATTAAAACACAATCCAATCAATACAGATTACAGCCCTTTCATTACATCTTTAAAACCAACATTTCATCCTCCCCAACCTCACACAAAAAACTTCCCACTGACCACAATGCAGAAAAATCCATAATATTATTAACTAATTTGAAATAAGCAAACTCAAATTTAATCCGAGCAGCCACCATCCCCTTCAGAACTCTCTCTGCATCAACTGAACCAGCTCCCAAGATCCTGTTTTTACGTGTCTTCCAAATTGCAATCTTGGCTGTTCCCAAAAAGTAATTTAACAAAACCACTTTTCTTCTATCACTGACTTTGTACTTTGGACCACTAATAAAAACTTGATAGGAAAATTCCTCACCCATTCTTTCAAAACAAACCTCTAAAAAGTTAAAAAAGACCTCCTAACCTCCCACAATGGATAAACAAGTGATCAACCGTTTCCTCCGTTCCACAAAAAGGACATTCCCTCCCTACTTCTGGATTCAGGTGCGCCACGTGTCTGTTCGTAGCTATTATACCATACATCAGTCTCCACTGTAAATCTGCTGTACGCTTCTCAATAGGAGGTTTGTACAGAGATCTCCAGCATCCTCTGAAGCCTGGCCCAAACACTTCTGTCCACCTCCATGTTTTAACTCTTCTCAAAACAGTTTGATGAGACACTTTAACACACACAATGTATAATGCCTTTTTGCCAAGATCTTGAAATAATCCCAACTCTGGAGTTTTAAAGGACACAAAGGAGTCTTCACCCTCCGCCCTCTCCAGTGCAGCAGAGACCCGTATTGCTGGAAACCTGTAGCTCCATCCCTGCGAAGGCGCTCCCAATGCTTCTCTGCAGGCTCCAGGCAGCGCTGAGCGCACTTCATCCAGCATCCGACCCACCAGACGTAAAGAACGTAATCCTGTCTTGTGCTGAATTGAATCTGCCGTCATCCACCCATTGTCATCCCTTAGATGTTCGATCTTCGTACACCCCGCTCTGACCAGACAGTTCCTCACACTGCTTGAGGACAAAATGTTTGTTTGTATCAAAGAGTTATGAAACAGGGGTTCTCCCATAATCCAGTCCTGGGGTCGCAAAATCTCTCTGGTCACAGAAAACGTCCTGTTCCACACCTTTAGCATGGACTGGTAGAATGAAGTCAAATGATTCAAATCCAGCTCATTAACTTGCAGTAAAAACAGCTGCTTGTCGTATCCCAGATTCGATGTTCCTCTCAACAGAGCGCATGCCACACCCGTCCACCCTACGTCCTCCTCATACAAAAGTCTCTGCGCTGCTTGCAACCGAAAGGTGTTGATCCTGCTCCTTATATCGATCAGACCTTGTCCCCCCTCTTGAGTTGGAAGATATAGAGCTGACGCAGGAATCCAATGCTGTCCTGACCAAAATAACTCCACCAACTTTCTCTGGATACTTTTGACAATGTCATCTGGTGGCTCTAAAACGTTGAGTCTGTGCCATAACATGGAAGCGGCCAGGTTATTTGTAACCAAAACTCTACCCCTATAGGATAGCTCTGGCAATAGCCATTTCCATTTAGACAACTTAGCAGACACCTTCTCCAGCAAACCCTCCCAATTCTTTTTTCTATAGTTTTCTACTCCTAAAAACACTCCGAGAATTTTTATACCTTCTCTTCCCCAATGCAATCCCCCAGGAAGTGGAGGTGGCCCACCATTTCCCCACTGGCCCACAATAAAACCATTACTTTTCCCCCAATTGACCTTAGCTGTAGACGCTTTCTCATAAACATCCAAACTCTCACATAAAATTTGTATATCTTCTTGCTCAGTAACAAAAATAGTTACATCGTCAGCATAAGCTGACACAAAGCATCTCGACTCCCTAGGGTCACCTGGAACTACAAAACCCTTTAAACCATTTCTTAATTTGCATAACAGGGGCTCAATTGCTAGACTATAGAGTTGGCCTGAGAGAGGACACCCTTGTCGAATACCTCTTTTCACCGGCAATGGATAAGTCAAACCATTCCCCATCTTAAGCATTATTGAAGCCCCTTTATACAATAACTTGATCCATGAAATAAAACAATTCCCGAACCCAAAAGACTCCAAGACTTTAAAAATGTACTCATGACCCACCCGATCAAAAGCTTTCTCCTGATCAATAGACAAAAATCCAACATTGCAATTTTCATTAATAGACACATCAATAACATCTCTTATTAAAAACAGATTGTCCATGATTGTACGACCCGGAATACAATAAGTTTGTTCTCCTTTGACCACAATGTGCAAGTATTTTTTTAACCTATTGGCTAAAACTTTTGTCAATATTTTATAGTCCGAGCACATCAAAGAAACAGGGCGCCAATTTTTAAAAAAACCCAGATCTCCATTTTTTGGTAAAAGGGAGATCACAGCCCTCTGACAGCTAGATGGTAACATTCCCTTTTCAAAACATTCACAACAAACTTCATAAAAATCTTCACCTAAAACAGTCCAAAAAGTCTTGTAAAATTCAGCAGGCAAACCATCTATTCCTGGCGCACGCCCTGTGGAGAGCTGCTGAACTGCATCTGAAAGCTCGTTAAGGCTGATCATGGTGTCAAGCTTTTTCTTATCCCCAGGTTGCAACTTTGGAAGTCCTTGTAATAGTTGTGCCATGTTCTCAGAATCACAGTCAGTATGTCCATACAAGTCAGCATAAAAACCCATAGCCATTTTCCTCATTTCTGTCGGATTAGATGTTAAGATTCCATTCTCCTTGCGCAGGTGAAGTATGCGCTTTTGCTGTGCAACTTTCCGCTCCAGATTAAAAAAGTAAGAGGTGGGAGAGTCAGTGTCCTTGATAGAAGAAATTCTTGCTCGAATTAAAGCGCCCTTCGCTCTTTCCTCTAAGATGGATCTTAATTCAAGTTTCTTATTCCTTAAATCATTAGATACACCCAAAACATTTACATCCATCACATTTTCCATATCAATAATTTCCTTCTCCAACTGCTCAATTTTCTTTTTAACACACACAGTAGTATTGTAAGAAAAATTTTGACAAAAAACCTTTATCTGTGTTTTCCCCACCTCCCACCATTGTGCTATTTTTTCAAAATTACCTTTATTCAACTTCCACAATTTCCAAAAATCACCAAACTTTTCACAAAAAGACCTATCCTGCAGCAACTTAGTGTTGAAATGCCAATAGAACTTGGGGCGTGTTAAAGTAATAATGTTAAAATCTATGATTGCAATATGATGATCCGAAAACCCGGTAGGGAAAATGTTAGCATTAGATACTCTATTCATGCTTGTTTTACTTATATATATTCGATCTAATCTTGCTCCAGTTACATTAGAATCTAGTATTTTAACCCATGTATACTGTCTAATTCTCTTATTCATGTTCCTCCACACATCCATCAAGTCAAACTCATTAATAATATTCTGAAGAGCATTACTAGACGGTGGATGAGACTCCTCTCTGTTCCTGTCTAACAGAAAATTTGTAGTGCAATTCCAATCCCCACCCATTATTATGCAAGAATCATTATCACATTTTCTTAATGCACTCTGCAACTTCCCAAAAACTTCCACACGATCTGAGCCATTGTTTGGAGCATAAACATTTATGAAAATAAATTTTAAGTCATTTATCTCCCCAGCAACCATTAAAACTCTACAAAATTGACAAAATTCTCAAGTTCAAATTTTTTGAAAAAAGAATAGCCACTCCAGCACTTAAGTTTGACCCATGACTGAAGACGCTCTCCCCCCCCACCATCTACACCACTCTACTTCATTATTACAATCTGTATGAGTTTCTTGCAAAAAAGAAACATTTACATTCTTAATATTAATTAATTCTGCCACCATTGCTCTCTTGCTCCTGTCTCTCCCTCCGTTAATATTTAAAGAGGCTACCCTTATCATCTCCATAGAAAATATAAAGAGAAAGAAAAGAGAGACAGAAAGAAATAAAGAGTGTAGTAAAGCCATCCTGAGTGATATGCAAACCATTAATTCAATTATTTGAATTTACGTTTTATAGGGGTTTTATCCCTTCTCAGTTTTGCAAGAAACTTTTTTAAACGAAATCTCTTTCTCTGACTGAGTTCATCTTCTCCAACCTTCCTCTGCCAATAACGAACAGAAGTCTCAAACCTCTTCAGATCAGAAAAATGATTACTTACATCAACAGATTTTCCAAAGGTTTCGTCCAGGAATTTATTTATTTAATCTAGAGAATAAACCTGCTCACAGCTTACTTGCGAAACATCTGACATGTCTGAGAAATCAGACAACCCACCACCATCATCATCATCATCATCATCATCACCACCACCACCGCCATCATCATCCATTCCCTCATCAACCATTTCTGATTGCACCTTCTTAATCAAAGATACTATCTTTCCTCTTTCCAAAACATCACCTTTCAAACCGCTTACGTCATTATTCGTCTGGCTTGTATTCTCTGAACTCTCCACAGTATCACCCTGCTCAGACCCCTTTACCACAGTATCACTCTGTCCAGACCCTTGTACCACAGTGCTTCTCTCAACAGCCACATCAGTTACAACATTAACTCTCTTCATTTTTCCCTGTTTTGTCTTACTACCAGAAGCTTCCTCTGTATCTTTTTCATTATTAGTGGATGGATCTTCTACTATCATTCCTTCCTTCAAATTTGAATTCACATTCTGAACCTCATTATTCACCACTGCTGCTTCATTTGGTACACTACTCTTTTGTACTTCATTTTCCTTCCTCTTATCTGAAGTATTGCTAGGGCCTGCTTCATTCTCTAGTTCAACTCTATGAGGACAAGACAGCCTGACATGTCCAATACTCCCGCAATCAAAACACCGCATTTCTCCCGTGCTCGCGTACATCATGTACGACTTGCCCTCAAAAACACATCGAAATGAGATATTCAGCGTCGGTTCTTTTAGAAACATATACACCTGTCGCCTAAATGACAACACATGCTTTAAAGCGGCATTCTTACAACCAAGTGAAACCGTTCTAATTCCACTGGCAAGTTTCCCAAATCGAGAAAGCTCTCGCTCAATGTCGGCATCGGGAATAAAAGTCGGAACGGTGGAAACCGTCACCTTCGTCGTGATTGAAACTAAAGGTTGAACAGAAACAAATGTGCCACTTACCGATATCCCGCTCTCGATCAAACCATGAACCAGATTTTCTTCCTTCAAAAATACCACTACGGCCTTGTTCATCCGAGACGCCGAAATGATATTCTCATGGCCCACGCGCTCTGCCACGTCCAGTAACACATCCTCTACAGGCACACCTGCCTGGGTCACACACCTAATCCCATGCCGGAGCGACAGGCCTGACGCCTGCACACTCGCGTGAGTGTGAGACGCCATCCCTACCTCCGACACGAGACAACTCTCGCGGAAAACAAACTCAGTTTTTTTTTTTTTTTTTTTTTTTATTAAAACTTTTTTTCCTTTTTCAATTAAAATAATCGAATACAAGAAAAAAGCAAGAAATAGTGAAAAATTGAAAAGTTCCTCTCACCTAGATCACCCTCCCATGCATTCCCTTCCCAATTCCCAGCATGCACCAGAGAGAGAGAGAGAGAGAGAGAGAGAGAGAGAGAGAGAGAGAGAGAGAGAGAGAGAGAGAGAGAGAGAGAGAGAGAGAGAGAGAGAGAGAGAGAGAGAGGAGGTCACTTCTCCTAAGTGGACTAAAGTTCTTCTGATTGTTCTGGGTTTCTCTCTTGTGTTTGCTCTCGGAGGTCTCTGCGCTCTCGGGGTGATTTGTGAGTATAACTGATACTAGATCTCTGCTCTGTTCAGGGTGCATTCGGGTTGCACTCTGTTCAGGGTGCATTTACTTTATATTGTGGAGCAGAAAAATCTGCAATAGAATTATATTATTTTTCAAAATCATACTTTCTCTGACAAAGCTGTTTTAAGTCAAGTCAAGTCACATATATTTATATGGCGCTTTTCACAATACAGATTGTATCAAAGCTGCTTCACAGTATCAATCAAAACAACCTAAGAGTGTTTGTTTATTACTGGAAAAAAGACATCCAAGTTTGGTAGAGCTAGTCAATGGTATGATGGGTCATTTAATTTGAAAATCCCCAAACTGAGCAAGCCAAAGGCAACAGTGGCAAGGAACCGAATAACCAACGCATAATAACTCCGTCAAGTGACCTGATGGTGTCCTAAAACTCCATCAGATGACCCGACGGAGAAAAAAAACCTTGGGAGAACCCAGGCTCAGTGGTGGCCAGTTCTCCCCTGGCGTTTATGAAGTAGAGGCCGAATATTCAGTAACTGTAAGATAAAAAATTTATATGAATGCCTGACTAAAAAGATGCATCTTTAGTCTAGTTTTACACTGGGAGAGCGAGTCTGAGCAACGAACAATATCAGGAAGGCTATTCCAGAGTTTTGGAGCTAAATGTGAAAATGCTCTCCCTCCTTTGGTGGATCTGGATATCCTAGGAATGACCAGAAGCCTCGAATTTAGTGATCTTAGAGAGCGCGATGGATTATAGGGCGATAGAAGATCCGTTAAATAGACTGGAGCTAAACCATTTAAAGCGTTATAGGTCAAAAGCAATACCTTGTAATTAATACGGAACTTTATAGGTAACCAATGAAGTGACGATAAAATCGGTGTTATATGATCATATTTTCTTGATCTAGTAAGAACTCTAGCGGCTGCATTTTGGACTAACTGTAGCTTATTTATTGAAGATGCAGGACAACCAGCTAATAAAGCATTACAGTAATCTAGTCTCGAGGTCATGAATGCATGAACTAACTTTTCTGCATCAAGACTGATAGCATATTACGTAGCTTAGCAATGTTTCTAAGGTGGAAAAAGGCTGTTTTTGTAACATATGAAATATGCTTTTCAAAAGACAGGTTGCAGCCTAATGTAACACCCAGGTCTTTTACTGTAGCGGATAAAGTAACAGGGCATCCTAATATGTTAAAGTCGTGCTGTGAAAGGTTTTGTGGACAGTTTTTAGAACCGATAAGTATTACCTCTGTCTTGTCTGGATTTAATAAAAGAAAATTACGCGTCATCCAATCTTTTATATCTTTAACACACTCTGTCAATTTGGATAATTTAGCGTATTCATCTGGCCGTGATGAAATATATATTTGAGTGTTATCAGCATAACAATGGAAACTAATTCCATGTTTCCTTAGAATATTACCAAGTGGCAGCATATATATTGAGAATAATAAAGGGCCTAACACAGATCCCTGCGGCACTCCATAGTTTGCCGAAGTTACGATTGATTTTTCTCCATTTAAGTAGACGAAATGGTAGCGTTCAGATAAATATGATCTGAACCACACTGTAAAAAAATTCCGTAAAAATACGGTAGAATGAACCATATAAATTTGAAGGATTTTTCCGTATTTGTCTTTTACAGGTCATTTACCCGTATTTTGAATTACGCGTTGCATTGTGGGAACAAGAACCTGGCGCCGCGAAAAGTGAAAAGACGCAACCGCCATTACACACGCAGATGACCGCGGCCAAAGTTGCTTATTAAAGTCGGATTTCGGGTGTGTGGAAGCCATTCTGACACTTCTGTGGTAAAATACGAAATTTATGTTTTGCTAAATGTCAAATAAGCTGTTAACGTAACGTTATTTAGTTGCCACCTGGCATGTTAGGCAAATGAATGCCGGAGCCGTCGCGTTTATCATTTTATGCATAGCTGCTATCGTCACACATTCAAAGATTTAGTTTACACTCGTGGAGGTTCCCTGATATATGTGTTATATTGTGCCCTCGTTGTAATTTGGTTTATTTACTTTTATTTGTCGGTAATGCGGTTTATTTCTTGACGAGCGCATCCGTTAACCAGCTGTGATAAAATGCAGTAACGTTACTAACGTTAGTTTTTTTCGGAGCAATTTAATGCCTTCAAACAAAAGCTACCAGAGGAATCGTCAAGAAAAGTAAAGGCCATTAAGACTTGCTTGATTTAAAAGGCATGAAGATACAACGTGAAGATACTGTGTGTGAAGATTCAGTAACTGTACAGCTGGATCATGGAAAACACCACCAGTTTTTCTGCCAAATGAGGTAAGTTAACGTTGTTTGCGTTAGACTTGTTTTTGTTTTAGACGACACACACGACTTTAAACCCCAAATAATGACCATGAAATATTAATTTACATTTTACATGACTGCTGTACTCTTCTGCCTGTAACGTTAGTCATTCTTTAACGTTACCATATCCCTCCTCAGTTTGTTTCATTCATAGTTTTTCTGTTGTTTTCTTATCTATTGACAGGACATTGCTGTTGTAGTTTGCATACCAAGCACCACCTGCATGCTGCTTATGGGTTTGTATTTTGTTTTATTACCTTTTTTTATTATTAATTACTACGAGTGTTCAATACGGGCAACACATTTAAATTTAAAGTCTGAGGAAAAGTGTTGATAGAAAAAGTTGGTTGCTGAATACCCCCTTCAAAGATGTGTATGCTTAGATGGTCAGTAGAAATACAAATTGTATAGGGAAAATTTAAACAACTATGTTTAAAGGGATAGTTCACTTTAAAATGAAAATTCTGTCATCATTTACTCACCCTCAAGTTGTTTCAAACCTGTATGAGTTTCTTTCTTCTGCTGAACACAAAGATATTTTGAAGAATGTTGTTAACCAAACCATTAACTGGAGCCATTGACTCCCATAGTATTTTTTTTCCTACTATGGAAGTCAATGGCTCCAGTTAACTGTTTGGTTACTGACATTCTTCAAAATATCTTCCTTTGTGTTCAGCAGAAGAAAGAAATTCATACAGGTTTGAAACAACTTGAGGGTGAGGAAATGATGACAGAATTTCCATTTTAAAGTGAACTACCCCTTTAAAGCAGTTTTCTGAAGTGATTGTGTAATGTAATATCTTTATTAATGTAATACCATTTTGTAATATCTTTTTTGTTTAAGGTGGTGGACATTCGGGATTGCTGTCATTCAAGAAGTTATTATTGACCACATCTCTACCCCATTAAGGCAGTGAGCTTCAAAATACCTGAAGAAAATGGCACTTTTCCTGGAGTTCATATAAAGGTAAGCAACACATTTTTAATTAAATGATTTATAGATTGTTATTGTGTTTCTGTTTAATTAGTTGAAAATAATTAAACATATTATAATGTATAGTTGAGCAGACAAGCTAACATGACATGCAATTGGAGTCCACTGGAAACAAAAGTCTTCGCATTTTATGGCGCTTTTCCACTGCATGGAACGGTTCGGTACGGCACGGCACGCTTTGGCGCTTTTCCACTGCATGGTTCGGTACGGCTCACTTATGGCACATTTCCACTGCATGGTACGGTACGGTACGGCTCGCTTCGGCTCGCTTTAAATGGTACCTGGTCTGTTGAGGTTCCAAGCGTACCGTACCGATACTAAAATGTGACGTGAAACACTACAGATCACTGATTGGTCAGACAGACAGAATCGTCACTATCAGCGTCATTGTATTTGCGACACGAGACACTAAACCCACTAGATTTAAATAGCCAGTAGACAACAGCCACGCTGTAGCACCTGTTTTAAAACTACTTGCTTGACTTGCTTGAAGAAAAAAGAAAGAAAGAAAACTTCCATAAAAAAGAAATGGCTGAATCGTGGTCAGTGGACGAAGTGCAGACGTTCGTCTCGTTGGTTGCCGAGGAGCGGATAAACTATAACGGTCCGACTATAATCCCACCCACTTTGAAGCGGTACTATCTGAAGTGGAAAAGCAAACCGAGCTAAAGCGAACCGAGCCGTGCCGTGCTGAGCCGAGTCGTACCAAGCAGTGGAAAAGCAAACCGAGCTAAAGCGAACCGAGCCGTGCCGTGCTGAGCCGAGTCGTACCAAGCAGTGGAAAAGCGAAGCGAGCCGAACCGTACTGAGCCGTACCGAGCCGTACCAGCAGTGGAAAAGCGCCATTATATACAGTGTTTGAATTTGAAGAATTAGGGATGGCTGATTATTTTTAGTTGATAATTTAACGAACGTAAAATACTGTACAATTGTTTTTCAACCTCAACCTGGTCTGCATGATATTTTGTAGTTAATTTTCCTTCATTTAATTTCTTGTGTAGCTAAAATATATCTTTTTTTTTCTTCATATCCAACTTTTCTGTGCTGCAATCCTGAACGAAGGTCGAAAAGACTGAGATGAAGGAAACCAAACGTATACACATTCCTCCAAGACTGCTGAAGTTCCTGTATGAACAACTTTGAAAAACAATGTAAAGTATTAGCTTTTGTCAAATCTCAAAATGAGACTTTAACTGAACATACCGATCACTTCTTCATCTAGGTGATAGACGGGGATCGGCACTTCCTCATCAAACAGATCCAGTATAATCTACCTGATGAACATCTACGTCCAGCCCTGAACCATCTACCTGTGTCGGCACGGAGAGAACAACGACAACCTGGAGGGACAGCTGGGCCGTGATGCAGGCCTCTCGCCGCGAGACAGACAGGTACGGTTAACCGCAGACAGAACCATTACAGTACACGGTAACTAAATTTGAAACATCATGATGGTTTGGCCACATACTGTTCCCTCCCCTCTGTAGTTTTTGGTGGCTAAACCCGAGTCTGCAGTCCTACCAGGACCTGGTCCAATCAGTCCGGTGGCTCTGAAGAATTTACTACACATTTCTTGGTGAGTGAGTTTTTCCCACCTAGAATCTTTTTTTTTGACACATTCTGTAATAGTAATAGTGTTTTGTATTTCTTTTACAGCCTTCATCTTACCTGAAGACAAGAGTACCCCCCCCCCCCCATCCATGTTCCTCTGAAAAACCTTTTCCCCCTCACACATTTTAAAATTTATTCAGTGGATGCAATTGTTGTAATGTTAACAAAGAGTGTCATGAATTAGCAGACTTGAAACAATTTAGAGATGAGAAACTATATATACTTTTTGTGGTTTTTTTTTCCTTTATATTTTAGTTTTCATGGAATTGTTGTCGATCTATAAGTAAATAAAAATATTTTTTAATCACAGAAGATTTGTTTGAAATGTTTTCAACAAGAGTTATCATTACACTGTTAACTAACAGAAAGGTAAAAATTCTATTTGCTGTAGGTATATTGCCTAAATTCATCTGTTTTATTTTTACTGTAGGAAATCCATTTTAGGTTTGATGGAAGTGTCCGTAAATGGTAAAGAAAGTCAGGTAAATCTACGGAAATATCTGTTATAGGGTTTACGGAATTGTCCGTACAATAACGCAAAAATTTACGGAAAAAACGGAATTTTCCATTTTAGGTTTGACGGAAATGTCCGTCAATGGTACAGAAAAACTCATATAAATCTACGGAAATATCCGTTTTAAGGTTTACGGAAGTGCCCGTACAATAACGGAAAAAGTGCTGGTAATTAATTACCAGCACTTTTTCCGTTTTTTAACAGAACTTTTTTTAACAGTGCAGCTTAATGCTTGTCCTTGAACACCAGTGTAATTTTGTAGTCGATCTAAGAGTATTGTGTGATCTATAGTGTCGAACGCAGCGCTAAGATCGAGTAAAACTAGTACTGAGATACAGCCTTGGTCAGAAGCTAAAAGTAAATCATTTATGATTCTAGCAAGTGCAGTTTCAGTGCTATGATGTGGCCTGAATCCAGACTGAAACTTTTCATAGATGTCGTTTTCTTGCAAGAAAGAGCCGAGTTGAGCGAACACAACTTTTTCTAATATTTTAGACATAAATGTAAGATTTGAAATGGGTCTGTAGTTTGCTAGGTTATTTGGGTCTAATTGTGGTTTCTTAATAAGAGGTTTTATAACTGCCAGCTTGAATGTTCTTGGAACATGACCTAAAGATAAAGACGAGTCAATGATATTGAGAAGAGGTTCTTCCACTATAGGTAACACTACTTTCAATAGTTTAGTTGGTATAGGATCTAATAAGCATGTTGTTGTTTTAGATGAAGCGATAAGTTTATTTAACTCTTTTTGTTCTATGGTCGTAAAGCATTGTAATTGTTCTCGCGGGGTTAAAATTGCGGCTGAATTATAAGGCGCGAGCAAAGATTGAGCGTTTACGATTGTGGTTCTGATGCTTTCAATTTTCTCGGTGAAGAAGTTCATGAATTCATTACTACTAAACTGTAAAGAGGTATTTTGTTCAGGCGACGTCTGTTTATTTGTTAGTCTAGCCACGGTATTAAATAAAAACCTTGGATTATTTCGGTTGTTTTCTAATAGTTTGCGGAGATGCTCAGCCCTGGCCGTTTTAAGGGCCTTTTTATAACGTGACATACTGTCTTTCCACTGTAAGACTGGGAAACTGGTTGAAGATGGAAATTAATATTTGGCCTTGTAAGAACTGGTTGGAGACACTGTCTTGACCACATGGTCTATTGAAACAAAGGAACTTGCTGAAATAGCATTCGACCTCCCCCTCACGCAGTCTCACCTGATTTACATTTCACCCAGTAACAGCTAAAACTCACATAAGAATATATATATGGTTTAATGTGAATGATTATCATTGAGTATTGTGTTTAGTATCATTTAAACTGTCGCAGGGTAAGTGATACATATGTCTCATTTCCAAATAAGTAAAACAAAGGTAATAAGGTTTTTAAGAGTTTTTAGATAACATACACACAAAGGAGGGTGGATGGGTAAACCCTCCTGCTCTCAGAAGGTGTGAACTCAATGCTAATTTCCACTGTTAGCAAATGGTAACATGTAAATCAACTTCTGCCCCCAGTAAGTCTGGGGGGGTGACTAAATTTCCACTGTGAACACAGGTTTACATATGAAATGAGTTCTGGGTATATAAGCAAATGCAGCTAGAAGTCGTGGCTTTTTCTGTATTTCAGATAGCCCGTGAGGTTTAGCTCATGTAGTTCATGTTGGGTTTGCATCTATTTCTCTAATCCTAAAACATTTGATGATTTGCATTGATTATCTTTCAATTGATTATGGAATTGTTAAAATACATTTACCTGACATAATAAATTGTTATATTTGATTATTCTAACAGACTTTGACTTTATTTTCATTGGAGTTAAAAGGAATAGTCAAACATTAACGTATATTTAATGATGCACAGATATCATTAAAACACTTTCATTCTATGGAGTCAGATGAAACGAGTTAATACATAAGATAAAAAGTATATTATATTTAATTAAAAAATCCTTTTGCCATTGGAAGAGACGGAACGCGCGTTGAGACCTTCACCGCTAATTTGAATGCCGCCCTTGGATCGAATTAGCAGGACTTACACCACGCAAATCTAAAGACCTCTAAATTAGTTTTTTTCCATTTACGCTCTAAATTACGGGTCTCTCTCTTTAAAACATACGTAGTATTATTGTACCATGGTGCTATACTTTTTTCTCTGACCTTTTTCAATCTAATGGGTGCAACAGTATCCAATGTTCTAGAGAGAGTGGAGCTCATAGTGCTAGTTAATTCGTCTAATTCATCTGTTTGTTTGGGTTCGGGCAGCAGCTGAGTCAGATCAGATAAGCTATTTGAGAAATGATCTACGGTGGATGGAAGGATTGTTCTGCCTGGTCGATAACGCGGCGCAGCATGACATATTATAGGAGTGCGTAATATACAAGTTACCATGTAGTGGTCAGTGACATCATCACTTTGTGGAATGATATCTATATCGGTTGGATCGGTTCCGTATGATATAATTAAATCGAGTATATGATTAAGACGATGAGTTGGTCCGGTGACGTTTTGCTTGACTCCGAAGGAGTTTAATAAATCTGTGAACGCAGCCCCTAACGCATCATTTGAATTATCTACGTGTATGTGAAAATCTCCAACAATTAATGCTTTATCGACCTTGACCAATAGATCTGATAGAACGTCTGCAAACTCTTTTAGGAAATCGGTGTAAGGCCCTGGAGGTCTATTTACGGTAGCCAATGCTAGAGATAATAGGGATTTTTTTCTTACATCTATGAGCGTAACATTTAACACAAGTACTTCAAATGAATTAAACCTGTGACGAGTTTTCTGAGTAACATTAAGGATATCTCTATAGATTGTTGCAACACCGCCGCCACGACCGATCAGACGGGGCTCATGCTTATAACAGTATCCTGGTGGAGTAGACTCATTTAGACCGAAATAATCATTTGGTTTAAGCCAGGTTTCAGTAAGACACAGAACATCGAAATTATTATCTGTGACCATTTCATTTACAATAACCGCCTTAGGTGTGAGCGATCTAATGTTTAGAAGACCTAGCTTTAGGAATTGTTTTTGTTCATAACTCACCAGCACAAAGGGAGAGCGGTTCTTTAACTCTGGTGTAATTGGTTTTAAGTTCCTCTAGTTCTCTCATAACTTGAAGAAAATGGGAAGAATAAAGTTAGTTTTAAGCTGCAGATTAAGAAATCATTCTTGAACACTATATTTATTTTCTTTGGTCATCAAGCTGTGCATCATTGTATTGTGAGATATTTAAGTCCCATGAAAATGTTAGCCTTCTTGTTTTTTCTTTAATTCAGATGGCAATACGCTTGCCGATTTAAAATCAGCTCAAGAGATGAACAGCACAAGTGAGAAAGTGTTAATATTTCATAAACATTACTGCACAAACATGTTTCAGTAACAGTATAGTGTTGTTCACTGAACTGTCCATGTGAGTAACTTTATTCTTCCCATTTTCTTCAAGTTATGAGAGAACTAGAGGAACTTAAAACCAATTACACCAGAGTTAAAGAACCGCTCTCCCTTTGTGCTGGTGAGTTGGCTTGTGTTTGGCATTTTTTATAACATTGTTTTGTTGATTCAGCATCACATTTTGTCTAAACTAGTGTATGCAAACTGACAAAAGTTACAATAACAGTTCATCAAACTCATTCTCTATTGCTGCTGCACAGAACATTTGTCTCTCTCCTTTACTTTTTAAAGTGCAAGGAAAGCACAATGAACTATAGTTTGATTAGCTTCAAGACACTTATGATATAAATAATGAAATGTTTAATTGTCTTTTTTAATTCATTCCTCACAGCTCAGTCTTGTGATTTCTCTGTGAATGGCCGGTTAGCTTGTCGTGGAAAGCTGTATTTATTCAGCTCTGATGAACTGAAGTGGTCGAGCAGTCGAGATGTCTGTGTTTCAAAAGGAGCCGATCTGGTGACCATAACCAGCCAATCAGAACAGGCAAGTCAGATCAACTATTATATAATTGATATTAGATGTAAGCAAAATTAACACAAAGATTACACAGCAATGCATCTTGAACCCTGCAAAATGCTTAAAGGGATAGTTCACCCAAAAATGTAAATTAGCCCATGATTTACTCACCCTGAAGCCATGGTGTATATGACATTCTTCTTTCAGACGAATACAATCAGAGTTATATTAAAAATGTCCTGGCTCAAGCTTCATAATGGCAGTGAATGGCTGTATATCTTTGGAAGTTCATTAAAGCGCATCTATTCATTGTTAAAGTGCTCCACGCGTCTACGAGGGTTAATAAAGGTCTTCTGAAGTGAAGCGATGCGTTCATGTAAGAAAAATATCCATATTTAAAACTTTATCGACTAAAATAACGCTTCCGACAGACGGCCGTATGCATCGATTTAGGCCAAAAGAGTAACACTTGAACTTGAACACTTGAACAACATAATGATGGCAATTGATTCTCACGTTTCAAACAAACAGGGCTGGGCAACCGCGTTCGTCATTACGCTGTCCGCCAAGTTCAGTTGTGCATCACTTCAGAAGGCCTTTATTAAGCCCCGGAGACGCGTGGAGCACTTTAATCATGAATAGATGCGCTTTAATGGACTTCCAAAGTCAAACAGTCATTCACTGCCATTATTAGGCTTAGGACGTTTTTAATATAACTCCGATTGTATTCGTCTGAAAGAAGAATGTCATATACACCATGGCTTCAGGGTGAGTATCATGGGCTAATTTTCGTTTTTGGGTGAACTATCCCTTTAGCATTGCCTAATTTGAAAAAAATTCCATCATGTACAGTTTTGGGGGAAATATAAGATAAATAAAAAATAAGTACTCAAAATGTATAATTGAACTCAAAATCTGCATAGAAGATAAAATGCTCAAATTCTCAATTTAATGTCAATGTCAAAGAACTTTACATAAACATAAGCTGTTCTTTGTCACTGTTTGGATATTGTAAAATACAGAAATCTGAAGTGTAGCAGAAATCATCTGTGTATTGTTTGCATTTTTTCTTTCACTGGCCATAATTCTGACCTTGAAATCAGGATTAGGCATGAAATAATGTCATAAATGTGGAAATCGGCTGAGAACTGAACAAATAATTGTAACCTTGCTCAGAGGAAGATTAATCATGTCTGTGTGGCAGTTTTTCTGGTGATTAAGGGATAATACAAGACTTCTTCACCTTACATATGGTTGTTGAAAGCAATAATGCTACAATATTTTGTAATAAAATGTGATGTGCTAATGCAAAACCACAAGTGACTGAACCTGGACTGAACACATCATGGCCAAAACCACCCACTGTTTCCTGCACTGTATTCATCTGAGGTGTTACACGAGATTGTTAACGTCCCGGGTTACGTATGTAACCCTAGTTCCCCCGAAGGGACGGACGCTGCGTGTAATCGCAGTGGGAACGCCCTCCAGCGTGACGCGTCTGAAGCATGAATGAAATCAGTCAATGGGGAGAATGAGCGTACGGCGAGTGACGTTATCGACCAGGAAGCTATAAATATCCCCTGAGCACACAATACGCCAGCTTAAAAGTTACTGAAGCAAGCGACCCAAGGGGATGCCGAGAGTATGGCAGGACACACAGCGTCCGTCCCTTCGGGGAACTAGGGTTACATACGTAACCCGGCACGTTCCCCTTCAGGGACTACCGCTGCGTGTAATCGCAGTGGGAACGCAATACCCACATCCCCATACGACCAAATCCCCGCCGTGTGTCATTCGGAGACACAAACCGACGAGAGAACCTGAGCCCCGGGAGTGGAGCTAAGATCAAGGGAATAAAAACTGACGAAAGTGTGCTGTGAGGACCAGCCTGCCGCATCACAAACGTCCTGAAGAGAAGCCCCTGAAAGAAGAGCTGTAGAAGCAGCCATACTCCTGGTGGAATGAGCCCTTACAGCCAAAGGTGAAGGCTGATGGGCCGACCCGTAAGCAAGCGAGATGGCCTCGACCACCCACTTGCTCATCCTTTGCTTAGATGCAGGACACCCATTCTTAGGTGAACCAAAACAGAAGAACAGTTTTTCCGATCTCCTCCACAGGGCAGCTCTGTGGACATAAGCACCTAAAGCCCTAACTGGGCACAGCAAATTAAGTTTCTCCTGGACTGACGTCAGAAAAGGCGGAGGACAGAAAGCCTGCAGAACTATAGGTCTAACAAAAGTAGTTGGTACCTTAGGAACATAACCTGGTCTGGGACAGAGAAAAGCCTTAACCATACCAGGAGCAAATTCCAGGCACGAGGGAGCCACCGACAGTGCTTGAATATCTCCAATTCTTTTTAGAGATGAGATAGCGAGAAGTTAGAGTAAGAAACTTTTCCGAAACTTCCTCGATGGGCTCGAAAGGAGCAAGGGAGAGACCTTCTAAGACGATGGCCAGATCCCAAGCTGGTACCCTCATGTGAACTCCAGGCCTCAGTCTCAAGGTGCCACGAAGGAAGCGAGATAAGTGGGTGTTTCCCGAGGGAACCTCCACTTGAAGGGGTGTGGTAAGCAGCTAAGGCCGCCACATACACCTTCAGTGTGGAGTGGGATAACCCTGTGGAGAGACGGTCCTGCAGGAAATCCAGCACTGTACCGACCGGGCAGTTAACTAGGTCCTGTTGGCGCTCTCCGCACCAAGAGGTGAAAAGTTTCCACCTCGCGGCATATAACTTCCTCGTGGAGGGAGCTCTGGATTAGAGGATGGTCTCAACGACCTCAGCCGAGAGACCAGAATCTATGAGCTGGGCCCCCTCAGAGGCCAAGCCCATAGCCTCCATAGCTCTGGGCGGGGGTGATTTTTTTAGGATCGACCCGCTCGCCTGAGAGAGCAGATCTCTCCTGATCGGTGTCTCCAGGGGAGAGCCGTCGAGGAGAGTCACTAGGTCCGCAAACCATACTCGGGCCGGCCAGAACGGGGCTATTAGCAGGAGACTGAGCACGTCCCGGCGAACCCTCTCCAGAACTCCCGGGAGCAGAGCGATCTGGGGGAAAGCGTACAGACGTGACCTCGGCCACGGATGTACCATCGCATCCAACCCCAGCGGGGCTGGATGGCTGAGAGAGAACCACAGCGGGCAGTGTGATGTTTCTCGAGAAGCAAATAGGTCTACCTCGGCACGACCGAAATGTTTCCATAGGAGTTCCACCACCTCGGGGTGAAGACTCCATTCCCCAGGCCTCGGCCCCTGTCTTGACAGGATGTCTGCCCCCTGATTAAATACCCCGGTAGATAAAAAGCTCTCAGAGAAAGAATTTTCCCCTGGGACCATAGAAGGATCTGACGTGCCAGTTTGTAAAGTGGGCGAGAACACAGACCCCCCTGGTGGTTGATATAAGAAACACCGATGTGTTGTCTGTCCGGACAAGAACATGGTGGCCCCTTAGGTCTGGGAGGAAGTGTTTCAGAGCCTGAAACACCCCCAACATCTCTAGGCAGTTTATGTGCCACAGACGATGATGGTCCTCCCACAGACCCTGAGCCGGGCGACCATTCATGATCGCCCCCCAACCCGTGAGAGAGGCATCTGTCGTTAGCATAACGCGACGACAAGGAGCTCCTAACACAGGGCCTTGGGACAGAAACCAAGGATACAGAAACCTAACAGTCTCTGGAACTGTTTTACAGTGGGTGACTGGCCTAGCTTGACCTGATCTACTGGGGCGAGAATCAAAGCAATACGAGCAGGTGACAATCGTGCCTGCATCGTCGTTGAATCCCACACTACACCTAGAAAAGTGATTCTCTGTAATGGAGAAAGAACACTCTTTTTGGCGTTGAGCCTCAGCCCCAGTCTCTTGATATGAGCAAGAACGACATCTCGGTGCCGAACCGCCCGTTGTTCCGATTGAGCTAAAATCAAGCAATCATCTATATAATTCAGAATGCGGATGCCCTGTAACCTCAGCGGGGCTATAGCAGCATCCATACACTTCGTGAATGTTCGGGGGGACAGTGCTAGGCGAACGGAAGAACCCGATATTGGTACGCTTCGCCCCCGAAAGCGTACCTCAGGAACTTCCTGTGTTGAGGGAGGATAGATACATGGAAGTAAGTGTCCTTTAGATCTATCGTGACAAACCAGTCCTCGGATCTGATTTGAATATCCCGGGTGACAGACACAGCGCCCTGTAACGTACTGGCAGGGAACAGCTGGTCTGGGCACTCCACAACCCTCCTTGGAGGGGGCGAGCGTCCCTCGGGAAATCGCTCGCCGAGTCTCTCTACGCCCTGTGAAGGCAGGGTTAGTAGAGCAGACCCCTTAGGGCATCGGAAAAGACAGGGCACCGTGTTTTTGTGCAGTGAACTCAAGTCTTTCACGATGGGGACCACCCTCAGAGTCCTGACGTTCAGTACGTCAGGATTTTTTTCCCCGACGCGGCCTTCTTGGCGATAACGACTGTCCTCAGATCAGCCCTACCGCGGGAAGGTCGCGCCGGAGAGCGCCCCGCCTCGTCCCTCCAGTTTCTCTGCGGGGGGGGCACAAGACGCGACACTTCGTTTCTATTGTGCTCTTTTTGAGGTACTCGGCGACTGGGACTGCCCTCCCTCAGCAGCCCCAGCGACACGCACTTTAAGGGGCATAAATTTCTGAAAAGCAGCCGCCTGTTTCTTCTCTTCCTGGAACCTCTCCGTGACAGAAAGAAGAGCGTCACCAAAGAGGCCCATAGGCGAAACTGGAGCATTTAAAAGGGGAGTCTTATCTTTTTCCTTCATAGAGGTCTGACTCAACCACAAGTGTCTCTCTGTGGCCACCATGGCTGCCATAGACCGGCCGATAGATTTAGCTGTCTCCCTGGTAGCCCAGAGAGTGAGATCAGCAGGCTCATCAATCATTTCAACAGAAAATTTCCCCCCCTTCACACGCATCTTTAAGCAGGTCAGCCTGATAAGCCTGCATAATGGCCATAGTGTGTAGACATGCAGCCGCCTGACCCGCCACAGAGTAAGCCTTCCCCACTAACACAGAAGTATTTTTTAGTGGTTTAGCGGGCAGAGCCGGTGCTTTAAGTGAAGATGATGAAGCTGGAGAGAGATAGCTCGCGAGCGTCTCCTCCGCCTCCGGCATCGTCATATAACCAGCAGATTTAGCACCAACAATGTTACCAAAAGCATTGGACTGATTTGTGTAAATTCTGCTTGAAACCGGTCTAACCCAGGTCTTTGAAACCTCAGCATGAAAATCTGGGAAGAACGGTAAGCACCGGCGAGAAGGTTGAGGTCGTGCAGACAGAAGATCATCTAGTTTACTTTTATTACTAGACTCCTGTCTATCAGCTGGCCACTCGATACTGAGCTTTGCTTTTTAACAGCCCGAGATAACACATCCATCAAACCTTCTTCATTTGCAGTATAATGTGACAAACTAGTTTCCTCTGATGCAAAACTTTCGACATCCAGCTCCTCAGAACTGGATAATCTTAATTCAACATCATCATGTGCCTCCACCCGGGCAGAAGTAACCGCCGCAGCGCGTGCTTCAAGAGCCGGGTGAGAGGCACTAGATCTCGCCGGAGATAGCTGAGAAAGGGCGGAGCCCGTCTCAACGTCGCCAGTGAGATCCATCTGCGAGCCCCAAGACAAGCGCCGCCGCTCTGCCTCAGCAGAAGCGGGACCCGAGCTTCGGGGTGTTCGCAGCAAACCACTCTCCTCAAAGAGCGATCGCCGTGAGCGCAGAGTTCTCAAGGGAAAACGCTCGCAATGCTGACAATCGACTCCCTCGAGAGCCGACTGGGCATGCTGCACTCCCAAACAAGCCACACAAAGCTCGTGTGAATCCCCACCCGTGATGTATCGTGTACAGGGGGGAACACACTTCCTATACTGCTCGCTCCTATTGGTTTTTTTAATATATAATATATATATATATGTATATAGTGATAAACTCCTGTCTAAAACAGACAAACACAATCGATAGGTTTCAGACACACACAGAGCTTGCTGAAGTAACAAAAGCTGGCGCATTGTGTGCTCAGGGGATATTTATAGCTTCCTGGACGATGACGTCACTCGCCGTACGCTCATTCTCTCCATTGACTGATTTCATTCATGCTTCAGACGCATCACGCTGGAGGGCGTTCCCACTGCGATTACACGCAGCGGTAGTCCCTGAAGGGGAACCCAAGTTGTGTGAAGTGTTTTCGGCTTGAGTTTGGCATCTGAGTTATATGTAATGCAGTGGTGTAGTCTAGTTTTTTGTAGTGAGTATACTGTGATATTATCACAGTAATGAAATATCACAGTAATGAAATACCCCTCCCCCCCCCCGTGTGAAAACTTGTGTGATATTCCTTTAAAATTATGTTTTAATAGATTTGATTATTATTATTATTTTAAAAAGTAGGCTACATCTTACTATGCAATTTCTTTAATAATTCCTTCGAGTTACTTTCTTTCTCTCTACAAACTTTTATTATGGTGGGTTGTAAATTAAAGACATTTGAGCTTCTGTGTGTTTTAATAAACTATTATTATTATTATTATTAGGCCTACTTGAAGTATACTCTACTGTGCAATAGTAATATATTTCTGTTATATTTTCTTCGTTATACAAAACTTTTATTTTGACAGGTTGTCATGAAGACTTTAAAGTTTGTGAGTGTATATGATACGAATGAATGACGATAGTTTTATCAAATGAAATGGTAAAATTCTTGTGAAGTGACTCTCATAAAAGGTCTACGATGAAGTTCAAATGTGTGCATGTCCTCCTCATAGACGCTGAAAACACCATGAGTGTGACGCGCGCTTCAGTGTGTAGCTAGTAGAGCACACATTGAGCGCTCATTCACAGAAACACGCAGAACATGCAGAGTTTATTTATATAGCAGTCTTTTTGAGCTTTACACACTAGTACACTAGTTTACACACTAGTACATATCGAGATTTGATTCGTTGTACATCCCTACTTTTGATTTATTCTTTCAAAAATGGCCAAATTGCGTGACGTTCCGCTTTACAGTAGGCTAAGTTACATGTGACTGGATTCCGCGATTCGATCCGCTGCGCAAACACAGACGGCGGGGTGAATTTATGAATGAAAGTTCTGTCACAAAACGATGTTGTTACGAATACTCGCGCTTTTTTAAGTGGGTATACGGAGATCCTTGGCCTTTCCTAGTGGGTATACGGAAATCCTTGACATTTTCTAGTGGGTATACGGCGTATACCTGCGTATCACGTAGACTACACCACTGATGTAATGAGATAAAACATGACCAAACCAAATGTTCTCTTTTAGGATTTTCTGGTGTCTAAAATTAAAGAGACGCACTGGATTGGTCTCAATGATCTGGACACTGACACTGGGTTTGGGTGAATAACCAAACTCTCACTGACACTGGAGTACAGTAAGAACTCTACATGTGTTACATCATAAAATGATAATCAATGTAGTTTTAATTGACAAGTTGAGAACCAACAACAACAAAAATGCATAAAAACAATCATCCAGGAACTAAGGCGATGACCTTAACTGCAGGTGTTTTATAAAATGATTGCAGGAAAGAAATATGTGTCTATACCCAGAATGCTTGTGTGTTAAAGGTTGTGGTTCACTGGGGGGCCGAGAGAACCTGATAACTGGAGAGCAATTTTAAATCTTGGTTTGATGCTTATTGTAAAAAAAAAAGAAAAAGTTTATTTGTGAAAAGAAATGTTAATTTACCTCCATCAGTGGAACTAAGTAATGAGATCTATTTTAATTTTGCATATTCACATTAAACTAGAGATAGCTCTTTTGGATTTGCTTGCTCATATCAACACAGTTTTGTGTCTAAAATAACAGCAACAATTGAATAACTATAAGGCTTGTGTGCTATTGCTAAATGAAAACTGTCAATTTAATGTGCGCTACACTTTCGAGCACATATTATAGGTTTGTAAATTATTACTGTAAATATTAGGTCGACATGAAAAATGAAACCATTTTTACTTCCATAACACAGCATTCTGAGTGAAACTGAGAGGCAAGAATTTTTGCAATATTTGCAGTACAATATATAAAATAAAGCAGAAGTTAAATGCAGAGAAGGAAATTATAGGATATTATAGTTCAGTAGATTATGATTGTGGTTTAGTTCCCTTTCGTCCTGGGAACTCCGACGTGTCGTCGGGGAGTTCCCTGACGAATTGGGATCACGCTAGGGAGACCAATTGCCTTCGAGTGAATTAAAACGAGGCAATGAAAATTGGCATGCAAGATTTGCATTCCGCGACCCGCCTACCAGCGCGGGTATAAAAGGCGGAAGTAAACATTGCGCAATGCTTTTAGCTTCGGAGACGACCGATTGTGTCCTCTCTGAGTGAGTGAGCTTTAAGATTGTATTTTTCTTACGACTACGAGTCTGCTGTTTCAGGAGGGGATCTCTCTGTGTTGGTGAGATGGCGTTTCTCGCCTGCCTCTATGAGGTGAGTCCCTTTACTTATTTCCCGATCTAGTTTCTCTTCTGGTGCACCAGAAGAGGGCTGCTTTGGCGAATACCATTGGTGATCTGAGGGTTTCAGTGAGCACGTACCACTCACTCCTCTAGCGCATCGCAAACATGCTGAGACTGTGTTCGTGGGTGGTTTATGCTTTCTTATGAGAGCATCAGTGCTTTAAGTGGCCCAAAAGAGGTGGCGGTACTCTATTATTATTTATTTATTTTCCCCTGAGGTAACAACAACTATATTGAAGGGGGTTTATATAAACAGCAGTCAACAGACGACCTTATAAAAAATAATAAATCCTTTAGTTTGTGGATTTGCTTTAGCTAGAAAGAGCTACTGAACATAAATAAAATGTGCAAAATGGTATTGAAAAAATACCCTTAGAAAGAGCTACAGTAGAAAGAGCTACTGAACATAAATAAAATGTACGAAATGTGGATATGAATCCAACTGGAAAAACTTGTGAAAAGATATATTTTGATTAGTAAAATAGCAAATAGCATATAGTGAAGCTCTATAGCCATCTAGTGATTAAGTGATTTTTATTTTATTTTAAAACTGCATTTTCCAAAAAATGGCCAAAAATCTTACATTAAACCGTGTAAAATTATCCATGTTATCGCCATGAATGAAAGTTAGAAATCTGGGTCTTTTATAAAGTGAATTTGACATAAAATGCTGGGGTTTTTTTTGTAAAAAGCCTATTTAAATAAATATTAATTTATAGAAATTTAAAAGATATCATAAATCCTCCCAAAACTGCACAGATGTTGAGTAAAAACATTAATTAACAGAGTAAAATTACATTTGTAAAAAAAAAAAAAAACTTTTATTCTGAGCTTCGGTGCCGGAAGTAAATTTCCCATTCATTTCTCCCATTGACGTTTTGGAAAAACCGTATCTAAAGAGTTTTAGAGCATGTCTGAGGATAACCAGCTACGGCTGCACTCATAAGCATACAACATATCATTTCGAGTGAAAAAACGGAGAGAAAATCCAAATAAAATCAAAGGTACAAGACTGTGTACATATTTTCATTTCCGAGCGAAGGAACTACTCATCCCATAAACCACCGCGCCTCACTGAAGTTGACTGAAGCCACAACCGCGAAAGAGCCTTTTGAGCGACTTCCAAATCTGACGACGGCCACGCGAACTTTTTCCTCCAGTGAATTTTATATGGTGAATGTGCAGGGAAACACCTTTTCTGATTTAATGAAGCTTATATGTAAAACACATTGAGCATCTGGCTCGCTCATAGGCTGTACTGCGCCAACTGCACATCCAATGGCGCGGGCGCCTCTGACGTGCGACCAATGAGCTAGCCCTACGTCATTACACGATCTTCAGTCTTCACGGACCTTCGCGGGGTTTAACCAGACAGGTACACGGCACGCACTGTGATGCTCTATTTGTATTTTAACCGAGCAGCTAGCACTGACAGCGGCAAAAGCGACGCATGCGCTTTTCACTTGTAAAACTCAAGGGTGTATGGGTAATGTAGTCTCTGCTCTCGGTGGGACGAATTAGGAGGCGTGCATTGTAAAGGGAGCTCTGAAAAGCGGCAGCGCAGCCAAAGGATTAAAACAGATGTGCAAATGAGCGTACCGGTACGCTAAAAGCACGTTCTGGGCGCACGGAGAGGTGGCGGTACGCTCAAGAGCTATATTTGGAAGTGGCGGTACTGAGTACCGGTGCGTACCGGCCCACTTAAAGCACTGGAGAGCATGACCACGTCGGCACGTTGTTCGCCTGCCTGAAGGCTTGAGCGCCCAGCATCGAAGCGATGGCCACGTTCACTATCTTGCATGCCTGGTTGACGGCCATGATCACGGTTTCACATGCCTAATCAGTGTGTTGAGACTGTGTTCGTGGGTGGTTCATGTTCTCTCAGGAGTGCATGACCACGTCGGCACGTTGTTCGTCTCCCCTTTCTCGCAAAGGCTTGAGCCGCTCAGCGTGCCGTGTGCCGTTGAGGCTTTCGGATGGGTTTCTGGTCCTTCTCATGAGGGACCAAGCATTTCATTCGGGGCCCCAGGGAGGACAGATGTCGATCGCTACATCGGAGAGAGGGCTGTTATACTCTGAAAATGATGCTGAGTTCCTACTATAATGGTGCGTTCTCATGCTAGAAGATTCAGACTTAACAGACACACTTTCCTGGGCTGTTCTAAAGTGCCTGGGTGTGTGTGAAGAATTTTGGCAGTATGGCAGCATTTTGGTGCCAGTATGGCAAGCCAAACATGCCTAAATCTGCAGAAGTTTTTCCTCTCTCACTACCACTGCACGTGCGTAGTTCTAATTCGGGGTTGAGCTGTGCTTAGTGACTGACCGTGATTAGTCACAGCGCTGGCCCTCGGTTAGACGATGTCCACACTGGTGGTCCAGAAGCACCTCAAAACCAGCCCGCTCGGAGTTTGTTTTCCCCCAGCAAAGGGAAGGGAAACAACCCTGAGAGGAGCGACCCAGAGTATGTGACGATCTGCTCTTTGGGAGTGCATGTCATCACCACTCCTTCCCCCGGGGGAGGGCCGGGTGGAGAATTTCGTTTCTGTTCCGCCGCTGGTTATCCTGTAATCAGCGGTACCCAAAGTTTGAGCAGTCCACTTCCTCTGAGTCGTTCACGGGCCCCAGCGCTCAAATGGCAGTGAGGGCTACGGCCTTGTCACTCTCGTCTCTTGCTGGGTGAGGGGAAACCAGGACTCGATGCCCCCGGGCCTCGTTCCTCGTTTCCCCTCACGGTCGAGACTGGCAGTATAATAAGACCAGTTTCCTCCGTCCGAGAGGGTCAGAATTCCACCCCCGAGCTGCACCACTCCCGTTCCCCTCTCCCCAGCTTGCAGATAGCAGTGACGCAGCCTCGGCTGCGTCGCTCCGGTCTGCAGCTGGGCCCGGAGGCGCAGAGACCAGGACACGAGGAGTCAGGGCCTCGTTCTTCGTCTCTCCCCCTCCCTTCGCCACCGGGCAGCCCGCAGTAGAATGCCCACGGGACTTCTCTGTCGTCTACTCTCAGGTGGAAGCAGGTTGGTGTCAAGTTAAAACGCCCAGACCTCGCTCTTGGTCGCTACAATGCCACCAGAGCCAGGTCCCTGCCTTCCACCTCGCTGCCCCTCCGCGGGTACGCCGGTGGTTCGGGTGGGTTTGTTGAGACCGTATCTGGAAGCCTGGCTAAAAAAAAAAAAAAAAAAAAAAATAAATAAAAAAAACGCTTCCGGGTCCGTCCCGATGGCTCATCCGCACCATTCGGTTCGGCTATGCAATTTAGTTTGCACGCCGGCCTCCCAAGTTAAGGGGCGTCCACTTCACCCGTGTGCGGTCAGTGGATGCCCCTGTCTTGCGGAAAGATCTGCGTCCTGCTGGCGAAGGACGCGATCGAGCCGGTCCCTCCTGCCGAGATGAGGTCCGGGTTTTACAGCCCCTACTTCATTGTACCCAACAAAGGCGGTGGATTACGGCCAATCCTGGACCTGCGAGTTTTGAATCGGGCCCTGCACACACTCCCGTTCAAAATGCTCACGCAGAAGCGCATTTTCGAATGCATCCGTCCCCAGGATTGGTTTGCAGCGATTGACCTGAAGGACACGTACTTTCACGTCTCGACACAGACCGTTTCTACGGTTTGCGTTCGAGGGTCGAGCAAGTCAGTACAAAGTCCTACCCTTTGGGCTGGCCCTGTCGCCCCGCGTCTTCATGAAAGTCGCGGAGGCAGCCATTGTTCCCATGAGAGAACAAGGCGTTCGCATTCTCAACTATCTCGACGACTGGCTCATTCTAGCTCACTCGCGAGATGTGTTGTGCGATCACAGGGACATGGTGCTTCGGCACCTCAGCCGGTTGGGACTTCATATCAACTGGGACAAGAGCAAACTCTGCCCCGTGCAGAGGATCTCTTATCTCGGTATGGAACTGGACTCTGTCGACTGGACTGCACGCCTCATGGAGGAACGCGTCCAGTCAGTGCTCACCTGCCTCAGGTCCTTTCGAGGCAGGACAGCGGTTCCACTGAAACAGTTTCAGAGGCTCCTGGGGCATATGGCAGCCGCAGTAACGCCGCTCAGCCTGTTACATATGAGACCGCTTCAGCACTGGCTTCACGATCGAGTCCCGAGGTGGGCGTGGCAGAGCAGCACATTCCGGGTCAAAGTGACCCCGCACTGTCGCCAAACCTTCTCCCCATGGTCGGATCCTGCATTTCTTCGGGCTGGAGTGCCCTTAGTCCAGGTTTCCAGGCATGCTGTGGTTTTTACAGATGCTTCTGCCATGGGGTGGAGGGCCCACGTACAAAGGGCATGCAGTCTCGGGTCTGTGGACGGGCCCCAGCTGCATTGGCACATCAACTGCCTAGAGTTGCAAGCAGTACACTTAGCCTTGTGTCGCCTCAAGGGGCTTCTCAAACACAAGCACGTACTGGTCCGTACGGACAACACTGCGACTGTTGCGTACATCAACCGACAAGGTGGTCTACGCTCCCGTCGTATGTCGTGACTCGCCTCCCACCTCCTCCTATTGAGTCAGAAGCATCTGAGGTCGCTTCGTGCCACTCATGTCCCAGGGGAGCTCAACCGTGTGGCAGACAAGCTCACGGCTGCCTCCCCTGCCAGGAGAATGGCGACTCCATCCCCAGGCGGTTCAGCTGATTTGGAGTGTCTTCGGAGTCGCACAGGTAAACCTGTTTGCCTCTCCAGACACGTCCTATTGCCAGTGGTTTTAGTCCCTGACCGAGGGTACCCTCGGCATGGACGCCCTGGCTCTCAGCTGGCCCCGGGACCTGCGCAATTATGTGTTTCCCCCAGTGAGCCTTCTTGCACATACCCTGTGCAAGGTCAGGGAGGACGAGGAGCAGGTCCTTCTAGTGGCGCTGTATTGGCCCACCAGGACTTGGTTCACGGAACTCATGCTCCTCACGACAGCCCCTCCTTGGCCGATTCCTCTGAGGAAGGACCTCCTTTCTCAGAGACGGGGCACTCTATGGCACCCGCGTCCAGACCTCTGGAAACTCCATGTCTGGTCCCTGGACGGGACGCGGAGGTTCTAGGTGATCTACCACAGGCAGTGGTAAACACCATCACTTCTGCTAGAGCCCCCTCTACGAGGCGCCTCTATGCGTTGAAGTGGAACCTATTCGTCGAGTGGTGTTCCTCCCACCAGGAGGACCCCCGAACTTGCCCGATCAGAGTCGTACTTTCCTTCCTACAAGATGGGTTGTAGCGAAGGCTGTCTCCCTCCACCCTCAAAGTGTATGTTGCCGCAATAGCCACACATCACGATGTAGTAGAAGGTAAGTCCGTGGGGAAGCACGACCTGATCATCAGTTTCCTCAAGGGTGCTAGGAGGTTAAATCCACCTCGTGTTTTGCACTCTGTACCCTCTTGGGACCTAGCTCTGGTACTGAGGGCTCTTCAAAGTCCTCCCTTTGAGCCCTTGCTGACAGTGGAGCTGAATATCCTGTCCATTAAGTAGGGATGCACCGAATCCAGGATTCGGATTCGGCCGAATATTGGGCTTTTTAACGGGGTTCGGTTTCTGCCGAACCTTATTTTTTTCCACCGAACCGAACCCTAGGCTTGCACTACGCACGCTACGTCGAAGTCACCGATCAGTGAATGACATCAAAGTACCGCGTGAACGAATAGAGAGCAGACGGCTCCTTATGCTTTTGAATTGCTCTCGCGGTACTTTGATGTCATAAACTGATCTGTCTGTGCAGCGCTCAGGTTCAAGTCGAACAAGCCTGTAGTGTAACGCGTTGTGTCAGGAAGAAAAATAGGGATAGCTCATAGCTTAAGTTATTGCAGAGGCCAGACAGACTCACGGAGGCGATTGGCATCTCACAACTCGCACTTTATTTCACAATCGAACTTGTGTAACTGTCTGCCACAGCGTTACTTAACAAAATAAGGTAAAAATGAGCATCAAACAGAAATAAACTGCATGCATGTGTTCGAGGCGCACGGCACATACAATACGGACTGCAGTGCAGACAGTTTAACAGGGAGCGCGCAGTTCTTAAAGGGGCCACACCTTATTTCCACTCGTCGTTACAGCAGGTGGACCGTTCGAATGCAGTAGGCTGTGAGAAAGTGAAAATGGAACTCGTGAGCAGAAAAAGTGTTGTTTGGCAGTACTTTCAGTGAAAAGAAGGCAATTCAAGTCGAGCTATGTTCAATTTGCAATGCCGATTTGTCTCATGGTGGCAAGGACTCTAAACAATAGGCTACACAACATCGCCGCTGTTAAAATGCATAATGTTGCTTATTCTTTTTTTTTTTTTTTTACAGTTATATAAAAGTAAAAGTAGTGTTTATTATTTACAGTAATAAAATAAAATGAAAAATCCACTTTGTTTACTTCATTTATGTGTTTACTGTGTTAATGGACTGAGGATGAGAGTAGGATTCGGTATTCGGTTTCGGATTCGGCAGAATCTTAACCAGTGGATTCGGTATTCGGCCGAACCCCACAAATCTGGATTCGGTGCATCCCTACCATTAAGACAGCGCTCCTGTTGGCATTGGCCTCTTTTAAGAGGGTCGGGGATCTGCAGGCTTTTTCGGTCGACGAATCGTGCCTAGAGTTCGGGCCGGGCTTTTCTCGTGTGATATTGAGACCCCGGCTCGGATATGTGCCCAAGGTTCCTACCACTCCCTTCGTGGATCAGGTAGTGAACCTGCAAGTGCTGCCCCAGGAGGAGGCAGACCCAGCCCTAGCTTTTCTCTGTCCAGTCCGCGCCCTGCGGGTTTACATTGACAGAACGCAAAGCTTCAGGACCTTAGATCAGCTCTTTGTCTGTTCGGAGGCCAGCAGAAGGGGAAGGCCGTCTCCAAGCAGAGGTTAGCTCACTGGTTAGTGGATGCTATCACCCTAGCGTATGAAGCTACGGGTGAGCCTTGTCCTCCTAGGTTGCGTGCTCACTCTACGAGAGGTGTTGCCGCCTCCTGGGCGTTGGCTCAAGACGCCTCGCTGACAGACATTTGTAGAGCTGCGGGCTGGGTGACACCAAACACGTTCGCTAGATTCTATAGCCTACGTGTGGAACCTGTTTCCTCCCGAGTACTCGCTACGGCCAGTGGTGCGAGGGAATAGGTTGTGTCGGCTTGCTACGCCACTCCGTGCCTCAGCCGGATACGTGCGTCTTTTGCTCCGTTGGCGCCCTACGTTGGTTAGCCTCGTGAGTTCCTCCATCACCCCTCCGGTGCCAGGCGTGGCGGACCGCCGGCGCCAGGTCTACTACCTCTAAGGGAGTTGTTGTGTAGACTGGGTGTTATGTCCAGTGGTCTCTTCGGTGACCCATTACGCCACGAGCAGTCCAGCCGTGTCTTCCCCTTGACAGACTCGTTCTGTCGTCCCTGTTGAGTACGCTCCCACTACCCTTGGATGGGACTACCTCAGGGACTGCCATATGTTTCACTATCCTCCTGTGCTAGTACATATGTGTATTCCAGGCCTTCTTCAGGCATCTGGTTTCCGCAGCGTTCCCTTCCCCTTTTTTACGGGTTGGGCACGCTTTCCCAGTATTATCCAATCCACTGTGTGGGTCTTGCGGAACAGCAGTGTGACTCCCTTGCTAGCTCCCGTAAATTGTGAAACTGCTTTGGGAAGCTTAGCTGGGCGCTGGAAGGGGCCAGCACCATGGCGTTTTGTTAGGGATCCCAATTCGTCAGGGAACTCCCCGACGACACGTCGGAGTTCCCAGGACGAAAGGGAACGTCTCGGTTACGTATGTAACCCTCGTTCCCTGAGTACAGGGAACGGAGACGCGTCATCCCTTCGCCATGTTGCTGTACCTTCGCGGAGGACTGGACACCGTTCGGCTCCTCAGCGAAAAGCATTGCGCAATGTTTACTTCCGCCTTTTATACCTGCGCTGGTAGGCGGGTCGCGGAATGCAAATCTTGCATGCCAATTTTCATTGGCTCGTTTTAATTCACTCGAAGGCAATTGGTCTCCCTAGCGTGAACCCAATTCGTCAGGGAACTCCCCGACGACACGTCTCCGTTCCCTGTACACAGGGAACGAGGGTTACATACGTAACCGAGACGTTTTCTCTAGAAAAGTGTGACTAGATATTTTTTTGAGAGCTGTTTTTATGTTGACCTTATATACATATACACTGTAAAAAATAAAATCTTTAAAAAACGGTCAATGACTGTCAGCTACGGCTGCCAAATAAAAAGCGTAAAAATAAAGTAAAATATCCTAATTTAAATAAAGTGCGAAGAACTTTTACAGAAATTTTCCTTAAATGTTTTACAGAAAAACACTGTGTTGTGTGAGACACCATTTAAATTTTTTGTAAACACAGTAACATATTTACAGTTACTGTCTGTTAAATAAAGCAACATGCAGCATTTCATCAGTGTTTCTCTGCTCATGCTGGACTGAAGCACAGGCTCTACTCTTCGGTACAATGGTGACCCACAAAACAGACCATACAGAAACACTTGGGAATCCAAGAGAAAATCATATCAGATGATTTTGGTCACTTTGTAGTGACCAAAATCATCTGATCAGGCCATCATATAGTGGCCTGATTTATTGATACCCCCTGAAATCTAATGTTACTAAGTCGTTAAATATTAGTTGTTAAGTGTGCATGCCAATAATGCTGCAGAAAATCCTGCAGTGCTGTGATACTCTGAAAGATTTTATGAAGTCCTTACACAGAAAATGTTTTGACAGGATCATAGAGACTCACACAGACTTCAAGAATCAGTGTATGAATCGCAACAATGGTGACAATGAAAAACATTCAGATCAACTCTGACAAAACAAGCTACTAAAGTCACAAAAAAGCTTGGTTGATTGTCATCATTCTGTAGCCATGGTCAGATCTGCCATTTTCTTAAACCGCTGGTTTTGCATTCTTTTAATTCAGAAACTATGACAAAAGGGTCATTGGAACTGCTGATTAGATTACCGAGTCACTCACAAAGCCTCTCTGTGTAATTTGCCACACAAAGCAAATGGGGCTTGGATTTGATTGAATTACTGACTGGAATCAGAATCACGTGGAAGAACCCCTCCGAAGGTGACAAGACGAACATTGTCCATTCAGATAAGCGCACACACGTGGAATCCCCCTTTGGGGTTTTTCGCTTACACCCACAGAAGAGAATTGTGAGATTAGACAACTGGCCATTGTAGCCGTTGTTAAACTCATCAAATTCGAAGCACCCACGCTCACACGGGACTGGTCGCGAGTTCACGACCCCCCCCCCCCGTCACCATCGGTCAATGAACTCTGAACATACATACATACACACCCATTTACACACACGAAATACTCTGAACACATGGGATCAAAAATCCCCTTTTGTAAATGTATAATGTTTTGTGGTTGTGTTTTCATGATTCCCTTGTTACCAAAAATGCATAACTGTAAGTTTATAATATGTAATCAGACTTGATATGTGTTTAATCACGAAAATCATGTATCGAAATCTTACTAACGTATAACTCTATCGTGCGCGATATCGTTGTAATCAGAATAACCAAAGAAGATTGAATCAGCAACTCAAAATTTAATATGATGCATGATTTTATTAATACCTAGTTTAAGAAGTATAGTGTTACTAAGTCTTTATCTGCTATGCACATGACCGGGAGGCTGTACCTCGGGAATCACAAGGTCTGCCGACCCGCCCCCCGGCAGCACGATTGGATCAGGCACGTGAAAAAGGCGTGTCCCTCGCCCCTTCAAAATAGACCGCCACCTTATCCTCTGTGCAGTTTCCTACGCCAGAGAGAGATGCCTAAACTTTCCTGCTAAACTCCAGCCGGAGTTTTCCTTCTTCGTCGTTTTTCTACTTTGTTTTAAATCTAAGTTGCTTTCTTTCGATCTACCTCAGTTGATAGTTCGGTTTCATTCAAGAACGAAACAAGTTTAAGATTAATCGCCTCTCATACGGGCCGCAGCTGAAGCAATCGCAAACATCTGCCTCCTACCGGAAGACGCGCCAGACAACTCCAACCACGCTGCCTTTGTAACACAACTCAACACAAAGGGACCGTGTTTAAATCAAGTAACGTACAAATCTCAATTAAGTGCTGCTTAAAGTTGTCTCGATTAATATTGGAATCCTTTGGGTCTCTGTTGAACTGTTTTGAACTGTCTTTTTTTCTCTCTCTCTCTCTCTCTCTCTCTCTCTCTCTCTCTCTCTCTCTCTCTCTCTCTCTCTCTCTCTCTCTCTCTCTCTCTCTCTCTCTCTCTCTCTCACCTCCCTCTCACTCTGACTGTCTCTTTTAAATACGTCATATTGCTATCCTGTATTAATTGTTTGTTTTGATATGCATATTATTTACTCCTGCGTGATTTTTAGTAGTCTATATAACCCTTAGTATTGTGTTATTAAAATTCCATAATCCTTTGAATCGAATCTGTCTCATTGTCCCATGATTGAAGTCTCTGTAATATGTCAAAGATCTGTAAGTTACCAAAGCTCTACCTCGGTTAACTATTGTAAACATCTGAAAGTGCCGTATACGAGCAGATACTTCCGTGTGGCCAGCGGAAAATATTCACTCGGTATACAGGCAGATAATCTTGTGATATAAGGAAGTTTTCATCTCCGATTCGCAGGACGAACCAGGATGCATGACAAACTAATTTGGAATCACATGTAAATTGACCCTGACAATTAATCTGACTTAACCAAACCAAATATCAATAATTACTACGATCAATCGTGTTAATTATTCATATATGGTAATGTTTAGTCCATTCCCTATTTGGGATAATTTAATTTATGTATGCGATTACATATTCGTTATCTAATGAATAATATTCCCCATTTGAGTTAAATAATTTCCCCAAAACAGACTCATTTTCGCTACAATTCATATGTTGATTCTTGATGTCTTTTCTTGATGTATTGATGTCTAATTTTCTGTATAATATATATTTTTTAATTTCAGAATGTCATAATACTGATGCCACAAGGGTCATGTGAAAAATTGTGACATTAATCATACTCTTTATATATTAAATTATCTCTATATAAATTATGTGATCTCAGCTAATATATTAAGAGATTTGATTTGAAATCATATCAGTGAATCAGGCCACAACATGATGACTATAACATCACCAATAAGTGTCCAACATCATCTGATGAGATTTTCTTCTGCATTTATTACCATAATAAATGTGTATCAAAAACACAGTTAAAGCAGCAGGGAAAAACCAATGTTAAAAATTCAAGGCTCAGTAGCCCAACTAAAGCAAACACTGCCCTCCATCATGGTGACATCCAATTTCGTAGGTATTTTTTCGTAATAAGGGTTTTTCAGTTTTGAGTACAATTTAAAATGAAAGAAAATTATCGTCAAAAAAAGTGTAGTATAATTCTCTGATCTGAACCATAAGTGTTTTATGTTTACCCATAACTTATGTTGTCTTCAGTGACAATTTATTGTAGTATTTGTGCACTTCGGTATTATTATAATTTCAGTATTATTAAATATATTTTAAAATCTAAATAAAAATTTATTTAAAATGTATTTTTTGAAGGCTAAAATAACATTCACACATTAAGTCAGTTTTCAAAAATAAAAATAAAAATCTAAATGCTACTCAAGATACTTCATAACTACAATTAGACCTGGAACTTTTTACCATTGTTATTTCTTTTTCTTTATTATCTTGAAATAATAAATAATCTTTTAATCCTTTAATTATTCAAATCAATGCACACTTCGCTCTTCCAGCTATAGGTGCCAAGACCTATAGTCAAAAAGTAAGTCAAGTCAGAATAGTCAAGTTGCACACTATAAAAATAATTATTAAGTTAAAGCAGGAGATAAAACTAATACAAACGTTGAGGCTGTCTAAATATTAGTTGCTAGATCTGTTCTTTAGACTCATTACTTTATTATTTCCTGTCTGTATGAATGTGAAAGACATTTTATGTGACTTCCTTATTCTGAACAAACTGGAGCAGCACTCAAGTCTCAGTGAAATGAAATGGATTCAATCTATGAAAATTCTGATTTCATACTTTCAACAGTTTCTTCAGATGAAAAATGCTCTCAATACAAAGGTAAGGCTGAGGACATTATTAGTATATGCATTAGAATTTCTATTTCTAATATTTAGCACTGCAGTAAGCGTGTAAGGTTTTATATGTTCATTCAACAATTACTGGGCAGATGCTTTTGTCGAAAAGCATCTGCCCAGATGCTTATACCTTGAATATTGTATTCAAGGTATAAATTTGATCCATTCATGTGTTCCCTTGCAAATCAAATACTGTCAACTCTGTCATATAACCCTCATATTGTGGTCAATATGATTCCCAATCAACTATTCCTTAGTTGGTTCCCTTCATCTCAGTGGCATAAGATTTTGTGACTTTTTCTACATTATCCATCTATACATACACACAAAAACTGGGCTTGATTCGGTTGTTCTGAAGGTATGTAAAAAATAAAATAAGTTACAATATTGGTTTTGGGGTCAAAATGACCCCACATACTTTTCATTTGTCAAAAAAATCAATAAATCCAGCATACATCTGAAAATTTTCACACAGAAATGAAGGCCTGGTACTGGAGCACAAATACAATGTAGAACAGACATGCTCACTCACACACAGAAACAGACACGGACGGACAAACACACACACACACACACACAGGTGTGACTGCAGCAGAGAACTTTTAGCAAATTTAGCAAATCAAATAAGCCACAAATGCAAAACACGGGTATGAAGGAGTGAAACCTAATGCATGCACATGCACACACACGTGCAGAGAGAGAGAGCAAGATGAAAGATGAAGACTGACCTTTTACAACTTTGAGAAAGTTTACGCAGAGATGTAAGAGATGCAACTGTGTTTTGAAAACAAATCATTTTTTTCCACAATAAAAAGGTATCAAAACAAATGAACAAAAGTTTAAGGTATAACATGTTTTAAGGTATAAAATGATCAAAAGTTCATTTTATGCTAGCACAATTGCAGAAAGTTACACTCTTCAGGAGACCCTGGATTATCTGCTTGATTCCAGTGAAAATGAAAGAGGCCTGGAAGACACTGTGAGCCAGAGGACTACACAGAAGATAATACAGAGTTGGAAGAGGAGTACCAGGAATCTGATGAGGAGTACTATGAGGAAGAGGGCCATACAGACCAAATATTCCAGTAAAAGAATGGAAAGAAAACCTGGACTAATCATCCACCTCCTCAGGGGCCAGGAAGAGCTTCGGCTGCAAGAGATACAAGTTAAACTAACCCCTGTACCAACAAGGTAAGCATGTTCTCGCGCAGAGGATATAAAGTAATCTTTTTCATTATTTTTTCCATCGACAATCCAAAACATCATGTTCAAGGAAACCATGCATAGTGATGACTGGAGAGCTGTGGACTGGACAGACATCGAAGCATTTATTTGTGTGCACATTCTTGCGTGAGTTTATCTGTCAAACAACAAGGCCCTGTCCAGTTTGTGGGAAGATGAAATTGTATGTGCAATTTTTCGGGCTGTCATATCACTACAAAGATTCAACGTTGTCAAGAGTCGTCCGATTTGATGACAGGTCCACAAGACGTGCACGGTGTGAAACTGACAAGCTGGCAGCAATTTGTGATGTCTGGAATCAATGGGTTAAGCATCTCCCACTAATCAACCCTGGTGCCATTTAGAGGTATGTGCGTTCAAGCAGTACATGCCCAGTAAGCTGGCTAAATTTGGAATCAAAATCTGGCAGCATGTGACACCAGGATGTAGGATTGAAAATAATCCAAGACATTTGAAATTAACAAAGACATATGCTTTACTCTGTTCCACCCCTTCTTTTAACCACAAGGACCATTTGGAGTTCCCAAAGACACAGAGGGGCTGATAGTGATCAAGGCCTGTAGGCCAAGATTTGTGTACTTTGGGGGTCTATGAATTGTCACACCTTTAGAACAATGGGGGAAGTGTAATTATCTGATTGGTCAGTTTGAATGTCTCACATTTGGGTTTTAGTCACATGGTCAGGGAAAGGATAAAAGAAAACTGTAACTGTTGCTCTGTCTTTTTTAATGCTCTGGCTCTCTCCCTTTCTTGGGGCTCTCTCCCTTTGCCTCCTCTTTTCTCTCTCTCTCTCTCTCTCTCTCTCTCTCTCTCTCAGGTAATATTTTACATGCTGGGTAAGATTATTGGTAGAAGTTATCATCATCTCATACATCTATTTTGTAACTATTTTAAGTGTAACCATAACCATATTTTGTCATTAAACCTTTTCAATTACAACTAATGTGCTAAATAGTTTTGATTTGGTATTGACTTATATGCAGAGGTGGCTAGAGTATCCAAAAACTGTACTCAAGTAAAAGTACAAGTACTTATAGAGATATTTACTCAAAGTAAAAGTAAAAGTAATAATCTTAAAAGTTACTTGAGTAAGAGTAAAAAAGTATCCAATGAAAAAACTACTCAAGTAGTTAGTTACTAGTTACTTTGGATCACATAGGCCTATATATATATATATATATATATATATATAACATGATATTATTTTTAAAAAAATTCATTTAAATGACTAAAATTATCATAATTAGATAAGCTATCTTTGCAACAAAAACAGAAGAGACAAACATTATTTCTGTATATTATATCTATAGCCCGAAAACCATTGCCTGTCCTTTGGTTTGTATATAATAACTTATACAACTACATTTGGATTATTAGACAATGTCGGAATAAAGTGACTCTATGGAGTTTTGCATTCAAATGTAAAGGGATAGCACAGCAGTCATGTCATGCCCAACACAAACAACGATCAAATGCAAGGATCTTCTTCTGTCTGTTCTCCAAAATGTATTTAAATGTAGGCTATATTTATGAAAGCATCTTTAAACTGGTTAACTGTGTCTAATAAGGCAGGCAAAGGCATTCGTTTTCAAGTCGAGTTCGCACGCCACTGCGCAATACACACATTGTGTGTGTACACACATTCATAAACTGGACGATGGTAGCTTATTTAATGTATAACTATAAAGTAATGTACAGTATATGTCCAAAGAAAGGGTAATGTCATACTTTGTAGTAGTGCTGTATGGCGTAATAATCTGTTTGGTTGTAAAATGTATTCTATTAGGCCTACCTGAATGAAATCGAATGTATCGTCTTGTGGAATAATTCATTCACAGACAGCTTACGAGGTAACATACGAAGATGTTCAACTAATAAACATCTTCATCGCTGGCAAAAAATATGATGCATTTGCAGATTTACTTTCTAGACTGTATGTAGACTGTAGACCGCCACTTCATACAACACTCTTGATGTTCTTAAATCTTCCTGTTACGACTCCGAGACGATTCAGTGCGTGCAGGAAACTGAACAGATCATTCAAACTGATTCGCGAACCGATTTAGACAGATCTGCCCAACTTGTTTGATGACGTCTTTGAACAGAATCGACTCAAAAGAGTGATTCATTTGTGAATTGAGCATCGCTCATGCCCAGAAAAAAGAGAGAGCGCGCGCTTAGAATAAACTACGCTTTTAACAACAAATTGAATTAAAATAAAGTAACGAGAGGAACGTCGCCCAACGTAACGAATTAAAAGTACAGTTTTTTCATTAGAAATGTACTCGAGTTAAAGTAAAAGTACACACAATTAAATCTACTCTTAAAAGTAAAATTTTTCCAAAAAACTACTCAAGTAAATGTACTTCGTTACTACCCACCTCTGTCAATGACTGTATGTAAATTAATGAATGTTAATGTAAATGTACAATGTAAATTCTGCAGTCTGTACGTGTGTCATATGGAGAGACTATGGTCTATTTTATTTTATGTGTGTTTTTGTGTGTATTTGGCACTGTTTGTTTTCTTTTTTTTCTTTTGATTTTGTGTTCTTTTGTGATTTTGTTTTATGCACGTTTTATTTTTGTGACACTTGATCATGATTTAGAGTGTGGGGTAACGCCCCTGTAGTTTTCGGAAGCCCGGATCACAGCTGATTAGTAGATGGACAGCTGTTGGTAATTGCCATGTCAAATCATAGACGGTTTAAAAAGGCGAAGGAACTGACAACAGGGCTGTGACCGGTGAACTCTGTTGTGCAGTCCTGTTCTCCACATTTTTATTGCTGGATGTAGTCGCGATTGTGTTTTATTTATTATTTCATTGCCCCGACCGTTGTATGGACCATTGTCTGCCCGCGTTGAAGCTGAAGTTGTTGAAGCGACGGTCCTGCTGTTAATCCGGTGGCTGCTGGATTTCTGCTGTGCTGAATTGCTGCTGTTCTCCGCTGTGCTGGATCGCTACTGTTCCCTTCTCTGCTGTGCTGGATTTCTGCTGTGCTGAATTGCTGCTGTTCTCTGCTGTGCTGGATCGCTACTGTTCCCTTCTCTGCTGTGCTGGATTGCTGCTGTTCTCTGCTGTGCTGGATCGCTGCTGTTCCCTTCTCTGCTGTGCTGGATTTCTACTGTGCTGGATTCCTGTTGTTCTCTGCGGTGCTGGATTGCTGCCGTTCTCTGCTCTGCTGGGATCGCTGCTGTTCTCTCAGCTGCGCTGAATTGTTACCGCCTCTGCCGCGCTACGGATCGTTGCTGTTTCCCGCTGTGCTGCTCGGGGCCCTGCTTTGTCTGTCCTGGCGTTGTGGAGCATCGTCCAACAAGACTGGGAGCTAGATTCGTCTACTCCCAGTTTATTGGTGAGTGACGCCCTGTTAAATTGTGTGCCTTGCCTCGTCCGGAATTAAGATCCACGTCTCGCCTGAATTGGAGAGTTCCAGTCTGTTTACTGTCGTTTTACCACTATCTATATTGTCTATGCATATTCACGAATTGCAGTGATCTAATTGAGTGTTGCACGACTAATAGTTATTCTATCGTGGTGTTGTGTTTATGCTGTGTTTATCTACTGTGGAGATACTGGCGGCTCTTTTTTCTGTTTGTGTGCGTGTTGTGTTGATGTGCACGAGTGAGTGACAGGTGGGCTGCTGTATAGACGCCGCTGTTCGGTGCGAGACGGACTTTGTTAGAGCAACCGCTTACGGACTGTGGGTGCCTACGGACTTCCAGTGAATTTGCAAATGTATTTTTCCGATGTCCAGCTTTTTTAAAGTTTGATTGAGAGTGCACGGCGTGCCCCTTCCTTTTATCATTGAAATCAGATTGTAATAAATATATTTTTATATCTAAACTGTTGTGTGGGTAATTCTGTTGTGTTGCTCCTGCCAAACTAAAAGAACTTGCAAGCTAAAGTATTTATTTAATAGAGTCCCAGCTCTTCAATTGGGTGGCGTAGTCGGGCTACATTACTGTTTCACATTTGGCAGTAGTCGGCAGGGTTTGGTTTGGAGCTTCACATACAGGTTATCCGAATTGCATAGTTCTTTATAACTTTTAGATATAGATTTTTTGTTGTTGTTTTGAATATGATGATGATGCCGATGTATGCAGGTGCACCTTGGATCCCTAAATTTAAAGGGGTGGGGGGTGATTTAAAATTTGGTGAGTGGAAAGAACAAATTCAGAGTTTGTTGCAGACACGGGAGTTTAATGAACAGCAGAAAGTCAGTATAGTGTTGGGGGCATTAACAGATGAAGCTAAGCGGGAGGTTTGTGTTTTGGGGGATACAGACCGTGATACTGTAGCAAAGATTTTGAGGTATTTAGACACCCTGTATGGAGATCAGGTCCCTGTGGCAAATTTGAGATTACAATTTTTTTAGCTGCACACAAACTGTCAGTGAAAGTTTAAGTGCTTATGTTCTCAGGCTGCGGGAATTGTTCTGTAGACTAAGAAAGCGAGACCCAGATGGCCCTCTTGATGAAAGTCACCTGCTGGACCAGCTCTTGATGGGACTCCGTAACGCAGAACTGAGGAGTACCATCAGAACCTATGCACGCCGTAATCCAGATGCCACTTTCAACACTGTGTTGGAGGAGATCTTGTTGCTGGAATGTGAACAGCGGCCTGGGGCTGGGCATGAAACTGTAGCGCAAGCTGTTGGTGAGTCCTCTGTTCTTAAATCAGTAACAGGGAAGGATGACTGGGCTGAGACGTTTCGGCGGGAGCTCCTCCAGGAGGTGAGGGGGCAGATGAATGCATTAAGACAAGAAATGACCCGGCAGTTACAACCCGCTGCAGGTGAGCCTACACGATCCTCACAATTTCCTAATCAGCCGCCACTCAGGAGGAGGTTCCAGTCTTACACACCTAACACCTGGGCTGCAGACGGTAAGCCGACAGTGTGGCCGCACTGGACATATTGCCAGGTTCTGTAGACCCCCATCCGAGTCCAATGCTGATTTAAACTAGTTTGTCCTGCTACTGAGGTCCAAGTAGCAGGGAAATTGGGGGAGGCAGGACAAAGGGCAATATTTGTAGGTGACTGCCCTAAGGTTGAGGTTAAAGTAAATGGTGTGCCCCTAATTGGACTAATTGACACCGGTTCACAAGTGACATTAATGCGACAGAGTGTATTCGATCAACACTATCCAGCAGATGCCCTATCACATGGTGCAGCCCCCAACAAATTGACACTTAGAGCGGCTAATGGGTTATCCATCCCTTATCAAGGCTATGTGGTGATGGATTTTGAGATAGGAGGTGCTAATATTTCAGGGAGGGGGGTTGTTATTGTAGCCGATCATTGTCTAACTGCCCCATTACTGATTGGCATGAATGTTATCACAACCTGTTGGCATGACCTACTTGCTCGACCAGAGGGTCTGAAGACCGTTTTCCAGGATCAAGGGACAAGGAAAGCCTGGACGGGTGCGTTTGCTGTGTGCCAGCGAACAGCTGTAGTTGGGGGAGAAGATGGATACATGGGGTTTGTGCGTCCAGCAAGTCGCAGGGGCCTAACCGTCCCAGCCAGAAGCGAGGTGGTGGTTTGGGGCCGTGCGCGGATGGGTCCGAAGGGACAGGACTACTGTGGCCTGATTGAAGCACTGCCTGAGCTGGGGGCTTTCTCTGTGGCGAAGACTGTTGCATTTGTCAAACATGGCCAACTCCCTATCCGTATCCAAAATATAACCTCTTGTCCTGTCTTTATAGGCCGCTACCAGAAGCTTGCGAAGGTGTTTCGTGTTGACCGTGCTGACGTCCATGGCCAGACAGATCTAAGCCTGACTGTGCAGGACGATGGAACCGTCGCAGTAGATATTGTGGAGGCTGGAAAGGGAGAACAGGTGGAACCACCCGTCGAGATGCTAAGAGATTTACAAGGCAGAGATGACTTGACTGAACGACAGAAGCAAGATTTTAAAGCTCTCCTACAAAGGTGGGTCAGGGTGTTTGCCCTCCATGAGGAGGATTTCAGGCATACTGATGCGGTGCAACACCAAATCCACACTAATGATGCGCCCCCAGTAAGAGAAAAATATCGCCCCTTACCACCTATGATGTATCAAGAAATGCGCACCCTACTAGCCGATATGTTGGAAAAGAAGGTTATTCAGCCAAGTTCCAGCCCTTGGGCTGCACCTATTGTGATGGTTCGCAAGAAAGATGGCAGTTGGCGCTTTTGCGTTGACTACCGCAAGTTGAACTCCCTGACTTATAAAGATGCCTTTCCCCTCCCCCGTATAGAGGAGACCCTGACCTCCCTGACCCAAGCTTCCTGGTTTACCACGCTTGACTTAGCCAGTGGTTATTGGCAGGTTGGAGTCGACCCTCGAGACCGACCCAAGACCGCCTTCACCACCCCACTAGGCCTATACGAGTTTCAGAGGATGCCATTTGGCCTCCGCAATGCGCCAGCGACGTTCCAGCGGCTTATGCAGCAGTGCTTGAGTGGCCAATTTGTTGATTCTGTACTCGTTTATCTGGATGATATCATTGTCTATTCTCCAGACTTTTCTTCCCATTTGTGCCATTTGGAGGCTGTCTTTGAGCGACTGCAACATCATGGACTCAAGCTGAGGGTGGATAAGTGCCAGCTGCTACGTAGGGAAGTAAGGTTCCTGGGCCATGTGGTTACTGGAGAGGGAGTAAAACCAGACCCTACGAAGGTCACTGCTGTGACTGAGTGGCCGGCTCCGACCACAATTAAGGAGGTACGTGCTTTCCTGGGCTTAGCAGGTTACTATTGCCGCTTTATTGTTAATTTTGCTAAGATAGCACGCCCCTTGAATACCCTCTTAAGTGGGGCCCCTGCAGTTGCCACCTGCCAATAACCACTGGCTAAGTCAAGCGTGGTAAATGAGCCGAAGAGAGCACACGTCACTCCTCTCCTCACACAATTGCACTGGTTGCCAGTTGCCGCTCGCATTAAATTCAAGGCACTGACGTTTGCCTACAGAACAACCACTGGCACTGCTCCCTCTTACCTAAACTCATTACTTCAGACTTATGTGCCATCCAGAAACCTGCGCTCTGCTAGCGAATGTCGTCTTGTGGTACCATCTCAAAGAGGCACAATCTCTTTCTCGGACCTTTACCATGGCTGTTCCCTGTTGGTGGAATGATCTGCCTAACTCAACCAGAGCTTCTGAGTCAGTAGCCACTTTCAAGAAACTGCTGAAGACATATCTTTTTCGGCAGCACTTGATTCAGTAGAATTAACACTCTTCTCTTCTATTCTATAAAAAAAAAAAAAAAAAAAACCTGCACTAAAATTAAACTGAGAGGGGTTATAGCACTTATGTATTGTTGTCCTACTGTTAGTTTAACTGCTTCTATTGTTCTCATTTGTAAGTCGCTTTGGATAAAAGCGTCTGCTAAATGAATAAATGTAAATGTAAATGTATAAAAGAACAGGATCTCGGCAGATCTCTTGGTCTGACGAGTGTCAACGAGCTTTTGACCACCTGAAAACTGCTTTGACCGAGGCCCCTATCTTAGCCTATGCTAATTATGCAGAACCTTTTGTGTTATACACGGATGCGAGCCATGCTGGTTTGGGAGCGGTCTTAGCCCAGCTACAGGATGGGCGTGAGCGAGTTGTGGCCTATGCTAGTAGGAGCCTGCATCCTAGCGAGAAAAATGATGCCAACTACAGCTCCTTCAAATTGGAATTGCTAGCGTTAAAGTGGGCCATCATAGAAAAATTTAAAGACTACTTGATGGGGGCTAAAGTGATTGTTTATACTGACAATAATCCTGTAGCTCACTTTGCAGACCGCCCGCCTGGGGGCCACGGAACAGAGGTGGGTAGCCCAACTGGCTGCCTTTGACTACCAGGTGAAGTATCGCTCTGGTAGGGAAAATGCTAACGCGGATGCCCTTTCCAGAGTACCTGTTGAAACCTCTTTAGGCACCGAGGTGATTAATGTGGTGGCTGTGGCGGATGCACAATCGACAGAAGGCCAGTCGATGGACGGCTGGCGAGCCAAGCAGCTTGAGGACAAAGACTTTGACCAAGTGCGGGGGTATGTGGAAAGTGGGAAGTTTCCAGTGGGACAAGAGTGGCGAGCTGCTTCGCTCGGGGTGAAACGGCTGTTGCAACAGAGGGCAAGGCTGGTGATGTGGGATGGGGTTCTGTGTCGTCGGGTTACTGACTATAATACTCATGAAGCTCGCCTCCAGATTGTCTGCCCTATTCAACAGCGCGAAGAGGTGTGGGAGAAACATCATGATGCTGTTGGACACGTGGGAGTGGAGAGAACCATAAGTTGTCTACGTCGACACTTCTTCTGGCCAGGTATGCAGACTCAGGTCCAACAATTTCACTCCCTGTGTCCCCGTTGTCAGATGAAAAAAATTGATGCTGTGCCTAAAGCGCCCCTGAAGCCCTTTACTGTGTGCTTTCCCCTTGAGGTCATCGAGCTAGATTTCCTTTCCCTAGGAAGGCCCCAGGACCCATATCAAAATATTCTAGTGATGACGGATATGTTCAGCCGCTATGCTTGGGCTATCCCCACAAGAGATCAGACAGCAAGGACTACTGCTAGGGTCCTGTGGCAATCAGTTATTCAGACCTTTGGGTGTCCGATGAGGTTTCATTCGGACCAAGGCCCAAATTTTGAATCCCAGCTGGTGGCTGAACTATGTAGCCTTTATGGCATCTCGAAGAGTAGGACAACTCCGTACCACCCTCAGGGAAACGGCATGTGTGAACGACTTAACCAGACCCTCCTGAGCATGTTGCGGACTTTAGAGGATGAAATACAAAGTCGCTGGCCTGAACATCTCCCTGCTCTTGTTCAAGCTTACAATGCTACCTTACACAGCTCAACAGGGTATGCACCTTCGTATTTGATGTTTAGGCGCCATGTCAGATTGCCTGTGGATGTAGCCCTGGGTGTAGAGAACCAACACACTCGATATAGCTGGGACAGTTGGGTGGGTGAACACCATCAACATCTGTTGTATGCCTACTCTCTAGCGGCTAAGTCTATGGGCCAGGCGGCAGAGCAGTATAAAAAGCAATATGACCGCAAGACCAAGTCACTTCCTTTAGCTCCTGGGGAACGTGTGTGGCGAAGGAATAGGCGAGATGGGGGAAGGGGTAAGCTTTGTGGCAAGTGGGATCCAGAGCCTTATGTAGTCAAGTCAAGTCACCTTTATTTATATAGCGCTTTTTACAATACAGATTGTATCAAAGCGCTTCACAGTGATAACATGAAAACAATATAACAAAGTTTGTTTCTAAAAGAAATTGCGTCAACGTCCACCTTAAGTAAGGCAGATCAATAATATTATTGAATATTAAATGTTAAATGTCCCCAACTAAGCAATCCAAAAGCCAAGGCAACAGTGGCAAGGAACCAAAACTCCATCAGGTGACAGAATGGAGAAAAAAACCTTGGGAGAAACCAGACTCAGTCGGGGGGCCAGTTCTCCTCTGGCCAACGAAGGAACAGTGCATGATTCGGGCAGCATTACAAGTCAGATTGGATCGGAACATTTAGAGTATTTTTTGGAAGTCCAAGTATGCACGCCGGTCTTAAGACGAGTTGTTGAGGATCAGTGCCGTCCACCATAGAGAGTCCATATCGCCCGTGTTGAGTCGTCACTTCATAGGTTTTGTGATTGGAGCATCTGAAGTCTCTGTGAGAGGCTGGATACAAACTGGAGCTGACGAACGCCATTTTCTCGGGACTCGCGTCCCGAGATAACAGCAGAAAAGCAAAGGGAAAATAATTAGCGTAGCTGCTGTTCATAATGATGATTTCCATAACACAGGCGAAAATGACAAAACATGAAGACAGTGACTCTTGCGTCCCAAAATCACCCCCCTCCGTCCCCCACTCAACTCAGCCCAGCTTACTGACCTCTACGTCCCTCCTGCTGCTGAGACCTAACCACAATCTCACAATCTCTCCGCAGCCCAACCATACGCGCCAACCCGTTGACTAAGGCTGTCGAGCCCCACTGGTGCGTGAATAGGCAGTTTCAGTGGACAACGGTTCCGTATGGCATACTACCTACCGCAACACAATATCTGCCCAACCACCCGTCATTCACGCAATATACACAGGAACGTAATGACTGCAAATACTATGCAACCTATACAGATAACCTACAGTCTCTTCAAGTTTTATAGTATTAAATGCATTTGATCTGATTCAGCAGTATTATATGTAGTGGTAGAACAGTTGGATAAAGAGGGTCTAACCTATCGTGTTAAATCTGAGCGCACAGGGAAAGAGAGGGTTCTGCATAGAAATGCTCTTAAACCTTGTATCAATCCACCCCAAGGTGCCCTCGCATTGCATCCTGAGCTGCCAGTACCTCCTGATTGTGAACCCCAACCTCTGATGTATATCCCATGGGTGGACCCTTTTGGTCTAGACGACCCAGGTAATGAGGTGGCCCCTAGGAGGTCTGTCCGTTCCAATATGGGACAGCCCCCTGTGAGATATAGAGACATTTAGATATGTGGATACCTATGGTTGTCAGGGACTGCCAAGGTTAAAGAGTGGGGGGATGTCATTTGGAGAGACTATGGGCTGTGACCGGTGAACTCTGTTGTGCAGTCCTGTTCTCCACATTTTTATTGCTGGACGTAGTCGCGATTGTGTTTTATTTTTTATTTCATTGCCCCGACCGTTGTATGGACCATTGTCTGCCCGCGTTGAAGCTGAAGTTGTTGAAGCGACGGTCCTGCTGTTAATCCGGTGGCTGCTGGATTTCTGCTGTGCTGAATTGCTGCTGTTCTCCGCTGTGCTGGATCGCTACTGTTCCCTTCTCTGCTGTGCTGGATTTCTGCTGTGCTGAATTGCTGCTGTTCTCTGCTGTGCTGGATCGCTACTGTTCCCTTCTCTGCTGTGCTGGATTGCTGCTGTTCTCTGCTGTGCTGGATCGCTGCTGTTCCCTTCTCTGCTGTGCTGGATTTCTACTGTGCTGGATTCCTGTTGTTCTCTGCGGTGCTGGATTGCTGCCGTTCTCTGCTCTGCTAGGATCGCTGCTGTTCTCTCAGCTGCGCTGAATTGTTGCCGCCTCTGCTGCGCTACGGATCGTTGCTGTTTCCCGCTGTGCTGCTCGGGGCCCTGCTTTGTCTGTCCTGGCGTTGTGGAGCATCGTCCAACAAGACTGGGAGCTAGATTCGTCTACTCCCAGTTTATTGGTGAGTGACGCCCTGTTAAATTGTGTGCCTTGCCTCGTCTGGAATTAAGATCCACGTCTCGACTGAATTGGAGAGTTCCAGTCTGTTTACTGTCGTTTTACCACTATCTATATTGTCTATGCATATTCACGAATTGCAGTGATCTAATTGAGTGTTGCACGACTAATAGTTATTCTATCGTGGTGTTGTGTTTATGCTGTGTTTATCTACTGTGGAGATACTGGCGGCTCTTTTTTCTGTTTGTGTGCGTGTTGTGTTGATGTGCACGAGTGAGTGACAGGTGGGCTGCTGTATAGACGCCGCTGTTCGGTGCGAGACGGACTTTGTTAGAGCAACCGCTTACGGACTGTGGGTGCCTACGGACTTCCAGTGAATTTGCAAATGTATTTTTCCGATGTCCAGCTTTTTTAAAGTTTGATTGAGAGTGCGCGAGTGCACGCCGTGCCCCTTCCTTTTATCATTGAAATCAGATTGTAATAAATATATTTTTATATCTAAACTGTTGTTTGGGTAATTCTGTTGTGTTGCTCCCGCCAAACTAAAAGAACTTGCAAGCTAAAGTATTTATTTAATAGAGTCCCAGCTCTTCAATTGGGTGGCGTAGTCGGGCTACATTACTGTTTCACACGTGCCTTACAGTTGAACATCTGAACTGAACACAGTCACAACTTAGGGATCCACAGATAATTTTTTTTTTTTTAAAGATATTAAAGAATAGATTGCATGTCTATAAAACAGATGGTTTCTTTCTGGAAGTTGCACATCCTGAATTATCTTCGTGTTCTTCACATCCCGAATAACCTTCGTGTTCTTCACGTCCTGAATAACGTGTGAAATTGTGAATTGTAGCTAAACGTCTAGCGTCCTTGTCTTTCTTTAACTTTCTTTTTGCAAAACCACTCAATTGACGTCTGTCCAGTTTTGATTTAGATTCATTTTCTGTAGCCGTTAAAAAAATGACACGTTTGCACGTATTTGTTGTGGACCAACTCAACTCTGACAGATTGGGGAGGGGGGGGAGTGATAGTGGTCATGTAATCTTTATTTATTTATAATTTATTATTAAATTATTATTGTTATTATTATTGTTAAATTAGTGTTCATAAACGATTTATTTATGGTCTTTCAAGAATTTCAAGTTAATAATATAACAATTTACGAAAAATATTTTTAAAGCTTGACTCATGTGGTGCCCCCCTAGTGGTTGTGAATGGTTGGTGCCCCTGGGCACTGGCCCAAGTGCCCTTATGGATAATCCGGCTCTGTCAGTATAGAATAATCTGTCAAAAATATAAGAACCTTTACAGATATGCAAGTCTCTACGACACAACAAATAAGATCCCTTTATTCTCATCTTACAAATATACTGGGCATGAGACAGGGAAACGGGTTTCATGGATGATCGAGCCACAGGTGAGGTTGCAATTTCCTATATTCTTTCTACCAGTTATGTTTGAGAAAAACTCATTATTGTGTCTTTCTCTTTGTCAATTATCTGTTCTGTAGCTTGAAGATTTAAAAGTTGGAATGAGTAAAGCATATCTCCATCAGGCTAACAACGGAGACTATAAGGTCAATGAAAATCTGAATCGTGGACATTTATTTCCATGCTGCCATGCAGCTGATAAAGACAATGTTGCATCTACGTTCACACTGACCAATATTGTGCCGCAGTACAAAAGCTTTAACAGTGGCAGCTGGAGACTCATGGAGGAAAAAGTTGGAGGGATCATGAATTCTCTCTGCATTGATCAAAATAAAAAATTCTTGACCTATGTATTGACAGGAGCTGTGCCGAACACTAAAACACCGCCAGATATTTTGAATAACAGAGTAAACATTCCCTCACACATGTGGACAGTGTTCTGCTGCTATAACAGTAAGAGCAAAAAATATGTGTCTCAAGCTCACTGGGCTGAAAACATAGATGAGAGCAACGAGAAAGGCAAAACTATCAGTGTAAAGACCCTGAAGGAATTACAGGACTTCCTGGAGAGCAAATATAATACAAAAAGCTCACTGTTTAACAATGACTGTTTGGATCTTTTAGAAGCAGATGCAACTCCACCTCTAGTAGCAGATGCTTGTGATGAGCCAGACGTCGAGGAAAAATCATGGTGGTCCACCATTAAAGATTTACCAGCATCATTTTGGGCCTGGATATGTGGCTAGTTTGTCTAAATGTAGAGTTGGCTTGAAATAAAAAGAGTATAACGGATTTATGTTATTAACTCTGACCCTGTTATTTCTTTGACTACTACAAAGCCATACAAATAAATGCTTTCAAATCATGCAAAATAATACTTGTCTCTACAGCGTTATTTATGTTTTGAACATGTCACATCAATCGTCCAGTCAGTGATTTTGGCATAACTCAAGAAGTGAACCAAAGATACTAAAACGGGGCGGCTGGCCAATAAAGGGCTCAAGGGCACCGCTGTGGTGTGGCTGGTGTGACAGCAGAAAGGTGTATGCAGGAGGATGTTAAAAGCCTCAGGGGGTACACCACTCTAAAAAGTTTGAGAACCGCTGGGTTAAGGAATAGAACAAAATCAACATCAAAGCACAATACATATGCAGAAAGTATACTTAAAAAAAAAAATATGCAAAATGAAAATTACGGAAGCCCTGAACCGCAAAAAAAAAAAAAAAAAAAAAAAAAAAAAAAAACTTAACATTTCGAGATTAAAGTCCCTGTGAACCGGAAGTTGCAAACGACTTTTCTCCAGTGTTGTGATGTATTTCCGAGAGAAACGGAATACTAAATTAGGCAAAATGGTGGGCGCGGCTTTTTTCTCAAGGTCCTCCAACGCAGAGGGGAGGGGAAATTTCAGATTTTGATTAAAGATTACGAAGCCAAAAAAATTTTTTGTGTGGATTGACTTGCATGGATGAATTGTTCACCACAAAACGATCAATTTAGGCAAACAAAGTAAGTATGGTCAATTTTGAATTCATGGGGACTTTAAAGTCGAAATGTTTCGAGATTAAAGTCGAAATGTTTCGAGATTAAAGTCGAAACGTTTCGAGATTAAAGTCGAAACGTTTCGAGAATAAAGTCGAAATATTTCGAGATTAATGTCGAAACATTACGAGATTAAAGTCTAAACTTTTCGAGATTAAAGTCGAAATGTTTCGAGAATAAAGTCGAAATATTTCGAGATTAATGTCGAAACTTTTCGAGATTAAAGTCGAAATATTTTTTTGTAAAGACCTGCGCTCGTGAAGTCGAACTGACATGGATCTAAACATAATAGTAGCTTTTTACTTTTATCTGGGCTTTCATCAAAAGGAAATTCTACAGGTGCTAATCTACCAACATGGCATTACCATTTGTCTTAGGACGTTACAAAATATACTGCGCCGGAATAGACTTTACAGGCGAAAACACTTTTCAGACTGGATGGAGGTAGCCAGCTTTATATTTGAGGAAATCACGGGATCCGGCAAAATGATTGGATACAGAATGATGCACTTAAAATGTATCCAGAAAGGATTTACGGTGAAGAGGGAAACAGTGCGGTTACTGTTGAGTTCTCGACCCAGGTGGCGTTGCGTACAGACGAGCACGAAGACTCCGCCGAAGGAGGTACCACAATCCTGGTCCAAACTTTATGTGGCACGTTGACTCGTACGATAAGCTTAAACCGTACGGCCTCTGCATTAATGGATGTGTTGATGGATTCTCACGTAATGTGATGTGGTTGAAAGTGTATTTCACCAATAATGACCTGAAAGTCATTGCAACTCACTGGCTCTAGTTTTATTAGATTTGAGTGCTGCATTTGACTTAGTTGATCATGAGGTCCTGCTTCGACGTCTGGAGACATCCGTGGGCTTTCGAGGCATAGTCTTGCAGTGGTTCCGATCCTATCTGACCAACAGATGTTTTAGTGTCCGTATTGGGCATCAATCCTCTTCTAGTGTACCTCTGAACTGCGGAGTCCCACAGGGATCAATCCTCGGGCCCGTATTGTTTATTCTATATTTGTTACCTCTGGTTCCATTTTTAACAAATACGGAGTATCCTTTCATCTGTATGCTGACGATACTCAGATTTACTTTCCTTTAAAACATAATGCTAAACATGGTCTACAACCCCTGTTTGCTTGCTTAAGTGAACTTAAACTTTGGCTTTCAAGTAACTTTCTAAACCTAAACGAAAATAAAACAGAAATAATTATCTTCGGCCCCAGGGAAAACTGCGCGTATGATGTCGACCGTGGTACTCTCGCACCGTATAAAACCCACTGTGCAAGAAATCTGGGCTTTCTGTTTGACCACAACTTAAAATTCGATAAACAGATCAGTGCCGTCGTAAAGTCATGCTTTTTCAACCCAGTCTCACGGCAATTCGTGATATGGTCACGTAATTTAATCTATTGATTCGTGACACGGGCACGTTTATTTTGTTATTTTCGTGACATCCGCACGTTTTTTTGAACTAATGTATTTCAATGGGAAACATCTTTCGTGATCACAGCACGATTCTTTCTGCCTGTCAGGCTGCAGGAGAGATGCTGTTTAATCAACATTTATTCACGACATCTTATCATGGTTTATGTATTTCTTTTAATGTTATTGTTTCGATCTTATTGCCAGGGAAGCTGGATTGCTTTGCTGTTTATTGATATTTTTAAAATTATATTTTATCAGTAGGAAATCGCGCTGAAGCAGGCTCATTCCGAACACATCGCGATATTTGGCATTAGTTCCGATTAGTTCACGTGTGCCGGATGTTGGTAAGTAGTCGTAAATACGCTGTCCTAATAATGTTTGATATAGGCTAATGTATTTTCTGTTTGTCGATATAATCAGATTAGATCACGTTCAGTCACTGCATTATATCTGTCATCTCCACGGAGGCTTTGCGTTTCATTGCTTTCTAATTCAAAACAGGGTGATTAAACACTGTCTGTCACGTGACGTTATAGGCCTAGAACTTCAATCAGTTAATCATCATATCAGGTTTAAAGTAGTACATAATAGTACATATCATTTGTATAAATATAAATATACTTGACTTGATATAATTTGTAGTAGAAGCACAGTAAAAACAACACTTACCATGCTTTTACCATAGTAACATTGATACAGTAGGCTACTTATTGTAAATGCACAGTAACCACAACACTTACCATGCTTTTAATGCTTAATTATGTAACATCCTATATTTGTAAGTTAAATCAGTACTTTTTCCTTGAAATAATCCTATATATTATAAATAATGATATTTTCTTTTCTCTTTCTTCAGCTGAAAAGACCAAAAGGGCCTTTCGGACTCAGTCAGCTCATTATTGTTTGAGGACAAGTAAACCGAGGAGACGGACAGCTGCAAAGGCAAATATTCGCAATGGTATGTGTTGGTTTTAACCCTAAATCAAACATTTTATAAAAGCATTTGTTGTTTCTTAAACCTTTTCTTACAAAACCCATAGGCTTAGCCCAATCAGTATGAACATAGTCTCAAAGTCTTAATAATTCACAAGATTTAACAAGTTGTCAAATTCGTACGATACTCGTACATATTTGTATAGTATACTCTTACAAAAACCTGCAGCTTTTACTTCTTGTGCTGTCATTGGCCACTTCCTATTCCTGTACATTTATGGCGATATTTGTAATTCAGTTGCGCCCCTTCTGGAAAATTAGTCGGATGTCCCACACACTGTCAAGTGTTTGACTGAAAGTTTATATTAATTGCATTGTATTCATTAAAACTATTACAAATTGGTCCCTGTCTGTTCATATTCCAATGATACATGATTTCTCTTCACACCTCATGACCTTCCTCTGTTTGCAAGAGTGGAAAAGCTCATTTGACTTGTCACATGACATCAGATATTCGATTATTTTGTCATAATCAGATCAGTTACACTGCTGATAACTGTCCCGTTTGCATGTAAATCATGTTATTTTTAAAAGGGTTCATATGATTATTGCTTGCTATTAAAGACATACTTTTATTCATAGGAATGCCCACATATCAGTAAATTTATTACATAAAAATGCTTTTACCATTTAATTATGCAACTCTCTTTACAGAAAATATCCCAAAGTTATGGATAAACTCACAACATCATCATCAAGTCCTGGCCACATTGGGCAACAAGTGTCCTCCAACGTATTCGATACGTGGCCGAGTTCTCCACATCTTCCCATGGGACACTGACATTCTTCAGGTCTTCGTGAAACATCTGTCTCCTGCATCCTCCTGGTGGTGTCCACTTCATCACTGTCTTTGGGTGGTGTTTTTCGGGCATGTGTAGGATGTGTCCAGCGAGGTGCACCCTTTGCTCTTTCACAGTTTCTGAAAGTCTGCATGTGAAGTCCCACTCCTCCTCAGGATCTCTCTGATAAATGCAGAACCAATATTGAAAATAATGATTTATCTTTTTCCATATTGTTAAAGCATTTTGTTTTCTCTTTTCAGCTCCATAAATTGTACTTGATGTCTGCCTAATGCCTTTATCAAAAAAGTGTCAGTGCTCATCAGGTGTTTTGCTAAAGGATATATTCATTGCCATCCATTAGTCATGCAGTGACATGATGCAATAGACAAATGTATATTTCTGCAAGTGTATAGCAGGTGTTTGTCCGAACAATTGAAGATAGTGAGAGTGTTCAGGAAAACCTTTTGAAAACAATCAATATTTTTGGAATTATTTTTGGTGCTGAAAGAGTATTACAGAAATTACACACTTGACTACTGGACATTATTCTGTGAGTTTGTTACATTTGTCTTTAAACAGTTTGACATTAAATATTGGAATATGCTTTCAAAATTGTGTGCATTCATTGTACTTTTGTTAAATTTATTTGAATATAATTGATATACCTTTGATATACTATACATACACTGTAAACCATATGAGCACTTTAGTAGCCTACATGTAATTATCTTTAATTAAAAAACTGAGAAACTACCCCTGCTGTAGGCCATTGCTTAGAAAAAAGTTTATCTTTCAAATGTATTTATGCATTAGTCTCTAATCAAATAAGCAAATTTGTGTCATTGATCATGTGAATCGTTTTTGGATGGTAACCATACAAAGAAGTCTTTTGTTTTTAAATATTAGTTTTATAATTTAATTAGAAGGAATAAATGTTTAAAAGCCCAAATATTCAATATTTAAGTTATCTATCCCGGAACCGGAAGAGATCTGTCATCATTTACCATAAATGGGCAAGTAAGTGTGACGCATCTGTTCAGCTGGGTTGTTATTGGCTGTGACTTTATCGCAGAACTCGCTGTGATTGGACTATCGTTTAACCCATATAAAACGGCGCTTCATGTTACAAAGTATGTTTTGGTGTTATTATTACGTTAGTTATGCATTAAAGGGATACTCCACTTTTTTTGGAAATAGGCTCATTTTACAACTCCCTCAGAGTTAAACTGTTGAGTTTTACCGTTTTTGAATCCATTCAGCCGATCTCCGGTTCTGGCGGTACCACTTTTAGCATAGCTTAGCATACATCATTGAAGTGGACAAGACCATTAGCAGTTCTCAAACAAAAATCACCAAAGAGTTTCGATATTTTTTCTATTTAAAACTTGACTCTTCTGTAGTTACATCGTGCACTAAGACCGACGGAAAATGTAAAGTTGCGATTTTCTAGGCTGATATGGCTAGGAACTATACTCTCATTCCTGCGTAATAATCAAGAAACTTCACTGCCGTACCATGAGAGCAGCAGGCGTAATGATATGACGCAGCGCCTGAAAATAGTTCCGTTGTGTTGACGGAAGGTGGTCTATTTTCAGGCGCTGCGTCATATCATTACGCCTGCTGCTCTCACGGTACGGCAGTGAAGTTTCTTGATTATTACGCAGGAATGAGAGTATAGTTCCTAGCCATATCAGCCTAGAAAATCGCAACTTTACATTTTCCGTTGGTCTTAGTGCACGATGTAACTACAGAAGAGTCAAGTTTTAAATAGGAAAAATATCGAAACTCTTTGGTGATTTTTGTTTGAGAACTGCTAATGGTCTTGTCCACTTCAATGATGTATGCTAAGCTATGCTAAAAGTGGTACCGCCAGAACCGGAGATCGGCTGAATGGATTCAAAAACGGTAAAACTCAACAGTTTAACTCTGGGGGAGTTGTAAAATGAGCCTATTTCCAAAAAAAGTGGAGTATCCCTTTAAGTTAACTATAAAGTGCCTCTATTTTGTGAGAAATTACTCCTTTACCGAGATCACAACCCTAACCCTAAGCATGTCTGCACATTTCAATGAACTACAGCACCATGTTTCCTGTTCCATTGATAGAATGACAGAGAAATGTGGGTAATGTAGTTTAAAACGTTTCATAATGAAACAATAAATGTTAAATAAATAATATCTTTAATGGACAACTGGACATCTAAATTTGTTCATTGTGCAAACCTTTATGACATATATGAGGGACAGGCTGCAATTTGATATTTTACTGTGAGCACTTTAAAAATAACCTTTATGCCAGCTTAACATATATGTCTGAAAACTGTGCCCAACATTATTTAGTAAACATAGCATAAGCAGTTATCCTGCCAATTTTCTCTTTGATACACGAGCCGGACTTTGAGTTACAGCCATTTGAAATGTGCATTCTTTTGCTCTTCTGGGGGCCGTTGCTGGGCCCCTGGGGGTGGAAGGGCAGTACAATCTACACAGATCTACACACACTATTACTATTACACAAAGATAATGCACCATTTAGTAAAACAACAAAAAAACCAGTGCCAACATTTCCTTTTCACCCCCTCTGATTGTTTCTTATATGCCTGACATTAGTAATGTATACGCTTTCATTTTAAATGCAGTAGTACATGTACTAGAATGATCAACATGGATCATCTTCATACTTATACTTGAAGTGTTTATAGCAAAATAGCACACTGCAGCCTCTTGTTATTCACATACCTTCCCTTTATTTCACTGAAAACTGGCATACATGCAAGTATGTGCAACTTTTGTTGCATTGTTGTCCCAAATATCATTAACAAGATCTAAATTTGTATGTCCTAAGTAAAAGAATCAAGGTAATTAATGATATGTAGTTGTTTTTAAATAATTAACTAAACTAAAGAAATAAGAAATTAAAATTTCTCAAATAAAATTATATTTACTGTACCAAACACCACTTTAAATACACAATATTCACGATACTTTATTAAACAACACTTTATTGGAGGACACAGCATAAAGTTGATAAAGTAGCATAAGGACAAATAAGATTCAAGATAAATAAAAATGTGTCTTCAAAAATACATTAACATCATATTAATCCATTCACAGCTGCTGAACCCACACAAATGAGTGTCAGAGAATCCTATCCAGTCGCATATGATACAGAAAACAGATTTGATATTGTGTTGGAAAATAATGATTCATTATCACAGCTAAACTGGTTTCTTGCTCTTCCCTGTACATGTCTCTATCGTGTTCATGTTCTTCTTCCTCATCTAAACAGTTTGTTCAGTTGTACCCTACAGTACAACAGATGAACAGAAGATGTGATCACTGATGTGGTGTAGATCTTTCTCAACCAGAGGAAGAAGTCTCAACATCCCATTGTCAGGCGTTCTCCAGTCCTGGTCTGAAAGTAAAACAAACAATTCAAATGAAGTTGTTTAATGGACAGTCAGGTCAGCTTATTTTCTGTGTTATTTACAGCAGTGATGGGCTACTCTGGCCCTCAGCGTCCACTGTCCTGCAGATTTAGCTCCAACCTTTAACCCACTTGCCTATTGTCTACAAGTAAACCTGAAGACTTTGGTTAAAAATGTTCAGGTGTACTCAATTAGGGTTGGAGATAAACTCTCCACCTCAAAAAGGAGAATGCAAGAGGGCCAGAGTTGCCTGTTCCTTATTTAAATTTACGACGCAGCAGTCAGTACATTATATAATATACACATTGCAGTATTATATATATATATATATTAGGGCTGGGAAAAAATTAATCGTGATTAATCGCATCCAAAATAAAAGTTTTGTTTACATAAAATATGTGTGTGTAGTGTGTATAATTATTTTGTATCTATAAATACACACACATGCATGTATATATTTAAGAAAAATGTGTTATTAATATAAAAAATATGTATATTTATATATAATATAAATGATGCATAAATATATATACAGTATATACATGCAAATATTTCTTAAATATATACATGCATGTGTGTGTATTTATATATACAAAATAATTACACACACTACACACACATATATTATGTAAACAAAACTTTTATTTTGGATGCGATTAATCACGATTAATTTTTTTCCCAGCCCTAATATATATATATATATATATATCAGCACATAATATAAGCTAAGTACTGAACAAAAACAGTTTTACACATATCAACAGCAACCTATTTTAAAAGATCTTTTAGAAAGGCATGGTCTCTTTTGAGCCTTTGCAAGTGATGCTTGATTTCTTTCAAAACAACATAGTCTTCTGTCAACTTGTTTCAAGAGCTTCACTTGGTCAAAAACCAAGTGATAACCTGTACAATGTAAAATTGTCAACATCAAATTATGTACTACATATTACAGCAATGTTTCAATACAAGACATACCAATGGACTTGCGCACCTTTTCTCTCTTCTTTGGGCACCAGATGTTCCTTCTTCACCCGAAACAAAGGACTTATTCGATTAGCTTGTCACGATATAAGGACAGGTCTTCCTTCTCTGCTGTAAAACAAGAAAGTCTACTTACTCTATGTGCAATTACTATTGTTCTTGAAACATAAATTAAGAATAAGTTAATCTACCATACGATTCAGGAGAGAACATTTGATGAGTAAATACTGATTGAAATCTTCTAGAAACTGTACCTGGGAAGGGCTGATCACGGCATGATTCACTGTGACTCACTAGTGGCTCTTTTGAGGGTTGGCTCTTAAAAGCGCTGCGGAGTTTGATATTGTAGAGCTTTAAAAAAAGGACTAAGTAATCCTGCAAAACAGAAAGGAATGTAATTAATACATTACAAGCAAGTAGTCAGTTTATATATAACTGTAGGATTTATTTCTTTAAAGAGAGTTGCATAATTAAATGGTAAAAGCATTTTTATGTAATAAATTTACTGATATGTAGGCATTTCTATGAATAAAAGTATGTCTTTAATAGTAAGCAATAATCATATGACCTCTTTTAAAAATAACATGATTTACATGCAAACGGGACAGTTATCAGCAGTGTAACTGATCTGATTATGACAAAATAATCGAATATATGATGTCATGTGACAAGTCAAATGAGCTTTTCCACTCTTGCAAACAGAGGAAGGTCATGAGGTGTGAAGAGAAATCATGTATCATTGGAATATGAACAGACAGGGACCAATTTGTAATAGTTTTAATGAATACAATGCAATTAATATAAACTTTCTGACAGTGTGTGGGACATCCGACTAATTTTCCAGAAGGGGCGCAACTGAATTACAAATATCGCCATAAATGTACAGGAATAGGAAGTGGCCAATGACAGCACAAGAAGTAAAAGCTGCAGGTTTTTGTACGAGTATACTATACAAATATGTACGAGTATCGTACGAATTTGACAACTTGTTAAATCTTGTGAATTATTAAGACTTTGAGACTATGTTCATACTGATTGGGCTAAGCCTATGGGTTTTGTAAGAAAAGGTTTAAGAAACAACAAATGCTTTTATAAAATGTTTGATTTAGGGTTAAAACCAACACATACCATTGCGAATATTTGCCTTTGCAGCTGTCCGTCTCCTCGGTTTACTTGTCCTCAAACAATAATGAGCTGACTGAGTCCGAAAGGCCCTTTTGGTCTTTTCAGCTGAAGAAAGAGAAAAGAAAATATCATTATTTATAATATATAGGATTATTTCAAGGAAAAAGTACTGATTTAACTTACAAATATAGGATGTTACATAATTAAGCATTAAAAGCATGGTAAGTGTTGTGGTTACTGTGCATTTACAATAAGTAGCCTACTGTATCAATGTTACTATGGTAAAAGCATGGTAAGTGTTGTTTTTACTGTGCTTCTACTACAAATTATATCAAGTCAAGTATATTTATATTTATACAAATGATATGTACTATTATGTACTACTTTAAACCTGATATGATGATTAACTGATTGAAGTTCTAGGCCTATAACGTCACGTGACAGACAGTGTTTAATCACCCTGTTTTGAATTAGAAAGCAATGAAACGCAAAGCCTCCGTGGAGATGACAGATATAATGCAGTGACTGAACGTGATCTAATCTGATTAATATCGACAAACAGAAAATACATTAGCCTATATCAAACATTATTAGGACAGCGTATTTACGACTACTTACCAACATCCGGCACACGTGAACTAATCGGAACTAATGCCAAATATCGCGATGTGTTCGGAATGAGCCTGCTTCAGCGCGATTTCCTACTGATAAAATATAATTTTAAAAATATCAATGAACGGCAAAGCAATCCAGCTTCCCTGGCAATAAGATCGAAACAATAATATTAAAAGAAATACATAAACCATGATAAGATCTCGTGAATAAATGTTGATTAAACAGCATCTCTCCTGCAGCCTGACAGGCAGAAAGAATCGTGCTGTGATCACGAAAGATGTTTCCCATTGAAATACATTAGTTCAAAAAAACGTGCGGATGTCACGAAAATAACGAAATAAACGTGCCCGTGTCACGAATCAATAGATTAAATTACGTGACCATATCACGAATTGCCGTGAGACTGGGTTGAAAAAGCATGACTTTACGACGGCACTGATCTGTTTATCGAATTTTAAGTTGTGGTCAAACAGAAAGCCCAGTTCCCTTTCGAGAGGTTCCTCCTATTGCGTAAGCTTACGCTATGGGAAAACTCCTTTTCTCGAGAAATATTGAAGTCTTTATGTAAAACGCATTGCAGCTGCACAGCATACAGCAATGAGCGAGGCAGCTCGGTCATTGGCTGTGCTGCGGCAACTTGCACGAACCAATGACGGGGCGACTCTGAACCCGCTTCCAATGAGCGTGCTTCGCGCCCACGCGCGTCAGAGCCCGCCGAGATGGGCGTGGCCAAGGGCTATATATTGGGCGCCCCGTCGTCTGAGTTCTTTAGATTTAATCTCCTTCAGCAAAGAACCTTCTCTTCGCTGGATCCTCCGGATTTGTTGGAGTCTTTTCGCCGCCGCCGTCGACAAGCCTACAGCAGGACTGCTTCGAGGACGCCGGCGCCTTCAGCCGCCTTCGATCGCCCTTCTGCTAAGCCATCCGGCGCGCACCATATATATCCTTTTTCAAAAGCTTTCAGTGTTCGCCCCCGCGACACTTTTCTAAAAGAGTCAAATTTCTAACAAGGCGTTGTTTCAAATGCCTTCCTGCGCCTCGTGTCGAGGCCCTCTTCAGGACGGGGATCGTCACATCATCTGCGCCCGCTGCTTGGGACCGGACCACGCAGAGGCTGCCCTTACTCGAGGCGGATGTCCCGAGTGTGACGCCCTGGGCCTCACCGAGCTGCGCGCTCGCTTCGCCGTTTTCACCGCGAAAGAGCCCACCTCTTCCGTGCTGCCGTCTCCTCTAGTCGAGCCGCGAAAGAAAAAACGCCGCTCACAGAGGCCGCCGGAGCACGCGGTTTGCAGTGATGTCACGCCGGGCCAATCCCCGCGTGCTTCACCACCACCCGAAGACTCCCCGCCGCCAGTCCAGTTCACACAGGCGGACCAGCACCCCTCCAGCGGAGCGATGGGGCTTGTCTCGTTTGGCGCGTCAGGGGATGACGATGACAAGGATGACAGTTTTTCCTGTGATGCTGCATCCGACGATTGGCCGGGCTCGTCCTTCGACCCCGCGCCATCGACATTAGCGGGCACGAGCGCGGGCTCCAGCATGGACTCTGAGATCGTCCGCATTCTCTCTAAGGCCGTGGAAGACCTCGGGCTCGATTGGTCTTCCCCGGAAGAACCCGCCCGTAGCCGACTGGACGAGTGGTTCCTGCAGGGGCGCCGACAGGCCCCTCGACAAAGACCCTCCCCCTTCTTCCCGGAAGTTCACGACGAACTCACGAAGTCGTGGAAAGCCCCGCACTCCGCTCGCCTGAAGCCTTCTTTTTCTTTGTCGCTCTCCTCTGTGGACGGCGCGAAAGAAAGAGGCTATGAGGGGACTCCGCCCCTCGAGGAGGCTGTGGCCAATCATCTGTGTCCACCCTCCAACGCTGGATGGAAAGCTAAAGCTTCTCATCCCTCGAAGCCTTGCCGATCTACTTCAGCTCTCGCCGGTCGCGCATACGCCGCCGCCGGCCAAGCTGCATCAGCGCTTCACTCTATGGCTGTCCTCCAGGTATTTCAAGCCAAACTTCTCCGCAGTATGGACGAGTCTGGACCCGATCCTGAGGCATTTAAGGACCTACGCAGCGCCACCGACATAGCGCTGCGAGCTACAAAAGCCACCGCCCAATCCATCGGCCGTGCTATGGCTAACCTGACTGTCCTTGAGCGCCATCTGTGGCTGACGCTAACAGAAATGAAGGATGCCGTTAAGGCGTCATTTCTCGACGCGCCTATCTCACAAAGCGGCCTGTTTGGACCAGCGGTGAAGGAGTTCGCCGAGCGCTTCACCGAAGCCCGTAAGGACTCACAGGCTATGCGTCACTTCCTGCCCAAGCGATCCAGCTCATCGCAGAGCCGCCAAAAGCCGCCTCAGCAGCAGCGAGCTAAGACGGCGCCCCCCGTTTCTCAGCCCAAACCTGAAACGGATTTTCGACGCCGCTCGCGCTCCGCCAACAGGAAGCAACCGCCCGAGCGACGGGGACCTCGGCCCAGGATTGTGCTGAACCCAGAGCCTCGTAAGTCCTCCTAGCTACATGGAGGAAAAGGGAGAGCGCGTGTCTCGCAAGAGCCGGACCGTTCTCTCCAAAACGTTTAAAGCATTACCCAGTCCCCTCACAGGCGGCTGGAAATGTCTATACAGCAGCCAATGTGCCAGCCACACAGCTCGCCCACCTGCAAACAAACGCCGTTTTTACGGCGACACACAGAAATCACATAAAGAGCTATTTTCTGCCTGTGTCATTAAAGGGTCACGTGTCCACACCAAAGTGCGCATTCCCACATATCAAAACTGTAAATTCAGTGCCAAATGTTTTCCCAGCTCAGGCTGGACGCCCCATAAATGTAGATTGTGTGCCAACTGTCACGTATGCACCACTACACACAAGCACTGTTCCCACAGTTATAAACACTTCCCCAGTAAAAGCGGGAAGTTGTATAAGAGTAGCGCGTGTGCCCGCTGTTATGCACGCACCCCAACTCACAAACACTGTTTATATGGCCAAAAACCTCCCGCCACGAGCGGGAAGTTTTATGAAAGTGGCGCGCGTGCCTACCACAGTCTATGCACCCCCACCCATAAGCACTATACACACAGTGTTAAACATTTCCCCATCTCACTCTGTGAGCATTACAGCGAGCGTGCCTGTAATCTCACACGCACCCCTGCACTCGGCATTCAACAAAGCTGCTCAGCGCGCGCCCGCGCCGCTGCCAGCTGTGAGCTCGGTATTAACACAGAACGATTCGCTGGCGGAAGCCATACGTCACTGCGACACGCCCCCGGCCAGCATTCAGCCCATATCTGTGCGAGCGAAAGCTTGGGAAAATATCCCCGACATGCCGAAATGGGTTTTGAACATAATAAAACACGGTTACTCGCTCCAATTCGCTCGCAGACCGCCCCGCTTCACAGCAGTGGTAGAGACGAAAGTGAGAAAAGATGTTTCACATGTTCTACGCACAGAGATGCTCAAACTGATAGAGAAAGGCGCTATAGAAACAGTGCCCCCCTCTATGAGCGGGGCAGGTTTTTACAGCCGCTATTTTCTCGTCCCGAAAAAGGATGGTGGTCTCCGCCCCATTCTAGATCTCAGACATCTGAACAAAGCTTTAATGACCCGCTCGTTCAGAATGTTAACAACCAAGCATATCCTCGCGCAAGTTCGCCCGGGGGATTGGTTTCTGTCAGTGGATCTGAAAGACGCTTACTTTCACATTCCAATAGCGCCTCATCACAGGCCATTTCTGAGATTCGCTTTCGAGGGACAGTCATACCAGTACACAGTACTACCATTCGGCCTGTCACTGGCACCTCGTACATTTACGAAATGTATGGATGCAGCACTTTCCCCCCTGAGACAGCGGGGAGTGCGAATACTAAATTATCTCGACGATTGGCTAATATTAGCACAATCAGAGAGCCAGTTAGTGACACACAGGTCTTGGGTTATCAGTCATCTAGAGTGCCTGGGTCTAAAAATCAATTTTGCAAAGAGCATGCTATCCCCCAGCCAGAATATTTCTTTTCTGGGAATAGTGCTAGACTCAGTACAGATGACAGCGCGCCTCTCATCAGAGCGCGCGCTCACTATTCGGCGCCTTGCAACATCGTTCAGAGCGGGTGCGTGCGCCCCCGTCAAGCGATTTCAGAGGATGCTCGGTCTCATGGCCTCAGCATCAGCTGTACTCCAGCTAGGATTGTTGCACATGCGTCCTCTCCAACGCTGGCTCAAAAGCCGTGTCCCCACTCACGCGTGGCGCTCGGGCCACTTTTTAATCAGAGCAAATCACGGCTGCATAAAAGCCCTGACGCCCTGGAAAGCTGTCGACTGGTATCAGTCCGGCGTGAGTTTGGGCGTGAACACAAGGAGAAAAATGATCACGACAGATGCCTCCAAAATAGGTTGGGGGGCCCTTTACGAGGGCAGGCCTGTCTCCGGCTTATGGTCAAACCCGGAGAAGCGCCTACATATAAACTGTCTGGAATTGAAAGCGGTCGCTCTGGCTCTCAGAGCCCTGCTCCCGTACCTGAAGGACGAGCACGTCCTAGTCCGAACGGACAACATGACGGTAGTCTCGCATATAAATCGTCAGGGTGGACTCAGATCGAGCTCCCTGCACTCGATGGCCAGGGAGCTCCTCCTATGGTCCCAGCGCAACCTGCGCTCGCTGAGAGCAGCGCATGTGCCAGGTGTTCTGAACCAGGGAGCGGACATGCTGTCCAGAGACAAAGTTCTCCCAGGAGAATGGTCTCTCCACCCCCTGACGATTCAGTGGTTATGGCAAACCTTCGGCAGAGCAGAGGTCGACCTCTTTGCCTCCAAGGAAAATGCGCACTGCCCTCTCTTCTTTTCAAAGAGCACAGACGCGCTCGCCCAAGTCTGGCCGAGCCGCCCGCTGTATGCCTTCCCTCCGGTCGCGATGCTACCTCAGGTCATCAGTCGGATCAGGGAGGAGAAATGTGCAGTGCTCCTGGTAGCCCCACTCTGGAAGAACCAGACGTGGTTTCCAGAACTGATGCAGATGATGCAATCTGCCCCATGGCCGATTCCACTGAGGCTAGATCTCCTCAGGCAGGCCAACGGGATGATCCTCCATCCCCGCCCCGATCTGTGGGCCCTCCATGCGTGGCCCCTCAACGGATTCCCGGGAACCTCCCCAGTGGAGTGTTGAAAACCATCACTGAGGCGCGAGCGCCCTCTACGAGGCGCTTATATGCCCAGAAATGGAAGGTGTTCAGTGACTGGTGTAAATCCAGGAACCTGAACCCTGAGACATGCGAAGTACCGAGTGTGCTCGTTTTCTTACAAGAGCTGTTGGAGGCAGGCCGCACCCCCTCCACGCTCAAAGTATATGTGGCTGCCATAGCGGCATCACATGAACCGGTCGAAGGACGCACACTAGGGAAAAACTACCTAGTTGTTCGTTTCCTGAGGGGCGCCAGGAGGATGAATCCCCCACGCCCCCCCTCGGTGCCGATTTGGGACCTGGCCACGGTCCTGGACGCACTTAAGCGTGCCCCGTTCGAACCCCTCCGAACTGTGCACCTTAAACAGCTCTCGCTCAAAACTGCTCTCTTGCTGGCTCTCGCCTCGGTCAAGAGAGTGGGCGATCTGCACGCGCTGTCTTCAAGCGCTAACTGCCTGGAGTTTGGACCTAACGACAGCCGGGTTGTCCTCAGGCCAAAACACGGGTATATTCCTAAGGTGCTCTCTACTCCTTTCAGGGCACAGGTGATATCTTTGGCCGCGCTATCGTCCCCAGAAGACGAAAGTGACGCTAATTTACTCTGCCCGGTCAGGGCACTCAGAGTATATTTGGAACGCTCTGCCCTGTTCAGACAGACAGAGCAGTTGTTCGTATGCTTTGGCGGCCGCACTGAAGGTCTGGCTGTGTCAAAGCAAAGAATATCGCGCTGGATAGTTGATGCTATAGCGCTGGCTTATGAAGCCAAGGGCCTTCAGTGCCCCTTGGGCATCAGAGCTCACTCTACGAGAGGCATGGCCTCCTCGTGGGCGTGGTCGAGTGGGATACCCATTCAAGATATTTGTGCGGCTGCAGGCTGGGCCTCACCGTCCACATTTATCAGGTTTTATAACCTACAGGTCCCCTCATTGCATTCTAACATACTGTCGGTCTAACCATCATAGGCTGGGGTGTGTACATGCTGAGCATTGTCTCCTCCCTCATAGAATCACATCTTGAAACTGATGTGGAGGATTTTTTCATACATGATAGTACATGAAAATGTGCTTGTGTGTGTCTCTGGACGCCCTTCGGGCCGTTCCACGTTGTCCTTTATAAAACCCGCCTTCGGCTGGCTCGTTGGATAATTACTTTGCTCAAAGGCTCAGGCTCCGGCCTCCGGCTTAATAGAAGCGAAGTCAGCACGCACGGCGTTTTACATGGCGTTCCCATAGCGTAAGCTTACGCAATAGGAGGAACCTCTCGAAAGGGAACGACTCGGTTACTAACGTAACCTCGGTTCCCTGAGAGGAGGGAACGAGTATTGCGTAATCTGCCGTGCCTGTGCTTGGTCAGTTTGCTTCAGTCGAATTGAACCTAAAGAACTCAGACGACGGGGCGCCCAATATATAGCCCTTGGCCACGCCCATCTCGGCGGGCTCTGACGCGCGTGGGCGCGAAGCACGCTCATTGGAAGCGGGTTCAGAGTCGCCCCGTCATTGGTTCGTGCAAGTTGCCGCAGCACAGCCAATGACCGAGCTGCCTCGCTCATTGCTGTATGCTGTGCAGCTGCAATGCGTTTTACATAAAGACTTCAATATTTCTCGAGAAAAGGAGTTTTCCCATAGCGTAAGCTTACGCAATACTCGTTCCCTCCTCTCAGGGAACCGAGGTTACGTTAGTAACCGAGTCGATTTCTTGCACAGTGGGTTTTATACGGTGCGAGAGTACCACGGTCGACATCATACGCGCAGTTTTCCCTGGGGCCGAAGATAATTATTTCTGTTTTATTTTCGTTTAGGTTTAGAAAGTTACTTGAAAGCCAAAGTTTAAGCCTAGCTTATGTTGGCCTAGCCTTACACATAGACATCAATGAGTGTATTTAAATGAATGAATGTTAATGTAAATGTACAATGTAAATTATGCGGCCTGTACTTGCCTTACAGTTGAACATCTGAACTGGACACAGTCACAACTTAGGGGATCCACAGATAAAAAAAATAAATAAAAAAAAGATAGATAAAGATTAGATAGCATGTCTATAAAACAGAGGGTTTCTTTCTGGAAGTTGCACATCCTGAATAACCTTCGTGTTCTTCACATCCTGAATAACCTTCGTGTTCTTCACGTCCTGAATTACCTTCACAGCTGAAGATGCGTGTGTTTGTCGTCTCGATGCTGCTGGTGTTTGGCTTTCCGTTCATCATGACTGATTTTGATTCATTAGAAACTTGCAAACAGTTTTTTTTAAAAGATCAGCCTCCAATGATTTCTGGCATTTTGGAGAAATCAGTCTCAAAGAATCAGAATCTGTATAGAATAATCTGTCAAAAATATAAGAACATTTACAGATTTGCAACTCTCTACGACATAACAAATAAGATCCCTTTATTCTCAGCTTACAAATATACTGGGCATACAGGGGAACGACCTAAAACTAAATGGAGGACAGAGCCACAGGTGAGGATGCAATTTCCTTTTTCTTTTTTTTTCTTCTTTTTTTAATGTTTTACAAAAACTCATTATTGTCTCTTTTTTCTTTGTCATTACCTGTTCTGTAGCTTGAAGATTCAAATGCTGGAATGAGTCAAGGATGTTCCAATCAGGCTTGCAATGGAGACTATCTGAACAACCAAATGAATGTGAATCGTGGACACTTATTTCCGTGCAGCCATGCAGCTGATGAAGACACTGCCAAATCTACATTCACACTGACCAATGCTGTGCCGCAGTCCATAAGCTTTAACGGTGGCAGCTGGAGAATCATGGAGGAAAAAGTTAGAGAGATCATGAATTCTCACTGCCGTGATGAAAAGAACCGTGAGGAAGTCTCAGCCTATGTGTTGACAGGAGGTGTGCCGAACACTAAAAAACCATCTGCAGATGTATTGAATAACAGAGTAAACATTCCCTCACACATGTGGACAGTGTTCTGCTGCTTTAACATTGTGAGCAACAAATATGTGTCTCAAGCTCACTGGGCTGAAAACATAGACGAGGACACAAAGAAAGGTACGATTAGTGTAAAGACCCTGAAGGAATTACAGGACTTTCTGAAGAGCAAATACAATAAAGAAACCTCACTTTAAAAGCAGATGCAAGTCCACCTCCAGAAGCAGATGCTTGTGATGAGCCAGACGTCAAGAAACAATCATGGTGGTCTACCATTAAAAATTTACCAGCAGATTTTTGGGCCTGGTTACGTGGCTATTTTTGAGCTTAAATGTTAAGTTGGTATGAAATAACCAACACAGTCTCATGAAAGTGCGTATCTATACCACGAATGTCATTTCTCGTGCCATTTATACGCCAAAAATGTTTTTTGCGTGCATATGCTACGCACTGAAAACCCCTTGGGTAGGTTTAGGGGGGAGGGGGGGGTGGGGAGTGCGTGCGTATTACACGCCATAAAGTGCGTATCATATGCACGCGAAAACTGCGTATCATATAGACGCAAAAACCATTTTTGGCGTATAAATGGCACGAGAAATGACATTCGTGGTATAGATACGCACTTTCATGAGATCGGGCTGGAAATAACAAGTATAACAGATTTCTGTTATTAATTCTGACACTACTTTCTTTGACTACTACAAAGCCATACAAATAAATGCTTTCAAATCATGCAAAATAAAACTTGTCTTTATGGGTTATTTATGTGTTGAACATTGTCACATCAACCGTCTCAGTGATTTTGGCATAACTCAAGAAGTGAACCAAAGATGATAGAATGCTATATAAATACTGCCAATATTAGTTGTAAAACACACAGACATGATCACAAAAGACAAGTCAAATGAATGGTCAGTTCTGAGTGACTCCAGATGCAGTGTTGTAGGGCTTGTATAATGTGTGAAAGAACTCACACTTCAGTCTGTGGATTCACAGGTTTAGATGTGTGAGCATCAGTGTTAAAAATCATAATTTTTGCTGCTAAACTATTTAAGTATAAGAACAGAGGCTGACTGAACTTTTTGTGGAACTAAAGTTAGTTAGTTACTAACGTTTCTACAACCACTTCAGCTTTATTTTTGTTCTTTAGTCTGCGTGAACACAGGTGAATATGCGTCTGTTAATCATGAGCGTCCTCGCTGTGCTGCTGGTGTTCAGCTGTCCATTCGTCACGTCTGAAGTTGTAAAAACTTTTGATAGATGTAGAGAGTTTTTCTTTAGAGGACAGCCTCCGGTGATTCCTGAATCCACGCTCAGAGGATGATCGTTACAAAAAAATCTGTCAAAAATATACTTCCAAAGAAAAAGACTCAGAAAATGTAGGTTCAGGATAAATGTTTGCAACTCTCTGACACAACAAATACGATCCCTGTTTTCTCAGCTAACAAATATACTGGGAAAGGAAATTTCAGAAGACCAAGGAGTTCATGGATGATTGAGCCTCAGGTGATGATTTTCATAGCTTGTAATTTATGTTTCAGAGAACATGTCATGTATCGCATGTGTTGTGCCAGAGTGTTACTGTACAGTATGTCGTCAGTTCGTGATAATTTACACACAGACATTACAGTAGGCTAATCCCACTGAGCAAGCGACGTCTGTGGACATACAAAACAGGTTGATATCACGTCCGTCCGTCCAGGCCATAATCTGAACGTCCATTGACATCCAGAATTAGTTGATTAATGACAATGAGAAATTATGTCCAATCTGGCTATAATCTAAACGTCCACTGACAGCCAGAACTAGTTGAGAAAAGACGTTCATACTGGCTATAATCTGAACGTCCGGTGACATCCAGAATTAGTCGATGAATGACTTAAAAAAATATGTCCAATCTGGCCATAATCTAAACGTCCACTGACAGCCAGAACTAGTTGAGAAAAGACGTTCATACTGACTATAATCTGGACGTCCGTTGACATCCAGAAATAGTCCATAAATGACGTGAATAAAGATATCCAATCTGGCCATTATCTTAATGTCCACTGACAGCCAGAACTAGTTGAGAAAAGACGTTCATACTGACTATAATCTGGACGTCCGTTGACATCCAGAAATGGTCCATAAATGACGTGAATAAAGATGTCCAATCTGGCCATTATCTAAACGTCCACTGACAGCCAGAACTAGTTGAGAAAAGACATTCATACTGACTATAATCTGGACGTCCGTTGACATCCAGAAATGGTCCATAAATGACGTGAATAAAGATGTCCAATCTGGCCATTATCTAAACGTCCACTGACAGCCAGAACTAGTTGAGAAAAGACGTTCATACTGACTATAATCTGGACGTCCGTTGACATCCAGAAATAGTCCAGAAATGACGTGAATAAAGATGTCCAATCTGGCCATTATCTAAACGTCCACTGACAGCCAGAACTAGTTGAGAAAAGACATTCATACTGACTATAATCTGGACGTCCGTTGACATCCAGAAATGGTCCATAAATGACGTGAATAAAGATGTCCAATCTGGCCACAATCTAAACGTCCACTGACAGCCAGAACTAGTTGAGAAAAGACGTTCATACTGACTATAATCTGGACGTCCGTTGACATCCAGAAATAGTCCATAAATGACGTGAATAAAGATGTCCAATCTGGCCATTATCTAAACGTCCACTGACAGCCAGAACTAGTTGAGAAAAGACATTCATACTGACTATAATCTGGACGTCCGTTGACATCCAGAAATGGTCCATAAATGACGTGAATAAAGATGTCCAATCTGGCCATTATCTAAACGTCCACTGACAGCCAGAACTAGTTGAGAAAAGACGTTCATACTGACTATAATCTGGACGTCCGTTGACATCCAGAAACAGTCAATAAATTACGTAAATAAAAGATGTCCAATCTGGCCATTATCTAAACGTCCACTGACAGCCAGAACTAGTTCAGAACAGATGTTCATACTGCACTGTAAAAAAAATATCCTAATTTTACAGTAAATAACTTCCTATTTTCATCATTGTGGTGGCGTTCATGTGTGTTCAATTCGTAAATACGATCTTTATGACATGTCTTGAATGCATCAATAGCTCTATTTTAGGGACAATCCTTACAAACAATCATTGCTAAAATACATTACAGACTGTCACAGTGAGAAGATCTTTGTCCTTTATCAATGCTAAAGACCTAACCACTGCAGTCAACACCTTGGAGTATCCATGCTGTTAAATAAAAGTCTGTAGACAAGGGTTAAGGTTAGGGTTAACCCCTTAATTTCTAACCCCCGGTTTCACAGACAGGGTTTAGATATAAAGCCAGGATTAGGCCTTAGTTAAATTTGGGCATTCAATTATAGCTTTTAAAAATGTACCTTAGAAGAAAAAAACATTACTGGTGTGCATCTTGAGACAAAACAATGGCACTGACATAAGATATGTCAGTATAGCCTACAAGTTGCTTTCAGGTAATACAGCTCAAACGTGCATTTTAGTCTGGACTACAGGCTTAAAGGAGAACTCCGGCGCAAAATGAACCTCGGGTGTAATAACACATTGGTACAGACTAAATCGTTCCCTGAGATTTGTTTTCATGATAATCGAATGTAAAGAGTTTTATCTCTAAAAACAGTTTAGCTTATAACGCTAGTATATTGGGCATCGAGTAAGCAAAAAGAGATCGCTAGTTAATACCATTAACAAGGCTCAAATTAGCCCCACACTAACACGGCAGCATAATGAGTGTCCTTACATGCAAACCGAAGCATTGAGAACTTTGTAAGTGTATAGACAGTTTAATAAGAAGATACTTTACACAGACAGTACAGTTAGCGCATACAGACAGCAGCCATCTTGGAAAACAGTCTCGCATAAGAGAAGCACTTAACGCAACAGAGAAAATAAAAAAATAAATATAATTTATCTTATCTTCAATATCTACACGTACTGTTCGCTCACTCTCGTGGTTCGATTGGTCGAGACTGTTTTCCAAGATGGCTCCTGTCTGTATGCGCTAACTGTACTGTCTGTGTAAAGTATCTTCTTATTAAACTGTCTATACACTTACAAAGTTCTCAATGCTTCGGTTTGCATGTAAGGACACTCATTATGCACTGTTCTGATAAATTGCTGTTTATTAGAACAGTGATAAATAAATGTTATTATATATGGTATACAAGTTACTGTTTAATCTTTCATTTTTTATCTTTCATTTTTTATCTTTCATTTTTAATCATGCACTGCAATGAAAACACATTTAAACAATTGATTAAATATAACAGCCAGCCTACAAATACAACTAAATAGCACGTGTATATTTTTTTCCTATTCTTTCTTTTAAAACATTTCATATTGTCCTGTTATTGCAATGTTTTCACACTATTGGCTGTCTCTCCGAGTTGTTTTGAGCATGATTGGTTATTCTGACTGTCATCCAGGAATCTGGCCAATGACAACTATGCGCGCCTTTACCAGTCAAGTTTGAATACGTCAGTTGAAGTGAGTGGGTGTCTGTGCTCCTGCTCGGGACCTACTTCGGTTTTGTGGCTTTTACATTGTTTAAAACATGGATTATTTTACATCGGACTGCTAAATGTTTATTTTGAGCGAGTTGCGGGATGTAAATGAAGAACAAACAAGGAATATGGACAACGAACAATGGACATATTGCAATCTACGGAAGGTAACGTAAATAACTTTTTATTTTATACAAATTCTAATACATCAAAATATAGTGTATTAAATTGAGAATCTAAACGCGATTAGAGAAATATTGATATTAGTACGGTATTCCAATGTATTAGGCTAATTATGTGCTGAGCTAGCATGTGTATTGTCAGCTAACTTAGTTTATGATAAAAAAATAAAATAAAACTCAGCATTGGAGCTTTACAATGAGTGAACTGAGAACATTGTCTCTTTAGACAGAAGAACTCGAACCACACTCCTTTACTCGAGTCTAGAAGAATCTGCAAACTAGGCTTTTAAATTGTTGATCGCGGGATTTAACGTTAAAGTTAGGCCTAACGTTATTGTCTTGGAGCTGGTGAGTCAATTTTGCAAGCTTTTGTAAATGTCTCTGTTAGTAGCCTAAGTAAAAACAAATAGCTAATATTGCTGTGTGTGTTTCCTTCATGATCCAGGCATTTTGGGAGTAACGTTAAATATTATCCAGCCACACGATCTTCAGATGGTGAGTATTGTCATAAAATACACGTGAAATAGAGGCAGAACATGGACACTCTGCTCAAAGGCACACTGGTTCAAACCCTCCAGACAATGTTTTATCTTCTATCTTCTTGAGTTTATACAGGCCTAGCTGACCCAAAAATAAATGTCTAACTTACTTTTGTGAAACACAAGAATGTTGGGAATAAAACAACTGTATGAGAAAAACAAAAACAAATAAGGCATTTCTCAAGATATCTTAATTATGGTTCTACATAAGAAACTCATACAGTTTCAACATGAGGGTGAGTAGGCTAAATAATGAGAGAACTTTTCTTTTTTTTTTGGATGAGCTGTTCTTTTAAGGACATTTGCTAAATTAACCATGGTTTTTATTATAGTAAAGGTGTAGAAACCATGTTTTTTTTATGGTGGATTGATTACAATAATTTATTACCATTTGGTTAGTGTCACAAAACATTGTTAATTTTAGTAAGGGTTCTCCAGATTTATATAACACATAACCTGTATAATTTATTTAAGGAACACATTCAAAATGGTCCTATGTCACCCAGATCAATAATTTATTAACGCACTTTTTAACTTTTTTTTTTTTTTAGATCAAGCATTGGAACAATGTTTACGGAGCAGAACAGGCACCAACAGAGAAACAAGTCCATCACTAGTAAGTATCCATTGCAGTATCTAAAACCGTAGTCAATTTTAAAGGCACAGTGCACTCCAAAATAAAAAAAAATCTATTTTTTCCCGTGCCATTCCAGATGTATATTTTCCACAAAGATTTTTTGAAAAATTATCCATTATTGTAAGCCAATATAATGCAAGTGCATGCACCAGAAACTTCATACAGTACAGCCTGCTGTGTTGTTCACACAAGATGTTTTCTGCATTTATCATGTGAGCTTTACAATGCTCTTGGACTTTTTCGACCTTCCGCATTTTGGTGTCTATTCACTTGCAGTATTTAACACAAACACAAGAGATGGATAATTTTTCTAAAAGTCTAGTTTATTTTTTCTAAAATGTGTTCATCTGAAGAAAGAAAATCACATACCCTTTCGGACGGCATAAGGTAGAGAAAATAAAGGGGGTATCAGTTTACTCTCCTTTAGCTACTATTTATAAACCTTACATGTGATTTAATAAATTTACAATTAAAGAGGTGTTCCAAGCAAACAGCTATGTGTGTTTATATTAGGGGTGTACGATTCAGAAAATGTCACGATTCCGATTTTTAGGCTCAAGATTCGATTCAATAGCGATTTTCGATGCAAAAACGATTCTCGATTTAAAAAAAACGATTCACAGTATGTAAATGTAGTTACTTTTCCTATGTAGGTATTAGGGATGTGCATCTCCATAACTGAGGCCGATGCGATACGCATGTCGATGCATAGCCAACGATACGATACATTAAAGATAGGCTACATATAAGCAGCTACCGATGCAATGCAATGCGATTCACTATTATTACGATGCGGTGCGATTTGATTTCAACTCAACGCGATGCGATTCAATGTAATACGATGCAATGGAGAAAAATATGATGCTATGCAATTCAATATTCAATTATTTTATTTATTTTGTTCATATTTTGTGCCATCTGACTTTTAACGCATGGCTCTTTCACATACAAAAGATTTGGTTTTCAAAACAAAAAAAAACATAGCGTTGCGACGTTCGTCTGTTATAGGACAACTTAGTTTGAATAAACGAGCAGACACTGCTACTTGCTCTACGTTTATTTAGAATTAACAGCCAGACAACTAGCAGTGACTTGAGCTTTCCATTAAATGAATCACACACAGTAAACAAATCCTTAAAGACCCACTCCGATGAAAATAATGTTTTTCTAGGTGTTAACATGTTCTTGTGGCATTTTTCTGATGTTAGAGGACATATCTTGAGAAAAATAAGCTTGTATTTCTGAGTATTTCTACATTCAAATGGCTGTGAATCAGTAGCAGACGCTAAAATGCCGGCTAAAATAGACTGGAGTTGTGACGTAGTAACTCCACTGGGCGTCTCCACACGCGATGTCTTGGAGTGAAATAATGATTGGTGATCGGTGATAACTTTGATTAACTTCGTATAATAATAATTAACGTGTATATAATACTGTTGCCCCACCGGTATTGGGGGTGTAAGCTAGCGGGAGAGACAGAGCTCTCAGCAACGGGCAGGGGGAGGGTCGTCTCCGTGCCAACGGCACCGCCCACAACGCAGAGGCGATTTGCTAATGAGCTACTGCCGCTCTGCTGAAGCGAAGTCCCAGAATACGGCACAGGTTTTGTGATTTTGGCTAAAAATGGCATAATCATAATTTAAAGACCACTGGGAATGTTTAAAAATAGCTCAAAATATGATCGGAGTGGGACTTTAACAAAAAAAAATCAAACAGGCCTATTCTGGTGGGTGCGGTGATGCGGTGGTGTAACATGTAAGGCTGGTGCTGCCAATAAGCACCTAAAATCTGTCACAAAGAACCGGCAAAAGTAATGATTATGAATATGTAAAATATAGCAATGAGATATTTTAATTGTTTATTAATAAACAAGTGTTTTCTTTGCCAGTGTCGGCTGCAAAGATGAAGTTGACGATGCTGACTCACGATCTTCGCAGTAGTCAACGCGCCAGAGAGAAATACACAATTCATACGGATTATCTGCTTATTACATAAGCAGAGAGCAGTCTGTATTCTTACGTTTTGAATTGTTCTGTTTAAAAGTAGACCTGTCTGTGAGGCAAGTAGGCTACCTTATATGCTGAGTTTCGGTTCATTTATGAGACGAGCTCCAGTTCACACGCCGGCGCCTCCGTGTTTATCGTCTGCTATATTTACTTCTTATTTATTAAATCCAGGCAATTGGTTGATGAAACATTGATTAAAATTAAGATACAATTAATACAAAACTAAATGCACTTTAAAGAAAGGTTTTGTGCTTTCTGTTTGGTGTGTCTGTGAAATTTTTAAAGCATCTTTTAGTGCCGCGTTCAGAGCGCTCATGTCCGTAACATTGTTTTTTCCTCATAAATGCAAACCCAATTTTTTTTTTTTTACAATTTTTTTTGTTCTGTGGAGACTACAGTTAGGCCTACTCATAATTTGTATTCTGAATACGTAACGCTGGTATATGTATTCCGTTACTCCCCAACACTGATATTAGTATAACCTTATCTGCAATATATTTTAATAACACGGTTTGGGCGGTTATAGAGTTTATTGTGGCAAAAATTCATCTCAAACAAACATCACTGCGTAAGAGACACTCAGAGTCAAATTATATAAAATAGAAGTATTTATTCTTGCAAGAATAGGAGCAGTCTAATACACAGTTGTTACCCTGTGCAGAAGAGTGACACACCCCCAGACAGACTGAACTAGCTTTTATCTTAGTTTCAAGGCCTTCTTCCCCCCAGAGCCTTCCTCCCAGTAGTTTTCCATAGACGTCACTAGTTGGCCCACTAAGCTCCCCTGCACTAAGTGGCCTTCTGACATCTAGGTCAGAGGTCCTTGTTCGTCTGTTCTCTGGAGTGTCTCCCTCTTCTGCCTCCCCAGGTACATAAACAGAATCCTCTCTCACTACAAGTGAGAGACACACATGTGACATTCTTTGAATCATCTATATTTAACTAAAGATCAATGAATATCATTAAAATTGCCACCACAAGTTCTAATGACGGTGTTCAACTATAACCATCGGTCTCACGGTTATATAATAACCGTCACACCCCTAGTTTTAACATAAACAATAATAAAAATAAAAAACCTTTCACAAACAGGTCTTTGATAACTATTCAAATGTAAATAAATATATATGTTAGGGGTGTGACGGTTCACAAAATTCACGGTTCGGTACGTTTTTGATACAGCAAAAAGAAAGAAAAGCCAGAGAAATTTCCTTGATTTAATTTTTTTAATAATTTTTCATCAAAGTATGATAATTTTTTACTTTGAGCAGTGATGGAGCTACACTTGACTCTTCTTAGGAGCATATAAAACAAAAACAGCTCCTTGCTCCTTGAAAAAAATTAATTGTAATATTGTAGTAGTTATAAACAAAGGTTTATTTTATTTCAGATTAACATTTGAGGGCAGCAATTTTATTCATAATGTCGAAATAAAACCGACGTAACGTTACTTGAAAGCATTATAGCCTACTATTCCTGCCAAACTTCCATGGTTACAGTTAGTAGTGTTACTACAGTAAATCCATGGTGAATGTTGCTGATCTGTGGGCACTGGATAGTTCATTCATGGCACAATGTTTATTCCTGTTTTCCACGTCAGCGCTGTTTGATCCGTTAATAACGGAGAAATGTGAATGTTTCTCACTAGATCTCGCTGCGATATTATTACTTCAGTGGCAAATTCAACTGCTTTCTTTACTGGATCTCTTAGTGCTGTGTAGTAACAGTGTCGCTTGATCAAGACGCTGGATTGGTCCAAACTGATAAACGATCCGTCAACCACACAATAACGAGTAGCGCAGCTGCAGTTTCGTTCCGCTTACATTACGTTTGCTATTTGATGTTGGGCAATGTTGTGGTCGCGGCAGCATCTCTTACATTATGAGCACGCTTGCCACGCCCCTACATTTTAAATAACGAAATTTTGGTCAGCAGGAAAAATAGTCCAACAAACCGTTCGGTTTGTAATGCACACTGAACCGAAAGCCTCGTACCGAACGGTTCAATACGAATACGAAAATATATATGTATATGTGTGTGTGTGTATATATATATGTATGTGTGTGTGGAATGCTTTATATCAGGCTTGATGTAATTTTACTTGATTTGTGATTTAATAACTGTTTCATTTCATTGATTCGAGTACTAAAATTTTCTATGCATCTCTGCTGCAAGCTAAACCACAACAGTGGCGTTTGTATTTATTTATTTTACATGTGTATTTTTTTGCTTTGATTGTAGCTGCTGTCATGAAATGGGACCCAGCTGCAACAGAGGCCCAAATAAAGTCTGCAGCCGATCATCTGAAACATGCCCCCGGGAGAGTCGGGGCTTGCCGCTATAAATGAAGCTTGTGAAGCTTATAGCAGCCACATTTTGTTAATTGATATGTTATACTGTTTTAACAACATTTTATAGATTATTTAAAGGGAAATTGTGTTAATTTATAACTTTACTGTTCTGGCTTTTAAGTTTTGGTCCAGTAGAACAAAATAGTAATAAAATATATATTTTGAGATTTAAATAGTTGATTTCTTGGAGTGATCAGTTTGGTTTACAGGCAAATGGTAAGCAGTTTATTACAATTATATTGATAAGATATACAAATGCAAGACTTGTATATACACTACACAGTTCCCGTATTCAATTGAGTATTCAATATTATCAAAATTCTTTCAAATCTTATTTAGGTCTATGGTCTGTGTGTCTGCAGTTTCATGACACGACAACCATTAACAATGAGTAACTGGGTTTTTCTCAGTGAGAACTAACTCACTGCCACTGTTTTGAAGTAAAGATTTTTTAAAGTTGGATCCTTGCAAAATGCACAAATGGGATTTCCGTTTCAATATGGGTCTTTAACAGTCTTCTTTGACATTTATACTACAGAAAACGTGACTAATACAACTTTTATTCTGGCTGCCTTTAGATGTCTAACAATTACGTCTGTAGCATGTCTTTAATTGACGTCTAAACAATGTCCAAAATTTTTTTATAAAAAACGTTCATTCTGGCTCCTGTGAAGACGTCTTCTGGATGTCTAACAATTACGTCTGTAGCACGTCTTTAATTTACGTCTAAACAACGTCCAGAAAAGACGTATAAAAACCTTTCATTCTGGCTCCTGTGAAGACGTCTTCTGGATGTCTAACAATTACGTCTGTAGCACGTCTTTAATTTACGTCTATACAATGTCCAGAAAAGACGTATAAAAAACTTTCATTCTGGCTCCTGTAAAGACGTCTTCTGGATGTCTAACAATTACGTCTGTAGCACGTCTTTAATTTACGTCTATACAATGTCCAGAAAAGACGTATAAAAAACTTTCATTCTGGCTCCTGTAAAGACGTCTTCTGGATGTCTAACAATTACGTCTGTAGCACGTCTTTAATTTACGTCTAAACAACGTCCAGAAAAGACGTATAAAAACCTTTCATTCTGGCTCCTGTGAAGACGTCTTCTGGATGTCTAACAATTACGTCTGTAGCAAGTCTTTAATTTACGTCTATACAATGTCCAGAAAAGACGTATAAAAAACTTTCATTCTGGCTCCTGTGAGGACGTCTTCTGGATGTTTAAAAATTACGTCTGTAGCACGTCTTTAATTGACGTCTAAACAACGTCCAGAAAAGACGTATAAAAAACTTTCATTCTGGCTCCTGTGAGGACGTCTTCTGGATGTCTAACAATTACGTCTTTTAGACGTATTATAGACGACTGTTTGCTCGCTGGGATCTATCATTTACTTTTCGTCTGTTAGTGCTACACCTCTGTTAGTATACATCTGCTATTCAGTGCCGATTTTACATCTAGTCTATCAATTTATTGTCTTAAAAGGATAAAACGAAAAATCTGTCATAATTTATTCAACTTCATTTTATTCCAACCCCATATTGTGTTATTTTTCTGTGGAACACATAATTAAGAAAAATATGAATTATGCTGTTTTTTCTATGAAACACTTCATTAGCGAAAATGTTGATCTGTCGAATTTCAGTGAATAACTCACTTAAAACTTTCACATAACTTTAGAAGTAGTCAAATAAGAGAATACTTGATTTTTGTTTCCTAGAGCTTAACAGATGAATGGTTGTTCCATGGAACAAAAAACTCAATTAACAATCTTCTAAATTCTAATTTTGTGTTTTACATGAAAACATTTTACATTTGTAATGACATTAGGAGGCGTAAATGACCATTTTCCTTTTTGAGTCAACTATTCTGTATATGTGTTTAATGGCTTTTTAGTGCCAGCAGCCATTTCACCCTGTAGCCCAAGACTGGTTGCCCACTGAAGCTAAGCAGGGCTGAGCCTGGTTAGTACCTGGATGGGAGACCTTCTGAGAAAACCAGGTTGCTGCTGGAAGAGGTGTTAGTGAGGCCAGCAGGGGGTGCTCACCCTGTGGTCTGTGTGGGTCCTGTGTGGCATCCTGGCCAAATTTGCCCAGTGGCCTCTGTCCACCATGGCCTCCTAATAATCCCCATATATATATATATATATATATATATATATATACACACTGATTGGCTTCATCACTCTGTCTCCTCTCCACCAGTAAGCTGGTGTGTGGTGAGCTGCTGTCGCATCATCCAAGTGGATGCTGCACATTGGTGGTGGTTGAGGAGATTCCCCCTTCCATGTGAAGCGCTTTGAGTGCCAAGAAAAGCGCTATAAATGTAATGAATTATTATTATTTATCTTTCTTTTAAACTTCTGTAGCTTGATCTTCCTGTTGATGAGATGACTGTTCCATACCCAAATCAGGCCATCAGTGAAGACTTATTCAATAACAACTACGGATTGAATCGCGGTCACTTGTTTCCCTGCTGTCATGCAGCTGATAAACTCACTGCAGAATCCACATTCACACTGACCAACGTTGTGCCACAGAAGATCAGCTTTAATGCCGGCAGTTGGAATCGCATGGAAAATGAGACTAAAGACATCATGAATAAACATCGACAATAATAATAAAGTTTTAGCCCATGTGCTGACCGGAGCAATACCTGGAAACAATAAACTGAATGAGAAAGTGAACATTCCCTCTCACATGTGGACGGCATTCTTCTGTTACAACAGTGCAGATGGATCATGGGTCTCTCAAGCTTATTGGGCCCTTAACAAAGCAGAAAGAAAAGATGAAGAGAAAACGATCAGTAAAAAGAGTCTGGAGGACTTACAGGAATTTCTGAGTCAAAAATGGGTGAAAAAAGTACAGTTGTTTGAGAGAAACTGTACAAAATAAACATACAACTAACATACGAAAAGCAGCATAACAAGGATTCAAAATCATTGCATTATCAGATATTACGTTTGTAGGATTAGAACCCTGTCATACAGGCCATTTTTAACATTTACATTTTTGATACATATGTCTGAAGTCCTTGAATTTTGTTTCACGTCATGTTTAGGGGCGTGAAAATGTAAAGTCAATGTCCCTACACGAGTGTGCATCTAATCAATTATTAATTCAAGAACATTGTGCAAGTTTACTGCAACAATGGAGCCATGAAGTTCTTTTGAAAATCCAATTTAGTTGATCCTGGTGAGCGCACATTGTCACAATTGTAAACACAAAGTATTTCTTCTTCCACGAGGGGGTTTGGCGTCACAACGGTTTGTTTCCAGTCAGAGAAGAACTCGATAAAGAACTCAACACACACGTCTCCTGGAAATCCTGTAGAATACAACCAATCAGAAGATGAAGTGTTTCCAGTTAAGTGTGCAATATGCATCAGACAATCAGCCAATGGTGCGTGGAAGTGACGTCTGAGGCTGAGACTATTTGAAAGGCTGCCATTGAAAAAACAGGCGTTTAATCCATTTATTGGTTACGACATCTAGGGATTGATAGCTAACCAGCCAATCCCCACGCTTTTGCTTTATTGAAAAGATCTAAAATATCTGTACTTGTCTTTAAACTCTTGAAACTCTCTGGTCTCCACCAATGTCAGAACATGGTTTCAATTGGCGGACGCAGTTTACCTGAATTGCTAAAACACATTTCTTGAAACCATCACCCTCAAAACCTTAAACAAAACAAATCTTTAGACTACATTCAGAGAACAACTGAATCTTCTGGCAAAATCAAACAATTGCCTTAAAAATAACATGATTTAAATGCAAATTTGACACTTATCAGCAGTGTAACTGATCTGATTATGACAAAATAATCGAGTATCTGATATCATGTCAAAAGTCAAATTAACTGTTCCACTCTTGCAAACAGAGGTAGGTCATGAGGTGTGGAGAGAAATCATGTGTCATTGGAACATGAACAGACAGGGTTCAATTTGTAATAATTTTAAAGAATACAATGCAATATAAACTTTCTGACAGTGTGTGGGACATCCGACTACTTTCCAAGAAGGGGTACAAATATAGCGATAAATATGTACAGGAATTGAGGCAGTAGCCAATGACAGCAGTAGGAGTAAAAGCTGCAGGATTATGTACGAGTATACAAATATGTATGAGTATCGAACGAATTTGACAACTTGTTAAATGTTGTGAATTATTAAGACTTTGAGGCTATGTTTGTACTGATTGGGCTATGGGTTTTAGTAAAGGTTTAAAAAACAACAAATGCTTGATAAAATGTTTGATTACAGTAATATCACCAAATATGTTGAAAAAGCGAAGACATTTCATGGGTTGTACAGACGTTTCCCACATTGAACTCAGTGAAACACCAGATAGATTGACCTGCAACTAGATGTGAGTTTGAGGTTTCGTAACTTCCTGCATATGTCTCTATTATTAAGAGCACAGATGCACACAGATGCGACAGTGAAGAGTGACAGCAGCATCACTGCATCCTCAACACCGGTATGAACGGTATTATTATTTGTTGTGCAATTAATGTAACAGCCTTTGTTAAATATTGGTTTACATTTAAAAGGACATGTGAACAGTTTTAAATTTGAATGTCCTGCCAATTAAAAATTGAATACAAAATACTTTTAAATCTTTGCTGTATAAGGCAGTCATCACATTTGATCTCTAAACACTGCTAATCAAGTTTACTTTGTTCTTTTTCTTCTATTTTCTTCTGTCTGTACAAATGACATTTAATAAGTTGTAATACTTCTGTGGCTTCCTTGTTTCCAGCAAACACTCAATATACACACATTTTATCAGGTTAAAGAAATGGATTCAGTTTATGAAAATGTTGATTACATGCCTTCAGCAACCGCTTCAGATGGCAACTCCTCTCTGTACAGAGGTAAGGTATTATAGAATATATATTATAACATTGCATTACAATGCCAATGGTAAATGTCAAATGTTTTGTGAAATCAACTTCAAATTTGGAACACAACTTGGTTAGACATAAATCTGATACTCTTGTAAAAAAAAAGTAAGTCCAGATTATTTTGTAAAGTACACAGTATATTTTGTATAAAATAAAATAAAAAGTGTTTAGTTCAGTACATTTGCTTTACAATAAACTTAAACTTCTGTTACTTTTGGAAACTTTGTTATTTTGCTGGGTGTCTTTAAGAAAAGTCAAACCTTAGGTTTGTATATTTCAAATAGTTTATGAATTACAGCCATTTAATTTCAGATCAAAGGTCAAAAAGTGGGGTGACAGGTAACAGGATAAAGATCATGTCAAATTTTTGTCTATAGCTTAAGCTTATATATTATTTATGATTTATTTCTGTATATATAATGCATGTTAACACAAAACATGCATAGAGTTTTAAGTAACAACAACAATGCCATTGGAAGCTGTCACGTGTCAGATTTTTTATTTTTCTTTCTTTCTTTCATTGATCATTATCGATAATCTTCATTTTGTTTACATCAGTTTAAATTTCCCACAAATGCTGTGAGCTCATCTAAGAAATTTAGTTAAAAAAAAACAAGAATAGTTATAGATACATTTTCAGAAGTAGCCTACATCACAGGTCCACGTGGAAAATTCTGGGATTCAGAATTTATTTGTTTGGAATATTTGGAGTATTTATCACAGTTTGAAATATTTTATCACTTTAATTACTATTATCACTTTAACAATATTTATCACCCCAGATTTCTCTCTTCAAGACAGAGAGGGAGAAGTCACTTCTCCTAAGTGGACTAAAGGTTCTCTGATTGTTCTGGGTTTCTCTCTTGTGTTTGCTCTCGGAGGTCTCTGCACTCTCTGGGTGATTTGTGAGTATAACTGATACTAGATCTGGGTGCATTCGGGTTGCACTCTGTTCAGGGTGCATTTACTTTATATTGTGGAGCAGAAAAATCTGCATATCTGGAGAAACATTTTATTTTTCAAAGTCATACTTTTCTCTGACAAAGCTGTTTTAAGCTGCAGATTAAGAAAGCATTCTTGAACACAATTTTTTTTCTTTGGTCATCAAGCTGTGCATCATTGTATTGTGAGATATTTAAGTCCTATGAAAATGTTAGCCCTCTTGTTGCGTTATATTTTGTGCCTTTGTATCTTTACAACCATTTATAAAGTTTGACTGGATATTACATTGAAAATGTAATTTATGTTCTGATTATAAGTTAATTTAAAAATGTAATAAAAATAATATATTTATAATAAATTAACATTTACTAAACACCTAAACCTCTGCATTAACTGCCATTTAATATATTTAATGCGGAGGTTTAGGTGTTTAGTAAATGTTAATTTAAAAATGTAATAAAAATAATATATTTATAATAAATTAACATTTACTAAACACCTAAACCTCCGCATTAAATATATTAAATGGCAGTTAATTCAACTAGAAACATTAATGTACAACTCCAATCAAACTTTTGTAGATTTTAGTCTAGGCAGTCATTTAGTTCAGTAAAGTTTATGTCACAATCCGGGTCTCGGGTCTCAGATGTGGTGATTTGAGAGATCTACCACTTAGCCACAGAGGAGGTAATGTTAGACCCAAACGAAACACTCAAGGCAATACTCCAGGCAAAGTAGATTTATTAAAATAAAATGGTACTTTGTAAGTCAAAAGAAATCCAACAAAAGTTCTTCCCAGAAAGAGGTATTACTAACAGTAGTGATAATGAAAACTAAGATAACCCCACGAGGGGAGAAAAAAACTAAATCAAATAACTATGAACACCTTACTGGGGATAGCTTAGAAGGACTCGGTGGGACATGTCAGGAGACGCATAGCCAAGACTCAAAGACCGAGTGAGGAACAAACAACAGGAGGCAGGATGCTTTAAATACTTTAAATATCTCTACTTTGACTTATATTGACAGATTGTTCAAAATGTAATGGGCAGCAAAATCGTTTGTTACAATTGCTGCTGCTATTGTTCTCTTACGAGAGTATCTCTCGTACTGCGTAATAGCTTACGCTAGGGGAAAAACTCTTTTCGGCGAGATATTGAAGCCAAAAATTATCCTTAATTTTTTAATAATGTAAAACGCTTTGCAGCAGCAAGCAGACATAGGCGAAACAGCTCGCGCGCCTATTGGCTGCTCTGCAGCAAATGCAGCAGCCTATCGAGAGAGACTCTGCGTGACGTAATGACCAATGGGGGCCATTCGCGCCCATATCGTCACGTCCCGCCAGAAGGGGCGTGGTCTCGCCCTATAAATATGCTCGTTAGGCTGATACAAACTGATTTTTACCTCTTCAGCGAAGCACACGCATCGCTGGATCCGGAGTGAGAAGCCGCGCCGTCGAAGCAAGCCTTTCAGCGGGACGAGCTCTGGAGTCGCTGGCCTCGCCGCCTTCAACTGCCGTACCTGCTGCGCTTTCCGGCGTTATATATCCTTTTCATACTCTGTGTGTATTTACTCTGTTGAGAGTGTTTGTCAGCTTACTTCGCGACTCACACTTCTCTCACAAAAGAGCTGCGTCTTTTTAAAGATGCCTTCCTGTGGCTCGTGCCGCGCCCCGCTCAGCGATGGAGACCGGCACGTCATCTGTGTTTCCTGCCTGGGTGAGGATCACGCGGCTCTCGCGCTCGCTAACGGCGGATGCCCTCATTGCGAGCTGTTGCCCATGGTGACTCTGAGGACTCGCCTGGCATCATTCTCCGAGCCTTCACCGCAGCCCGCCGTGGTGCCGCGCCGCAAGAAGCGCCGCGCCCAGCGCGCACCCGAGCTCTCTCCAGCCCGCCAAAGCTCGCCGGTTCGCCCGCCAGCTTCGCCGGTTTCGCTCGAGTCGCTCACTGACGGACAACGGCCGCCGCCGGCCGCCGCGTCCATCCACGAGTTTGACGAACCCACCGAGGCGTGTTCTCTTCTGGCATCCGATAGCGAGGATTGGGCGAGCTCCGTGGACCTCCCCTCCGCTAGCGTTTCCCGCCAGACCACTGGTAAGAGAGCCGGCATTGAGACTGAGCTGATGCGTCTGCTCTCTCAGGCCGTGGATAGCATCGGCCTCGATTGGGAAGCGCCCGCGCAACCGCCGCGCAACAGGCGAGCTCTGTGGACCTCCGCCTTCTGTCCGCGAGTCGTCAAGGAAACGGGCCAGCATTCTACCCCGCCCCCCATGGGCGTGCGTCACCGGCAAATGAGATAAGAGTGTGTTTTAGTCCCCGCCGAGGCCGGATTAATCTCCATTTCTCAAACATTTCTCAGCTCCTAGTTTGAGCGGCTGAAAATGTCATTATTGCAGCAATGAGCCTGTTGTATAACACGCACACCTGCATACAAACGCCGACACACACAAAACTGTGATGACGCTCTCTTATGCTTGCGCTAGTGTAGTTCTCCCTGTGGCCCAGTGGCGGAACCTGAAGCTTTCACGCGGGAGACCCGTGTTCGATCCCGGCTCTCGCAGCAGATAAAAATTTAGTCTCGCCGCGGCCAGACTTCCACCGAAACTTTTCGCTCGTTCAGTTCCAGATAATGCGACTGTTCCAGTGTATTTTGCAGTAAACAAGCTGGTACCACGGCCCGCTTGCCTGCACATAAAGGCCGTTTCCATGGCTACCCAGAAAAATCATTGTATTTCTGGTTTTCCGGCCACAGCCGATGGTGTTATAAGTGTAATAAAATGCTCACAGCCCAGTGTTCATTTCTACACACAAACACAGCCCGCCACGGTACAGGGCTCGCACAATTGTGCATTAAATGTAGTGAATGTGCCCACAACCCAGTGCCCACATACACTACCACGGTTTCTGTAAAACGAAACCAACACAAGTCTTCCTAGCCTCCTAGGAAATTGACGGTGTTTCAGTCTCGCCGTGGCCAGACTTCCACTGAAATTTTCGCTCGTTCAGTTCCAGAAAATGTGACTGTTCCAGTGTATTTTGCAGTAAGCAAGCCAGTACCATGCCCGCTTGCCTGCACACTAATGCTGTTCCCACGGCGACCCAGATAAATCACATAAATGGTGTATTTTCTGATATTCCGGCCACAGCCGATGGTGTTATGAGTGTATTGAAAATGCCTACAACCCAGGGCTCATTTCTACACACAAACACAGCCCGCAAAAATGCAGGGCTCGCACAAACAATCCGGCCACGGCCGATGGTGTTATGAGTGTTGTAAGAATGCCCACCCAGTGCCCATTCCCACACCCAGACACAGCCCGCCACGGTGCAGGGCTAGCACAAATAAACTCGACTCAGGTCGATTGTGCAAACAATGTAGTAAACGCGCCCATGTCACCATGCCCGCTCACACTACATGCTGCGTGTCCCTTGGTTTCTGTAAAAACGAAACCAACACACATTCAGTCGGCCATGAACGACGGTGTTTTCAGTGTAATAAATGTGCCCGCAGCCCCGCGCCCACATTTTGTCACAGACACGCCGATTCCTACGGGATCTCCCCCGCTCGCTTTTTCTGCACTATCTGCCATAAAAAAGCTGAGCGCGGTCAGGCCGCCCGCTGTGATCAGCGCGCCCCCCGCCTCGAACGCTGTAAACACGGTGTTGTGTTCCCAGTATGCCCGGGCTCTCGAGTTGCCGTTTTGCCGCGACCAGAGCCCGGATTTCATTCTGCCCCTAGCTATTCATGCAGATGCGTGGTCAAAGCTTCCCGGGGTATCAGAATGGGTGCTGAACACTATAAAGAGAGGCTATTCGCTACAATTCGCTCGACGCCCACGCCGCTATACGGCGCGCGTCGAAACTACGGTGAAAAACGAAGTGTCTCATCTACTTCGTGCCGAGATAGCGAAACTACTGAGCAAAGGGGCTATAGAACCTTTATCTCAGGCTCAGAGCGAAGGGGGCCTATACAGCAGATATTTTCTGGTACCGAAAAAGGATGGGGGTCTCAGACCCATTTTAGATCTGCGGCAGCTGAACAGAGCGCTTGTCAAACGCCAGTTCAGAATGCTTACGACCAGGAAAATCCTCGCGCAAGTGCGCCACGGGGACTGGTTTATGTCAATAGATCTGAAAGACGCCTATTTCCAGATACAAATAGCGTCCCATCACAGGCGATTTTTGAGATTCGCCTTCGAGGGCCAGGCATATCAATACACAGTCCTGCCGTTCGGCCTGTCCCTAGCACCTCGTATATTTACGAAGTGCATGGACGTGTAAGGCTGGTGCCGGTATGTCTGATCGACCCCTCAATGTGACAAAAGGCCCTCCGGGGAATTAACACTTGAACTATCCCTTGAATATGTAACTCCCTCTTGCATATGTAACAGGAACTTTGGAGATGCAGCACACAGTGCAGTTCACACTTCACCCACACCATCTCCCCCACATCCCCCTCCTCCTCACCTGAAATACACTGAAACCTTATGCAATGTTATGTGTGTACAAAAATGTAACTACTCATGTTTGGTGTCTTTTGATGTATCACAATGTGCCTGGTGACATGGTCTCATTCTCCCAACTATGATGAAAAGCTAAAAGAAGTTATGGAATGTGAGAAAAGTGATGTGTCCCATAATAGCCTCATTCAGACTACCTCCTGTATGTAAAATCAGGCAGACCTCACAGTGTGAGCCCCCGAATAAACAACCAAAATCTAATTATAATGACAGACATCACCATTTGGTAACAATTTAATTATCTGGGTTTATAAGGAAAAGCAGCAGAAATGTTCGGGGAGTCTGTAGGTTGACTGCCCACACAACCGCTGTGTGTAATTTTGTTGACAGGTAACAATTTCTACAAATTCTGTGATTTCTGAATTGATATGCTTAACTGATGATTTTATCCTCTGAATTGGATTTGAAATGATTACATCATTACCTGATCAATAAATTGTAAACGTTTGATTTTATTCTAACCGACTCTGAGAATTGTTTTTCCCCGAGTAGATTATCGGATTCGTATATTTCCACAAGTTTGCGTCAGAGTTTAGTGACGACTAATATCTGATATCAGATTCAAGTGTACTTGAATGAGGAGACGGGTAGTTTCCGTCTAGAATCAGCTAATGCTGTTTGATCTAGATATGGGTACGTCTAAATACCTCTGTTCTAATTTAATGTTACTTTAGATAAGTGTACGCTACTAAAGTAAATTATTGAATTGTTCCTGAGGTGGCATTCAAGGGGGCTGTGTATATGTCTTCGATTTTGTACGTGTGAATTACGGCAAATCCCAGACATTCAGCCAATTACCTCTGTTTTGATCATCGGAAACTGACGAGATTGTGCCGGAGACCTGGTGAGGAACTCGAAGTGATATAGTTTCCTGATCTGAGCGGATAAAATATAATCAGAGTTTAAAGAATAAACAAACCTTTGCTAACGTTTAATGATGCACGGATATCATTAAAACCTTTTTATTTATGGAGTCAGATAATAACGAGATAATGCATGAGAAAATATATTACATTTAATCTTGTTGTGTTGCGTGAAAGGAAAGGCAAGTAATACGCAGAGTAACCTTCTACCGCTGATTGGATGCCGAATTTGGACCAATCGAGCCGGACTTTACAGACGCGGCGCTCGCACCCCTGAGACTTCAGGGCATGCGAGTCCTGAACTACTTGGACGATTGGCTGATTCTAGCTCGATCACGATCGGAGCTCATAGAACACAGGGCCGCATTACTCGAGCACCTCGAGAAGCTGGGCCTCACAGTCAATTGGGCGAAGAGCTCACTGTCTCCCAGTCGGAAAATTTCCTTTCTGGGAACCGTGTTGGACTCGCTGTCCATGACAGCACGCCTGTCACCAGAGCGCGTACTGAGTATTCAGCGCGGCGTGAAATCCTTCCGCCACGGCGCGATAGTTCCGCTCAAAAGGTTTCAGAAAGTGCTGGGGCTGATGGCCTCAGCAGCCTCTGTACTCCAGTTGGGCTTGCTCCGCATGCGCCCACTGCAGATGTGGCTGAAAGCGCGGGTTCCACCCAGGGCATGGACAGCGGGTCTGTTTCGCCTCAGGGTCGACCTTCAGTGCGTTTCAGCTCTGGAACCTTGGAAAGTGACCGACTGGTATCAGTCAGGTGTGAGTCTGGGGACCGCTTCGAGTGTGAAGGTGGTGTCTACGGACGCCTCCACCTCGGGGTGGGGAGCGCTGCTCGAGGGCAGACCGCTAGCTGGCCTGTGGTCAGAACGGGAAAAGCTCCTTCACATAAACTGCTTGGAGATGATAGCAGTCGACAAAGCGCTACGGCTTTTTTGTCCCCAGATAACAGGCCACCACGTCTTAGTCCGGTCGGACAACATGTCAGTGGTGGCATACATAAATCGCCAGGGCGGCGTCAGGTCACGAAGCCTTCTCAGGCTGACGGAACGCCTTCTGGTCTGGGCTCAGCACAGCCTGCTCTCACTGAGAGCGGCGCACGTGCCTGGTCACCTGAATGTGGGACCAGACAGACTGTCCAGGAACAAGGTCCCGGCAGGGGAATGGTCGCTGCACCCGCAGACGGTCCAGCTGCTGTGGAAAACGTTCGGCAGAGCACAAGTGGACCTGTTCGCGTCCCACGAAAACGCTCATTGCCCGGAGTTTTTCTCGAAAAGCAAGGACGCGCTGGCTCATGTTTGGCCCCGCTGCCCCCTATATGCTTTTCCTCCCGTCTCGCTCCTGCCTCAGGTGTTGGAACGAATCAGGGAGAACGGATGCCCAGTGCTGCTCGTAGCTCCGCTCTGGACAAACCAGACGTGGTTCCCTGCCCTGATGCAGCTGACCAGCACTGCCCCATGGCCTGTACCATTGAGGAGAGACCTCCTCTCTCAGGCGGAGGGCTCGATTTGGCACCCTCGCCCGGAGTTGTAGTCCCTGCACGCATGAGCCATCAACGGGTACCCGCTAGCCTCCCAGAAGGAGTGTTAAACACGATCGCGCAGGCTAGAGCTCCGTCTACCAGGCGGCTCTACTCCTCGAAATGGTCTGTTTTCTCTGCATGGTGTCAAGCCCAGAGCTTTTCACCTGTGGAGTGCGGGGTTTCGGAAGTGCTTTCCTTCCTTCAAGAGCTACTGGATAAGGGCAGGACCCCATCCACGCTCAAAGTGTATGTGGCGGCCATAGCAACGTTTGCAAAACCGGTGTCTGGCCAGACGCTGGGGAAAAACGACTTAGTCGTGCGTTTCCTTAGGGGAGCTCGGAGGCTGAACCCTCCCAGGCCCCCTTCAGTCCCGACGTGGGACCTTTCCACGGTCTTGGAGGCCATGAAAGGCGCCCCGTTCGAGCCAATCCAGCTGGTGGACATGAAACACCTGTCGTTCAAAACAGTGTTTCTCATGGCTCTCGCTTCAGTGAAGCGCATAGGGGACTTACAGGCGCTTTCAGTAAGCGCGTTGTGTATGGAGTTTGGGCCTAATGACTCGAAGGTCATTCTCAAACCAAAGCACGGGTATGTCCCGAAATCCCTCAATACACCGTTCAGGGCCCAGGTAATTTCCCTGTCCGCCCTTCCGGTTCTCAGTGAGGAGGATGATGCGAGTCTCCTTTGCCCCGTCAGGGCATTGAGAGCTTATGTGTCACGCTCGTCTGTTTTCAGACAGACGGAGCAGCTTTTTGTTTTGTTTGGCGGGCGTTCCAAGGGACTCGCCGCCTCAAAACAGAGCCTATCCAGATGGATAGTGGATGCCATTGCGCTCGCTTACTCTGCGAAGGGCCTACAGTGCCCTTTGGGTGTCAGGGCGCACTCCACGAGAGGCGTGGCCTCTTCGTGGGCGTGGTCGAGCGGGGTTTCCCTGCAAGATATCTGTACGGCCGCGGGCTGGGCCTCGCCGTCTACATTTATAAAATACTATAACCTGGAGGTACCCGCCTTACAAGCTAAGCTTTTGGCGGTTTAAAATTCAGAGCTATCTGCCCCGCTTTGCGGCCCAGATGCTGAGTTTACTAGAGCCCCATGAGTGTTGACACACGTATGGCTACCCAGATCAGGCTGAAAGCTTTCACCCTGGCTGCGCGTTTTGTTGTCATATAATAGCCCCGCTGGGTGTTTTTTTATAAGGAATGACGCTTCCAGCCTCTCTTCCTCCACTCTATGTGAGTTTATGGTGATTATGCACTACAGGGTGAGTAAATCATGGGCTAATTTTCATTTTTGGGTGAATTATCCCTTTAGCATTGCCTAATTTGAAAACATGTCCATCATGTACAGTTTTGGAGAAAAAAACAAGATAAATAAAAAATAAGTACTCAAAATGTATCATTTAACTTAAAATCTGCATAGAAGATAAAATGCTCAATTACTCAATTTAATGTCAATGTCAAAGAACTTTACATAAACATAAGCTGTTCTTTGTCACCGTTTGGATATTGTAAAACACCCAGTGTAGCAGAAATCATCTGTGTATTGTTTGCATTTTTTCTGTCACTGGCCATAATTCTAACCTTGAAATCAGGATTAGGCATAAAATAATGTCATATGTAGAAATTGGCTGTAACCTTGCTCAGAGGAAGATTAATCATGTCCGTGTGTATGGAAGTAAAATAATCCCAAATGTTTTTGAAACAAAAAGCCTGTTGAATTGTACTACTTGAAAAAAATATGCATTGCATTAACCCTGCTTGTATTTTAATGCATTGTATTTTTAGGGCTTGCATTTTTATAGGCTGAAATTTAGCATGGTTAAATATTTAAGCTGTGAATATTTCAAATCAAATCATTTCAAACACATTTTCATTAGTAAAATTTCAATAATCCATATTCACCTTTCATATTTCATTTCCCAAATATTCAAACTGATTAAAAATACAACCTATAATATTCAACAGGCGGTTTTCGGTCCATTTTATTTCGCTTTGCAAATTCGCTTCCACAAATTCAGTGGTTCAAATTCGACAGTAAATTCAACATTGACATCCAGGAGCTGCAGGAAAAGTAGTAGATTACCGAGCATAATCTCCATCTGCTGTTAGTCGACCACACCAGCAGGGGGTGCAAGCGCGTGTTGTTGAGAAGACCAGAGCAACAGTTAGTGCAAGCCATTCATTCGTAAAAACTTATTTTCAAAAATGTAAGTGTATTTGTGATTATTATGACGTCTGTTTTATGTGAAATTCAGTGTGTTCACGATTACTTTTCCTGTGTAGCCTACATGCATCTTTCTCTACCATGAACGATAATGTTATTCCCCCGATGCGGATGTACAGATCCAGTGTTACATTTGACATATTTCTCTTGGTTGTTTAGTTGCCTTAACCTTATATTGCAGCGATGTGCTGCATGCAGTACTAGGGTTTGGTTTCCCTCAATACGTCAGGATTCCCCTGCTGGACATATAAAACGCTTAACGTAGCTTAATGGACATAAAAGACCAAACTCGCAGGCTAGCAGATGGACTCAGAAGGGACCGTCTCTAAAGTTACATACGACATTGGTATACACGTTTCTAACTTAAATACCATTTGAAAAGAACGACTTACAGTCATAAAACCAACTGTAAAGTGTTCGTGTGTCAGGCTCAGGCATAATGCGCAATTTATTCAAATAGATTGAAGTTTGCTATTGAAGTTAGAAACGTTTAGGCCTATAGGACTTGTTACTTTAGAGACGGTCCCTAAATGTGCGAATGTCAACCCAATTTTACATTTAGTCTTTTAGCTGGCACTTTTATCCAAAGCGACTAGTTAAACTAACAATATAGAACAACAATATGAAAGTGCTACTTCCCAGTTTAATCTAATGCAGTACATGTACAATACATACTTTCCAAATAAGGTGCGAGTTTGGTATTTTATATCACTGTACTGTAGTCCATTAAGCTACGTCAAGCGCTTAAGTCCTGACGGAATTCGGGGAATCTTTGAGTATGATGATGTATTGAGGGAAACCGATTATAATCCCGTTCACTGTAGAAAAGGCTGATAAAATAAGGCTACACAGGGAAAGTAACAATGAATGAAACATAAAAACAGCTTTTGTGCCTTTAGATATCATCTTTTCCGCATATATACTGACCCAGATAATCGTCACAAAAAACGTAATGCATGCTGAGTTTTTATGAATGAATGGCTTGCGCTAACTGTTGCTCTGGTCTTCGTCAACAACACGCGCTTGCACCCCCTGCTGGTGAGGTCGACTAACAGCAGATGGAGATTATGCTCGGTAATCTACTACTTTTCCTGCAGCTCCTGGATGTCAACGTTGAATTTACTGTCGAATTTGAACCACTGAATTTGTGGAAGCGAATTTGCAAAGCGAAATAAAATGGACCGAAAACCGCCTGTTGAATATTATAGGTTGTATTTTTAATCAGTTTGAATATTTTGGAAGTGAAATATGAAAGGTGAATATGGATTATTGAAATTTTACTAATGAAAATGTGTTTGAAATGTTTTGATTTGAAATATTCGCAGCTTAAATATTCAACCATGCTAAATTTCAGCCTATAAAAATACAAGCCCTAAAAATACAATGCATTAAAATACAAGCAGGGTTAATGCAATGCATATTTTTTTCAAGTAGTACAATTCAACAGGCTTTTTGTTTCAAAAACATTTGGGATTATTTTACTTCCATACGTGTGGCAGTTTTTCTGGTGATTAAGGGATCATACAAGACTTCTTCACCTTATATGGTTGTCGAAAGCAATAATGCTACAAAATGCACATCATATTTTGTAATAAAATGTAAAACCACAAGTGACTGAACTTCAAGAGGAAGAAGCTGAACACATCATGGCCAAAACCACCCACTGTTTCCTGCACTGTATTCATCTGAGGTGTTACACGAGATTGTTAACCCAAGTTGTGTGAAGTGTTTTCGGCTTGAGTTTGGCATTTGAGTTATAAAGAGATAAAACATGACCAAACCAAATGTTGTCTTTTAGGATTTTCTGGTGTCTAAAATTAAAGAGACGCACTGGATTGGTCTCAATGATCTGGACACTGAAGGACACTGGGTGTGGGTGAATAACCAAACTCTCACTGACACTGGAGTACAGTAAGAACTCTGCATGTGTATCATCATGAAATGATAATCAATGTAGTTTTAATTGACAAGTTGAGAACCAACAACAACAAAAATGTATAAAAACAATCATCCAAGAACTGAAGCGATGACCTTAACTACAGGTGTTTTATAAAATTATTGCAGGAAAGAAATGGGTCTATACCCAGAATGTTTGTGTGTTAAAGGTTGTGGTTCACTGGCGGGCCGAGAGAACCTGATAACTGGAGAGTACAGGATCCGTCTGGAGAGAACTGTGCTAGTCTGGGAGATGGGAATGGCAATTTTCAATCTTGGTTTGATGCTTCTTGTAAAAAAAAAGAAAAAGTTTATTTGTGAAAAGAAATATTAATTTACCTCCATCAGTGGAACTAATAAATGAGGTCTATTTTAATTTTGCATATGCACATTAAACTAGAGATAGCTCTTTTGGATTTGCTTGCTCATATCATGTTAAAATGTGAGTTTTGTGTGTCTAAAATAACAGCATCAATTGAATAACTATAAGACTTGTGTGCTATTGCTAAATGAATACTGTAAATGTAATGTGCGCTTCTCTTTTGAGGACATATTATAGGTTTGTGTGAGAAACAGAATGCAATTTAATCACTGATAATCTCATAATTTAGCATTTTTACAGCATTCAACTTTTGTCTGTTCTGTCACTTTGTATGTCTTGTTCTTTTCTCCTCAAGAGGTCAGCAATGCAGCATCTCTACTGCTTTATTGAAGGCTCTAATATTAAACATTGCTTGTCAAGTTCATCATTTGTAAGTTGCTTTAATAATAAAAGTGTAATAAATAAATGTTGTGCTATTTTATTACTGCATTGGTTTGATTGGGTGAGACATCTGAAAGGATGAAAACAGGGAAAGGGAAAAATCTGAAGGGACCGGGGAAAAAAAACATTGTAAGCATATGAGCAAAGAGCAATCCTGCAGGAATATATCTGTCTGTTTATATACCATTATGCTATGTTATGTTGTAACAATAGGCCTAATTGGTTGAGTTACATGAGCTAAAAATGAGGTCAGATTAACCTTTGAGCTCGGAAGTGTTTTAAAAAGATGAAACGACAACAGAAATTAAAGCTTTAGCATTAGTTCTGCCAGGAAGACTCGATTGTTACGTCACTTATTACCTTAACATCTAACCAATCGTGTTCTAATACTTGCAGTATAAAAGATAGGTACACACGTGGTCTGAGTTCGCAGATGCTGACGCCATCAATTACCTCCATCCTCCCCACAACCAGCAGGATGGTCCTGTCCACACCTCCCACGAGGTCACCTTCGTCTTCAGGCAGGAAATCCAGATTTCGCTACCCACGGATTGCGAGTTACGGATGGGGCCTACGCCAAAGAACTTTAGAAATACTTGCTAGCTGGGCTGTTAATAAATGAATGCTTTATAACGTTATTTTGCCTCCCGAGTCTTTCTGGTACAAATAAAGTGAATAAATGAAATGTATTTACAATTTCTACATGGCACTTTAAACAATTCAACTTGAAGCATTAGGCTCTTAAAAGCATAGAGTCCATTGGTTCCATACCATAAAGCAGTGAAAGAAGAATGTCATGTACACCTAGGATGACTTGAGGGTGAGTAAATCTAATTTTAATTTTTGGGTAAACTAGTCCGTGATTTACTCACCTTCAAGTCATCCTAGGTGTACATGACATTCTTCTTTCAGACGAATACAATCGGAGTTATATTAAAAAATGTCTAAAAAAAAGTGCATCTATCCATCATAAAAGTTCATCTATCCCCCATAAAAGTGCATCTATCCCTCATGAAAGTTCATCTATCCCCCATAAAAGTGCATCTATCCATCAAAAAAGTTCATCTATCCCTCATAAAAGTTCATCTATACCCCATAAAAGTGCATCTATCCCTCATAAAAGTTCATCTATCCCCCATAAAAGTGCATCTATCCCTCATAAAAGTTCATCTATCCCCCATAAAAATGCATCTATCACCCATAAAAGTGCATCTATCCCTCATAAAAGTTAATCTATCCATCATAAAAGTGCATCTATCCATCAAAAAAGTGCATCCATCAAAAAAGTTAAATCTATCCCTCATAAAAGTTCATCTATCCCCCATAAAAATGCTTGGGGTTAATAAAGGCCTTCTGAAGTGAAGCGATGAAAAATATTCATATTTAACACATTACAAAGTAAAATTCGAGCTTCAGGCCAAATAACCATACGCAGTCTACTTTCGTCTAATTACTATAGCTTGTTTCCAGGATACCGGAAGATTTCCTTCCATCCAAATTTTGTTGAAAAAATCCAATTACTTTAAGTATTACTTCATCCATCTGTTTAATCATAATATAGCAAATTCTATCTTTTCCAGGAGCAGTACTGCTAACCCTCATTAACACTATTTTAAGTTCCCACATATTAAAGGCAGCATCCAGAGCTGTTTGACTATCAGGTATTTTTTATAAATATCTTGATGTTGCTTTAAGATTTATTCCCTCCTTCTCTTATAATTTATTCCTGAGCTGCCTTTTGAAAGGTGGAAGCTAACATTTCCGCTTAATCTTCTTGCGTCACTGCTGTTTTCCCTTCATCTCCTAAGACTGGAATATTCTGTGTTCTATAAACTCCAACCATCTTTTTAAGGACACTCCATACTTCTAGTTGGGTTTCCCTTCATTTGTGGAGCAGAAAGATTGCCAATACTTTCTTTTAGCATGCTTTATTATCTTCCTTGCCTGAGCCCGTTTTCTCTGATATATAATTAAAGTTGGGTATTAAGGTTTTCTTTAGTTCTCTAAAAGCCTTATTTCTAACTTTAACGGCTTTAGTACATTCGTAATTCCACCATGGAACAATTTTCAACCTGCCTTTACCTTCCGATTTAGGAATGGATTCTTCAGCTGCATTTATAATAATTGCATTTAATCCGTCAGAACACAAGTTTATATCATCCTCTAAAATATAATTCTCCATTCCATCAATACAAAACCTGTTAAATTTAGCCCAATCAGCTTTATCAAACCGCCATCTATTTTGCATTATTTTATTTTGTTGATAAATTTCCAATCCAACATCACATGTTATTGAAAAGTGATCACTTCCCAATGTTGATTGCTCTATAACTTCCCACTGACATTCTAAAGCTATAGCTCCAGAGACTATTGTTAGATCTATACAAGAAGTTGATGAATCCCTTATATTGTATCTAGTACCCTTTCCATTATTTAAATATACTAAAGCATATTCCTCCATAAAATCTTCTACTACCCTTCCATTATTATCTGTGCATAAACTTCCCCAAAGTGAATAATGTGCATTAAAATCCCCACACCATATCAAATTGTCCCCAGCCTTGATTATTATTGTATTTAGTTCATCTAATATTAACTGATTGCAAGGATTATAAAAGTTTACCACCTTTAATCCCCCTCCCTGTGTCCACACCTCTACAATCACAAATTCCCCTGCATGGAGCATCTAATATTATTTCTCTAAAAGCCACCCCATAACAAATGTCCCACATCCTCCACCATTAGTTCCAACTCTATCCTTTCTAACCAACCTGAAGCCAGGAATGCTAAAATTTAATTGTGGACGAAGCCAAGTCTCCTGAATACATATAATATCTGGTAAAACTGATAGCTGATAAACAAATCTTTTAAAATCTTGTCCATTCGCAATCAAACTTCGGGCATTCCATTGTAAAATTTTCATATTTTATTTTTACCTCTTTGTCTTCCCAAAGGATCACAGATCCCTGCTGTTCCTTCAGTTTTTCCAAGTAACGTTTGAATCTGTTCTACTGAAACTTCAGTAATACCCAGATGTCGGGCAGCTGCAGATATAATAATTTTCAGCTTTTCTGTTCTTTTGTCTGTTTGAGCTGAACAATTAATGACTTCTGCTATAAAAGCAAAATTAATTTTATTTACCACAAGCATGTTTCCATCCTCAAGACACTTATGACTACAAGTATCTTTAGACTGGGTTATGTTATTTCCCCTCAAATTTCCATTTGTCGCTTGTACTTGCTTTGACTGCCTGAGCATATGAAATATGCTGTACTGTTTTGAGTTTCATTGCTTCCGTAGCTTGTTTTTGAGCTTTACTTCCAAGAAACGCTGCACTGTGTGGTCCTCCACAATTACAACATTTGGGTTCAACCCCCTCTCCACATTGCCCATAATCATGTTCTCCGCCACATTTGCAGCATCTTTTTTTCCCCTTACATACTGTTGCCACATGACCCAATCTTTGGCAATTAAAGCATCTCAATGCTGGCCTCACATACGGCCGGACCGTATAGCTCATATATCCAATCTTAATACGTTCCGGTAAGTTTTTACAATTGAAAGTTAGTACAACAGTAGTACGACTTTCTTTTTTACCATTTCTACTGGAAAGCAAACGCGTCACTTCAGTCACCATTTCGTTCGTAATCTGTGCCTTTAAAACCTCATTAGATAAACATACAGGCACCCCCATAATCACTCCTTTAAGATCAAGTTCTCCCGGTACATAACATTTGACTGCTTTACCTCCTAGCTCTTTGATCGTCAATGCATTCTCTTGTTGCTTTTTGTCAACACAAAAAAGGAGGACACGGTTGTTTGAAAGATACCTTGCTGATTTAATATTTCCAATTGATTTTTTAATTATTTTAGTGAGTTTCATTGGATTATTGATGTTTTCGATTGTTCCAATAAATGCAACCATTACTTTGTATTCTACCTCCATTTTCCTTGTTTTGTTTATTCCTACTACTCTTGTAATGTTGTCATCTGATTCAGAATCTCTATTTTTCCTTTTGTTTGATGCATCAGTAATCTGTGACCATCCCTCACTATCCAATACTGAAGAATCATCTTCATCATCCATACTACCTGCATGCATCCTCTCCAGTCTCAGCACAGTTGATGCTAACCCGCCAAAAACTCCTCGGAGATTGTCTTGACCAGGACCACACCCCTAAATGCATTGAAGCAACTGCCATGTGATTGGTTGATTAGATTATTGCATTAATGAGAAATTGAACAGGTGTTCCTAATAATCCTTGAGGTGAGTGTATACAGATGTAATGATCCACTGAGGCGAGTTAAAGTGAGAACCCAAGTGCAGCTTTATTGAACTAAATCCAGAACGTGAACAAAACAAAACGATAACTAGACGACAAATTGTGATGCCAATGTCAAAACACTGCTTCATAAGGCTTTGAAACCTTTACGAATCTTTTAGATTCGGAGCATGTATCAAACTGCCAGAGTCACGTGATTTCAGTAAACGAGGCTTCATTACGTCATAACTTTTTCGAAACAGCTGGGGGGTCAACCCATAAATCGATGAACAAGTGTCTGTTGGTTTTACCTCAATCAGTTTTATACATTTGTGGACATTTTAATTAGACATTATTATAATTAAAATGAATAATGGTAGTTAATAGTCTCTTATTGCCCTGTTTATTGGGGCGCTTCATAGAACAAACAAAACAAACCCTGAAAATTAATAAAAGAACAAATATACACTTAATGATCTTATTAGTTGATTAGACAATTGCATTTGAAAGATTTTACTTTCAATAAAAAATTTGCAATAGATTTGTGAAAGATTTTCATGCATGTTTGGGACGGTTTATTTTTTTTGTTGTTGTTGCATTTACACTGTTCTGACCACTAGGGATCACCATGGAGTCAGATGTCGGATTGTTTCTAAGCCTTGACACATGGAGGATTACAAATTTATTAAATGTTTCAGATACGTTTCCTTACATAATATCAAGGTGAAGAATATTGTATTTAGCTTTTAAGGTTAAGATGATGATCCCACATGTATGATTCTGCTCGGCAAAGTTGCAATTTCTGTCTGTCCTGATCTGTACGAGAAGGCCTGCTTTTCCTGTTCTCGTGTTTGAACCCTGCTGAGCTGAGACCCTTTGTCCTGAATCTCCTGTCTCAGTGCAGGAAGTCCTGCTGAGCAGGTTCCGAAACCTGTTTATCATCACCATTTGTCTTCCCCCCTTCGATGTAAAGCTCTCCCCCTAAAATGCCTATAAGCTACCATGTAAAGTTCCTTTAGTCAGACTTGATTGAGATGACTGCAGCGACGCAATAAAGAACTTCTGCTCGAAAGATACCTCTCAAAGTCTCCTGGTCTGCTTCTAACTTTTCTACACTTGAGAAGAAAAAGAAGTTTACAACACACAATACGGCACATTCGATTCAACTGTTTCAGTGTTCCCCAAAGCCTCGATCTGCCCACCACTAACGATAAACATAACCATGAACTAGGCTTCACCATAAACATGAAACTCACAAACAGTAACAGGGAACAATACTTGACAAGAACACATGGCAAACATGAGGGCTTAAATACACACAAGACTAATGACTAGACAAGGGACACCTGTCAACAATGAACCAGAACACATGGCAGGATCACATGACTAGAACAGGGGATCACATGACAGACATGAAACAGGAAACCAAATCGTGACAACGGAATAATATATTTTACTTAATTTACAAATTATAACTTGCAAAACAAAAATAAATAATGTATATACCTCGAACGATTTTGTTTCATTCGCAAATTTTTATTTACATAACCAAAACTATATTTCTCTAACAATCCCTCAAGAAGAGAAAACAGTCTGTCTATTGACTGCTCTCCTCTCAACAAATATTTTTTTATTATATACAAATAATGCAATGTGTTTCCTTCTGAAGCAAGTGTACAGTATGTTTGAACCTTTTGTAATACTTGCGTGCGAGTCCCTCTGTTTTTCTTAGTGTGAAAAGGGAGGGGTTCAAATATGCAAAAGATGCTGGAAAACCAAATAATTTGCAACACCTGGAGGTTTTCTGAAGAACTGCTCAGGACAAACAAAGGTCTCATTAACAACCATCACAAAACATCATAACCATCGTGGATCATGCAGGCCACGACACAGTATGAAGAATCAATACATAAACTTCTGAACGGGGGCATTTTTATAAATTCCGCTATTTTTTATCTTTTGAGCACGGCTGTTTATATTGATAATTATAATAAACATGACAGATCAGAGGGCCCTCAATAAAGAAGTTGCTCTGAATAAATGGGCTAAAGTTCTTCTGATAGTTCTCTGTCTTGTCTTTGCTCTCAGAGGCTTCTGTACCCTGGTGGTGCTTCTAACACATGATGCAAGTAACTATTTTACTTCTAAACTTCTATCATACCTAAATGTGACCTTTTGATGTCTGTTTATTTGTGTTGCTTTTTTAAATTCAGATTTCAATGTGTCTGTGTCTGATCAGGGGCTCGTTCTTCGTACGTTGCTTAAAACATCCGAGATCAAATGAGACATCTAAGATGATATCATCGTGCTAATCATGATCCGGCTAATTGGGTTCTTCTTCTTCTTCTTCTTCTTCTTGTTTTTATGGCGGTTGGCAAATAACGTCTGGTTGCATTACCGCCACCTTCTGAAATGGAGTGTAGGTCTGGATAAATTATTTCCCTACACTTAAATTATCTTTATTAAACCTGTTCTTCTAAAAAAGGAAAATAAAAACCCAAAACAAAAATCTCCCGAATTCCTTAGCAAAATATCTCTTACTTTCAAAGGTATCTCTTCATCTTCTAGCTGCTGGATTAACTGTTGTCTCTCATTACTATATCTAGTACATTCTTCAATAGCATGTTCTATGGTATCCTGTGTGTTACATACACTACACCTCCCATCAGCATGTTTTTCCATTAAAAATAATGTACTGTTTAAGCCTGTATGCCCAAGTCTCATTCTTGAAATGATGTTCTCCTCCTGTGTATTTCTGCAAGTACTTCTACTCACCCCCACTCTTTTTTGGATATTATATAGTCTCCTACCAGTCTGACCATTATCCCACAACACTTGCCACTTCTCCTTTATCTTTCTTTTAATGATTGATTTCACCTCTTCTTTACTATACTTAATGCTTAAACTTATATACTCCATTTCTGTTGCCTTTTTTGCATACTTATCAGCCAACTCATTCCCTATTACTCCTTTGTGGGTAGGAACCCATACATTGAACCCATACACAGGAACCCATACAAGTCCAACATTGACTCCAGTTTTAATTAATGTACTAGCCATTTGGACAATTTCTACAACAATGTCTTGTCTAGATTGTGAATTTATGTTCTGAATACTCATCAGAGCTGACGCTGAGTCTGAAGCAATTACTAAACTTCTTGGCCTGTTACTCACAGCCCAAGAGAGTGCCATTAAAATAGCAATTAGTTCTGCTGTATAGACTGCTAAATTATCATTAATTCTTTTTTGTGTTGCTACTTTTAATTTTGGAATAACAAAAGCCACCCCCACTCTCCCATCCCTTTTGGACCCATCTGTGTACATTATAATCCTATCCCCATATCTTTCAACTAAATACCCCTGCACCATATTACTATCTATATCCCCATTCTTAGTTTCCTCCAAAAGACTGAGATCAACTGAAAGATCTTCAAGAGTCCATAAAGGAACTCTTGAAAATACTACTGTGGGACTTATATCCAACAAGGCTATTTCCATCTCATTTATTTTCTGTCCAATAGTCCACCCAAAACTACTTTTTCTACCATTCTGTCTCTCTTGACACTCAACCAATGTAGATTGACTCAAATGGTCTTCCCTATGACCTTTAAGGTTTGCCCAAAAAACCAGGCTAAGCTGGTCTCTTCTGAGATCTAAAGGCAACTCCCCCATCTCTACTTGGATGGCTGCCACTGGAGTTGTCTTCATGGCTCCACAACATAATCTTAAACCTCGACTCTGCACTCTGTCTAGTTTATTTAAAGCTGTCTTAGCAGCAGACCCATATACAACACACCCATAATCAAAAACTGATCTAATCAGTCCAGTATATATTGTATGCATAGCACTCCTAGTTGCACCCCATTCCACCCCATGCAAACACCTCATTACATTCAATACCTTTTTACACTTTTCTACCATCTTCTGAATATGAACTGCCCATGTTAATCTTTTGTCAAACCATATACCTAGATATTTAAAGCTCTCTACTCTTTCCAATTCCTTACCTGATATTTGAATCTGTAACTCCTGACTTATTTTCTTCCTTGTGAAGAAAATGACCTTAGTTTTTTCCACAGATATCCTAAATCCCCATTCAATTGTCCATGTGTGTACTGTATCCACTGCTTGTTGTATCTTATTTACAATGTGATTGATATTTCTTCCCCTTTTCCACATTGCTCCATCATCTGCAAATAAAGCTACACCAATAGACCTTTCTACATTTATAAATATCTCATTTATCATTACTGAAAAAAAATAATGGGCTAATAATACTCCCTTGAGGAGTACCATTGTCTACCTCATACACTTCACTCAAAACCCCATTTACTTTAACTCTAATTTTCCTCCCAGATAAAAAGGATTTTACCCACACTAACACTCTCCCCTTTACTCCCAACTGATATAATTTGATAAGAAGCCCCTCCTTCCACATCATGTCGTATGCTTTCTCTATATCAAAAAATAAAGCTAAAACTGTTTCTTTGTTTACCTGAGCTTTTCTGATGTCATCTTCAAGTAACACAGTTGGGTCCATAGTCCCCCTACCTTTCCTAAAACCACTCTGGTAATTCCTCAATGCATTTTTAGTTTCTAAATAGAATGCTAATCTATCATTTACCATTCGTTCCATGGTCTTACCCAACTGAGATGTCAGTGCAATAGGCCTATAACTACTAGGCAATTTAGCGTCTTTACCAGGTTTCCTAATAGGAATAATAATTGACTCCTTCCAAGTGCAAGGGATTACCCCTTCTACCCATATTTTATTAAAAAGAGCCAATATTACTTCCTTACTTTTATCAGTTAGATTTCCTATCATTGCATAACAAACCTTGTCATTCCCTGGTGTAGATTTCCCCACCTTCTTCAAAGCACAATTCAGTTCCTTCATTGTAAATAGAACCTCCATCACACCACCTTCCTCCTTATCATTACCCAACTCAGCACTATATCTTAGTTTAGTAGCTTCTCTTCCTTCCCTTTCTATCTGATCTAAATTTGCTTCACTATGTACCTTAACTAATGTCTTTGCTATAACTTCAGCCTTGTCCCTGCTATAAGTAATAATCCTATTATCATCTAACATTATTGGATATTCATATTCTCTCCCATTACCCCTCATTTTCTTTATCATACCCCACACTTGTTGTATTGGTGTAGTTCTACCAATAGATTCACAAAACTTTTCCCAGTATATTTTTTTTGCCTTCCTTATTGTCTGTCTCACTATTGCTTGCAATCTTTTATATTCAATCATTTTCTGAAAGTTGTGTGATCTTTTCAAAATTCTAAAGGCTCTATTTCTATGCTTTATACTCTCACTGCAATCCTTAGTCCACCAAGGAACAATTTTGATGACATTTTTATTCTTTGTTTTAGGTACAGCTACTTCTGCTGCTTCTATTACACTGCTGCTGATTTCCCTACATAAATTCTCAACACTTTGATCCTTATTTACACCTACCAATCTGTATTCACTCAACTCTCTAAATGTGTCCCAATCAGCTCTTTCTAACATCCACCTACCTTCCCTCATTACACTCTCTCTTATCACCTCCACTCCTACCTTAATTGTAATTAAAAAATGATCACTGCCTATATTACTTTCCCTCAATACTTCCCAGCTACATTTATCAGCTACTGTCTTTGTAACCAAAGTCAGATCTATTGCAGATTCATATCCCCTAGCTATATCTATTCTCGTACCTGATCCATCATTCAAGCATACTAGCCCCTTCTCACCCAAATATTCCTCAATAACTTTTCCATTAGAATCATCCCTATCCCCCCAAAGAGTACTATGCGCATTAAAATCACCACACCAAATACCTTTACCATTTAAGTTATCCCACATTTCATCCAGATTCTCATCTTCTAGTTGTCTGCATGGATTGTAAAAATTAATGATACCCATACTACCACTATCTGTCCATATTTCTATTACAATATATTCTAAATCCACACCCTTCTTAACCTCTCTAAACTGCATCCCTCTTTTAACAAATGTTGCACACCCTCCACCACTTCCCTCCACTCTATCCCTTCTTATACTTATGTACCCCTTTATAACAAAATCTAATGACTGTTTAAGCCATGTCTCCTGAATGCAAATTACATCTGGCTTAACCTCTAAATTATTAATAAAACCTTTTAACTCCTGCCCATTTGCTATAAGACTTCTTGCATTCCACTGTAAAATCAATAAGTTCTTAGAGGTGTTAATGATGGATCATTTGTTTCACCCTGCATAAGATCAGCTTGTATTTTTTCCCACGATAAATTATCCACATTCAAGAACTTTGCAGCAGCTTTAACAATTATTTTTATTTTCTCAGTTCTCGTTTTAGCTTGATCAGAACAATTAACCACGTACGCAATGAACAGTATCAATTTCTCTGAGCTCAACACATCCTCCTTTGGCCTTCTGCATTCAGCACCACCTTGTGTTGCATTTATCTCCTGTGTCTCTTTCCTTTCCATATTGACGACCTTTACCGCCTCAGCATATGTAATTTTTTTTGTTGTCCGTATCTGTTGTACCACCACTGCCCTTTTGCTTACAGGACATCCCCCATACGCAGCCGTATGATCCCCACCACAGTTACAACATCTCCTCTCAACCCCCTCTCCACATTTCCCATATTCATGCTCTCCTCCGCACTTCCCACATCTTAATTTCCCTTTGCATACATTTGCTATATGACCAAACCTTTGGCATTTATAGCATCGAGTTGGTGGAGGGATGTACTCCCGCACCCTGAAACTCAAATAGCCCACCATCACTTTATCTGGCAACACTTGCTCCTTGAACTCCAAAAGTACTGTAGTGCTATCTACTTTCTCTCCATTACGGTTTGCTTTAAGTCTTTTTATGTCCACTACAGTTCCTCCCTTAATGTTCTTTTTAAGATCGTCTAATTTTTCCCCAATCGGTATACCTGTGATCACTCCCTTTGTTCTTATACCTACAAACCTTCGTACTTCACTCACTTCTTTCTTACACACCGACTGTAATCTCTCAGCCTTCTCTCTTTGCTCAATGTTCCTGCATTTAATTAGTAATCTGCCATCTCGTAACACTTTTGCCATTTCTATGTCTCCTACTACCTTTTTCAATCCACTCGTCAATGTAAACAAACCAATTTCGTTTATATCATGCCCCTCTTTAAATTTAACGATTACTTTCAAATCATCTTCCTGACTTACCTTCCTTCTCACATCTTTACCTACTTCATCAGATACATCTTCAATACTCCTCTTCGATGGTCCTTTCCCCATTCCCTCAGCCCCATTAGACCTAGTATAATTTCCTCCTCTCCCTCTACCGATTACATAACCTTGATTTTTCCAATCTTCTTGACCTTTTAACCAATCCCCACTCTCATCATCTTCCTCCATTATACTATCCAGACCCAGTCACAAATCAGATTATGCCAAAACCGCCAAATAAAAATAAACAAAACAAACCAAAACAAACAACAAAAGAAAAAAGCAAAGAAAATATCTCTTGGAGATACAAACAAACCGCCACCGCCGTGTCTTCCGGAAACGGACGTCCGTCCTACATCAAAATTGGGTTCTTCGAACACACCTGTTGTTTATGATTAGTATCGCTGGATTGAGTTATCTGAGATAATTGCGCGTTCATGCGCTGGTTTAAAAGGGGATATGTATCGATAGTAGAAACATTGATCAGCAACGCTGCTATTGGCTGCTCACCGTGGCCAAAGAGCGCGCTCAGTTTTACTCTGCAGCAGAGCAAGAGCTATTGCTAGAAGGTTATGCTGAATTTGAAAACTTAATTACAAGTTTTCACCTAAAATGTGCAAAGCCAGGAGAGAGGGCTGGCAAAAAGTAGCCAATTAAGTTTGTAGTGAGTTTGTAGTTTAGATGTTTTTATCACTTATTACAGTATATATATTTTTTATTTTAATAATTTCTAAATAATTAATAACTTTGTTCATTGTAATGTCAGTCACCACCCACTACTAGAACATGGGAACAAGTAAAAATGAAGTACTAGAATATTCTACATAATGGTAATTTGTACTATAGGCTACTATAGTCTCTTTTAAAAAGGCACTGTTAATAAATGTTTGCTTGTTTATAAAAGCAACCAAGAAAAAGGCTGAGAAAAAAAAGAAAAGAAAAACAAACAGGCGGTGGTCCTGCACCCCCACATTATACCCCGGCAGAAGAGCGGGCCCTTGGGTTAAATGTGAACCGACCCGTCCTGGGTTCAGCTCTTCCTCAGACACACAGCAGGGACCAGCAGCAGCAACTCCTTCATTACTGGTAAATGAACTTTAAATGATCTTACACTGTAAAATATTTTTTTGCTGCACTATAGGCCTATAATCCCAATGGCTGGTCCAGTCATATCAACTGTTAAACCTTGAGTAGGCCTAGTGATGAATTGCTTACTTGTGAAAGTGTGCATGTGTGAAACTACATGTAGCCTAGTTAATAAAAATAAAAAAATGTTGCCATGAGTTATTGATCACATTTCCCCCAGTGTACTTCATTGTAATGAAATTGTGTTTTCCTCTTTTGTGCAGTTTTAAACACCAACACATTTATCTGTTCCAAGTGGCTGAAGCATGTGCAGTAAGTGGACTTTTCCAAACTTTACATCAAAAGGAAAAAAAGTACAACACTTGGCCCTTTCCCCACCAATGCACAGGACAGTGAAGAAACTCTCTCAGATGACTGTCTTTTGGAGAAAGTATCTTTAAATAACTTTACTTAATTTACACTTGAGTACCTATTATTTCTGAATGCAATATGTGTTGCAGGAGTCCACATCTACAGAAGAGTCTGCACAAAGCAGTTATACAGAGGTGGGCAGTGTATACTTTTCCTTTTATTTTTTGTTGCATAAGGCTTGTGTTGACAGGTTTAACCCAAGCCCCCCTGGCCCTAGAAAATAGAGTATTTTGGGGGGGACAACTTAAAGAAAAAAAAACTGGCACTATAGAGTTAGAGATAGAGTTACTTCAAAGGAACTTCAGAGTAAGTGCTAATATATTATTTCACACAGAGTACTATTGCTGACCTTATATCTCTTATTGCAGGCAAAATATGACTTGATCACTGGCTTTTCTTTACAAAGAACAATTTAAATAAAAAATCAAAGAACTAAGCATATTTGTCTTGTCTTTTATTAAACATTTAATGAAATGTTTTATATTTTTGCTGATGGTGGAAATGTTGTGTAATATGGCACATGTAATGTCACAGGCCCTGTCAAGTGCAACCCTCAGGCTTTTCAGACACTGAAATCTTCCCTTTAGTTGGCCAAAGTTCATTTCATTGTGTGACCATCTCTTGGCTAGAGCTGCATTGTAACTGTGTATGTAATACAGTGAGCTTGATATTTTACTTTTCCTTACCATGTTCAAGTAATGTGGATAAATGTGAATCTCTGTGCTTCCACATTTGTGATACGGAACAGTCACACACCATCTAGAGATTTTAGTCTGTCAACTGCCTTTTTTTAAATTTGATATAATATTACTAATCTGGAATATTAAGAATTGTAATAGTAACTTGGCTGATCCCCCTTTCTGTTCACAAAATCCCCTTCATAGAGGCCTTGATGGGAACATGTGTGCAGTCTATTGACCAATCACATTAGTGAAGCCTGAGGGACATATGTGTCATATTAATCGGCATGTTCATGATTGCATGATCTTCATTAAAAATTATAATACCTGCGTTGGCAAAAAAAAAAAAAAAAAAAAAAAAAAAAAAAAAAAACCTGCTATAGCCTACAACCTTGGGTCTAAACTGGCTTGGAATTGCCACAAAAAAACACCCTAAAAACGGCTTGAGCGCCAGGGTAAACTTTGTGAATGACACGACAGACAGCACTTATCAAGTTCTCCACATCTCCAATAGTTTAAAGGAAAAGAGCCACTCGCAAATAATATCAGGACAATGCACACAGTTTGTGCTGTTATTAAAGGCCGACTCCGACGAGACGAACATTTAATGTGCGTTTCCAAAAAAATAATTGATGTAAATGACATGCTCACGAGTCATGAGAAAAATTATATCTCTCAAAAAGTACACTATCGCGCTGCGTTAAAGACTTCTCGTTTCACCTCCGCTTATAAAGGCGCGATCTAATCCTGTTTACATGAAATAAGCCTGCTCACGAGCAGGTTCAAGCTGGCGCACCTGTTGCTATGACAGCAAGTCTAGGATGAGCTTCGAAGAACCAAACGATCCAAGATAATGCCAAATCGCCAACAATCAAATCCAGCTAACTGAGTTAGCGACGTACGAAGAACGAGCCCCAGGACCACAATGCCACAGACGAGGTAAATACAACAACCAGAAAATTTCACTTCTGATTTGTGTAGAGAATGAAAGTAGCATAGAAGTCTATTCTGCACCAGTATCTGATCTTCACTGTGCTTCTTTGTTTTGGATGCAAATTACAAAAGATCAGTTTGATGCACTTCACAACCAGCATGAGGAGACGCTTAGAAAGCTGAACAGATTAAACCATACATCTTAAGATTTGAGCCTTGTTCAAAGGTAAAAGACATTCACTACACACATACTGTAAATAAGCACAATTACTCAAATAAAGAGAAAATGAGTCTAAAATAATAAATAATTAATTTGTCTCTACTTCTTTCCCAAAAGACAACACCGGTTGTGCACTTTGTGTCATCCACTGGATTCAAGGTCTCATTTTTTTAAGTTTCTTTTCACATGTTGACAGTTAAAAAAAAGAAAAGTGAATAATACGTCAAAATTCTTACATAAAACATCCATGAAACCTTTACATTGTGCAAAAGGTTATTTATAGTGGAGGTTATTTATTAACACTTTCCCCGACATTGATGTAAATTTCCAGCTTTCTGTGTTTTCACTGTTATACGGTTGGGGCGCTGCACACATCTTCTGAAAGAGTTCTGAATCTCCTGATCAAAACACATGTGAAGATGAAGCAGAAACAAGTGATAGCACATGTAATCAGATGTAGGCTATATGTAATATAATGCGATCAACAACAATAAACAGCACAAATCAAAACGGCCTAATGTTACTGAATGAAATGTTGAACCAGGACGAGCTGTGGGACTGTGAAGCTTTGGGGGTGTTGATGGACTCGATCTATTCCACTCCAAAAACACGTTTTTCTCAGCCTTTTGCTCTGTGATGAAGTTCGGCTGGATTGCCCTCTAGTGTCACGAGAGGGCGCTCCACTTCTGCACTGGCTTCCCTTGGACTGTTTTCGCACACACCCTGAACTGATTGCGCACACCTGTTTCCACTGATCACTCTCACACCTGCATCAAGTTTCTCACGCAGCTCCACACTCATTTATACCCCACTCTCACTATCACGGATTGCTAAGTCTTGTTTCACTGTTGTGTACATCTCCGAGCGTTTCTTTGTCTAGTCTGTTCCAGTCTGTGTATCTGACCCATCGCCTGTTTCCCGGATTCCGTTTCTTCTGCTGCCTGCCTCTGACGTCCCGCCTGGTTATCGGACTCTGAGTATTGTCTTGTCTCCTATACTGTGTTTGCTGTCTGTGACCATTGCCTGTCTGACTACCCTGTGAATAAACTCACGCTGCATTTGGATCTAGCTTTGTCTGGTTGTTCATGGCATGCTCAAAATGTTGCTTTTTTTTTAATGAAACTTACCCACATTCAATTGTTGATAAAAAAAAATATATATATAAACAGAGGGTCTGAGCAGATATTCATACAACAAAATATTCTGGGGGCCATGAACATTTTGTGAAAATGATCAAAAATGTTGGCGGTGGCTGGCAACTTTTTTTTTTTACGCTGGTGCAGAAAAAGGTCGAATATTTTTCATACTAAGAAAAAATTGGATCACTGAAAGGTTCTTTGAAGAAGAAAAAATGCTTCTGCTATGACATCAAATTTCTATTTCATTTTAAAATAATGAGTCTCAGAACAAACGGGGGGAGGGGTCATGCAAACTTCTTCATAACTACAATTAGACAGTTAGAGTGCTGTTCTGCACTCTTTTTTTTTTTTTTTTTTTTTTTAAGTTAAAGCAGGAGATAAAAACTATGTGACTTCCTTATTCTGAACAAACTGGAGCAGCACTCAAGTCTCAGCGGACACGTCTTCTACAGGCTCATGAAATGGGTTCAGTCTATGAAAATACTGCTATCGCACTTTCAACAGTTTCTTCAGATGAAAAACGCTCTCAACACAAAGGTAAGGCTGGGGATATGCATTTGTATTTCTATTAAGATTTAGCAATGCAATAACTGTGTGTAAGTTTTATGTTCATTCAACCATTATACTTTTGGCAGATGCTTTTGTCCAAAGCGGCTTACATTACATTCAAGGTATACATTTTATCTATTCATGTGTTCCCTAGGAATCAAACACTGTGAACTCTGTCATTTAACCCTCATATTGTGTGTGGAGTCAATATGATCCCAATCGACTATTCCTCAGTTAAAATAACATGGTTCCCTTCATCTCAGTGGCATAAGATTTGGTGACTTTTTCTACAATATATAGACACACACCAAGCTTATTATAGTGTTACATTTTTTAATTAGTTTTTATTTTAATATCGTTTTCAATTTTGCTGTAAATTTCAGTTTAGTTTTAGTAGTTTCATTACAGTTTTTTTACAGTCGCTAGGACACATTTCTCAAGACTTTTTCTTTTTCACTTTTTCAAAACTCTTCACACAGTTCTCCTAACCAACTGTCAGCTCGGCACAGCACATTCAAAATGCACTAAAACTACAAAATCACTTTGTACATGTCTAAAATCAACAAATTCTTCCATAACTAGCAAAGGTTGACAACAGCCAACAAACACACTTTGTCACCCACAAAACAATGACCTAAAAAAACACTAACAACAGGTAACTTTATTTCCTAAATGCTTTCTTTCTTCTACCTCTCTACTGTTTAGAGTTCACTGCAATATATGTTACTAGAATGAATTAGACATGATGCAGTTAGCTTCAATACATTATATATTTTATGTTTTTGGAGTAATTCCAAAGTACAAAAGTTTGTATACACACCATCCACCGATACAGATACAATAGGAATCAGCTGTGGTTGGTCCAATTGTCCAATTGTTTTTATACCATTTAATTTTTAGATTCAAAATATATTTCATTACAATATTACTGTAGAAATGTGGCAAAATGCTGTCTTATTCAGTTTTGTATTATATAATAGTTTGAACTTAAGTTTAACAGTTTTGAAAACAGTATGCATGTGCAAATTAGCCTGTAGGTACACAGAGTTTTGGCGGTTGTTGTGTCGAAGTGAGAAAATAATTAATGTAATTTGAAAGATGTAGTCATTGAATGCATTTTGTGCCAAAGCAATGATAAATGATCCACAGTTTAGCCCACATATACTTCTGTTGTGCTCACTGTGTGAAGAGTTTTGAAAAAGTGACCTAAGTATTGAGAAATGTGTTGTAGCGACTGTAAAAAAACTGTAATGGTTTTGTTAGTTTTAGTTTAGTTTTTATTTTGTAAACACATTTGATTGTACACATTCTACAATTAAAATTTAGCAGAGCTAACAGAACACTTCCAGTGTAGACCAAAGCGAGACGCTTAATTTCAGCAAAGTTTAATGTTTGCACAGATTACAGTTAACTCTAGTGCAGACATCTTAATAGGCCTCCAAATTTAAATAATGGTTTGAGATTGAACAAAGCACCAAATAAATACAACTTAAAAGTATACAAAACTATGAAAAGTTCAGACAAACTAATTCATATTAAAGATGAAATCTTGTTAAACATGCCTAGTTTACCTTTTTCAGCTGCACAATATAGCAGTGTGACCACTGGTACATCAAAAAAACAAAAACAATACAAAAAAACCCTGCCTCAACCCTGAATGCACACAGACTCATGGGGACTCGTGTCACTGTAAAATGCATCAAGTTTAGTGTAATGGGAAGGTTTAGGGCGGGTTAGTGTAAGGAGACAGAATATACAGTTTGTACAGTATAAAAACCTGGCAACAGAGACCTTTTATGAAATTTTGCTAATTAAATTAGCCACTGAGGGCTAATTTAACAATGAGGGACCCTGCCCAGTTGGTGCATGGGAAGATGAAACTGGACGTGCAATTTTTCGGTCTGTCATGTCGCTACAAAGATTCAACATGTTGTCAAGAGTCATCTGATTTGATGAAAGGTCCATGGTGTGAAACTGACAAGCTGGCAGCAATTTGTGATGCCTGGAATCAATGGGTTAAGCATCTGCCACTGTACAACCCTGAACAGGTGTTGTGCCGAATTTCGACTCCCTGGCAAATTATTGCCCCCTTCGTTGAAGTCAGTACCTGATTGCCTAATCCTAACCCCTCCCCCACACAACTAATCCTTAACCTACCAATACTAGGGGGGGGGGAAATCATTTGGCAGGGGTCAGAATTATGTTAGAACCTGACATTAACAGTGCATGAGTGCCTGGTGCCATTAACAGGTAGATGTGTGTTCGAGCAGTTCATGCCCAGTGAGCTGGCTTAATATGAAATCAAAATCTGGGCAGCATGTAATGCCAGGACAAGCTTTGCATAGAACATGCAGGTGTACACGTCACGTCGGAACGTACCAACGAATTGGGATCCCTAACAAAAGCCACCTAAACCCCCGGACCTCCTGGGGCGGAAGATGGGACAGGGCGCCGAGACAGTCGATCACTGTTGTTCCGCATGACCCATTCAGCGAGACTATTGGATAACACTGCGAAAGCGTGCCGTTTCAAGTTTTGGAAAAGGACTCTGCGGAATCCACATCCTACCCATAAGGAGATATCATGTGGAAGTTACACATATGGACTGGCGACATAAGGGGGGCTGAGGGTGGCAAGGCAGAGTATCGTGCATTGCGCACCCTCTTGGGACCCAGAGATAGAGGAACCTGATCTTTAATTGAAAATTCAGACAATAGTCAACCATATGATGATTTTAACTGAATGGTAGAGCTGAATTCCCAAGACTAAATAAATAATTACAATTAATAAAATGTCAGGTTTGGTCAATGTGTTGAAAATGTATTCTGTTAAAGGGGTCATATAATGGCATTTTCATATAAGTTAATTTGATTATTTAGGGTCTAAATGAAAAGTTTGTAATATACTTTAATACAAAATTCTCATTAGTATTGTAAGAAAACACTAATTTTACCTGGTCAAAAACAGCTCTGTTTTCAGCACGCCATTTCAGTGCATATGCCTTTAAATGATAATGAGCTTTGGTCACTCTGCCCCTTTGTTCAGCGGGCGTTTTTACACAACACACGTGGAGTGTTGCCTTGACAACAGTTGAGGGTATATTTTGGAGAAAGAATGGCAGCGGGAGTCTCTGAGGACACATCTGTGCAACCGTATCAGTTTGTACCGGAGTCGCACCCGTAACAAGATGACGGCCCCGAAGAAGTTCGACAATTAAGGCTCGAACAGGACGTTTCTGAATGGTTGGTTAACATAATGTCACTTTGATCTATCTTTGTGTACTGGCAGGGTAGAGTAACTTAGTGAGATGTACGAACGCTATGTGTTTACTGATGTATACACACTCAGTTTGTAATAACACAATAACCATAACGCATTGTTCATTATAAACGTGGGATTATGAATTATATTGATAACGTCGTACATAGAAAACATGCCGTAATCTACCCTGAATGTAAACCTTAGCCGCATTCATCGTGAAGCGTGCAAGCGATTTGCAAAGATTAATATAAAGGTTAATAAAATGTTACACTCACTTCTTCTGGAGGAGGTGCAGCAGAAACACGAATAGTTGGTACCGATTCTTTTTTCAGGAGCAGCTTCTTAGCAAAACCAGCTTTATACTGACCCTCGTTTATAAAGCAGTCTGGTGAGAAAAGATTCGTGAATCGCGCAAACATGAACGCATTGACGTTGCTCGTGGGGAATATTCCCTTCGAAAACAAAACTCAGCCACTGCGTCTTCAGCGGTTCGGATTTAGGAACATCAAAATGACTGTGTTCGTTATTACACCCAAGAACAGAACACCACAATCGCTTAGACGCCATTCTGCTCATAGACAGTGCTCCAGCATATCAACAATGACCGCGCGGGCCGGTCCGCGCTGACTATGATTGACAGCTGGCTCACGAGCGAGGGCGGGTCTGTGTTGAAACGATGCTGTCAATCAACAATCGTGGGAGGGGCTTCCGAGCGTGTGACGTCACAAAATCGAACGGCTCAATTTGAGGCAGGGGAAAACATATAAGGAGATTAAAACAAAAACACTGGATGGATTTTTATCATTTTATGATGGTTGTGTACAGGCACTGCCAACACACATTTCAGTACAATCAACTTGTAAAAGTGCATGTACCATTATATGACCCCTTTAAAAATGTATCGTACAGAAATTAACCCAGTGTAAATTCAGGAATGGTTCCAGATGGGAATGCTGCAAAGATTCAAGATTCAGAAATCGTTTAATTTTTCTCATCAAATTTGTAATCCCAGGCAACTCCGCTGAAGTGAGAGCGAGAGAGAGAGTGAGAGAGAGAGAGAGAGAGCGAGAGAGAGAGAGAGAGGTCACTTCTTCTAAGTGGACTAAAGTTCTTCTGATTGTTCTGGGTCTCTCTCTTGGTTTTGCTCTCGGAGGTCTCTGCACTCTCGGGGTGATTTGTAAGTATAACTGATACCAGATCTCTGCTCTGTTCAGGGTTGTATTGACTGAGTTACTGTAAGTACTTCTACAGTAGCATCATTAGAACTCGCAACACAATTTTATAAAATCATACTTTTCAGCAAAGCTGTTTTATTAGACTAACCTCCATATTGAAGGCTAATTGAACTCTCATTAATTATACCTGAAGACTTAATTTACAAACTCCATTCAAACTTTGTTTTGTAGATCATTTCAGTCTTAAGTGTGCTTGATGTGGACTTTCCTCAAAAACACATTTTCCACTGCTGCTTTTGTCTTAATCAGATTATCATAAGCTTGCTGATTTCGAATCACTGAATGAGAAGCACATCATGGTTTCAAAGACACTGGCGGCTCAAGAGATCAACAGCACAGGTGAGAAAACTGTATTTCATAAACGGCAGAGCACAGACATGTTTCATTAACAGTGTTGAGTGTTCATTGAACTCACCATGTCACAAACGTTATCTGCTTGTTCTCCTGTTGTCTTTTCTCCAGCCATGAAGAAAGAGTTTAATGATCTTACAGGCAGATACAACACACTTAGAGAATGGCTGTCCTTTTCTGATGGTGAGTTCAGTTTAAAAGTAACATAAAGTGTGAATATTTCTGCACATGGAACCAGTTTAATTAACTTTATGATCTAAATAATGGCAGGTTTAATCACACTTTATTCATCTTTCACAGCTCAGTCTTGTAATCTCTCTGTGAATGGCTGGATAGCTTGTCGTGGAAAGCTGTATTTATTCAGCTCTTATAAACTGAACTGGAATAGAAGTCGAGATGTCTGTGTTTCAAAAGGAGCCGATCTGGTGACCATAACCAGCCAATCAGAACAGGTAAGACAAATACATTTAATGAATATGTTTTGATCACACAGATAAAACAAAGTTTTTAAAGGGTTTCTATTAACCTATAAATTTACCTCACATATACCAAAAACACTTATTTTACACTCTCACGTATTTTCCCCATTAGAGTTTTCTGGTGTCTAAAATTAACGAGACGCGCTGGATTGGTCTCAATGACCTGGACACTGAAGGACACTGGGTTTGGGTGAATAACCGAACTCTCAATGACACTGGAGTACAGTAAGTAGAGCAATCTGCATGTGTGATCATGTCTAGGTATGTTAATTAATGTAACAATATAAGGCTGTTTTCTAAAAATATTATTGCGAATGCATTATTGCTTGTTTGTCTCTTAAAGGTTCTGGGCGTCGACACAACCTAATAACCGGAAAATATATGATCCATCTGGAGAGAATTGTGCTGCCCTGGGAGATCTCACAGATATCAAGATTAACTATTGGTTTGATGCTTCTTGTACAACAACAACGAAAAACTTTATCTGTGAAAAGAAATATTAATTTACCTCCATTAGTGGTACTGGGAGGTCTATCATGTATATTCACAGAAAAAAATGATTGTCAGCCAATTATAGGCCTAGACATTTCAGTATGATTGTGCCAGATTTTTGTCCAAAAATATTGTTCATGAAAGAAACTGCTGCGGTCGGCAGGTGTAAGCCTTGCAGTTCTGAAAAGTTTGTCTTTGAATAACTATCTGTAAATAGCTTACAAATAAGAGTATACATGGACAAAATCTCTTTTGTTTATATATCTAAAATAACTGCAAAAAAAAAAAAAAAATTGGTGAAGTTTAAAGGGTTAGTTCATCCAAAAATTCAAATCTGTCAATGAGGTTCATTCACGTTTGAGCTTCAGCAAGAACCAGGAATTTCTGAAAACAATTTAACGACAGGTGGGACACTGTCACAATCCCGGTTCTGTGTTTATAAGGAATTTTGTGTTGAAATGTATTCTCAGTTTCCATTGTCTGATTTTTCTTCCTGTGTTTGGTTTCTGTTTATTTGATTACCTCGTTAGTTCCTGTATTTACCGTCATCAGACACACCTGTAGTTAATAGCAAATGACAAAAACAAAGATAATCCAGACCGGGAAAGAGGCAAATGGTTCACACGAACACAAAGGGCAAAACCAGGACATCCAGGAACCCCACGACCGAACACTATAAGAGCAAACAACAACTAACAAAACATGACCGAAGCACAAGGGTTTAAAGGAAATCAAGCATGATTAAAGTTATGTGCACACTTGGATTCTCTCTCTGCCTCGCCCCATTACAGACCCATTACAGACGCACATTAAATATCTCAGCTGTATCACAATAGTTCACACACTTTAACTCGAACAATAGCATACACAATTAAATTAATCACAGGCTTTCATTTGCAGTTCATTTAATATGACTAATGTATAATGTATAATTAATTCTAAAGTGAAGATCATGGTAATGCACTAGCAATGACTCTCCTATTAAAGATAATACTCCTATTAAAGACTGAATTTATTGTAAACTTTTGAGGTTTTTGTAAGGTTTTGGATGGTAATTCCTTCAGATGGATTTAGTAACACTCGAGTCATTACTATTGGGTTACCAGGATCTTCACTTTAGAATACTGATCCAAATAATTAGTTCCTTTAGAAAGTTGAGTCATTACTATCCAAAAATGAATATAATGTAAACTTAGAAAGCAATGCAAGCAGTGGCGGCGCCAGGGGGGGTCTTGGGGGGGTCTCAAGACCCTCCCAAAAAATGCTTTGACCCCCCACTCCCTTCCTGATTAAAAAATATATACAAAGATTTAAAAATGTTTCTCTTCAAACTACGCAGAACAATAATAATTAATAATTTATTAGACATGTAAAAACATATAAACATAGAATCACTGCGACGCCCCATGAACGTCGCTGCACATTGCGTCATTGCGTTCAAGGCGCTGCCGCGAGCCCGCAAGAGCTGCTACGCTACAGTTTCGTGGATCAAACAGTACCAGTGGCTTGAATATTCAAAAGACGCGGCTTTTTGTTTTGCCTGTCGTAAATTTTTTTCACAGTGTGCATGGATCCATCTGGTGATCACTCATTATATCCAGTCTCCTCAAAAACTGTCAATTTTAACATGCTATATAAAATTATCTGTGGGGTAGCCTATTTTGAGCTAAAACTTCACATACACTCTCTGGGGACATCAAAGACTTATTTTACATCGTATGAAAAGGGCATTATACCAACCCCTTTAAACTTTAGGTTTTTTTGAGTAACAAATAAGTATTTCAATCCTGATTCAAGACAATTCTGTAATTACAGCCACAACTTCAGCAGGCACAAGACAAAATTTACGAAATGGCTGAGACATCAAGATTAGACAGAGAGACGCTTGAAAAAAGGAATGAGGTGATCTGTTTTGTTATGACACAGATTAAACACTGTTAGGTAGTAGGTACATTACCGTTCAATTTGGGGTCTGTAATATTTTTTAATGTTTTTGAAAGTCTCTCATGGATCACCAAGGATGCATTTATTTGATAAAAAAACTGTAATATTATAAAATATTATAATGGAATTTAAAATAATTATATTTTAATATATTTAAAAAAATGTAATTTATTCCTGTGATGGCAAATGGCAGAGAAGAAGACAGGAGGAGACTGGACAGAAGTAGGGCAATCAAAAGGTGGTGAGATTATGAGAATAGATACTATTTTGTAAATATGTTTTCTGTCATGGGTGTGGCTATGGCAATTAAAGTTCGAGCATATAGTTTGCAAAATGCAATTGATTAATTCATTAAAAACAAAGTGGTTGATATGCTGTGTTGTTTTTTGTTGTTAAGTAGCAGTAATATGCAGTTATTAGGCGTGTCCACTGTATTTTTTGTTGGTTTTCATGAGACCAGCCTTGAAATGACCAGGACCCCCCATTGCCCCCCCAATCAAAATTGTCTGGAGCCGCCACTGAATGCAAGTCACTTAGAATAAAAGCATCTGCCCAATGCATGAATGTGAAAATGGTTCTTGCACCGTGATATTTGTCTATGAATTATATGTTGTTTAATTATACGTTTTAAATCCCCCAAAACCTGTAGATTAACATTCAAAAGACAACTGAAAACTCATCTCTTAACGGAGCACTTAACATAAAAAAAAAAAAAAAAAAAAAAAAAAATCCTTTCCTCTAAATCCTCGCTTGCCTGGCTTATGCTACTCCGAGCTATGTCTGAACTTTGTATTTTGAGCACTTCTTGCGTTGCTTTTGCCTCTTCATGATGACTCGCTTGGTTTAGTCCTCAGTTGTAAGTCGCTTTGGATAAAAGCGTCTGCTAAATGACTAAATGACTAAATGACTAAATGACTAGATTAACAACAATCTCATCAGCAAATATCCATATTGTCCGAATAACAAACAGAAGCCAAAATAGGGACATATTAAATAAATTTTATTATCCATTTTCTGAATTTCTACACTGTAGTGGCTTCTATATAGACACCATCATCATCATCAGGAAAGACTGCCGGACACCGATGCAACATAACAACTGTGTGTCCCAGCTTCAATATATAATTATTGTATGGAAAAAAAAAACAAGAAAAAAGGAAGATAAAAAAAAAACCTAGTTTAGTCTCTCTTTAGTTTGTTTACACTCAACATAAAACTGTGGCCCAGGGCAGAGAGAGCGAGTGTGTGTGTGTGTGTGTGTGTGTTTAGGGCATCGCACCGGCGGCCGCAGGAACCTGTGTGGCGAGAGCACTGGGAGACGAGATGACCGGAGAGCCGGCGATGTTGGCCATCGGCTGGGACGAGGACATGGATGTGACGCCTCCTACAGGCACACAAACACAGTCAGCATTTAGAAGCAAACACACTCGCAGTGTGTCAAGCCAAGGATCAGCTGACACTCTGACTCCTTGAAGACCTGCAGATCAATGCCTTTTAGTAACATTGTGTTTCTCATTAACACAGAAAAATACTTTTGTAATCTTAATTATAGTCTGTAATTCTCAGTTCAATAAGCATGATCCGTGCGTGCGTGATGAGGGAGTCACATGACTGACCTGTGATCATACTGGACGTGCTGACAGGAGTGGATCCAGCGGACAGGCCTGAAGTGGAGCCAATCCTCGCCTGTTCCTTCACAATGGGATCTGACACGAGAAAAAATAATAATTTGTTACATTCATACAGCGCTTATCTGGGTACTCAAAGCGCTTCACATATGGGCACAGTGATGAAATGCATGATGCAATCAATAGAGTACATAAACCTTTTATTTCAAATGAGCGAGCAAATCCTGTGTCCACATAACAACCGCTTTAGTTCCTACAGAGACATTGTTCACACTTCTCAATCATTTGATGATCACATAACTGATGTAAATGTCAACTTTGCAATCAAGGTGTTTTAGAATCAGATTGGGATATTGGTTCTGCTTCCTTGGCTATTGACTAGTTAAGAGATCCTAGACTCTGGCATGAGGAGCACAGCAGTTGATCTTCATAGTTTCAGTAGATGAAGACACTCACAGAAATAAGGGTGCTCCATGGCCTCGCGGGCGGTGAGGCGAGCTTGGTGGTCGTAGCGCAACAGTTTGTCCTTCCTGGAACGCTTCGGTACTGACCAGGTGCTGGTTCTCACTGTGGACAAACTGTTCCCACCTTTTCTGGGAATGTCTGGAGAGAGATAGTAATTTCCTTAAAGTGAGGTCAAAGTATTACTTGCATAAACACAATCACACATTTCAACGTACCTTCCTAAAATGTCGTTGAACCGTGGGTCGAGCTCGATGTTGTATTTGTCGATGTAGTCGTAGAGGTCCTCTGTGCCCAGGACTTTGGCAATCCGTATAAGCTGGACAAAGACACAGTACTGGTTAAAAACAGCAGAGGGCAGCAGACACACATCAACAGATCAAACCAGCTGACAGCCTGAAGTCAGCGTTACACTAGTTCCCTACCCAAAAAGCCATTTTTCCATTTGCTGTTGGATTATTGCAGAAAATTTCGAGTTCGGTGACCAACAAAAGTGTATGATTCTTGCCTGTTTTATTCATCATGAAAACCTTCACAAATCAAGATAAATTTTGTCAATTTTGAAGTATGAATTCAGGATAGTTTGCATTGCAAGTACGGGCATAAAGCGGAAAACTGAGTAGACGAGTTTTCCTGTTCGGTGATGATGTTTAATGTCCCGTAAACCTCTGTAATCCAATTTTAGCCACCTGTTGATATTTTGTTTTTTAAATCTCAAGGGGGTATTAGTGATGTATTTTATGTCATAGAATAAAATCTGAAAATATCTTGAACTTGTGTTCACCAGGAACCTTATTTTAGGCCTTTAACCACAAATCCATTTAAGAACCCCATTGACTTCAGGACGTAGACCAGAAGTGCTAAAATGCACTTGTTTTCAGGTTTCAGCCTACAAAAAATTATATAGGCTACTTATAATATTATCCTTATAATTGTGTATATAGTTTTTATTTTTATTTTACAGGTCCATACATTACAGTCAATGATACTACCTGACATACTTCTCAATAAGCCATCTGCAAATGTACATCAATAATCCTCAAAAAAAAAAGAAAAGAAAAAGAAAAGCATCACAGGCTTGGTAAACAGTACTAAAAGAAGCAGGGACCCTTTAGGCCTTCATTCTGCATTACATACACATAATCATTTTTAGACCTAGTAAAATCAGAATGAGAACTAAACAAACATGTTGGGGTAAACCTCAATGACTCATAAAGCTTTTTAGAGAAAAAAAAGAGAGAGAGAAAAAAAAAGGAAAAGGGCACCAAAATCCACTTTAAACAAATGATGGGCGTAATGGAGTGATATACGTTATCCATCTCTCCCATCTTTTCAAAAAGGTTCCCTGTTGCAATCTCAAAGCAAAAGTAATCCTTTCCATTTTGAAAATATCGTAGATAATGTCAATCCATTCCTCCACGGTAGGTTTTCCCAACCCGATCTCACGACCAATTCGTCCGAATTTGACGAGTGATTGAAAGATGGCTAATTTGTAACAATTCGTACGACCTCACTCGTACGAATTAGTAAGATTTTTGCTAAATCGTACATATTTGACGAGTTGCCTAATTCGTATGAATTCGTACGAATGACCTACCCCTGACCCCGTCCCTAAACCTACCCATCACGTGGGTTTAGACAAATCGTACGAATTCGTACGAATTAGCCATCTTTTAATCACTCGTCAAATTCGGACGAATTGGTCGTGAGATAGCGTTGGTTTTCCTGGTTTTAACCACCTTCTAGTAATAGCTTTTCTACTAGCAGCGCTTAGGATCTGAAATAAGTATTTGACATGAGAAGAAACATTTTCTGTTGTTAAGGAACCTAAATATAAAGACTTAAATTTGAATTGAATGTCCATCTGAAAAATGCTTTGCAAAACTTTATGAACCTCCCTCCAAAATGGAATCAATAATGTACAGGACCAGAAAATGTGAAAATGATTTGCTTCGAGGCACCCACATTGTCGCCAACATGCCGAAGAATTGGTGTAGTGCTTCTTTTGAGCTGGAGTAATGACAAACCTTATAAGGTTTTTCCAGCAAAACTCTCGCCATAAAGATGAACTGGAAGTTTTCCACTGTATCTCACATAATTTCTCCCAATCTTCTTCCTTTAGAACAAAGTTTCCTTCCTGTTCCCATTTTTGCTTTACATACAGTGAGCTACCTTTTGTTCGTTGTATCCCCATGTATATTCTTGAGATGAGCTTCCGGTTAGAGCCAGCAAGATAAGCCTCTATAAACACTTTTAACAGAATGTCATCCCAGCCTACTATTGTACACCTCTTCTGCATTTGGTCAATATAATGCCGGACCTGAAGGAATCTGTAAAAATCGTCCTTATCTAAGCCAAATTGCCTCTTCAGATTTTGAAAGCTATTCATAGTCCCCTTATGCAAAAAAGTACAGTATGCTGTTAAACCTTGCGAGGTCCATCTCTTGAATCTTGCGTCCCATCTATTAGGCAAAAAATCTGTATCAAATGCACACCATCTCAGGACCTTTACCCCCTCCTTCAGGTTACTTTGAGCTATTACCCTGCTCCATATCTTAAGTGACAAACATATCCATGGGTTTCCCAATTCCTTTAATTTGTACAACAAGTCCTTGTCCCCAATTGCAGCCTGAATTGGAAATTCATCTGACATAGCACCTTCAATCTCCTTCCATCTAGCACAGTAATCTGGGTTGCACCAGCATATTAATGGCCTCAGTTGAGCAGCGGTATAGTAGTCTTTTAAGCATGGGAGAGCGACCCCGCCCTTGGTTTTTGTCAATTGTAAACTCTAGTATCTAATTCTTGGCCTTCGTCCCTGCCAAATGAGCCTTGAAATATGCTTGTCCCACTCCTGAAATTGTTTTCAGGTATATCTAGTGGAAGAGACTGAAAGAGATACATCAATTTCGGCAAAATAACCATTTTGACAGATTCCACGCGTGATCCGAAATTAAGAAAAGGTAAAAGATCCCATCTCCTTATGTCTTCCCTAATTTTTTTGTTCAAGGGGAGGTAGTTAAGTGAGAACAAATTTGTCAAGTCTGTTGGAATGTTCACCCCCAAATATCTAATTGAAACCGAGTCACCATTTCAAATTATACTTATTTTTCATATTTAAAGAAGGGCTGTAATTAAAACAAAGAATTTGTGTTTTTGGAACATTCAGCTTATATGCAAAGAAGGATCCATATTGCTCCAATAGCCGTGCCAAAGATTGCTCAGGGTCAGTTAAATACACCAGTACATCATCAGCGACCAACGAAATAATTTGTTCTCCCCCATGCATAACGATTCCTTTAATATTGTTGTCCTGAATGATCCATTGGCTCAGGGGCTCAATAAAGATTGCAAACAGGAGGGGGCTAATTGGGCAGCCCTGTCTTGTTCCTCTTTCTAATGAAAAGGGGTTAGAGACAGCCCCATTTATTTTAATTCTTGCCCTTGGGCTATCGTAGAGAGCTCATAAAGTTTTAATAAAGGTACTATGAAATCCAAATTTGTCCAAAACTTTATACAAAAAAGACTAATTTACACAGTCGAAAGCTTTTTCTGGCGTCCAGCCCCACTAGTACTGCATCTAAATTATATTCTGTTATATGGTTAATTACGTGTAAAGTCCTTCTTATACTATCTTGAGTTTGTCCTCCGCGAATAAAACCTGTCTGGTCAAGACTAATAATTAATGGTATAGCAGTCCCTCTATTCGTTTGGTTAGTATATAGGTAAATATTTTAGAATCCTGGTTCAACACGCTTACTGGTCTAAAATTACCGCATTCAGACTTGTCCTTCCCCTTCTTCGGAATTAAAGATATTACCGCCTCCCTCCAAGAGGGAGGTATACTGTTCTCTTTAAGAACCCAGTTAAAGGTGGACTGCAGCACAGGGGTCAAAGAACCCTCCATGACTCTGTACCATTCGGAAGGGAACCCGTCCGGACCTGGAGCCTTATTTGGTTTAAGATGCGATATGGCTGAGCGAATTTCTTTCTCTGTTATTTCTGCTACGAGATTCCTACTTTGTTCATTATTCAATTTAGGCAGATTGATTTTCTGAAAGAAATCTTCAATTGTCTCTCCATCTATTTGAGGCTGGGAGTATAGCTTTTTATAATAATTTTCAAAACAATCTTGTATTTCATTTAATTTGTAATGCATAGAATTAGTAATAGGATTTTTTATTTTATGAATTGAATTCTCTGCTTGTTGTTTTTTCAGCCTATATGCTAATAATTTGCTGGCTTTCCCGCCCCCTTCATAATATTTCTGTTGTGTAAAAATTAACTTTTTGTGTATTTCCTTTGTATAAATCTCGTTTATTTCGTTCTTTTTCTTCCTAAGTAGCTCTCTATTTTTTTGATCATTTGTGTCTTTGTGGTGTTGTTCCATTTGTTTTAGTTCTACTTCCAGCTTAATTAACTCTTTTTGTCTTACTCTCTTTAGGTGAGCACTGTATCCAATTATCTTCCCTCGAAGCACAGCTTTAGATGCATCCCATAATATTGGAGGGGGAACTTCCCCATTGTCATTCTGTTCTAAGTATTCAGCAATATCCCTCTTAATTTGTTCCTTCATCTGAATCAGTACAAATGTGTTTAACCTCCATAAGGTGTCTTTCGGTACTGTTCAAGATTTAGTTTTAAATAAATGGGGCTATGGTCTGAAAGGTCCATGCTCCCCACATCGCAGCTAACTACCCTGTTTAGAGCAAAAGTAAGAAAATAATCAATCCTTGAACATGCCAAGTGTGGATTTGAAAAAAAGGTGTAGTCTCTCTTTGAAGGGTTTAATTCTCTCCAGATATCAATTAACCCAATTTCTTTCATAGACAGATTGATCTTTTTACTTATCAAATTGGGCTGGACTGTGTGTGTATTTGAGGTGTCCAGTTCGGGATTTAGTCTAATGTTAAGATCCCCCCCGCCCCCCTGGCGGGGAACGGCGTCTGAAATCGGATTTTATTCTCCTTCAATACCGCTTTTGCTTCGGCATACTCCCTTCGCTTTTTCAAGACATCCGGCGCGTAATCGTGATCGAGATTGACTCTTTTCCCGAGATGTTGAAATCTTCGCTTTTGCCAGGCCATTCTCAACAGCTCTTCTTTCATCCTGTAGCTTGACATCTTGACAAGGATGGACCTCGGCTTGGCTTCCCCAGTCGGCCTCGGCATCAAGGCGCGGTGAGCTCTTTCCACTCGAAGTTCAAATGTAGCTAGAAGCTCCAAGCCCTCCCGCAGCAAGCGCTCCACATACACCACCATCGATGGGGAATTTTCCTCAGCTCCCTCTTTAACGCCGTGAATTCTGATATTTTCTCGTCTGGAGCGGCCCTCTAAATCAGTCAGCTTAGCGTCCAAGTGTATCTGAAGGTGTAGCAGCTCCTGCACGGTATCCTCCGCCACTTGTAACCGTGTTTCAGTCGCGTCAATCCTCCTCTCCGCTTCTTCAATCCTAGTATTGGATTTATTAATTTCTTCCCGAATCGCATTCAGCTGCTGACTGCTGTCTTTTTTGAACTCTCTCAGCTCTTTAAGTATGAGGCCACAGTCCCCGGTCTCACTTTGACCCGCTCCGAGTTGCGTATGCGTATCATCATCATCCTCCATTACGCTGCTAGGCGATGAAGTTTGACTAGCTCCTTCGACGTCAAGTAACTCCGTCTGCTTTGACTTTTTATTTTTCCCTTTGGGCATTCTCAAAACCCACTGTCTTAAAATCACACTGTGAACTAAGTTTGTTTCTAAATATTCGGGCTGTAGTAGGTAACTTTGTCCGAAATTGTCGGGAGCACGTTCTCTAAGCTGCCATCTCCTGGTTCGTCAAACCGGAAGTCAGTTATGTAATTTCTATATAATTATATATAATAACAATATATTTTAGGGCTGCAACTAATGATTATTTTGATAATCGATTAATCTGTCGATTATACAGACTCGACTAATCAAATTCGTTGTCGATTATTTTCATTATTGATAATGGACAATTTTATCATTTAGTTATTGCAGCCCTACTATATTTTATATTATTGTAATTCATATACTTATGAGTATGCACTTTAATTTATGCAGATTAATTTAATTTCTTACATATGGTAACCCTCGTTCCCTGAGGGAGGGAACTGTAGTGTATTGAGTAGAATGCACTTAACCGGTCCAATACCTGGTGAGACGCAGGAGGAGCCCGGCCCGGAGTCACCCCACAGTGCCCAGAACCTCCACGCACCACAAGCCCCACCCCATGTCAGACATTCCGAACACCGCCGGGTCAAGTGGCCTGCTGCCAACAAGGAGAGAGAGTGGCTCCAGTTCGATGAGGACCTGGACAAAATCCTTGAAGCTACTGCAAGGGGGGGTGTAGACCAGAAGCTGCGGGCTCTGTCAGCAATGATCATCAGCATCGGAGCCGAAAGGTTTGGTATTAAGGAACAACAGCTGACCAGAGGTGTGGCAGAGCCAAACCGACGGGAAGTGAAGATCAGCCAGCTAAGGAGTGAGCTCAGACTGCTTGGGCGGCAGTTTAAGCAGGCAAGGGAGGATGAAAAGGCTGGTCTGGCAGAACTCCGCCACACCCTGAGGAAAAGACTAACCACCCTCCGGCGAGCTGAGTGGCATAGGAGGAGGGGCAAGGAGAGAGCCAGGAAACGTGTCGCCTTCATTTCTAACCCTTTTGGATTTACGAAGAAGATCCTCTGGCAGAAAAAAAGTGGCCATCTTGCGTGCACTGAAGAAGAGGTTAACAAGTACCTCAGCACCACCTACAGTGACAGTGCAAGAGACAAAGACCTCGGGCCATGTAAAACGTTGATAACTCCGCCGGAACCCACCTCGGAATTTAACATCAGGGAGCCAACTTTGAAAGAAGTTGAAGAAGTCGTCAAGGCTGCTAGAACTAGCTCCACACCAGGCCCGAGTGGAGTGCCGTATGTCGTCTATAAGAGGTGCCCCAGACTCTTGAAGAGGTTATGGAAACTAATCAAGGTCATCTGGAGGAGGGGGAAGGTGGCGCAACAGTGGCGACACGCAGAGGGTGTCTGGATCCCGAAGGAGGAGAACTCAAGTACAATCGAACAGTTCAGAGTCATCTCGCTCCTCAGTGTTGAGGGCAAAATTTTCTTTAGTATTCTTGCCCGACGCCTGACGGAGTTCCTTCTGAGGAACAAGTACATCGATACCTCGGTGCAGAAGGGGGGAGTCCCAAAGATGCCAGGATGTATCGAGCATACAGGAGTTGTCACTCAGCTCTTACGTGAGGCACGTGAACGCAAAGGGGATCTGGCAGTCCTCTGGCTCGACCTCGCCAACGCCTACGGGTCAATCCCTCATAGGCTGGTAGAAGCCGCACTTGACCGACACCACGTTCCAGACAAGACAAAGCACCTCATACTGGATTATTATAATTCCTTCAGTCTGAGAGTCACCTCTGGAACGGAAACATCTGCATTTCATCGGCTTGAGAAGGGCATTATCACGGGATGTACTATTTCCGTGATATTGTTTGCCTTGGCGATGAATATGCTGGTGAAGTCTGCAGAGGTAGAGTGCAGAGGCCCACTCACCAAGTCAGGCATACGGCAGCCCCCCATAAGAGCATTTATGGATGATCTGACGGTGACCACAACATCGGTTCCGGGGTGCAGATGGATCCTCCAAGGGCTCGAGCACCTCATCAACTGGGCTCGGATGGATTTCAAGCCAGCTAAGTCCAGGTCCCTGGTGGTAAAGAAAGGGAAGGTTACAGACCAGTTCCGCTTCTCACTAGGAGACATCCAGATACCATCTGTCGGAGAAAATCCAGTCAAGAGTCTGGGTAAGATCTACGACTGCACCCTGAAGGACACCGCAGCTCTCCAGACAACCACCAACCAGTTGGTAATCTGGCTGACGGCTGTGGACAAGTCAGGTCTGCCAGGTAAATTTAAAGCCTGGATCTACCAGCACGGCATCCCGCCCCGACTGCTCTGGCCACTGCTGGTCTACGATGTGCCAATTACCACCGTTGAATGCTTTGAGAGGAAAGTCAGCAGTTCCCTGCGGAAGTGGCTAGGCCTACCACGAAGCCTCAGTGACATCGCCTTGTACGGGAGGAAGAACAAGCTAAAATTGCCCTTCAGCAGTCTGAAGGAAGAGTTTATGGTAACCCGATCAAGAGAGGTGCTACTGTATAGAGACTCCAGTGACATCAAGGTCTCTGTGGCAGGCATAGAAGTCAGAACCGGCAGGAAGTGGAAGGCCCAAGAGGCAGTAGACCAGGCTGAGTCACGGCTGCGACATAGTGAGCTGATGGGGGCAGTGGCATCTGGACGGGCAGGACTCGGGAGCAATCCAAGACCTCGCTTTAACAAGGCCCAGGGGAAGGAAAGGAGGCAGCTGATTCAAGAGGAGGTCCGAGCTGGGGTGGAAGAAGTCCGCTGCAGCAGGTCAGTAGGGATGAGGCAACAGGGAGCATGGACTCGATGGGAGCAGGCGGCAGACCGGAAAATATCGTGGACAGAATTGTGGAAGTCTGAGACACACCGGATTAACTTCCTGGTTCAGTCTGTCTATGATGTCCTCCCCAGTCCATCCAATCTCTTCCGCTGGGGCCTGGCAGAGACACCACTGTGCCCACTCTGCCAGAGAGGAGGTTCATTAGAGCACATCTTGAGCTGCTGCTCAAAAGCACTGGGAGAGGGGCGCTACCGTTGGCGCCACGACCAAGTACTGAGGGTCATTGCAGAGGTTATCAGCACTGGGATCGCGTGCAGTAGATACCAGCAGCCAGCAAGGCAGAACATCGGCTTTGTTAAAGCTGGGGAGAAGCCACACCAGCGCCTGAAGCAATCAGGGGGGCTGCTGGCAACAGCACAGGACTGGCAGCTGAAGGTCGACCTTGGGAAACAGCTCAAATTCCCAGAAAACATCGCAGTGACCACACTCAGGCCAGACATTGTCCTGGTGTCAGAAATAACAAGGCAAGTGGTCCTGCTGGAGTTGACTGTTCCCTGGGAGGACCGGATGGAGGAGGCTTTTGAGAGGAAGAGGGCCAAGTATGAGGAGCTGGCAGGCGAATGCCGAAGCAGGGGGTGGAGGACCCGATGTAATCCCATCGAGGTCGGGTGCAGAGGATTCGTCGGCCAGTCACTGATTAGGGCCCTCAAGATGCTTGGAGTGGAGGGACTGCACATCAGAAAAGCCATCAAGAACATCACGGACGCCGCCGAAAAGGCGTCAAGATGGCTATGGATCAAGCGGGGCGATCGGTGGATCTTACAAGCTACTCAGACACAAGCCAGGGTCTGATCAACCCTGGCTGGGTCGCCTGGGCGAGGGTGTATGATGTTGTGAGACCCGAAACACCCAATGAACCCAGGATACATCACTGATGATGTGTCTGAGTTGCACCAGAGGTGTATTTCAAGAATAACAGTAAACTCAGGAATAAGCACTACTTGGCCACTCTAGGTTAACTCTGGATTGAATTTGGTTGGCCAGCATGTTGTTCCATGTTGCACAGTAAAAATACAAAAGAAGAATGTTCATCGTTGTCTCGACTCTGATTATTGTATTTTTTAAATAGACAAACACAACAATTGGCGACGAGGATTTTTGGTTATCATATGGAAGCGCTGTCTCCTAGTTTTTTTTTTCTGGATGGACGGTTTTTTTTCTGGGAGATGTGATAAAAAGGAGATGAAAACACCGCCTCACTGAGATTGAGAGGTAGATTCAGCACAAACCAGTAAGTGAATTAAGTAAGATGGCAGGATATATCGGAAAGAGCAGTATTTCAAAGCTAATGACATCGATGATGAAAAGCGGGTGTCAGTGTTGTTGAGGGCGATAGGAGGGAAAGCATATGCTCTGCTGAGAAGCCTCACTGCTCCCACAAAGCCTGCTGATCTTAGTTTTGACAACGTTGTGAAGATAATGCAAGAGCATCTAGCACCAAAACCGCTGCTCATTGCAGAACGATTCAGATTTCATAAACGGAATCAGAATGATGGAGAGTCAATCGCAGTTTATGTAGCTGAATTAAAGAAATTATCAGAACACTGTCAGTTTGGGGACGGACTAAATAACGCACTGAGAGATCGTCTAGTCTGTGGCATTGCACAAGAGAGTATACAGAAGAGATTGCTCTCTGAGGCAGATCTAACATACAAACGTGCAGTTGAAATTTCTGTCGCCATGGAAACGGCTGCCAGAGATGCAGTAGAGCTGAGATCAGGAGTGAAAATGTCTGTAAACAAGGTGACCACTGCAGGTAAACCTAAAAGAACTATGCAAAAAGTTGAACTGTTACCGTTGTGACAGAGGTGGACACAAAGCAAATCAGTGCAGATTCAAAACTGAAATGTGCAGAATATACCATATACTGGTGAGCCCATAATCCCTCTTGGGGTGATGCCTGTGACAGTAATGTACAATGATCAACAGAGTGAATTAGATCTGTACATAGTACGAACAGAGGGACCAGCACTTTGGGGACGTGACTGGCTGAGAAAGTTGCAGCTGGACTGGAAATCCATAAAAAGTCTGCAAGTCACAGTTCCTTCATCGAAGTGCACCCAAAAGAAACTGGAAAAAGTGCTGGATGGGGCTGTAGCTGTGTTTCAGTCGGGAATAGGAACGCTGAAGCATATAAAAGGAAAGATAACCCTGAATGAGAATGCAGTACCCAGGTTTCACAAGGCGCGACCTGTTCCCTATGCTATTCGCCAGAAAGTGGAAAATGAGCTGGATCGGTTGGAAGCTGAAGGAATACTTTCAAAGGTTGACTGGAGTCCCTGGGCAACTCCAGTTGTTCCTGTTGCCAAGAAAGATGGAACTGTTAGACTTTGCGGGGATTTTAAAGTCTCAGTCAACCCTGAATTGCAGGCAGAACAATATCCACTACCAAGAATAGAGGATATTTTTGCTACACTTGCAGGTGGACAGCTCTTTAGTAAAATAGACTTGGCGGAAGCATATTTACAGATGGAAATGGAGGAGGACTCAAAAGTGTTCTTGACTATCAATACTCTCAAGGGCTTGTATCGCTATAACAGGCTTGTTTTCGGCGTCGCCTCAGCACCGGCCTTGTGGCAAAGGGCTATGGATCAGGTACTTCAGGGTTGCCCTGGTACCCAATGTTACCTCGATGACATCATCGTCACAGGTGACAGTGACAGTAGTCACTTGGAGAACTTAGCACGAGTTTTAAAGAGATTGGAAGAGTATGGACTGCGCGCAAGACGTGACAAGGGTGAGTTTTTCAAAGACACCATCACGTATTGTGGACATAAAATTGATGTGAATGGTCTGCACAAGTGTCACGACAAGCAAGCAAGACATGGGCATCGGCTGCTCTCACTGTAGTGGAGTGGATGGCCTGAAACTTGGGGGGACGCTGGGTGAACTGAATCGTATAGCCGAGCCTGATGGTCCGAATGAGCCAGCGAGACAGACTGGGGAGCTCTAACCAGGCTCGCAGAGACCGTACAAGCGGGACCAAAGGGACCGTAGGCATACCCGGAGTGGGGCAGCGAGGTAGGCTCTCTCTGGGAGGCGGTCCGTAGCGGGGTCTGAGTGTGCTGTGCAACACTTACCTGGTTCCACGGGGCAGGAGGTGCAGGAGGCGGCTCGGTGGCGTTCTCAGACCACACACTGCTGCCCGCTGGCGATAGAAGAGGCGGATGAGAGTGGTGAGGATTCTCTCCTCCCACTGCTCTCTTCGGACCCAGAGATGAAGGAAACTGCTCTTTTATTGAAAATTTGGGTACCACTGGTTTTTGAGGCCAGCGGCGGAACACAAACAGAAGATTTTTCCACTCGGCCCTCTTCAGGGAAAGGAGCGGTGCGGTCACCGTCTCCTGGAGAGCAGTCCCATCCATGTCCAGGTCGCACGTCCTGGGGCCGCTTACCTCTGGCTTTGCCACCCTTCTTGGCGGGGGCCTGGACGGGCGGGGCGGCCTGCCTGCGACTGGCTCCACGGCGCCGTTTAGGTGGAGGCTGCTGCTGCGGCACGGGAGCATGGGCAGCCGCAGGAGGACACCCCCGGCGACGAGCAGACTGAGGAGCCGCGGGCGGTGGGGTAGAGGCAGCAGCTGACCGCCGCGGCAGGATGTATTTGATAGCCTCAGTCTGCTTTTGTACAGCCGAGAACTGCTGGGCGAAGTTCTCGACCGCGTCGCCGAAAAGGCCAGTCTGGGACACAGGGGAGTTAAGGAACCGGAGCTTGTCGGTCTCCCTCATGTCGGCCAGACACAGCCAGAGATGACGTTCCTGGACCACCAAGGTGGACATCGCACGACCCACTGACCGCGCGGTGATCTTCGTCGCACGAAGCGTGAGGTCCGTTCCCGAGATACCAATCGTCCAGCCTCGAGGGCTCGGGACTCGGTGGAGGGTTCCACTCGAGCCCGATCCTGTTGGCGCCCCGGGAAAGCATGGCCATCATCTCTGGGTCCGACTTGGGCACTGCTGGCACACCCGAAAGAGGCATCGGCTCCGAGCCGTCGTCCAGGGAGAAGTCTGACCCACCCTCCGATGCAGCGATCGACATCTGATTGCCGCGGGGAGCACCAAATGAAACGACTGGTACACACCCCGAGGATGGTCCAGCACGTTCCTTTGGTGGCTCAACTGGCTGCGGAGCGTGAGAGGGGTGAGCGTTCCTAGGAGGTTGGTTCCCCGAAGGAACGCGCTCACCGTAATCCTCAGGTCTCCCATGTCACTGCCTAAAGCAACCCTCTGAGGAGGATTGGATCAAGGCAGAGGCACGGGGAATCCGCCCCTTTGCAGGAACGTGAGTCTCGACCGCAGCTCCGAGATGGTCATCTTTCCACAATGGGTACATGACTCATCCACGAGCGCTGCCTCAGCGTGTTCGAGGCCCAGACACACGAGGCAGCGATCGTGACCATCCCGTGACCCCAGGTAACGATCACATCCAGAAACACACAGATAGAACGTCATCTTGAAAAAGACGCGAACTGTGTAAGCTCTTTTAGGGACTGCTCTCCTTGGTGCTGAAGCACGCAGGGGAACGGTCACCGCGAACACAGACAGGAATGTGCACCTGTCTGTGCGCTGTTCTCTCTCACTGATCTTACCAGCCGTGAAAATGGCTGTTGAGCGCTCTCACCGCGCACTTTACCAGCTGTGAAAACAGCTTTTTTGTTTTGCTCAGTTTAAAAATAAAAAACAGAAAACAAAAAAGAGAGAGAGAAAAGAAGGCCGCTCGCGCTGCTGTGCTGTCACGCCCGCACCAAAGTGGAGAGGTCCAGAAGGGACTTGCAGATTCACTCTGTGTAGTCAGCATACGAAGTGCTTGGCTCCGAAGCATAAAGCTAGAGTGCAATCATCATCAGCTGCGTTAAATACCAGCGCTGCGAGGCTGCGCAGCTGATGCAAATGATTACACGCCAATGTGCATTGGCTTGTTTAGTTTCACTCGAAGTAGATTGGTCTCTCTAGCGAGATTCCTATTGGTCGGTCATGACATACGTCATAGTGACCGACTGATAGGGAACAAATCTTCAAGTCACATTCAGAGAACATCTGAATCTTCTGGCAAAATCAAACAATTGCCTTAAAACTATTTTATCTGTGCTCAAAATCAAGCATTGCTTTCAGATCATAGGCTACACACATGAGTCAATATTATAAAGACTACAGATCTTTCATTAGACACTACATCAAAAAATGGAGAACACAGAATCCAAAGCATGCAGTTACAAAAAAAGTATATTGTAATGAAGTAAACTGATTTTGCAATTACGTAAAAAAGTATAGTAATCACAACTTACAGTAGTAAGGTAAATATATTGTATACTGTATGCACTGCAAGTATAGTATTGTACTGAATATTGTATAGTAGGCCTGTTGAATGTCTGTATATTCAGCACTTGCATACTGTCAAAAATATAAGGAAAGAATAAGATTTGCAACACTCTATGATACAACAAAGAGGATCCCTCTTTTTTCAGCTCACAGATTCACTGGAACACATGAGGAGATCTTAAAGGGATACTCCACTTTTTTTGGAAATAGGCTCAATTTACAACTCCCCCAGAGTTAAACTGTTGAGTTTTACCGTTTTTGAATCCATTCAGCCGATCTCCGGTTCTGGCGGTACCACTTTTAGCATAGCTTAGCATACATCATTGAAGTGGACAAGACCATTAGCATTTCTCATTAAAAAATGACCAAAGTGTTTCGATATTTTTCCTATTTAAAACTTGACTCTTCTGTAGTTACATCGTGCACTAAGACCGACGGAAATGTAAAGTTGCGATTTTCTAGGCTGATATGGCTAGGAACTATACTCTCATTCCTGCGTAATAATCAAGAAACTTCACTGCCGTACCATGAGAGCAGCAGGCGTAATGATATGACGCAGCGCCTGAAAATAGTTCCGTTGTGTTGACGGAAGGTGGCCTATTTTCAGGCGCTGCGTCATATCATTACGCCTGCTGCTCTCATGGTACGGCAGTGAAGTTTCTTGATTATTACGCAGGAATGAGAGTATAGTTCCTAGCCATATCAGCCTAGAAAATCGCAACTTTACATTTTCCGTCGGTCTTAGTGCACGATGTAACTACAGAAGAGTCAAGTTTTAAATAGGAAAAATATCGAAACACTTTGGTCATTTTTTAATGAGAAATGCTAATGGTCTTGTCCACTTCAATGATGTATGCTAAAATATGCTAAAAGTGGTACCGTCAGAACCGGAGATCGGCTGAATGGATTCAAAAACGGTAAAACTCAACAGTTTAACTCTGGGGGAGTTGTAAAATGAGCCTATTTCCAAAAAAAGTGGAGTATCCCTTTAATTCCCTGGATGATCTTAACAACAAGCTACAGTTAGTGCAAAATGCAGCCGCTAGAGTTCTTACTAGGTCAAGAAAATATGATCATATAACACCAATTTTATCATCTCTACACTGGTTACCTATTAAGTTCCGTATCAATTACAAAGTATTACTACTGACCTATAAAGCTCTAAATGGTTTAGCTCCTGTGTATTTAATGGATCTTCTATCGCCCTACAATCCATCGCGTTCTTTAAGATCCCTAAATTCGAGGCTTCTGGTCATTCCTAGGATATCTAAGTCCACTAAAGGAGGGAGGGCGTTCTCACATTTAGCTCCTAAACTCTGGAATAGCCTTCCTGATACTGTTCGAGGCTCAGACTCGCTCTCCCAGTTCAAAACTAGATTAAAGACGCATCTCTTCAGCCAAGCATTCACATAATGCTTACCTTTTATACCACTGTTGAATCAGATCGAATGCATTAATATTATGAACAGCAGCTACGCTAATTATTTCCCATCTGCTTTTCTGCTGTTATTGGTAAATAGCGTTCGTCAGCTCCAGTCTGTATCCAGCCTCTCACGGAGACTTCAGATGTCCCCAACACCTGCGATGAGACGACTCGACGCCTGTGAAGAGACGACTCAATGCCAGCGATATGTTATGCCCTAAATTAATACATGATGATTAACTAACTGTATTTTTCTATGTACATTTCTGAAATGCATTTCTGCAAAGCTGCTTTGAAACAATATGTATTGTGAAAAGCGCTATACAAATAAATTTGAATTGAATTGAATTTGAATGATCGAGTCAAAGGTGATGTTTCTAATAGTGTTTTTTTTATGATTAAAAAAATTAGCGTGTCAGCGCTTTATATATCTACAGTCTAGAAATTAATTAATCTAGTCTCTTATTTTGTAAAGTTTTATTGTTCAATGGACTGTGCGTCTCTTTCAATTTTTTTGTCCTATAGCTTGAACCTTCAAGTGCTGAAGCTCGTGTGCCATTCGTCAATCAGGCTACCAATGAAGATTACAACGATAACACACACAATGTGTCTTCTGGTCAGCTATTTCCATTCTTTCATGCAGCTGATAGAGAAACTGCTAAATCTACATTCACACTCACCAACAGCGTTCCACAGAAGAACAACTTAATGGATGGTAGATGGAAGCGCATTGAACAAGAGACTAGAACAAATATGAACAATTACTGTCGTGACCCTAAAAACCACAATAAAGTCTCAGCCTATGTGTTGACAGGAGCTTTACCTGGCGATGATAAACTGAATAATAGAGTGAACATTCCCTCCTACATGTGGACAGCATATTGCTGCTATATTATTAGTGAAAGCTCATGGGTCTCCAAAGCTTACTGGGCCCGGAACACAAAACAAGATGAAGGGGGGAGTGGAACCCTGGGAAATGGATGGGGGAAACAAGTAAAGTTGTTTTACAATGACTGTCTGTAATTTTAATATAACCAGAATACAGCCTTCTTCAGTCAGAGCAGAATCTAGCATCACATTATCATTTCATCTTTTTGTAAGATTAGAGGTTTCTGCCAAGATGATTTTGAGCTCTTCTATCACCCTATCCTGATATCTAACAATCATAGTTGTTAGAAAACTTTAAGGACTATTCTAGCAAATGTGTCTTAAATTAGTATGTAAATGGGTGTTTTATATACAGTATATAATATACTAATATATATATACTGTATATATATATATATATATATATATATATATATATATATATATATACACTCACCGGCCACTTTATTAGGTACCCCATGCTAGTAACGGATTGGACCCCCTTTTGCCTTCAGAACTGCCTCAATTCTTCGTGGCATAGATTCAACAAGGTGCTGGAAGCATTCCTCAGGGAGTTTGGTCCATATTGACATGATGGCATCACACAGTTGCCGCAGATTTGTCGGCTGCACATCCATAATGCGAATCTCCCGTTCCACCACATCCCAAAGATGCTCTATTGGGTTGAGATCTGGTGACTGTGGAGGCCATTTTAGTACAGTGAACTCATTGTCATGTTCAAGAAACCAATTTGAAATGATTAGAGCTTTGTGACATGGTGGAAGTAGCCATCAGAGGATGGGTACATGGTGGCCATAAAGGGATGGACATGGTCAGAAACAATGCTCAGGTAGGCCGTGGCATTTAAACGATGCCCAATTGGCACTAAGGGGCCTAAAGTGTGCCAGCAAAACATCCCCCACACCATTACACCACCACCACCAGCCTGCACAGTGGTAACAAGGCATGATGGTTCCATGTTCTTATTCTGTTTACGCCAAATTCTGACTCTAACATCTGAATGTCTCAACAGAAATCGAGACTCATCAGACCAGGCAACATTTTTCCAGTCTTCAACTGTTCAATTTTGGTGAGCTCTTGCAAATTGTAGCCTCTTTTTCCTATTTGTAGTGGAGATGAGTGGTACCCGGTGGAGTCTTCTGCTGTTGTAGCCCATCCGCCTCAAGGTTGTGCGTGTTGTGGCTTCACAAATGCTTTGCTGCATACCTCGGTTGTAACGAGTGGTTATTTCAGTCACTGTTGCCCTTCTATCAGCTCGAACCAGTCTGGCCATTCTCCTCTGACCTCTGGCATCAACAAGGCATTTCCGCCCACAGAACTGCCGCTCACTGGATGTTTTTTCTTTTTCGGACCATTCTCTGTAAACCCTAGAGATGGTTGTGCGTGAAAATCCCAGTAGATTAGCAGTTTCTGAAATACTCAGACCAGCCCTTCTGGCACCAACAATCATGCCACGTTCAAAGTCACTCAAATCAACTTTCTTCCCCATACTGATGCTCGGTTTGAACTGCAGGAGATTGTCTTGACCATGTCTACATGCCTAAATGCACTGAGTTGCCGCCATGTGATTGGCTGCTTAGAAATTAAGTGTTAACGAGCAGTTGGACAGGTGTACCTAATAAAGTGGCCGGTGAGTGTATAAAGCTTGCAATTGCATAGCAGAAACAATTGTGTTATTTAAAAAAAAAAAGTTTTATATTTGTATACAAGGCTTACAGGGATTTGACAGTAAATTTAAATGAGCTTCAACAGTGTCCTGTAAGTGATATGATCTAATTTAAGACTAAACTTTTGCAATTATTAAGCTCTCCCACTTTAGCGCATCCATTAAGAAATGTGTCTGGGATCATGTTATATTGGACTGTGTGTAAACTATATGTTCTCTAATAAAGCAAATGTTGACATATCAGAGTCATCTCACTTACTGAAGGGAAAGAGGAGTATTGGGGTGTAGTGTTGGAAGTACAGGTCCACAAAAAAGGTTGCATAATCTCAAGGGTTCACATAAATTCACATTAGCTGTTGTCTTGAACAGTTCAAAGCTTCTGGCATCAGTTAAAAGCTTGGCATTTGCTCAGTCACAATACACATCTGTCACTGAAAATCAGGTGTTTTATGTCCCCACAATGGTGTAGTTAGTAAGCATGCCATAATTATTATTATTATCTTTTTCTTTCTTTTTTTACATTCGTTAGGACACCGTTTCCTCAAAACTCTTCACACAGTGCACACGACATCAATCTATGTGAGCTAAACTAAAGATTATTGATCATTATTTAATAAAAAAAATCAATTTAGCCTGAATATATTTCTTCTCTATTCTCCTCTAGATGTCACTATTGCAGCAACCTCTACCTTTAACAGCTGTCAATCATTGCAAATTAATCATTTCACCTTTATCATCCAATTTTTACAAAGCAAAGCAACATGCAGTAAGACAAAGAGAGTCAACTTTCTCTCTCCAAACTTCTCATTGGCTTGCTCACGTCCTGAGGGAGTGGCATCCTCACGTTTTAAAAGATCACTACAGGGAGGATAGTTTGGGAGAGTTGGATGACATGCATATGATTATCCTCAACTAGAAGAAGTCCTTGACATTTATCAAAGACCCTCTGCATCAAACCTGTTCTCGTTCATCAATACAACTTCCGCAAAGATCAACTGCAGCCTCAACAAATTGCATCAGGACACTCTTTTTCAAACAGGCAGAACATGTAAGTATCAAGCTTAATCTTTCTTAATCGATGCACTAAGTATCACCTAGCCCTTGTCTGAAGTGTGTTAACTAAGATATTGATTGTTCTGTCAAACTATTGATCTGCTGGATTTCAATACTACCAGAATTTCAAGTCTAAGCTAAACTGTGTGCATGTATGACTATTTTAAGCATTTAGTCTAGTTAATAATGTTGTTTGTACTTTACGATCATAAACTTGAGTCCCTAATCATATGGATTGTTGCTACATACTCTTTTTTTATTGCAAAAACAGTAACTTATACAAGGTTAGAAATCAATGACACACATAAAGAAGAGTGAAAAACAAATACAAAACAAAAACAAAGAGATGGAAAACAGCTAAATATAGATATATAGATATAAGTAATAAGATGGCAAGTAATGAGATACTTAGTGATATACATATAGATAGAGGCAATTTAAGACAATCATAGTAATAGAGTTGTGAACAACTCTACATGCTAATAATAATAACAATAATAATAATAGTAGTAGTAGTAACAATAATGGGAATAGCACTAGTAATTTATAATAATAGTATAATAGAATGAGACATTATAATTAGTAATTTAATGATAATATATATATTAGTCGTGATAATAATAATAATACATTTAGATCAGTCAATAGAATTAGATATACACTATTCTATAGGTCTGGGAGTCCCCGACAACTGCCAGTGAGCACAACCAACAGATCCGCTCGACATAGACACCTCCCTCAGATTCACCGATCCACCGGGTTGCTACATACTCTTAAACAGTGTTGGATCAATATTTTGATATTATTGTCAATGGCCAAGAGAGTAATATCCTAGTATAGTCTACAGACATTCTTACTAATCATTCGCTGGACGAGTGTTGGCAAGATGTCGGAGACTGAGTCTGTTAGAAATTCCCCAAATCAGTTACTCCGGCACGATCCAAAATTATAGCATGTCCTTAATGTCCTTCCAAAGCCTAAAAAAATAGTGAATTTGGCATTAAGAACAGTAACAGTGGAAAAAGGAAAAAGGAAAGGGAAAAGGAAAAACATCCAACTAGTTTATACAGCTGTTACTCCACCCTCTATAGACACAAGGAATGTTTAGATTCCCAAAAAAACTTCTCTGATCTCTGTTATATAAACTAAACGCAGAATAAAATTTCTAATACGTGCCAATAAAATCTCTGTACAGTTTGAATGCAAAGAAGCATAAGGAAACGCAAGAAATAGAGAAGGTTGGAGGAAATAGAAAAAATAAAGTGGGCACTTTTTATTGTTTTATTATATTAAACTATATATATATTTTTAACAACCCTTTGGTGTGTATATTGACAGCAATCATGTCAGCAAACTGAGGGGTTCAGCACAGTGTGATTTTTGACAGATGTTTGGATAGAATCCTCTTTTGGATTTGCTTATTTTTGCTAAGTTTAAATTATTTATTTTTTCTCCGGTGAAGTATGTCCTGTTACATTTCACTGGAAGGAAGACATGTAACTAACTTACCACGAAAAAGCAAATCCAAAAGAGGATCCTATCCAAACTATCCTGTTCTGTCTGGCTTTCTTAAATCTAGTAGCTTAAATTATGCCAAAATAAACTAGTGCATTTTATATATATAGCGTTTTATATAGAAAGCCCATAAAATTTTCATTTGTAGTCATTTTTCGCTCTTAAAGCTACAATAGGCAATGTTTTTCATAAATACTTTTTGTTATACTAGTTGAAACTCTCTTCAGATCCTGATATAAATTAATAAAGGTACATTTACCTTCTGTGGAAGTCTCAGGAAAAAAAAATTTTCATACAATTATAGGATTTGTCATACATAGTCACCGAATACGCAAACAAGCAGCAGCCTCCTTTTACAGTTCCACTTGATCTGTAGGGTTGAAAATAACCAAAGATACTGTATTTGAAAATGAACAAAGACATTTGCTTTTTCTGTTTCAACTCCCCTCTTTCTTAACTCAAGGGCCATTTGGAATTCCTAAATGCAGAGGTGCTGATAGTGCTCCAGGACTGTAGGCCAAACTGTGTGTATATCACGTCGGGGTCACCATTTTGTAAGGCCTGCAGTGTTTACGTTAAGCGGGTAAAGGTTTCTGCGTGAACTGCTCGGTGTGGTGCATCTGGGGATGTGTTGTTTCTTTAGCAAGAAAGTGTTCAAATGTTAATTTCCTTTGTTTTCTCAGAGAGAGTAGCCCTTTTCCAGGTTCTCCAGTCTTACAATCTAAAACAACGAGCTTATACTGCGTTAACCCAATGTCGTAACTACCGTATATGAGACGGCAACCCATGACTTTCTGCCCTGAGCTGATCTGGTAGTGGTATAAGTCAGAGCTCTTTAAAAGATTAGTTCTCTTTCAAATGAAAATTAGTCCATGAGTTACTCACCCTCAAGCCATCCTAGGTGTATATGACTTTCTTCTTTCAGACGAATACAATCAGAGGTATATTAAAAATATCCTGGCTTTTCCCAGTTTTATAATGCAGTGGATTGCATAGGTTTTACATAAAAAAACAGCCAATGTAAAACCAACCACCCAGGGCCGGCCCGTGGCATAGGCGGTATAGGCAAATGCTAAGGGCGCCACTACTCATTAGGGGCGCCAAAATGAGTGAACGAGTGAATTTTTTTTTTTACTTTTTTTTTTTACTAATACTATTTTAAGACCATTAATTCGAAATACTACAAAAAAAAGCAAAGCAACTCCACAAAAACTTAACTAAGTCCCCCGACTCCGGTCCGGCGCATCAATCTTCCCCCGCCCAGCGAGTGCTTGAAGTGCGCCAGAAACAGAGCGCGCGCGATCAGTTTACTGTTGGTATTTTGTTGTGTAGCGTCGCCCCTCGCCGCATCCAATGTAGACAGCATTGCTTTCGTTTGAGGGCGCTTAACACACTCAAGCACTGCCCGGGCCTGGCAGCTCGCGCCAGGTCTAGACACGGTGAAAGTTTCCTCATTGTGACAGATGGCCGAATTTTCATGACACATTTAAATTAGCATTATAGCCTGCGATAGATACAGTGCCAAAAAGAAGAGGACACAACAAGGGGATAAAGACAGAGGTAAAGTGATGTAATGAATGAACAGTTCATCTAATTGCATAGTAGTAAGATACTATAATTTAATGGCAGTTACTTTTACCTTATAACTTTATGCTAACAGTAGTTCTGAGTTCTTCAGAGCCCCCAGACAATGCGATTTGTAACAATCATGTCAGTCATATTTAGACGCATTTACTATCACTTTACTATACAGTTGTGCAGTTTTAAGGGGGATATATGGCTTTTTTTGTTGTTGTTTTTTGCCAAAATTATTAACGATATTTATAGGCTACAGGTTTATTATGTTTTATGTAAAATTCACATTAAAGAAGACATTTCGCAGTTTCATTCATGTTGAAAACACGAACCGTGCCATAATTTAGTGGAAGATTGCTGCCAAACAAACTCCCAAACAAACACTTTTGCTAGTGCTCAATGAATAGTTTGTGCATGAATGACATTTGGACGATGACATCACTGTTTTATCCAGAGCGGCTATATAAATTAGATAAATTAATATTTTTTTTACAACAAAATAAACCATCACTGAACATACTTAAGCTTGATTATGACACTATTTTCTTCTAGATCTGCTGTACAGGAGAAGCAAACTTTGTTGCATTATTTTCCTGTTATCACTGTAAAGCTGCCTTGAAATAATCTGTATTGTAGGCTAAAAAGCACTATATAAAAATAAAGGGGACTTGACTTGAATGCTAGATGTAATGCTCTTGCTATATATATATATATATATATATATATATATATGTATATATATGACTAAATAATCACCAACACAATGATGGGGTGAAATGGGCTGTAATGCATGGGGCACCAGGTAAAATCTTGCCTAGGGCAGCAAATTGGTCAGGGCCGGCCCTGCAACCACCTGACAGTTTAATAACCCATAAAGCTAAGTGGTTTCTTAAGTTTGATAATCAATCTGCTATGTCATGTTTATGACATATTTATGACAATTTATGTTGTCTTGGTAATGTCAAGTTGTCATTACCAAGACACTGACAGGTTATGATGTATTGGTTTATGTCAAGCTGTCATAACAAAGACATCTCAAACAATGTCATATTTGCATTAAAAATGTCATAATTGACCGAATGACACTTAATGACGGTTGTCATAAACATGCATTAAATCTCCTTCATATTCATGACATGTGTCATGTCATGATTATGAAGGTGTCATGTCAGTCTTATGCACACCCCTTCAAGTAAAGTGTTACCTTACAAATTAGTAAAGGCAAAACATTTTTTATTAAAAATGGCAAATCCTGAAAAATGTTGAACCTACACTCTAAGATTTTTCTAAGTTGTAAATAAAACAAAATAGATTTGCATTTTGCTGGAACATTTAAACTATAACTGCTCACACAAAACCTCACTCATAATAATTATTTCATCATGCTCTTATTATTCATGCTCTAATCTGAAGTGCTTTAGTTAAACCTAAAAAAAGGTTTTGTAACTTCCAGCATGTCTCTGCAGTATGTGACTTTACAAGCCTGTGACTTTCTTGTTTATAGCAAGCGTTCAAGCAGAAGGGCTCGTCTTCTATTGGATTCATGAAATGGATTACATGCCAGCTTCAGGTGCCAAATGCTCTCTGTACAAAGGTAAGATATTATTGGCACGTTTTAAAACTTATATTCTGCTCATTTCTGTTAAGAAAGTTCAGAGAGTTAAAGTATTGAAAAATTGTCTGTGAAGAAAACAGACATCAAGATCATATTAGCAAGATTATCACAGCAGAGAAAGATCTTTGTGTAAAATGTTTCATTCATTCAACCAATAAAAGGGGTCATGACATGGATTTATTTTTAAATTATATTATGTTCCTTGAGGTTCACTTATCATGTTAATACATTTTCTTTTGCACACAAAAAAAAAACATATGTGGTATATCTGTTTTTTAAGGCATTTGTGAAGTTTTGAGTTTGCTTATTAAACTACACTGCACTTGGATCCTGCTTGTGCCTCTACTTCAACCTAGTGTAACAATATGTAATTAACTTTAGCAGCTTTTATACTGAAATCAGTTTTTCAATAATGTTACATAGTGTTACCGCGCACAAGGGTTAAGACAAATGGATTTGTTGTTTGTTGTGTTTTTATATTCAAGAGATTATAAGCTAGATGCAGCTTTTTTGGGTTTGCATCGAAATGTTCTTCGACTTTTATACATAATACATTTGTTTATAAATAAAGATTGATCTGTTGAAAGCAGTTATTTTGAGTTAGATGCCAAATCTTATCCTCCTATTCAAATTTGACATTGAGGGGGTGCAAAAAACCTGGGGAAATAAATGCAGAACATGTTCACATAGGACACTATTAACACGACTATTAAACCATTCAGAAAAATGTGGGCACAAATGAGTTAAGCGACAGAATGCCAGTGGGCTGGGCCTATGATGGTGTAAAACTATTTGTCGATTTTTGGAGCTTGTTAAAAATGCTTTGTTGATAATGTGGAGGACGTTTTAAGCTATGAAACTTGCAGGATATTTTTATGATACAATGACCTCTTATATGACAAATTTGATTTCTCCTGTCATGACCCCTTTAAAGGAGATATCAAATTGGTGTTTCTTATCTAGCATTGTTACTGTTTATACTGTGACCAAAACCAAGAATCCTCATTTTGTTTGTATTATATTTATTTTTTCCACAAATGCTATGAGGTGTTTTGAAGAAGCTGAAGAATAACTGCTAAGAAACTGTTACATTTGTGAAATTCAAGACTTTCAACCAGCATGACAAAACATGTTTCTGGAACTAATCACCTACCCTGCCTTTCATTTCTGACCCCAGTCAACTCCATTCAAATGCAAGAACAAGAGACAGAAGTCATTACCTCTAAGTGGACTAAAGTTCCTCTGATTGTTCTGGGTTTCTCTCTTGTTTTTGCTCTCGGAGGTCTCTGTGCTCTCTGGACACTTTGTGAGTATAACTTATCCTTTATTAAATGATTTCATTACTTAAATATAATTAATTGTACTAAGTTGCATATTGAATAGATCTATTAGCATATTGAATTGCAACTGATCTTGTCTGCCTCTCATTTTATTTGATCATTTATACAGGTGAAACTCGAAAAATTAGAATATCATGCAAAAGTTAATTTATTTCAGTAATTCAATGTAAAAGGTGAAACTAATATATAGACTCAATACATGCAAAGTGAGATATTTCAAGCCTTTATTTGTTATAAGTTTGATGATTATGGCTTAATTGTCCAGAGTGGTGGACATTTCTTGTTTTATCAGACTTTTTATTGGACTTTTAATCATATTTGGTCTGCTTGTGCACTCACGCACCGAGAGTGTTGAAATGCAGGAATGGCGCAGGGACAGCCGACCAGCGTTTGTTTATGCTCGCATCGCACTCCTAACACTTAATAAAGTGGGACTTGAAGAACGAGCTACACCCGGGCTGCTGGCTAGTATCCCGGGGGAATTGACACGTTCGGCAATCTGGGGGAGAAGGAGGCGATCACGGAGGCGATCACGGCTGGCTGCTCGGGTGGAGGAACCGGAGCGACTGAGCGGACAGAGGAGGAAGCGAGGGAGACGGGGTGGAATGAGGAGGAGACTGCGGCAGCGAAAGTACAGACCAGCTCTACCTGCTATGATCCTAGCCAACCTGCGCTCTATCAACAACAAAATCGACGACATACGGGCACTTGTAAGGTACTCTTTTGAATTTCGCGAGGCTGCTCTTCTCTGCTTCACTGAGTCATGGCTGCACACTGACGCTCCGGACTCACTTTATGACATCAGTGGATTTTCACTTATAAGGGCGGACAGAAATGAGAACTCGGGAAAAAGTAGGGGAGGAGGGATCTGTGTCTATTTAAACGAACGGTGGTGTCTCCAGTACACAATTAAACACATGATATGTAATAGAGACTTTGAATTGCTGGCAATTGGGTTGAGACCATTTTACCTTCCCCGGGAGTTCGGCTGCATTCTGCTATTTGTTGTCTATGTCCCCCCAAGTTGTCAAATGCATTGCGCCGCTACATCAATAGCAGATTGTGTACATAACCAACAACAACATTTCCCAGATGCTCCTGCTATTGTTTTAGGAGATTTTAACAACTGCAACCTAGAGAAAACCTTGCCAGGATTTCAACAGGTTGTGAAATGTGAAACTAGGAAGGAGAGTATACTGGATAAATGCTACATTAACCTCCCTAATGCCTATCAATCCAGGAGCAAACCACCAATTTCTAACTCTGACCATAATGTGGTACATCTTATCCCGATGTACACATCAAAATTAAAAAGTCAAAAACCAGAGATTAAGGTGGTTCGACAGTGGACTGATGACAGCAGAGAGGAGCTGGGAGCTTGCTTCGACTGCACGGACTGGCAAGTGCTGAGGGGGGACACATTGGAAGAAACTTGCACTGCTACAACAGATTATATCAACTTCTGTGTACAGTCTATCATACCCACAAAAACAGTTAAGGTGTACCCTAATAACAAAACTTATGTAACTAAAGACATTAAACAAGTAATGAATTTGAGAAAATTGGCGTTTAAAAATAAGGATAGAAGAGAGTTACAAAAAACAAATAAAGAACTGAGGGAAAAATTGAGGAAGGCAAAGAAGGCACACAAGAAACATCTGGAGGAAGCATTCAAGGCTGGCAATCCACGTAAAACGTGGGATACAATAAAAAGTATGACAGGCATGCCAGGTAAAAACAGGATACCATTTGTGACAAGTGATGAGATAACCTCTGCCACGGAATTGAACACCTTTTTTACAAGGTTTGAAACCTCTGGTAGTACGGAGAGATGCAGGAAGGTGTTGGAGTCAGTCACGATAGGCTCCGAGGATAGAGTGACAATTACAGTGGGTCAGGTGGAAAAAGTATTTGGTCAGCTTAATTCACGTAAAGCCACCGGCCCGGACAACATCAGTGCCTCTATCCTGAAAACTTACAGCAAGGAGCTAGCACCAGTGTGGCAACCCATCTTCCAACAATCCATGGATACGCACACGGTCCCTGTGGCCTGGAAAACATCGCATATCATTCCCCTACCAAAGAAATCATGCCCCAAGGAGTGTAATGACTTCAGACCCGTGGCTTTAACATCCGTATTAATGAAGTCATTGGAAAAATTCGTAGCAAATGAGCTCTCTCAGTCTGTACAGGATATCCTGGATCCGTTCCAATTCGCATATAGGCAACATCGTAGCACGGAGGATGCTGTCGGCACTCTTACGCATCTGGTCTCAAAACATCTGGACACCCCGAAAATAAAGCCATATGCCAGGGTACTGTTCATTGACTTCTCCTCTGCATTTAATACAATAAAACCGGACATATTGTTATCTAAAATGGCCCTAATGGGTACGAATCCATATCTCATTCATTGGTACTGTTCATTCCTCACTAACAGGCAACAGCTGGTTAGGGTCAATAACACCTATTCACCCATGGTCACAACCAGCTGCGGTGCCCCTCAAGGATGTGTTAGCTCTCCTTTGCTCTTCACACTCTATACCAACGACTGTGTTACCTTTGCACCCAACCATCATATCATCAAATTTTCTGATGATACTGCTCTGGTAGCTTTGATGAAGGAGGGGGAAGGGGCTGAACTTTATGTGCAAACAGTGAATAATCTTGTAGAGTGGTGCGACGAAAATGCTATCATTCTCAATACACAGAAAACGGAAGAGATCATCTTCGGCACCTCTCATGAATGCCATATTACACCATTAATCATCCATAATCAAATCATAAAACAAAAATCATCATTTAAATATCTTGGAGTGTATGTGGACTGTGACCTTTCCTGGACCTATCATGTAGACTACATCTGCGGAAAGGTACAACAGAGAATTTATTTTTTAAGGAGACTTAGGTCATTCGGAGCGAGTAGTGAAATCCTGTCTCTTTTCTTTGTGTCAACCATTCAAAGCACTCTGCAGTATGGAGGCGCAGTGTGGTTTGGGGGCCTCTCAGCTCATTTGAAGGCCAGGATTTTCCGGCTCCTGGGAATTTGTTCCAAATTGGTGGGACAGTCGGTTGAGAAGGCGTTTATTGAAAGTCATGAAGTACATACTGTACGATTGGCTCATAAAATCACCCAAGATTATGCCCATGTGTTGAATCAAGAGTATCAACTCCTGCCCTCTGGGAGACGCTATAGGGTCCCGGAGTGCAGGAAGAACAAATATAAACACTCATTTGTTCCTCTGTCTATATCGATGCTGAATCAACACATGAGGGGAAAGAAGTGATAGTTTTACCCCCACTTGCATTTCAATATATGTATATATTTATGGCTATTGAAGAACACTTCTGCAGGGCGGAGTACCCATAATAATATTATGGAAGTACTTTTGTATACTTTTTATTGATGACTGTATGTTTTTGTTTTTAGTTTGTGTGTGCTATAATTGTTGGAGCTTGTATTGCAAGACAAATTTCCGTGTACACGGACAATAAAGTACTATCTTATCTTATCTTATCTTATCTTACAGCTTATGAAAACCCCACATTCAAAATCTCAGAAAATTAGAATATCACATGAAATTGTAAACTCGCGCTTGATCGGCCCAAAGTCCGGCATCTGACCAGCACGGAAGGTCTTTACGTGTTTTACATTTACATTTAGTCATTTAGCAGACGCTTTTATCTAAAGCGACTTACAACTGAGGACTAAAGCAAGCGAGTCATCGTGAAGACGCAAAAACAACGCAAGAAGTGCTAAAAATACAAAGTTCAGGCACTGCTCAGAGTAGCATAAGCCAGACAAGGGAGGATTTAAAGGAAAAATAATTAATTTTATTTATTTTTTAATTTATGAGGTTAAGTGCTCACAGAAGAGATGAGTTTTCAGCTGTCTTTGGAATGCTGTCAGGGATTCTGCATTCCGGATGAGGGTGGTGAGATCATTCCACCAGCAGGGAACTGTGAATGAGAATGTTCTGGAGAGTGATTTTGAGGCTCTCTGTGATGGTACCACGAGCCGTCACTCATTGACCGATCGTAGGCTTCTGGTAGGGATGTAGACTTGTAGGAGCGAGTGAAAGTAGGACGGAGCTGAGTCTGTGGTACATCTGTAAGCAAGCGTCAATGCCTTGAACTTGATACGAGCAGCGACAGGTAGCCAGTGCAGAGAGATGAACAGAGGAGTGACGTGGGCCCTTTTGGGCTCGTTGAAGACAAGACGAGCTGCAGCATTCTGGATCATTTGTAGAGGTTTAGTTGCACAGGTTGGAAGTCCAGCCAGAAGAGCACTGCAGTAATCAAGCCTAGAGATAACCAGGGCCTGGACGAGAAGTTGTGTTGCATGATCAGTTAAGAAAGACCTGATCTTCCTGATGTTGTCTGTGAAGGTCTGTGAAGGTCAGCTGCTCATCAAATGTTACTCCAAGATTTCTGACCGACCTTGATGGGGTGATTGAGAAAGAATCTAGCTGGATATTGAAGTCGTGTTATAGAGACGGATTGGCAGGGAGGACGAAAAGCTCTGTTTTTGCCAGGTTGAGCTGCAGGTGATGTTCCTTCATCCATGCCGAGATGTCCGCCAGACAGCTTGAGATACTGTACGTGCAGCTACTGAGGGATCATCTGGTTGAAATGAGAAGTAGAGCTGGGTGTCATCAGCATAGCAATGGTAAGAGAAACCATGTCCCTGTATGATGGGTCCCAGTGATGTGGTGTAAATGGAGAAGAGCAGCGGTCCAACAACTGAACCCTGAGGAACCCCTGTGGTCAGTTGATGTGCTTTGGATACCTCGCCTCTCCATGCGACCCTGAAGGATCTACCTGTAAGATAGGACTCAAACCAGTGGAGAGGAGTACCTGTGATGCCCAGTGATGAGAGGGTGGACTGAAGGATCTGATGGTTCACAGTATCGAAGGCAGCAGACAGATCCAGGAGAATGAGAACTGATGATTTGGAAGCAGCTTTTGCGATCCGCAGGGCTTCTGTGACCGACAGTAATGCAGTCTCGGTTGAATGCCCTATCTTGAAGCCAGATTGGTTGACATCCAGCTGGTTGTTCAGAGACAGGAAAGATGATACTTGGTTGAAAGCAACTCGTTCGAGTTTTTTCGCAATGAATGGTAGGAGAGAGACAGGTCAGTAATTCTCTAAAAGTGATGTGTTTAATGTTGTTTTTTTGAGCTGTGGAGTTACCCGAGCCTGCTTGAATGCTGTAGGGAAAATGCCAGTGTGAAGGGATGAGTTGATTATGTGTGTGAGTGCTGGTAGAAGTGTGGGAGAGATGGCTTGTAGAAGGTGTGAGGGGATGGGGTCTAGAGGGCAGGTGGTAGGATGACTAGAGAGGAGAAGTTTAGATACTTCTTCCTCGGTTAGTGGAGAGAAGGAGGAGAGAAGGTTTTTGGCTGTGGGAGAGACATTGGTCTGGGTTCCTGTGTGTGTGGAGCTGAGAACTGACTGCTGATAGTAGTTGTTTTGTTGGTGAAGAAGTTAGCAAAGTCATCAGCAGTGAAAGAGGAGGTGGGTGGTGGTGGAGGTGGACAGAGGAGAGTTTAATGTCTTGAAAAGTGTTCGTGTGTTAGAGGTGCTGTTGATCTTGTTGTGGAAATACGAAGATTTCGCAGCGTGAACATCAACAGAAAAGGAAGAGAGCAGAGATTGATACATACTCAGGTCAGATGTGTCTTTTGATTTGGGCCATTTCCTCTCCGCTGCCCTGAGTTCGGTCGGGTGTTCACGAAGAACCTCAGATAACCAGGGGTTAGAGGGAGTAGTGCGTGCTGGCCGGAGAGAGGGCAGATATTGTCTAAAGAAGAAGTTGAAGTGGAGCATAAAGTATCCGTTGCCGTATTCACATCCAGAGATGAGAATTGTAAGGGTTAGGGAAGAGAAGATGACACAGCAGAGGAAAGGTGGGAGGGAGAAAGTGAGCGCAGGTTTCATCTGAAAGTAACTGGTAGGGGGGTTGGTGGTGCATGGGTAGTGAGTTGTAAATTGAAAGTAATGAGGAAATGATCTGAAACGTGGAGAGGTTTCAACAAAATGTTGTCTGTGATGCAGTTGCGTGTGTAAACCAGGTCCAGTTGGTTGCCTGATTTTTGAGTACCTGTGGTGATGAGCCGTTTGAGATCGATAGAGGCTAGGAGAGAGATGAAGCGTATTGCATACGGCTTCTCTTGATGAATGTTGAAATCACCAAAGACTACAAGTGGGGAGCCATCTTCAGGGAAAGAGGACAGCAGCACATCTAGCTCCTCTACAAATCTTCCCAGTTGACCTGGGAGGCGATATATGACTACAATATGGATCTTAATGGGAGTTGTAAGTGTAATGGCATGATATTCAAACGAGATGTTATTGCATAGAGAAGAGAGAGTTGAGTATTTTGAGTAAGTGAGAAGACCAGTACCCCCACCCCTCCCAGACTGGTGAGGGGTGTGAGAGAAAGAGAAGTTGTTAGAGAGAGCAGCTGGGGTTGCTAAGTCTTCTGGATGGATCCAGGTCTCAGTCAAGTCCAAGATATTAAGAGTAGAATGAGATTGTCACGGTTCTGTCACAGCTATTCTGGTTATTCTTGGTTTGGTGACAGAGCCGTGACATTCCTGGTCTTGTGTTTGTGTATGGTCTTGTTTACTGTGAGTGTATGGCTGTCATGAGTTCTCTGTGTGCCATGTGCTCTTGTGGATTGTCTAGCCCCTCCCACCTTGTTACTGGATTATTGGCTTCACCTAGTTTCCCTCGTTACCCTCTTTGTTTGCTTTCCTATTTAGTCTCCCTGTGTTTGCTGTCCTGTGCTCGTTCGTTGTTAAAGTTATGGGTGTTGAGGTGTGTGTAGTTCTGTGCCTGCCATGTCATGTTCCTGGATATATTATTTAGTTCTTGAGACCTGGATTTCCTTTGTTTGTTTGTTTGATTTATGTTTGACTTAATTAAAACACTTCTTCACCTCTGCACTTGAGTCCTCACTCCATTCTCCGCAACCCACCCGTGACAGAGATGCAAAGGCTGGAATGAAGTCAGCTTTATTGACTGCTGATTGACAATTCCATAGACCCATAGAAAGAGTGAAAGGTGTGTGTGAGGATGAGAGAATAGGACGCAGATTAGCAGTATTGTGCTGCCTTCTGTGCGTGATGAAAGAGCGTTGTCGAGAGACAACAGGAATGTATTGAAAACCCATCTTGAGTAAAGGAAATAAAATCAAGTGGTGAAGGAGAGGGGAGAAGATACTTAAGTGCCTTGCTGGTGTCCTTGCTCGGTGGAGTCGCACAGGTAGAGTCGCAGGTCTTTACCCGAGTCGGTCTTCACACGAGGAGGCAGAACACGAGAGCTGAACGCTTTCACGACAGCGCGCACACTACATAGATATAATGCTTTTAATCGCCTGAGTGAGGACAGCTAGCCTGGGAAAACCCAGACAACTTCCGGCAAATTTAGATTTGCTCTGCAAGTAGGTCTGGCAAAGAGCCCATTGAAACCCATTTCCAATCCGTCGAAATTGCGGCACCAATCAGAAACGTTGGGGCGGGCTTTACACGATGACGACAGCGCTGGGATTTTGAAGCAGATTTTGTAGCCTACATTACAAAGATGGATGCCGCCGTCGAACATCACTCGTTCGAATCAGCGTCTGTTTTAAGCGATTTGAACGTTTCCTTTTTGTTAAAAACCGAGCAAAACACTCGGGAGATGTTTCTGCTGATCTGCATACGTCATCTCCTTCATCGCTCTGATTGGGTTTAGGTCTATCCGCGACGTCCGTTGGTGACGCCCCTCTGGAAATGATTTGTCTATGGAGCTTTGCCAGACCCTAACTCAGTTACAACTGAGAATGGTCTGGTTTTAACCAGGCTAGAGGACAGCTGAACCGGCCCAGCAATTAGCACAGCAAAAGCAAATAATCCGAAAATGGGACAAATCAAAACTAGCTATTTGGAGAGCACTCCACTTAAGTGCTATACAATTTAAACTGCAATACTTTCAGACGCGGCTGTTATTTTAAAGTAGGAACGCGTCTAATTAAAATACAGATTTGTTTGAAGGTAGAACTTTAAAATAACCAAAGAATCAAAAATAGCCTTACCTTGTCGCAGATAGTAAACTGAACAACATGAGAACTGGATATTAAGAAAAAACCACTTGCGCGCTCTGTCGTGTCCACAGACTGACCGCTTGTCCACGTGTTACTGTCTTTTCTCATGGCAAAGTATTTTGATTAAATGCAATACATTTTCTCATATGTATTTTCTTGTTATTTCATCTGACCCCATAAATGAAAAGGTTTTAATGATATCTGTGCATCATTAAATGTGAGCGAATGTTTGACTATTCTTTTAACTCTTTACTGGAAATAATGTCAGTCGTTTAGAATAAAATCAAATGTTTACAATTTATTATGTCAGGTAAATGTATCATGCGAATTTCATAATCAATGCAATACAAAACATCAAATGCTCTGAAATAAAGAGAAGAAATGCGAACCCGACATTTAAGAAAATACATGAAGCTGAGAGACTCGGCCACTCTCAGCCTCACGGGCTCATCTGAAGTACAGAAGGCCCCGAGCCCCTTGCTACATTTCATTATAAGACCAGGGATGGGCAACTTCGGTCCTGGAGGGCCACTGTCCTACAGAGTTTAGCTCCAACCCTGAAAAAATCACCTGCCTGTAACTTTCTAGTAATCCTGAAGACCTTGATCAGCTTGTTCAGGTGTGTTTGATTAGGGTTGAAGCTAAACTCTGTAGGACAGTGGCCCTCCAGGACCGAAGTTGCTCATCCCTGATATAGACAGAAACTTATTTCACGTGGAAACATGTGCTAACAATGGATATGCATTCAGAGGTTACACCTTTTGGGGGTAGGAAACCATTTGTCTAGAGACCACATTCCTTTGTGTGTCAGTTATCTCTAAACTCTGGACTATTACCTTTTTTTTACTTATTTGGAAATGAGACATTTGTACCAGTCGCATTGAGACATTTCAAATGATACCAAACATGTATAAAACTCGATGATAATCATTCACATTAAACCATTTAGATTCTTGGGTGAGTTTTTGGTGATCTTCACATGGGGGAGAAGGAGTGGGGGATGAGGGAAAGAAATGTAGGTGAGGTGAGACTTTTATCCCAAATAGTGAGTTCAAATGGTAATTTCCAGAGTGGTCGTTCCTCAACCAGTTCTTCTAGTTTTTCCAGTCTTACAAAATCAATTAAAAAAAGGATTTTAAATACAGAAATGTCGGCCCTCTAAAAAGTATAATCATGCATATACTTGGTTTGGGCCCCTTTTGCAGGAATTACTCAATGCGGCGTGGCATGGATGCTATCAGCCTGTGGCACTGCTGAGGTGTTATGGAAGACCAGGATGCTTCAATAGCGGCCTTCAGCTCTTCTGCATTGTTCAGTCTCATGTCTCTCATCTCTCTCTTGGCAATGTCCCATAGATTATCTATGGGGTTCAGGTCAGGCGAGTTTGCTGGCCAATGAAGCACAGTAATCCCATGGTCATTGAACCAGGTTTTGGTACTTTTGGCAGTGTGGGCTTGTGCCAAGTCCTGCTGGAAAATGAAGTCAGCATCTCCATAAAGCTTGTCTGCTAAAGGAAGCATGAAGTGCTCTAAAATGTCCTGGTAGACGGCTGCGTTGACTCTGGACTTAAAGGGATACTCCACTTTTTTTGGAAATAGGCTCATTTTACAACTCCCCCAGAGTTAAACTGTTGAGTTTCACCGTTTTTGAATCCATTCAGCCGATCTCCGGTTCTGGCGGTACCACTTTTAGCATAGCTTAGCATACATCATTGAAGTGGACAAGACCATTAGCATTTCTAAAAAAGAAATGACCAAAGAGTTTCGATATTTTTCCTATTTAAAACTTGACTCTTCTGTAGTTACATCGTGCACTAAGACCGACGGAAAATGTAAAGTTGCGATTTTCTAGGCTGATATGGCTAGGAACTATACTCTCATTCCTGCGTAATAATCAAGAAACTTCACTGCCGTACCATGAGAGCAGCAGGCGTAATGATATGACGCAGCGCCTGAAAATAGGCTACCTTCTGTCAACACAACGGAACTATTTTCAGGCGCTGCGTCATATCATTACGCCTGCTGCTCTCATGGTACGGCAGTGAAGTTTCTTGATTATTACGCAGGAATGAGAGTATAGTTCCTAGCCATATCAGCCTAGAAAATCACAACTTTACATTTTCCGTCGGTCTTAGTGCACGATATAACTACAGAAGATTACCACACTTTTCCCTTCCACTTAACTTTCTATTAGTTTTTCTCGATTGCTTAAACACATTTCTTGAAACTATGCCTCGTATTCTCAAAACAGTAAACACAAATCCATAACGTCTCACCCAATTCCCCAAACATCCTATTTTCAGGTCAAAATGGCTCTACACTCAAAACCATTCACTCTTGCTGAAAAACCAAACTTTGCCCTCAGACAGGACACACAAGCCCTCAAAAATAACATAGTCTTACACACTAGTGCTATAAATTCAAAACAACATGTCCAAAACTGGCAAGTCATGTTGCTTGTGGTCCTCCTCCTTCTCCTCCTCAGCCTCTTCCTCCTCTTCCTCCTCCTCTTCCTCCCCCTCCTCCTTCTCTTCCTCCCCCTCCTCCTTCTCTTCCTCCCCCTCCTCCTTCTCTTCCTCCCCCTCCTCATTCTCTTCCTCCCCCTCCTCCTTCTCTTCCTCCCCCTCCTCCTTCTCTTCCTCCCCCTCCTCATTCTCCTCCTCTGCCTCTTCCTCCTCTTCCTCCTCCTCTTCCTCCTCCTCTTCCTCCCCCTCCTCCTTCTCTTCCTCCCCCTCCTCCTTCTCTTCCTCCCCCTCCTCCTTCTCTTCCTCCCCCTCCTCATTCTCTTCCTCCTCCTCCTCCTCCGCCTCCTCTCCCTCCTCCTCCTCCTCCTCTCCATCCGCCTCTTCCTTTAAAAACGGTGTCTCGTTACGCAATGTTTTCTCAGTCAAATAATACAATTTTCTATTGATTCAATAGAACGTGTGAGCTCACTAGGGAATACCAATATGGCGGCGCGGTGGCTTCACCTTTTATGACGTCATGAGCTATCTCTTTGCTTACGAGGATAAGTCAGATAATTGGCAGAGGTAATTTTACACCAATGAGGACATATTTATTAATAAAGATATTGATTTTAGCTGATAAAACGTGCAAAAAAGTGTACCTTTAATGTTGTCTCTTCTCGTTCTCGTGAACCCAATATCGTGTATCATCTCATCTCGTGAACAAAGTGTATCGTCACACCCCTAGCACTCAGTAATCATTGTTTCTCACTGGCTCTTGTTTATAGTCTTAAAGGGCCTATATGTAAGAATTTTCATGTATTAATCACTTTTTTTATTGCAAAAATATCCACAAGATATAATCAGATACTTTCTCAACTGCTGCTTCTCACCACTGATTATTGAGAGGAAATCGTGCAGTTGCTGCTGCAGTTCACTTAACAGCCTCCAGTGGCGCTAAAAACAGGGCTTTCTGAACTCTAAATTAAAAAAAATGGTAACGCTTTAGAGTACAGCCTGGAAAGTACTGTGTAATTAAGAGGAATTTACAGAGTAACTTTCAGTAATTATAGTGTACCTATAAAGTACTTGCATGTAAGTATAAGGGAACAATATGTAAAGTTTGGGGAATAAAGGGGCAACAACCAGGAGAATTAAAAAAATATTTATACTGTAAATATTATAGAACTAAGGGGAACTTATTCTACTATTATGATACAACAATCTTACATTTGGGAGCAATTTAGCGAGAACATACACATTGCTTACCTTTTTGTAATAATTGTATACCAATACATACTGTATAGGCTTTTTTTAAATTACAGGGTACATATCTATGCATTTATACTTTTATTTATTTATTTTATGATAGTAAAAGTGCAGATGTTTAAGTTGGGCTAAAATGTTTCAAGGCAAGAAATTTCATTGTTTTTTTCATTGAAATATATCTTGTTTCATGTGGTTACAGGGTAAGCGGTGCTTCTATAATAAATAAAGGTTTCTGAGTCAGTGATATAAGATTGTGTGTATACATTTTTATTGTTACCCTGTAACTACATGGAACAAGGGGGTAAAAAGCACCACTTTAATTTACAGCCCGCAATGTCACACTTACCCTGTAACTACATCGAACAAGGGGGTAACAAGCTACATGAAACAAGAGTATCTTTCCACAATATTTAAGCAAAAGTTGCAATAGTTTTCGTTTTCAGTGCACTTTTGTTAAAAAGATTACATTTTAAAAATGACAGGGTACATCTATGCATTTATAAAGTATACAGTATGTACTGGTTCACTATTATTTCAAAAAGGTACGCAGTATATGTTCTTGCTAAATTGATCCCAAATGTAAGATTGTTATATCATAATAGTAGAATAAGTTACCCTTAATACTTACAGTATAAATAATTTTTTTAATTCTCCTGGTTGTTACCCCTTTATTCCCCAAACTTAAAATATTGTTCTCTTATACTTATATTGTAAGTACAAACACTATAATTACCGAAGGTTACGCTGTAAAATTGCTTTAATTACGCAGTACTTTCCGGGCTGTAATCTAAAGCGTTACCAAAAAAATTAAATAAAATACCTCTGCAATTGTTTTTCTCCAATCAGATGTCGGTGTTTCAATGCAACTGTCTGCCCTGGAGACCAACAGCACAAGTGAGTAAAGTGCACCCAGTAGGCCTACAACATTTCATTAACCATTTGTAAAGATAAATTACTACATAATTTTGTCAGTTTTGTTATTATTTTTATTTTATGTTATTCATAACTTTCTGTATCATTCATGGTGAAAGAGCTCACAGAAAACTACACCAGAGTTAAAGAGCAACTGTTCTTTTACAAAGGTAAGCTATTTCTCTGCTAGACACATGACACAGGCTTAGACAAAGTGTTTGAATATTTCTGCACATCAAACCAAACTTTGATTACCTTCAAGATTTTTATGATCTGAAGAATGTATCATTATCATATGTTTTTGTTTTTATAACTATTTCAGCATTCCCATCTTTCAGCATTCAGTTGAAAGATTGGGGAGGAAAGTTGTACTACTTCAGCTCTGATCAACTCACCTGGCCAAGCAGTCGTGCTTTCTGTGTTTCAAAAGGAGCCGATCTGGTGACCATAACCAACCAATCAGAACAGGTAAGACAACTATACTGCACAATGTGATTTTGAACCAAATAAACAGGTATAGTATACAAAAATGTTTTATTACAAAATCACATCTCACCACTGATTTTTTTGTTTTATATAATTGTGAATTATGTGCCTTTTCTCTATTAGATGTTTCTGTACTCTGAACTTAAAGACCATTACTGGATTGGTCTCAATGATCTGGACACTGAAGGAGACTGGGTTTGGGTGAATAACCAAACTCTCAATGACACTGGAGTACAGTAAGAACTATCTCTGCAATTGTTTGTTAATCAATGCAACACACTCTTTTACTACAGGAAAGAACATTAAAATATTTGCAATAATAGTATATTTTACAACAGCGGTTCTCAAATTGAGGTCTGTGACCAATAGCCAGGGGGTCCGCGAAATAATTTGCTATACCGTTTCCGTATTATTATATTACACATATTTTTTTTATCAATGTATTTATTGTTTTTCCAGATACAGTGTACAGAAGTGGTTCACTATAAAAGTTAATCTTGTCTAACAACCTTTTCTAATTCAGGATTAGAAGGATATATAACATCATCAGCATATAATGATATACGTTCTTAGCCTCCTATTTTTAGACCGAAAATTGACTCATGTGACGTCGACGTTACGTCAAACATGACTGACTGAAAGGGAACAAAATTGTATCATTAATGCTCAACCAGAAACTCAACCATATTACTCTATTGTGCCTTTGGGTGATCACCCTAATAGATTCCATTATAAGTCATCAAAGCGTGCTTGTAAGTGTTCGTTAACTGCGTTGCGTTAGTAGGCTACATAGTAGGTCTGCGCATGTCTGAAAATAATGATCACCAAAATTATTTGATGTGACAAAAAACATTAGAGTTCAAACTTATATTTGTTTAAACCATTTTAATTTAATCTGAAAACAAAACAAAATTTAAAACTGGAATTTATTTTTTAAATGTGGTTGGTATATCGTGGGCCGCATTTGCATTCTTCAATATGTAGGCTTTGCCTCAGCGTGACCACCGCCCTATCATCGCACCATGCAATACAATTTTTGAGCATGTGAAGGATGCTGGATATTGGGATATTTTACGTGGATATTGGGACAAGAGTGAAGTACAAAGCTTTGTTTACATAATTAATAATAGTTTAGCATCCAAATACATGCGAATGTGGAAACATTTGGATTTGTGCCGAATGAGAGAGGAACCCAACGGCAGTTTCAGTTTCGTTTTAAATAATTGTAAAATTAATGTGGTTTGTAATTACTATTAATTAATTAATTAGTGTAATGACACTCTTTATTTTGCAGGCTATTTTTATTTTTCATTCTTGTTTTGTTCTGAATTACGTTAAATTGAAAAGGATTTATGCATATATTTGTTTTCTCTCAACAACTTACGCTTGACCCAGGGCGACTACTTGGGTGCAACTGATTTTCCAGAAAATGCTGTTACTGAAAAGTGCATATTTACAGATGGAGACCATTCTTGTAGTTCATACTCATTAACTGAGGGGGTCCTTGAACATTTTCTACCCTATAAAGGGTCCCTGGCCCCAAAAAGTTTGAGAACCCATGTTTTACATAAAATAGTCTTTTTTTTATATATATTATCAGAAGGAAGAATATGGTTTTAACCCTGACCTCCTGTTTCTGCTCTTGAAGGTTTTGGTACCAGAGGGTCTCTCAGAAAAGTGAACCTGATAACTGGAGCGGAGGCGGCGCCGATGGAGAGAATTGTGCTATTGTGAAAAAATCTTCCAACTATTCAAACAATTGGTTTGATGTTTCCTGCAATTCTATGTATAAGTTTATCTGTGAAAAGAAAGTCCATCAGTGATATGTCATGAAAGAGGTCTAGTTTCATGCACATGTAGAGAAAAGAAAAACATCATGTCTTCTTTTGGATTTGTTTGCTTATTCAGTTAAAATGCGGTAAAATGTATGCTTTCTCTGGGAGGTCCCAAATGCATGAACTGATAAAATGTATTACCTTGAATGCAATGTATGTTGCTTTGGATAAAAGCGTCTGCCAAATGCATAAATGTAAATGCACAAGCAGCTTTTTATATTGAGTGCACTTATATCCCATCTTAGTTATTTTATGCTTGTAAGAGCATGAGCGAAGGATATGATTTTGGTCACGTTTTAGACAAACAGCTTTTTTACCTAAAACAACTTTTCAAGAAATTTTCTAAGCTAGAAATAATAAGTCCTCTTTTCAGAAAATTTGTTCAAATGACATGACGCTTCTGCATTACAGCATTATAAGGATGAGATGTTTTTTAATATTCTGTGTGAAACTGTGCTGTGGTCAGCAGATGGCATTACACTTCTGAGATGTTCCTATGTGCTAGCTGTTACATGTATGTCCTGTGTTTCCCCCGTTCTTTGTGTATTTGGTTCAGTCCTGTTTCCAGTTTCCCGCTCCTCGTTAGTGTTTAGTTTATTCACCTGTGTCTAGTTCATTTGCCCCAGCTGTGCCTTGTTTCCCTAATCTGTTCTCTGTGTATGTAAACCCTGTGTTCTCCCTCACTCCTTGTCGGTTCTCGTTTATGTAACGTTGGTATTAGGTGTGTTTGTATCCTCTGCCCGTCTGCTCCTGTTTATTGTTTTGATTATTAAGTAAAGTATATTGTTTTTGGAAATCCTGTTCTCCTCGTCTTCCTCTGCCTACACCAACCGTAACAGAAGAACCGACCGTAAGATGACTATCCCCGCTGTTCGCCTCCTATGTCTCGAACAGGGGGATCAAACTTTGGAGGACCACACCCAGACCTTTCTTGAGACGGCGTATTTGACTCACTACCCGGACTACTGCCTCTGCACATTCTATCTGGTGAGTCTAAACGGCTCGTGCAGAGCGCAGTTGTCCGGAGAAGGTCCACGGGATGATTTTGCCGCCTTTGTGGAATGGGTGCTGGTGTGCTGTAATTCTACATTCACAGTATGCTCTGGAGAAGAGGATCTCGCCAGCACCCTTCCAGAGTTTCTCTACGTCACGCCCACTATCAGTCCAGCCCCCAGATCGGTCTATGGGAAATCGGGACTGGTTTCCAGCATGGCCGATCCCCCGTTGATGTCAGCACATGCTGCCAAATGGGGCATCGTTCCAGAGCCTTCTCCGCCGATCCCGTCCAGTAGTGAGCCCGTCGCCTGCCCGCCAGAGCCTGAGCCCGTCGTCTGCCCGCCAGAGCCTGAGCCGCCTTCACTACTGGAGCACGCCTATCCGCCAGAGACTAAGCACACCACACGTAAGTCCACTCAAGAGGAGACTGCATTGATGGTGATGTCTGCGGCGATTTTGTCTGCAGTTCGATCAGTTCTGGCCCATGCATCCAGTCCTCCCGAGCCTTCTCCGCTGGTTCCGTCCAGCCCAGCCGAGCCTTCACAGCCGGTTCCATCCAGCCCAGCCAAGCCCGCACCACTGGTTCCGTCCAGCCCAGCCAAGCCCGCACCGCTGGTTCCGTCCAGCCCAGCCAAGCCCTCATCGCTGGTTCCGTCCAGCCCAGCCAAGCCCGCACAGCTGGTCACGTCCAGCCCTGCCGAGCCTGAGCTTCCCTGCAGCCCTGCCGAGCCTGAGCTTCCCTGCAGCCCTGCCGAGCCTGAGCTTCCCTGCAGCCCTGCCGAGCCTGAGCTTCCCTGCAGCCCTGCCGAGCCTGAGCTTCCCTGCAGCCCTGCCGAGCCTGAGCTTCCCTGCAGCCCTGCCGAGCCTGAGCTTCCCTGCAGCCCTGCCGAGCCTGAGCTTCCCTGCACGCCTGCCGAGCCAGAGCTTCCCTGCACGCCTGCTGAGCCGGAGCTTCCCCGCACGCCTGCCGAGCCGGAGCTTCCCTGCGCGCCTGCCGAGCCAGAGCCTTCTCCGCTGGTCCCGTCCAGTCCTCCCGAGCCTTCTCCGCTGGTCCCGTCCAGTCCTCCCGAGCCTTCTCTGCTGGTCCCGTCCAGTCCTCCCGAGCCTTCTCCGCTGGTCCCGTCCAGTCCTCCCGTGCCTTCTCCGCTGGTCCCGTCCAGTTCCCCCAAGCCTGTCTCTGAACCCGTCACTCCCCCCAAGAAAATTTTGGGGGGGGATATAAGCCACCCTGGCCACCTGAAGTGGCCTCTCCACCCTGGCCACCTGAAGTGGCCTCTCCACCCTGGCCACCCGAGGGAAAGTCTCCACCCTGGCCACCCGAGGGAAAGTCTCCACCCTGGCCTCCTGCACGTCCTGCTCCGCCCTGGCCTCCTGCACGTCCTGCTCCGCCCTGGCCTCCTGCACGTCCTGCTCCGCCCTGGCCTCCTGCACGTCCTGCTCCGCCCTGGCCTCCTGCATGTCCTGCTCCGCCCTGGAGGCTTCCTGCTCCGGGTAGGCCACTCCCTCGTCAGCCTCCAGGGCGCCCACCCCCCCACCCTTATTGATGTTACTCGGCGCGAGGACGCGCCTTGCAGGAGGGGGAGCTAATGTTACATGTATGTCCTGTGTTTCCCCCGTTCTTTGTGTATTTGGTTCAGTCCTGTTTCCAGTTTCCCGCTCCTCGTTAGTGTTTAGTTTATTCACCTGTGTCTAGTTCATTTGCCCCAGCTGTGCCTTGTTTCCCTAATCTGTTCTCTGTGTATGTAAACCCTGTGTTCTCCCTCACTCCTTGTCGGTTCTCGTTTATGTAACGTTGGTATTAGGTGTGTTTGTATCCTCTGCCCGTCTGCTCCTGTTTATTGTTTTGATTATTAAGTAAAGTATATTGTTTTTGGAAATCCTGTTCTCCTCGTCTTCCTCTGCCTACACCAACCGTAACACTAGCTTATAGCCTATAAATAATATATATATATACAGTATATATATATTGACAAGATCTGAGTATGCATCTAAAATAACTGTAAGAAATAAACCTTTAAAGTTAGAACAAAAAAAAATGTATAAGGTTTAAAACTACAGCACTTAAACGTGAAGCATTCCCAAAACTCCCGACCCAATTACTTGTGTCTAGGAAATTATAAAAGAAATTCAGTGACAAGTGGGTAGAACATTTAAATGTCTCATTAGTTATATATCAAAAATGGCGGTTACACAGGTATTTTAACTCGTTGGCACTTGTACAATTCAATTAATCACTGATAACCCTTTCATTTGCCTTCATCTCTTGCCTGAATTTAAACAGTGCCGTTTTACTGTTGTCTTTTTAAAGCCACACTGCTACAGGTGAAGGAAAAGTGGCAAAACTACAAAATAATTTCACTTCTGATTTGTACAGTTACAGAAACGAGAACAGAACTTACCAGCTTTTGAACATGGCTTCTCTGGAGATTGAAATGTGTCACTTCTTCATTATATTATTTACATTTTGTGGTGTGACAGTGACATTATCATGTTTTAATTCATAATCAGTCTCTAAATTAAAATGCCTCTCATTTTTCTCATGAGGGCATGAAACATTTCACCTCTGCTTACTAAGCTTCAGGGCAGCTGTCAGAACTTTTGCACAGGCAAGGCTCTGATCCAAAACCTACTGAGCTGTCTCACTCTATAGGTAGATCCCTTTTAAGGGAGCATCCTGATTGTCATGGGATCTCTTAAGTGACTCATTTGGAACACTTAATAGGCAGCAGCATGTGCAACACAATTAATGCTTACATGGAGACTTGTAAGGGCAAATTCTGAACTGCGTTGTTGCGACCCTTGAATCACAATCCATGGTACATAACCATGCCTTGGCTTGCCTTGGTATAGGTACATAACCATGTCTTGGCTTGCCTTGGTATAGGTACATAACCATGTCTTGGCTTGCCATGGTATAGGTACATAACCATGCCTTGGCTTGCCATGGTATAGGTACATAACCATGTCTTGGCTTGCCTTGGTATAGGTACATAATCATGCCTTGGCTTGCCTTGGTATAGGTACATAACCATGCCTTGGCTTGCCTTGGTACAGGTACATAACCATGCCTTGGCTTGCCTTTGTATAGGTACATAACCATGTCTTGGCTTGCCTTGGTACAGGTACATAACCATGTCTTGGCTTGCCTTGGTACAGGTACATAACCATGCCTTGGCTTGCCTTGGTACAGGTACATAACCATGCCTTGGCTTGCCTTGGTACAGGTACATAACCATGCCTTGGCTTGCCTTGGTACAGGTACATAACCATGTCTTGGCTTGCCTTGGTACAGGTACATAACCATGTCTTGGCTTGCCTTGGTACAGGTACATAACCATGCCTTGGCTTGCCTTGGTACAGGTACATAACCATGCCTTGGCTTGCCTTTGTATAGGTACATACCGTAATTCCTCAAATAAAGACCGGGGCCTTTATTTACCTGAACTGCAGATGGTAGCCGGCTTTTATTTGAAGCAGGCTTTTATTAGAGGCAGGCCTTTATTTCTAATTCGCGATCCCCGCCCGCCCGCCAGCCAAGTTTCCATGGTGACGCGTCATGCTTGGCACATGTTCACCACAGCCAAAATATCGCTGTATGACAGATGTAGCGCTTTTATTTCTAAATATTAACAAACTTGCTTACCATGTCATCAACTATCTTCTATTCTGACTCTCAAATCCGTGTAAGTGAGTTTGTTTTGTCCTTTAAAACCCTTTATAAATGATCTTGATCTGTAACGTGAGATGGGCACCGCAGTTCAGAGATTCCTGTCTGTTGGATTTGTTACGTTACAGCGCGTGAATTCTTCAGTTTCTCCCGAAATACATGAAAGTAAGTGGCCGGTTAACTGGGAGAAGAATAGAGTAAACTTTATAGTTACTTACACTGTGTATCTGATATGAATAAAACACGTCGCCAAATATATTTGAATGGATTGTTATTGCTGCTTCCATAGACACCATTGTGTATTTTACAAACTATAAATGTATTGTTTTGCTATAAATCATATCTATTTAAATGTCTGAAACCTAAAATAAACATGTGGTTAAAACCACTGAATAGTTGTGATATGACAACCGCTGAGCGAGTCCGTCTTTGAGTGTACACTAATTTTTCCCCGGCCTTAATTTGAGACCGGCCTTTATTTGTCCGCGTTGACCACGCCCCCGGCCACTATCAGAGGCCCGGCGTTTATTTGAATACCGGTCTTTATTTGAGGAATTACGGTAACCATGCCTTGGCTTGCCTTGGTACAGGTACATAACCATGTCTTGGCTTGCCTTGGTATAGGTACATAACCATGCCTTGGCTTGCCTTTGTATAGGTACATAACCATGTCTTGGCTTGCCTTGGTACAGGTACATAACCATGTCTTGGCTTGCCTTGGTATAGGTACATAACCATGCCTTGGCTTGCCTTGGTACAGGTACATAACCATGCCTTGGCTTGCCTTGGTATAGGTACATAACCATGTCTTGGCTTGCCTTGGTATAGGTACATAACCATGTCTTGGCTTGCCTTGGTATAGGTACATAACCATGCCTTGGCTCGCCTTGGTATAGGTACATACCAAGGCTCCTTTGAGGAAACGAACGATGAGGTCGTTTCTCCCCAGTGACTGGCCAGCCACAGGAGCATGGTAAGCTGCTATGGCTGCCACATACACTTTGAGCGTGGATGGGGAGCGACCCGCATCCAAAAGCTCTTGCAAAAAGGAGAGTACCACTGACACTTCGCATGACTGGGGCTGGAGGTCCCTGGCTGAGCACCAGCCAGTGAATACTTCAGAGCATAGAGGCGCCTAGTAGGCTCTGCTCTAGAGTCTAGCCTCAGTGATGGTATTCAAGACCTTTTCTGGGAGGTCCCAGGATACCCGTTGAGGGGCCACACGTGGAGGGCCCATAAGTCGGGCCGAGGGTGCCAAATCATCCCGTTCACCTGTGTGAGGAGATACTTCCTCATTGACACTGGCCAGGGAACAATGTCCATTATCTGCGCCAGTTCTGGAAACCACGCCTGTGAATCACATGACCAGAACAGTGGATCATAGGACAGACATGAAACAGGAACATGAAACAAAACAGAATAATATATTTTATTTAATTTACAAATTATAACTTGCATAACAAAAATAAATAATATATTTATAGAACGATTTTGTTTCATTTATAAATTTTTATTTACATAACCAAAATTGTATTTTTTCTACCAATCCCTCAAGAAGAGAAAACTCTGAGAAAAGTCTGTCTATTGTCTCCCTGCTCTCCTCTCAACAATATTTTTTTATATATTTAAATACAAATAATGCATCGTGTTTCCTTCTGGAGCAATAGTGTATGTTTGAACCTTTTGTAAAACCTGCGTATGAGTCTCTCTGTTGTTCTCAATGTGAAAAGATGGATCCTTAAAACCACACAGTCAGTCACTGCTGGAAAGGGTTCAAATATGCAAAAGATGCTGGAAAACCAAAGAATTTGCAAGACCTGGAGATTTTCTGAAGAACTGCTCAGGACAAACAAAGTATGGAAACTTATTTCCGCCACAGAATGAAAAATAAAAAAGGTAATTGCGACTTTTTATCTCACAATTCTGACTTTTTTTCTCACAATTGCGAGTTTACATCTCGCAATTCTGACTTAATTCTCAGAATTGCGAGATATAAAGTCAGAATTGTGTGATATAAAGTCACAATTGCGTGTTATAAAGTCAGAATTGCGAGATATAAAGTCAGATTTGATTGATATAAAGTCGCAATTGCATGTTGTAAAGTCAGAATTGATTGATATAAAGTCGCAATTGTGTGTTATAAACAGAATATAAACTATTCTGAGGGGAAAAAGGTTAGTCTTTTTTCCTCCTTAGAATTGGCCTGATAACTCGCAATTGCGAGTTTATATCTCACAATTCTGAGAAAAGATTTCAGAATTTCGAGATCTAAACTCGCAATTATGTGTTATAAAGTCAGAATTGCGAGATGTAAACTCGCAATTGTGAGAAAAAGTTACGACTTTATTTCTCACAATTCTGACTTCATATCTTGCAATTGTGAGATAAAAAGTCGCAATTATTTTTTTTATTCAGTGGCGGAAACAAGCTTCCATAACAAAGGTCTCATTAACAACCATCACAAAGCATCACAACCATTGTGGATCATGCAAGGACACAGTATTACGAATCAAGGTACATAAACTTTTTGAACTTTTGACAATTTTTTATCTTTTGACCATGGCTGTATATATTGATAATTATTATAAACTTCACAGATCAGAAGACCCTCAATAAAGAAGATGCTCTGCATAAATGGCCTAAAGTTCTTCTGATAGTTCAGTGTCTGTTTTGTCTTTGCTCTCAACGGGTTCACTATTAACTAATCAATATCTACTATTTTTTAATGCTTCCCAGAGAACTACTGAAAAAGTTTCATAATTCATGCAAAACTAATCAATAACTAATGCAGGACAAATGACTAGCACTACATTAGCATTTTAATTGCTACTGTAAACGAATACACAAGGTTTATCAATATGTAATTGCATAGCAGACTTATGATTTGGGAAATAATTAGTCTATGCTCTCTCCTAGAGAACTATTTAGCAACTGAATAATTTTAAAGAAATGGATTTTTAAATGCACTTGTCGGGACCTTACTTGTCCTGTGGCCAATTTTCCGGCATTCCTCTGGACTGGCATTGAATTATTAGAGTCACGGTGACGACTGGAACATATTGAGTTATCAGCCATCCAAATACCATATACAGTGATTTTATTATTTAACCTACCTCGCAAAAAATGTTTTTTATGTATGTCTCCTAGCTCATGTGTGTGCGAATATCTTGTGAAGGATTAGAAGATTCTACACTTTAGGATTGGCTTTTCCTTAGTAATACTGTAAGAATCATGGTAACTAACTAGTAATTACTCAAGTGTTACTACATACTTCTAAAGGAATTACTAATTATTTGGATCCGTATTCTAAAGTGAAGATCATGGTAACTAACTAGTTAAGACTTTTGTGAGAGACAAAAATAAGCTGTTTATGCATTTCGCGAGAATATTGAAGCAAAAAAAAAATGAAAAAGCAGTGCAGCTGCACAGCAGACACAGATGACCAGCTAGCACGGTCATTGGCTGTGCTGCGGCAACTGCACGAACAGCGAAGCGGCTCAGACGTGGAACCAATCAGGCTGCTTCGCGCCCTGGCACGTCAGAGCCCGCCAGAATGGGCGTGGCCTAAGCCTTTATATTGGCCCATTCAGCCAAAGGAAAATCAGCTTAAGTCGACTGAAGCGATCCCCTGATAAAAGCACAATAGCACGGTGGGTTACGCAATACTCATCCCCTCTTCTCAGGGAACCGAGGTTACGTAAGTAACCGAGACGTTCCCTTTCGAGAGGTCTCTCATATTGCGTAAGGCTAGCTAACGCTATGGGAACCCCCTTCAAAACGCTGTGCGTGCTTAACTTCGCTCCATACTGTAGCCCAAAGCAAGATGCCTGAGGCCCATAGATGAGTAAAGGAACATAATCATGCCTTGGCTTAAGGACGACTCTGGAGTCGTTAGGCCCAAACTCAAGGCAGGAAGCGGTAACTGATAGCGCTTGTAAATCGCCCACTCTCTTGACTGAGGCGAGCGCCAGTAAGAGAGCGTTTTTTAGGGAGAGATGCTTCAGGTCCGCAGACCGCAGCGGCTCGAATGGGGCACCTTTCAGTGCTTCCAGGACCGTGGAGAGGTCCCAGATAGGCACAGAAGGAGGTCGTGGAGAGTTCAGCCTCTTTGCCCCTTTAAGGAAGTGTACGACGAGGTAATTTCTTCCTAGCGTTTGGCCGGACACAAGAGCGTGAGAAGCTGTTACGGCTGCCACACACACTTTGAGCGTGGAGGGGGTACGACCCACGTCCAAAAGCCCTTGTAAGAAAACGAGTACACTCGATACTTTGCACGAATATGGGTCCAGGCTCTGTGCAGCGCCGGAAAACACCACTCATTTCTGAGCGTAGAGGCGTCTAGTTGACGGCACTCTTGCCTCAGTGATCGTTTTCAGCACACCCTTTCCGGGAGACACCCGGGTATCCGTTGAAGGGCCATACATGAAGGGCCCACAAGTCGGGACATGGATGGCAGGTTAATCGGTTTGCCTGTGTGAGAAGGTCTCTCCTCAGCGGAACCAGCCATGGGGCTGTTTCCAGCAGCTGTGCCAGCTCGGAGAACCATAATTGGGTCTTCCAGAGAGGTGCTATCAGTAGCACTGCACACTTGCTCTCCCTGATCCGTTCAATGACCTGTGGTAACATCGTGACCGGAGGGAATGCATACAGCGGGTCGGCTCGGCCAATCGTGGGCAAGCGCATCCCTGCTCTTTGAGAAAAATATTCGGCAATGAGCGTTGTCTTCTGAGGCGATGGTCGACCTCTGCCTCGCCGAAGATGCTCCATATTAGCTGAACCATTTGTGGGTGAAGAGACCATTCCCCTGGGGGAACATTGTCTCTGGATAACATATCCGCACCCTGGTTCAGAATGCCTGGCACATGCACCGCACTTAGGGAGCGCAGGTTGTGCTGAGCCAACAAGATGAGGTTTTTGCTCTTCTGTTCCGATTACAACATCAAACAGATTCTCCCTACTCAGTGAAACACCCACTGAGAATCCTGTTGAATATGCCCTAGTTATTGGTGATTCTATTACACGGAACGTGAAAATAAAGACACCAGCCACCATAGTCACATGTTTGCCGGGAGCCAGAGCGCCTGACATAAAAGCAAATTTAAAAGTGCTGGCTAATGCTAATCGTACATTCTCTAAGATTATTATTCACGTCGGCACTAATGATGTTCAACTTCGCCAGTCGGAGATCACTAAAACTAACGTTAAAGAGGTGTGTGAACTCGCAAGTACGATGTCAGGCACTGTAATTTGCTCTGGCCCCCTTCCTGTTTGAAGGAGTGATGAGATCAAGCGTGCCGCACAAGCCCTCAAAAGTGAAGCCAAAACGTCTCGATCGCCCCCCGGGGACCGGTCCTAGTATAGGTCATAAGCCCCGCCTCCCCATGTTATTCAACGGGATGTGAGACCAACTAAATAATTAAATTACACTTCACATATCTTTTTTCTAAAGATAGTTTCTGTCATTTACTGTAGTTTATATCACGTTGATGTAATTTCAAGTGTTTGTTTTTAAAATAAGTTCGTTTTTAGTTAGTTATTTGATGCTATAAAAACGGTGCTGTGACATCATGATTGATAGCTGTGATTGACAGCTTCTCTGTGCGAAGTAATCACTGAAGTACCAACGGACTTTTTTTCATAATGTTGACTATGTGGTTAGTAGTTGTATTTACCTTATTTTAACGAGGTACTGCAATCAGCAGACATCATTGGAGAGGAACGGAGCAGACAAGGCCACTTAAGAAAAGTGCAGGGGCGTGTGCTTGCGATTGATTCAGCGAGAGTGGGGGCGGGGCCTTGATTTCGCGGCTTTACTTACTGCTCACGACTGCGCATGACTGGTCCCGAAAACGCTACTGCGCAGACTCAAGTTCCAATATGTCAGCACCATATCGGGACACTGGCGGCTTCAGTTCTCTCCAATGGAAAAGAACGAAGGGGCGTCGTCTATATTTTTTTTTTACAGTCTATGGATGAGATAGTTAGTAGACTATCCTCACTCAGTGGCTAGCTGTCTAAGTGGTGCCCGCAAAATAATATAGAATTCATAGACAATTGAAAAAGTTTTTGGGGCAGACCTGACCTGTTGAAAAGAGATGGTATTCATCCCTCCTGGGATGGTGCTGCTCTTCTCTCTAGTAATATGGCACATAGTCTTAGAGCTCAAACATGACAATCTGGGGCTCAGGTCAGGAAGCAGACAAACTGGCTAAACCGACCGTCTGCTAGCTGTCTCACGTCACTGAGGTCAGATAAATCCCATCACATAGAGACTCTTTCACCTAGATATCATCACATAGAGACTGTGTCTGTTCCCCAAACAAGGAAATACAAAAAACTTCCAAACCAAAGGGTAAAAATGTAATTGATGTTCAACAAATAAAAAACGAGCACACTCAGGCCCTTAAGAGAGCAGCCAGAAAAATGGAGCGAAACTGGAAGAAAACAAAACTAGTGGTACTTCGCATTTCATGGAAAGAGAGCACAATTGCATACTGAGAGGCCTTGAAAACGGCTTGATCTGCTTATTTTTTAACCCTAATAGAAGAAAATAAACAAATCCCTAGGTATTTATTTGAAACTCTGGCTAAACTAACGAATAATAAAGCTTCAAGCCCAGATGTTTCCAAGTAGCACAGCAGTAATGACTTTATGAACTTTCACTTACAAGATTGATAATATCAGGGAGAAAATGATAACTATGCAACCGTCTACTACAGTATCGCATCAGACAGTGCAGTTTAGTCTTACTGCCAAAAATTAATTGCTATAGGAGAGGGTGAATTTTATAACCTCGTTAAATCATCTAAATCGACAACATGTATGATAGACCCTATACCGACTAAACTATTGAAAGAGATGCTTCCAGAGGTCATAGATCCTCTTCTTAATATAATTAATTCATCTTTGTCATTAGGATACATACCAAAACCTTTTAAGCTGGCTATGATTAAACCACTTGTTAAAAAAAACCTTCAACTTGATCCTACATAATTAGTCAATTACAGGCCGATCTCGAATCTACCTTTTCTGTCAAAGATACTAGAAAAGGCAGTATCTTCACAACTATGTTTCTTTTTAGAAAGAAATTGTATCTGCAAGGATTTTCAGTCAGGATTTAGACCGTACCATAGTACTGAGACAGCTCTCATTAGAGTCACAAATGATTTGCTTTTATCATCCGATCGTGGTTGTATTTTTCTATTAGTGCTTGTATTCATATTAAAAATGCTGTTATATTAATAGTCATGTAGGCCTATAAATGTAGGCTATTAAATGTAATGCAGTAATGTTTTTGTTTAGAAGTTATGGCAGTTTATTTATTTTGCATTAAATATTTATACTACAATAGGTTTTTAGAAAATAATATATATATATATATATATTACAAATTGTTCAGGAATTGTTGAACCAGAATATCAAGATATTTTATTATTTCGCATATGATGGTGAAAAGTAAAAAAGTTAAAGTTAAAAGTAAAGGTAAAGGTAAGGTAAAAAAGCACCACCATGTTATATGTATAATAAATATTTTCGAGTATAGCCCTTCTAGATTATTGTATCCCTTGAGGTAGCCCTCGCACACAAAAAGGTTGGAGACCCCTGGTATATAGTAACTATATGTTTTATAATTACAAGTTTGTGTAATTAGGGTTTCTGTAGCCAGTGACATTTCATTATTTGTATTTTATTTTCAATGCAGATGTAATGGCATTGTACATTTTTTTTGTTTTTATTTGAAAACTGAGGCTTCATTAAAGTAACAACAGGTAACTTTTCAACCTTCATAATATATTTCCAAGTCTCTTGTGATGGTACATCGACTTACAATAGGTTGAATGACACGTCTGCCATAGCCTGACGGGGTCTGTAGCGCTTTTAATCATACTTTTAAACTTCGGGTTTCGGGTAGTAACCGGCGAACAAAGAGAACTACAAAATTCGACTGCTTTACGGCATATACGTCACTTCCACCACCACCCCCACTTCCTTAAAATCGGACTTGCGAGCCAAATGTTATAGTCATGGCCGAAGCAGCACAGAAAAACAAGAAAGCAAAGGTTTTATCGGAGCAAAGCAAAAAGAGAAAAAGAGAAAGTGATCGCGTTAAAGCCAGAACGAGGATCAACATTGCAGAGCTGCCAACTCTCACGCATTGGCCGTGAGACACCCGCATTTGATTGGTTTCACACGCTCACACGCCACACCCCCGGTTTCTCACTCTAAATTGTCAACCCGGTCGGTCAAATGCCTGAAAGATGAGTTTATCTATAGATCTACCTGTTGAGCCACTCGTGATCGACAAGTCATACCGCAAATGAGTTCAAATCTCCCGGAATCTAGAGCGAGCGCGCACGCGAGACAGAGACTGTGCTCCAACGCGCGCGGACGGCAGAGAGAGAAAGCGAGCGAGAGACCTTGCGTGTGCAGGGAGCATCGAACCCCCCATCGAAGAAAGAATGCCTCTCTCTAATTCGCTAGAGTAGTAGCGAATTATCAATCTGGTAGCTAGTAAACGATATTCTAGTTTTTGATGGTTAGCTATCGTTAGTATTCTCGTTCTGATTTGAACTTTGCAATCGATGAAATGCAAATAGCAAATGTTTGACCTAAAAAGTGTAGTCTACTCAACATGTACAAAGAAAGGAGGAAGATTATTAATAAAATCATATTTTAGGATACCTAACATGTCTGTGATATTTGTTTATTTGTCTTGCCTCAAGCTATAATGCAAATCGATTTGTAAAATTTGCAGATTAATTTATGGTAGCTTGATATTATAATATTGACGATTTATGGTTATTATCAACCACTCAAACATTGCATTGAAGTATCATATAGATTCAGTAAAACGGTAACCAATAGACTAGGCTACTATAATGACGCTGGCTTGTAAACGTGAGCATCGCGATCATTTGTCGTTAGAAAAAAAATAAAACCCATGAAATTATATTCATATGACATGCTGAAATATATGCCACTGTACCTGGGATGAAGACATTTCACACGCGACGCAAGCAGAACACCTGCATGTGACCTCCTCCTACAGTGTTCAGGGCTATCGTGCTTGTCAACAATTGCAAGTGCATGTAGGATGACAGAGTTTACGACAGTAGTAGAGGACAATACTGTTTCCCAACTGTAGGGGGACCCCGAGAGCAAAAGCTACCTGTTGTTACTTTAATAAACAAAACCCCAATTGTCATCATTGTTTTTGAGATATTACTTGCTGTGAATACCCTGTCTGATATAGGTTACAGTATTGTGGCATAGTATCAGGACATCCTAGTGGCTAGGGGCGAATGGCTGGATGATGGGCCGTTAATAATTTATGCATAAGCAGCACTGACGTTACCCAATCATAACAATGGGCGTTAACACTGAACTCTTAAAGGGGAAACACCTCCAAAACAGTGTTTGAATCAGAGGGGGAGAAACAGGGTGGGAAAAGGTCATAAATCACTACATTTTTAAAGTTTTTTGTACAAAAAACTATAGTAATACTATAATTGCACATAAGGGAACATAATAAAACAAAACAAAAAACCATGTCATGACCCCTTTAATAGTAAAATAAATAAATACAAAACAAAAGTATAAGCCAGCAGCCACACACGACAGAAACAAAACACAACATAAAATCAGGCCTGTTCCTCTCTCGATCTGCCCTGTCGTCGCTCCTCCTTTTATGCGTCCGCTCCTCGGTGAGAGATGCGAGAGAGACCGCTGCGTCTCACAGGTGTCGTTCATTATCACTCAAGCCACCGGCCTCGCGCCGCTCTCACGTCCCTCGCCCTCGTCCTGCTCGCCACAGCCAACTAATTATAAATTTTGTGTGAAATGAATTTCTAACTCTGGTGGCAGCTAACGTTAGCCTTGTAGACGGAAGAGTGATTTATCTGATGTTTGCGCTGTTCTGGAGTAGTGGGAGTGGCTTGCGGAGCTGTGCAATGTGGTGCATTGTCGGAGTTGTTGTCTTACATACAAATGCGTCCTAAAGTTATTTTCTGTCTTTTCTCGGTCAAGAGGGCACCATGCAAATTCAAAATTTATTTTACATTTCGACTACATATATGACCCACTTTCAATAAAGATTAATGTTGAAATGGGTGAAGTGCTCCTTTAAGACCAAACACAAGCATGAATGCGTTGCTTTAATACATACGTACAATTTGGATTAAACAAAATTGGAGAGGTGTTCTCTTCACGGATGAATCCCGGTTTCCACTGTACAGGGCAGATGGACAGCGTGTATGGCGTGGTGTGGGTGAGTGGATTTCTTGATGTCAAAGTTGTGGATCGAGTGGCCCATGGTGGTGGTGGCAATATGGGCAGGCATATGTTATGGACAACGAACACAGGTGCATTTTATTGATGGCATTTTGAATGCACAGAGATACCGTGACGAGATCCTGATGCCCATTGTTGTGCCATTCATCCACGACCATCACCTCATGTTGCAGCATGATAATGCACGGCTCCATGTTGCAAGGATCTGTACACAATTCCTGGAAGCTGAAAACATCCCAGTTCTAGCATGGCCACTTGGCCAGCATACTCACCGGACATGTCACTCATTGAGCATGTTTGGGATGCTCTGGATCGGCGTATACAACAGCGTGTTCCAGGTCCTGCCAATAGGCAGCAACTTCACACAGCCATTAAAGAGGAGTGGACCAACATTCCACAGGCCACTCGAAAAACTCGATGCAAAGGAGATGTGTTGCACTGCGTGAGGCAAATGGTGGTCACACGAGATACTGACTGGTTTACTGAACAACAAAAGTGTTGCGTTTATAATTTTGGTCAGTATATTTTAAAATCTATATTTAAAAATGATTTGTGAAGGCTAAATAACATATTCACACATTAAGTCAGTTTTCAAAAATAAAAATAAAAACCTAAAAGCTACTCAAGCTACTTCATAACTACAATTAGACAATATAGTCAAAAAGTAAGTCAAGTATAGTAAGTCAAGTCAGTATAGTTAAGTTGCACACTAAAAAATATTTATTTAAAGCAGGAGATAAAAAACTAATACAAACGTTTGGCTGTCTAAATATTAGTTGCTAGATCTGTTCTTCAGACTCATTACTTTATTATTTCCTGTCTGAATGTGAATGACATTTTATGTGACTTCCTTATTCTGAACAAACTGGAGCAGCACTCAAGTCTCAGCGGACACGTCTTCTGTCAGGCTCATGAAATGGATTCAATCTATGAAAATTATGGTTTCAAACTTTCAACAGTTTCTTTAGATGAAAAATGTTCTCAACACAAAGGTAAGGCTGATGATGTTATTAGTATATACATTAGAATTTCTATTTCTAATATTTAGCACTGCAGTAACCGTGTAACGTTTTATAAGTTCATTCAACAATTACACATTCGGCAGATGCTTTTGTCAAAAGCGACTTATATTGTATTCAAGGTATAAATTTGATCCATTCATGTGTTCCCTGCGAATCAAACACTGTCAACTCTGTCATTTAACCCTCATATTGTGGAGTCAATATGAACCCAATCGACTATTCCTAGTTAAAATAACATGGTTCCCTTCATCTCATGGCATAAGATTTTATGACTTTTTCTACATTATCTATCTACATACACAAAAAAACTGGGCTTGATTCGGTTGTTCTGGAGGTATGTAAAAAAAAAAAAAAAAAGGAAAAAAAATTACACTCTTGTTGTTTGGGGTCAAAATGACCCCAGATTAAAAATCAATGGGAAAAGTGAAAAAAAAAAAATTCAATAAATCCAGCTGTGACGATCTGCGGCTGGAGTGCCCGCTTGAGCCTCTGGAGGGAACTCCTTCCTAGTTTATTGTTTCCATTATGTTTTACCCTGGACTGATTATGGTTTATTTGTTGCACCTGTTTTAGATTGAGCATCCCTGATTTAAGTCTGAGTTTTCCCTTTGTTCAGGGCTCAGTATTGTAAGTGTTTGTATGTGTCTCACTGCATCCTAGCGTTTTCCTAGTTTACTAGCATTTCCTTGTATTCTAGTGTTTCGGTTCCCTGATTATCTGCCTGTTTCCGGTTTCCCGTTTGCCTTATCCCTGCACGGTTTTGATGTTTGTTTGGACTGCTTACCTGGTTGTGACCCCTGCCTGTTTCCTTGTACCTGTCTCTGGATTCTCCTCATAATAAAGCCTGCATTTGGATCACCTCTGTCCTTGTTCCACGTGCAGTTCATGACACCAGCATACATCTGACACTTTTCACACAAATGAAGGCCTGGTTCTAGAGCACAAATGCAATGTAGAACAGACATGCTCACTCACACACAGACACGGACGCACAAACACATTCACATAGGTGTGATTGCAGCAGAAAACTTTTAGCAAATGTAGCTAATTAAATCAGCCAAAAATGCAGAACACGGGTATGAAGGAGTGAGACCTAATGCATACACAACTTCGAGAAAGTTTACGCTGAGATGTACACTGTTAGCTGGATATCTTTATATCTAATAAAGAATTTAATTACAATTTAATTAAATGATTTAAGTTTGATTGCATTACTATTGAAATATAAGCAGATTCTACTATTGGTGTACTATTGGTATAAAATGTTTTAAGGTATAAAATGAACAAAAGTTTATTCTATGCCAGCACTATGGCAGAATGGTAGCCTACACTCTTCAGGAGACCCTGGATTATCTGCTTGAAAATTAACTGGACGAACAAGGTATGCATGTTCTCGTGCAGAGGATATAAAGTAAACTTTTTTATTATTTTTTCCATCGACAATCCAAAATATCACGGTTGAGACGACAAATATGTAAGGTAACCATGCATGGTGATGACTGGAGAGCTGTGGACTGGACAGACATTGAAGCATTTATTGGTGTGCACTTTCTTGCGGGAGTTTATCTGTCAAACAATGAGGCCCTGTCCAGTTTGTGGGAAGATTGGACGTGCAATTTTTCGGGCTGTCATATCGCTACAAAGATTCAGCAAGATTCAACTGACAAGCTGGCAGCAATTTGTGATGTCTGGAATCAATGGGTTAAGCATCTCCCACTAATGTTCAACCCTGGTGAAAGCCTGGTGCCATTTAGAGGTGCATTCAAGCAGTTCATGCCCAGTAAGCTGGCTGAATATGGAATCAAAATCTGGGCAGCATGTGATGCCAAGACAAGATACGCATAGAACATGCAGGTGTACACCGATAAGCCTCAAGGTGGACAGCCAGAAAAAAAATCAAGGCATGCGTGTGGTCCTTGATTTGACCACTGGTCTCCAAGGGCACACAAACAACTTCATGTAATGCCCTTGGCCAGGAGCCATGGGTAGAGGGTGAACCAAATCTAGATGTGATTCCTTCTTAAAAAATAGGAGGAATCAACTTAAGAACTTTAAAAAAATAATAATAATTAAATAGAATAGAATGTTATGAAATAGTTACATGTTGCCCATCAACAATCTCCACATCCCAGAATAAACACTCTTGTTATTAAAGTGGTTATGTTCACAAACTACTATAATTTGAACAGGCAAGCATATGCGTGATTTGGCATGGCAGGCAGTTCGAATAATAAATAGCCTAATAGCCTTACCTAATGCAGGAAAAACATATGTAGGAGGCGTGCATACAAGCGCTCCCTTTATAATCACTAAGCTGTCACTTTTCTTAATTCATCGCAATCTCACAAAGTTCTACAAATCGATTAAGCTGACGGTACAATAAACATCTTATTTAGTCTACAAAATGTCTAAATTTTTTTGTTGATGAATAAAAAAATATTTAGATATATAGATATGTTTTATTTTAGTATATCTAAAATATCATTTGATCAAATCAATCATATTTTAAGAAATCATATCATTTGATGTGTTTATCATTATTATCATTTGAAAAGTATGTTCAGTGCTTTTCTCCTAGAAGTTTCTGATAGACAGACCACAGTAGAGCGAATGTTTCAGTTAAAGTGATAAAATATGTTATCTTGGCTAAACATCTTGCAGAAGGGACATGGTGTATAGCAGTTTCCTAGGGTGCGAAACCATAAAATTCAAATATGTTTCATCTATGTCTTGTGGGGCTAGGGTTGTTGATACTATGAAAAGAGGAACTTGGCTCTGTTCCACTGAGCAACAAAAAGGGTTCAGTTCACTTACTTAAAGGACAAGTTCGGTATATTACTCTTAAAACCATGTTTTAAGATCGTTTCTGATGAAATAGAACGGTTAAGATTGAAATGGTGATTAAGATTTCTGTGGTAGAAATTTCTGTGTTTGGTGCTTGCCAAAGGCGAGGATTTTGCAGAAATGTGTGGTTTACCACATTTAAAGAGGCTGGCAGGCTCTGTAAGAACGTACCTCACAATGGGGTAAAAGTTGCACTCCTGGGGGGCAAGAGCTGCCCAAAGTTTTCCCATAGACATACTATGGCGAAGGAAACACCCATGAAACGCACGTTTTTCCTATGGTGAATTGTATAGGGATTTTGTATTGAACATAACTCTGGATCAAGTGTCATAGAGACAGGGGGGTGGGCTCATTTTACTCAGACAACCAATCAGTCTCTCAGCATCATTGTGAAGCTATCAAGCCACGCCCTAGCAAACCATTTACAGCACCATAGCAACAAGTTGTAAATGCACCACCAACTCCCCTACCAGTTACTTTCAGACGAAACCTGCGCTCACTTTCTCCGTCCCATATTTCCTCTTCTGTGTCATCTTCTCTTCCCACCCCCTCACAATTGCACTGGCTACCTGTCGCTGCTCGTATCAAGTTCAAGGCATTGAACTCGTGGTACCATCACAGAGAGTCACAAAATCACTCTCCAGAACATTCTCATTCACGGTTCCCTGCGGGTGGAATGATCTGGCCACCCTCATCCGGAATGCAGAATCCCTGACAGGATTCAAAAGACAACTGAAAACTCATCTCTTCTGTGAGCACTTAACATAAAAAAAATATTTAAAAAAACTTTCTTTCCTTTTCCTTTAAATCCTCGCTTGTCTGGCTTATGCTTTGTATTTTGAGCACTTCTTGCGGTGTTTTTGCTTCTTCACGATGACTCGCTTGGTTTAGTCCTCAGTTGTAAGTCGCTTTGGATAAAAGCGTCTGCTAAATGTAAATGTATGTAAATGTAAGTTCCATAGACTTCCATTGAAAAAGATCAAAGGCGAGGGTGGGCTCGTTTGACTCTGGGCAGCAAACAGCCAATTATGAATCTCCTTCAACACTTCCTAGCCACGCCCTAGCAACCACTGTCGTATGGGGGTTGGTTCTTTTGACTCATGCTAGCAAACAGGACATGCAAATCATACTATCAACATGTTAATCATGCGAGCATCATGTTAGAAACATGCTAATCATGCTAGCATCATGTTAGAAACATGCTAATCTTGCTAGCATCATGGTAGCAACATACTAATCATGTTAGCGTCATGCTAATAACATGTTACCGTAAAACTTTAAATAATAGCCGAGTCCCAAATAGACGCCTGTCTCTTTTACACGCCTGGTGTGGCTGCAGGTTTGGGTAAATAAAGGCCGGTCTCAAATAGAGGCCCGGTCTGTTTTTTAGTTTCGGGTTGTAGGCTATTTAATCTAATAAAACCCATCTAATCGTCCGCTTTTTGGCGGTCGCCAAAGCAAATTTTGGTCCCGCCAAAGCCTTTTTTGATCGGTGAGTGATGTAGAATAGAATGACTGCTGCGCTTGACAGGGCGCATAACGAGCAGAGAGAGAGAGAGAGAGAGAGCGCCCCGGCCGTGCGCGCACACTCACGTCTTCAAACAACACGAGCGCTGTCTTGCTCTCTCTCCCTCGCGCATATTAATCCAAATCAATTGACGCGATAGTAAAAGGTCGGAAGACCGCCGTTTCACGTGGAGCATTTGGAGATTTTTAGAGATTAGAGACTCTGGGCCTACACTCAATGAACAACATCTCAACACTAAATTATAAAGGCCTGTCTCATATAGACGCCTGTCTCAAATACAAGTCGGTGCAGTTCGATGATTTGGGAAAATAAAAGCCCGGGCTATTATTTGAAGTTTTACGGTAATCACGTTAGCATCATGCTAGCAACATGCTAATTGTGTTAGCATCTTGCTAAAAACATGCAAACAACATGCTAATTGTGTAAGCATCTTGCAAAAAACATGCTAGTAACATGTTAACTACACGTTAGCAACATGCTAATCATGCTAGCAACATGCTAATCATGCTATCAAAATGTAACAACATGCTTATGCTAGCGTATGCCTTTTAATTTTTGCCTGCTAAAATCATGCTACCAACATGCTAATCATTTTAACATTATGCTAGCAACGTTAATCGTATTAACATGTGCCCAGTGCCGAGTTTTGCCACTGCAAGCACCACTCACAACTGTATATGGTTGAGTCAGATATTTAATTACGCAAATGCTTTTTTTGTCTCTAGTCAATGTGTTGAAAATGTACTCTGTTAAAAAATAATTATTTAAATTCAAATAAATTAATTTGAAGAAATTAACCCAGTGTAAATTCAGGAATGGTTCCAGACAGAAATGCTGCAAAGATTCAAGGTTCAGAAATAATTTCCTTTTCCTCATCAAATTTCTAACCCCAGGCAACTCCACTGAAGTGAGAGCGAGAGAGCGAGAGAGAGCGAGAGAGAGAGAGAGAGCTAGAGAGGTCACTTCTCCTAAGTGGACTAAAGTTCTTCTGATTGTTCTGGGTTTCTCTCTTGGTTTTGCTCTCGGAGGTCTCTGCACTCTCTGGGTGATTTGTAAGTATAATAACTGATACCAGATCTCTACTCTGTTCAGGGTTGTTACTGTAAGTACTTTTACTAAAACACAATGTTGGACAGTAGCATCATTGACACTCGCAAAACAATTTATAGTAGAATCATAAGTAAAATAAAAGTAAAATCATACTTTTCAGCAAGCTATTTTATTAGGCAATATTGTCAAACAAACCTCCATATTTAAGGTGTAAAATGTCATTGATTAAGCCTGAAGATTTCATTTACAAATATTTACAAAATGGTTTGTAGATCGTTTCAGTCTTAAGTGTGCATTTATGTGGACTTTCCTCAAAAACACATTTTCCACTGCTGCTTTTGTCTTTAATCAGATAGTCATAAGCTTGCTGATTTCGAATCACTGAATGAGAAGCACATCATGGTTTCAAAGACACTGGCGGCTCAAGAGATCAACAGCACAGGTGAGAAAACTGTATTTCATAAAACGGTAGAGCACAGACATGTTTCATTAACAGTGTTGAATGTTCATTGAACTCACCATGTCAGAAACGTTATCTGCTTGTTGTCCCATATTCTCCTAGTTATGATAAGAGCATTAGAGGAACTTAAAACCAACTACACCAGAGTAAAGGCCTGTTCACACCGGGACGAATTTCGCGCGCGTTATTCGCCGACGTTTAACGCCTTGTGACTAAACAAAGGGCGCCAATGTGAGTGTGCACACCGACGCGAAAAACGCCACGCGTAAAAGCGTCATTTTTTTAAAAACGCCTCGGACCAATGAGATTGGCGCTTTTGCTCACGTGTCTGGAACTTCTGAAGTTACAGTAAAACACAACTTGGGGGCGCTCAAACACAAAACGGTCTTGCCGAGCACACAAACGTAACGGCGAAGATGATGCGCCAAGTAGCGTCTACACCATAGATATCCATAATAAAGGCTAGATGTCTCGTCCGCGCTGCTGGCCAATGGCCTTTATAATGGATATCTATGGTCTACACTGCCGGGAAGAAATAAGACGAGGAAGATGCAAGGCAAGATGAATGTAGAGCTGCTGGTCTCGTTGGTGTCGGAACAAAAGAACTATATGACAAACGCGACAGCGACTACAAAATATAATAGGACTATTTCTGTTTTACATTAAGCGCCATCTAATGTCAGGGAATGAATTTGCATGTTCACTCGGCTCAACGTCAGCGAAAATCGCTTGGGTGTGAACACAAAAAACGCGTTGAAAAACGCTGGCGAATAACGCGCGCCGATATTCGTCCCGGTGTGTACGAGCCTTAAGAGAACAGTTTCTGCTTCATGTTGGTGAGTTGGTTTTTATTTGACATTTTTATTAAATTTTTTAGCCTCATTTTGTGTTCGGGTCATTTTGACCCAGAGAGGATTATTACCGTACCTGGAAATGTTAATTTTATTGCATTGAACTAAAATTGACTGACTTTACTCACCCAAAGTCTAACAACTTCCCCCCCAAAAAATTTATACATTTTGTACAAAATGGCACAAAAGTCACACTTGTGGTGTTTCTGGTCAAAAATGACCAGCCTACAAAAAATAGCTTATAAATCTCTTGTTATGCTATTTTATCAACAAATATTTTAGTCGAGTCCCAAAATAGATAAATAGCCCTGGATAGGATGCAGTAGGCATTTTGAGGAAAAGTACTTCAAGTGTTGTTTCTATATGATTTTTAGGTGCTGATTCCATTTCTGCCGTATAACAAGTTGTAAACATCACTGTTTTGGCATAAACACTAAAAACAAAATGGCTGCCAAAAAAAACAGTTTTAATGCATTTATTGCAGTTTAAACATTAAACATTAGAACTAAACTGTGCATTCTCAGAACATTTAAATTAGTGCAGGTTATGTCATTTCTTTAAATTAGTACAGGTTATGTCATTTAAATTATGACAAAAAGATTGAATCCAATATTTGGCGATAAAATAGCATAACGAGATTTATAAGCTATTTTTTGCATGCATGGAACATCAGAAGTGTATTAGGGTTTTCAACACAGCACAAGGGTTAAAAATGCCTCAGTCTTTTGAGTTCATATTTCTAAATGTCATCTTGTTTCTCCTTTACTCAGGGTTCTCAAGTCTCACGCATTGGCCGTGAGACACACGCAATTCAACCAGTTCACACGCTCACACGCCACACCGTGTATATCTCACGCTGAAAAGGCAATGCCAACCGAGTTGTCCTGCAAGCTTTATATATAACGTTGTATACGAGGCGCATGCACACAAAGATAAGTTTCCTGCCGCCAGCGCGTCCGCATCTCGGCCAGATTGCGTTCGTTACTATAGGCAATTTATAGACGCGCGAAGTCCGCGAACACACACGGAAGTTCGGCCACCGCGACATCGCGCGAACACACGTCGTGATGGAGAAAGTAAGTTGGAAGAAAGCTCCCCTAACATTTTTAGACTAGAACATTTAATATATAGCCCATCGAATACATTATTGATGCAGTCAAAAACTCTACAACTACTTTGCAACCAGGCCAAAAGCTTTGGCTCAGTTTGGCTAAGGAAATGTTATTGGGTATGGGAAGGAATGAAGATGTATTTCTTCAGTTTATTTTAAATTCTATATTATACTGTAGTATTTCTAGTTACATTAAGGCTAAAGCAGAGTGCTCTTGGTAATATTGTATATCCTGTCAAAACATACATAGCCTAATCATTGCCATTGCATTTGTATTTTTCAAAGATGTCAGGGAAAAATGCAAAAATATTTGTTTTTCCAAACATTTTGGAGCAATTTGTTATATATTTGTAGCCTAATTTTGAAATATAACATTAAAGAGTAGGCCTATATTTGATGTGATGAATTGCTCTGTCATTTATCAGATTTACCAATTGTTATAATTTCAATTTTTGCTGGTTAATTATGAACAATGGGTAAAATTGGGGGCGGGGATAGGCGGGGGCTGGGCTCCATTAAGGCTCCTCCCCTAACCACATGTGATCTCACTCCAAGCTTTTGATAAAACTTGAGAACCCTGCCTTTACTATTTAATTGTCTTTTCACCAGCCATGAAGAAAGAGTTTAATGATCTTACAGCCAGATACGACACACTTCGAGAACGGCTGTCCTTTTATGATGGTGAGTGTCAGTTTACAAGCTTAGTGTGACACAAAGTGTGAATATTTCTGCACATGAAACCAGTTTAATTAACTTTATGATCTAAATAATGGAAGGTTTAATCACACTTTATTCATCTTTCACAGCTCAGACTTGTGGTATCTCTGTGAATGGCTGGATTGCTTGTCGTGGAAAGCTGTATTTATTCAGCTCTGATAAACTGAACTGGACGAGCAGTCGAGATGTCTGTGTTTCAAAAGGAGCCGATCTGGTGACCATAACCAGCCAATCAGAACAGGCAAGTCTGAACAATTATTAATTAATTGACACTTTATGCAAGCGTTATGAAAATGTGACATACAGCTGATTTGATTTAAGGTTTGATCACACTGTTGAAAGTTTTATTTTAAAGGATTTTTTGTACCTCTAATTTTGCCTACGAAACAATTATTTGCATCACCTGTGTATATTTTCTCCTGTAGGATTTTCTGGTGTCTAAAATTAACAAGACGCACTGGATTGGTCTCAATGATCTGGACACTGAAGGACACTGGGTTTGGGTGAATAACCAAACTCTCACTGACACTGGAGCACAGTAAGAACTCTGCATGTGTGATCTGTTTTAGCTATTTATTTATTTAGCCTTCTCAATGGTGATGGGTATTTCCATCTCAATGGTTCAAAAATGGTAATATTGGTTGCTTGATAAGTTTTTCTTCTTTTTGTGTGATAACCTAATTGTATTGGTGTTAAAAAAACAGGGTTTTTTTTCTTGGTTCAACCATAGAACAAATGCATTATTGCTTGTTTGTGTGTTAAAGGTTCTGGTTCACTGGCGGGCCGAGAGAACCTGATAACTGGAGAGTACAGGATCCGTCTGGAGAGAACTGTGCTAGTCTGGGAGATGGGAATGGCAATTTTCAATCTTGGTTTGATGCTTCTTGTAAAACAGTAAAAAAGTTTATCTGTGAAAAGAAATATTAATTTACCTCCATCAGTGATACTGTTACATGTCAGTTTGTTTTTGGACTTCTTTCTGTTTGTATTTGTTCAGTTTCTCGCCACTCCTTTGTTTCCATGGTCACTGTCATCATTAGTTCAATTGTTTCAGCTGTGTGTAATTAATCATCTCATCTTTTACAACAAGCAATTTTATTCTGTTCTGCCAAGAAGTCACTAATGCAGTTGTCCTCTAAAGCTCTACATCGATTGCTTGTAAAGTCCCTAATGTGTTAGTCGCTTCAATGATAAAAGAGTGTAATAAGTGTGATTTAGTAATGTTATTTTATCTCTGCATTTAGATATTGATTTGATTGTGTGAGACATCTGAAGGGTTGAAAACAGGAAAAGGTATTGTAAAACATTAATGCTGCAGGAATATATCTGTCCATAGTCTTTATACACCATTTTATGCCATGAAATTATGACTTAAATTGTTATGGCTGTCAAAATATATAATAATTCAAAATAAAAACAAAAAAGTTGTGTTTTGTAGTATATACTTATTAACTTTTTCTTATATTGAATATTATAATATTTTGACAGTCCTAACATTTAAGTCATAATTTCTAGGTTATACTCATAGGCCGGAAGGCTGTTCCATAAAACAAGATTTTTTATTTTTTTTTAAAGCCAGGCTTATTTTAGTTAGTCAGACTTTTTGTCAGTTGATTCTATTTCATAAAGCAAACTTAAAATAGTTCAAACTCAGTTACTCTGGCAACTTATGCTGGGAAACAAACCTGGTTCAAATATAGTTACGTATGTTCAATCTACCCCAAACTTCACATGTTTGATAAGAGTTCTGCCCTGAACACATCCCTGCTCAAATTAAGTTAGTCATAACCATCTGCTTGCAACAGGAAGTGACATTTTTAACACTATTGTGGACTCCTAAAAAACATATAAAAAAGTGCCACCAAATATACTAGAATGCTAGCAAACACTTAGCTAAGTGCTAACGCATACTATACATGCAAAAGGAAGTTGTTGTAACTTAAGCATGCAATTTCCAATGTGCTCCAAATTTACAACAAAGTGTCCTAGTCTGAAGACATCTACATTACAAAATATAGTTATAGCGCCACCTACTGGCAACAAGAAGTGACATATTTGACAGTGTGATTTACAGATTTTTTATATTTTTTTTTACAGGGATTTGATATGAAATTCAAAGGAGCTTCTATAAGTGATATGATAATCTAATAATTTAAGACTAAACTTTTGCAATTATTAAACTCTCCCACTTAAGCGCATCCATTAAGAAATGTGTCTGTGATCATGTTATATTGGACTGTATGCAAACTATATTTTCTCTAATAAAGCAAATGTTGACACATCAGAGTCATCTCACTAACTGAAAGGAGCACTTCACCCATTTCAACATTAATCTTTATTGAAAGTGGGTCATATATGTAGTCGAAATGTAAAAGAAATTTTGAATTTGGTGCCCTCTTGACCGAGAAAAGACAGAAAATAACTTTTGGGCGCATTTGTATGTAAGACAACAACTCCCACAATGCACCACATTGCACAGCTCCGCAAGCCACTCCCACTAATCCAGAACAGCAGCGCAAACATCACAAATCACTCTTCCGTCTACAAGGCTAACGTTAGCTGCCACCAGAGTTAGAAATTCATTTCACACAAAATTTATAGTTAGTTGGCTGTGGCGAGCAGGACGAGGGACGTGAGAGAGCGGCGCGAGGCCGGTGGCGTGAGTGATAATGAACGACACCGGTGAGACGCACCGGTCTCTCTCGCGTCTCTCACCGAGGAGCGGACGCATAAAAGGAGGAGCATCTTCCACCATGTATTTTTCCTCGTCCACAGTCGGTGGTGTAGGGAGTCTTGTGATTGGTTTTCAATCCAGCCAATCCGAATTTAGCAGCCTCATCTCTGATTGGCTGGAATTATGGCATATTGTAACGCTGGGTTGTGTTGAGCACGCGAGCCGTCTGCGCTTCGAGAGCGCTTATGGCTGGTATGAGAGGAGCAAGAAAGTGAAACTTTGCACATGCGAAAGAGAACGTCTGCGCACATCCAAATACTTATTTTAAATGCAAAATTGATTTTCGTTCGCTCGAAATATTTTCTTATCTGCGAGACGAACATTTCTCCTCAAAACTCAGTTCACGCGCGTGCGAAATGTCATTTTGCGCGCTCAAAATGTGATCTTGCGTGCGCAGAATTGTGAATGAATTCTTACCCCATACCCCCGCCCAAATCTGCAGGCTGCAGCCAGGTGCTTCTCGAATTAACAGTTTAGTTTCTTCAGGTTTAGTCCCACCCACTGATCTGTAATAGGCCGGTGGGGTGAGTGGGTCCCACGCCCTTGAATAATAATGAGCTAAAGGCTGTAGTTTTCTTAATATGCAATTAAATTTATCTTCCGTCCTATCGTGACGCAAAATGACGATATTTACGTCACGATGGGACGGAAGTAAAACACTTAAATCCTTTTTTCTCCCATCTCAGAAAAAAAAACAAGCAAAATTCCACCATCATTATAATATATGACTGGGTTTCTAACAAAATACAAACCTTAATGCAAATGGGTGAAGTGACCCTTGAAGGGAAAGAGGAGTATTGGTGTGTAGTGTTGAAAGTACAGGTCCAAAAAAGGCTTGCATAATCTCAAGGGTTCACATAAATTCACATTAGCTTTTTCTTGAACATTCAAATCTTGGCATCAGATAAAAGCTTGGCATTTGCTCAGTCACAATACACACATCTGTCACTGAAAATCAGGTGTTTTATGTCCCCACAATGGTGTAGTTAGTAAGCATGCCATAATTATTATTATCTTTTTCTTTCTTTTTTTACATTCGCTAGGACACACGTTTCCTCAAAACTCTTCACACAGTGCACACAACATCAATCTATGTGAGCTAAACTAAAGATTATTTATCATTATTTATACATTTTTCAAATTAGCCAGAATATATTTATTCTCTATTCTCCACTAGATGTCACTATTGCAGCAACCTCTACCTTTAACAGTCAATCATTGCGAATTAATCATTTCATCTTTATCCTCCAATTTTTACTATATGCAAAGCAACATGCAGTAAGACAAAGAGAGTCAACTTTCTCTCTCCAAACTTCTCATTGGCTCGCTCACGTCCTGAGGGAGTGGCATCCTCACGCTTTAAAAGATCACTAGTACAGGGAGGATAGTTTGGGAGAGTTAGATGACATGCATATGATTATCCTCAACTAGAAGAAGTCCTTGACAGACCCGTTTACATTTATTAAAGACCCTCTGCATCAAACCTGTTCTCGTTCATCAATACAACTTCAGCAAAGATCAACTGCAGCCTCAACACATCAGGACACTCTTTTTCACACAGGCAGGACATGCAAGTATCAAGCTTAATCATTCTTAATCCTGCTCTAAGTATCACCTAGCCCTTGTCTGAAGTGTGTTAACTAAGATATTGATTGTAGAGTTCTCAACGGGTCGGGTCGGCCCGACAAACCCGACGGGACCCGCGGGTTCGGGGCGGGTTCGGGCCGGGTTCGGGTCGAAAATATTTGCAAATGACTCGGGTCGGGTCGGACCTCGGGCTTAATCTTTTGAATTGTACAGTGAAAGAAAAACAAAACATTTATTATTCATCGCTGCTGTTCACTGTAAAGAAAGTCTGGCTGCTGCGTGCAACGTGCATCGCGACGCGAGGGCAGACCTGACGCCGCTGCGTGCACGCCTTTAGCCCGGAGAAGATGGAGTTGGTGAAAAGTAAACTTGCTGCAGGTGAAATCACCGTCGCTCAGGGGCGGCGCGACACGTTGTGTGATTATCTCGGCAGTTTAGGACATCGCACAAGATTTGCGTCAATACAGAAAACATTTAATCACTGGATAGTTTTTTTCGTTTATTGAAATGTGGTTTATGTCAGCTGGATGGGCGGAATGTGTGAGACGTGAGAGTGCGCGCGCGCGCGGCCGGGGCTCTCTCTCTCTGCGTCAAGCGCAGCAGTCATTCTACATACATCACTCACCGATCAAGGGTGGCGTCGGGCCGCTGGTCGGGTTCGGGCAGATAATTCATGTTGATGTGTCGGGTTACATCGGGTCCGGGCTTTAAAAGCCACGGGCCGGGTCGGGTTGTAATTTTCAGGCCCGTTGAGAACTCTAATTGATTGTTCTGTCAAACTACTGATCTGCTGGAAACAAACAGAATGTTGCTGCATCTTTTCACTTTTCTAACTTAAGTAGGCTACCTCACTAACCTGACTCGGCCAGATGGATTTGCTCCGCATATCCATCTGGAAACCTTCCGTTGAAGTAGTTTTGGTAAGGGGCGAAAATACTGGTTAGCTGATTGGCCTATGTTGGTGATAGACGGGCCAAATCAACCAATCAGATCAACGAAGCATATGACGTATCTTTTCCTCTGAGAAAAGCCTCCAGAGCAGTGTTTTGCTCTTCTTTCAGTGAAGAAATACTCTGTAATTCCGATAAAACTTGCTCGATAGCCACGCTGATGCTAGTTTCATCCGCTGAAGCCGACATGTTCTTTAGACTGAACTGTCGCGCTTCTCGTTGCGTCACACCTCAACCCGCCTCAAAGCCAACGCTGATTGGACGCTCGTTTGGTGAACTGCTCCCAAATTTTCTTTAACGGAAAGTATCCAGACTGATCTGCGAGTGAAACCTTGAAAGCTCGCGAGATCAGGATGGTCTCACGAGGCTACTACCTCACATGTACCTTGTGAAGATTTTATTATTGATTGCATTTTATGTTGCAGCGAGTAAAGGTGCGGTCACATTTGTGAATTTTGTGAAATACACAGGCAAAAAAGTCCATTGACCATTGTCAGCAGTGTAGCGACGAGCACAGCTCACACAGGAGTCACTTCCAAGCAGCTTTCTGTTGGTCAAACCCAGCGAATTCCAGTGACCAACTTGGTCCCATAGTGACATTTTTGACCACACACAAAATTGCTGATCGTGTGGATTCTTATTGAAATGGCTGAAAATTCACAGAACAACAGATAATTTTACAGCACCTTAATCTATCTTGTTTCTAGTGAGAATACTCAACCATTTATGAGCACTGTTGATTCAAGTCACACACTTAAGCTTTTCAAAAGCCATAGTGTACATTACAGTCGCAGTCTCACGGCATCCCAGGCTTCAATATTTTACGATTCAAAATAGCTGAATAACTAACTATCTGAGATTTCAGTATAGAGATAAAAGTTAGGATCATCATTTTCAGGAATATTACAGCACAATTTATATAAGCACCGTTTGTTGTTTGTTTATGGCATCTGATGGAGCTTTTGGATTTGGAAACAGTGACATCAGACTTAACCAGCTTTACACAACTTAACTTAAAGGCAGGGTAGGTAGAATTCCCCCAAAATACTTTTTCCCAAATTTGTTTAAACTGTCTTTATATATCAATGCATAATTAAAATGTAAGTAATCTGGAAAAGAAATTATAAAAATCGTGTCTGTACTCTAGTCTAGTCCTCTCAGAAGGACTGCAATAAACACAGCTCATTATTCCATTAACTCCCACCCCCTCCCTTCTCGGCTCCTTCCAAAGCCACGCCAGTGTAACCTTAGTTATGCTACGTAACGTTAGGTAGCCATATTAGGTAGCTACGTGTGCTAGTGATACATGCTTCATGAAAAAATAAATGCGATAAAAATGAAAACAGCTAGATTACCTGTCCAGCAGAAATAAAGCCATCATGGAGTCAATTTTCACCCCCTTGAGATCCCTCAGTTCTATTTCGTTCTTCCTGACCGCCAGAGGCAGTGCTTCACACTGGATACTATCTCTCGTTGCAATGCATAGGTCGAGTCTAATACAAACAATGTCCCTCGTGACCAGGATGACTCGGGGTGCTCCCCTATTTAACCCCGTGACTTCCTGCAGACTGTCCCTATAATCTTCTCGCGTGCACGTATGCAGGTCGTAGATTATGTAAAAAAACCAAGAAAAAAACAACAACTCGAATCCGTTCTTCACAGCTTCGCAACAGAAAACATTTGTTGGTGTATCGCGACTGCGCGTCCTCCAGAGGCTGCAACGGATTCATTGATTACGAAATAAGCAACACAGCTGGTGAGTTTGTTTACATTGCTGCTGGGGTTCGTTCTTGTTTTCCTGGCATTGTGTTGGTCGCTAGACAGAGTGTTTTCGCTCGTTGAAAGGGCCATAATAACTTGCAGCTGTAGGTAAGTTAGTTAGACCACGCTGGAGGGTGTGCACTCTGTATAGCGATTGGTATCTGAGCTACAATAGCTGCATACTCATCTATTGTGTTATTGAATGAGTCTAGTATTGCTGTAAAAAAAAAAAAAAGGGGGTGCCCCTTGTGTATATATATATATATATATATATAACAATATACACAATAATTATAGGATTATATATATATATATATATATATATATATATATATATATATATATATATAATTATTATTATTATTTTTTATTTTATTTTTTTGTGGTATATTTACATGTACACTTCAATAATTGGGTGTGTGTAATATATTGTATTAAAATTATTCTCTAGTAAGTTTTCTGGCAAGGCTTGCTTAGGACAGTGACAGTCAGAGTGATTCCGCTTGACCTACCAAATATCTCCAGAAACCAGAATGGAAAAGTTACCTCATACTTGCACATTGTGCATGGCTGTTCTCCAGGCAGATGATGGGCATGACTGCTGCCCTTCCTGTTTAGGCCTAGAACACCTTAAACAGAGCCTCACAGAAGATGCCTGCATGAACTGTAGGGTCATGTCTTGGGAGAGGAGGACTTCGAGGATAACCATGGTGGAAGGGCTTTTGGGGGAGTCGCTACCTCCACCCCCACCACGTAAAACAACAAGTAAGCGTAAAAATACTGAATCAACCAGTGCTTCCGCTGGTAAAAGACCCAAGGAAGACCCTTTAGGGAAGAAGGTGGATGTGCTGACGGCTGAGTTTGCTCAGATTAAGGCTTTGCTTATGAAGTTGCAACCGGGCGAGAGACTAGTATCCTCAGTCGAAGCCCCTGCTATGGAGTCGCCCATTGGGGAGGAGGATATCCTTTCAATGGCGGCTTCTCAGAGCCAATTCTATGATGATGTTGATGGAGAGGTGCAGGTTTTATCTGATCATCAATCCCAATTCTCCCATGATGGCTCCCAGGAAGCTGGTCATGGATCTGCAGAAGGTCCACAGTCAGAGCAAGAGCTAGTGAAGCAGGCTCTTCAGGCTGCATTGGCTCGCTTGGGTCTTGACACAGCCCCTGCTGTGGCAACCTCTTCTAGTGCTTTTTTCAGAGGTTCAGCGCAACCCTCTCCTCTTACAATTCCACCATCAAAGGATTATATCGAGGAGTTGCAAAGATGCTGGGCTAACCCTAGGTCGCTTACGCACCCCACTAGTGCAAGCAGGGCATTGGCTGCGATGCAGGATGCAGACACTTATGGCTTGGGTCAGATGCCTAAGGTTGATCCACTTATTGCCTCTTTTGTTCTTTCCCCAGAGGAGGTATTGAGGCCTAATGTTCGGTGCCCCCGGCCTCAATGTAGGATTACAGATGACCATCTTATTCAGGCATATAACACAGCAGCACGAATGGGTCGCATTGGCAATTCTCTCTCCCATCTCATGTTGGCCCTGTCTCAATCTCTTCAATCATCAGGGAGTGATCCTTTTAACCAAAACTTAAGTGATGCCTCCCTTCAGGCAATAGCATTCATGACAAGAGAGCTGGGAAGGCTGATGTCAACGCTCACACAAGCACGCCGCCAAGTCTGGCTTGCACAATCACCTCTGTCTGAGGCATGTCGGAGAACACTAAGGGACCTTCCAGTAGTTCCAGGGCAACTCTTTGGGCCAGCTGCACAGGAGACACTGGAGCGTAGTGTCCAGGTGAATCAGACCAGGCAGCAGTTTGCTGACCTGAGGAGAGTTCCACAGGCTCACTTAAATTACTGTCAGCCTTCTAGGGGGTATGAACTACCACGCTCTACGGTTTCAACACGCTCAGGTGATGTTCACAGGGGCCAGCCTCCGAGATCACCGCGAGTAGGGAATTCTGCTCAGCGGCCCCGGGCTCGGGGTCAGCAAGTATTTCAGGCCCCTAGGGGTAGAGCACCTGGCCAACGGCCCACCAGGGATGCTAGAGGCAATGGACGTAGGTCCTGAAGGTCCGCGGCCGGCCGTCGGACAGTTTTCTTATCAGCAGCTCAGTTACTGGGAAGCAACAACTTCCGACCCATGGGTTATAGCAGGGGCGGACTGGGACCAAAAAGTGGCCCTGGACTTTCTGGCCCACAGCAGCCCCCCACAGCCCACATCACAACACATTGGCCCATTAATGTGCAGAATATCTTATAGCATACAAATATAACACAATACAAAAATAAATGCTATTTAAATATTTATTTTAAGTAACACAACATATATTAGGTCATATTTGTAAAACCAAAGGGAAACAAACAGAAGAACATTAAAGGGGCATTATGCAGAAATCCCGTTTTTGTCAAACAGCGACCCCTAGAGTTACTGTGGAGTACTTGAATTTAACGTTACTGTCGTAAATACCACTCACAGTATACAATAGTACATTGTGTTTAATTTGTCGTTTAATGAGATATAATATATGTTGTTAGTGGTGAGAATTTTCACGTGATTAAATACATAGATCCGACAATTTTAATGGTCCAGAGGCAGAACTTTTGCCAAGTGTGTCAGAGGTTCTGGGTTCTAATCGGTACTAGTAGTATAGTTTATTTTCCTCATCAAAACCGATTGTTTATTAGTGGTTGTATTTCAAGCAGGGATATGTTTTTTGTGCATTAGATTTTGTGATTTCACCATAACAAAATATAGAGAGTCTCTCAGTCCCCGCAACGGATTCAGGCGCGCGTCACAACAGAACACTGTAACTTATCTGCACCACTGATCGCAGAGGCAACGAGCACTTTGGTCACTTGATTTAAAAAATAACACATTTCAGATCGCCTCTTATTTAACAAACGAACGAAATGAATGCTCTACTAGAGTTACCTGGAGATGTTTTATTTGTTTGTAATGGTACATCCGTGCCGCGAGAAGTTTCAATGGGGACATAACACACCTGCAAATTATGCCTATGCTCGTGCCCGACTCCTCGCTCGGTCAGTCTGCCGTTTCCTCTTTCTCTGTTCCTCCGACAATGCTTTCCTAGCTTTCTGCATCTTATATGCCGGCTCAGCCATGACGATAGTGTGACAAACTCCATCCATCTATACCTTGTTCCTGTGTGTATGTGTGAGTTGCCGTAAAGGAATATGTTACATCGCGAGAGCTGATATCACGCGATACTTCCTGACGCGGCCCGCCGCACCGAAGTTGCAAGTGAGATTTTTGCGCTCACAGGCACCAGGGGGGGGTCGAGACGCCCACCATTCAACCCGAAAGAAGTTATATAAGCATTTCAATAACTCTGAAGCTGTTCAGTTAAGCTAAAAAAGCTGCATAGTGTCCCTTTAAGACACACAACATTATATAAAATTATAAAGACAGCATAGCCTATCAGCTAGTCAGGCATTTCACAGCATATACCTCTGCTTTTTTAAACGCGTAACTTTTCTTTTCTTCCCCTTTCAATCCATGGCTGTTTTAATGTTACGTCACATTACCTGAGTATTCCTTGGCGAATATTTAAATATTAATATGAGCGGAGTGGAATAAAGAAAGTGTTTAGCAGGATTGATATTCAAAACTGTAACGTTAAGCGCGCACTGCTTTAACGATTTGTGTATCTGCAGCGGGCAGCGTCGGTTTCTCTTTTTGAATGTCGAATATAGACGAATAACTGCAGAAATAGACAGTTGTCTCATTCACACGCAGGCGCAGAACGCGCATTCTAGCTGACAGTCAGCTGTAGTCCTCTCGGTGTGTTCAAGTCGGTTCAAGTGCAGTTTAAAAAAAAAAAGCGGTTCAGTCGGCTTTCATTTGTGCGGCTTGGTGTGTTTCCAGGACGTGAAAAAGGGCGTTTCAATATACGGAATGGAGTAGACCAAACTAATTAACAGGGAGGGAGGGCAATACACGCACATGCATGCACACGAAACACACTCCTTGTCGGCTGCGCCCGCGCGATCGATTCCCTCATCCATTTGCGTAGAAAAGAAATGTAATATTATGATTTCCGTCATTTTTTTTATATTTTTTTTATATATATTTGTTTACCGGGCCGGCCCACATTGGCCAGCGGCCCACCGGGAAAAGTCCCGGTGCTCCAGATGGCCAGTCCGCCCCTGGGTTATAGCAACACTAACCCAAGGGTACAAGCTGCAGTTCCGACGGCGGCCGCCCGCCTTCAAAGGGGTCAGGATGACTGTAGTCTCAGACCCCAACAGTTCACTTGCCTTAAGACAAGAAGTAGCACAACTCCTGGAGAAAGGTGCCATCGAACCAGTAGATTGGTCAGAACGGCTAGGTGGGTTCTTCTCCATTTACTTCATCATTCCAAAGAAAGATGGCGGTGTAAGGCCCATACTCGACCTTCGCGGCCTCAACAAGTTCCTGAAGATCTTACCATTTCGTATGTTGTGCATAACCAATGTTCTTCAGGCGGTCAAGCAGCAGCACTGGTTTACTACGGTAGACCTAAAAGATGCTTACTTCCATGATCCAATTGCTCCTCAACACAGGCCGTTCCTCCGATTTGCATTCCAGGACCAGGTCTATCAATTCCGTGTCCTCCCATTCGGCCTTTCTCTGTCGCCACGAGTCTTCACCAGATGCATGGCGGCCGCACTGGCTCCAATCCAAGCCACAGGGCTACAGGTGCTTCCATACTTGGACGACTGGCTCCTTTGCTCCCACTCTCAGGAGCAGGCAGTGTTAGAAATCACACAGCTGCTCGCACATATTACTCGACTGGGCCTTTCTGTGAATTTCAGCAAGAGCCGATTAATTCCAAGTCAGTCTGTGAGGTTCCTGGGTCTCACGCTGGACTCACGGTCAATGAAAGCCACTCCATCAGAACAATGAGTGGACAATATACTACTACTCCTTCAACGGTTTCGGAGGCAGGCCAGACTTCCATTCAGGTGCTTCCTCAGGCTCACAGGTATGTTGGCGGCAGCAGCGGCAGTCATACCATTGGGCCTCATTTCACTACGCCCCTTTCAAATATGGGTGAACAGTCTCCACTTGAACCCCAGTTGGCACAGGAACAGGTTGATCAGGGTGACACAGCGATGCCTTCTGGCCCTGAAGTCTTGGAGGAGCAGATTGTATCTGACCAAGGGGGTTGTTCTGGGCATGATTCCCTCTCGGAGGGAGATAGTCCAGACCGATGCGTCCCTTACGGGCTGGGGGGCAGTCTGGCAACACAGAGCAGTCACAGGACAGTGGGGTCCTCGGGAAAAATTCTTGATTTCCATTTTAAAAACCTGAATTTCGATCAATATTTTTCAATACTCACAAATTCAGATACAAAAAAAAAAATCAACTTACAGAATTTCAGATAAAATAGATTCAGATCTCAAATTCGACTGCTCAAATTCAGATCGAAAAATTCGACTGCTCAAATTCAGATCGAAAAATTCGACTGCTCAAATTCAGATCATCAGTTAACATCCGGGCTACCCAGGAGCCGACGTCGGGCCTATCAGAGCACGACGACCTGTCTTGTCGTGATCCTAGAAGTCGATCGGGCACGGATATTAAACTGTAAAGATGACTTCTAGAGAAAACGAAGGCGCTCCGGTAAGTTTGCTGTTTATGTACTATGTATGTGCTCTCAGGGCTCGACAGAACAGAAATATGTTGTTGCTAATTATTTTTGGAACACATAGCTACGGTTTGTGTGACTCGTCGTCTCTCTATGTTGGTAAGTCAGCTAGGCAGAACACGTTATAACGTTAGCTAGCAAGATAACTTTAGAGCTCAACGGTGGCCGCCCACTTTTTAGCTGAAAGATAACTACATTAACGTTTATAAATTGGTTTAAGCCTGGAACGAAGCCAACAGCTCCGAGATGAATCTTGACAATAAAACATTTGATTTGGCGCCAAATATATATATATATATATTTTAAAACGACAAAAAAATAAGAGTCAATGGTAGAAGCTCACAGACAGACTGGGAGCCATCAATGTAGATGCATACGGTTAAAAGAGTCAACACATACAGCATAACGTAACGTTACAGAGGGGTATTTGTGTGATATAGCCTAAACGGCTGTCTGCAGATTACCTATACATTAACGTTACTGACCATACCTGTAGGCTGGTCAATGATCCCAAACGCTTTTCAGAGTAGGATAAAGTTAACGTTACAGCACGCCAGACTTGGTGTGAATATATTAGCTTTAGGGAATCGGTTGGATAAGTCATAGTAATGAATAAGCTTAAGTTGGGGATTCATCCGTTGTGTGTGAGTTTTCAGTGATTTACTACGAGCCTACTACTAAGTTACTAATATTACTCTTACCATAGTTCTAAGATAATAACCATTGCTTTAAACATATTGCTGAATATTGAGCCCTGCAACTGCATGTAAATTATTGGGAGCATGTTGGGGTTTGAAATGTAATTACTGTAGCCTATGTTCATTAATGCAGCTGATTTTTCTGACTTCCATTTTTTTGTTTCTAAGGAACTGCTGCTTGACCACATTTTGGAACGACTCCGCTCTCTTTTATTGCATATTCTTGGACAATTGCCTCTGGATTTGGACTACTTAGAGTTCATTAGCACACAAGAATTTGTGTTTTTAAATGCCATATCCAGTCATGTAGCTGTTCTCTTTCATAGGTTCACTCAACGCTGCGGAAAGCGCAGTGGGATATTCTCTGAATGTGCCGATTGTCTGAAGCCTTATAGAATCACGCCAATTCATTGGCTGATGGCGTCCGGGCGATATGGCTCCGCCCCGACGCTCTTACGTCGCATCAATACATATTCGCGCGCGCGACCTCTGCTCCTCAGATTTCTCTACCTTCAGAACGAAGTGGTCACATTGCCCTTCGCTCGTGATTTTTCTGAGCTACAAATACATCTGGATTATTCTCGGCGCTTCTGCGACTGTTCAAGCGGAACTCTGTTTCTCCTTACGGTGAAGTTGCCATGGATTACAGACGCTGTACTCCGCCATGTGCTCGTTACATCGCTAACGACGACCCACACAGTAAGTGCGTTAAGTGTTTGGGTTTTTCACATGCACGTGAGGCAGTTATAGGATCGTCTAAATGCAAATTCTGTGAAAATTTGTTGCTCAAAACCCTCAAATCGCGGCTCGCGGTCTTTGAGAGGGAATCATTCGTCTCCCCCTGTCACGCTCCCGAGGCCTCTCGAGGATCCGCGACATGGGGTTCGGATGTAGAGCTTGAGGATGTGGAGTTCGAGCAGACGAGCCCCGCTCTTTCTCTCCCTCCCTCCCCTCGGCACGCGCGAGGCATGCCAGTCGAATTTTCACACGATTATTTGCGCCCCAGCCCGGGAGCACGCGACGCGGTTTCTTTCGGGCTGGAGGATATACTTTTTACCGAGGCTTCCGACTCCGAGGATTTCGGGCCTATTCTCGCCGACGAGGTTATCCCGCCGAGCGGCCAGGAAGTGCGGCCTACTGCGGCCTCTGCGGAGCTCGTTGACGTGCTTTCGCGCACTACGGAGAAGCTCACTATTGATTGGCCCGACGAGCCACGTGAGTCTCAGTCGTCGAAACTCGACGAAAGGCTTCTCAGTGGCCCTAATTCTAGGCCTCAACGGAGGAAGCTGTCATTTTTCAGTGATCTGCATTAGGGATGTCACGGTACCAAAATTCCAGTAGTCGGTACCGATACCATTAAAATGTTACGGTTCTCGGTACCAATTTCGGTACCACAGCAAAATCAGTTTGAACTATTTTTTTTATATAATTTATTTAACTATTTGAAAAATATATATATATTAAATTCAATTCAAAGACTTTATTATTTATGATGGTAAATTTATGAAAGGATTGAAGGCTATATGCTGTTTAAACGAAAATATTGATGATATTGAGAAATCTTGCTTATAAAAAAAGTCAAGTGAAAAGTAAGCAACCTTCTATGCACACATTATTAGTAGTAGTAGTATCTTGAATTAATGGAGACGTAGTTAAATCTATTGTACAGTAGCCTAGTATAATTATTTCTGTCAATTTCTTTAAGTTAAACCAAACTTTTATTTTGACGGGTTGCCGTGAAGACCTTTGAGTTTCTGTGCGTGTATGATATGACGATAGTTTTTCTCAAATGAAACGGTAAAATGCTCATGAAGTGACTCTCGGAGATGAATGGAATCATGAATCATGTCATCATATCGTGAGGCAGCAGAGACTGAAAACAGCGCGAGCGTCACGTCGTGCTTCAGTGTGTGTGTGTGTGTGTGTGAGGTAACGTTTAATGAAACCGCGCGTCTGCGCCGTTCATTCACACAGAGACAAGCAGAACGTGAAGGGTTCATAATAATCGTTTTGCAGTTTAATATACACAGACAGACACCACATCAGCAGCGCCGCCGGTCGCCATGTTCCAGCGCTTTCATGAAGAGGACGCAACTTCACGCCCTTCGTGCATGCATGCGCATCCAGAACCGGGTTTGACTGGGTACTCGGTACCACCGGGACTTGGTACCGTGACGTTTTTTTTTTTTTTTAGTACCGACTTGGTACCGAAGTACCGACTATTTTGACAACACTAATCTGCATCATGAGATCTCCAGATCCTGGAAGCAGCCTTTCTCTTCGCGCCTCACTAATGCGGCTGCTGCTGATTTCACCAACTTGGTAGGCTCTGTGGAACAGGGCTATTCCGCCATTCCGGCGATTGAGGAAACTTTAGCCGACCATCTTGCTCCGTCGTCTGCGCCGTCCTGGAAGTCGCGCCCCCTCCTCCCTTCTAAAGCATGTAGGACTACTTCCTCTCTCATTGGGAAATCCTACATGGCGGCTGGGCAGGCAGGCATGACCCTGCACACTATGGCCATTCTTCAGGCCTACCAGGCGGACGTCCTGAAGGAAATGGACGAGGGCGACGGCGTGACTCCTGAAGCGGTCAAGGAGCTTCGTAAGGCTACGGATTTAGCCTTAAGAGCCACCAAGCATACCGCACGCGCTATAGGTCGCTCTATGGCTGGTTCTGTTGCGGTGGAGCGCCACTTGTAAGGTTTTCCTCTTGGACGCCCCCATTTCTCAAACGGGGTTGTTTGGTGAGGCGGTCAACACAGTGGTTGAGAAATTCCGCTCCTCCAAATCCCAATCGGCCGCGTTCAGACAGTTCATGCCCAGGAGGGCTAGGTTACCTTCTGCTACCCAACCCCCAAGGAGACGCTTTCTGCTTTCTCCCCTCACCCCCCACACTCTCTATAACTGCCGGCCGCATCCTCGGAGGCACTTTCCGTTTTCCTCCGGAGCAGGCGGATCTGGTCACCATGACCCCAGCATCGATGCCTCCCATCACGTGCCAGGACGCCGATGGCCCTCCTGCACAGTCAACCTCTTTACTCCAGGAGCGTCAGCACGGCACCCTCACTCAGGTATGTCGTCTGCATTACAACATCCCTCCTCCTCTATCACATTTCCTTCCAGAGTGGGAGCGCTTACCAGGGGTATCGTCTTGGGTTCTTCGCACAATTCGGTTCGGCTACACTCTTCAGTTTTGCCGCAATCCCCCCTGTTTCAACGGGGTGTTTCCTACTGTAGTAGACAGCGCCACTCAGGCTTCTGTACTTCAGCAGGAAATCTCTTCCCTCCTTCTCAAAGGAGCAATAGAGGAGATTACTCCAGGGGAAACCGAGCGGGGCTTTTACAGCCGTTACTTCCTGGTCCCGAAGAAGGGCGGCGGTTTGCGTCCCATACTGGACCTCCGCCGACTGAACTTCGCCCTTTACAAAGGGAAATTCAAAATGTTGACGCTGAAAGCTATTATATCTCAGATTCGGCCAGGGGATTGGTTCGTGACGATAGACCTAAAGGATGCTTATTTTCACATCCAGGTTGTACAGCGACACAGGCAGTTCCTCAGGTTCGCCGTTGGAGAAAGGGCGTTCCAGTACAGGGTCCTTCCCTTCGGCCTATCTCTGGCCCCGAGGACATTCACAAAGTGCATGGATGCAGCTCTGGCCCCATTGCGGCTCCAGGGCATCCGTGTTCTAAATTACTTAGACGATTGGCTCATTTTAGCCCAGTCCAGGAAGCCAGTGGCCCACCACAGAGATATCGTTCTGAGTCATATCCAGTCTCTCGGTTTGAGGTTGAACTCGGAGAAGAGTGTTCTTGCTCCGGCTCAAAGCACCGTTTTCTTGGGGGTGAACATGGATTCCGTTCTCATGCAGGCCCGCTTGGCCCCTGCACGGATTTCCAGCTTGATGACATGCTTGGCTCGTTTTTTGCTAGGCCATCATGTGTCTGTGGGCACCTGCCGCAGGATGCTGGGCCTTATGGCCGCGGCCTCCTCCGTGCTACCGCTGGGCCTACTCCACATGAGACCCTTCATGTGGTGGGTGAAACTCTCAGGGGTTCGACCCTCCGGGTCAACCCTTCGCCTACTGAAGGTATCGCGCAGTTGCTTTCGAGCCCTGTCAGTTTGGCGGGACCCTCTTTTTCTTCGGAAAGGGGTCAGCATGGGTGCGGTATCTCGTCGCCAGATGATTACGACAGATGCCTCTCTCACCGGCTGGGGAGCGGTTTTCGAGGGCAGACCAGCGTGTGGGGTCTGGACCGGAGAGGCTCTCTCTTGGCACATAAATTGCCTGGAGTTAAGAGCCGTTTTTCTGGCTCTGCATCATTTCCTCCCTCTTCTGGAGGGTCACTATGTCATTGTCAGAACAGACAACATGGCAGTGGTGTCTCATGTGAACCGGCAGGGAGGTGCTCGGTCGCGCACCCTAGACAGGCATGCGCGTCACCTTCTCCTGTGGTCTCAGAGCAGATTCCTATCTCTAAGAGCGGTTCATGTCCCAGGGGTTCTGAACCTCGCGGCAGATTTTCTGTCGAGACAGAAACTCAGATCGGGGGAATGGATGTTGAACCGCCAGACGATGGCCCTGATCTGGGAGGTTTTTGGAGAGGCGGAGGTGGACCTCTTTGCATCTCAAGAGTCGTCCCAATGCCCGCTTTGGTTCTCCCTGAGTCCCCCGGCCCCATTGGGGATAGATGCGTTCGCTCACCCTTGGCCAACGCAGAAACTCTATGCCTTCCCGCCCATCAAACTGATCCAGGCGGTCTTGGCCAGAGTGAGAGAGAGCGGAGTCCGCCTCCTCCTGGTAGCTCCGTTCTGGCTATCTCAGCCATGGTTTTCGGAGCTAATTCCTCTACTGGAATCTTCCCCCTGGAGGATCCCGGTCAGGGAAGATCTGCTGTCCCAGCTACAGGGCAGGATATGGCATCCTCGCCCAGACATGTGGAAGCTGTATGTTTGGCCGATCAGAGGCCGTCAGCATTAAGCTCTGGTCTCCCAACTGACGTTCAGGAGACCATTGCGAGTGCTAGAGCCCCTTCTACAAGGAGATTATATTCTTCCAAATGGAGGGTGTTTGAGACTTGGTGCTTAGCACATGATAGGAGCCCAGTTAACTGCCCTGCTGGTTCAGTACTGGAATTCCTGCAGGAGAAGTTTGCGGCTGGAGCAGCCGCTACCACTCTCAGAGTTTGTCGCGGCTATTGCAGCGCATAGGGAATCGGATGAGATTCCCCTGGGCAAATTAAGGTTAGTTTCTGCCTTCATGCGTGGGGTGAAGCGCCTGAAACCGGCTCGCTCCCCTAGAGTTCCCTCATGGGATCTTTCTGTTGTCCTAGAGGGTTTGACGAAAGCCCCCTTTGAGCCCTTGGAGTCAGCTCCGGAGAGGATTCTGACTCTCAAGGTTTCTCTTTTGTTAGCTTTGTCCTCATTAAAGCGGGTGGGAGACTTACAAGCTCTTTCTGTTAGCGAGTCTTGCTTGGACTTTGCCCCTGGCCTGGTCAAAGTTTCCTTGAGGCCGAGACCAGGGTATGTCCCCAAGGTTCTTTCCTCAACTTTCCGCTCACAGGTAGTTAACCTTAACGCTTTCCACCCTCCTCCATTTTCGTCTGAGGAAGATAGGAAGCTTAACTTGCTCTGCCCAGTTCGTTCTCTTAAGATATATGTAGACCGCTCAGGCGGTTGGAGGAAATCTAACCAGCTTCTGGTTTGCTTTGGTGCTAGCCGCCGTGGGCTTGCTGCATCAAAGCAGAGGATTTCTCACTGGGTCACAGAGGCTATCTCGTTGGCTTACGGGGTCCGTGGCTTGCCTTCACCTCTTAGCATTAAAGCACATTCCACCAGAAGTGTAGCATCTTCTCAAGCTCTTTTCAGAGGAGCACTTTTGGAGGATATTTGTGTTGCGGCAGGCTGGTCCTCTCCGCACACTTTTCTAAGGTTCTATAGCTTGGATCTTGACATGACCCCGGGTTCCCAGGTTCTTTCTGTTTGAACTCATTTCGGTCGTTGTCTCTTTTATCTACCAGTTATAAAAGCGCTCTAGCTTGGCGAGTTTGGTAGTCCGTTCCCACTGCGCTTTCCGCAGCGTTGAGTGAACCTATGAAAGAGAACGTCTCTGGTTACTTGCGTAACCTATGTTCTCTGAATAGGGAACGAGACGCTGCCTTAGCGGCCAAGCTCCTCGCGCTGCTGACAGTTTCTTTTCGGCAGAGAAATCTGAGGAGCAGATGGCGCGCGCGCGAATATGTAATGATGCGACGTAAGAGCGTCGGGGCGGAGCCATATCGCGCGGACGCCATCAGCCAATGAATTGGCGTGATTCTATAAGGCTTCAGACAATCGGCACATTCAGAGAATATCCCACTGCGCTTTCCGCAGCGTCTCGTTCCCTATTCAGAGAACATAGGTTACGCAAGTAACCAGAGATGTTTCACAGCCTATTTTAGATGCCTTGACAGAGCTACATAGCCTTGTAAATGTAGAAAAAGAAAAAAGGAAGCAACACTATAAAACTGTGCAATTTGAGCAAGGACCAGTGTTAATTTTGTCAGCAAATTTTGATTTAGTTTTAGTCTTAGTCTTTTGACTAAAATGGCATTTAGTTTTAGTCATATTTTAGTCATCTGAATTGTTTTAGTTTTAGTCTAGTTTTAGTCGACGAAATACAATAACATTTTAGTCGACTAAATCTACAGTAGATTTAGTCGACTAAAATATAATGGGTTTAGTTCAATTGTAATGCGTTAATTTAGAATTTCTCTAAAATTTCCAAACCCATTTACTCCCGGAGAAAACATCTATTAACCTATTAATATGAATGATTTTTAAGTTTGAACATGCAATACAGATACAGATTTAACTGCTGTTACTTAAAAAATATCTTAAAATTAAATAAAACCACTTTTCCTAAAGTACAACACAGTCTTCTTTACAATGAATGATATATGCATTCCTTATAACTACTTGCATACATCATTCTTTATTCTTTCAAGCAGACATATTTATTTGTATGAATTCAATATAATTAATCCTTATTAAAGCTATTAACAAACAGTGAATGCTTTTCTCTTTTTCTTTTGTTGCTTGATCAAAATTAAGGACACGGACCGCATTATGTTTATTGCCACTGTCACTTTAAGACGTCGGATCATGTCCAATGACATGCGGATACAATTGCACTGATGCACATCCGATACACTCACAGTTTAAGACATAACCAGCATAGTTTACATGAATACTCTCTAAAACGGACATTTAGACAGACTGTTGTGTGTATTTGTCCATTCAGACACGAAAGAGAGCTCAATTCAGTAGCCTACTCGCGCGCTGTAGGTGTATTGTGCATGACTGCACGCTTCGGGTTAGGTGTGTGCGCACAGAAAACCGCACCGAATAGAACTCTTTTTTGCATCGTCACTCTTATTCAGATCTATATGTCTGCTCTACTCATTCTCCCAGACGTTCACATTTTTTAACGTTTTATGACCGCGGGGTAGATCACGTTACAGTAGCCTACAAATGTGCGCATCTATCACACACGCTCAGGACATCAGTTCTGACGGATCGCTTCCCAAATCGTCACTATCTAACATTTTCGTCTAGTTTTTATTCGTTGACGAAAATGTCATTAGATTTTCGTCATAGTCTTTGTCATTCAAAACTAGGTTTTATATAGTTATCGTCTCGTTTTCGTCTGTGAAAAAATGTCGTTGACGAATAATTTTCGTCGTTATTTTCGTCAACGAAATTAACACTGGCAAGGACCAGTTGGACGACCGAGAATGGTCCTATCTTTGGAGTACATTTCCAGCCTTTTGGACCTTAATCTGTCCATCCCATGCATAGCTGCGCTTTTGGGGGTGTCGAAACGAACAGTCCTTTGGCGCATGGCTGAGTCTGATCTTTCAGTTAGGGCACTGTACAGCACACTGACAGATGAAGAATTGGACCAGTGTGATAGACATAAAATCCAGACAGCCTCATTCTGGATATCGAATGGTGAAAGGACTTCTTCAAGCTCAAGGACTACGGGTGCACTATGAACGGGTCAGAGCTTCCATGCACCGCGTTGACACCATCGGAGTCATATCCCGAATTACCAACTTAGGTTGCATTGTTCGAAGAACCTACTCCGTTCCTAGCCCCCAGTCCTTGATGCACATTGATACAAATCATAAGCTAATCCGGTAAATTTTTAAAGTCCTTTTATTGACAAAGGACAGATTTATTAAAAACAGTAAGTAGGGCTGCACGATTTGGGGAAAATGTCATATTGCGATTATTGAGGTCAATATTGCGATATGCGATATAATAAACAAATGGTTTCATGAGTCAGCTTGCTTGGTTCTAAAGCAAAATGCACACACAGATTAGTGATAATTCTGAAATGTGTATTTCTCAACTCAAACTATCAACAACAACTAAATGATTGATAACACCTATAATGATCAATAAGCCATTGATGTCTGAATAAAAAATAATTTAATTTTAATTTAAGTGAACTTCAAACAATCCTCACATAAACCCATAATAAATGTCATATTTACCTGTGCTCTTCCTGTCTAACAGGTAGGACATACAGAAATTGAATAAAGTTATTAAACAGTCTGCGCTGCATAAATTATAAATTATATGGACTAAAATCCTATTTAAAGCTACACAAGTTCTTTGGTCAAGAGCAGTGAGTGTTTTTCTCTGTTTCCTTTGTTCTTTGATTAACTTTACTGACAGAAAGCATTATTGGATGCTGGCCCTTTAAGAGTTGCTGACAGAGACGCGGATCTCACACGCGCCTTATTCTCTCACAACTCTTTACGACCATCATAAGACTGCTCTTATGTTATGATGAAGACACTCGACAAATGATATTTTGGCATAATTGTGTGTGTTATTGTTCGTTCACTTCAAGCGGAAAGAGAACTGTATTCTGGCGCGCGGTCTGTGCATGCGCATGATACTGGCGCGCGTCTTTCAGTCAGGACATTCACAGGCAGCGCGCTCTCTTTTGACTGGCTGAATGGTTTAAAGCATTCGCATGAATAAGAGCGGGATCATGTAACACTAGCCAAAGAATGACAAAAAATAACAGATGCTGCGTTAACAGCCCTAATTTGTTTATTTCGTATAAAATCGCAGTATTTTGCGTCATATAATCGCATAGGCTTGACATCGCGATTACGATTGCGATACGATTAATCGTGCAGCACTAACAGTAAGATAATATTGTAATGAAATAATTATACTTTTGTATAGGCCTATTCATCACCATCTTTATTTAATAGTGCTGCTTTCATGCTACTGCACAGATATTCTCCATCAAACATAACTCTTTTGTTCACATTCACTTTTGACATACTAAATTACTTTTTGATTGCTTCTAAAAATGACAGTAATAATCTAGGGTTTTAGAAATTGCTGTATTTCATTTTGCAATTGTTTTTTTGTTTTTACTTGTTCACAAGTATAAGTTCACAATTCAGATGCTTTTTCTAAAGCTTACCTGTGAAAAAGCAAACAATTAACATTTTCTCTAAATTATATGTATCTTTTTTGTATGTGTGTTTTCCTACAGCTACAACATTGTCATCTTTGGTGGCATAGATGGCTTTTCACGGAAGGTAAGCACAGATTTCAGTGATAAATACACCGTACACGTTTGTCATTCTTATATACATTTTTGTTTCATCCAAGTAGTAAAACGAATCGGTTACCTAACGTAACCGGAAAGATTCATCTTTTCTGAGAAATTGAAGCCAAAAATGATCCTATAATTTTGTATCCATTGTCAACGCAGTTCAGCTGCAGCAGAGCATGAGCAGGCTAGCTAGCAGCTCATTGGCTCGCTCACAGGGAACTGCTTAAGCCTATGGGGAGACACGAATGAACTCTCGGCCAATGAGAGTCTGACCTGCTCTCATTGCGTCAGAGCCCGCCGAAACGGGCGTGGCCAGAGAGTATAAATTCGCCTCTCAGGCTGCAAACTCTGGTTTTCATAGAATGAAGCGAGAACGCTAGTAGCACAAGCACGGCCAGGAACGCAATACTCGTTCCCTCATCTAGAGAGAACCGAGGTTACGTTAGGTAACCGATTCGTTCTCTTACGAGAGGTTCTCTCGTATTGCGTAAGCTAGCTTACGCTGCGGGAACACCTGGTCAACGCCGTGCGTGCTAAGCATCCACTATGAGTCCCAGGGAGGACCCCGGGGAACCCTTATGAGTGGGAATAAAATATGTACATGTGACAAAGGCCAGCGGAGCGGGCCGGGGATTGTGAAGTACATAAGCACATGATAAGGAGGGACAGAACGAGACCGGTCTGCGTGAATAACTCCCTATAGTGCAGCTCAACCAGAAGAGCTGTAACATACTAGACTGCTAGTAGTTTAGCCTGCAAGGCGGGAACTTCCAGATTGTAAAATCTGATAAAGGTGGAGGGGGAAGCCCATCCCGCTGCCACACAAATATCATGAATGGAAATTCCGCTGGACCAAGCCCACGATGAGGCCATGCCTCTAGTGGAATGGGCCCTGATGCCCAAAGGGCATGGCAGGTCTTTTGACGCGTATGCGGCTGCAATGGCATCAACTATCCATCTGGACAGAGTCTGTTTCGAGGCGGCCAACCCTTAGGTGCGCCCACCGAACGAAACAAAAAGCTGCTCAGCTCGTCTGACCGGAGCAGTGCGAGTAAAGTATAATCTCAGGGCCCTGACCGGACACAGGAGATTAGAGTCAGATTCGCTATCGGATGCAGGCAGAGCCGATAGGGAAATAACTTGTGCCCTGAATGGGGTACCAATCGCTTTTGGGACATAACCATGTCTAGGTTTGAGAACGACTAAGCAGTCATTGGGCCCAAACTCCAGACAGGAAGCTCTACTGGACAGCGCGTGAAGGTCTCCCACACGCTTTACTGACGCGAGCAGAAAGATGGTTTTGAGCGAAAGGTATTTGAGATCCACGGTGTTTAGCGGTTCGAATGGGGGGGCTTTCATAGCTTCGAGAACTATGGAAAGGTCCCAAATCGGCACCGACGGGGGGCGTGAGGGGTTCATCCTTCTAGCTCCCCTGAGGAAGCGGATGACTAAGCCATCTTTGCCCTGTGACTGGCCGCGCCGGGGTTCAGCGAACGCCGCGACGGCTGCCACATACACCTTGAGAGTGGATGGGGACCTGCCCTTGTCCAGCATCTCTTGGAGAAAACTAGCAAGGAAGGAACCTCGCATGACCGTGGGTCCACGTTTCTGTCGGTGCACCACTTAGAGAACACAGACCATTTAGACGCATAGAGCCTTCTAGTAGAAGCCGCTCTAGCCTGCATGATCGTGTTTAACACTCCTTCTGGCAAGCAACGGGTAGTCGTTGATCACCCACGCATGAAGCGCCCAGCGCTCTGGGTGGGGATGCCAGATCGTGCCGCGAGTTTGGGAGATGAGATCTGCTCTGACTGGAATGGGCCACGGGGCTGTCTGTGACAGCTGAGTGAGCTCCGGAAACCAAGTCTGACCTTCCCAACGCGGGGCTATGAGGAGCACCGAGTGGCGTGTTTCCCTGATTCTCTGAAGCACCTGCGGTAGCAGAGAAACCGGAGGGAATGCATAAAGCGGGCGGCTGGGCCAGGTCTGGGCTAGCGCGTCCTCGCGTTTTGAGAAAAATATTGGGCAGTGGGTGTTTTCTTCTGAGGCGAAGAGGTCCACCTCTGCTCTGCCGAATATTCGCCACAGCTTTTGGACTGTAAGAGTGTGCAGGGACCATTCGCCAGGGGGAATGGGGTTCCTGGACAGACTGTCTGGACCGTCGTTCAGATGGCCCGGCACGTGCGTCGCTCTGAGCGAGAGCAGGTGACACTGGGACCAAACTAGGATGCGTTCTGTCAGCCGGAAGAGATTTCTGGATCTGACTCCGCCCTGACGGTTTAGATAGGAGACCACAGCCATATTGTCCGAACGGATCAGCACATGGTGACCGTGAATGCGCGGCAGAAAGCGCGTGAGCGTGTTCTCGACCGCCAGCATCTCCAAACAGTTTATGTGGAGGAGACTCTCCTGAGCTGACCAGGGGCCGAAGGCCAGTGAGCCCTCGCAGACCGCACCCCAACCCATGTTGGATGCGTCTGTCGAAATGACTTTTCGGCGAGAAAAGGTCCCCATGGAAATGCCCCGCTGAAACCATTCTGTCATGGTCCATGGCTGCAGAGCTGTGATACAGGTCTGCGTTACCTTTATCAGCTGGCGGCCCGTGGTCCACGCGCGGTGAGAGACACGGCTCTTCAACCAGAACTGAAGCGGGCGCATGCGCAGTAACCCCAGCTGGAGCACTGCGGAGGCTGAGGCCATGTAACCCAGCGCCTTCTGAAAAGTTTTCAGAGGTGTGAGTCTGTTCGTCTGAAAAGATGCGGCGAGACGCTGCACACGGCGCGCGCGCTGTGTAGACAGACGAGCCGTCATTGAGACCGAGTCTAGCTCTATACCCAAGAAGGAGATAGTCTGACTGGGTTGAAGTGCGCTCTTTGTCCAGTTGACAGAGAGGCCCAAACTTTTCAGATGGTCGAGGAGAACTGTACGATGAGACAGTAGCTCCCTCTGTGATTGTGCCAAAATCAGCCAGTCATCCAAATAGTTCAGTATTCGCAGCCCCTGACTCCGCAGGGGGGCGAGCGCCGCATCCATGCACCTCGTAAACGTGCGGGGTGCTAGGGATAGGCCGAACGGGAGGACGGTGTATTGATAAACCTGGCCTTCGAAGGCGAAACGTAAGAATGGCCTGTGAAGGGGATTTATCTGAATCTGAAAGTAGGCATCTTTCAGATCTAGTGAAATGAACCAGTCCCCCTGGCGCACATGCGCGAGGAGTTTTCTGATAGTGAGCATTTTGAACGGTCTCTTCATGAGAACTTTGTTCAGAAATCTGAGGTCTAAGATTGGTCTGAGGCCGCCGTCTTTCTTTGGAACCAGAAAATAACGGCCGTACAACCCCGACTCGCTCATAGATAGAGGAACTCTCTCCATAGCCCTTTTGCACAATAGTTTTGCTATCTCTGAACGGAGCAGAGTCACTGCTTCTGGGTTCACAATAGTTTTTAGCCGCGCTCGGAAACCTGGAGGGCGGCGGTGGAACTGTAAGCGATAGCCTAGCCTTATTGTGTTTAGCACCCACTGGGAAATTCCCGGAATAGCTTCCCACGCTTTGAAGCGTAACGCTAAGGGGTGAATGGCTACATGGTCCCCGTTGCTGCACACAGCGGGCCGCGCGGGCGCGCTCATAGTGTTTATGACAGCGGGACTTACACTCAGAGAGGAGTTTAAGGGCCGTGTAACAGAGTGAGCAGAGGTGGGACACGCACACGGGCTCGTGGGCGCGCTTATGCACTCTGAAACTCGAGCGGGTTGGAACCGCTTTATGAGAGTGGGCTCTGTGAGACACACGGGAACTGAAATGCTTTTGTGTATGAGTGAACACAGTGTTGTGGGCACATTTTCTACACGTGAGGCTTTTATGCTCTTTTTGAGATATCTCTGGGTCGCCGTGAAAACGGTGTTTGTGCACATGCAGTGCTTTGTGTATGAGTGAACACAGTGTTGTGGGCACATTTTCTACACAAGAGGTTTTTATGCTTTTTTTGAGATATCTCTGGGTCGCCGTGAAAACGGTGTTTGTGCACATGCAGTGTTTTGTGTATGAGTGAACACAGTGTTGTGGGCACATTTTCTACACAAGAGGCTTTTATGCACTTTTTTAGATTTCTCTGGGTCGCGGTGAAAACGGCGTTTGTGCACATGCAAGCGGGAAAAGAGACCGGCTTGTTGATGGCGATGTACACTGCTGCAGTAGCCGTGTGAACGGGGACTGACAGAGGGCGAAACCTTGATGGCGGTTCAGCCATGGCGAGAAATAGCCGTCCTTTTCTCAGCTGAGGCTGGTCACGTGAGCGGCCTGCAGCGGGATATATATATAGCCTGAAATCGGCTGCACTTGTGACGCGCGTCGCGTGCAAGTGCGTGTTAGAAACGTGAGCGCTGCAAGCGGGCACGAGACTATTTTTAGCCTGCAGAGGCTGGACTTGTGATGCGCGCGGCATAAATTATCTGCGAGAGCCGGAATCGAACGCGGGTCTCTGGCGCGAAAAGCTTTGTGATACACCACTGAGCCACAGGGGTAATGACACAAGCACAGTAGCGCGAGCAGATAAGAGGGCGTGATAGCAGCAACAGGTTCGCCTCGGTGGAACTAACACACTATAACCCATTTGTCCAGCTTTATGCTCGGAAATGAGAACGTTTCTCATGAGTGCGGGAGAGCGCGGCCGCTTTCTGTCACGTAAGAGAGCTGGGCGCGAGCTCAGAGCTGCATAAAGATTATCTGCGAGAGCCGGAATCGAACACGGATCTCTGGCGCGAAAAGCTTTGTGTTCCACCACTGAGCCAGGGGTAAAGACACAAACATAACAGCGCGGGCAGATAAGAGGGCGTGATAGCAGAAACAGGTTCGGCCTCAGCGGAACTGATACACTATAAACGCTTTATGTAGCGGCGTTATATGCAGGCGGGAGAGCGCGGCCGCTTTCTGTAACTAAGAAAGCTAGCCGAGAGCTCAGAGCTGCATAAAAAAGTTATCTGCGAGAGCCGGAATGGAACACGGGTCTCTGGCGCGAAAAGCTTTGTGTTCCACCACTGAGCTAGGGGGAAGAAACAGGCTTAATAGCACGAGCAGATAAGAGGGCGTGATAGCAGCGACTAGTTCGGCCTCGACGGAACTAACGCACTATAAACCCACTTGCCGGTGACGCGTATGCATGGGGCCGGGCTAGCTCTCTTGTAAAGTAAAGAAAGCTAGCCGCGGTTGGCACAGCTGTAAGCGGCTCGTCCCCCATTCAGCGCTCGTAGGCGGTGAGAGGGGGAGGCGGCGTAACGCTTCGAGTCGAGCCCGCAGGGTCGACAACAGAAGCCCATTCGCAGAGATCGCAGCCGCCATCGGCGAGGGCGAGCTCGGCGTGCTCCAATCTGAGGCAGAGAGCGCAGATGACGTGGCGGTCTCCAGTCTCCAGGGGAGCGCGGTAAGAACCGCAGGAGGAAAAACGAGACATCTTTACAAAGACGCTCGGCTCTTTTAGATACACACACACACAAAACAAGAAGCTTTTGGTAAAGGATATGAATCCGTCGGATGGCGCTAGCTTGCAGGACGGCTGAAGGTGGCGAAGGCGGCCGGCTTCCTCAGACTCCCAGATGCTCGCTAGAAGGTGCCTTTTCCACGACGGCGGCTTCTCTCAGGATCAGCAGATGCGTGTAGCCTCGCTGAAGAGATGAAAATCAGAGTTTGCAGCCTGAGAGGCGAATTTATACTCTCTGGCCACGCCCGTTTCGGCGGGCTCTGACGCAATGAGAGCAGGTCAGACTCTCATTGGCCGAGAGTTCATTCGTGTCTCCTCATAGGCTTAAGCAGTTCCCTGTGAGCGAGCCAATGAGCTGCTAGCTAGCCTGCTCATGCTCTGCTGCAGCTGAACTGCGTTGACAATGGATACAAAATTATAGGATCATTTTTGGCTTCAATTTCTCAGAAAAGATGAATCTTTCCCGCAGCGTAAGCTAGCTTACGCAATACGAGAGAACCTCTCGTAAGAGAACTGCATTGTACTGCAGATTATGTATCTTGGTGCAGCTTCCAACAACCTTGCGGCAACATCCCTGGCATTCTTCCAAGAATCTGTGGAGAAGTTTGGTTTCCCTCTTAGGTAATTATTTTACTTAGGAATGTTTAAGTTTTACAGTGACTACGTTTACAAGCAGCCAATAACCCGTTCAAAACCGGAATATTAGCAGTAACCCATGGCACAGCCATGTAAACACCGGCAAAAACCCGAATATGATCCCTGGGTTACCCCTTTTCTTACCCGAATATTTGGTCATGTAAACGCGTATCGGCATATCCCCATCAAGAGGAACATTGATTTGTGTTCTGTGCATGTTCTATTCGCAAGGAATCTTGGTCTTTTGAGTAGAGGAACTTCTTGTATGCGCGGCCTTAACCCGAATATTGACAGGTTTAAACGTAGTCAGTCATGCCAGAATAGTTTTAAACCTCTTTGAAAAAAACAAAAGTACAATTTTGTGTGGTATTTGCCTAAAACACTGTTTCTATATTTGTATGAATTGGATAAAGATCATAATGTATTTTAGGAGCCATTTATACAGGATTTCAGTTTTTTTGCATGACTGTATAGATCTTTTTTGTTAAAGCAAAGTCTATATAGATATAATGGGGTACCCTTTATAACTAACTTAAAAGCCTACATCATATTCCACATTAATGTTTTGATGAGATATATATAAAAAAAAATTAAATAAACTCTTGTAAATGTTGCTCTGTTTTAAGGGTACGGGCTGATCAGGGTGGGGAAAATGTAGACATTGCACGCCTCATGTTTACAGTCCGTGCCACTAGAAGGGGCAGCTTCATATCCGGCAAGAGTGTTCACAATCAACGGTCAGTCCAAAACTTCAGATAATGCTAGCTGAAAGATACCACCTATCTGCTGCCATGCAAGAACATTATTATTTGCTACAAATACAGTATATCAGCTTGTAGTAGGACTACTATTTGAGAAGTGTGAGCTGAAAGTCCTATCTTCAGTGGAAGCTGCTGTCAGTTAAAGGGTACTGAATAGCCTTTAATATAATAATACAATATTTAATACAAGCTGTGTACGGAACCTAGGAGTTTTCCTTGACAGTCGATTAACTCTAGAGAAACAGGTGTCTTCTGTTTTCGCTACTAGCTTTTTTCAACTCCGCCTTCTTGCCAAAATTAAGCATTTCCTGCCCGAAAAATCCCTTGAGACAGCTATCCATGCTTTTATAACATCTCGCTTGGATTACTGTAATTCATTGTACTGCGGCATTTCTAAGTCCCAGCTCGTTCGTCTGCAATTGGTCCAGAACGCTGTGGCCAAATTTCTTAAGAAAAAACGAAAATTTGATCACGTCACTCCCATCCTGCGAGCTCTCCATTGGTTACCAGTCCAAATTAGGATTGACTATAAAATTCTCCTTTTAGTGTACAAATGTCTGTATCATCTTGCCCCAAGTTACCTGTCTGAACTTCTACACTCCTATAGTCCATCCCGCGGCCTAAGATCTAGTCAGCTAAATATACTCAATGTTCCTCGTACTAGACTCAAACGTAGAGGAGATAGAGCTTTTTCGGTGGTGGGGCCTAGATTGTGGAACAGCTTGCCACCACAACTTAGAGTAGCTTCTTCCTTATCTATTTTTAAATCTCTGCTGAAAACCTACTTGTTTTCATTAGCTTTTAATACTTGTTAATTGTCTATACTCTGTACGTTATCTATTTGACTTCGTTGTCTTCTGTCCTATATTTATGCATGTAGTTTCTTAGTTGTTGTCTCTTTGTTTCTTAGCTTATACCTGTACAGCACTTTGGGCAGTCATGTGAGTGTTTTTAAATGTGCTTTATAAATAAATGAACTGAACCGATAGCAACCTCCTTAGCATGCAAATTCAACAGCCTTTTCCTTGCTGCAAAAAAATAAGTTCGTTTTTTTGCTGGGCAATGGGTCTGGAATTACATCTGTATGTCACTTCTGTTTTGATAGTACCCGGTATGCAGTGACATTATATTCCATTAAACATTGTTTCCTCTTCTAAACAAATAAAGTAGATAAAGAAAAACACAACTATGCATTGAACAATCTGATAAATTTTACCACATTGAAAGAAATTCCAACTGTGTTTATCTGTTGTGGGTGGAAACATTTTCTCAATCAAGGAATCTGCTGTGATTTTGCATTATCAGTTGTTTAATATAAATATTTAATACATACATGTGCCTTGAAATCCAGCTATTACAATTCCCTGTACATTAAGTTTAAAGGTTCCTATTAAACTTCACTTTTCCAGAATCGAGAGGCTTTGGAGAGACCTGTGGGTAGCTGTCACAAACATCTACTATGATGTTCTCCACTACCTTGAAGAAGAGGGCTTTCTCAACATCGCCAATGCTACACACCTCCTCTGTTGCCATTATGTGTTCCTGCCACGGCTGCAAGATTCCCTGGACAATTTCCGCAGTGGCTGGGACAATCATCCGATAAGAACAGAAGGCCATATGACCCCTAATCAGTTGTGGGAGCTGGGCCGAATCCATTACCCAATTCAAGGCCCAGAAAATATGGAGGTATGTACCAAATGTACAACTTGAATGCTTTCAATAGTATAAATCCCTACATTTATGCTTGCAAACATTAGTTATGAAGACATTGCACATATGTCAATACTCTCTTACCAAAGGCTGGCCTTAAAGGAATACTTCACTGATCAGCATTAAGGTTTGTATCCATAGTCTTTTCGAACGAAAGTGCGTCGGTCTCTCATATCCCACTGCGATCTCTGTTTTGTGTGTGGGAAAAATGCCTCCCTCCGATAATGCAAAATGATGCGGAAAAGAGAAAAAGTTTTCTCGTCACAGAGGGATATGAGGGAACGAAGCACGTTCGTTTGAAAATACTACCGGGGTACTGCGGATACAAAGCCTAACGCTAATAGTTGAAGTATTCCTTTAAGTTAATAAATATTTAGCAAAGTGGTTTACAAAAGTGTTGGTTACAGTAAGTGCCATAAAGCCATTAGGATAAATAATACTGCAAACAAGTAAGGTTTTTCTATTTTGCTTTGATAGGGTATGGATATTCCTCACATTGAGTGGGAAAACAGTGGACTTACTGCTGATGCTTACTCCAGTGTCATCGTCCCAGACACAGAAAGCCCACTGACTGATGGACAAATGGCAGCTTTAAGAGAGGTTGTTGACCCAAGAGCTGAATCCCAGTCCTTTGTCTGTGATATCTATGTTGCTGCTGTTCAATTTTGTGAGCATGTTCTATCTGAAAACTGAAAGAGAGCCAACACACATGCCCCCCTTGTTTCTGTTCTGTTTGAAACTCTTTTTTCCACAGTGTGTCAGATCAGCATAAGCTTACTCCCAACATTTATAAGACAAATACATTTTAGGCATTTATTGTAATTTTATTGGATAAAAGAATCTTCAAATGTAAGTATTGTTCTACCATGAATTTTTCATGAAGACTTAAAGGTTTCATATTGTAACCTTTATTTAATTTACTTTTTTACGTTTTATGTACTTATGAAGTTATATTTGCAGTTATAAGTATCAAACACAAAGTAAATATCATTTTGCAGCTCTTTTCTCAGCAGCTCTGCTAAAAACAGGTTGATTTTGGTCTGTCTAATTAAATGTTCATGAGGCTTTCTTCTGATTTGCCAATTTGAAAGACGCACGAGCAGGGCAGCCACAGGTAACAAGCTGTAGTGTGTGCAGTGACTACAGGAGCTTAGCCGTTAGTGCTGTCATAAAATGCAGGAATTCAAAACGGCTTGTTTTCAGCCACAGCTTCTAAATCTGTTTTAAATATAGGCTGTGTGCGTTTGTCTAACGATCGTCAGTGTTGACACTTAGAAGGTAAGTACATAGCGCCTAGACCTTCATTATGAATTTTGATTTTGACAATGTGACCTTTACCTGTCAAAAAGATGAGGAGAAACAAGAGCAAAATTACTCACTATAAACAATTAAAAACAAATTTTATTGATATATTGTATATTGAATGTCTGGGGTTTTGTACACAAGTTGGAGAGTGTATATTCATAGGCAAAGACTGACAGTTGAGGACAGAAATTACAACAGTGAAAAACAGAATTATAGCCGGTTCTCAGTGCCAAAGGGCAATGAGCTTCAACGGCAATGAGCTATTAAAAAATGCTCTCGCCAAGCTTTGAAAACATTGAAAAGGACATTAACTTTGAAGTTGCTACATTGCCATTGCTAGCAGGTTGCATGCCAATTAATGTAATTATTCAACCCCCTATACTGTATATGTCCATCAAAAACATAACAATGAACTTTGTATTCGTAATTTGGCATATTAATATGCTATCATTTAAACATTTAACATATGGCGTTATTCACCAATGCTTTGTCCCTACACAAGACCAAATCCTGTTTGGCAAGTGCCAATACAAGCCAGGATGTCATTTTTAAAGGATGCATAGTCCTTGTAATGTCCTGGGATTCGCAGGGTCTCAAAACAGGTGGAGGCTGTTGGGAAGCTGCCTTTAACCACCTCAATGGATAGGTTATTCCTTGGCATAATCTCCCACCCTGTCCAGAATTTCAAGAGGTCAGTCAATTCATCAGGTGATGCTGTGGATTAAACAAAATGGATCAAATGATAGGTTGCTACAAATAATGAAAAATAATTTAGAAACCTAAAATGTTTAATATTCAATAAATGTATAATAGTAGCTCTGCGATGTAACAAGCAATTTCTTGAACAGAAATACCATAACACCATTACCCTGGTGAAATGTCAAAAAGGTATGACAAAATACTACTAATAAAGCTGTGTGTGAAGAGTGTGCGGTTATCTACTCTTCCTGTCCTATATACAGGTGTGCAAAGATAGTCTTAATAATTACCTTAATAATGAATTGAACAATTTCTATAACTAACTGTTTAAAAAGTAACCTGACACTTATAAATAAAAACTTTGGGTGACTAACTTATTTTAATAACATGTTGGCAAGATTTCTATCTGTACACATACCATTTTCAATGACGAAGATAACCTGATATGCGGCATTTTGTGTCAAGTGAATAATCGTCGTCGTCATCTTCGTGAGGCCAGGTGATGTGCTGCAAGATTATCTACATTGACAATAAAGCAACATGATTTTAATAATTTTACTGCTTTATCATGGATTCTATCTATATAATATATAGACACAAATAATATCGAATTGTAAAAAGTTACCGCAGGGTTACAATCCCCTGCTCTCTCCTGTGGAAAAAGCTGGGCCACTGTGTCAGGTCGCTTGGTCAGCAATGTCCACAATGGTGTCTCTTTAAGACCACGTCTGAATTGCTTGATTTGTCGTGTGACACGTCCAATTACTTGTTAATGACATTACCGGACAGAAGGTGATTTTTTATTATTATCCCAAAGCAAGTTCTAAGGATGACTTTTGCCAATATGTGAGAGTTTCTTTAAATTTCACGCACAGCATGGATCAACATCTTTTCAAAAAGCCATCTTCGGTTATTTCCAGTAAGGCCAGGGAGATCCCAAGCGATGGCCAAGTCCTGGACACTTTTTTTGTCCTTGTCTGAGAGTTCAGATTCCCCTTCAAGCTTTAAGACAGAGAGGGAAGCGAAAGACGAGGTAAGTTTATCTAGCTATATAGCACTATTTAAATTGCTTTACATGCAACATTAAAAAGCAGTTCAAAATGTAAAAACATTAAGGAGAATATAAAAAAAAGCTAAAATAGCAGTATTTACCCCCTCAGCCATTTTTCCATAAAATATTAGCGCCCACTGAAAAAGAATAATAATAATTGCCCAAGGGGGTGGAGACTTTCTTGCTTGATTGTATATAACAGGGAATAAATAATGAGGTTAGATAAAAAACATACAAGCCTGATTGTTTCACGGATGTCTAGGTCTGGACAGTCCTCTTGTGTTACTGTTGCAGTTTCCGGGCTTCCTCCAAACAGGACATGCACAACAGCAGGGCTAAGCCCTGACAGGCATGGTCCTCCATGAACAAAGGAGTGCCCCACCATTCTGCCTGCCATGACGAACATGTCACTTTCCACAAGAAAGTGAGAGGCTGAGGGCACTAAATGGCCTGGCTGTCCATCAAAGAGATGTGTAACAACAGTGTTTGCTGTTTAAGAAATGTACAAATTTAGTCAAAAGAAAATTTCAAATACTACATACTCTGCATAGTAGGCATTATAGTACATATTCTATAAACTTTATAAGTACCAGGTTACAGCAAAAAAAAAAAAAAAGGATAAAAACATAACAGAATTACAATATGTTTAAACAAGACTTTAATAACATAATATTTGTTAATGACAAGTCAGCTTACACATAGCTACAGTCAACATACCAAAGTGGAAGCAAAACCCAGACTTTAGCTTGTTCATGCAAGTTGAGAGAAAAAAGCGACTCACACCCTCTCCAATGGCTGCATCACCTGTATCACGATGGAGGGTTTGATATAGTAAAAGGGAAAAGCAATACTTAAGGTAGGCTTTAACTACTTTGACATGAAATTTAAGCCACCTTCAAGTCTGCAATTCAAGGGTCGTGCCCATTCCACATTCGGCTTCTTATAGAAGCAGATGAGCGCAGCGTCTTGTTCAGGAGGGCTCTTTCTAATATCCATGCTGAGAAATACGGGATTCTTACTTTCATGATGGCTAAGAATAGAATCCCGAAACAGAGACATGGCCTTGGTAGGGTCTTGTACCGTGAGCCACTCTAGTAAGAGATAAAATGAAAATGTTCAAATAAAATGACTTTAGAATATGTAATTGCAGAAATACCCTTTTCATAAGTTACATATCCAAACATTAGACATTAAACTTACTTGTAATAAATAGAAACTGTTATTTACTGAAACCAGTACAACACCGTAATAAAGTTTCACATGGTCAGATAAGGTGTAGGTTATACCATGTGACATGCCACTTTTGACATTGCATCACCACAGTTTACCCTCCCTAACATTATTGTCCTGCTGCTAACCCTGAATAGGCCTACCATCTACTTGTTCACTACTGGACGGTCCAGTCATCGCTGCTTGCTCTTCAACAGTACTCCTATCCAACACCTCATTTCCTGCACTGCCCACATTCACAACACAACATTAAACACTATAATTATATTTGTGAAACTGCTTCATGGTTTATATCTGATGGTGAGTGAAACAAATACATACAAATAAAACAATAGGTTACTGTCGTAACCCCGGTTCTCTGAAACATCGAGTGGAGAGATCCACCTATGGGAAGGGCATCCGTACCTGACCTCTGCAGAAGCATCCAATTGCACCAAGTCTGGCTAACAGACAGAAGCGCGCAGCCAATGCCAGGTGAGGCCACACCCCCTTACCTACGGGCATATCACAGCTGGGCGCGCTGCTATTCCTCAGTAAGTATATTCGCTTCTCGTGCGGCAAGCGGGGCAAAGCTGGTGGATCTCTCCACTCGATGTTTCAGAGAACCGGGGTTACGACAGTAACCTATTGTTCTCTTTCATCATCTCGTTTCGAGATCCACCTATGGGAGAGACATGGACAGCTCCCCGATTGCCCAATACACTCACAGTGAGGTTCTGAAGGCCAGAGAAGGACGGTCACCTCAGAGAGGCGGTGCCTGACACGTCCCACAAACATGACCCTGCAAGTTTTCCGCCACGCTAACTGCTGTGGACAAGCAGGGCATGAAACATGCATGAGACACATACATGATAATGGCCCCCGCACCACCAATGCACATAGCTAAACCCAAGAAGGAATGCGAATGCTTGGTGACAGGAATGAACATGGCCAGCCGGCCCATTCACTCCTCGTTGGTTAACCAAACGGGGCTGTGGGAAAGGGCTAAGAGGACCCTACCCCTAGGACCGAGTGTGCCACCGAAGTTCTGGTGACATCCAACCGGTAGTAACGCTCAAAGGTATGAGGAGAGGCCCAGCTGGCCGCGGAGCAGATGTCCTGCAGTGGCACTCCCCTGAACAAAGCCCAAGAGGCGGCTAAGCCCCTTGTGGAAAGAGCTCTGATGCCCCTTGGGGCTGCACTCCCTTTGCTTCCTAAGCCATAGTATAGCGTCCACAAGCCAATGTGAGAGGCATTGCTTTGAAATGGGACTCCCCTTGTGCAGGGGAGCCCTTGAAACAAAGAGCTGGTCGCTCTTGCGGAAAGCACTGGTCCTGGTCATTATGCTTGCAGAGCACGGACGGGACACAGAGCATTCAGCCCCTGATCCTCCGGGGAGGCAAAGGGTGGAGGTTGAAAAGCGGATAGCTCCAAAACCTCCGACGTGAACGCAGGGAAGCATTTCGGCATGAAGGCCGGGTTAGGCTTAAGGAAAACCTTATCTCCACTTAGGGAGAATTTGGCGCACGAGGGGTGAACCGAGAGTGCATGTAGCTCACTGACCCGTTTAGGAGATGCCACGGCCGAGAGCAAAGCTGTCTTGAGGGACAGCAGCTTAAGGGAAATACTCCCCAGAGGCTCAAAAGGATACAGAGACCGCGCTTCCAGCACCATGGAGAGGTCCCACTCTGGGACAGATTCAACAGATCTCCTGATGACCAGCAAAGAGCGGCGTGCACCCTCCATAAATCTGCGGGTTAGAGGGTGCTGCCTGACGGTGGAGCCCCAAAACCCACATGACAGGCTGAAATCGCAGCCAGGTAGACCTTAATAGTGGAAAAGGACCTGCCTCCTTCCATGAGGTCTTGCAGGAAACACAAAATATCAGGCACCGAGCACTGATAAGATGTGAAACCACGCCCATCATACCACCCTTCGAACACTTGCCACTTACAGCCATATAGGGATCGCGTGGAAACGGCCCTAGCCTTCTGAGTAGTGGCGATTACACGCGGCGGGAGCCCCAGTGCATTTTGGTTCGTCCTCTCACGGGCCAGGCCCAGAGAGCCACCCTGTCCGGGTGGGGGTGGTAAATCTCCCCGTTGGCTTGGGACAGTATGTCCGTGCGAGGGGGGAGGCGCCATGGCTCGGCGTATAACAGAGGGATTATCTCTGCCAGCCATGGGGCTTTGGGCCACCTGGGTGCTATCAGAATGAGAGACAGGCCGTGCTCTCTCACCCTGGCCAGTGTGAAAATTATCAGGCACAGGGGAGGAAAACCATACGACAGCACTTTGGGCCATGGGTGGGCCAGTGCGTCTGCCCCGAGGGGCGCGTCCATGTCCTTTAGCGAGAAGAACATAGGACAATGGTGATTTTCGTGCGAGGCGAAAAGATCTACGGCTGCCTGTCCAATCTCATCCATAACCTCTCCACTATCTGCGGGTGAAGACGCCAATCCCCGTGGATTGGGTTTCCCCTCGATAGCAGATCTGCGCCTCTGTTCCGAATGCCCGGGACATGAGTCACGCGTAATGACAGAAAAACCTGTCTGCTCCACAGCAAAAGCCTGTAAGCTAGAGCGTGGAGTTTCGACGAGCGCATGCCACCCTGACGGTTGATATAAGCCACTACCGTGGTATTATCGCACCGTACTAGAACAGGATGTCCCTGCAGGCAAGGCAGAAAATGATTCAGAGCTTTCCAAATAGTAAAAGCTCTAAATAGTTAATGTGCGCTGAACGTAGTCTGCTCAGCCACAGACCGTTCACCGTTCTGCCTTCCTGGGTGGTTCCCCAGCCTGTTAAGGACGCATCTGTCGTCAAAACTTTTCGCATCGTACCGTCCCGAGGGGGGGTTCCCCGTGCGTAAAAGTTCTCGCTCTCCCAATGGCGCAAGGCCGCCGAGCAGGCGCGCGTCATTGTTACCGAGCGGCAGAGATCGCAAATCGGGCTGAAATGTAGTGTACAAAACCCATTTCGTGAACGTTCTCATTCTCAGGAGACCAATGGCACAACTTGGATAGATGAAGCCATGAGATCCTGCAGCCTGAAGCATGTGCGATATTGTACTCTCGCCCCTTCACTGAACTGAGACAGACAGTCCATCAGCGAGCGAACGCGCTCTTGAGAGAGACGCGCTCGCATGGAGACTGAGTTCAATTCCAAGCCCAGGAAAATGACATTCTGACTGGGAGTCAGATTGTTGTCGCTCGCATTCACCTTGAACCCGAGGGATGTGATGTGCGCGAGCACCCGGCCGGTGTCCAGCGACACCTCCTTTGATTTGGCTATGATGAGCCAGTAAGTCAGAATTCTCAGCCCTGATAGTCTCAGGGGCGCCACGCCCACCTCCGCACACAGACAGAAAGTTCGGGGACTCAAATTGCGCCCGAACGGAAGAACTGTGAATTCGTAACAAACGCCTTGGTAGGCGAAACGAAGATATTTCCTGTGTGGAGGGTAGATGCTTATGTGAAAGAAAGCATCTTTCAGATCGACTGATGTGAACCAGTCGTTCTGCTTTATGGCACAGGCGAGAGAGGCTTGTCACATTCTGAAATTGAATTTCCTCAAATGTTTGTTCAACACTCGAAGGTCCAATATAGGGCGGGGGGGCGCCACGCCTTTTGGAACATGAAAATACCAGGAATAAAAACCATGGTTTATCAGATTGGGTGGCACCATCTGAATCGCCCCCTTGTTAGGAGGGAGGAAATTTCCTCTTTCAGAATGTGTGAGGCGTTTTCTTCTGTGTGAGAAGAGAGAACGCCATTGAAATGCGGAGGTTTTATTGCAAACTGCAGCTTGTAACCCTGGGTTACAGTACGCAAAAACCCACTCGGGCGCTGAAACGGCTTGTCAAGCCGCTTTGTGACTCGCGAGCGCCCCCGCTCGGGCCGGAGCGGAGCTGTATGGGCCCAGCTGGTTCATTTGTGATGCAAAGGCGCCATCTAGTGGGAACACTAGAGGCGACATGCAGGGGTTTGGAGGGATTTCCTCTCTCTGCAGTGAGAAGTTTTCTTTGCGGAGAGAGGTCTTCTCTCCAAAACGAATTCATTTGATTCGTAGCTTTGTGTGTTTTGTGTTGGGCAAACACTGGGGCCGAAGCCTTTATTGACAGAGTGAGGGAAACATAGTGTGGTGTCCACTGTGCTGAACTTTCCCTCACAAGGTGCCCCCAAAAGTGGGAAAAACACATATCTCCTGAACACATGAACTGGGCAGTCTCAAGTGCAGGCAGAAAAATAATATCCGCGGAGAGAGATACTCTCTCTGTAATGGATTTATTTAATGCGTTTTTTTTTATTTTATTTTTTTTATGTTATTTAGTTATGCGTGTGTTTTGTGTTGGGGAACACAGGGGCCTTACACACACAACGTCCACTAAAAACACGTCGGCTGGACAGCCGCAACTGAGCTGTGTGAGCCCAGTTGGTTGATTTATGAGGCAATGGCGACCTCTTGTGGACGGACTCAGGGCGACATGCATGGGATCAGAGAGATTTGCTCTCTATGTTGCCGCTGGCAGATATATAAATCTGCACGAATTCATTTGATTCGTTTATTAAATGTGTTGTTTAGTAATGTGTGTGTTTTGTGTTGGGAAACACTGGGGCCGAAGCCTTTAATAACTGGGTGAGGGGAACCAAGTGCGTGCGGTGTGGTAACACTGCTATGTACTTTCCCTCACGACAGCCCCCTCCCCCGTAACTTGTTGTTGTGGGGGGGAAGGGGACACACACACACAACGTCCACTAACATACGGACTGGGCAGCCACGAGAGGGGATTAACCGACCGTAGGTGGGGGAGACCCTGTTAGTTAACGTTACTCCCAATGGTCGAACAACAGGCAGGCCGCTTGCGTTCGGGACCGCCTTCCTAGGAAGGCATAAATTGAAAACCTCAACACGTAATCGTAACAAATCAAGGCCCGTGAGACCGTGTTAACAGTCTAGCGGGACGCTCCAGCCGTTCAGACTGGGCGGTGGTCCCAGCGTTTACCCGTCGTACGTATTCCTATCCTGGTCGGTGGCGCTCTGTGGAGCTGGCCACACAATGTTGAGACGAACGGCCGCTCGCTCACAAACTTCCAGGAGGATGGACGGAGGCAAAGCCGCGTGAACGCTAGCCTAGGGAACGCTAAAAGGACCGCGTCATCCCCGTCGCCGGAACCGACCGGTTCGTCAACGAGAGTGAGGTTTTCCCGCGAAAATGTCCTCTTCAGGGAATGCGGATTGGGCTGATTTCAGCTCAAATATTTTAGAGAGGTGGCGCTCCGGGAGTCCCCCGGTAGCGCGTCATCATCACCGTGTCTCTCCTCCGAGTCAGAAAGGCCGAGCACGGCGCGCTGTGTCGTGCAACTAAAAGCCGGCTTAGTAAAAGCTACATGGGCAGCAATTACAATGACCGCAATTCCCTGGGTTCTCCAAAGCTTGAGCGTGTTAAGCCCAAGCAGACCGCGCAGAACGAGAGGGTCCTTATAGCGGCGATGAGAGCACCACACGCGGCCGGGCAGGCTCGTCGTGATAGGCTGTTCCCCGGGGGAAGCGGCTGTTTAGACGGTCACATAGCCATGGGTGGGCCAGCGGTGAAGAACTCGGAAAAATCCGTGGCGGGCAGCCATGTAAAGGAGGAGCAGGTGAAGGACAGCGAGAGCTCGGGCGGCTCCGGATGCAAAAAACACAGCGGATAGGCTGAAGAAACGACTGTCACTCACGTCTGGCGGAGGCTGATCTGGCGATATGTCCTCCTGAAGACTCGAAAGTGAGCAGCGTAACGTTAATCCAACCGAACTGTGTCAATGCAGAGATCGCGATAAGCGAATGTCAACTGAGGAATAGCAGCGCGCCCAGCTGTGATATGCCCGTAGGTAAGGGGGTGTGGCCTCACCTGGCATTGGCTGCGCGCTTCTGTCTGTTAGCCAGAATTGGTGCAATTGGATGCTTCTGCAGAGGTCAGGTACGGATGCCCTTCCCATAGGTGGATCTCGAAACGAGATGATGAAAGAGAACTGAATTACAGTATATAATGTACCTTTCACCACACAAAGCAGCATGTACTTTAATAAAGTCAATGGTAAACATTTCCATGCAGATAGGACAGGGCTCCTGAACTGGTGCTGAGAAAATGGAGTTAGCAAAGATAATCAAAAATTTGACTTTAGCAAGAACCACTAAATTTAGTCATGGCTTTGTATTTTTCAACAAAACCATCTGCCCTTATCAAAAAATGTGATTTTAGGCCATCCATATTGAATGTCAAATCGATTGAAAATGCTAAATTTATTTTTTTACATTGTCTCTCACCTTGCTCACTGTTCTCCTCCACATTATCCAGGTTGTCTTCATCATTGTCAACATCAATGATGTTGCAAGACTTCAAGTGGTCCATCATGAGCTGCAGTGGAATGGCAGCTCCACACTTTTGGCACATTGCCTTTGGCATGCCACTGAATACTTCATTACTTAAGGCCAATTTATACTTCTGCGTCGGGTGCGCGCAGTAGGTACGGCGTAGCATACGCACAGACGCGTACCATACGCCGTACCCTTCGCCGTAACCTGACGCGCACCTCCTCAAAAATGTAACTACACGTCGCGACGACCCGGACCGCAAGATCTGTGATTGGTCGGCTTGGGAGCATCGCGTTTCCTCCTATGTATTTCCGGCGTGTTCTTCTGCACCGCCCGCCATTTTTAAATTCTAAGTACAGCGAAACTGTTAAAAAAAAAAAAAAAAAAATTACCTTTTCCACCTCGATAAGCTCCAACTCCAACATGATCTGCTCTCTTTCAGTCGACATTGCTTGTAGTAACCTAAACTCAAAACAGCCGCGAGGAATCTTCTTCTTCTTGCCGCGAGGAATCTAAACACAGTGGAACATTAAAACCCTCCGCCGCCAACTAGCGTTTCGGCGCTGTACTGCAGAGCAACGCAGACCTAAACGCAGAAGTATAAATGCTCATGACGGCGTCGCCTACGTGCGTAGCGTACGCCGTACGGCGTACACTCGACGCAGAAGTATAAATTGGCCTTTAGTTGCAAAGGAGTAGTGCTAAGTTCGTCTTGAATTGGAGCTATGTAAAGAGGATATTTACCCCCCTGGCTTGCAGCCTTTACGATCTTGCCTGTGTATCCAGTATGATCAGGTGCCACCAGGGAGAGCTTTCGGGAACCCCATACTCCTATAGAATACATGAACATGGAAAAAATCTAAAAATGCTTTACATATGATATAAACTGTTTACACACACACACACAAAGTTGTGCATACCTGCTGCCTTGTAAATCATCCAGCCTCCAGTTACAGCCTCCAATTGAGGAAAGACAACTTTGAGTGTCTCACATAACTGTAAGCAAACCAGATACACAGAACATGAATAATATGCATGTATCCTTAGAAAGGATGCTGAACTGTTGACATGAAGGATGATTGTACTAGATTAGAACATCAGTCTTGATTAGATGCATTTTAGCTTATTAGAAATCAGAATTAAAACCTGTGCCAAAGGCTTATAATTTTCAAATACATTAATGCAGACTATTTTAAAGGTATAATTTACCCAAAAGTTTAAATTCTGTCATTATGGAAGTTGTTATCTGATCACCATTATAAACTTGATGACTACTACTTCATACAATTTATAGTAGTTTAAGTAACTACTAAGAATATTGAATTTTTCGATCTGAATTTGAGCAGTCGAATTTGAGATCTGAATTTGAGCCGTCGAATTTGATCAACCTGAATCTATTTTATCTGAAATTCTGTAAGTTGATTTTTTTTTGTATCTGAATTTGTGAGCATTGAAAAATATTCATCGAAATTCAGGTTTTTAAAATGGAAATCAAGAATTTTCATTAAATGCCAGAGGTAAATTCGAAACAAATAGATTCAGATACATGGTTTCCAAAGTAAAATAATTTCAAAGGGGTGAATTCAGAGCAAATAAATTCAGATAAATGTTTTTCAAAATAAAATATTTCAAAACTAAGTATTCAGTGGCTGTTCAATTTAAAATAGTTATGTCTCTTATTTGCTTCCATACTAGAAGTCATCTTTACAGTTTAATATCCGTGCCCGATCGACTTCTAGGATCACGACAGACAGGTCGTCGTGCTCTGATAGGCCCGACGTCGGCTCCTGGGTAGCCCGGATGTTAACTTGAATTTTTCGATCTGAATTTGAGCAGTCGAATTTTTCGATCTGAATTTGAGCAGTCGAATTTGAGATCTGAATCTATTTTATCTGAAATTCTGTAAGTTGATTTTTTTTTTTTTTTTTTTTGTATCTGAATTTGTGAGTATTGAAAAATATTGATCGAAATTCAGGTTTTTAAAATGGAAATCAAGAATTTTCATATTTAAATTTCAGAGGTAAATTCGAAACAAATAAATTCAGATACATGGTTTCCAAAGTAAAATAATTTAAAAGGGGTGAATTCAGAGCAATTAAATTCAGATAAATGTTTTTCACAATACAATATTTCAAAACGAAGTATTCAGTGGCTGTTAAATTTCAAATAGTTATGTCTCTTATTTGCTTCCATACATAGCCTTTTCAAATACTGTCTTCCTTTTTTAGCTTGTTTGACTTCGCTGCCTCTATATGCAGGTACCGAGAATTTTGACTATTCTTTCTCTGCCATAATTGTTATTACTAGCTTCCGTGCCTCTTCAAACCCTGCTCCTGTATCAGCAGAGGTGGTATCCATGGTAGCGAGGGAGAGTGACAGTCGCCCCAGCCAATCATTTCTTTCGTCCCGAATGGAATAATGAGCTGTGTTTATTACAGTCCTGAGAGGACTACAGACACTCGATTTTTATAATTTCTTTTCCAGAGTACTTACATTTTAATTATGCATTGATATTTAAAGACAGTTTGAACAAATGTTGAAAAAAGTATTTTTGGGGAATACCCTGCCTTTAAGTGAAGATGCACTTTGTTTTTTTGTTTTTTACATTGATTTATTAAATGGAACATATGTGTTTCCATGCATTTTGTTGAGATGTCTTTTCTTGTATACCCTATTGTATATACTGTACATTGATTATTCATGTTGCTTATGTATTATACTATTTGTCTGTGTATTCTATTCATTGAAATTAATCTATTACTAGCTTCTTTTTCCAAGTGCATGGAAGTGTATGTATTATGAATCTAAAATATGTAATAAACAATTCTTATTTTGTATTTGGTTCAGTTTGTTTATTATAATATAAGTTAATGCTAACCAATAATAATAAATAAATAAATAATTGGTTCCTGGAGGCACCCAAAGCGGTTCCACACAGTGCCTAATATAAGAGTTCCTCAGGAAACCTGAGTGGTTCCTCAGAGAACCGCCCCTTTTTAAAGAGGATCTACAGACGGCGCCGGTGTGACAAAGTGAAGAACCCCAAAAGGTTCCTCCAGGCACCTTTTATTTTTACAGTGTAGGCCTACTGATGATTTGTTAGCTGGTCTGCCAGTCTCTCGTGAGTGATATATCCATAACGGCAATCATTTTACAATAAGATCTCATGTGCAGTCCACAAAGTTTGTTCATTTCCATAAAGCTTACAGAACATAACTGACCAGTCATTTATATTCCCGTGGTCATGTGCACTCACTGACATCAATGACTGAAGTTAAATGAACGATTTACATGTTCATGCAAATTAAAAACTTTTCACTTGAACAAAATGGATTCCTCTCTGACCTCAGGTCAGCCTTGGGACTCTGATCCTAAAGACAATGAGCAAGAATCATGCATGGCCATCCTTAATCAAATTGTTTCCAGCATCATTTTAGACCTGGTTATGCAGCTAAATGATCCTTAAAGTCATGAACAGTTGAGCTTTTCTAAATGTGAGGGTGGTATGATAGAATAACAGAAACAGATTATATCTGCCCTTTGTTATGTAATGTAACATAAAAAATGCTTTTAAAATCATGCAAAATTATGCCTTGGTAGCCTTATTTGACTGTTGAACATGACACATTAACCACCTTCAATGCTTTTGATAACATGTCACCGGGGTGACAAAGGCAGGCGGAACCTTTTAATCACGGCCGGGTTTCCGAGGGGAGGGATTTCCGGTGTGGGACCCGGAAGACTCCAGTTCCGGAAAACTCCGAGCAGAGACCAAGGGGGTAATCCATCGACCGGAAGTTGAAGCCGGCCGGGTGCCGCCATCTTGTAGCAGAACTTCACTTGCGTTAGCATTTCCATTGACTACCATTCATTTTGGCGTCACTTTGACAGCGAATAACTTTACATCTGAGGCGTTTAAAGACTCCATTTGTCCATTATTTATTTCTAAAGAAACACGACAATGTATAAATGGCTCCATTACCTTCTATGTTACATTATGGCCCCGTAGAAACAGTTTTAGTAAAAATAGGCTAACGATTGCGTCATAACCACTCGACTCTCTGTCGCGCTGTACAGAAATTACCGTACAGACAGGAGGAGAAGCTCGCAGCCAATCGGGGGGACGTCCCGTCAAGAGAGAAGCCCATAGATAATGAGTCCATAAAAGCAACGGAATACTTACTCCTGCTCACTCACGATAAAGGACTCTTTGCTCAAGTTCCCCGTCTCTGCAAGATTAACGTTGGCAATTTTCACGCACAGCTACTAGAAGATTCACGTCTGTCAGACAGGTTGCTCACGTCATCAAGCTTAGTTTGAGTCGGTCTGAGTCTGCGCGTCAGGAACGGAAGTTCTCAAAAATCGCTAAAAGTGGGCTTCAACTGTCTCAACTGAGTTCCAATGAGATGGCTCTGTCCATTTCTTTTACTGTCTATGGCAGAGACGGAGGATGATTAGTTGATACAAAACAGGTGCGGGAGAGGATGATTGCGATCGCGATTGGGACGCGTTGTCAGTTGGGAAGGATAAAAGGACATTTCATCTTCAACAAAGAGAGAAAGGAGAGAGGAATAGCGGCGGAAGATATTTGGGTGAATCTGGAGATGTGGAGATGCGGGGAGGAGAACTGTGGTGGATAAGAGATAAGTGCTATTGACGTTTGGATTGAGAAACGAGAAATCTGGTGGAGGACGTGATGAGAGGATAAGTGCTGTTGATGTGTGGACTGTGATACGAGAAATCTGTTTGGAGGATGTGATGAGGCTGCATGAAGTGTAATTTTGTCTTTTTGGAGGAAGTTGAATGTCCCACGCTCCATTGGAAGAAGTCTAAGAGATTGTAAGAGGTGCAGTGGACCAGACCCCCTGTCTCCGCCCTAGTTTGTGAGTGACGAGACTTTGCAGTGTTGTTCATTAATGTAAACACGTGTGCAGATTTGTGCGAGTTGCAGTTGAGCACGAGTGGAGGTGTTATGCAGTGACATTGGGGAAGCAGTCCTGGCTGTGGAGACATCGTCCGCGACTCATTGGATGGAGACCGTTGGAAGAAGTCATCTAGTGGTGAAATTCTCCTTTTCTCCTCTTTAATCGTTACGGGGCATTGGGAAGTGTTAGTTTGCTGTGGAATCCTCATCTTCTCTCTCTGTCTGCCTGAGCCTTAGCCAGCTTTGCTGTGGAAACCTCATCTTCTCTCTGTCTGAGCCCTGTGAATGGAGCTAGCTTTGCTGTTGAATCCTCATCTTCTCTCTCTGTCTGCCGGAGCCGTGTGAGTAGAACAAGCTTCGCTGTTGACTCCTCTTCTCTCTGTCTGAGCCCTGTGAATAGAGCTAGCTTTGCTGTGGAAACCTCATCATCTCTCTGTGTGCCTGAGCCCTGTGAATAGAGCCAGCCTCGCTGTGGAAACCTCATCCTCTCTCTTTCTGCCCGAGCCCTGTGAATAGAGTCAGCTTTGCTGTGGAATCCTCATCATCTCTCTCTGTCTGCCTGAGCCTTAGCCAGCTTCGCTGTAGAAACTTCATCCTCTCTCTCTCCGCCTGAGCCCTGTGCATAGAGCCAGCTTTGCTGTTGAACCTTCATCTTCCCTCTATCTGCCTGGGCCTTGTGAAGAGAGCCAGCCTTGCTGTCGAATCCTTATTCCTTTCCATCCATCTGGATCCTGTGAGTAAAGTCGTTATACTGTTGCACGCCCACCTGTGTCCGCTGTCCGCCGGTGCCCTGGGAAGCGAGCCAGCTCTGTTGCTGATTCCGTACTCCTCTCCGTCCATCCGAATCCTGTGAAGAGAGAGACTGGTCTGCTGTGAATCCGAGAGAAACCGTTCCGCTGATAATTCTTACCTGTTCTCTGCCTGTCTGAGCCCCGAGAAGAGAGCCAGTTCTGTGGCTGATTCCGTACTCCTCTTCGTCATCCGAATCCTGTAACAAGAGAAACAGTCCTGCTGTGAATCCGAGAGAAACCGTTCCGCTGATAATTCTTACCTGTTCCTTGCCTGCCAGAGTCCTGAGAAGGACCAGTTATACGGCTGAGACCTCACCTTCCTCCAGTTTGCTTGAGGTTGTTTTTACCTAATTTATTCAATAAAGATTCTGTGTTTTTCTACATTACTTTGCCTCTGTGTCCTCTGTGGTGTTGGCTCCTCGCGGTGGTACGTGAGTCGGGGGCTGGGACGGCCGGTCATCTGGCGTCCACTCCTCCCCCGACCCGGTGACAACACGTCAATATTACATATCACAAACTTTAAAAACAACAGACAATGACAGAGCATAAAAGAAAAGTGCACATGAGAATAGCATCCCAAAACACCTTAAGTTATTCACCACTGAATGTCACACCAGAGTAGATTGCATTGTTCAGGCTTTATGTCTCTCACAAATAAATCAATTCTGTACAATTTAATCGACAGTCTCACTTATGTGAAACCTAAACTAAAAGCCCTTTTTTTTTTTTTTTTTACCTATTTAAAATAAAATGCTAAAAATTACATGGGCTTGAGGTTTGAGGAGTGATGAAGGGTGGTATAAAAACAAATCTGTAAATTTGATCAACAAAAATGCAACTACTGTCCATTTGTTTGCTGTAGTGTTCCAACCCATGCTACCTGGGGCATTTTGTACACCATGTTAATAAGTACAAGTTTCATTTGTAGGGAAATGTGGGGAAATATCATCAAATATTTCTGATTCTGAAAATTTGATATATACACACATACAACACCCCCTCACCCCCACCCACCACCAGACTTGATATAAAGTCTCTTAAAAAATTGAGTGTTTGATTCAATTAAATATAATTAGGACAATTAAGTTTATGATGCCGGAGTAACTTTGTATTTAGTCTTCCAGAACACCCCAATTATATGTATACGTATATATGTATATTTTTAAGTGATATATTCATTGCATAGTTAATTTTACAATAAGATATCATATACAGTACAGTCACTCAGGGAATCCATCTCATGAACAGGTAATGGCCACACTTAAACGTGTAAAACTCAACACTTTCTACATTAATTTAACACACCACACTTCTTAATTATTTATTTATTTTTCTTGCATTTGTCCATACAGTACATACCTGTAAATAACGTCTGTTGTCTATATATTTGTATATTGAGTATTTTTTAAATATATTTTTGTAAATTGTTATTTCCTTTTTACGTATTCTATTTTTATTCTTTTTATTATGTGTCTTGTCACTGTCTTTCTGTTTGTGCTGTAGAAGCTTCTGTCATCAAATCAAATTCCTCATATGCAATACAGCTCTTTCTGATGAAGTATTATGTCCATAAGCTTACAGAACACAAGTTAAAGAATAATATTAGTTTATTTATATAGCACAATTAAAACATTGACAGCTGGCCAATGTGCTTCACAATATTAGAATAAAATATCAGAAAGGCAAAAGAAGTAGAAAAATAAATTCACAAGTGACAACAAAGACAATTATATCAAAGATCAAACATCAGAAAAGGCAAAGGAAATATAACATACAGGTCCTTCTCAAAAAATTAGCATATTGTGATAAATTTCATTATTTTCCATAATGTAATGATAAAAATTAAACTTTCATATATTTTAGATTCATTGCACACCAACTGAAATATTTCAGGTCTTTTATTGTTTTAATACTGATGATTTTGGCATACAGCTCATGAAAACCCCAAATTCCTGTCTCAAAAAATTAGCATATCATGAAAAGGGTCTCTAAACGAGATATTAACCTAAACATCTGAATCGACTAAATAACTCTAAACACCTGCAAAAGATTCCTGAGGCTTTTAAAAACTCCCAGCCTGTTTCATTACTCAAAACCGCAATCATGGGTACGACTGCCGACCTGACTGCTGTCCAGAAGGCCATCATTGACACCCTCAAGCAAGAGGGTAAGACAGAAAGAAATTTCTGAACAAATAGGCTGTTCCCAGAGTGCTGTATCAAGGCACCTCAGTGGGAAGTCTGTGGGAAGGAAAAAGTGTGGCAAAAAACTCTGCACAACGAGAAGAGGTGACCGGACCCTGAGGAAGATTGTGGAGAAGGACCGATTACAGACCTTGGGGGACCTGCGGAAGCAGTGGACTGAGTCTGGAGTAGAAACATCCAGAGCCACCGTGCACAGGCGTGTGCAGGAAATGGGCTACAGGTGCCGCATTCCCCAGGTCAAGCCACTTTTGAACCAGAAACAGCGGCAGAAGCGCCTGACCTGGGCTACAGAGAAGCAGCACTGGACTGTTGCTCAGTTTTGCATGTCATTCGGAAATCAAGGTGCCAGAGTCTGGAGGAAGACTGGGGAGAAGGAAATGCCTAAATGCCTGAAGTCCAGTGTCAAGTACCCACAGTCAGTGATGGTCTGGGGTGCCATGTCAGCTCCTGGTGTTGGTGCACTGTGTTTTATCAAGGGCAGGGTCAATGCAGCTAGCTATCAGGAGATTTTGGAGCACTTCATGCTTCCATCTGCTGAAAAGCTTTATGGAGATGAAGATTTCATTTTTCAGCACGACCTGGCACCTGCTCACAGTGCCAAAACCACTGGTAAATGGTTTACTGACCATGGTATTACTGTGCTCAATTGGCCTGCCAACTCTCCTGACCTGAACCCCATAGAGAATTTGTGGGATATTGTGAAGAGAAAGTTGAGAGACGCAAGACCCAACACTCTGGATGAGCTTAAGGCCGCTATCGAAGCATCCTGGGCCTCCATAACACCTCAGCAGTGCCACAGGCTGATTGCCTCTATGCCACGCCGCATTGAAGCAGTCATTTCTGCAAAAGGATTCCCGACCAAGTATTGACTATTGAGTGCATAACTAAACATAATTATTTGAAGGTTGACTTTTTTTTTTGTATTAAAAACACTTCTTTTATTGGTCGGATGAAATATGCTAATTTTTTTAATCAAAATCATCAGTATTAAAACAATAAAAGACCTGAAATATGTCAGTTGGTGTGCAATGAATCTAAAATATATGAAAGTTTAATTTTTATCATTACATTATGGAAAATAATGAACTTTATCACAATATGCTAATTTTATGAGAAGGACCTGTATATAACATAATCCCAAATAAAACAAGGGACAATGTATATTTAATAAAAAAAAATAAAAAAAAATGAAAGCAAATACAAATGTAATCATCAAGGGACATTAAAAGAAATAGAAAAAAAAAGTGAGTACATTTGAAAAAATCTGTAATGTAGGTGCAGACCTAATGTGAACTAATAAACTGTTCCAGAGTTTCAGGACCCGCAACAGCAAAGGCACATTCTCCTCTTTGTTTGACTGAACTCCAGTCAAATACTAAGAGTTATATTTCCATGAGATAAGAATGAATTTTCCATGAGATAAGAATGAGAGTTGGCAGGAGGCCTGCCAACTCTCCTGACCTGAACCCCATAGAGAATTTGTGGGATATTGTGAAGAGAAAGTTGAGAGACGCAAGACCCAACACTCTGGATGAGCTTAAGGCCGCTATCGAAGCATCCTGGGCCTCCATAACACCTCAGCAGTGCCACAGGCTGATTGCCTCTATGCCACGCCGCATTGAAGCAGTCATTTCTGCAAAAGGATTCCCGACCAAGTATTGACTATTGAGTGCATAACTAAACATAATTATTTGAAGGTTGACTTTTTTTTTTTGTATTAAAAACACTTCTTTTATTGGTCGGATGAAATATGCTAATTTTTTTAATCAAAATCATCAGTATTAAAACAAAAAAAGACCTGAAATATGTCAGTTGGTGTGCAATGAATCTAAAATATATGAAAGTTTAATTTTTATCATTACATTATGGAAAATAATGAACTTTATCACAATATGCTAATTTTATGAGAAGGACCTGTATATAACATAATCCCAAATAAAACAAGGGACAATGTATATTTAATAAAAAAAAATAAAAAAAACTGAAAGCAAATACAAATGTAATCATCAAGGGACATTAAAAGAAATAGGAAAAAAAAGTGAGTACATTTTAAAAAATCTGTAATGTAGGTGCAGACCTAATGTGAACTAATAAACTGTTCCAGAGTTTCAGGACCCGCAACAGCAAAGGCACGTTCTCCTCTTTGTTTGACTGAACTCCAGTCATATACTAAGAGTTATATTTCCATGAGATAAGAATGAATTTTTATTGGCCTAGCCTTACACAGATATCAATGACTGTATTTTAAGGAATGAATGTTAATGTAAATGTACAATGTAAATTCTGCGGCCTGTACTTGCCTTACAGTTGAACATCTGAACTGGACACAGTCACAACTTAGGGGATCCACAGATAAAAAAAATAAAGATAGATAAAGAATAGATAGCATGTCTATAAAGCAGAGGGTTTCTTTCTGGAAGTTGCACATCCTGAATTACCTTCGTGTTCTTCACATCCTGAATAACCTTCATGTTCTTCACATCCTGAATAACCTTCGTGTTCTTCACATCCTGAATAACCTTCGTATTCTTCACGTCCTGAATAACCTTCGTGTTCTTCACGTCCTGAATAACCTTCATGTTCTTCACATCCCGAATAACCTTCGTGTTCTTCACATCCTGAATAACCTTCACAGCTGAAGATGCGTGTGTTTGTCGTCTCGATGCTGCTGGTGTTTGGCTTTCCGTTCATCATGACTGATGTTGTAGATTCATTCGAAACTTGCAAACAGTTTTTTTTAAAAGAGCCTCCAATGATTTCTGGCATTCTGGAGAAATCAGTCTCAAAGAATCAGAATGTGTATAGAATAATCTGTCAAAAATATAAGAACATTTTCAGATATGCAACTCTCTACGACATAACAAATAAGATCCCTTTATTCTCAGCTTACAAATATACTGGGCATCATACAGGGAAACGACCTAAATCTAAATGGAGGACAGAGCCACAGGTGAGGATGCAATTTCCTTTTTTTTTTCTTTTTTTTTTATGTTTTACAAAAACTCATTATTGTCTCTTTTTTTCTTTGTCAATTACCTGTTCTGTAGCTTGAAGATTCAAATGCTGGAATGAGTCAAGGATGTTCCAATCAGGCTTGCAATGGAGACTATCTGAACAACCAAATGAATGTGAGTCGTGGACACTTATTTCCGTGCTGCCATGCAGCTGATGAAGACACTGCCGAATCTACATTCACACTGACCAATATTGTGCCGCAGTCCATAATCTTTAACAGTGGCAGCTGGAGCCGCATGGAGCAAAAAGTTAGAGAGATCATGAATTCTCACTGCCGTGATGAAAAGAACCGTGAGGAAGTCTCAGCCTATGTGTTGACAGGAGCTGTGCCGAACACTAAAAAACCATCTGCAGATGTATTGAATAACAGAGTAAACATTCCCTCACACATGTGGACAGTGTTCTGCTGCTTTAACAGTAAGAGCAACAAATATGTGTCTCAAGCTCACTGGGCTGAAAACATAGATGAGGACACAAATGATATCAGTGTAAAGACCCTGAAGGAATTACAGGACTTTCTGAAGAGCATATACAATAAAGAAACCTCACTCTTTAACGGCGACTGTTTGGATCCTTTAAAAGCAGATGCAAGTCCACCTCCAAACACAGATGCTTGTGATGAGCCAGACGTCAAGAAACAATCATGGTGGTCTACCAATAAAATTTTTGGGACTTTTTGGGATTTTTGGGCCTGGTTACGTGGCTATTTTTGAGCTTAAATGTAAAGTTGGTATGAAATAACAAGTATAACAGATTTCTGTTATTAATTCAGACACTACTTTCTTTGACTACTTACAAAGCCATACAAATAAATGCTTTCAAATCATGCAAAATAAAACTTGTCTTTATGGGTTATTTATGTGTTGAACATTGTCACATCAACCGTCTCAGTGATTTTGGCATAACTCAAGAAGTGAACCAAAGATGATAGAATGCTATATAAATACTGCCAATATTAGTTGTAAAACACACAGACCAGGTCACAAAAGACAAGTTAAATGGAAACTCTAGGGCTTAGGTCATTCTAAGTGACTCCAGATGCAGTGTTGTAGGGCTTGTATAATGTGTGAAAGAACTCACACTTCAGTCTGTGGATTCACAGGTTTAGATGTGTGAGCATCAGTGTTAAAAATCATAATTTTTGCTGCTAAACGATTTAAGTCTGCAAGAACAGAGGCTGACTGAACTTTTTGTGGAACTAAAGTTTGCTCTAAAACAAACATTAACGTTTCTACAACCACTTCAGCTTTATTTTTGTTCTTTAGTCTGCGTGAACACAGGTGAATATGCGTCTGTCCATCGTGAGCGTCCTCGCTGTGCTGCTGGTGTTCAGCTGTCCATTCGTCACGTCTGAAGTTCTAAAAACTTTTGATAAATGTAGAGAGTTTTTCTTTAGAGGACTGTCAGGGTTCTGTCACTTCTGTCTAGTCTATTTCTTGGTTTTCTGACAGAGCCCTGACACACCTGTTTTATCTTGTCTGTGCCTTGTTTCATGTGCTTTCGTGTCTTGTGCTGTGTAGCACACAGCTTGTGTTTTACACTAGCTGTGTGCTTTCATGTTGTCATGTTTTGTGTGAACACGTGGCTTATGAGTGTTTTCATTAGCTGCGTGTTCATGTCTCGTTTTGTGTGAGCACATGGCTGGTGATTGGTTTTACTGGCCATGTGCTTGTTCAAGTCACATTTGGTGTGAGCACATGGCTTGTCATGTATGTTTCCTTGTGCCATGTGCTCTCCTGTTGATTGTCTAGCCCCTCCCATCTTGTTACCTGATTATTAATTCATTTGCCCCACCTGTCCTCCCTCGTTACCTCCTTTGTTTGGTCTCCCTATTTATTCTCCCTGTGTTTGCAGTCCTGTGCTGTTTTGTTGTCGTATGTACCTGGTGTTACCCCTTGTGTCAAGTCAGCCAAGTCAGTCAAGTCATTTGTTTTTCCCTACGGGGTAGTTTTGTTTGTATTTTTTTTTGTTATTATCATTAAAGAACCCATCATCTCTGCACCTGAGTCCTCGCTCCTTTCACCTCCACCTCACCTGACAAGGACAGCCTCCGGTGATTCCTGGCATCCTGAATCCATGCTCAGAGAATGATCGTTACAAAAAAATCTGTCAAAAATATACTTCCAAAGAAAAAGACTCAGAAAATGTAGGTTCAGGATATATGTTTGCAACTCTCTATGACACAACAAATAGGATCCCTGTTTTCTCAGCTTACAAATATACTGGGAAAGGAAATTTCAGAAGACAAAGGAGTTCATGGATGATTGAGCCTCAGGTGATGATTTTCATAGCTTGTAATTTATGTTTCAGAGAACATGTCATGTATCGCATGTGTTGTGCCAGAGTGTTACTGTACAGTATGTCGTCAGTTCGTGATAATTTACACACATTACAGTAATCTATCATTTACTTTTCGTCTGTTAGTGCTTCACCTCTTTTCCTGTAGTTTTAGTATACATCTGCTATTCAGTGCAGATTTTACATCTAGTCTATCAATTTATTGTCTTAAAAGAATAGTTCACACAAAACAAAACAAAAATCTGTCATAATTTATTCAACTTCGTTTTATTCCAACCCCATATTCTGTTATTTTTCTGTCTAACACAAAATTAAGAAAAATACGAATTATGCCGTTTTTTTCTATGAAACATCATTAGTGAAAATGTTGATCTGTCGAATTTTAGTGAATAACTCACTTAAAACTTTCACATAAATTCAGTAGTCAAATAAGAGAATACTTGATTTTTGTTTCCTAGAGCTTGACAGATGAATGGTTGTTCCATGGAACAAAAAACTCAATTAACAATCTTCTCAATTCTAATTTTGTTTTACATGAAAACATTTGTAAACATTTTACATTTGCAATGACATTAGGGGGGCGTAAATGACCATTTTCATTTTTGAGTCAACTGTATTATGACTTCGTGTTTAATGGCTGTTTATCTTTCTTTTAAACTTCTGTAAGAGGACCCAAAATTATGTGATGCCCCAGTAACGATTACGGAAATTAAGCAAGCTATTGAACGTTTAAAATGTAATAAATCACCCGGTAATGATGGAATTACCACTGAGTTCTATAAGCAGTTTTCTGAGATTCTTGCCCCATTTCTTTTTGAAGTATACTCTGAAAGCTTAAAGTGCTCACAACTTCCTACAACTATGACGCAAGGTATAATGTGTTTGATTCCTAAGCCAAAGAAAGATTTGTTGCTTATTGATAATTGGAGACCCATTAGTCTGTTGAATAATGATGACTATAAAATATTTGCTCATGTCTTTGCACAAAGGTTCAAATTAGTTTTAGATTCCATTATTGACGAAAATCAATCTGGGTTTATGAGAAATAGACATATATTTAATAATATCAGACTTATTTTTGATCTTATTGATTATTCTGACTTTGTAAAAGATGATAGCTTTATACTTTTTTTAGTCTTTTTCAAAGCCTTTGATTCTGTTGAGCATCCTTTTATGTTTTATTGTTTAGAACACTTTGGTTTTGGGGCTTATTTCTGTAATGCCATGAAAACTCTTTATGCAGGTGGAAATAGTTCTGTGAAATTGAATAATGGCACTACACAAAGATTTAATCTGGAAAGAGGAGTTAGGCAAGGTTGTCCAGTTTCTGTTTACCTCTTTCTCGTTGTTGCTCAGGCGTTTTGTCACTTCATTAAATCAAGTCAGATAAAAGGAATACAAATTGAAGAGAGAAGTGTCCTGATAAGTCAGTTGGCTGATGACACAGCTCTTTTCCTGAAAAATGTTGATCAAATCCAGTCAGCTGTCAAGCTCATTGGAATTTTTTTCCAGTGCCTCCAGTGAATTTACATAAATGTGAACTGTTTGCCTTAAAAAGCTGCCAAGACAAAACAATTTGTAATATTCCTGTTAAGGATGCTCCAACTTATTTAGGTATGGTTATTATTAAAAATGAGAAGGAGAGAATCTCACAAAATTTTGATCCAGTGATTAAAAAAGTAAAGAACAGATTTAATATTTGGTTACAGAGAGACTTGTCACTCGTGTTTTATTGGCTAAAGCGGAAGGTATTTCTAGGCTTACTTATGTAGCTACCTCAATACATACGGATAATAAATTAACTAAGATAATTGATCAAATTATGCTGAACTTTTTGTGGAAAAACCGTATACATTATATTAGAAAATCTGTAATTGTTAATTCTTATAAAAATGGGGGGCTTGATTGTTTGGATTTTTCTATCTTAAATAACACCTTTAAAATTAACTGGTTGAAATATTTTCTAAAAAACACTAATTCTATGTGGAATATGTTTTCTAATTCGGTTTTTGACAAACTTGGTGGCCTTCCGTTTTTGCTTATGTGTGATTATAAAACTGAAAAACTCCCAGTTAAGCTGTCTGCTTTTCACAGGCAAGCACTTTTGGCTTGGAAGTTAATTTACAAGCATAATTTTTCACCACATCATTATTACATATGGAATAATTATAATATTTTGTACAAGCATAAGAGTATATTTTTGAGAACTTGGTTTGACAAGGGTATCCTTTTGCTGGGACAGTTGTTGAATTGTCAAGGGTATTTGATGACTTATGATGAATTCCTTTCATACTTCAATTTCCCTGTTTCGCCTAAAGAATTTGCCTCTGTAATTGGTGCTATTTCTCCAGGTGTTGTCTCTTTATGTAGAGGTATTACATACTCTAAACGTGTGCCTGTACTGCATCTAGCTGATACGTTTTGTGGTAAAATTTGTTTTTTGACAAGCAAAAACAATAAGGTTATACGTTCACTTTTTTCAGAAAGAACTAGTTAGTAAACCACATGTCATTTCCTATTGGTCAAGGTTTATTGGAACTATAAATTGGAGTAAGATATGGCTGTTGCCTAATAAATATATCATTACAAATAAGGTCAAGGAAATTTCATTTAAGATATTGCACAAATTTTACCCTGCTAAACATTTTCTATCCAAATTTAACAAAGATATAGATGTAAATTGTTCGTTTTGTTTTTTTTTGCAACCAGAAACTGTACCTCATATTTTTTTGGCACTGTCAGTATACAAAGAGGTTATGGTGGGAAGTTTCTAAATTTAATAATGACAAATTGGACTGCAACTTCCTTTTGTTAAATGAACATGTATTTGGTTTTGTAAAATATGAAAAAAGTATGGAAAATGAAGCGTATATTATTAATTTGGTGATTATTTTGTTAAGTTCCATATTCATCGGTGTAAATTTAACAATCAGAAACCTCTTTTTTCTGTGGTATTGAAAGAATTAGAACACTATATGGTTTCTATTAAGGACAGTACAAACAAAAAAGCTGTTAAAGGGCTCATTTAATGGTACATGCACTTTTACAAGTTGATTGTACTGAAATGTGTGTTGGCAGTGCCTGTACACAACCATCATATAATGATAAAAATCCATCCAGTGTTAGTTTTAATCTCCTTATATGTTTTCCCCTGCCTCAAATCGAGCCGTTCGACCGTGTGAAGTCACAAGCTCGCACACCCCTCCCACGATTGTTGAATGACAGCCGCGTTTCAACACAGACCCGCCCTCGCTCGTGAGGGAGCTGTCAATCATAGTCTGCGCGGCGCGGACCGGCGCGGTCATTGTTGATATGCTGGAGCACTGTCTATGAGCAGAATGGCGTCTAAGCGATTGTGGTGTTCTGTTCTTGGGTGTAATAACGAACACAGTCATTTTAATGTTTCTAAATCCGAACCGCTGAAGACGCGGTGGCTGAGTTTGTTTTCGAAGGGAATATTCCCCACGAGCAACATCAATGCTCTCATGTTTGCGTGAATCATTTCACACACCAGACTGCTTTATAAACGAGGGTCAGTATAAAGCTGGTTTTGCTAAGAAGCTGCTCATGAAAAAAGGATTGGTACCAGCTATTCGTGTTCCTGCAGCTGCTCCAGAAGAACTGAAGTGAGTGTAATGTTTTATTAAACTTTATATTAATATTTATATTAATCCTTGTAAATCGCTAGCTGCACGCTTCACAATGAATGCGTCTAATGTTTACACTCAGGGTACATTACGGCATGTTTTCTATGTATGACGTTCTCAATATAATGCATAATCCCACGTTTATACTGAACAACGTGTTATGGTTATTGTGTTATTGTGTTACAAACGGTGTACGCCAGAGCCGGCTCTGGTGTACGCATAGAACAGAGAGGCGGGGTGAGCAAAGCTCATGATCATTTAAAGTCATATACACTGAAACGGCGTGCTGAAAACAGAGCTGTTTTTTACCAGCTAAAATAAGTTTTCTTACAATACTAATGAGAATTTTTAATTAAAGTATATTACAAATAGGGCTGGGCAAGTTAACGCGTTATCGCGTTAACGCATATATTAATTAATGCCGACAATTTTTTTATCGCACGTTAACGCAGTTTTTTTTTACTATTATTTTGAAAGTCGGTTGCTCACTGGCTCTGAATACACAAAGGCCTACAGTCAAACCATGGATCACAGGAGGGGTGGGATGTTGGTCAGCCAGCAAATAACCCACCCAAACAAGCAGTGGAGAGGCTTTGGCTGGTTCTCTCAGGTGAACAGAAAGGGAGACAGCGCTCCGCGAGTGAATGACAGGCGCGATATGGATAGTAACCATGGCAACGGCTTCTGTGCGCTACGCAGCTGTAACCTTTTTAACTTAAAGGTGCTCCATATAGCTTTTCTTCTAAAATGAATCCTTTTTTTATTGCCTGTGTGTGAAGGGGTTGTAATCACACATTACAATGATCCACTTGTCGGGTTTTGCTATTACCTCTGAAGGCCAATATTCATATTTATATGTGAAGTCTCTGGGTCGGATTTAGCGCGAAATCCAACGGATGTGACGTTCATGCGCGCTCCCGAGCCTCTCTCTTTATATACAGTCCATGCGACCGACGGCACTGCAGCTAACGACATGGAGTCTGATAACACCCAAAAACGACCTGCCTCCAGCACAACACACACTCCACAAATATATAAAAAACAAAAAAAAGTTTTATCTGCTGAAGCTCGTCAGGCCAAACGTGATTCTGATCGACTCAGAACGAAAACACGGATCAACATCGGCAGAGCTTTTGAATTATTAGTAAACTCTAATGAAATAGCAAGGTAAACTAAATGAGACATGAAATGAATACAAAAGACTGTTCCAGGTTAAGAAAAAGCAGGTGCTTTAGGATGTATATTTGTTTTATGTACTAGACCTACTGTCTAAAGTTACTCATCCCAGTACTATCATATTGTTTATAATAAACATTTCCAGACACGTTCAGTACAGTAATGCTACTTCCATACTGTCTTACTGTTACACTGAAATTGTACAGTCTAGTTCACTAACCGTTTTCGTTATCATATTATACATTCACCTATGTTGACATTGCTGATTGTGAAAGTACACGAATAGTTAGTGAAATGCCTTATGCTAGATAACGTTACATCACATGTCGGCTAAATGCAGTCAATGTAACGTTATCATGGGACGAGCATGGAGCATTAGTGCAACGTCAAGCTGATAAAAGTAGCCTATATTATTGTAACGTTGCAGTGGGAGTTTACATGAGTTTCCAGCATGTTGTGTGATGCTTTCGCCGTTGTGTTGAAAGTCTCCGTGTGGCCGGTAGTGAATGCTCGCTCTTGAGATCGCACACACACACGAGCACGAGCGCTCTTGTTGCAATCTGAAACATCACCACTAGAGGCCGCTAAAAATTACATAGAGCACCTTTAAATTAAAATTATACATAACTTTACCTGATAGGCCTGCGTTTAGTTTAGCGGAGATGCTCTGCCATGTGAATTCCCTTCTGTTGATGACGTCCTGATAACTATTTAGATTGGGAAACTCACAAACAGCGAGCCGAGGTCCAGTCTCTTCCAATGATTTGTGCTGCGTGTCGTGTAGCTACAAAAATAGACAATTCAACTTCGGCAACGGGAGAGTGCGGGCGCGTGTGTGAGGCGAGCATGACCGCAAAAGTTTCACAGGAACGCACCCGCTTGTCGCTGCACCTGTGCTCGACCACTTCACCTCACTCTAGGCTGATTTATAATTCTGCGTCGGACCTACGCCGGAGCCTCTACGCTATGGACTACGCGTTGGTTTTTATTTATACTTCTGCGTCGTTGTCCCCCTTGACGCGCAATTACACATGCAGAAGGACCATGCATGTGAACCCGGGGAGCGGTTCTAGCAATCACAGCGCTTGCGGTACGCGTAGAATTGACGCATTGTTATTTTTGGAGAGGTGCACGTCAGGGTACGCGGCTACACACAGCAGGTAGGTAGCTCGAAGAGTTCGAAGCAGAAGTATAAATTGGGCTTTACATCTGCTTAATGTAATCTTAGTGTACGTGGGAAACAATGTCATGACCAAACCTAAGCTACTATCAGAGAAGTAACGTTGGTCGACTTATATCTGTAGTAGTGGTCATGACCTCTGACTACATAGACTGTTTCTGCTGCTCCCTTAAAAAAGATACCTGTTGATACCTGTTCAGAAAAAAACAACAAGGAAACTGGACTCGTTTTAACAAGCTAGATTAAAGGTAATGCCCTGGCATGTGGCATAGCTTTGTTTTAATGTTTGATTTGATTACATTAAATTAATGTTTAAGTTGAGATTTACAATAAATATTTTATTGCTACTGTGTAAAGGTAATACTGCTGGTATAAAGCACCTTATTTGTTTAAAGTTTTTGCAAACCATGTTATTGCACTTTTTTGTATGTAGCAGTACATTTAAATCAAAAGTGCGCAATACACTACTTTAGAATTCATTATTCACATTCATTGCGCGTAACAATGCGATTAATCGCGATTAATCGCAATAAATTAATGCGATTAATCACGATTAAAAAATTTAACCGTTGCCCAGCACTAATTACAAACTTTTAATTTAGACCCTAAAGAATCATATTAGCTTGTACAAAAATGGCATTATGTGACCCCTTTAAAACTATTCATTTATTAAATACATTTATATTCAGTTTTTTTGTATCTTATATATTTTTGTATACTTGACCCTGGCCCTTTTATTTTTATTTTATTATTATTTATTTTATTTTATTTGTCCAAGTTTTGTAACTGTTGTTCAAGCAATAAAAATAAATAAAAAAAGAGTCTGATACTGCTCCATAGGGCTTTGATTATGAGGCGTGTCTAAACCGAACCAGGAAAAAAGAAAACTCTGCACTCAATTGGATAGCCCTACAACCAATCAGAGCAGTAAGTTTTTTTTTTTTTATGAGCTATGCAAATTGTCAACAGAACTTAACTACACGCATGCTGGAAGAAGTAGTAAAATAGTGTTGCTTCTTTTACTTGGTCCTCCATGAGTGCGACCAAAGGAGACACCACAACGACCGCAGGGTTTTCATTGCGTCCCATCTTCTTAGCGACCATCGGAGCCAGCTGATAAATTTAACTTTTTCCGAATCCCGTAGGAAGGACGGCAAACACATCTTTCCGATTGACAATGCCTTGATTGCAGTTCTCTGTTCGTCTTTTTTTTAATGAATGCGCTGTCGATTTCTTTTATAACAGACGCGATAGTGGAATCTCTACATCTCAGTTCTCCAGCTGCACTAATCTTTGAGGGAAACCAGTTCAACCCAAGCGCTCTTTGATAACGTGATGATTACGTAACTGCAGATCATCTGTCCATCATCGTATAAAGCCCGCCCTGGCAATTTGATTGGCCGACCATTTATGAACCGATCATAATTACTCCTTAATGGATCGAGTCCAGACCGAACTTCCCGAGCAAAAAATGTTGTGGGCGGGGTTCGGGCTGGCATCCAGGCTACCATATGCTTTTACCCAAACTGAATAATAAAAACAAGTTTAAATGGGTAAATTTTCTATAAATATTTTTTATAAAGAGTCTTCATTTTAATTTCTGACCTACTCCAGTTCTTGTTAAAACACACTAGACATGCAAATTCTGTGCATTTTGGGCACTTTTTGTGTGAAATCATATTTATTTTGTCCATCAAAATTGTGTTTTCACTTTAATTTAGCGTGAGCAGTGCAGGAAAAACAGATTCGACGCTGAAACCCCCGCTTCACTGCTGCTCACGCGACGCTCCAGCTCGACGCTCACTCGCGCCTCCTGCTCCCGGTGTGAATGCACTCGTTGATTAAAGGTGCTGTGTGTATTTTTTTGAGACATCTAGCCGTTCGGTTGCGAGTTGCACTAAGGGCTCAGCCCACAGCTCACCCCTCCCTTTCGAAGAAGCTACGGTGGCTAAAACGGGACAAACATATCTTCGTCTGAGACAGCAGAGAATAGCCAGAGTAAGCCAAGAGTGTACGTCACTGTTTCTGTACCACAGTCCATTATAAACCACATCATGGATAAAGTTTACAAAGCCATAGTCAGGTAAGGATCAAGGGTATTAATATATAATATAATAATACTAATCAGCTGATTGTCTCACAAACAGTACCAGCACATTCTCCCCACATAGCAAACCCATAATACAGCGAGGGAGAAGAACCACATGAAACTATGCAACTATATATTTTTTCTAACAGGGTAGTAAAAGTTTAGCTGGCTAAATATAAGCTGTTACTGTGGCTGAGCTGGTTAAAGCGTAAAGCCTTGTTTAAACTCAACGCGTCCGCATGAGCGCAAAGGTGCATAACAGCGTCCGCGCCTCCGCATCCCCTAGACACCATTTACTACACACAATAGGCTTTTTTTCTCTGATTTTGAAAACTCTTCGTGATCGACTTAAAAGTTTCCAAGATCGACTTGTCGACCGCGATCGACGGGTTGGTGACTCCTGTAACGTTACTGTTTTACGGTCAATGACAAGAGTACTAATCAGCTGTCTCACGAATGTAACCAGCACATTTATCCCCACATAGCAAAGCCATAACACAGCGAGGGAGAAGAACTAAGTTACATGAAACAATCCAACTACATATTTTACACCACTGACGAGGGAAAAGTCACTACTCACGGTGTCTATGGCTAGCTTCTAGCTTTCTGCTGCTTCTCTTTCAAGGTAGCGACGAAACGCGCTCTGTAGCGCTGTGTGTTAGCGTTCGGCTACTGTAGAAACATGACGTCACATTATGGCGACCTTCATAGAAGGGGGTGCCCGCGGTTATGTAGATATAAATGTCTCATTCTAAGGTAATAAAAACATTAAGGTTTATTAAAGCTGCAGTCCGTAGCTTTTTTTGGATGAAAAATTATCCAAAATACATATATGAGAAAATACATAACCAGCCAGTGTTCAAGACTCTCTGCTTGTCTTAGCTCGATTCAAAGCGGTAAGCTTGTAATAATGTTTTTAACTCCAGTGATACTGGTGGATTTCCGCGGGAGATTCGAGCATGTCTTTGCGTCATTACGTCACATCTGTACACACACATCTGTACACACACACACATCTACACACACATCTGTACACACACACATCTGTACACACACACATCTGTACACAGACATCAGTACACACACATCAGTACACACACATCTGTACACACACATCTGTACACGCATCTGCACACACACATCTGCACACACACATCTCTACACACACATCTGTACACACACATCTGTACAGAAGAGTCTCGGCTAGTAGGCTATATTGCGTGTGAGGATGTCGGAGGTGGAGATTTATAGCCTTTTCTCACAGCACTTGATATAATTAAACTTATTAATTTGATGGCGGATCCAGAAAGGTTCAAAGTCAAACGACACTCACCAGTGACGACAGATTCACTCCCTGTAAAATGCAAAAGACTTTGTTCGGACTTCGGAGTGGCTAACTTACAGAAAAAAAAGACACTGCAACCGGCCCATGAGAAAACAAGGATACATATCGAAAGGACAATACATGTAGTCACGCAATGGTGACGTTGTTAACATTAACAATTTGAGAACAAAGTATAATTTGCACGGTTTTGCGTGATATGATAACTTATAAGCGATTGTTAGATTTAATCAGCGCGATTTACTGCAATGTCAGAACCAGAACAAAGGTGGATGTTTCTTACTTGTTCAGATGACATTTTCCGGTGAAAATTCTTATGTTGGTCATACTTCCAAAAATAATAATCTGTGATTCTGAATGCCAGTATCAGCACCGGCGCGGTGATTGACAGCTGCACACTCTCCTCAAACATTGTGTTCTTCCGCGCTGTGCCGTGTCGAGGGTGTTGAAGTACAACTCACGTAAAGTTGATAATTCCGCGAATGACTGCAATTGCTGATTTTGAACAGAGATGGCGACAAAGAGGAAAAACGCCAGACTGCAGCTTTAAGTAAGTTCTCTATACACCACTGAAAACATAGTTATGGATGTCATATTGCATTTCTGTTAATAGATACTCAAATTTTTTACACATTGCACCTTTAACATGCACGCGCAAAAAAAGGCGCGCCGCTCACGCTTGCGGTGTGAAACGGCCATAATTCACAAGGTTTCCTACATGTGCGTTCCGTGTGCACGTGTGATGCTGATGTTGCGCGATGTTTATCATGCTGCGCCCGAGTGCATTTTGACCGGCATAAAATCGGCATATGTCAGACTGACCGGCCGGTCGCCGATCATGGCCGATCACGTGAAAATTGGCCAATTCCGTTCACCAGCTGATCAATCGGTGCATCTCTAATATGTATGGCTACACCGTTTATGAGTCCCAGGAGCCACCTACAGGCCTATTATGCCTACGTGAAGTGTAGGCTGACAACAACACGCGAAATTTAGACGGGAAAGGACTTTATTATTTTAACATTTTTGATAATTATGCAGCAATATATAAACATACAGCTATATAATAGTTTCAGTAAAAATAAATTGACTTTTTTTGAATGAATAAAAGTATTCATTTAAAAAATAAGAAAATTACTGACCCCAAAATTTTGAACAGTGTTGTATATTGGTACAAAATATTTCTATTTTAAATTTACGCTAAAAAAACTTTTTAAACTCAGAATCCTGTAAAAGTATCAAAGGTTATAAGTATTTTTTTTTTTAAATTGTAAATTTGAACAACAAAATAAATGCATGAACAAAATTGAAACTACTGTCCATGTTTTTGCTGTAGTGTTCCAACCATCCCACCTGAGGCATTTTGTACACTTCATGTTAATAAGTAGATTTCAATACAACTTTCATTTGTAGCAGTTAAATGTGGGGAAATTGTATCAAAATTTGATACATACATACATACAAACAAACAACACCCCACCACCAGACTTGATATAGTGTCTCTTAAATTTAATGCATTGTGTTGAGTGTTTGATTCAATTAAATAGCTAATTAATTAATTAGGACAATTAAGCGGACACTTTTTAGATGCTGGTGTAACTTTGCATTTAGTCTGCTAGAACACCCCAAGAGTTGTACGTATATTTAAGTGATATATTCATTACATATTTAATTTTACAATAAGATATATACAGAATACAGTCTCATGAACAGTTAATGGCCCCACTTGGCAGTAAACATGTGCAATACACAACACTTTATACATTTATTGAACACACCATACTTCTTATTTACATGCCCTTGCATTTGTACATACATACCTGTAGATAACGTCTATTGTCTATTTTTGTATATTGAGTATTTTATTTTTTAAAAATGTTGTATAATGTATTTCCTATTTACTTATTCTATTTTTATTATTTTTATTATCTGTGTCTTGTCACTGTCTTTCTGCTTGTGCTGTAGAAGCTTCTGTCACCAAATCAAATTCCTCATGTTTAAACATACCTGGCAATAAAGCTCTTTCTGATGAAGTATTATTATGTCCATAAAGCAGAACACAAGTTAAAGATTAAGATTAGTTTATTTATATAGCACAATTAAAACATTGACAGTTGACCAATGTGCTTTACAACATTAGAAAATAAATCAGAATATCAGAAAGGCAAAAGAAGTAGAAAAATAAATTCACAAGTGAAAACAAAGACAATTATATCAAAGATCAAACATCAGAAAAGGCAAAGGAAATATAACATATATAACATAATCCCAAATAAAACAAGGGACAATGATAATTTAATTTAATAAAAAAAAACTGAAAGCAAATACAATTTAATTATCAAGGGACATTAAAAGCAATAGAAAAATAGTGAGTAATTTTTTTTTAAAAATAGTAATTTTTTTAAAATCTGTAATGTAGGTGCAGACCTAATGTGAACTAATAAACTGTTCCAGAGTTTAGGACCCGCAACAGCAAAGGCACGTTCTCCTCTTTGTTTGACTGAACTCCAGTCATATACTAAGAGTTATATTTCCATGAGATAAGAATGAATTTTTATTGGCCTAGCCTTACACATATATCAATGACTGTATTTAAATGAATGAATGTTAATGTAAATGTACAATGTAAATTCTGCAGCCTGTACTTGCCTTACAGTTGAACATCTGAAATGGACATAGTCACAACTTAGGGGATCCACAGATAGATAGATAGATAGATAGATAGATGGATAGATGGATAGATGGATAGATGGATAGATGGATAGATGGATAGATAGATAGATAGATAGATAGATAGATAGATAGATAACGAATAGTTAGCATGTCTATAAAACAGAGGGTTTCTTTCTGGAAGTTGCACATCCTGAATAACCTTCGTGTTCTTCATCCTGAATAACCTTCGTGTTCTTCACATCCCGAATAACCTTCGTGTTCTTCACATCCCGAATAACCTTCGTGTTCTTCACATCCCGAATAACCTTCGTGTTCTTCACATCCTGAATAACCTTCGTGTTCTTCACATCCCGAATAACCTTCGTGTTCTTCACATCCCGAATAACCTTCGTGTTCTTCACATCCCGAATAACCTTCGTGTTCTTCACATCCCGAATAACCTTCGTGTTCTTCATCCTGAATAACCTTCGTGTTCTTCACATCCCGAATAACCTTCGTGTTCTTCACATCCCGAATAACCTTCGTGTTCTTCATCCTGAATAACCTTCGTGTTCTTCACATCCCGAATAACCTTCGTGTTCTTCACATCCTGAATAACCTTCGTGTTCTTCACATCCTGAATAACCTTCGTGTTCTTCACATCCTGAATAACCTTCGTGTTCTTCACATCCTGAATAACCTTCGTGTTCTTCACATCCTGAATAACCTTCGTGTTCTTCACATCCTGAATAACCTTCGTGTTCTTCACATCCTGAATAACCTTCGTGTTCTTCACATCCTGAATAACCTTCGTGTTCTTCACATCCTGAATAACCTTCGTGTTCTTCACATCCCGAATAACCTTCATGTTCTTCACATCCTGAATAACCTTCGTGTTCTTCATCCTGAATAACCTTCGTGTTCTTCACATCCCGAATAACCTTCGTGTTCTTCACATCCCGAATAACCTTCGTGTTCTTCACATCCCGAATAACCTTCATGTTCTTCACATCCTGAATAACCTTCGTGTTCTTCATCCTGAATAACCTTCGTGTTCTTCACATCCTGAATAACCTTCGTGTTCTTCACATCCCGAATAACCTTCGTGTTCTTCACATCCTGAATAACCTTCGTGTTCTTCATCCTGAATAACCTTCGTGTTCTTCACATCCCGAATAACCTTCGTGTTCTTCACATCCTGAATAACCTTCGTGTTCTTCACATCCCGAATAACCTTCGTGTTCTTCACATCCCGAATAACCTTCGTGTTCTTCACATCCTGAATAACCTTCGTGTTCTTCATCCTGAATAACCTTCGTGTTCTTCACATCCCGAATAACCTTCGTGTTCTTCACATCCTGAATAACCTTCGTGTTCTTCACATCCCGAATAACCTTCGTGTTCTTCACATCCTGAATAACCTTCGTGTTCTTCACATCCCGAATAACCTTCGTGTTCTTCACATCCCGAATAACCTTCGTGTTCTTCACGTCCTGAATAACCTTCGTGTTCTTCACATCCTGAATAACCTTCGTGTTCTTCATCCTGAATAACCTTCGTGTTCTTCACATCCCGAATAACCTTCGTGTTCTTCACATCCCGAATAACCTTCGTGTTCTTCACATCCTGAATAACCTTCGTGTTCTTCACATCCTGAATAACCTTCGTGTTCTTCATCCTGAATAACCTTCACAGCTGAAGATGCGTGTGTTTGTCGTCTCGATGCTGCTGGTGTTTGGCTTTCCGTTCATCATGACTGATGTTGTAGATTCATTCGAAACTTGCAAACAGTTTTTTTTAAAGATCAGCCTCCAGGGATTTCTGCCATTCTGGCGAATTCAGTCTCACAGAATCAGAATCAGTACAAAATAATCTGTCAAAAATATAACAACGATAACAGATTTGCAACTCTCTACGACATGACAAATAAGATCCCTTTATTCTCAGTTTACAAATATACTGGGCATCATACAGGGAAACGACCTAAATCTAAATGGAGGACAGAGCCACAGGTGAGGATGCAATTTCCTTTTTTTTTTTTTTTTTTTTTATGTTTTACAAAAACTCATTATTGTCTCTTTTTTTATTTGTCAACTATCTGTTTTGTAGCTTAAATATTCAGATCAGGCTAAGGACGGAGACTACAAGAACAACAAAATGAATGTGAATCGTGGACACTTATTTCCGTGCAGCCATGCAGCTGATGAAGACACTGTCAAATCTACATTCACACTGACCAATGCTGTGCCGCAGTCCATAAGCTTTAACAGTGGCAGCTGGAGCCACATGGAGGAAACAGTTAGAGAGATCATGAATTCTCACTGCCGTGATGAAAATAACACTGGGAATATCTTGGCCTATGTGTTGACAGGAGCTGTGCCGAACACTAAAACACCACCAGATATATTGAATAACAGAGTAAACATTCCCTCACACATGTGGACAGCGTTCTGCTGCTATAACAGTAAGAGCAAAAAATGTTTGTCTCAAGCTCACTGGGCTGAAAACATAGATGAGAGAAAAGAGGAAGGCAAAAAGATCAGTGTAAAGACCCTGGAGGAATTACGGGACTTTCTGAAGATCAAATATAATAAAGAAAGCTCACTGTTTAACGGCTGTTTGGATCTTTTAGAAGCAGATGTAAGTCCACCTCCAGAAGCAGATGCTTGTGATGAGCCAGACGTCGAGGAACAATCATAGTGGCCTACCATTACAAATATACCAGCATCATTTTGGGCCTGGATGTGTCGCTAGTTTGTCTAAATGTAGAGTTGGTATGAAATAAAAAGAGTATAACAGATTTCTGTTATTAACTCTGACCCTGTTATTTCTTTGACAACTTCAAAGCCATACAAATAAATGCTTTCAAATCATGCAAAATAATACTTGTGTCTAGAGCTTTATTTGTGTTGAATGTGTCACATCAACCGTCTCAGTGTTTTTGGCATAACTCAAGAAGTGAACCAAAGATATAGAAATATATATTGACAATTATTTGCAAAAGACACAGATCAGGTCACAAAAGAACACTATAGGGCTTAGGACAATTATAAGAAGTGACTCCAAATGCCATACAATGTTCCAGTGCTTGTAGTGGTGTGAAAGAACTCACACATTCACAGTATGTGGGTTCACGGGTTTAGATGTGTGAACATCAGTGTAAAAGACCATCATCTTTCCTGTTAAACTATTTGAGAATAGAGTCTGACTGAACTCCAAGACTTTTTGTAGAACTAAAGTTTGTTTTAAAATCCCACCGGTCACAATAGTGACCGTAAAAAAATGTTTCATTTCTAAGGCTATAAAAATGTTACTGAATGATCTATCAATGCATTTCCAGCAGATATTGAAATAATAAAGGGTCTCAATGAAATATGTGCAGTGTCGCATGTTTACTGTAAATTGTCACATGACCAGAGCTGTTTATTTCCTGTTTGTGCCAAGAGAAGAGGATGGCAGTAAGAAAGCTCCCAAAGAAAAGATTAGTATAGTATGTTAACATAAAGATAGGACTTAGATTTTTGGTACACATCATGTTTAAGGTGTCTAGTACTGATATATGCATTTGCAATTACTCAACTTTGTTTAATGTTGTCATAGAACTTACAAACATGTCACCGGCAACAATAGTGACCGGTGGGATAACCCATTGTATCTACATGCTAATACACAAAGGCTAACTGTTCTACCTTACTTTCTGCTGCTCCCTAATGGCGCTTTTCCATTACCAGTACCAGCTCGACTCGACTCGACTCGCCTTGGCTCGCCTCGACTCGGCTCGCTTTTCGCTCCGTTTTCCATTGCAGAAAGTACCGCCACAAATAGTACCCGGTCGTCATAGCGACGCATTTCGTTCCCCCATCAAGCTCTCGCTGGATCCTTTCTTCGGCAACCAAACAAAGGAATGTCTGCACCTCCTCGTTTGACCACGGCGTATTCTTCCGAGTTGCCATAATAATAGTAGTAAGTTTAGTAACTATCTCTGGCCAAACTATTTAAAATACTTCATCTGGCGCGTGCAATGATGACGCAGATTCTCTGTGACCAATCAGCAGTCGGCATTGTTTTCACGTCACATTTTAGTATCGGCTTAGCTCGCCTCAGCTCGCTTGGAACCTCGCCGGAGGTGGTACGAAAAAAAGTACCCGAAAGCAGGTACAGGTACAACTTTTACACAGTGGAAAACCAAACAAAGGCGAGTCGAGTCGAGCCGAGCCAAGCCGAGCTGGTACTGTGTAGTGGAAAAGCGCCATAACTTTCTACCTAATTTTACACACACACACACACACACACACACACACACACACACACACACACACACACACACACACACACCCCACACACACGCACACCCCCCACACACACAAACCAGACACCCCACACACACACCGCACACCCCACACGCACACCACACCACAGACCCCACACACAAACCACACACCCCACACACACACCACACACCCCACACACACACCACACATTCCACACACACGCACACCCCACACACACACACCAGACACCCCACACACACACACCGCACACCCCACACGCAAGCACACCACAAACCCCACGCACACCACACAACAGACCCCACACACCCCACACACAAACCACACACCCCACACACACACACCACACCCCACAACACCCCACACACACACACGCACACCCCCCACACACACACACCAGACACCCCACACACACACATCGCACACGCACGCACACCACAAACCCCACGCACACCACACCACAGACCCCACACACCCCACACACACCACACCACACCCCCCACACACCACACATACAAACCACACACCCCACACACACACCACACACACACCACACATCCCACACACACACCACACATCCCACACACACACCACATATCCCACACACACACACCAGACACCCCACACACACACCGCACACGCACGCACACCACAAACCCCACGCACACCACACCACAGACACCACACACCCCACACACAAACCACACACACACCACACACCCCACACACACACCACACATCCCACACACATGCACACCCCACACACACACACGCCAGACACCCCACACACACACACACATCGCACACCCAACACGCACGCACACCACAAACCCCACGCACACCACACCAGACCCCACACACCCCACACACAAACCACACACCCCACACACACACCACACATCCCACACACACGCACACCCCACACACACACACACCAGACACCCCACACACACACACCGCACACCCCACACGCACGCACACCACAAACCCCACGCACACCACACCACAGACCCCACACACAAACCACACACACACCACACACCCCACACACACACCACACATCCCACACACACACCACACACCCACCACACATCCCACACACGCACACCCCACACACACACACACACACGCACACCCCCCCCACACACACACCACACATCCCACACACACGCACACCCCACACACACACACACCAGACACCCCACACACACACACCGCACACCCCACACGCAAGCACACCACAAACCCCACGCACACCACACAACAGACCCCACACACCCCACACACAAACCACACACCCCACACACACACACCACACCCCACAACACCCCACACACACACACGCACACCCCCCACACACACACACCAGACACCCCACACACACACATCGCACACGCACGCACACCACAAACCCCACGCACACCACACCACAGACCCCACACACCCCACACACACCACACCACACCCCCCACACACCACACATACAAACCACACACCCCACACACACACCACACACACACCACACATCCCACACACACACCACACATCCCACACACACACCACATATCCCACACACACACACCAGACACCCCACACACACACCGCACACGCACGCACACCACAAACCCCACGCACACCACACCACAGACACCACACACCCCACACACAAACCACACACACACACACCAGACCCCACACACAAACCACACACACACCACACACCCCACACACACACCACACATCCCACACACATGCACACCCCACACACACACACGCCAGACACCCCACACACACACACACATCGCACACCCAACACGCACGCACACCACAAACCCCACGCACACCACACCAGACCCCACACACCCCACACACAAACCACACACCCCACACACACACCACACATCCCACACACACGCACACCCCACACACACACACACCAGACACCCCACACACACACACCGCACACCCCACACGCACGCACACCACAAACCCCACGCACACCACACCACAGACCCCACACACAAACCACACACACACCACACACCCCACACACACACCACACATCCCACACACACACCACACACCCCACACACACACCACACATCCCACACACGCACACCCCACACACACACACACACACGCACACCCCCCCACACACACACACACACGCACACCCCCCCACACACACACCAGACACCCCACACACACACACACACCGCACACCCCACACGCACAAACCCCACGCACACCACCCCACACACCCCACACACACACACACACCCCACACACACGCACCCCCCCCCCCCCACACACACACACACACCCCACACCCCACACACACACACACCGCACACCCCACACGCACGCACACCACACAACCCACACACACACACACACACACACACGCACACACACACGCACACACACACATGCACACACACATGCACACACACAAACACACGCGCACAAACACACTGCACAGGTCCTATAGACCTATATTCAGTCTGTCCAATGGTTGATACAACACATTATCCCACCGGTCACAATTGTGACCGATCATAAAACTCACTTTTTCACACACTTTTCCAAGAAAATCAAAAAAAATTATGATTGATTGTTTCAAAGGGATGCTAATGACACATGATTTGTATATTTTTATGTCTGGGAAAAATTTGGGATTAAATGGGTTAAAAAAGCATTTACGTTTCTTCAACCAATTCAGTTTTATTTGTGTTTGTTCTTTAGTCTGCGTGAACACAGGTGAATATGCGTCTGTTAATCATGAGCGTCCTCGCTGTGCTGCTGGCGTTCAGCTGTCCATTCGTCACGTCTGAAGTTGTAAAAACTTTTGATAAATGCAGCGAATTTTTCTTTAGAGGACAGCCTCTGGTGATTCCTGGCATCCTGAATCCACGCTCTGAGAATGATCGTTACAAAATAATCTGTCAAAAATGCCAATTAGTAGAGGGCGTGGCCGATAGAGTGTTTTTAACCAGGCACCTGAAGGGAGGCCTAGAGAGGATTTATTTGCCAATAAATCGTTTTTTTTTTTTTTTTTTTTTTTGAGATATGAGTGTTTTTGATCTCCCTTACTTGAAGGAACAGTTACCTTAGCTACACAAAGAAAAAGGTTCAAGATATACGTTTGCAACTCTCTATGACACAACAAATAGGATCCCTGTTTTCACAGCTTACAATACTAAGGAAGAAAAACAATTCAAAATACCAAGAATTCCATAGATGGTTGAGCCTCAAATGATGATTTTTTTCAAGCTGTACTTGATATTTTATTCTTCGTTTTAATTAAAATAGCCAACACTGGTCAGCAGAAATAAAGCAGTTTCCCCGGTAACCTCTGTACACAAAACAACAACCGGTCTCGAAATAGCCTATAACCCCGGTAACCTCTGTACACAAAACAACAACAGTCGAAAGATTTCTCTCACTTCATGATAGTTTGCCAACATACAAGCTAGCTAACGTTACAGTTTTTTTCAGTCGCTAACAAGCGTTTGTCCAACCAGTAGTCACATTTTCAAAACTCTAAACACAATTAGCACAGCATCGGTCTATTGTGGCCATACCATTCACACATTTCATGTCGTTTTCACACAATATGCAGTCAGTGAACACATTTCCACAATGCTTACATTTTCTTAACAGACAAGTTATACCTCCCAACAAAATTATGGTTTGTTTTTGTAGTATTTGCGAATGTTAACACACACCATCCCACAATAGCAAAAACAATATTCCAAACCTTAGATACAGAATAAAAACTTCTGCTCCTGCAATGATATCAGTTCAAAAACAATATATCTCAGCAAAATGATAAACAAACAATTGAATAATTGACCCACAGCTTATTTATGTTGGGTAAATTGGGCCAACCCAAAATTTACCTTTTTTTTTCTATTACATTGACACTTATACAGTAAAATTAGGACTTTGAGGAGTGATGTTTTTGGAAACAGAAATAGAAAAAGAAAAACACTGTAATGTCTGGACGAGGAAGAGTAAGAGCAAGGGGCCCAGGGAGAATAGCAGGAGCAGTGAGAGATGCAGTGAGAGATGCAGTGAGAGGTGCAGTGAGAGGTGCAGTGAGAGGTGCAGTGAGAGATGCAGTGAGAGGTGCAGTGAGAGGTGCAGTGAGAGGTGCAGTGAGAGGTGCAGTGAGAGATGCAGTGAGAGGTGCAGTGAGAGATGCAGTGAGAGATGCAGTGAGAGGTGCAGTGAGAGATGCAGTGAGAGGTGCAGTGAGAGATGCAGTGAGAGATGCAGTGAGAGGTGCAGTGAGAGATGCAGTGAGAGATGCAGTGAGAGATGCAGTGAGAGATGCAGTGAGAGGTGCAGTGAGAAGTGCAGTGAGAGATGCAGTGAGAGGTGCAGTGAGAGATGCAGTGAGAGATGCAGTGAGAGGTGCAGTGAGAGGTGCAGTGAGAGGTGCAGTGAGAGATGCAGTGAGAGATGCAGTGAGAGGTGCAGTGAGAGATGCAGTGAGAGGTGCAGTGAGAGGTGCAGTGAGAGGTGCAGTGAGAGATGCAGTGAGAGGTGCAGTGAGAGGTGCAGTGAGAGGTGCAGTGAGAGGTGCAGTGAGAGATGCAGTGAGAGGTGCAGTGAGAGGTGCAGTGAGAGATGCAGTGAGAGATGCAGTGAGAGGTGCAGTGAGAGATGCAGTGAGAGGTGCAGTGAGAGATGCAGTGAGAGATGCAGTGAGAGGTGCAGTGAGAGATGCAGTGAGAGGTGCAGTGAGAGGTGCAGTGAGAGATGCAGTGAGAGATGCAGTGAGAGGTGCAGTGAGAGATGCAGTGAGAAGTGCAGTGAGAGATGCAGTGAGAGATGCAGTGAGAGGTGCAGTGAGAGGTGCAGTGAGAGATGCAGTCCCAGGTGAAAAAAAAGTGTACTTGAGTGCACTAAAAAAACACTTAAATACAAGAAAGTATATTTGTAGTATATTCTTACTTTTTGTGCTAAAGAAAACTGTAAAAATTATGCACTATAAATACACTAATTAAAAGCATATTTTTACTTAAGTAGTACTTAAGTGTAATTGCGAAAGTATATTAAATAACATTGATATTTTAAATGTATTTTTAGTGCAATTTTTTTGCATTTTAATATATTTCTAACAAGTGTACTAGAAGTGCATTGGTAAAAAATATATGCTTAATTACACTTTTAAGAAATATGCTAAACACAAGCATAATTTTAATATATATTCAAACAAATGCACTATAAGTACATTGGTATTAAATATATGCTTAATTATACTTTTAAGAAATATGCTAAACACAAGCATAATTTTAATATATATTCAAACAAATGCACTAAGTACATTGGTATTAAATATATGATTAATTATACTTTTAAGAAATATGCTAAACACAAGCATAATTTTAATATATTTCTAACAAATGCAATATAAGTACATTGGTATTCAATATATGCTTAATTATACTTTTAAGAAATATGCTAAACACAAGCATAATTTTAATATATTTCTAACAAATGCACTATAAGTACATTGGTAATAAGTATATGATTAATTATACTTTTAAGAAATATGCTTAACACAAGCATAATTTTAATATATTTCTAACAAATGCACTATAAGTACATTGGCAATAAGTATATGATTAATTATACTTTTAAGAAATATGCTAAACACAAGCATAATTTTAATATATTTCTAACAAATGCACTATAAGTACATTGGTAATAAATATATGCTTAATTATACTTTTAAGAAATATGCTAAACACAAGCATAATTTTAATATATTTCTAACAAATGCACTAATAAATATATGCTTAATTATACTTTTAAGAAATATGCTAAATCATACAATTTTTGTGAAGTTTTATTGTATTTAAAGAAAACATACTTATGTTGCTCTTTGTGTAAGAACATAGCAAAATGGTTAAGCTTTTAGTATGTTTAAAGTACTTTTTAAACACTTAGGCCTACTGCAGTATATTTTAATATTTATATATTTACAATTTTAATATTTTGGGGGGAAATTACATTTATAATGTACCAACTTATAATGTATTATAAACATTTGTCAACTATTATTAAGCATTGCAATAAGCCTACTTAAAATTTATATTGTTCACTTTCACTTGATTAAAGGCTACTTAAAAGGCTGTTGTCCATTACGATACATTTATACTACTGAAATTCCCACAAGGATTTTAACATCATATTATTTGAAATGCATCATAGATACATTTTCCAAAGATGTTTAAATGTTTTCATAAAAGATGTTGTACTTGTTTAAATTTGAACAATATGCATAATTTTAATATATTTCTAACAAATGCACTAATAAATATATGCTTAATTATACTTTTAAGAAATATGCTAAATCATACAATTTTTGTGAAGTTTTATTGTATTTAAAGAAAACATACTTATGTTGCTCTTTGTGTAAGAACATAGCAAAATGGTTAAGCTTTTAGTATGTTTAAAGTACTTTTTAAACACTTAGGCCTACTGCAGTATATTTTAATATTTATATATTTACAATTTTAATATTTTGGGGGGAAATTACATTTATAATGTACCAACTTATAATGTATTATAAACATTTGTCAACTATTATTAAGCATTGCAATAAGCCTACTTAAAATTTATATTGTTCACTTTCACTTGATTAAAGGCTACTTAAAAGGCTGTTGTCCATTACGATACATTTATACTACTGAAATTCCCACAAGGATTTTAACATCATATTATTTGAAATGCATCATAGATACATTTTCCAAAGATGTTTAAATGTTTTCATAAAAGATGTTGTACTTGTTTAAATTTGAACAATATGCATAACACCTGTGACTAGTCCTGATTGGTTCCAGAGCCGTTGAACGGCTGTGATTGGTTCTTATGATTATGAGCTCATTTCACTCGAGCTTCAGTTCCTGTGCGTATGTTCCTTGAATGTGATTAGATTTAGAAGTCTACATTTAAACTGTTAAAGTATAATAGCGATCGTGTTTGTTGAAAGGACTTGGAGGAAACCACGCGATTCATATGTAGGTGATGCTTTTTTGCGATTAACTTTTTCAAACGTGAACAGTTTTGGTGAATCGTTTATCGGAGGGATATACATCTCTCGGGTTTCATTACAATATCTCAGTTTTTCTTTCGAAGATTAACGGAATTCTTTAGTAATGTAGCCATCCTTTACATTACAAATCAGATATGATGACACACGGACTGTGAAAAGGCCTTTATTACCCCTTGTTAGAAAATGCAACAACGAAAGGTTTGTGTCGTGGAAAAAAACACTGTTAAGTTATATTTTGTTGTTGTTGTTTTTTTGTTTTTGTTTTCCTAAAGTTTGTTTGGGAAAGGATTGTAAAATTTAAAAAAGAAAAGAAAATCGTGTTTTGTTCATATTTAAGATACGTAGGCCTACTGTATGCTGTAGTTTAATAATTTTAGTTTAAGCTTGCCACTTGTGTTCTTTTTCCCCCGCCTCTACTATAAGGTCTGTTTGGACTTGTTCGTGAATAACGTCTCAAAAAATTAAAGTGTTTTTGAAGAAAGCGATGCTGTTTGTTTGTACATTACATAGCCTACCTGTGCTGTATTGTGTGGTATCCTTTTAACTATGGGTGTTTACATTTACATGAATTACATTTACTTTTATCAAATATAATTTTTAGCATAAATGAGGCAGAAAATGCTACTGATAACACAGTAATAGTGTACTTGACTACTTTTTAAATAAACCATTATTTAATTGTTTTATAAAGGTACTGTTAACATAGTTAAAATATATTTGAAATAAATTATTTACTATATAAAAAATATGTGAGCAATACATAAATATGATTTGTATATATTATATATTCTTATATTTTAAATAATTTATAAGTGTATTTAAAAATGCATTAAAAATAGGTTCAATTGTACTAAAAGGGATAACAAAATAAAAAAAATTAAAGCTGAAATAGTATGTTAAAAGCATATTTTAGTTAATCTTCAGTGTGTGTCAAAATAGCACAGTTGAGTACACTTAGTTGATCTTAAGTTTATCTTAAGAAGTACTAAAGTTAAGCTTTTAGTATATTAAGTACAAAATAAGTGCGCGAAAATAGAGCACTTTAAGTACATTATGGAAGTGTACTAAGTGCACTTAAATAATGTAATTTAGTGTACTTTTTTTGACAAAGAAATACACCTTAAGTATAATATATATGTATTTATAATATATCATTATTATATTTTAAATAATTTATTAGTACAATTAAAATGCATTAAAAATGGGTTTTAGATATACTAAAAGTGGTAACAAAATACATTTTTTTTAAAGGTTGAAATAGTATATTAAAAATATATTTAAGTTCATCTTCAGTGTGTGTCAAAATAGCACAGTTGAGTACACTTAGTTGAGCTTAAGTTTATCTTAAGAAGTACTAAAGTTAAGCTTTTAGTATATTAAGTACAAAATTAGTGCGCGAAAATAGAGCACTTTAAGTACATTATGGAAGTGTACTAAGTGCACTTAAATAATGTAATTTAGTGTACTTTTTTGACAAAGAAATACACCTTAAGTATAATATATATGTATTTATAATATATCATTATTATATTTTAAATAATTTATTAGTACAATTAAAATGCATTAAAAATGGGTTTTAGATATACTAAAAGTGGTAACAAAATACATTTTTTTAAAGGTTGAAATAGTATATTAAAAATATATTTAAGTTCATCTTCAGTGTGTGTCAAAATAGCACAGTTGAGTACACTTAGTTGAGCTTAAGTTTATCTTAAGAAGTACTAAAGTTAAGCTTTTAGTATATTAAGTACAAAATTAGTGCGCGAAAATAGAGCACTTTAAGTACATTATGGAAGTGTACTAAGTGCACTTAAATAAAATGTATTTTAGTGAACTTTTTTTTCACCTGGGGTGAGAGGTGCAGTGAGAGATGCAGTGAGAGGTGCAGTGAGAGATGCAGTGAGAGGTGCAGTGAGAGGTGCAGTGAGAGATGCAGTGAGAGGTGCAGTGAGAGGTGCAGTGAGAGATGCAGTGAGAGATGCAGTGAGAGGTGCAGTGAGAGATGCAGTGAGAAGTGCAGTGAGAGGTGCAGTGAGAGGTGCAGTGAGAGATGCAGTGAGAGGTGCAGTGAGAGGTGCAGTGAGAGATGCAGTGAGAGGTGCAGTGAGAGATGCAGTGAGAGATGCAGTGAGAGGTGCAGTGAGAGGTGCAGTGAGAGGTGCAGTGAGAGGTGCAGTGAGAGATGCAGTGAGAGGTGCAGTGAGAGATGCAGTGAGAGGTGCAGTGAGAGGTGCAGTGAGAGATGCAGTGAGAGGTGCAGTGAGAGATGCAGTGAGAGATGCAGTGAGAGGTGCAGTGAGAGGTGCAGTGAGAGATGCAGTGAGAGGTGCAGTGAGAGGTGCAGTGAGAGATGCAGTGAGAGGTGCAGTGAGAGGTGCAGTGAGAGATGCAGTGAGAGGTGCAGTGAGAGGTGCAGTAAGAGGTGCAGTGAGAGATGCAGTGAGAGATGCAGTGAGAGGTGCAGTGAGAGATGCAGTGAGAGGTGCAGAAGTGCAATATTTGATGAAAACATGTGGCCTAACCCTGAAGATCGCGAGATTAGATACAGTAATTTTGTGCTTTTTTGTAAGCAATACTGTAAAACTTTTTCTGTTCTATCATACCGTGTTTCTACTGTATCTCCTGTTGTAAACAGTAAAGGGAAAAACTGATTTGCTTTTTACTAGAATGCTTTTGAATGTGAACATTACTGTACATGTGGACAGTTCCCAACCAATAAATTTAATGTAAAAAGGTTGGATTGCATGTTTTGTATGCAAATACCTGTAAAACTGAAACATCAAAGTCTATGTAGTTTTTGTAATGTCAACAATAGCCAGTATTTTGAAACCTGGTGTACTTTGATTGACTGCATGTACCGTGTGAAGTGAAAACAAGTGTTATTCTTTGACAGAATAATTTCACTTTGAGACAGATTTCCAGTGTTTTGGTAAAGTTAGTGTGTGCAGAGAAAGATGTGTTCTATTTTGAAATGAAGAGTTAGTATATATTTAACAAAATGTGTTTTTGAGAAGAAAATTAACCATTTGGCCAATTGTGTTTTGTAGGTGTGAGTCTGTGTTAAGAGTTTAGAAAAAGTATCTGAAGTATGGGTAAGCGCTTGTTAGCGATTGAAAAAAACTGTAATAGCAATAGTAGTTAGTAGTCCTAAAATGTACATCGTGGTACGGTTCAATTTTTAAATTAAATTTGTTTTAACACAACGGTTGTGTTTTTCTTTCATTAACCATATTTGTGTTAAAACAACCCAGCATTTTTTATAGTGTAACTATAAGGCTTGTGTGCTGTAGCTAAATGAATACTGTAAATGTAATGTGCATTACTCTTTTGAGGACATATTTTAGGTTTGTGTGAAAAACAGAAATGAATTAAATCACTAACAATCTGATAAATTTGCATTTTTAGACCATGCAACTTTTGCCTGTTCTGTCACTTTGTATTTCTCTGTTCTTTTCTCCAAAATACTTCCCTAATGAAATGTCTTCTAACTGCTTTATTGAAGGCTCCAGTGTGATAAATTGCTTGTGAGGTTGATCATTGGGTAAGTTACTGTAATGATAAAAGAGTAATAAATGAATAAATGTTATGATATTTTATTACTGCATCTAGTCTGATATTGGTTTGATTGTGTGAAACATCTGAAGGGATGAAAACAGGGAAAAGTCTTGTAGAAACATAGAACAACTCAGTAGTAATATATCTGTCCGTAGTCTTTATACATCATTATGTTATATTATGTTACAGAGAACTACTTATTTTTGTTAGCTGGATGTGTTTCATAAAAATCTGCTGAATTGTTTTAAATTATTTCAGTCTTTTTACAGCCCTAACATTGAGTTCTAGGTTTAACAAAACAAAGCAAAGTTGGTTTGTTCACCCTAAAAATGCTCATCATTTCCCTTGGTATTGTCCTAATGCAGTATATTGTTCTTTTTTTTTTCAGACCACAAAAGACGTTTTTTTTTAATGTTCAGCTCATGCTCGTCTATTTATATCTATATGGCAGTGAATATTTACCAGCATCGAGCTTAAAAAAAGATACAAATGTATCACAGAATGATCCTATGCAGCGGCGGCCTTAAGCATCTGGGGGCCCGTTTCAAAAACTAATATGGGGCCCTACCCACATAAAACATAAACATAATAGAACAGAAAAAGCATGCATCCCGGTTGGTTTGCATTAATGGTTTATTTTGTAATTACGTGCACTTTCAGCTTCATGAACAGGCAGCTCAACATAGAAATAATCCAACCTTATTTGATTAAAACTTTGATTGAATTATACAGCAGTTTACGTTGGAATAAGCCTCGCCCTTTAATGCAGGGCAACTTCACTGCTTAAAGGGATACTCCACCCAAAAATGAAAATTCATCATTTACTCACCCTCAAGTTGTTGCAAACCTGTATGAGTTTCTTTCTTCTGCTGAACAAAGGAAGAAATTTTGAAGAACGATTGGAACCAAACAGTTGTTTGGCACCATTGACTTCCATAGTAGAAAAAAAAAATACTATGGAAGTCAATGGTGCCCCACAACTGGTTGGTTCCAATCGTTCTTCAAAATATCTTCCTTTTTGTTCAGCAGAAGAAAGAAACTCATACAGGTTTGCAACAACTTGAGGGTGAGTAAATGATGACAGAATTTTCATTTTTGGGTGGAGTATCCCTTTAATTGATTTGTGCAGTAGCCTATGTTTTCAGCTGTCTGGGCTGACTTAAAAAAAAAAAAACCAGCTCAAACATCCATGTTTGGACATCATTATTGCCAGTAGTTTGAGTTGAAGACGGATAATCTGTATTTTGGCTAGCATCCTGTGACGGGGGTTCGGCCGCTGCTATCGCTGGTAGGGTTACAGGTGCTGGACCAAAGAAAAAGGTCACTTTTGGTATAAAGCTTTTTCCAATATCTTTCGTTTTTCAGCACCACTGGCATGTACGTTTCATTTCCTCTTAAAATTATTTTCCTTTTCAAAATAAAATTTTAACCTAACCATAGATATCCATAATAAAGGCTAGATGTCTTACGGCGGAGTCATCACTGTCGGCCATCTTGTCACAGGCAAGCTTTCTGGCGGGCTCTGTGGTCCCTGATGTCAGATGAGTGATCAGCACGAACACAAATACTCTTATCTCGTTTAAATCTTGACGGATTTACAAACGGTTTGGTTTCTTACAAACGTTATTAACGTGGCTATAATTCTGGATGATTATTTATTTATATATTATTCATAAGTGTGCAGTGTCATAACTACATCTCTGACGTTTATAACAAACCAACCCGTTTGAAAATCGGTAGAAAATTGAGCAAGTTATGGTTATTTAAAAAGTACATGCACCATTAAAACACAATGTTACGAGTGAGCGAGCTGCCTGTGACAAGATGGCCGCCAAGTGCGTACGTCGACCTCCATTGGCCAGCAGCGCGGACGAGACATCTAAGGTGCGTTCCATTCGACCGTAAGTGGACTGCGAAGTGGACTTCAGAGGGTGTTTCGCCATATGAAGTGAGATTCCAATCCGAAAGGAACGAGCATGTTCAGTTCGAAGGGCACTGCAAACGGAGTAGGGAATAAGGGAACATCAATACATCACTTCACAGGAAGTGGAGAGCGAAAATCAACCAACTGTCATTGTGCACCGCGTCACCAGTCTTAACTAACCGTTAGAGCAGATGGAAGAGATTTTAAATATAAATTTCTAACGGCTCTGAGTTTACGTATGCATTGAGTATTCATAAATATTGTTATTATTATACAAACTCGAGTATTTATGAACGGTTTGGGGTGATGAATGTATCTATAGGCCTATTATATGATTTTAAATTAGAAAGGAAAGTAAATTACAAAATGTAATTAAGTTATATCATAATCTGCGCGACCTTGTTGCCTTTTTTTGATGACGTTGCAGGGCATTCCAAATGAGTGATTATTGTCAGCGAAGTCCACTTTAACTGATGTACCGTGTTCAGGGAGTAGGGAGCAGGGAACACTGCGTAGGGACCCTGTCGAATGGAACGCACCTCTAGCCTTTATTATGGATGTCTATGAACCTAACGGCAAAAAAGGCAAAGGTATAAACACATAAACGTCGCCATGGTAACCGCGAGTTCGACCAATCAGAGACGTTAGTGTTTTTCTTAGAATTGTGGGTAGTGTAGTATTTCTCCAGAAGATCGCAAATAACAAGGTTGATTTCATACCTTGTGGCTTTTATAGGAGCAGAAACTTTCGTTTCACAGCCTCGTAGTTGCTTGTGGTCAATCTACCTTGGATGGTTTAGACATTATAGCTGTTATCAATATCCTATGGAGAAAATTAATGGGATTTTGCCTGTCTGTTGGGGTCTCCCTTGGAGTGCGGGGCCTGTTTCAATTGAAACGGGTGAAACATAGGTCTTGTGAAACATAGGCCTTGTCTGATCCTATGAAACTTGTGTCATGTATGAACTTATATACTATACATATACTGAAGTCCAATATTGTCCAATCCATATGTGACACAATGTGGCTTGAAATTATGTTGACATTTATTTTATAAGGTTTCAAAATCTGCTGCAGCAAAATCTAAATGCCAACAATATGAGATTTAATGCTTATTGTTTTGGTTGTAAATAAATAGTAATCAGCCTCATTCTTCACTTTTGGAGAACACAAACATATAATTATACCTTATTTTTTAGAGGTAGTCAAACATTGCCCAATTTGTTAGTCAGACTCAACTTCATAACTTCTAGTCTGTATTAATAAGGACTTCCTTATTCTGAATAAACTGAAGCAGCACTCAAGTCTCAGTGGACACGTCTTCTGTCAGGCTCATGAAATGGATTCAATCTATGAAAATTCTGATTTCATACTTTCAACAGTTGCTTCGGGTGAAAACTGCTCTCAACACAAAGGTAAGGGTGGGATGTTTTCAGTTTGCATTCGTTTCTATTTTAATGATTTAGCACTATAGTAATGGTGTTTAAGGTTTTCTTTAGTATGTTCATTCAACAATTACACATTTGGTGGATGCTTTTTTCCAAAGCAACATCAAGGCATACATTTGATCCATTCCCACGTTCCCTGGGAATCAAACGCTGTCAACACTGTAATTTAAATAAAAAAGCTAAGAAATCCCTGTAGCTCAGACAGTAGATCATGATGATACCAACACCAACCCTGCTGAAATATCCAGCATAAACCAGCATGGGGTCCTGGTATGGTGTTGGTATAGTGCTGGTTTATGCTGGTCTGGCTGGTGGACTAACATATTCTTCCTGTTCTCAAGTAAAATGGAGCTGGTGAAGCTGGTTTACCAGCATGGTCATGTGGGGTTGAGTGTGAGTAGGCCAGCTGTCTTTATGAAAGCAGTGTTTTGGGGAATATCATTGTGTCAGGGTCCCACCCCGACAGACTTGTCTGTTTTGTCCAGTCCATGTGCTCCTCTCCTCCTGCCTCCCTAAACCCTCAATCTCTATTCCCTATGTTAGTCCACTAATACAGTTCACTTGAAGGAGTGACTGAAAATGAGTGAGTGAATTCAGACAGCCGTTGAGCGTACATTGGTTGTACATTGGTTGATTCGTTATTGCGGTGAAATGTGGGATTGAATGCACATTGTCTAGTCCTTGTTTGCTTGGCTGTGTGCACCTGACTCTAATGTGATCCTCCCTATATATTGTGCTCCTTTATATTATACTCCTCTCCCTCATGTCTTGCTGGTTCGTTGTGTGCACCTTTCTTGCTTGTGTTAGCGCGTGTATATATTTCTTTTTGGTAAATTCTAAATTTTCTTTGTTCCTGTGTGTGTGTGTGGTGGGTGTGTGTGTGTGTGTGTGTGTGTGTGTGTGTGTGTGTGTGTGTGTGTGTGTGTGTCTGTGTTTTACTAGTTCCAGTCTTTATTTTGCTTTAGTTCTCCCAGGAATAACTTTAGTTCCCTTTCGAGGGAACTCGCGATGCGTCTGCAACGCTTTGGGAACGCCCCCAGCGTGAATGCGTCTGAAGCATTTATGTCAACTAGTCCAATGGAAAGAATAAGCGTCACGGGCGGGTGATGTCATGACCAGGAAGAGATAAAAGCGCATCCGGTGCAAACCGGCATTAGCTTCTGTTGCCTCAGCAAGCAATCTGTGTCACTCTTAACTTATTGTTGTCTGTTCAATATATATATTGGAAAGTTATGGCGAAACAAGTTTACAAACAGTGAGCTTCTCCCTGCCCGCGTTATTTAACGGATGGGGATACACACAAGCTTTGTGTAATTTGTTTGGGAGTGGAGCATGCGGTTTAAGCCTTCGAGGGGGCTGAATGCCAGCATTGCGAGATGCTTCCGCTTCGCATGCTACGCTCCCGCCTGTCACTGTTTGATGAAAGTGGCCAGGCTCACGATCCTCAGGGTGCAGGACCCGCTGCGTGGAGAATGCATTCCTGGGGATCCCAAAAGGATCTTTCAGAGGGGTTGGAGACTGGTTCGAGGGCCTTTGGGAGAGCAATTGGGCGGTCTATGGCAGCACTTGTAGCCACTGAGAGGCACCTCTGGTTGAATCTTGCTGAGATTAGGGAGAAAGCTCCGATTGATCCTTGATGCTCCGATTGATCCGTCTGGTCTCTTTGGCGACGCAGTAAACGGGGTCGTCGATAGATTTCAGGAAGCAAAGAAGCAATCGGAGGCATTTAAAAAAATTCTCCCTCGCAGTGTCCAACCCCCTGGGGCTGCTGGGCATGAGCAGTCCCAGCCGTCGAGCTCCTCATATCGTCAGCAGCAGAAAGAGAGTGTTGCGTCTCGTGCTCCTCCACACAAACACTGGAAGCAGACGCAAAACTCTCAGCCGAAGCCTTTTAAGTCAAAGCCGGATCTGAGGACCGTTCTTCAGGCTAAGAAGGCTTCGGCCCAAAAGAAAAGGTCCTGACGTCACTAGCGTCAGACCTGTGAGGGCAGCCCCAACCAGGGTGGAGCGATGTACACCTCAGAATACGGTGCCCGTTCCATCTCGGTGTCCTCATGGGGCCGTTCTGCCAACCCCGACACCCTTGGTGCTTCGGGGCGCAGCGGTCTCCAGCGAGCCTCTGGCGCAGTGTCAACTCGACATTGCGTCAGACTCGCAACCTCTGAGGGGAGTTCAAAAACAGTCAGTTCAGGTAGTTCCTGCTTGTATGTTTCAGGCTCCCGAACTGGCTGTCTCTTTAACACCAGAGGCCAGCCTCGAGAGGCTGGTTCCCTTAGTAGATTTTCTGGCAGCGTGGAAGCTACTGCCAAATATGGAAACTGTGGGTTTGGCCTCTGAGGGGGCCCAACTCATAGAGAATGGTCTCTCAACCGAGGCTTGTCGAGACCATTCTAAGCTCCAGAGCTCCTGCTTCGAGGAAACTTTACTCACTTAAATTGAGAGTTTTCACTTCTTGTGACACTCTTCTTGTGTCACCAGCGTCAGTTGGATCCGGTTAACTGTTCAGTGAACACAGTACTCGAGTTTCTGCAAGAACGTCTTACATCAGGTTTATATCCATCCACGCTAAAGGTTTACGTTGCGGCCATTGCGGCTTTCCACGCCTTGGTGGGTGGTACTTCATTGGGTCGAGATCCCCTGATTACTCGTTTCCTTAGTGGCACCTTGAGGCTGAGGCCTGCAACTCGCACTAGGGTGCCGGCCTGGGATCTTGCAATAGTTTTGTAAGGCCTGTCTAGGGCTCCATTCGAAAAATTTCTTTTTTTTAAGACTATCTTTGTGCTAGCTATTTCATCCCTCAAAAGAGTCAGAGACCTTCAGGCCCTTTCGGTTTCCCCCACTTGCCTTGAGTTTGCACCGGGGATGGTCAAGGCATTCTTATATCCAAGGTGCCGACCATGATTCCGAGGCCTATTGTGCTGCAGGCTTTCTGTCCTCCTTTTACCTCTGACCAGGAAAAGCTGAACCTCTTCTTGTGTCCAGTGCGAGCGTCTAGTACACTATGGTTACAGTCGTAACCTGAGACGTTTCCCTTTTGATTTTGAATTTGTTGCTATCTACTCTTTTCTTTATTTTTCTCTCTAGTTCCCTGGAAGGTTGCAGTCTTGTTTTTTAGTCAAGCTCCAGTCATTTATTCCTAGAAATGATTTATTTTGCTTTCGTCTTGTTTGCAAGCTTAAGTTATTTATTTTTTTAGATTTCTTTGTTTTCTTTTTCTTTTCTGATTCTTTTCTTCAGGCCTCCAGCTCTTCTGGTGCTACTGTACGTCTAGTCTCATCACCTACTGTCAAGCCTTTGCTTCCCTGAGCCGCTACCTTTTCTCCGTCATTGGTCATCGTGATTGCTACAGTCTCATCCCAGACCAGCCAGTTCTCCTATTGTGTATTGCCCCTATTGTTTGGACTTAGTTCCCGCCTCACTAATCTTGTGCTGTGTATTTTATTGTTAATAGATATTACCATAAATATATGGTAATGCTGTTGTGTTTATGGAGTTGTTTAATTATCCTCTGCTGAGATATAGATTTTATTGCAGTTGATTTCATCTAAGGCTGTGTGGTTGTAAGACAACTGTAGTTGTTGTGTTTCTACTCATTTCTTCCCTTTTTTCTGTTCTTGTTCCTCTTATCTTCAGTGATTCTGCTTGTTAACCGCAGGTGTCATCTCTAATGCTCAATCATCACTTTTGTGAATCTTCTTTTTTTCACTAACTGCAACATTGCTTCAGTGTTACTTATACTCTCTATAGATTGGGACCATATGAAAACTGAGCAGTGTCTGTTTAACACTGAGGATTTTACACAGCAACATGTGTTTCTCTTTATTAAATAATTTATTCAATTAGTTTGAAAAATTGTCTTGATCTTTATTTAACGATTAACGCAAATTAAGAAATGTGATATGTAACACATGCCTTTGTTGTGGTCTAGCTGGGATCATACTAGCACCCAAAAACAACATGCTGGTCAACCAGCATCCCAAGCTGGTCCCAGTTTGCAAAACATACCTTATACTGGTGACCATGCTGGATTTTTTAGCAGGGAAGGTCATGCGTTCATAAAGTTAAAGGAGAACTCTGGTCAATTTTAACATTGAGCAAAATTTTTGTAGATTTGGAGTGCTGTCAGAAAATGTTATCCTTTTTTAAAAATGTTTATTCAGCCAGCTCACATACCTGTATTTACTTCCTGTTTTCAGTCGAAGTCCACAGTTGTTGATTGTCGAGTTCGCGCGCGCGAACAGTGAGTCTCCACAGTTGCTTAATTACCAATGATCGCGCGACCGAACTCGACAATCAACTACTGTGGACTTCGACCGAAAACAGGAAGTAAATACGGGTATGTGAGCTGGCTGAATAAACATCATTTTTATTAATATCTTTCATATCTACTGCAGTCAGATTCACCGTGTTCACTCTGAATAAAATCACTCACATGGCTGTGCACTTGTAATGACACATCAAGGATGTTAAGAGGCTAAAAGCAGGTTTAAAACTTGCCCCATTTAAGTCAACAGGGTGCAAATTTTTAAAAAGAGGATAACACGGTGTAGGCAACACCGATTTTTGTCGTTGTTCTCTGTACTGACAGCACTCCAAATTCACAAAAATATTTGCTCAATGTTAAAATTTACTGGAGTTCTCCTTTAACATGAATGCAATACAAGTTGCTTTGGATAAAATCATCTGCCAAAAGTATAAATAAACATGTATTTCGATATATTGCATAAAGCAGGGTGTTAAACTCAGTTCCTGGAGGGCCACAATCCACAGCTTCAACCTTATAATTAAACACCTGATCCAGCTAATCAAGTCCTTCAGGCTTATTGAAGACAACAGATATGTGTGTGTTGAAGGGTTTTAACTAAACTCTGCAGTGTTCCAGGAACTGAGTTTTGCACCCCTGGCCTAAAGCAACTGTGATGTGTGAACTCAACTGGTGTAAAGTTTACCATTTAACTTCCTGTGAGCAGACTAAAGTGTTTTAAGTGCTCATATTATGTTATTTGTTTTGGGGTCTCTGTAGCAGGAATTGAGACTGGAATCGCTGACGACTCCTCTCGGCAGTTCATAATCAAATAATTCTTAAGGAGACAATAAAAAAAATTTGTCATGAACTTTGGTCTTTACAAATTTGCAATCATTTTAAATTCAGAAGCTATATACGCATGCACTGCATTAAAGATAATATTCACATTTTCTCTTACGTTTATATCCACATGTTTCTATTCCATTTTCTCTTATCTTTTCAGTAACAATGGTCACACTTGCAAACATTCACACTTGCAAACATCACACTTGCAAAAATCACACTTGCAAACATTCAGAATCAACTAAGATTTAAACTGAAACTTTAAACTCTTCTCAGGAGTCATCTGTAATTTCAGGAATAGCTCCAGACAGCAGTGCTGGACTGAATCAAGGAATCAGAAATACATATAAAAAAATCTCATCAAATTTCTAACCCCAGGTAACTCCACTGAAGAGAGAGAGAGAGAGAGAGAGAGAGAGAGAGAGAGGTCACTTCTCCTAAGTGGACTAAAGTTCCTCTGATTGTTCTGGGTTTCTCTCTTGTGTTTGCTCTCGGAGGTCTCTGCGCTCTCGGGGTGATTTGTAAGTATAACTGATACTAGATCTTAGGGTTGTATTGGCTGAGTTACTGTACGTAATTATGCTTGACCTAACACATGTAGCATCATTAGAACACGCAATTTTAGTAGCTTTTTATGTGTGAAATCATACTTCTCAGCAAAGATTTTTTATCAGGCAAGTATTGTCAAACAAATCTCCATATTGAAGGTGTAAACTGTTATTAATTAAGCCTGAAGACTTCATTTACAAACTCCATTCAAACTTTGTTTTGTAGATCATTTCAGTCTTAAGTGTGCTTGATGTGGACTTTCCTCAAAAACACATTTTCCACTGCTGCTTTTGTCTTAATCAGATTATCATAAGCTTGCTGATTTCGAATCACTGAATGAGCAGAACATCATGATTTCAGAGACACTGGAGGCTCAAGAGATCATAATCACAGGTGAGAAAACTGTATTTCATAAACGGTAAAGCACAGACATGTTTCATTAACAGTGTTGAGTGTTCATTGAACTGACCATGTGCTTGTTCTCCTGTTGTCTTTTCACCAGGTATGAAGAAAGAGTTTAATGATCTCACAGCCAGATACAACACACTTCGAGAATGGCTGTCCGTTTACGAAGGTGAGTTCAGTTTACATGCGACACCAAGTATGAATATTTCTGCACATGGAAAGAGTTTGATTAACTTTATGATCTAAATAATGCAGGTGAAATTGACTTTTTAATTCATCTTTCACAGCTCAGTCTTGTGATTTCTCTGTGAATGGCCGGTTAGCTTGTCGTGGAAAGCTGTATTTATTCAGCTCTGATAAACTGGTAGAGCACACAGTGTTGAGTGTTCATTGAACTCCCCATGTTAGAAACTTGATCTGCTTTTTCTCCTTTACTATTTAATTGTCTTTTCACCAGCCACGAAGAAAGAGTTTAATGATCTCACAGCCAGATACAACACACTTCGAGAACGGCTGTCCTTTTACGAAGGTGAATTCAGTTTACATGCGACACCAAGTGTGAATATTTTTGCACATGGAAAGAGTTTGATTAACTTTATGATCTAAATAATGAAGGTGTAATTGACTTTTTAATTCATCTTTCACAGCTCAGTCTTGTGATTTCTCTGTGAATGGCCGGTTAGCTTGTCGTGGAAAGCTGTATTTATTCAGCTCTGATAAACTGAGCTGGACGAGCAGTCGAGATGTCTGTGTTTCAAAAGGAGCCGATCTGGTGACCATAACCAGCAAATCAGAACAGGCAAGTCAGATCAATTAGAAATGAATATGTTTTGATCACACAGATAAAACAAAGCTTTTAAAGTGTTTCTATTAACCTATACATTTACCTTCACATATACCAAAAACACTATCACTTATGTACATTTTCCCCATTAGGATTTTCTGGTGTCTAAAATTAAAGAGACGCACTGGATTGGTCTCAATGATCTGGACACTGAAGGACACTGGGTTTGGGTGAATAACCAAACTCTCAATGACACCAGACTACAGTAAGAACTCTGCATGTGTGATCATGTCTAGGAATATTAATCAATGTACAAATATACAGATGTTTTCTAAAAATATTATTGCTTCTAGTGTATTATTGCTTGTTTGTCTCTTAAAGGTTCTGGAGCGGGGATCCCCAACAACCTAATGAAGGGAGAAGTGCTAATTGCGTTGCTCTGGGAACTGGGTCAAGCAGCTTAGACTCTTGGTATGATGCTTCTTGTACAACAACGAAAAATTTATCTGTGAAAAGAATTTTTAATTCACCTCCATCGGTGGTATTGCATGTTATTAAAGAGGTCTAGCATGTAAATGGACAGGAAAAATTATTGTCAGCAAATTTCAGTTTTTTTTGTGTGTTTGTGCCTGATTTTTGTCCAAGAATATTGTTCATGAAACTGCTTTGGTCGGCAGGTGGAAACCTTGCAGTTCTTCTTGGAATAAAAAGTTTTTCTTGGAATAACCAAATTCTTAAGTACCCTACAAATAAGAGCAAATGTTATTTTAAACAGTCTTCTTGATGTGATAGTTCTGATGTGCTGTGGGATCTCATTCCAGGTTTTTGTGAGCACATAAAAAAAAAAGATCTCTGTCCATAACAGTTTCTAAAAGCCGGTAAAGGCAAAAGTCCATTTATAAATGATCTCGAAGTTTCGGAACCAATTCGGTTAGAGCAGTTACAGTGTGTCCATTTGAGATTTGATGAAACAGGTTTATCCCATGGCTTATTTTATAGTTCTGAAATGTCAAGGCATTACACAATGATAGTGCAGTACAGTGGTGAGTCCAGCCTGGGAGCCTGACATGGATCTTATGAGCTCTATTATAAAGTCTTATTACTGGTTCAATAATCTCATTTGTTGTTAGTGACCAAACAGGTAAACAATACGACAAAGTGGACAGAATGATGGCATGAAGATAGGTTTTTGAAACAGAAAACAACAAATGTGATCTAATTTTGCTATAAACATATAACTTTTGATTTAACTTTCTGGTTAGGGTTTGAACATGTTCTTGATAAGTAAGATGTGAGTCAAGGTAGACTCCCAAATACTTATATGCTGATACAATTGAAAGCGTTTGATTAGAAAAAGTGATAGGATTAGATATGGATAGTTGTCTTCTAGATGAATAAAAATGCATGGATTGTGTTTTCTTGACATTAAGTGTTAAATGATTATCTTGCAACCAGTTCTGTAAATGCTGCAGATCCGTGTTAAGTTTGTGATTGATTGTGTCAATATTAGAACCAGAAAGAAAAATAACTGTGTCATCAGCATACAGCAAAGAACTAGAAAAATTCAAAACACAGGGAAGATCATTAATATACATAAGGAAAAGTAAAGGACCTAAAATACTGCCCTGTGGAACTCCCATAGAACACACTCGTGGCTGTGATGTTACTGTGCCGATCCTTACAGTCTGAGATCTGTCACTTAAATATGATGTAAACATATCTATTGCCGAAGATGACAAATGAAAAGAAAGAAGTGTAAAACATGAAAATCTATGTATATAGCTCCAGTAATCTGACCCTCGTTTAGAGACGCACGTATTTGCTCCGTGAGAAGCAGCAAAGTAATATAGTTGACCGCAAGGGTCGAAAGCCATGCTGGCAATCACTGAGCAGGTTATTATTTTCAAGGTGGTTAATTAGTTGATTATATAATATTTTTTCAATTTGTTGGAAGAATTGCAATTGGACGATAATTGGAAATATTAGTTGGATCATCAGATTTAAACATCGGGGTGATATGGGCCGTTTTCCACATGGCAGGAAATACTGATTGTCTAATACACAGGTTAACTAAATGATGAAGTAGTGGTATAAGAGTACTGGCATGAGTTACATAACAAAAGTTATGTTTAAATTATATATATCACAAGCATGAGAAGCGTTCAGAGAACACAAAATATTTCAGATTTCAGAAAAAGAGAATTGCTGATATAATGCTGGTACTGATGTAAGAAACAGAGGAATAGTAAATTTAGAGGATAATTCTTGTACAGATGCAATAAAATACTCATTAAAAAAATTAGCAATTTTATCATGATCAGTAAGAAGAGTACCATTTATGGATAATTGTAAACTATTATTATTTTTAATTTTATTTTCACCAGTTATAGATTTCAATGTTCGCCATAAAGTTCTTGGGTTGGAAACTGTTCGACTAATTTGATTTTCATAATAAGGCTGTTTTGCTTTGTATAATTCAAAATTATACTTATTTCTAAACTGTGTGAAAATAAGCTTAGCTTCAGGTGTTTTTAATAATCTGAAGTCTTTCAGGGAAGAGGCCTTCTTTTTTAGGAGCTGTAAAATAGCAGGAGTTAACCAAGGAACTGTATTTTGTCTAATATGTATTTTACAGGTAGTTGTATATTTTTGACGTATTGTCTCCACTCTCCTATGGAAATTTGACAGAACATGATCAGGATTTTGTAAAAACATCTCGTTACCCCAATCAGTATCAGCAAATTCAGCAATTTTTGAATTTGGTACTTTTTTGATGTAATTATTTTTATGACATTTTGGCTGTTTAAAACATTTCCTAAAGACATATATGAGTGAGTGATCTGAAACTGCTGTGTTTATCACTCCTGATATGCCATAATTGGAAGGTTGATTAGTGAAAATAAGGTCCAAAATAGAATTTCGTGTTTTACCAAATCTAGTGTGATCTTTAGGGCTAATTAATTGATGAAGACCATATTTTATAGCAGTTGTTTTCAGAAGTTTAGAGGAATTATCAATCCAATTTAAATTTATGTCACCAAGAATAACAAGCTCGTTAGTTTTAACAGATTTTATTAAGTCCGAAAACGGCAATAAATATGCAGTTGGACTGACATTTGGAGGCTTGTAAGTGACAATAATAGTAACTGAAAATTGATTTGTAAAATGAATAACCAATTGAAGTGACTCTGATACTGTTGATAGTTTTACTAAAGAATGTGCATATTTTTTATGTAGATAAAGAGCAACACCACCAGTTCTATCAATCCTGTCTTTGCGATATAATCAGTGCTCGAAGTGGCGCGGTACTCCGTTGTGCCGAATTTCGACCCCCGCCAAATTATTACCCCCCTAGCATTGGTAGGTTTAGGATTAGTTGTGGAGGAGGGGGTAGGATTAGGGGCGGGGTTGGGATTAGGCAATCAGGTACTGACTTCAACGAGGGGGGTAATAATTTGGCAGGGGGTCGAAATTAGGCACAACACCGGCACTTCTACATTTTACTCTTAAGCGTACCTGCACTTTTTCTTGCGTATCGCTACTTCTCGCATGTAGCCGGTAGCCTGACTACGTCAGACTTCCTACTTCCGCTAATTTCATTTCGCTCCTGTAGTCAGTCTGAGATAGCAGCCTATCTTTCTGTTTTCCACCGGCCTGAAAACAGCCTGGCCAATCAACGAACAGAGGGCGGGCTGAAAGCCGTGACGTAGTCGGTAAGCGCCGTGTTTAAGATTAGGTCAGGGAAATCGAAAACGACCGCTGATATGGAGACGCGGATGCAATTCGCTCTGTTGTGGAGAATATTCCCGGCATTAGCAAACTGAAGCCCGAACACGAAGAGTGTGTATTAAACATTTTGAATGGAGGTGATGTTGTGGCCCTACTCCCTTTGGGAAAAGTTTAATTTATCAACTATTACCGATCGTCAGCGAGAAACTGGGGAGCCTTTTGACAGGTCAGTGTCTCTTTTCTTTTCCAGGTCTTAAATACCGTAAAACTTCAAATAATAGCCCGGCCTTTTATTTGCCCAAATCGTCGAACTGCACCGGCTTGTACTTGAGATAGGCGTCTAACTTATATGAGACAGGCCTTTATAGTTGAGATGTTGTTCATTGAGATGTTGTTCCTAGAGTCTATAATCTCTAAAAATCTCCAAATGCTCCACGTGAAACCGCGGTCTTCCGACCTCTTACTATCTTGTCGATTGATTTTTATGAATTTGCGCGAGGGAGAGAGAGCAAGACAGCGCTCGTGTTGTTTGTAGACGTGGGAGTGCGCGCGCGCGGCCGGGGCTCTCTCTCTCTCTCTCGCTCTCTCTCTCTCTCTCTCTCTCTCTCTCTCTCTCTCTCTCTCTCTCTCTCTCTCTCTCTCGCTCTCTCTCTCTCTCTCTCTCTCTCTCTCTCTGCTCGTTTGTGCCCTGTCAAGCGCAGCAGTCATTCTATTACATCACTCACAGATCAAAAAAGTCGTTTATAGCCATGCATGTTCACTCGGGTATTTCGCTCGCATCATCAAGTGTTTACAGTGGAAGTTCGATCATAGATTTGAGTTCGATGCATGATGTCTGTGGTTCGATGCGGCTGTGTCGGCGCATAACATACGTCATAAACAAACTTATCTGATTGGCTTACGGGTAACCAATGATTTTAAACTTCAGTACGCGCCCCCTAGCGAGAGAGAAAACACTTCTCTATTATGCTATCCCAGACTCTGTGTACGAAGCAAAGTGAAGTAGCAGAGTCTGGTATTACCAGGCTATGTAGCCGGTACTCTACTGACAGAAAAAGCGTGATGGCCGTTTAACCCCTTATTTACACTGCACACATCTGCGGCACGTTACGACTGCGAAACGGCTACCGGAGCTGATCGCGGCTACCGCAAGCGTGAGCAGCGCGTATTTTTTTCGGCTTGCATGTTAAAGGTTCTCTAAGCGATCCTGGGTGACGTCACTTCTTGTTGACGTTCGAACTATTGTCAAACAAAACGGAGGCTAGCTAGACCCTCCTCCTCATCTGCACCATAGACATGTATTTATTATGTCTATGATCTCCACACTAACCCCCCAAACCCTTCTTGTCGGTCATTGGCTGGAACAGTTTGTTATGTTTCGTGGAGTGGGTCGCCGCAGTTCGTTTTTGTTGCTGTTTGTGGAGCCTGGGCTGTCTACAGAGATCGTGTTTCTTTACAGTGTGTTCAGGGGACAGGCAGCCAGCGGATAGTGAGGAGATGTTTGCTGTATGTGACAAAAAAATGTTTTGGCCTAAAAAACGCGTGACATCGCTTAGAGCACCTTTAATCAATGAGTGCATTCACACCGCGAGGAGGAGCGTCGCGTGAGCAGCAGTGAAGCGGGGGTTCGGCGCCGATCTATTGTTGTGCTACTCACGACATTTAAAGTGAAAGTAAAGCACACTTTTGATGGAGAAAATAAATATGATTTCACACAAAAAGTGCCCACAATGCACAGATGTGTCTAGTCTAGATGTGTCTTTGCATGTCTAGTGTGTTTTAACAAGAACTGGAGTAGGATAGCCTACGTCAGAAAAGAAAATGAAGACTCAAAAATATTTATACAAGATTTAGCCATTTAAACTTGTCTTAATTATTCAGTTTGGGTAAAAAACTATATGTTTTATTAATAAATAAAACGAGCAAACTAGTCAGAATATAAGCTTTCTTTTAGTTTATGTAATATACACAGACAGGTACATGCCCAAATCAAACCCGAGTTTACTTTTTTTAAATGCTTGCTGTCTTGTAAACATATGACTGAAAAGACAATATCAGAGCTGTTTACTAGGTTGTTTTTGTTATTTACCATTTACATGCAATTGTTGTATAGTCTACCTCCCATCTTAACAAACTTCAAGAATCAAGTTTATTAATGACCAACTTCTAAAAAGAGAATGTTTCTTTGTAAATAAATGCGCGCACACACGCACATTTGTGTTGTTAATAAATAACAATAAATTGTTGTTGTACCAGCAATATTTCCAAGTTTTGTTTTTCACTGTAGAAATTTAAAATGTCATGATTTGCCAATGCAAGAGAGTACCGGCACCTTTTTCCCCCCACTTCAAGCACTGGATATAATGAATAGTTTTCAATCGCAAGAAATGAGTCTGGTATAACAGGAGTCAGCCATGATTCAGATATTGCCATAACATGAGCCTTTGTTTGAGTGAGCATGATTTTAAATTCATCCTTCTCATATTTAGATGGCAAACTTTGAAACCTCTGATTCTACCAAGTTGGCATAAAGTAACTGGATTTTTCCTTAGACACAATGGTCTTTTTTGTGCTCTGACAGGTTTAGAATTAAAGCCTGGGATAACAGAAGGAGAATTAAATGGCAACTGAGGTGTAATCAATGTGCCTACAGGTTGTTGAAAACACTGAGATTGAGATAAATCCATGTGTGGGACACCTGCATGTAAACCCATGCCCAAACTGTTATTTAAAACATGAGTATAAAATCCCAGGAAATATAAAAAAGCGGACATAAAGGCATTTTTGCCCGGACCAGGGTTTAGTTCAATATTTCCGATAAATAAAAGAACAGAGAGTAGGAGTCTTAATGAGGACTGTTGGCGCTTATCTACAGTAGCAGCATCTCTCATGGCCATGGGTTTGAACTTAAAGTCATTTACCCACCGGTGGAAGATGATAGCGCGGGTCGAAATGATTGTCCGTTCGAACTGAGGAATGATGTCAAAACGAGAGGCACAACCTGCATGATCCTCCGGTTGCATACATAAGGTAGAGCACTGCAAACTTCTCCACATATGGCTCCTCCGTGCTGGACATTGGGCGCACACCACAACCCGCCTCTCCGGGAGGGCGAAAAGGTCGCGTCCGTCTCTCCGCCACGTCCACGTCTCGAGGCCGGACATCCCCACTCAGGCTCTGTCACTCTCTCGAGACAAGTAAGATGGCTAGGGACTTGAACAACATTAAAGGCGTTTGTTATGCCAAACAGGCACGACACAGCAACAACACAGCAAAGGACCCAGTTCAGCTGGTGTAGTAAAGGCTCCACGCCGGGTTTGAGTTGTTGATCTTTAGTTGTTAAAGAGTGCCCGTATTGGCGTTTGTGAGTTGTCCAAACAAAGCGGTTGACCCGCACTTTACGGTACTGGAGCAAATGAAACAACGATAGCATTATAACTGCAGTAAATCTGGTAAAAAACAGACCTGCAGACATCTGTAATACCAGATATTTGATATTACCAGCTCGCTGTGACAGCCGCCATCTTGGTTTAACGCGCCAAGCGTGTAAAGATGCCCCAAAACCTGTAGATTAACAACAATCTCATCAGCAAATATCCATATTGTTCGAATAACAAACAGAAGCCAAAATAGGGACATATAAAATAAATTTTATTATCCATTTTCTGAATTTCTACACTGTAGTGGCTTCTATATAGACACCATCATCATCATCATCAGGAAAGACTGCCGGACACCGATGCAACATAACAACTGTGTGTCCCAGCTTCAATATATAATTATTGTATGGAAAAAGAAAAAAGGAAGAAAAAAAAGAAACCTAGTTTAGTCTCTCTTTAGTTTGTTTACACTCAACATAAAACTGTGGCCCAGGGCAGAGAGAGCGAGTGTGTGTGTGTGTGTTCAGGGCATCGCACCGGCGGCCGCAGGAATCTGTGTGGCGAGAGCACTGGGAGACGAGATGACCGGAGAGCCGGCGATGTTGGCCATCGGCTGGGACGAGGACATGGATGTGACGCCTCCTACAGGCACACAAACACCATCAGCATTTAGAAGCAAACACACTCGCAATAAGTCAAGGATCAGCTGACGTGTTAACCCTAACCCTGCAGATCAATGCCTTTTAGTAACGTCATGTTTCTCACGAACACAGAAAAATACTCTTTTAATCTTAATTCTAGTTTGTGATTCTCAATTCAATAAGCATGATCCCGGAGGGAGTCACATGACTGACCTGTGATCATACTGGACGTGCTGACAGGAGTGGATCCAGCGGACAGGCCTGAAGTGGAGCCAATCCTCGCCTGTTCCTTCACAATGGGATCTGACACGAGACAAAATAATAATTTGTTACATTCATACAGCGCTTATCTGGGTACTCAAAGCGCTTCACATATGGGCACAGTGATGAAATGCATGATGCAATCAATAGACTACATAAACCTTTTATTTCAAATGAGTGAACAAATCCTGTGTCCACATGACAACCGCTTTAGTTCCTACAGAGACACTGTTCACACTTCTCAATCATTTGATCACATAACTGATGTAAATGTCAACTTTGCAATCAAGGTGTTTTTGAATCAGATTGGGATATTGGTTCTGCTCAGTGGCGTCATGCCAATTCAAAGTGAGGGGGCACGTGCCCCCTCAGATTTTTCCTCCCTAGGGTGACCAGAAGTCCCGAAAAATTCGGGACAGTCCCCAAATCTAAGCTGTTGTCCCGAATCCCGAAACCGGCCTTAATTGTCCCGAAAATTATACTAAAGCAAAATCTTGATATTAAATATTAAAAACTGTCCGTGGAAGTTGAGTCGTCCTGCAGCCAGCCCCTTCCAATTGCAGCAGCCGCGAGGACAGTGAATGTGCAGGCAGCCAGTCTAAACTTTAGTTTTTTTACGCGCGTCATTTGCTCTCGACGCGCGAATGGATTCAAAGTGTTCACGCGTATGCTATAACTAGACGCGGTAGGCGCGAATTTGACGCGTGTTGTGGAAATTTTAATAGTCATTGATCCCTAACAGATATCATAAGAGAGAGAACCTATTCAATGTGTAAAATATAGATGATTCAAAGAATGTCACATGTGTGTCTCTTACTTGTAGTGAGACAAGATTCTGTTTATGTACCTGGGGAAGCAGAAGGGGGAGACACTCCAGGGAGCAGACGAACAGGGACCTCTGACCTAGATGTCGGAAGGCCATTTGGTGCAGGGGGGCTTAGTCTATGGAAAACTACTGGGAGGAAGGCTCTGGGGGAAAGAAGGCCTTGAAACTTAGATAAAAGCTGGTTCAGTCTGTCTGGGGGTGTGTCACTCTTCTGCACAGGGTAACAACTGTGTATTAGACTGCTCCTATTCTTGCAAGAATAAATACTTCTATTTTATATAATTTGACTCTGAGTGTCTCTTACGCAGTGATGTATGTTTGAGATGAGTTTTTGCCACAACAGTTTTGGTGTCAGAAGTGATATTCCTTGGACGTGCCTCCTGGACCTGAGATCGGACGGTGTTTGGCCACCTGGGCTAAGTAAGTTCCAGCTCTACCTCGTAAACTTGAGAGAGAGGGGCCGACCGATATCAGGGCCGGGAGAATCGACCACTGGAACCTAAAGAACCCGCAGGTGGCAACAGAAGCATCTCTGGTAAGAGACAGTTCAATTTATTTTCTTTTGGGTAAGTTAATTAAATTCAGTTTAATTGGGGAAAGAGTGAAATTGAACCATATTGGCTGAGGGCTGTTTCTGTGGTACGTAATCTGAGATTAATTGAGATCTATATATAGATCAAGAGGTTTCAAACAGATACGAGAGAAAATATCTGAGATTAATTGAGGTCTGTGACAGAACAAGAAATTTCAAGCAGATAAATAATCTGGGATTAAGTGAGAACTGTAACAGATCAAGAGATTCCAAACAGATAGGTACCCTGAAAATTAGTTGTTCCACCACGGAGCAAATTGTTTTTAGGTGCTGAGGCTAATTAGGGGGAACCAGAAAAGATTTTTTGGTAAACCATAATTAGGAGGGCACTAATAGTGCAACCCGACCGATTTGGGTTAAAAGAAAAATCGGGTCTGGGAGGGACGCCTTTCAGACCAAGAGAACGCGCGTTGAAGAGAAATCCACAGAGAACAGAAAACAGCCAGTATGGGGATGTCTCAAAAGCAAGCTTGCGAAATTTGATACACCGGTTTTCTGTAGAACTAGGAAAGTATGGGGGAAAATGTATGTTTTAGATATTGAAAAAACTGAGAAAATACCATGATTTCCCCAGGGAGGGAACACTGAGCACAAATAGACTAAGAGTGTGCGAGAATCAGTGGAACAGGGCAGCGGGACAAAAGGTTGTTGTGGCTGCGTTCAACATGTGTGTAAAAATGTGAACAGATAATGGATGCATGACATGGGATGTCTATAGAACTTAAATTTATATGACAAGGATTGAAGTAGCAAGAAGCAATAAGCCTGTCTGTGTGAAATAGAGGGAACTGAACTGTAAGTGAGACTTGGTGGAAGAGGGAAGTGAAAAAAAAACAAAAGGTTGGTGTGTGAGACATGTGTGTGTGGGGATTGTTCAAACAATCATGTACTGGTTAGATAATGAAGGAACTGGCATGTTTGAGAAAAGAAAGGAGAGGATAATGAAGGAACTGGCATGTAGGGAAAAGAAAGGAGGAAATATAGTAGAGAACTATATGTGATGAAAATAGACATGGTCTGATAGAATTTATGGAAGTTTAAATGATATGAAAAGTTTTAGAATAAAATAAGGCATTGTATGATTGACAGGGATTAACATGATATGAAGAATGTTTTAAGCAGAATGGGGAACAATTCTAGATTTTGATAAAATAATGATGATATATCTGCTTTATTTTATTAATGTTAAGAAAATAAGGGTATTGAAGCAAGTAGCTATAATGGTTGTCTGTGTAATTTACGGACTGAGTAATATAATCTGTTTTGGAGAAACAGTAGAGATAAGACTGAGACAATAATGTGATGGAAGAAAAAAAGGCTTCAAACCAGTTGTAATGAAAATAATGATGTACAAATTGTTACACTTTATGAAGAGTAACTGAACAGTCCGGGAAAATAAATAAATAGATAAATAAATAGAGAGACAGAAGAGAGCAAATGCTGTAAACAGCTCTGCTCTGAAGATCTCACTTTGAAGAGATTTGCAGATGATGTTTTGTAAAAGATAAGCTGGGATAACAGCAACAGTACTTGTAATTAGTGTTGTTGATGATAATACCAAATTACTAAGGTAAAGACAGAAAACAAATTCGAATATTCTGAGCATTTTCTGTGCTGCTCATGAAATTATGTTCTGCCAATAATAATGATAAAGAGTATGATTTGGCTATTGTGATTTGAATCCGCCATTGGTGGATGGTCAAAGGAATACAGAGAACTGCTTATCAGTGGCTCTGTTTACATTCCTGAATGGGACACACTGCTTCAAGAGTGTGCAGTTAGTTGGAGCCGTTTGCAAGCTCACAGTGATCAAACTATAGTCAAGGACAGGTGTCTGATGCTGAAGTTGAGGCTGAAACAAATTCACTAGATGACAGAGAGTGTTTTAATGGTGGTCATCAGGACAATTTAGTAGGTAACTGTAAATTACCACCGAGAAGGTGTTTAAAAATGTGATAAAATGACAACACATTTCTGGTAATAATATTGGTTTGAAAATAGATCAGTGTTTAAATGACGACAGTGACAATTTTTGGTCTGAGAAATAAGAGATAAAAAACAAGGTCAAAAGATTGATCTTAAAGTGAATCCTTTTGAAGAAAAGATCTATAATAGTAATTTTTATAAGTGAATTGAATACAGGTTGATGCAAAATGAATGACTGCAACAAATGTGAGTTGCAAAATATAGTAAAGGTAACTAGAAGGAGAATTGTGTTTTAATTAAGCATTTTTAAAAGGGTTCAGGTAATATAGAGAGACAGATCTCAAAGATGATTTATAATAACTGCAAAAGAGGCAGTAGCCTTGTAAAAGTTAGTGTGAATCCTGATTGGAGACTGATAAACTCCTAGAAGAGAAAACTTTGAGGTCAGATATTAAGTTATGGTAATTGAGAACTTGACAACTAAAATAGGGATTGAGAAATGTGAAATGTTATTGAGAACTAGAATAATTACCATTATGTAAGAACAAATAAGCAGAAGCAGTAGGCTACTGAATTAACAGTTGCTAAATGTAAAATGTGTTGAAAGGCATTTGATTAAACAAAAAAGGCCTGCTAGTGTTGACCATGAAAAGAACAGAGCTGATGTTTTGCTTTCAAAAGATAAGTTTGTTATGGGCTGTAATGAAACAGTTCGCTTATCTAAAATCTGATGTGTGCTGTGGCTGAAACTGCCAGTGCAACAGACTCAATCTGAGTGGAAAATTTGTAATGTCTAAATTCCCTGAGGTGGGCAAAAGACAAATATAAATAATATGTTTATTTGAAACCGTATGTAATTTCTGGCAAAGATGCCTTAAGCTGGGATAGAGTTAAAAGATGATAGATAAATGTTTGATGTTAGAAGTATATGAGAGAGCAGTGTACCATCCAATAGAGTCTCAGAGTCTCTCTCATTCAATGAGTCAGCTAAAAGCTGGTATCTGTGATAATGTGTAAAGCACAGTGTTTCAGTTGAAGAATCATAGACACAGAGATGGTAAAAGAAACCATTTAGAGAGCAATTTGTTTTAGAAGTAAAACTGAATGACTTTTTAAAGAAGTATTTAAAACAATAATACAGATAGAGATGACATTTTGATTAGCTTATTTTAGGACAGTAACTTCTCTGTCTCATTTAGTCTCCACCATTCAGGACCGATGGCTCCGGCTACAGATGAAGTACACTGAATGTACGGTTGTGATCTAAATTCACTGAGTATAAATCTAAGCAGCTAGGTTTCTGCTTTTAAGATGGTTAATGGATTTAAGTGATTAAATACTGTTGTTATTAATCTGTCTCCCTATGTGAACACTATTAGGCAATCGGAATGGCTCTGGATGACTCTTGAACGTGCCTTTCCTAAGCTCCAGAAAACAGCTGAGTTCTGTTGAAGAGAACTGATTGTGTGATTGGAAAGAGCGGTCACCAGTGGGCACGAGTGGCTACTCAATGACGGGTAAGACCTTCTATTGGCCTGACAGGGGGCAACCCAAGCCAGAGTGGATCACGTAAAGTCATTGGGCATCTCCTGAATGGAGGTGTGTTATGTGAGACAGGTATGAGGGTTGAGCAGGAGCTGTGAGGCCAGCAGCGTCCTTATGGCGTTAAGGGGAGATGACGCGGTGACGAGTCACGGCATGTCTCCCCAATAAAGCAAAGCTCCTCGATATATACCACTCGCCAGAAGAAACCGCATTAGTTGTATGGCTTGTTTTTTTATTGTGACAAGCGTCTGCAAATATGCCAGGGGAAAACACCCTGATGGAGATTATAGATAAAGGGCGAACAGGAGTGGGCTTTCAAGAGCCAGCTGAGGCCATGAAGTGATTCCCATTAGTTGTTGTGGAGACAGTAATAAAAAAATTTATGTACTGGTTGCCATATGGGCAAGGAAAATCATAGTGTTGATTTTGAACTAATATGTTATAACATAGTTTTAACTCTTGAAGGTCGTTAGACATGGTGGTGGCTAAAGATGAAGACAGCTTTTGTAGATTTGAGAAAAGTCTGGATAACAAAGGTGAATGGTCAAAGGTTATTGTAATGAATACAAATTTTGTCTAAGTTACAGCCTTAGGAGGCTGGGGGGGGGGGAAATATTATTTGTTTATAGTGAGAGAGACTGCCTGAGTTGGAGGAAGGGATGGTAACTGTGTCTGTCTTTCTGTTATCGGCCTGCTAGAGCAAGCTGAAGCAAAATAATGATAATGAAACAAAACAACCCAGCTGACTTGTCTAAAAATCAAATGAATAATGAACAGAAGTAAAATTAGGTAGAAGCTACAGGAAAAATGAAAAGGTTAAAATCTTATTTAAAATTTAAATCTTTAAGCAATAATATAAAGAAAAGTGAACATTGAGAATGAGCAGTTAACATATGTGTGTCTAGAATGAGTGCGTGTGCTAGTGACCGCACTTTATGTCTTGTATGTATTAGTTTGGGGCACTAATATTCCACCTGAATGGTGTGTATATTGCGTCATTAACCTCTGGAATGAGTTTATCATTACAGATGGGTTAAGGCAAATGAAAAATTTTAAAGAAGCTGATAATTCTGATGAAAAGACAATACAGAACATGGGACAAGCTTTAAGTTGATTGGCCATCAAGCTCTGTCTGGTAGTAATACTTTTGTCATACATAATGTAGATTTGAAGATCAGTAAATTGGAATTGTAGTAGATCACCATCTGGCATGGGCTGAGATAAATGAAAATGTTGTAGATTTGAGGGAAACAACAAAGTGACATATTGGCTAAGTCAACATGAAATTATCAAGAGAGCCTCTCACATTTATGATTATTGTGAACAAAGGGGGAGAAATGATTGACTGACAATGACCAAGTCTGTACAGCACGACCTGACCTGATAGAAACAATTGATGACTTTGGAAATGTTTGTAGATGACTGACTTGAGAGACCAAACAACAGGCCTGAAAAGCGGGATTTGCTGTGAGACTCAGGGCCGTTGTCCTTCAAATACTGCGAGAAGATGATGAGATTGTGGCTTTAAGTGAAGAATGTAATATTTTTGTTTCAGAGACAGGGAAAGATGTCTGGAGGAAAATTTGGCTGAAGGACGCCGTTTGGGTTGGTGTTGATGGCAAATCAAATTAGTTTAAATTGATGCATGAGTTGATTAATGCATCAAGAGGGAGATGGTATAACAATTGCCAAATATGGTTTATTAAGGGGTTCACATTTGCTGAATAAATGTTGGGAGAACACTAGGGGTATTTGGATAAAAGCCCTGAAAGAAGCCATTTTTCTGCCTAACAAAATTTATGTCTGTGAGTGTGCTGCACACACCAATAACAAAGATTGTTTCAACAGGAAACGCCAGGGCATCGAAGGACACGGGGGAACAGTAGACAAAAGAAACTACGTACTTTACTATCTGACAATAACCTCGAAATTTGTTTCTCTTTACAGAGAGCATGCAGGATTGGGAGACAGGGCAAAATATGCCCAATAAAATAATGGTTATGGATGAATTTGGCTAACTGTCCTGGCCTGGTTTATTATTGTGGCAGAAAGGTGCTACACCTGCGCAGCGCATAACTTAAAATTTTCCTTTTACAGAATGTCAGGATGGATTGCATCAAGCTGAACTGATTGTGTTTCCAAATGTATGAATATTGACTTGTTAACGTAAGCAAAGTGGATATGTGTTTTTCAGGGGAAAAGGACTGAGTCCTATTAAGTGAGCAAGAAATTATCCGGTGATAATGTTTCAGATTGTTGAATCCACAGGTCACACCAAAGGGGACGAGCGGCAAGACAAGCGGTCACTAACAAAATACTTAAGGTCTCCATTCACAGGTGACGGGAAGCAGGAAATGGTTCATTCCAGTGGGGGTGCGGTGGTGATCTCAGGAGATCAGTGTGTCACCTGGGTCCAAGCCTCTCACCTTAGACAACACCAACAGGCCACAATCATCCCATAGTCCATGGGGCGAACGAGATGATCAACACGCCTGGAGGAGGATGTGAACCGACTAATGGTTTAAGAATGTGGTTTTGTGATTATTTTGAGGATTTGATTTGATTAAATCAAAATAGGGCTTAATATTGATATACAGTAGATCAAAAGATTTGATTGGTTACTTATTCATTAGGAAATATTTAAGGAAAATGTTTTTGGGAAGAGAAGATCTATTAATTAATGTAAATGGTAGGGATAATTGTTGAAGCTTATTAAGTAGAACCACTGCCTGTTTGAATTAAAAGTTAAAGGTAAAAGAAACGGAACGTTTAACAGAAGAATCTGTTTTTGTGATGATTTTGTTTGATTGAATCAAACTAGGTATTGATTTGATTGTAAATGTAGAAAATATATTGATTGTGTCCGTAATGGAAATATTAGAGTTAATATTGAACAACTGCATTGGTTAGAAGAATGGATAAAATTATAAGACTTCTCTGTTTAGATTTTGTTAAATATGGCATTAAATAGAGCTTACTAAATTGAATTAGAAGTGAACAAAATATGGTTAGGAAAACCGAGGTGAAATATGGAGATGGGCGTAGATTAATGGAAAAGGCTTAATGATAGGGTTTAGGATTGTTATTCTAATAATTTTGTTATTCATGGGTGAATATGATTACAGTGACAGGTGAAACATGCTGTCTGTTCAATTGGTGAAAATGACAGTCTATCCCAAGGATGAACAAAATTATGTGACGATACAGTTAGTGGGAGCTACAGTGAGATATGTGTTAAATGTATGTTCTGTTTGTTTTTCTTCTATTTGTTTATTTTCTGAGAAAGATTAAGGGCAAAAGATTTAAAGAAGGTTACAAGCAGCGGTCATCCGTGTTACGAGATGGCGTACAAAGATAGGGTTTGAAACTGAGTGATTTTTTATTATACTTTTATCTGTTTGTTTCCTTACTATGTTATAACTACCTTTTTCCTTACTGGCGTGACTGAGGGTCTGTTTACAGGAGCGCAGGAACAGAGATTTCTCGTTCAGCCCGGCGTCGTGAAAATATTTACTTGCTAGCTAAAATATTACGGGGCTTTCCCCCACAAAAACAGCCTTATGCTTCTTCATTCTAAACTTTTCTTCACAGGTTCAAGGAGAGTGATCATTTATGCAAAAAATCAGAGATGAAGAGTATAAGTGTGATGATATGACTTAAAATTTGTCTTATTGTTTATTGTTATGATTATGGGTAATCAGAATGATAAAAAGCGGGAATTTGTTGTGGAAATTTTAATAGTCATTGATCCCTAACAGATATCATAAGAGAGAGAACCTATTCAATGTGTAAAATATAGATGATTCAAAGAATGTCACATGTGTGTCTCTTACTTGTAGTGAGACAAGATTCTGTTTATGTACCTGGGGAAGCAGAAGGGGGAGACACTCCAGGGAGCAGACGAACAGGGACCTCTGACCTAGATGTCGGAAGGCCATTTGGTGCAGGGGGGCTTAGTCTATGGAAAACTACTGGGAGGAAGGCTCTGGGGGAAAGAAGGCCTTGAAACTTAGATAAAAGCTGGTTCAGTCTGTCTGGGGGTGTGTCACTCTTCTGCACAGGGTAACAACTGTGTATTAGACTGCTCCTATTCTTGCAAGAATAAATACTTCTATTTTATATAATTTGACTCTGAGTGTCTCTTACGCAGTGATGTATGTTTGAGATGAGTTTTTGCCACAACACGCGCTATTCGCGTCTGGTGTGAACGCAGCATTAAAGGAGTGATTGATTGGTTGCGTCACTGTGTGCAAAAAAAACTTCGTCCGGGCCTTATAATGTCTGATGTCGGGTTAGGCTTACACAAAGCAAATCATCTACAAAATTATTTCGTTTTCCTATTTAATGACCGACAATTTAGTTGTAATAAGAATTTTGCCATAAGGCTTATTAGCGTTAGGCTATAGCCTGAAAGGTCTGATTTAGCCTAGACACTGTTACAACAGTAACACATTTTTTTTTCACAATGACATTTGAGTTCATGATTTTAATGTTTTTTTTTTTTTTTTTGCCAGACTAAAGACTAATGACAGACTTTGATCTTTGAATTAAAAAATATGTTTGGTTCAGGTTTGAAATTCATTATCTTTTAATGTAGTCTAATATCATAGGACTACCCCCCCAAATCCCTACAGCATAGTTGTTATACAGATCGCTATACATATTGCATTTGATTTGATTACTTTTTTACATTTCTGTCAAATATTAACCATTTTCAAATAAACGGGGTAGTGTTAACCTTATTCAGCACTGAAATCTGTCAAACTTCTTTCAAAGTCCTTCATCACATATTAATATTAAAATAACTTAATTTCAGAGCACCACAAAGTCAGACCTCAGCACCTTAATGTACCTTTAATGTAAGATCGTTCTTAGGTCACATACCAATTTAAAATCATAACATAAAAACTGCAATGGTACTGTTTTTAAAATCATGTGTAGTAGGCCTAAGTGTACAGTAAGTGTGTGTGTAAACATGCTTTAATGAAGTAGACTTCAAAAGCTTTTGAATTTGAGCTTACAGTTCTTTTATCAACCTGTATTTTACATAAACTTACAAAATAGATACTTTAACTTAGTCCTCAGAATCAGATAGAGGAGTGTTGCTGCTAGCTCCGTTAAGGTATTTCTGTCCCTCCCAAACTGCATTGAAATGGTATGTTTAGCAGCCAGAATTTAAAAAATTTTCAGGGGGAGAAACCCTCTGACCCCTCCTAACATGATCCATATCACCCGTCAGAAAACAATTGCAACGTCTCAGATTGTGCCCCCCCCAGAATTTTGGCTTGCATGACGCCCCTGGTTCTGCTTCCTTGGCTATTGACTAAGAGATGCTAGACTCTGGCATGAGGAGCACAGCAGTTGATCTTAGATTAAGACACTCACAGAAATAAGGGTGCTCCATGGCCTCGCGGGCGGTGAGGCGAGCTTGGTGGTCGTAGCGCAACAGTTTGTCCAGGAAGTCCAACGCTTCGGTACTGACCAGGTGCTGGTTCTCACTGTGGACAAACCGTTCCCACCTTTTCCGGGAATGTCTTGAGAGAGATAGTAAAATCCTTAAAGTGAGGTCAAAGTATTACATGTATACACAATCACACATCTCAACGTACCTTCCCAAAATGTCGTTGAACCGTGGGTCGAGCTCGATGTTGTATTTGTCGATGTAGTCGTAGAGGTCCTCTGTGCCCAGGACTTTGGCAATCCGTACAAGCGAGAGGCATCCAGCTGCAGCCCCGCAGACTCACTTCTCGCTAGACACCAGTGGCTGGACACCAGTGGATGGACAGCCTACGTCATTTCCGGATCGTCATTTCCGTATCGTCATTCACTTTTCAAATTTGACGCGCCATGCAGATGTCAGCGGTAAGAAAAAATATATAAACTGTCGATGATCTATAGGTCATGTCAGAATTCAAATGCACAACCTAGTTAAAAAATCGTCTTGTTTTCAAGGTACTTTGTCGTGTTTTTTAAAGGTATTAGTGAACTCTGGTGTGCCTCAATTCTAGAGCTAGGTTGCTACAATAGAACACTTGTACTCTAATATAGTTAAATATAAACATGCTCATTCTAATCATATTGTACATCTGTTCTTGCTTTAGGTGTGGTGAATGTCAAAAAACTGCCCCAGGCTGTAAGAGACATGTGTGTCCCTTTTAAAATTGTACAATGCAGAAATTGCAGATGTTCTTTCAAAGACTGGGTGGGGTAACGTTACCGTGGAAACGGAAGACATGGAGACCTGCGAGGGTTTTATACAGACCCTGAATTTCCTGAGCATTGCCCAGACTGCCAGTTTTAGGGGGCAGGAATGAGGTGTGGTGTGCACAGTGTGCAATAGTTTATTTGGTCTATAGTCTATAGTTTATTCTCTTGAAATAGGGACTTCCCCCACAACCTTACGGGCCTGACTGTGGCATCTTCATTCTGATGGTCAGATTTGACTAATTTTACTAATTAGATTGTGTAATTTCCAATAAATATTGCAAAACCATGAAGTGTTAATTTGATCTGGATTGTTTGGTAAATTGTCTGATCATGTGAATCTACGTATATTTTAAAAACAGAAGTGGTTACATTTAAAAAAAAAAAAAAAAAAGAATTGAATTGAATATCCAAATGGGCAAGGCAAAAAACTGTGGTCAATTAACATGTACAAGTCTGTTGTATTGACAAAACGTTATAGTCCATTGATCTAGGCTGAATTTAAGTCACAAAAAATGCATCCAATATGATCTGAACAATATATATTTTCAAGGTGGTTCTTGTGAATGCAGTTTGCATGAATTATTGATGTTATAATATTAGGTATATAATTTATAATTGTTTTATGTAAAGAGATATGATAAAGATCATATTTCAATTTGCACACAGCTTTTACATTATATATTTTAAGTCATAAAAGTAAAATGACAATACGGAAAAGACGTGTGCAATTAAGCCTGCAAAGAATGCTGTCTATCCACTGGTGAAAACAGAAAATAAATATGCTGTCTATCCAGAGGTGAAAATATAAAATAAATATATGTCTATCCAAAGGTGAAAATATAAAATAAATATGCTGTCTATCCAGAGGTGAAAATATAAAATAAATATGCTGTCTATCCAGAGGTGAAAATATAAAATAAATATATGTCTATCCAGAGGTGAAAATATAAAATAAATATATGTCTATCCAGAGGTGAAAATATAAAATAAATATGCTGTCTATCCAGAGGTGAAAATATAAAATAAATATATGTCTATCCAGAGGTGAAAATATAAAATAAATATGCTGTCTATCCAGAGGTGAAAATATAAAATAAATATGCTGTCTATCCAGAGGTGAAAATATAAAATAAATATGCTGTCTATCCAGAGGTGAAAATAAAAAATAAATATGCTGTCTATCCAGAGGTGAAAATATAAAATAAATATATGTCTATCCAGAGGTGAAAATATAAAATAAATATGCTGTCTATCCAGAGGTGAAAATATAAAATAAATATGCTGTCTATCCAGAGGTGAAAATATAAAATAAATATGCTGTCTATCCAGAGGTGAAAATATAAAATAAATATATGTCTATCCAGAGGTGAAAATATAAAATAAATATGCTGTCTATCCAGAGGTGAAAATATAAAATAAATATATGTCTATCCAGAGGTGAAAATATAAAATAAATATGCTGTCTATCCAGAGGTGAAAATATAAAATAAATATGTCTATCCAGACAGAGGTGAAAATATTAAATAAATATGTCTATCCAGAGGTGAAAGAGGTGAAAATATAAAATAAATATGCTGTCTATCCAGAGGTGAAAATATAAAATAAATATGCTGTCTATCCAGAGGTGAAAATATAAAATAAATATGCTGTCTATCCAGAGGTGAAAATAAAAAATAAATATGCTGTCTATCCAGAGGTGAAAATATAAAATAAATATATGTCTATCCAGAGGTGAAAATATAAAATAAATATGCTGTCTATCCAGAGGTGAAAATATAAAATAAATATGCTGTCTATCCAGAGGTGAAAATATAAAATAAATATGCTGTCTATCCAGAGGTGAAAATATAAAATAAATATATGTCTATCCAGAGGTGAAAATATAAAATAAATATGCTGTCTATCCAGAGGTGAAAATATAAAATAAATATATGTCTATCCAGAGGTGAAAATATAAAATAAATATGCTGTCTATCCAGAGGTGAAAATATAAAATAAATATGTCTATCCAGACAGAGGTGAAAATATTAAATAAATATGTCTATCCAGAGGTGAAAGAGGTGAAAATATAAAATAAATATGCTGTCTATCCAGAGGTGAAAATATAAAATAAATATGCTGTCTATCCAGAGGTGAAAATATAAAATAAATATATGTATATCCAGAGGTGAAAATATAAAATAAATATGCTGTCTATCCAGCAGTGAAAATATAAAATAAATATATGTCTATCCAGAGGTGAAAATATAAAATAAATATGCTGTCTATCCAGCGGTGAAAACGGAAATTAGCGGCAAAACGGAAATGACTGAGAAAACGGAAATGACGTAGGCTGTCCATCCACTGGTGTCCAGCCACTGGTGTCTAGCGAGAAGTGAGTCTGCGGGGCTGCAGCTGGATGCTATTGGTACAAGCTGGACAAAGACACAGTACTGGTTAACAACAGCAGAGGGCAGCAGACACACATCCAGCAGATCAAACCAGCTGACCACCTGAAGTTAGCATTGCACTGGTTCTCTCCACAAAAAAAAAAAAAAAAAAATCCATTGGGTTTGGATTATTGCAGAAAATAAGTTCTGTGACCAACAAAAGTTCATGATTCTTGCATGTTTTATTCATCATGAAAACCTTCACAAATTGAACTTTTGTAAATTGTGAAGCCTAAATTCAGAATAGTTTGCAAGACTGTAAACATAAAGCGGAAAACTGAGTAGACGAGTTTTCCTGTTCGGTGAGATGATGTTTAATGTCCCGTAAATTATGAAGGTATATTTGGTGCAAATCAACTGAACACCTGTGACAGTGAAATTTGTAGTTGTAGAAAATAGCCACACATGTGTATCAGTAAATTTGAGGTCACAGATAGAAATGTTTTAAGAGTTGCAAACTTGTAGACTTTTTTCTCTCCCACAAACACAACACAACAGTTACACCTTCTCAAATTCGTCATTGCAGGTACACACATCCTATTCTACAAATCACAAATTAAGAAACTCGTGCACTCACATTTTTGCTACAGTTGCTGCACTGAAAATGGTGCAAACCGCATTTACACACCCGCATCAAAAAAATGTGAAGTCACAGAGAAGTTTTGCTCATCCGCAAATCAATATGTGAATTCATCCAATGAGAGTTGCACACTTGTAGAATATTTTCTCACAAATATCTTGTATATTTGTCTAGCACAAACACAAGTACAGCTGCTTGAATCTGCTGCGACGAATCTCAAACACTGTTTTTCGCTCTCAAGTGACGAGTTTCACGTGCTCTCCCTTTTGCACCATTGATCTATGTGAAATGTGGAGCAAAAGTGAGTTGTGCATCTGTAGAGGCAGTGGGCATGAATATTCATGAGTTTCCCGGGCATGCGCGTGGAACTGCTCATTTTAGTTCACTCGTTTCTCAGCAGGTTTATTGGATTATTTCAAAAAAGGTCAATATAGTTTCAGCGCGAACTTAAACTACAATTGTGTATCGTTTCGTAAAGTTCATAATGTTTTTATTAATTTGCATGTTTTGTGTATTCGTCAATGACTGAATGATTGCAGGCATTCACTTCATGTAGACCTATAAAGTACAGCAAACTTCAACTCGTCGTATAAATTGCACCTTGCGAAGCTTTAAAACTGTGTCTTTTACTAATTGTTATCATTTGTTGATTGCAATAAATTAAATGAACCCTCATCACAGTGTATCTGTGGGCTAACACTTTTTTTTTTACAAATATCCTGGTGTGATTGTTCTTAAATTCTTGTTCATAAGCCAAATCATTTAAGACCACACACAAGCATGAATGTGTTGCTTCAATACTTAAGTACAATTTGGATTAAACAAAATTGTATGGACAAAAGTGGATAAATTACATTTGGTACTAGGTTACTGTAAATGAGGGAAAAAAACACTTAACATTCTTTTACAAAATATAATAAGCAACCAATTTGATGTTCTAAAATAATTATATTATTTCTTCTGTCATCTCCATCTCTGCTGTAGCCCAGTCTATGCTATGGTACGGTTACAGTATTGGCCGCTGTGGCTTCCTCAACATAACTCGTGGCCACGACAAATAGATGTCGTTCTCTCAAAATATGAAGTCGTGGCCACGAGAAAAATATATCGTTCCCTTAACATATGATCTCGAGGATACGACTTTGCATCGCGTGGCCACGACAAAATTATGTCGTTACCTCAACAATATGATCTCGTGGCCACGACTTATAGTCACGTTCCCACGACTTAATATGACGTTCCCACGAGATATTATCACGTTCCCACGACTCAATATCACGTAATATCACTGTTTGTTAAATACAAGTTCATCCACTTAATTGCGTCTTTGGAAAAATTAAAAAACGATAGCTTTGAGAGCGAGTACCTCATGGCTTAACCCCAATTTATACTTCTGCGTCGAACTTACGCCGTAGCTACGTCGTAGGCTGTGTGTAGCGCGTGTACCCTTCGGCGTACCCTGACGTGCACCTCTCCAAAAATGTAACAACACGTCAATTCTACGCGGACGCAAGCGATGTGATTGGTCTGCTAGTACCCCTCCCTCCAGTTTCACATGTTCCCTCTGCATGTGTAATTGCGCGTCAACACGGACAACGACGCAGAAGTATAAATGAAAACCAACGCGAAGTGTATAGCGTAGAGGCTCCGGCGTAGGTCCTACGCAGAAGTATAAATCAGCCTTAACTGTGTCAAAAGCCTTCTTTAGATCCAGAAATACTGCTCCTATTTCACCACCTTCATCTAATTTTGATTTTATATTTTCAATAAAATAACAGTTGGCTGTTTCAGTAGAGTGGTTGGCACGAAATCCAAATTGCATTGGATGCAAAGGAAAGTGATTCCCGCTTAGGTGAGTAGTCAACTGCTTTGCTACCCATCTTTTGGCAACCTTTGACACTATGGGTAAAATACTGATGGGTCTGTAATTTCCCACAGTTGTTCGCTCACCTGCCTTAAAAACTGGTGTCACAATAGCCATCTTCCAGGTGCTTGGAAAAATTCCATGCTTAATTGATAATTCAGATTAATCAGATGAGCAATAGGATAGCTATCCTTGTTTGATTTAAAAAATGTGGTATCCAATCCATAAGCATCCCTTGCTTTTGAGTCTCTTAAGGAGCGTATAATGTTTTTAACCTCTAATTCAGTTATTTCTGTTATTCTAAAAATTGATTTGGCATCATTGATGGGGATACAAGCTTTAGTTCTAGGAGAGAAGCTCTGGGCCAAATCCTCCACTAAGTTTATAAAATAATTATTAAAAGTACTTGCTATCGAGTCATGATCGTGTGTTAAAATTCCATTAATCATAAGTTCAGGTTCCTTTGTTCTCTGTTCTTTATTAAGTCCAGTTAGTCTATTGAGATTTTTCCAGACAAGTTTTCCATTTCCCCTGGCATCATTAATAATGCTAATAAAAAACTCAGCTTTAGCCTTCTTTATATTCCTTACTACCTTATTTCGAAGTGATGTAAAGTTAAGCCTATCACTACTATTACCTGATTTAAGTGCTCTTTTCAATGCCAGGTCCTGATCTTTCATTTGTTGTCGAATAGTTTCATTTAGCCATGGTAAAGTATATTTATGTCTAGGTTTGTGTTGCACCTTCCTTGTGAAGGAGGACATTACTTTATTTATTGTTGTTAAAAACGTTTTGCAACTGTTCTCGACTTCTTCGCTCGATAAAATGTTAGACCAGTCAGTTTTTGTTTTAAGGCAGTTTCAAAGTTGTTCATCTCATTTTTTGGAATCCTCTGGTGGTATTGTTTTGATGGTATTTTCAAATCGTTTTCTGGTGAGTTTCTGTACCAATAGTGTAATATTATGATCCGACAAGCCAGTTAACAAGTTAAATGATTTTGTTATTCTTTCAGGTCTGTTTGTGAAAATCAGATCAATCTGTGTCTGGGATGAACTAGTTACTCTGGTTGGTCCTTGCCCCAGTTGAGTAAGACTAAACTGGTCTGTTATCTCCTTAAGTTTTTTTCTATCTGATTTATATCCCAATTTATGTTGAAATCACCCATTAATATAAGCTCTTTTTTACCATTACATTTTTAAGAATTCTGTATAGCTGCTCATAAAACAAACTGTTAGATGATGGTGGTCGATACAGACAGACAACAGTAAAGGAAATTTCTGGAGAAAATGAAATATTCAATCCAATACATTCCATATCGGTTACATGCGACCACGCAATGAGACTGCATCTAATTGTCTCTTTAACATAGATTAATAATCCTCCCCCTTTACCCTTGTCTCTGTCCCTCCTAAACACGTTGTACCCAGGGACATTAAAAATACCCAGAGGAGAGAGTTTAGCCATCTAAACAACTAAACAACTTTTAGTTGTTATGTTGCATCGGTGTCCGGCAGTCTTTCCTGATGATGATGATGGTGTCTATATAGAAGCCACTACAGTGTAGAAATTCAGAAAATGGATAATAAAATTGATTTTATATGTCCCTATTTTGGCTTCGGTTTGTTATTCGTACAATATGGATATTTGCTGATGAGATTGTTCATCTACAGGTTTTTGGGGATTTAAAACATAATTAACATATGATTCATAGACAAATATCACGGTGCAAGAACCATTTTCACATTCATGCATTGGGCAGATGCTTTTATTCTTAATGACTTGCATTGCTTTCTAAGTTTACATTATATTCCTTTTGGATAGTAACGACTCAACTTTCTAAAGGAACAACTAATTATTTGGATCAGTTTTATAAAGTGAAGATCCCAATAGTAATGACTCGTGTTACTAAATCCATCGGAAGGAATTACTATCCAAAACCTTACAAAAAAAACTCAAAAGTTTACAATGAATTCATTCTTTAATAGGAGTATCATGGTTTTACTTTAGAATACTTTTCCAAATAATTATTCCTTTTGAAGTAAAACTTGAGTCATTGCTAGTGCGTTACCATGATCTTCACTTTAGAATTAATGATATATTATACATTAGTCATATTAAATATGAACTGCAAATGAAGCCTCATCAGTGATTAATTTAATTGTGATGCTATTGTCGAGTTAAAGTACCTGTGTAACCTATGTGATACAGCTGAGATATGAGAACACAAGTGCGCACACAACTTTAATAGCAAAAGACAAAAACACAGATAATCCAGACCGGGAAACAGGCAAATAATCCACATGAACACAAAAGGCAAAACCAGGACATGCAGGAACACCACAACTGAACACCACAACAGTAAACAACAGCGAACAAAACATGACTGAAGTACAAGGGTTTGAATGCACAAGGAAATCAAGCATGATTGGTGTGTCTGATGACGGTAACCATAGGAACTAACGAGGTAATTAAAGAAACAGAAACCAAAGGAAGAAAAAACAGACAATGGAAACTGAGAACACATTTTAACACAAAAGTCCTTATAAAACACAGAACCGGGATCGTGACAGTGTCCCACCTGTCGTTACATTGTTTTCAGAAATTACTGTTTCTTGCTGAAGCTCAAACGTGCTGCGTAACACGAGAATGAACCTCATTGGTTCTTGCTGAAGCTCAAACGTGAATGAATCTCATTGACAGCATTTAATTTTTGGATGAAATAACCCTTTAAACTTCACCAAATGTTTTTATTATTTTTTTTGCAGTTATTTTAGATACATAAACAAAAGAGATCTTGTCCACATACACTATTTTTTGTAGGCTACTTTAGCACTTGGTTATTCCAAGAAAACGTTGTATTCCAAGAAGAACTGCAAGGCTTCCACCTGCCGACCGCAGCAGTTTCATGAACAAAATTTTTGGACAAAAATCAGGCACAATCACACAAAAAAACTGAAATTTGTTGACATAATTTTTTCTGTGCATAGATTTAATAACATGCAATACCACTGATGTAGGTAAATTAATATTTCTTTTCACAGATAAATTTTTTTGTATTTGTACAAAAAGCATCAAACCAAGTGTTTACGGCGACGTCGTTATCACTTCCCAGAGCAACGCAATTAGCAGTTCTCCCGCCATTAGGTTGATTTGGATTCCCGCTGAACCAGAACCTTTAAGAGACAAACAAGCAATAATGCACTTACAATAATATTTTTAGAAAACATCTGTATATTTGTACATTGATTAACATTCCTAGAAAGATCACACATGCAGAGTTCTTACTGTAGTCTGGTGTCAGTGAGAGTTTGGTTATTCACCCAAACCCAGTGGTCTTCAGTGTCCAGATCATTGAGACCAATCCAGTGTGTATCGTTAATTTTAGATGCCAGAAAATTCTAATGGGGAAAATGTACATAAGTGATAGTGTTTTTGGTATATGTGAAGGGACATTTATAGGTTAATATAAACCCTTTAAAAGCTTTGTTTTATTTGTGTGATCAAAACATATTATTTTCTAATTGATCTGACTTGCCTGTTCTGATTTGCTGGTTATGGTCACCAGATCGGCTCCTTTTGAAACACAGACATCTCGACTGCTCGACCAGCTCAGTTTATCAGAGCTGAATAAATACAGCTTTCCACGACAAGCAATCCAGCCATTCACAGAGAAATTACAATACTGAGCTGTGAAAGATGAATTAAAAAGTCAATTACACCTTCTATTATTTAGATCATAAAGTTAATCAAATGGTTCCATGTGCAGAAATATTCACACTTTATGTTACTTGTAAACTGACACTCACCATCATAAAAGGACAGCCATTCTCTAAGTGTGTCGTATCTGGCTGTAAGATCATTAAACTCTTTCTTCATGGCTGGTGAAAAGAGAATTAAATAGTAAAGGAAAACAAGCAGATACTGTTTCTAACATGGGGAGTTCAATGAACACTCAACACTGTTAATGAAACATGCTGTGCTCTACCATTTATGAACGTCTCAGGTTACTACTGTAACCATAGTTCCCTGAGAAAGGGAACGAGACGATGCGTCACTTGACGCTTTGGGAACGCCCCCAGCGTGCATGCGTCTGAGCATCAATGTCAACTAGTCCAATGGAAAGAATGAGCGTCACGGGCGGGTGACGTCATGACCAGGAAGGGATAAAAGCTCGCCCGGTGAAACGCGGCATTAGCTTCAAAAAGTCGAAGCAAGCCAATCACAGGGAAGCAGGAAGTATGGCAGGGTGACGCATCGTCTCGTTCCCTTTCTCAGGGAACTATGATTACAGTAGTAACCTGAGACGTTCCCTTTCGAGGGAACTCGCGATGCGTCACTTGACGCTTTGGGAACGAGAATACCCAAAACGCCAGAATTCCAAGTACCCGAGTGTCAGTCTGTTGGAACTAAGCACTAAGCACCTGAGAACCTGGGGCAGCATCCAGGTCCAAACTGTAAAACCTGACGAATGTGAGCGGTGAGGACCAGCCTGCCGCATCACAAACGTCTTGGAGGGAAACCCCAAATAACAAGGCTTTAGAGGCCGCCATACCCCTCGTTGAGTGAGCTCTGACCACCAAGGGACACGGATGGTCAGAGTACTCGTATGCAAGTGAAATAGCCTCGACTATCCACTTGCTAACCGTCTGTTTAGAAGCAGGAAGACCCTTCTTAGGTGATCCAAAGCAAATAAATAACTGGTCGGACTTCCTCATAGAAGATGTCCGATGAACATAAGTATCCAGTGCTCGCACTGGACACAAGAGGTTCAGCCTTTCCTGGTCCGCAGATGTAAAAGGAGGAGGACAGAAAGCCTGCAGCACAATAGGCCTCGGAATCAAGGTCGGCACCTTAGGGACGTATCCCTGTTTTGGATATAAGAATGCCTTGACCATCCCCGGTGCAAACTCAAGGCAAGTGGGGGAAACCGAAAGGGCCTGAAGGTCTCCAACTCTCTTAAGGGACGAAATAGCTAGCAGAAAGATAGTCTTAAGGGTAAGAAATTTCTCTGAAACCGAATCTAAGGGCTCGAATGGAGCCCTAGACAGGCCTTCTAGTACTATTGCCAAATCCCAAGCTGGCACCCTAGTGCGAGTTGCAGGCCTCAGCCTCAATGTGCCACGAAGGAAACGTGTAATCAGGGGGTCTCGACCCAACGATGTACCCCCAACCAGGGCGTGGTAAGCCGCAATGGCCGCCACGTAAACCTTAAGTGTGGAAGGACATAAACCTGACGTAAAGCGCTCCTGCAAGAACTCGAGTACTGTGTTCACAGAACAGTTAACCGGATCCCACTGATGTCGGTGACACCATACAGAAAAAACTTTCCATTTCAGCGCATATAGTTTCCTAGTAGCTGGAGCTCTGGAGCTTAGGATGGTCTCAGCAGCCTCAGCTGAGAGACCACTCTCTATGAGTTGGGCCCCCTCAGAGGCCAAACCCACAGGTTCCAAATCTCTGGTCGAGGGTGAAATATTGTGCCCCCGGCCTGAGACAGAAGGTCTCTCCTGATCGGGATCTCCAAGGGAGGACCGTCTAAGAGATTGATCAGGTCCGCAAACCAGATCCGACTCGGCCAGCGTGGTGCTACAAGCAGTAGGCTTATTCCGTACTGGCGGACTCGTTCCAGAACTCCTGGGAGCAGAGCAACAGGGGGAAATGCGTACAGACGTAGCCTCGGCCACGTCTGCACCATAGCATCCAGCCCCAGGGGGGCTGGGTGAGTAAGGGAGAACCAAAGTGGACAGTGCGTCGTGTGCTGAGACGCAAACAGATCCACCTCTGCTTGGCCGTAAAACTCCCAAATTTTCTCCACCGCCTCGGGGTGGAGTCTCCAGTCCCCTGGCCTCAGCTCCTGCCTCGACAGGATGTCTGCCCCCACATTCTGGTCCCAAGGAATATACACTGCCCTCAGGGAGAGTACCTTCCCCAGAGACCACAGGAGGATCTGGTGCGTCAGTTTGCAGAGCGGACGCGACCGCAGACCCCCCTGACGGTTCAAATAAGAGACCACTGATGTGTTGTCTGTTCGTACAAGCACATGATGGCCCCTCAGGTCTGGGAGAAACTGTCTCAACGCATTGAAGACAGCCATCATCTCCAGGCAATTGATGTGCCACGAAAGATGATGACTTTTCCACAGACCCTGAACCGAGGGGCCTTCCATTACCGCTCCCCAGCCGGTGAGGGAAGCATCTGTCGAGATCGTAACACGATGGCAAAGAGCTCCCAATACCGGACCCTGGGTTAAGAACCAATGTTTCCTCCATATAATTAAGGCACGAAGGCACCGCCGCGTGACCTTGATCATACGAAGTGGGTTTCCCCTCGGGGAGAACCCTCTGGTCCTTAGCCACCACTGTAGAGGTCTCATGTACAGCAGGCCAAAAGGAATCACGTTGGACGCTGCCGCCAAGAGACCCAACAGTCTCTCGAACTGTTTCACAGTGCGTGACTGGCCTAGCTTTAGCTCTTTGGTGGCTGTCAGGATAGCAGCTACACGAACGGGCGATAGAGTGGCCCGCATCGTCACTGAATCCCATACCACACCAAGGAAAGTGGTTCTCTGTACTGGAGAAAGAACACTCTTCTTGGCGTTGAGCCTCAACCCCAACATCTGCATATGGGCGAGAACGACACCTCGGTGCCGAACCGCCAACTGCTCTGATTCCGCCAGAATCAGCCAGTCGTCGATGTAGTTCAGAATACGTATGCCCTGAAGCCTGAGAGGGGCTAGAGCTGCATCCACGCATTTCGTGAACGTGCGGGGTGATAAAGCTAGACCGAAAGGAAGAACCCGATATTGGTATTCTTTGCCCCCGAAAGAAAACCTTAGGAACTTCCTGTGCTGAGGGAGGATGGAGATATGGAAGTAGGCGTCCTTCAGATCTATCGTGACAAACCAGTCCTCGGATCTGATTTGAGTCACGATCTGTTTGAGTGTCAGCATCTTGAACTTGAGTTTCTGTACTGAACGATTCAACAGACGAAGATCTAAAATGGGACGCAACCCCCCATCCTTTTTTGGAACAATGAAATAACGGCTGTAAAAACCCGACTCTCTGTCGGGTGAGTACACCTGTTCTATAGCTTCCTTTGCTAACAGGGCCTTTACCTCTTGCTCCTTTACCAGAGCCTGCTCGGGATGCACCACTGTGGGCAGCACCCCGTTGTAACGAGGAGGACGAGAACCAAACTGGATTCTGTATCCTTTCTCTACAATCTGCAGGACCCAATGAGAAATATTCGGCAGAAGCTTCCACGCTGCCAGAAAATTTACTAAGGGAACCAGCCTCTCGAGGCTGGTCTCTGGTGTTATCGAGACAGCCAATTCCGGAGCCTGAAACATAATGGCAGGAACTACCTGAACTGGCCGCTCTAAGGCCCCCCTCAGAGGGCGCGAAACCGATGCTGTGCCGCAGCATAGCATCAGCGACTCGCTGGAGACCGCTGCGCCCTGAAGCACCAAGGGTGGCAGGGTTGGCAGAACGGTCTCGTGAGGACCCCGAAATGGAACGGGCACCGTATAATGAGGTGTACACCGCTCCACTTCGGTCGGGGCTGTCCTCACAGGCCTGATGCATGAACATCAGGACCTTTTTTTTTTTTTGAACCGAAGTCTTCTTCGCCTGAAGAACGGTCCTCAGATCCGGCTTCGACTTAGAAGACTTCGGTTGAGAGGGTTGCGTCCGTCTCCAGTCTCTACGTGGAGGTGCACGAGACGCAACACTCTCTTTCTGATGCACACGATATGATGAGCTCGACGGCTGGGGCTGCTCACGCCCAGCAGTCCCAGGGGGCTGGACCGGGCGAGGGATAAACTTTTTAAAAACGTCCGCTTGTTTCTTTGACTCCTGAAATCTCTCGACGACCGCGTGGACTGCGTCGCCGAAGAGACCAGAAGGTTCAAGCGGAGCATCTAATAAAAAAGCTCGATCTTTTTCTTTAATTTCAGACAGATTTAACCACAAATGTCTCTCAGTAGCTACCAAGGCTGCCATAGACCGCCCAATTGCTCTGGCGGTCTCCTTAGTAGCCCTGAGAGAAAGATCGGTAGCCCGACGAAGTTCACGAATATCGTCATGACTGACTCCCTCACTACTATCCAGATCCCCCAGCAGGTCAGCTTGATAAGCCTGGAGCACTGCCATAGTATGCAGACATGCTCCAGCTTGACCTGCTGCCGTATAAGCTTTGCCCACTAACACCGAAGTGGCTTTAAGCGGTCTAGTGGGCAAAGCCGAGGCTTTCAGAGACGATGCGGGACCAGGGGAAAGATAACTGGCTAAATTCTCTTCCGCCTGGGGCATCGCCTCATAACCATACTCTTTCAGCCCTCTTATTCTTGAATAAGTGTTAACATGAGGGCTGAAAAGACGTGATGAGTATGGTTTATTCCACGATTTAGAGATTTCATTGTGCAAATCGGGAAAAAATGGAAGCCCTCGTGGTGGAGATAATGTGGTGGAAGATAAAAAGCGCTCATCTAACTTGCTTTTAGGACGAGCGCCCTTCTTCTCAGATGGCCATTCAATATTTAATTTCTCTACAGCCCGCGACATAACATCCACCAGCTCATCATATGCTGGGGAAATAAATTGTGAATCTCTTTCCCCCATGTGTGTGCTTACACTCTCCACACTCATCGCATCAACCTCCTCGGAGGAAGAGCAATAAAGTAATGGAGGGCTCTCTCCCCGGGCGAAAGAAACCGCAGAGCGTGCTTCCGACACCGGGGAGAGAGCACTGGATCTCTCGGGTAAGGAAGGAGAAAGAGCCCTCGGACCCGTCTCCAACCCCTCCGAAAGATCCTTTTGCGATCCCCAGGAATGCATTCTCCGCGCTGCCTCAGCAGACGCGGGTCCTGATCCCTGTGGATCGCGAGCCTGCCCACTCTCTTTATCAAAGAGTTACAGGCGAGAGCGGAGCATGCGAAGCGGTAACATCTCACAATGCTGGCACTCAGCCCCCTCGAAGGCTGAGACCGCATGCTCCACTCCCAAACAAACGACACAAAGCTTGTGTGTGTCCCCACCCGTTAAATAACGCGGGCAGGGAGAAGCACACTGTTTGTACACTTGTTTAGTTTCCATCCTTTTCCGCAACAGACAACAGTAAATTGACAGAGACAAAATGACACAGATCGCTTGCTGAGACGCAGAAGCTAATGCCGCGTTTCACCGGGCGAGCCTTTATCCCTTCCTGGTCATGACGTCACCCGCCCGTGACGCTCATTCTTTCCATTGGACTAGTTGACATTGATGCTCAGACGCATGCACGCTGGGGGCGTTCCCAAAGCGTCAAGTGACGCATCGCGAGTTCCCTCGAAAGGGAAATACAGTTTTCTCACCTGTGCTGTTGATCTCTTGAGCCGCCAGTGTCTCTGAAATCATGATGTTCTGCTCATTCAGTGATTTGAAATCAGCAAGTTTATGATTATCTGATTAAAGACAAAAGCAGCAGTGGAAATGTGTTTTTGAGGAAAGTCCACATAATGCACACTTAAGACTGAAATGATCTACAAAACAAAGTTTGAATGGAGTTTGTAAATGAAGTCTTCAGTTATAATTAATGAGAGTTCAATTGTATGATTTTATAAGCTACTTAAAATTGTGTTGCGAATTCTAATGATGCTACTGTAGACGTACTTACAGTAACTCAGTCAATACAACCCTGAACAGAGCAAAGATCAAGTATCAGTTATACTTACAAATCACCCCGAGAGTGCAGAGACCTCCGAGAGCAAACACAAGAGAGAAACACAGAACAATCAGAGAAACTTTAGTCCACTTAGGAGAAATGACCTCTCTCGCTCTCTCTCGCTCTCTCTCTCTCACTCTCTCTCTCTCTTCAGTGGAGTTGCCTGGGATTACAAATTTGATGAGAAAAATTAATGATTTCTGAATCTTGAATCTTTGCAGCATTTCCATCTGGAACCATTTCTGAATTTACACTGGGCTAATTTATTTATGATACATTTTTAACAGAATACATTTTCAACACATTGACCAAATCTGACATTTTATTAATTGTAATTATTTATTTAGTCTTGGGAATTCAGCTCTACCATTCAGTTAAAATCTACCTTCATCATATGGTTGACTATTGTCTGAATGTTTATCAGTGTGGATTTATTGCAAGTCTACTAAGCCAAAAGACTCAAATGCACGAGGGTAGTTCTGAGTTGATGCAGGAGCATCCGTTTGGACGATGTCCACCTTGGTCGTCCAGAAATAGCCCTGGCTAAACCTTGTAGGGGTGTGAGATGTCGACAAAGCGCACTTTCTCGATGAGCTGTCATGGCCATCGTGAGCTGCCCCTGAGTCTGCTCGTCACCAAAGGCGTCTGTTCCACTGCGGGAAAAAAGCAAGCGCTCTGGCGTGACCAGCTCAGCCGTGACGTCGAGCCTCGCAGGGAGGCGACACCACCCGTTTCAGCTGCTAATCCTCCAAGCGGTCGGTGAAACACCACCCCTGAGACGGTTGACCCAGAGATGAGCGGAGCTGCAGAGGAGGGCCGGGTGGAGAATCTTTTGTTTAGTTTTGTTTCTGTTCCGCTGCTAGCTGCCAGCGGTACGCACATTTTCAATTAAAGGGCATTTTATTATATCTCTGGGTCCCAACAGGGTGCGCAATGCATGACACTCTGCCTTGCCACCCTCAGTCCCCCTTTTGTCGCCAGGCCATATGTGTAATTTCCACATGATATCTTTCTACTCTCCCTATGGGTAGGATGTGGATTCCGCAGAGTCCTTTTCCAAAACTTGAAAGGGCACACTTGGCCAGTGTTATCCAATAGTCTATTAACATCATCATAGTCTGTTGTTCCGGGTCATGCGGAACAACAGTTCTACCAGAAAGACTCGGGAGAGAAGATACTGTACAATTATGCATTTTATTAACAGCCCAACAAGCAATATATGCAATAAAGTTCTTTGGCGTGGGCCCCGTCCGTAACTCGCGATCCGAGGGTACGGATTCTGCATTTCCTGCCTGAAGATGAAGGCAGGGGCGCAGCCGACCCCCCTTGGGGTATTGGAAGGGACCGACCTGGTGGTGGTGGGAAGGATGGAGTGAAGACAGTCTTGGTGGAGGTGGGGAGGATGGTGGTAAGTGAAGCGTCAGCATCTGCAAACTCAGACGAGTCTAAGTAAGGATCTTTTATACTTCACGTATTAGAACGCGATTGGATAGATGAGAAGGTAATAATAAATGACGTAACAATTGAGTCTTCCTGGCAGAACTTACGCTACGCTTTCATTGATCGACTGTGTCAGCGCCCTGTCCCATCTTCCGCCCCAGGAGGTGCGGGGGATTAGGTGGCTTTTGTTAGGGATCCCAATTCGTTGGTACGTTCCGACGTGACGTGTACACCTGCATGTTCTATGCGAAGCTTGTCCTGGCATCACATGCTGCCCAGATTTTGATTCCTTATTAAGCCAGCTCACTGGGCATGAACTGCTCGAACACACATCTACCTGTTAATGGCACCAGGCACTCATGCACTGTTAATGTCAGGCTCTAACATAATTCTGACCCCCGCCAAATTATCATTGTTTGAGCGATACACTCCCGCAAGAATGAGCACACCAATAGATGCTTCGATGTCTGTCCAGTCCACAGCCCTCCACTCATCACCAATGTCTTTTATCTCTCTCACTCTCTTTCTCTCTGCACGTGTGTGTGCATGTGGATGCATAAGGGTATCACTCCTTCATATCTTTGTTTTGCATTTGTGGCTAATTTCATTTGCAAAATTTCATAAAAGGTCTCTGTTGCTATAGGTTTTTATACTGTACAAACTGTATATTCTGTCTCCTTACACTAACCCGACCTAAACCATCCCATCACACTAAACTTGATGCATTTCACAGTGACACGAGTCCCCATGAGTCGTATTTCTGTATTTCTCAATACTTAGGTCACTTTTTTATGGAAGCAGATTAGTCTCAAATATAATTCACGCAAAAAACATGATTCAAACATGCGTAAACAATTTCACATGCATGAAACCTAATTCACGTACACTCAAAAAAAATTCACGTGTGTGAAAAATTTATATTCACAAAAAGCAATTCACATGCGCAAAATAAATTTATATATTCGTAAAATACATTTCACAAATGCAAAACACACTTCGTAGATATACAACTGTGCACAAAAACCTTTCAATGTTATAAATGTACGAGTGTGTCCTTGAATTTGAATGTGCAAATCGTCATTCACGTACGAATCACCTTGGTTGTGCGTGCGTGCGTTTTTGAGACTTTTCTATGGAAGCAGAATAGTCTCAATTATAATTCACGCGTGAATTGGGTTTCATGCATGTGAAATTGTATACGCATGTGTGAATCATGTTTCTTGCGTGAATTATAATTGAGACTATTCTGCTTCCATACTTTTTCAAAACTCTTCACTCAGTGAGCACAACAGAAGTATATGTGTGCTAAACAGTGCATCATTTATCATTGCGTTGGCACAAAATGCATTCAGTGACTACATCTTTCAAATTACATTAATTATTTTCTCATTTCGACAAAACTCTGTGTATACAGGCTAATTTACACATGCTTACTGTTTTCAAAACTGTTAAACTTAAGTTCAAAACAATTACATAATACAAAACTGAATAAGACAGCATTTTGCCACATTTCTATAGTAAAATTGTAATGAAATATATTTTGAATCTAAAAATTAAATGGTATAAAAACAATTGGACAATTGAACCAACCACAGCTGATTCCTATTGTATCTGTATCGGTGGATGGTGTGTATACAAATTTTTGTACTTTGGAATTACTCCAAAAACATAAAATATATAATGTATTGAAGCTAACTGCATCATGGCTAATTCATTCTAGTAACATATATTGCAGTTAATTCTAAACAGTATAGAGAGGTAGAAGAAAGAAAGCATTTACAGAGGAAAACATTTTTTGTTTTGTGGGTGACGAAGTGTGTTTGTTGGCTATCAACCTAGTGTTATGGAAGAATGTGTTGATTTGAGACATGCACGAAGTGATTTTATAGTTTTAGTGCATTTTGAAATTAACTACTGTGCCGAGCTGAAAGTTGGATAGGAGAACTGTGAAGAGATGAAAAAGTAAAAGTATTGAGAAATGTGTAGCAACTGTAAAAAACTGTAATGAAACTGACTAAAACTAAACTGAAATTTAAAGCAAAATTGAAAACGATATTAAAATAAAAGCTAATTTAAAAATGTAAAACTATAATAACCTTGGTGTGTGTATATAATGTAGAAAAAGTCACTATATGCCATGAGATGAAGGGAACCATGTTATTTTAACTAAGGAATAGTCGATTGGGATCATATTGACTCCACACACAATATGAGAGTTACATTACAGAGTTCACAGCTTTTGAACCTAGGGAACACATGAATAGATAAAATGTATACCTCAAATGTAATGTAAGCCGCTTTGGACAAAAGCATCTGCCAAATGTGTAATGGTTGAATGAACATAATTATTATTATTTTTTTAAACCTTACAGTTATTGCATTGCTCAATCTTAATAGAAATTCAAATGCAGCCTTACCTCTGTGTTGAGAGCATTTTTCATCTGAAGAAACTGTTGAAAGTGCGAGATCAGCATTTTCATAGACTGAACCCATTTCATGAGCCTGTAGAAGACGTGTCCGCTGAGACTTGAGTGCTGCTCCAGTTTGTTCAGAATAAGGAAGTCACATAGTTTTTATCTCCTGCTTTAACTTAAAAATAAAAAAATAAAAAAATTGGAGTGCAGAACAGCACTCTAATTGTCTAATTGTAGTTTGCATGACCCCTCCCCCTGTTTGTTCAGACTTCAGAGACTCATTATTTTAAAATGAAATAGAAATATAAATTTGATGGGAAAATTTTTATTTGAAATTGAGGGGAGATTTCTTTTTTACTTAGTCTATATTATTCCCAAGGTTGTATTTAAGAGGGTTCCCGGAGTAACATTTAAGGTTTTTGAAAACTGATTCATGTGAATGTTATTTTAGCCTTCAAATATTATTTTAAAATACGTTTTTTTATTTTTTTTTATATATATATATTTAATAATACTGAAAAATTATAATAATACTCAAGTGCACAAATACTACAACAAATTCTCACTGAAGAATTAAAAGTATATAAATCTGAAAAAAATCTGGTTATCTGAAAATTTGCTAGCTTGCAGTTTAAAACATTAGTGTTTGTTTTATTCATACCACATCTCTAAATAAGTGTCTTTATAGAAATCTTACTAATTTAAAAGAGACTAATACACCTCTAATATCTTCGTTTTAAATGGACAGCAATATATTTAATCATGTCTGGCAACTTGACATATGTTTTCAGTATTAATAGTATGTGTATTACAAATGAACTGGTTCTATGCATTTATTTCCATTCAAAGTGATGAAAACGTAATGAATTAAACATAAGCAGCAGCTTCACACACACAAATCTTTTCTCTTGAATTAGAGATTTTAGTCCAGTTATCAGGCTCTCTGACATTCTCTCGCTTTATCCAGAATCTGCAGAACGGAAAGACTAAATACAACCACTGGTTGTTTTTCCATTCAAAGGTTGTATTTTAAACATGAATGAAGCTCTTACTCTGCTGAATCATTAAGTGGTTGTTCAAATCAGTGTCCACTTTAACTTTAGAGGAAATACCCATGGAGAAAAAAATGAACAGTTTTAACAGTGAGATCAGATGTAAGACACACATGGTTCAGAGCAGAGAAATATAATATTTAAGGTCAACATAAAAACAGCTCGCTAAAAATACTTCTCTGCTTTTAACTTCTGCTTTATCTTATAATCTAGCTTATACTTGATACTTGGCATTATGTACTGCAAATACTGTTAATTCTTAAAATAAAATGTTTGTTAGGTCACTCATTTGTAAGTAACTTTGGATAAAAGTGTTTTCTAAATGTATAAATCATTTGCAGATTTATTGCCTTTCATTCAGTTTCACTCAGAAATATGCTGCGTTATGGAAGTAAAAATGGTTTAATTTTTCATGTTGACATATTTACAGTACAGTTTAGCAGTTTGATTTCATATTCTAACTGTAGAATATGAAATCAAATGTAATAAGGATGCATTACCTGTAGTATAAATATATACACTCTTAAAATGAAATATTCCAAAAGAGGGTTTTGACAGTGATGTCATAGAAGCATTTTTTTTGTTTTGTTCTCCAAATAACCTTTCAGTGATCCAATCTTTTCTTAGTATGAAAAATATTTGACCTTTTTCTGAACCAGCGTAAAAAAAAAAGAAAGTTGCCAGCCACCGCCTGTCACATTAGTACTGAGGGACGAAGACACAAAGATAGAGTGACAATGTTTATTTAAACAAGCATAAGCAACTTCATAATACTTGAAGGCTCGTGATGACACAGGGAATTCCAAAGTCCCAGAGGATCCGTGAACATGAGTGAAACAGAAAGAGCTTGACTGGAATCAGCTGGATCTTACTGAAAGCCACTTGAACTGCCGGAGATCAGTGCAGGTGAAACACAGGAAGGTGATCGTGAGTATCAGGAAACCCACTTCACGGATGCTGCAGAGGAGATACAAACAGGACGTTAGAATTGTGAAGAAACCACTTGAAGTCAGGCAATAACTGGAACCAGGCAACGAACACAAGGAACCAGTGAGTCACGGGTAATGGAAAGACGAGACCGGACGCTGAATGAGAGGAGACTGAAGCTTATGAACGGTGTGCATCAAGGTGAGTAATGATGAAGAGCAGGTGGGAGCGATTAGAATTCCGGGGATGATGAGCGAGACCAGGTGTGCTGAGTTGAGATTGATGGAGTGGTGTCATTGATGATTGAATCCGTGACAGTACCCCCTCCTCCACGGCCAGCTCCTGAGGGCCGTAGCCCCCGACGACGACCCCGCGGACGAGGTCTTGGACGATCCGGATGATCCCGGTGGAAGTCTTGGAGGAGAGCGGGATCCAAGATGTCATCCCGATGAACCCAGCTGCGTTCTTCCGGTCCAAATCCCTCCCAGTCCACGAGGTACTGAAGTTGACCTCCCTGACGACGAGAGTCTAAGAGGGTGCGAACCTGGTATACTGAATCCTCTGCGGGGTCCACTGGAGGATGAGGGGGCGTTTCGTCGGTGCTCGTTTCTGTGGTTCAAGATGAGAGGGGTGTGAAGTAAGGCTTTAGTAAGGAGACGTGGAAGGTGGGAGCTATCCTGTAGTGACGAGGAAGTGTTAGACGGTAGGATATCTGGTTGACCTGCCTCTCAATCTGGAATGGCCCGATGTACCTGGGACTCAGCTTACGTGAGGGCAGCCGGAGGCGTATGTCCCGGGTCGAGAGCCATACCAACTGGCCTGGAGTGTAGAGAGGAGTGGCCCTGCGACGGGTATCAGCCTGTAGTTGATGCCTCCGAACTGCCCCTTGTAGATGGACATGGGCTGAATCCCAGACCCTCTCACTCTCCACGAACCAATGCTGAACTGCTGGTAGGTCAGATGGTTCCCCAGACCAGGGGAACAGTGGTGGTTGATAGCCTAAAACGCATTGGAAGGGTGTGAGACCAGTGGAGGACTGACGAAGGGAGTTTTGAGCATACTCCGCCCATGGTAGGTACCGGTTCCAGTGGTCCTGTGTATCGTGACAATAGGTCCTCAGATACCTTCCGATTTCTTGAATTTTACGTTCCGCCTGCCCGTTGGACTGAGGATGGTACCCCGACGTCAAACTGACCGACACTCCTAATAACTTAAAGAAGGATTTCCAGACGTGAGATATGAATTGGGGTCCTCGGTCAGAAACCAGGTCTTCTGGAATGCCGAAGTGACTAAATATTTCTGTGAACAGGAGTTCGGCGGTCTTGAATGCTGTGGGAAGTTTGGAAAGTGCTAGTAGCTTGCAGGACTTTGAGAATCTGTCGACGACAACGAGTATGCAGGTTTTGTCATCAGAGGGAGGTAAATCAGTTATGAAATCGACAGCGATGTGTGACCAAGGTCGATTCGGTATAGGGAGAGGCATTAGTTTACCCTCAGGTAGACGCCGTGGTACTTTGGTCATGGCGCAGGCGGTGCAACCCTGTACGTACTGTGAGACATCCTGGGACATCCTGGGCCACCAGTAGTGTTCTTGGAGTAGTGTCAAGGTCTGGTGGCTACCTGGGTGTCCGGATCCCGGAGAAGTATGCACGGAATCCATGAGGGGTATCCGGAGTCGAGATGGAACGAAGATCTTCCCCTCGGGACCCCCGGGGGAGCAGGTTCCGACAAGGTGGCCTCAGCGATGAGGTCGTTGAGATTCCAGAGAATGGGACTCATTATCAGGGTTGAAGGGAGGACTGTTTCGGTGTTTTTCCGGTTGGAACAAGCGAGACAGTGCGTCGGCTTTGAGGTTTTTGGTTCCAGGGCGATAGGTTACCGAGAAATTGAAACGAGTGAAGAACATTGCCCACCGGGCTTGGCGTGGATTCAACCTCTTGGCGTCTCGAAGGTACTCCAGGTTACGATGGTCTGTGATTACTTGGAATGGATGGTTTGCTCCTTCCAGCCAATGTCTCCATTCTTCCAATGCCAGTTTGATGGCCAATAGTTCCCGATTGCCCACATCATAATTTTGTTCCGCCGGTGTTAACTTGCGTGAGAAGAAGGCGCACGGTCGGAGTTGAAGAGGAGTCCCCTGCTGTTGGGACAGTACAGCTCCAACACCGTTGGAAGATGCGTCGACTTCCACGATGAATGGCTAATCTGGGTTCGGATGGCAGAGCATGGGGGCTGAACAGAAGGCTTTCTTTAGGTTCTCGAAGGCTGCAGTGGCTTCTGGAGACCAGGTGAGACGTTTGACCTCCTTCCTTACCATGGATGTTACAGGAGCACAGGTTTTGCTGTAGTCTTTGATAAAACGACGATAAAAGTTTGCAAAGCCAAGGAACCTCTGTAGTTCTTTCAGGGTCTGAGGTTTGGGCCAGTTGAGGACAGCTTTCACCTTGTTTTGATCCATGGAGATACCTTCTGGACGAATGGCATAACCCAGGAAGTGAATGGTGGTTTGGTGGAATTCGCATTTCTCGAGTTTTAGATATAACTGATGCTCACGAAGACGTTTCAGGACTTGATGTACATGGCTTACGTGCTCCTCAAGACTGGTGGAGTAGATGAGGATGTCATCGATGTAGATGATGACGAATCGGTTGAGGAAGTCACGGAAGATTTCATTCATGAAACCCTGGAAAACTGACGGTGAGTTGGACAGACCGAAGGGCATGACCCGGTATTCATAGTGGCCTGGGGGGGTAATGAAAGCCGTCTTCTACTCATCTCCCTTGCGTACGCGTACCAGGTTATAGGCGCTCCGTAAGTCGAGCTTCGTGAAGATTACCGCAGATCGTAGTTGTTCAAGAGCAGCAGGTACCAATGGCAGAGGATAGCGATATTTGATTGTAGATGCATTCAGGACCCGGTAGTTGATACACGGTCGAAGACCACCATCCTTCTTTCCGACGAAGAAGAAGCTAGATGCGGCTGGGGACGTAGAGGATTGGATATATCCCTGTCGTAACGCCTCCTCCACATATTCCTCCATAGCCTTATGCTCAGGAATGGACAGGGGATAAATCTTCCCTCGTGGTAGAGTGGCCCCAGGCAACAGCTCAATGGCGCAATCCCAAGGTCGGTGAGGTGGAAGGGTGGTGGCCTTTTGTTTACTGAACACGTCCTGAAATGCCTGGTATTCAGAGGGAACATTCGGGACAGAATCAGTGACTGGACTCTCAACAGAGGTGGATCTCAGGAAGACTGGAGTTGGAGGCTTAGACAAATTCCTTTTAACAGACAGAAGGCAGTTTTCTTTACAATGTTGACATACCTCACCGGTGGCCCAACAGATGACAGGTGAATGCTGATCAAGCCACGGACGTCCCAGAACGAGGTCTGCTGTCGAGTCTTCCAAGACATAAAAAGAACACTCCTCACCATGCAAATAGCCCACTGACAGATGTACCACTGGACTGTAATACTGGATGTTTCCTCTCCCCAAGGGTTTGCCCAGAATGGAAAGGATACTCAATGGGCGAGTTAAACGTAGACGGCGGGCTTGGAGGCGGTTGAGCAGCGATGCGGAAATGAAATTCCCCGCTGCGCCAGAGTCTATAAGGGCTTTTGCTGGAACAGAGTGTTCACGATATTTGAGAATTACAGGGGTTAGTGCCAGATTAGAAACTAAACTGGGTAGATCAATGGTACTCACCGCCGAGCGCTTGGGGCGGACAGGACAGTCCATGCGATAGTGATCAGCAGCTCCGTAGTAGAGACACAGATTATTGTTCCGACGACGATTACGCTCGGTGGTGGTTAGATGACCTGCACTGATCTCCATAGGCTCAGGTGCGGGGAAGTTTACTGACGGGGAGTGTGGTGTTGATAATTCAGTGATCGCTCTCGGGCTACTGGCCGAAGCGGATCGCGGAGGAAAAGTTGTGGACGACCTGAGACAAGCAGCGCGATGTTGAGCAATCAGGATAGATCGCTGAATTAGTTTCTCAATCCCAATCGAGTCTTCATAAATGGCGAGCTGCAGACAGATGTTGGGATTCAAACCTCGTCGATAAGCGGTCATTAAAGCAACTTCATTCCATCCACTGTTAGCGGCGATAGTGCGGAACTGCAGAGCATAGTCTGCCACCGTAGAACGGCCCTGACATAAACGTAGCAGTTGATCGTGGATGGAAACCGCATTCGAGGTTTGTGCGAAAACAACTCGGAAGTGTTCCAGAAAACAACTCAACGATTGTAGAGCAGGTGCATTCGAATCCCATAACGCTTGTGCCCAATTCAAAGTGCGACCTGTGAGTAGGGAGATCACAAAGGATATCTTGGCTCTTTCAGAGATGAATTGGTGGGCGTGGATCTCCATGTAAAGTCGACACTGCAAAAGGAATCCACTGCATTCCTCATCTCCTGAATATGAAGAGGGTCGGGCCATGGGGCTACTGGATGCAGGTCTGAGACTCTGTAGTGTGCGACTAAGTTCAGCGAGGGTTTCTTGGAGTGTAGTAGGTGGAATGGATGATGCAGCGGCCGCTGCGGAGAGAGGCGAATGTACCGTGGCAGTTGATGCGGTGGCGCCCTGAGCGGTCTCCGCACCGGAATGAAGAACATCATGAGCCGATGAAGCTTGCATAGTGTGGTCCGGTCTTCTGTCACGTTAGTACTGAGGGACGAAGACACAAAGATAGAGTGACAATGTTTATTTAAACAAGCATAAGCAACTTCATAATACTTGAAGGCTCGTGATGACACAGGGAATTCCAAAGTCCCAGAGGATCCGTGAACGTGAGTGAAACAGAAAGAGCTTGACTGGAATCAGCTGGATCTTACTGAAAGCCACTTGAACTGCCGGAGATCAGTGCAGGTGAAACACAGGAAGGTGATCGTGAGTATCAGGAAACCCACTTCACGGATGCTGCAGAGGAGATATAAACAGGACGTTAGAATTGTGAAGAAACCACTTGAAGTCAGGCAATAACTGGAACCAGGCAACGAACACAAGGAACCAGTGAGTCACGGGTAACGGAAAGACGAGACCGGACGCTGAATTAGAGGAGACTGAAGCTTATGAACGGTGTGCATCAAGGTGAGTAATGATGAAGAGCAGGTGGGAGCGATTAGAATTCCGGGGATGATGAGCGAGACCAGGTGTGCTGAGTTGAGATTGATGGAGTGGTGTTATTGATGATTGAATCCGTGACACCGCCAGCATTTTTGATCATTTTCACAAAATGTTCATGGCCCCCGGAATATTTTGTTGAATGAATATCTGAACATGCAATAATATCACAAGAAACAGACCCTCTGCTTAAAGAAATAAATAAATATATATATTTTTTATTTTATTTTATTTTATTGACAATTGAACGTGGTAGTTTCATTTTTTTTAAAAAGCTACATTTTGAGCAAAAGGCTGAGAAAAACATGTTTTTGGAGTGGAATAGATCGAGTCCATCAACACCCCCAAAGCTTCACAGTCCTACAGCTCGTCCTGGTTCAACATTTCATTCAGTAACATTAGGCCGTTTTGATTTATGCTGTTTATTTTTGTTGATCGCATTATATTTCATATGCATCGGATTACATATGCTATCACTTGTTTCTGCTTCATCTTCACATGTGTTTTGATCAGGAGATTCATTGCTCCTTCAGAAGATGTGTTATAGCGCTCCAACCGTATAACAGTGAAAACACAGAAAGCTGGAAATTTACACCAATGTCTGGGAAAGTGTTAATAATCAAAATAACCTCCACTATAAATAACCTTTTGCGTAATGTAAAGGTTTCATGGATGTTTTATGTACGAATTTTGACGTATTATTCACTTTTTTTTCTTTACTGTCAACGTGTGAAAAGAAACTTAAAAAAATCAGATCTTGAATCCAGTGGACGGCACAAAGTGCACAACTGGTGTTGTCTTTTGGGAAAGAAGTAGAGACAAATTAATTATTTATTTTTTTAGACCCATTTTCTCTTTATTTGAGTAATTGTGCTCATTTACTAGCCTGGGAAAACCCAGACAACTTCCGGCAAATTTAGATTTGCTCTGAAAGTTAGTCTGGCAAAGAGCTCATTCAAGCCCATTTCCAATCCGCTGAAATCGCGGCACCAATCAGAAACGTTGGGGCGGGCTTTACACGATGACGACAGCGCTGGGATTTTGAAGCAGATTTTGTAGCCTACATTACAAAGATGGATGCCGCCGTCGAACATCACTCGTTCGAATCAGCTATCGCGTCTGTTTTAAGCGATTTGAACGTTTCCTTTTTGTTAAAACCCGAGCAAAGAACAACACTCGGAGATGTTTCTCCGCCGCTCTGCATTCGTCATCTCCTTCATCGCTCTGATTGGGTTTAGGTCTATCCGCGACGCCCGTTGGTGACGCCCCTCTGGAAATGATTTGTCTATGACGCTTTGCCAGACCATAACTCAGTTACAACTGAGAATGGTCTGGTTTTAACCAGGCTACTTATTTACAGTATGTGTGTAGTGAATGTTTTTTACCTTTGAGCAAGTCTCAAATGTTAAGATGTACGATTTAATCTGTTCTGCTTTCTAAGCGTCTCCTCATGCTGGTTGTGAAGTATATCAAACTGGTCTTTTGTAATTTGCATCCAAAACAAAGAAGCACAGTGAAGATCAGATACGGGTGCAGAATAGACTTCTATGCTATTTTCATTCTCTACACAAATCAGAATTGAAATTTTCTGGTTGCTGTATTTACCTCGTCTGTGCCATTGTGATCCTGATCAGACACAGACACATTCAAATCTGAATTTAAAAAAGCAACACAAATAAACATATATCAAAAGCTCACATTTAGGTATGAAAGAAGAGTTTAGAAGTAAAATAGTTACGTGCATCATGTGTTCGAAGCACCACCAGGGTACAAAGACAAGACAGACACTGAACTATCAGAAGAACTTTAGCCCATTTATTCAGAGCAACTTCTTTATTGAGGGTCTTCTAATCTGTCATGTTTATTATAATTATCAATAAATACAGCCGTGATCAAAAGTTTACACAATACAAGATATTTAAAATAAAAGGTGTTTAGTCCAAAAGACAAAAAATAGCTGAATTTATAAAAATGCCCCCGTTCAGAAGTTTATGTATTGATTCTTCATCATACTGTGTCGTGGCCGGCATCATCCACGATGGTTGTGATGTTTTGTGATGGTTGTTAATGAGACCTTTGTTTGTCCTGAGCAGTTCTTCAGAAAACCTCTTGCAAATTCTTTGGTTTTCCAGCATCTTTTGCATATTTAATCCCTTTCCAGCAGTGACTGACTGTGTGGTTTTGAGATCCATCTTTTCACACTGAGAACAACAGAGAGACTCATATGCAAGTTTTACAAAAGGTTCAAACACTATTGTGTCCAGAAGGAAACACGATGCATTATTTGTATATAATAAAAAAGTATTTGTTTGGAGGAGAGCAGACTCTTTTCTCTTCTTGAGAGATTGGTAGAAATAACATTTTGGTTATGTATACAAATTTGTAAATGAAACCATCGTTCTAAACATTATTTATTTTTACGCAAGTTATAATTTGTCAATGAAATTATTCTGTATATTTATTTTTGTCATGTCAATTAATTTGTAAATGAAACAAAATCAATTGTTCTATACATTTTTACTTACCGTACTTTTTACAACTATTTAAAATATTCATTATTTATTACAGTTTCGCTGTAACTGTATGATAGGTGTATGATAGGGCCTTAAAGGTTTATCTAAAAGTTATTTTAGATGCTTACTCAAAACAGATCGTGTCCATATATATTTATTTATTTATAGGCTACTTATAGCTAGGACATAAAGTAGGAACGTCACAGAAGTGCAATGCCATCTTCTGAACACAACACAGTTTCACACAGAATATTAAATAACTTTATAAGAACGTCTCATCCTTATAATGCTGTTATGCAGAAGCATCATCCCCATTTGAACAAATTTTCTGAAAAGAGGACTTATTATTTCTAGCTTTGAAAATTTCTTTAATTAAATTGAAAATCTTTATTTCAAACTATTAAAAAGAAAGAAACACATAAATGAAATATACAAATGACTTAAAAAAAAGAAAATAAAAAAACTAAATTAAAGCTGCAAGCAGCGATGAAGAGGGCCCTCGCACCCGTGCCGCCGCCACCCGGCGGTTTTAGGAAGACAGAGCACGGTGGGCAGTATGTAATGATAATAAATATAGGAGGACTATGTCAAAGTATTTGTATTTGCACACTTCCTGCTACCAGCAGGTGGCGCTATTGCTATAACCAAATATGAGCATTGTTATGTGTTCAGGACAGGACTCTTATCAAACATGTGAAGTTTGGGGCAGATCGGACAAAGTATGCCTGAGTTACTGCAGGCTGTCTGTGGTTGCCTAGCAACATCGGAACTGCAAGCAATATTGAACTATATGATATACCGGTATTCATGCACACATCACCAAAAGGCTGAAATTGGGTGTACATTTGTCAGGCCGCCAAGGGCACACCCTTCGACGAAAACTCAAGATCTTCGCAATTTAACGTCGCAAAGGCCTTAAAGGGATAGTTCACCCAAAAATGAAAATTAAGTCATTAATTACTCACCCTCATGCTGTACCAACCCCGTAGGACCTTCGTTCATCAACACAAATTAAGATATTTTTGATTAAATCTGAGAGGTGGATCACTCCTCCATAGGCTTCTTAAAGGAGTGAAACTTGATGGCCCAGAAAGTCATTGAAGAAAATGTTTAAATATTTCATGTGACTACAGTGGCTCCACTATAAGTTTATCAAGCGACGAGAATACTTTTTGTGCGGAAAAAAACTAAAATAACGACTTTATTCGACTATTCCATTGCTCTTGGCTCCGAAGCGAAAACATGATCTGCTGTTGCTGGTGTCTCTCCTTAAATACCCACGCGGTGGGGCGGAGATACATTATGCAAATTCCGCAGACCCTTGGCATTTCATTGCCATAGGCTCGTTTTTTAATATTCGAAGATGATAGGCTTTCTGGCGAAACCCCCATTCTCCGTCATCCGACGTAACTCGGAGTGACTACGAAAGGGAACAGGGTTTTTTTTTCTTGGTTCAACCATAGACCAAATGCATTATTGCTTGTTTGTGTGTTAAAGGTTCTGGTTCACTGGCGGGCCGAGAGAACCTGATAACTGGAGAGTACAGGATCCGTCTGGAGAGAACTGTGCTAGTCTGGGAGATGGGAATGGTAATTTTCAATCTTGGTTTGATGCTTCTTGTAAAACAGTAAAAAAGTTTATCTGTGAAAAGAAATATTAATTTACCTCCATCAGTGATACTGTTACATGTCAGTTTGTTTTTGGACTTCTTTCTGTTTGTATTTGTTTAGTTTCTCGCCACTCCTTTGTTTCCATGGTCACTGTCATCATTAGTCCAATTGTTTCAGCTGTGTGTAATTACCGTAAAACTTCAAATACTAGCCCGGGCTTTTATTTTCCCAAATCGTCGAACTGCACCGGCTTGTATTTGAGACAGGCGTCTATATGAGACAGGCCTTTATAATTTAGTGTTGAGATGTTTTCATTGAGTGTAGGCCCAGAGTCTCTAATCTCTAAAAATCTCCAAATGCTCCACGTGAAACTGCGGTCTTCCGACCTTTTACTATCGTGTCGATTGATTTTGATTAATATGCGCGAGGGAGAGAGAGAGCAAGACAGCGCTCGTGTTGTTTGAAGACGTGAGAGTGCGCGTGCGCGCGCGGCCGGGGCGCGCTCTCTCTCTCTCTATGGCAAGCCAATGGTCTGGTTTTAACCAGGCTACTTATTTACAGTATGTGTGTAGTGAATGTTTTTTACCTTTGAGCAAGTCTCAAATGTTAAGATGTACGATTTAATCTGTTCTGCTTTCTAAGCGTCTCCTCATGCTGGTTGTGAAGTATATCAAACTGGTCTTTTGTAATTTGCATCCAAAACAAAGAAGCACAGTGAAGATCAGATACGGGTGCAGAATAGACTTCTATGCTATTTTCATTCTCTACACAAATCAGAATTGAAATTTTCTGGTTGCTGTATTTACCTCGTCTGTGCCATTGTGATCCTGATCAGACACAGACACATTCAAATCTGAATTTTAAAAAGCAACACAAATAAACATATATCAAAAGCTCACATTTAGGTATGAAAGAAGAGTTTAGAAGTAAAATAGTTACGTGCATCATGTGTTCGAAGCACCACCAGGGTACAAAGACAAGACAGACACTGAACTATCAGAAGAACTTTAGCCCATTTATTCAGAGCAACTTCTTTATTGAGGGTCTTCTAATCTGTCATGTGTATTATAATTATCAATAAATACAGCCGTGATCAAAAGTTTACACAATACAAGATATTTAAAATAAAAGGTGTTTAGTCCAAAAGACAAAAAATAGCTGAATTTATAAAAATGCCCCCGTTCAGAAGTTTATGTATTGATTCTTCATCATACTGTGTCGTGGCCGGCATGATCCACGATGGTTGTGATGTTTTGTGATGGTTGTTAATGAGACCTTTGTTTGTCCTGAGCAGTTCTTCAGAAAACCTCTTGCAAATTCTTTGGTTTTCCAGCATCTTTTGCATATTTAATCCCTTTCCAGCAGTGACTGACTGTGTGGTTTTGAGATCCATCTTTTCACACTGAGAACAACAGAGAGACTCATATGCAAGTTTTACAAAAGGTTCAAACACTATTGTGTCCAGAAGGAAACACGATGCATTATTTGTATATAATAAAAAAGTATTTGTTTGGAGGAGAGCAGACTCTTTTCTCTTCTTGAGAGATTGGTAGAAATAACATTTTGGTTATGTATACAAATTTGTAAATGAAACCATCGTTCTAAACATTATTTATTTTTACGCAAGTTATAATTTGTCAATGAAATTATTCTGTATATTTATTTTTGTCATGTCAATTAATTTGTAAATGAAACAAAATCAATTGTTCTATACATTTTTACTTACCGTACTTTTTACAACTATTTAAAATATTCATTATTTATTACAGTTTCGCTGTAACTGTATGATAGGTGTATGATAGGGCCTTAAAGGTTTATCTAAAAGTTATTTTAGATGCTTACTCAAAACAGATCGTGTCCATATATATTTATTTATTTATAGGCTACTTATAGCTAGGACATAAAGTAGGAACGTCACAGAAGTGCAATGCCATCTTCTGAACACAACACAGTTTCACACAGAATATTAAATAACTTTATAAGAACGTCTCATCCTTATAATGCTGTTATGCAGAAGCATCATCCCCATTTGAACAAATTTTCTGAAAAGAGGACTTATTATTTCTAGCTTTGAAAATTTCTTTAATTAAATTGAAAATCTTTATTTCAAACTATTAAAAAGAAAGAAACACATAAAAAGAAAGAAAGTCATTGAAGAAAATGTTTAAATATTTCATGTGACTACAGTGGCTCCACTATAAGTTTATCAAGCGACGAGAATACTTTTTGTGCGGAAAAAAACTAAAATAACGACTTTATTCGACTATTCCATTGCTCTTGGCTCCGAAGCGAAAACATGATCTGCTGTTGCTGGTGTCTCTCCTTAAATACCCACGCGGTGGGGCGGAGATACATTATGCAAATTCCGCAGACCCTTGGCATTTCATTGCCATAGGCTCGTTTTTTAATACTCGAAGATGATAGGCTTTCTGGCGAAACCCCCATTCTCCGTCATCCGACGTAACTCGGAGTGACTACGAAAGGGAACAGGGTTTTTTTTTCTTGGTTCAACCATAGACCAAATGCATTATTGCTTGTTTGTGTGTTAAAGGTTCTGGTTCACTGGCGGGCCGAGAGAACCTGATAACTGGAGAGTACAGGATCCGTCTGGAGAGAACTGTGCTAGTCTGGGAGATGGGAATGGTAATTTTCAATCTTGGTTTGATGCTTCTTGTAAAACAGTAAAAAAGTTTATCTGTGAAAAGAAATATTAATTTACCTCCATCAGTGATACTGTTACATGTCAGTTTGTTTTTGGACTTCTTTCTGTTTGTATTTGTTTAGTTTCTCGCCACTCCTTTGTTTCCATGGTCACTGTCATCATTAGTCCAATTGTTTCAGCTGTGTGTAATTACCGTAAAACTTCAAATACTAGCCCGGGCTTTTATTTTCCCAAATCGTCGAACTGCACCGGCTTGTATTTGAGACAGGCGTCTATGAGACCGGCCTTTATAATTTAGTGTTGAGATGTTTTCATTGAGTGTAGGCCCAGAGTCTCTAATCTCTAAAAATCTCCAAATGCTCCACGTGAAACTGCGGTCTTCCGACCTTTTACTATCGTGTCGATTGATTTTGATTAATATGCGCGAGGGAGAGAGAGAGCAAGACAGCGCTGGTGTTGTTTGAAGACGTGAGAGTGCGCGTGCGCGCGCGGCCGGGGCGCGCTCTCTCTCTCTCTATGGCAAGCCAAAGTGTTCACAAACGCCTGGCCAGGCGTCCGATTGCACATTGACACGTCAAAAGCGTGCGTTCGACAGCCGAACGCGCGTCAAAAGCACGCGTTCTTAACGTGCGCTTTGTGTACACAGAAAACGCGCGTCAAAAGCGTGCGTTCGACAGCCAAACGCGCGTCAAAAGCGTGCGTTTTTGCCATAAAAAGCGCGCGTTCTTAACGCACGCTTTGTGCACACGGAAAACACGCGTCAGAAACGCGCGGTTTTTTGCATCAAATATCTTCCGGAGTTGGACCCTCGCCCTCATCAATGTCCTTAAGAAGGTCGGCCTGGTACGCCTGGAGCATAGCCATGGTGTGAAGACTCGCACCAGCCCGACCCGCAGCCATATAAGCCCTGCCCACTAGCGCTGATGTGTCTCTACACGGCTTAGTGGGCAGCACCGGGGCTTTAAGGGATGATGCCGACTCAGGCGATAAATAATTCGCCAAAGGCTGTTCAACGTGCGGCATCATCCCATAACCGTTCTCTCGTGCCCCCATGATGTTACTATAATTAATAATAGGGGGATTGGAGACACGAGAAGAGTGTGGTTTTTTCCACGATCTACACAACTCGTTGTGCAGATCGGGAAAGAACGGTAAGCCCCGGTGATGAGGTTGTTCCCTGTGCTGCAGGAAGCGCTCATCCAGTTTGCTTTTAGTTTGCGCTTCCTGCCTCTCTTGTGGCCAGTTGATATTTAAATGAGCCACCGCACGGGAAACAACCTCAACCAGCTCCTCATACGCGGGGACACGGGGCGGCGAGTCGTCCCCGAAATCCCCGCCCTCGATGCTGAGCACGTCAACCTCCTCGGAGGCAGACAGCTCAAACATCGGATCCTCGACTCGCGCAGAAGAAGCCGCGGGGCGGGCTTCTGCGCGAGGCTCGAGGACATCAGAACTGCCCGATGAATCCCGAGAAGGTGCCTCGGCAGCCTCGAGATCCCCGGACAGATCTTTTTGCGAGCCCCATGAAGAGCGTCGCCGCGCCGCCTCAGCGGACGCGGGTCCCGCACCACGGGGCTCGCGAGGCTGACCATCTTCATCAAAGATAGCCAGCCGGGAACGCAGCACACGGATTGTCAACTTTTCACAATCCTCGCAAGCAGCTCCCTCGAGAGCTGCCTGCGCGTGCTGCATTCCCAAACAATGTGTGCACAGTTGGTGTGTGTCCCCGCCCGTGATGTAGCGAGGGCAAGGATGCACACACTTCCTGAAGCTCACACTCGCCATTTCACTCATTCAGATCACTTTCAGAAACAGACAACAATAAATAGGACAAACAGTCACAGATAGCGCTTGCTGAAGAACAGAAAGCTGACATCTTTTGTGTGCCGGCTGCTTTTATAGCTTCCGCCTATGTGCCGTCACACATCACGTCATGACGTTGCACCAATCAGAGATCGGCTCAGTTTCATTCATACTTCAGAGGCGCTACGCTGAGGGGCGTTCCCCCAAAGTGTCATTCGACGCAGTTGGAGTTCCCTCGAAAGGGAACTGCACTTCTACAACATTTATTGATTTTTGTTCATGTTAATTTCAACGTTTACTAATGATTATTAAAATAAAAAGTTGTATTTGTTAACATTTCTTACGCACTGCGAACTATCAGGGTACTAAAAGGGTACACGTCTCAGATTATTAAATAAGTAAAACAACGTTGTAAAAGTAAAGTTTAAAAAGGTTATAGAAGTCTATGAAAATTGCACAAAAAAAATATATAAAATACATATTGTTGTATTATATAATATATATATTTACAATACATTTTCAACTCTAAAACTTCAAGAAAACCAATGCTAAATATCTGAACAAGTTCTGGGCCAGATTGTAGGCTGATGTCTCAATAAGTGAACTTTAGGGAAAAAATATTTGTGTGTGCAGTACCAATCTTTTCCACTAGATGACATCCAGACTCCACCCATGACTCTTCGATTTCCATATATGTTTTTAGTGATGTGAACCTTATATTTCCATACTATTCCAAAGATTTATGAAGTAGATATCCTAATAGTTAGGACAGTAATGTTAATATTTGATTTCAATTAAACCTCTAAAACCCCCAAATGTACGGAATTAATCAAAGCGCGTGTTATAGTTACGTTATAATGTGCAGACACTGTCAAAAATTTTAAGCATGGGAGTGCAGACTTCATTTTGGTCTCATTTTAAAGAAGACGATTGGCAAGTGAAATGAAAAAAAAAGCTATATAGGTTTAAGTTTATGACAATTATTTATGAACAATATTGTATATAAATCATATATTTTATGAAATATGTTGAACTCAAAAAACTGAAAATCAAAGCCATAAATCTAAATAAGTTGCATAATAAGTTCCAAATTTGAGGTTGATATCTCCAAAAACAAGCTTTCAGTAAGATTTAGTTTGGACGCATTTTCCCCATTAGATGCAGCAAAACTTTTTTTTTTTTTTTTTTTTTTGAGTTTTTCGATCTCAAATATCACACACACACACACACACCAATTATAAACTGTACATAAGGGATGTTTTGTTGTTTAACACAATTTAGTTGTTTTATTTTGTGACTCATCAAACATTTTTGTCTTGTTTGCATTAGTAGGCAGAGGAACAGAAACAAGCCTTCTCTGTAGAGCTCAGTCTTGCAGCATAGAAGTGAAAAAACAACTGTATAAAATATAGAACAAGAGCAGAAGGGCTTTGCTATGGAACACCTAAGTAAGACCCTGTTCAGTAGGTTAAAGGGAGAGAGAGAGAGATAGGAGAGAGAGAGGGAGCAAGAGAGATAGGGAGAGAGAGAGGGAGAGAGAGAGATATGGAGAGAGAGAGGGAGAGAGAGAGAGAGAGAGAGAGAGAGAGAGAGAGAGAGAGATAGGAGAGAGAGAGAGGGAGGGAGAGAGAGAGAGAGAGGGAGAGAGAGAGGGGGAGAGAGAGAGAGGGAGGGAGGGAGGGAGGGAGAGAGAGGGAGGGAGGGAGGGAGAGAGAGGGAGGGAGGGAGAGAGAGAGAGAGATAGAGGAGAGAGAGAGAGAGAGAGAGAGAGAGAGAGAGAGAGAGAGAGAGAGAGAGAGAGAGAGAGAGAGAGAGAGAGAGGGAGAGAGAGGGAGAGAGAGAGGGAGAGATAGGAGAGAGAGAGGGAGAGAGAGAGAGAGTGAGAGAGAGAGAGAGAGAGGGAGAGAGAGAGAGAGAGAGAGAGAGAGAGAGAGGGAGAGAGAGAGAGAGAGAATTTTGTGAATTTTAACAAAACGTTTATTTTACAATTCTTAGACATTACAACACAGTTCCAATATAAATAACCACAAAACACATCACATTAGTGATACTTATTGTATCACACAAGAAAAAAATAAAAGTTCATCTACAACAAAACAAACTGCATCATTATAACACCACTGATTTGAAAAAAACGTCAAGTCCTTCATCATTTTATAAAACTTAAAATCAATCCACACTCTTGATTTTATCCTGTTTTTTTAAATAGACACAACTTCACATCCTTCTGACCCTTCCATTTTGTTCTTCCTGCTTAAGTATATTGCCATTTTTGCTTCACCTATAATGAAGTTTAAAAGTTGACATTTTATTCTATTTTTTGCTACATACCGATAACCAAAAATAAAACTCTGAACAGTAAAAACCTCACTTAACTTGTTAAACATCAATTTAAGAAAATCAAAAAAATAACCCAACCTTGAACACTCCATAAAACAATGAAAGATTGTCTCCCTTTTTTTACAAAAAGGACACCCAGACGACACATTGGGATTAACACTTATAAAAGCATTGACAGCAACTGCCCCGTGTAAAATCCTCCATTGAAGATCCCCCACTCTTTTTCCCAAAGGAGGTTTATACAACACTCTCCACACAGGTTTTATACTCTGATCCAAGCCAAGTTTGTCTCTCCAAACAGTGTCTACTTTTCCATTTAAAACTTTCTTATTTAAAACTTTAACACAGCTTCGATACAATTTCTTACGGTCAGCCTCGTGAATACTTAAATCTTCCAAGTTCTCCAACATCCCGCCATTAGCTCCTTTAAGATCAGGAGTAAAGAAAAGCTCAGGAAAAGGATCTTTATTGTTTGGAGAAACCCTCCCCTCCCCATAACTCACAAGTAGAGACTTTTCTTCCATCGTAAGTCTTTGTTTTAAAACCTCCAACAATTTTCTTGCCAATCTTTCAGACCTTAATTTTAGACCAGATGCTACCCCTTGTGCGTTATTTAACTCAGGACCCCCAGCTGCTATCAGATCACACAATTTAACCTTTTTTGAGGAAAACATTACATTTTCAAACCCATATGCAATTTCATTAGACACATCCAACCTGGCTCCAAACACAGTCGGTTCTTCTAATAACCAAAATAAAGATGTCTCAGAAACCCCTCTTCTCTTTTTAAAAAAACTCCACACTCTAAAAATCCCCTTATAAAAAGGTGTCAGTCCATTCAGTTGAATCTTGTTAGAATCCATTAAAAACAAAGTAAAGTCCAAACCCAGACCTCCAGCTTGTTTTAAAATAGATCCAGCAACGTTTCTCCAAACCAGATCTTCTGGACCTGTTAAAAGTCTTTGAATGAACTGCAAGCGAAAGGTTGCTCCTCTGCTGACCAGGTGTATCAGTCCTTGTCCCCCTTCCTCTCTAGGAAGATAGAGTACGCTCTGCGGTATCCAGTGAAGTTTAGTCCAGAAAAAGTCCACTATTACAGCCTGCAGTTTTGCGAGAAGTCCACTTGGCGGCTCAATACATGCTAAACGATGCCAGAACATTGAAGCCACCAGGTTATTAATAATTGTCACACGTCCTCTAAACGACATTTTTGGCCACAACCATCTCCATTTTTCCAGACGTCCTTTTGTTTTTTACAAAACCCCTTCCCAGTTTTTTTGCAACATTGAATCATCTCCAAGATAAACACCCAAGTATTTAAAACCACTTTTCTTCCACTCAAGTCCACCAGGTAGTTTAGGAAGGCATCTACCTTCCCATTTTCCGCCTACTATGGCTTCACTCTTACACCAGTTTACTTTAGCTGAAGACAGTTTACCAAACTCTTTTAAAATTACCTGTAAAGTGTTTACTTCTTCTTGGTTTTTTATCATAACCACAATATCGTCAGCATAAGCTGATAACTTAATCTTAAACTCAGATTGCGGTATACTCCACCCATCAATGTTTGCCCTAATCCTTAACAGCAGAGGTTCAATGGCTAAAGCATACAACATGCCGGAAAGTGCACACCCTTGTCTAACACCTCTTGTAACTTTAAAAGGAGCACTCAACCCTCCATTAATTTTGAGTATACTCTCAATGTTTTCATACAATCTCCAACAAGTCCTCCAACCCATACGACCATTTAGGTCGTTTGTGACTACCTTCAAATACGACACATAAGAGCGTTTCCTAAATTTGCGCCCCTACCGGCAGCTGGAGATATGGAGAAATGCATTATAAACCTCGATGCATTATGGGTTATTTTTATCTACCTGCTAACGTTACCAGTTTACGTCAAACTCTCCCAGCTATTCAAAGTAGTTTATTGCTATAAAAATATATCTTTTTGATGACTTCATCACACGTACAGGTAGGGTTTCCATCCGTATATAGTCCCGTGTTTATGAATTAAATGATGTCGTGTTTCAAATCGGTATTTATATTTCAAGCTGTGTGACGTTCATTCAAACGCACGCCAGCATTATAAAGTTAGTTTTCATTGTGACATTCAAACATTGAAATTTGCCTGTGTTGGGAAAGGTATCATGCAAAAAGTCCACACATTTACTATGTTTTACCAGTAACTGTCGATCCTATGTCATGTGTAGTAAAAGCACAGTAACGTTATACCATGCTTCTTCCACCGTAACTGTAACCACGGTAACCACACTTACAATGCTTTTACCACAGTAACTGTGTTTGTATTGTGTACTATTGTAGTTAAAGCACAGTAACACAAGACTTAACATGTTTTTTTTTTACCAGTTACTGTAGTTGTAATGTGGTATTTGTAATTAAACACAGTCATTTACCATGATTTTACCACAGTCTGTGTTTTTACTGTCTACTATTTGTAGGTAAAGCACAGTAACCACAGCACTTGCCATGGTTTTACCACAGTAACCACAGTTTTACTGTGGTATTTGTAGTTGAAACAGTAACACAACACTTACCATGGTTTTACCACAGTAACCATAGTTTTACTGTGGTGTTTATTGTTGAAACAGTAACACAACACTTGCCATGGTTTTACCACAGTAACCATAGTTTTACTGTGGTGTTTATAGTTGAAACAGTTACACAACACTTGCCATGGTTTTACCACAATAATCACAACACTGGCCATGCCTTTAATACCTTTTTGTAATGTAATTGTAATTCAATATTCTTTTTCTGTCTTGCAGTTACTTCAGATCACATACTCCTCCATCTCCATCTCCCACAACAACCTTTAATCCAACAGCTCTTTTAAGAGGCCATCTCTCGCAAAAACTCACTTTCTGTCTCTCAATTCAATTCAATTCAATTCAATTCAGCTTTATTGGCATGAATGTGTACAATACTTTTTGTGCGCAAAAATAACGACTCATTTAATTCTTCATTTTCTTCTGTGTGGGCCTCTGAGTGAGTTTACGTAGTGTAACAGCGCAGCGCTTCTGTGTTGTACGTCAGAACGTAGGCTCGCTATTGGCCGACACAGGTCATGTGTGTGATGCGTGTGACGTACAACACAGAAGCGCTGCGCTGTTACACTACGTGGCTCACTCAGAGGCCCACACAGAAGAAAATGAAGAGTTGAATAAAGTCATTATTTTTGCTTGTTTTTGCACACAAAAAGTATTCTCGTGGCTTGATAAACTTATGGTTGATTGACGAAAGTCTTACGGGGTTGGAACTTGGAACAACATGAGAGTGAGTAATTACTGACAGAATTGTCATTTTTGGGTCAACTAACCCTTTAAGTTCGTTCATAACACCAATAACAATAACTATAATGATAACTATTTTAACATCCACAACAAACGGACGATAAAGTTCTGTTTATTATCAAAAGTGCGTGCTGTGGTAATGTGTTCTGCCATTTTAAGTGCTTAAGCTTTTTAAAGTCGAGTAGATTCTGATTGGCTGTCAAAATTTTTATAGTTCATCAGCTGGAAAAAAACAACATTTCTGAAAGTGATTCCAACGAAATTGTTCCTCTGTGTCGTTATATGTTAAATAGCTGCAGTGTGGGCTCATCCTTTGTGTGAAGAGGCCTTTAAACTGCTTACAACAATACTGGCAGCAAGTAATCATGTTTAAAGGAATTCATTTATTAATATAGCTTGCTATTGAAGATACAGCTTTTTCTAGTACCACCTTTCTTTCATTATTAAAACTTACACCCAAAATTCTGCCCATCTCAGTTCCTGTCTTAATGTACATGTTTAAACAACAATAGTATTTAAACATGGGTTCAATAGACATTTCTTGTTTTACAGCTGAAAAAGAGCAAGCCAGGCAAACCAGTATTCACCAGGACAACCAGTCCTGTTGGGGATGAGAAATGAACATGGCCTTCTCATGTATTCATAGATACTCATACATACATGTTTATAGCTGGAAACTACTTTATATGGTGAGTACTGACAGTTTTTCTGGAGTTATTATTAAATTGTTGTTTTGTCTGATTGTTTGAAGGAGGATGAAGCCAGTTGATGAAGAAATAGGCATGTTGCACTAGTTTTAAATACATTATTAATTTGTTATGACTGCTTGTATTATGTTCTCATTTTCTACTTGTACAGAAAGACTACATCAAGAGGTAGAGGAGCCGATAGCTGGCACTGAACACACTCAATGCTCAGGTCCGTCTTCACGCAGTTGGTCAGTTCACATGGTCCAGACTAAGGAGAAATGGGTCTGAGGCCAGAGATGGAGTTTTTGTTGACAGGAGACGATTCTGTGGCCACCAAGTGCAGCACTGCATCAGTTATCCACTGTGAAGAATACATTCCAGCTCTACATTGACAGGTCAGAGTTATGGCCCATGGAATCAATGGTAAGTCTAGTGCAGGGGTAGGCAAGTTCGGTCCTAGAGAGCCGCTGTCCTGCAGAGTTTGGCTCCAACACTGAGAAAAACCTCACCTGCCTATAGCCTTAGTAATCCTGAAGACATTGATTAGCTTGTTCAGGTGTGTTTGATTAGGGTTGGAACTAAATTCTGCAGGACAGTGGCTCTCTAGGACCGAACTTGCCTACCCCTGGTCTAGTGCAACAATTTTAAATAATACTATTATATATGGTTTGCTGATTTACCACCTCCTAAATACATATTTTCTTTGGTTAGAACTTCACCCATCCACCCTGATGCTGTGCTGAAGAAGGCTCATCAGTGTCTTTTCTTCCTCAGACAGCTGAGGAAGTTCAGTGTGAGCACCAAAACACTCAAATCAACCCTCAATTTTACACTGTGGAGAGGATCCTGACTGGCTGCATCACTGCAAAGCTCTACGAACTGCACAGAACACTGTCGAAGGTGAGCTTCCCTCCCTCCAGGACAAGGGAGTGTGTGAGGAAACTTCCCTTCCTACAGGTGTGTGTGTGTGAGGAAAGCACGGAGAATCCAGACACCTGAGCCATGGACTGCTCTCACCGTTACCATCAGGCAGAGGTTATCGTAGAACCCGCACCAGCAGACTGGACTCATACCAGTAAAACACACAGCAACCCCCACCCCCCAACCTCATATGCTCTACATTTTTTCAATTAAACTGACTGGACTCTTACTCAGTATTATTCTGGACCCTGACATTCTATTTTCACTCATTCATACCGTACTGCACTGTATATGTATACTGTGATTATTTTGTTTGTTATTTTTTTCATTTTTCAATCTGTGTATAGTATAATATTGTGCCATATATTGTTCTCTACTTGTATTGAGTCCCTAACATATACTGTGTATATTAATACTGTATGTGTTGTGTAAATATTCTATACTTGTCATCCATACTGTCATTCTGCAGAGTTTGCAAAAAAGAATTTCATCACCTGTACACACTTGGGTTCATGGTTTTGTGACAATAAAATTATTTTATTTGATCACATCTTTTGTCCATCATTTGTACTGTACTGTGCTCGATAACAATTGCAAATTGCTTATATACATGGAAGAATATTTTGATGGGGAGATAAATATCATGATTATAACAACCCTTTTTTATTTCTCTCAAATATCATAAGTCTTTATATGCTACTTTAGCTGTATTTATGCTGTATTATCCAGTAAAGTTTTGTACATGGTGTTGGATAAAAACATATGGTGAATATTATTTATATACATGGAAGAAGATTTTGATAGGGAGATAAATATCATGATTATAACAACCCTTTTTTATTTCTCTCAAATATCATAAGTCTTTATATGCTACTTTAGCTGTATTTATGCTGTATTATCCAGTATAGTTTTGTACATGGTGTTGGATAACAACATATGGTGAATATTATTTATTAAGGATTGTGTTTGGTAAATATACAATTAGATTTTGTAATAAGACATAATAACCATGATTGTTTTAATTGAGACATGAAGATTTGTCATATTAATGACATTTGGGACAATCATTTGCTAGAATGTTACCATTGTATATGTTTTAGGACTTAGATGTTGTGTCAAATACAGTAAATATGCCAAATTTCAGTTACATGAAGTAAAAGGCTGAAAGATGCATCACAAGAGACTGCATGGGCTATAATGTTATGGGCACTTCAGGCACACTGAGGATGATGTACCAGGGAAAGATCAACATGGATCCTGTACTATAAGCAGGATGAGCATTCAAATTTCTGATGTCCAGAACTTTTACTGTACATTATGATGCTTTGCAGTGCATTCATTTTTTGTTAAGACTTTTGAGCCATAAGTTACACACTGTGTGTGTACTTGGACAGTATGCCATTCAGTAAAACAATGTTGTACAATGAAGTGTCACAAGTGTATTGGTTGTTTAAATTGATGTCTTTGTTTATTGTCAACACTTCTTATGCTATGTTTACATAATGATGTTGACTTCACTTTAAAAAAAATCATATATATATATATATATGAAAAGGTGGTATAAAGGCGTTTTAAAAAGTGCTTATAGTAAAATACCAAATTTTAGCCTGCCTCTCAAATATGTCTTAGAGGTTTTCACAATGACCATGATTAGATATCCCTATGTTCAGTAAAGATAGTATTTTTTAAAAATTTCTTTATTAAACGTTTTAAACTACATTACCCATGAGCCTCTATCATTATAAGCTATTTGGCAATAGTCTTTGTTTGTAGTTCAGTTAACTTATACTTAGGGTTAGGGTTAGGATCTCGGTAAAGGGGTAATTTCTCACAACAAATCAACACCACATTGTTAACTTTATGTATTACTGACGTAATTATAACAGCAAAACGTACTTTGCAACATTAAACGTTTAGTAATATGGGTTTAAAGATTGTCCAACCACAGCCAGTCCTGTAGGTGCCAAGGAAATGTCAAAGCCAATGACAACCCAGTTGAGCAGATGCGTCACACTTACTTGTCCATATATGGTCATTTATGACAGGATCTTCCAGGTTCTTGTGGTGAATGGACAAATTAAACATTTATTTGTCCCCATTAAATATAAAACTAAAATGACAGATTGCATTGCATAACCCGATGCAACAATAGATTACACGCAATAGAAAAATGTTGCAGTTGGATACTGTATGACAAATAAGTATTAAAATAATTCAAAAAGTTTCATTTGCTTACAAAAAACTAATCCTCTGATAATTATTCAAGCATTCAGTATTTCTTAAACAAAGATAAGTTCAGCTACTATTCAAATGAAGTAATTCTATAACATTTACAATGTATTAAAGGTATATAATTATTTAATCACTTCTGTGTTTCCAGGAAATGGACCCCATTACCAATTAGCTAGTATAAATATAGGAATAAAAAAAAAAAATCTCAAAAAAAGAAATGAATGGACACATTTTGTAGTAATTTCCCAATGTTTATTTATATGTCAAACTGTTTAAATACAAAGATAAGCGCCCAGCACAGCATCCTCTGTCACACAGGTACTTCTCCAGTTTGCGCCACTATGTAGAAAAGAAAACAAAAAAATAGGTTGGTTATATAAAAAAATATCTGCATTGAGGTAATCAATTATAGTGAAAAATAGAAAACTCTTAAAAAAAACACTGATTGATAAAGTAACTGATATGTAACCGAAACCCCTTTAAAACAACAATGAATAGTATTTAACATGTAATTTTGATTGGCATTTCAGATAGATGGAGAAAACTGAACTGGAATGATATATGTAAGGGATAATGTGTAAGGGACATTATCCCGCGTATTACATGGCTACATACCAAATATATCAATAATTTGACTCAAAATATTGATTTAAAAAGGAGTTTATTGATTTAAAAATGATTGTATTGCTTCCGCTAAAGAAAATAGCGTTTAGCGCTACGTCTCTACGGTTAGAATCCATTGCAACGCTCAGTTTTTCATGGCAATGGTGTGTTATACTAGCAGCGGTCTGTTTTCAAGAAACAACAGACCGCATTCTACATTAGAATTCAACCAAGCCATGTAATAAATTTATATATATATATATATATATATATTTATATAATTACATATTATGCAATTCAATAACATTAAGTTGAAACAATTAAGGAAATAATATTAAAAAGAAAGAAAATAGGTTATTTTTACATTACCATTCCCGCCCTCTTTCTCTGTGTTGGCAAGTAGAATACAGTGGGAGGGATGGTGACAGGAGTGCTCACAGTAGAATCTGAGTGTTCACTGTAGAAAAGAAATTATTACAAGTAGACATGGTCAGAGTGGAAATTAGCAATAAGAGTGAAGAAGGGCTGAGAGCAGATGTGCCACACAAGACCGAGAGCGATGTGGAAGCTTTTGGATGGGTTGGGTCTTAAAAGAGCCATTGGGCTTGATATTGTAGAGAGCTGATGGAGTTTGATATTGTAGAGAGCTGATCGAGCAGGACTAAGTAATTTGTGACAAATCCTGCAAGAAAGGACAAAAGAGAATTTTATTAAATCACATGATGAACTATAAAAACACTGACAACCAATCAGGATCTATCCAACTTTAACCGTTTGTTGTGGATGTTAAAATAGTTATCATTATAGTTATTGTTATTGGTGTTATGAACGAACTTAAAGGGTTAGTTGACCCAAAAATGACAATTCTGTCAGTAATTACTCACTCTCATGTTGTTCCAAGTTCCAACCCCGTAAGACTTTCGTCAATCAACCATAAGTTTATCAAGCCACAAGAATACTTTTTGTGTGCAAAAACAAGCAAAAATAATGACTTTATTCAACTCTTCATTTTCTTCTGTGTGGGCCTCTGAGTGAGCCACGTAGTGTAACAGCGCAGCGCTTCTGTGTTGTACGTCACACGCATCACACACATGACCTGTGTCGGCCAATAGCGAGCCTACGTTCTGACGTACAACACAGAAGCGCTGCGCTGTTACACTACGTAAACTCACTCAGAGGCCCACAGAGAAGAAAATGAAGAATTAAATGAGTCGTTATTTTTGCGCACAAAAAGTATTCTCGTCGCTGGATAAACTCAAGGTTGAGCCACTGTAGTCACTTGGACTATTTTAAACATTGTCTTTTCTAACTTTCTAGGCCGGCCAGTTTCGATCCCTTAGCTTCTATGGAGGAGTGAGACAGCTCTCAGATTTCATCAAAAATATCTTAATTTGTGTTCTGAAGATGAATGAAAGTCTTACGGGTTGGAACAACATGAGGGTGAGCAATTACTGACAGAATTTTCATTTTTGGGTGAACTAATTGTTTAAGTGATCTGATTAGGACAAGTTCTTTGAAGATCTGATGTGTCACGTAACTTGTTAAACTAGCATTTCCAGACTCTTGCTTCTTAAACAGATGTGGTCAATAAAAATCAACATGTGGAAAGATATCATGTACTGTTGGTACGAGAAGAGACGGCGCCAATATGTAAAGGTTAATAAAGAATACAATGGACTTGATATGAACTTTCTGATATAAACGGTCCAACTACTTACAATCTGCAAGAGAGTTGAGGCAATGGCCAATGACAGCAGCTGGAGTAAAAGTCATAGAATTTTGTACGAGTGCACTTGCATAATATCATATGAATTTGCTGACTTGGTCAATTGTATGAACTATTACTACATCAACATGACGCTTCATTGAGGGTTCTTACTGATGGGGTAGTGTAGTATGTAAAACAAAGTTTAAGAAACATCAAATGCTGTGCAAAATGTAACTGCAGTAATATTCAATCAAGGGTTAAGACCAACACAGACATACCATTGGAAACATTTGCCTTTGGCGCTTTTTTCCTTCTCCATAAACACACAAGATGGCCGAATTCATCCCTCTCCACGAAGACAGGTTTAACAAGCCCTTGACAGCACTTCCTTTTCAGCTGAAACAAAGAGAAATATATACATGTTGAGACAGTGTGTTAAAAATTATCCGTGACCAAATTATTTGGGAGGAAGGACTTTAAGGAAAGTTAATAAAACATAAAATAAGGATACATTCATTAAAGCAAATCAGCTATAACTAAATGTGTTCAACATTACCTAATTTGAAGGACCTGTTCAGCCTCCCTGGCAGCTTCTTCAAGATCAGCACTGGGAGCTTTGAGTTCAAGTTCCCTGTTAATAGCAGATTTCTGACAGAATTGATCAAATTTTGATTTTTAAAAATATTCCATGATGAAGAAGAGAAAGAAAGAGAGCAAAAAAATGTGTAAATTAATTACAGTTAAAAAAAACTGAGAGAGAGAGAGAGAGAGAGAGAGAGAGAGAGAGAGAGAGAGAGAGAGAGAGAGAGAGAGAGAGAGAGAGAGAGAGAGAGAGAGAGAGAGAGAGAGAGAGAGAGAGAGAAAGAGAGAAAGAGAGAAAGAGAGAGAGAGAGAGACAGAAAGTGAGTTTTTGCGAGAGATGGCCTCTTAAAAGAGCTGTTGGATTAAAGGTTGTTGTGGGAGATGGAGATGGAGGAGTATGTGATCTGAAGTAACTGCAAGACAGAAAAAGAATATTGATTTACAATTACATTACAAAAAGGTATTAAAGGCATGGCCAGTGTTGTGATTATTGTGGTAAAACCATGGCAAGTGTTGTGTAACTGTTTCAACTATAAACACCACAGTAAAACTATGGTTACTGTGGTAAAACCATGGCAAGTGTTGTGTTACTGTTTCAACTACAAACACCACAGTAAAACTATGGTTACTGTGGTAAAACCATGGCAAGTGTTGTGTTACTGTTTCAACTACAAACACCACAGTAAAACTATGGTTACTGTAGTAAAACCATGGCAAGTGATTTGTTACTGTTTCAACTACAAATACCACAGTAAAACGACAGTTACTCTGGTAAAACCATGGTAAGTGCTGTGGTTACTCATGTGCTCTAACTACAAATAGTAGACAGTAAAAACAGTTATTGTGGTAAAAGCATGCAAGTTACTGTGCTTTAACTACAAATACCACAGTAAATTTAACGTTACAGTTACTGTGTTAAATCCAAGGTATGTGTTGTGGTACTGTGCTTTAACTACAAATACCACAGTAAAACCACAGTCTTAAAAGCATGGCGTTGTCTTATTTAACTAAAAATACCACAGTAAAACTAATCACTATGGTAAAAATTTATGGGCACTGTGCTTTAACTAGCAGGATCGAGCTAATATACTGTGGTAAAATCACATTCATTCAGTGGCAATCGCAACCCATTTGTAAAGAAAAAATATCAAACTACACTTATACTTACACATGAATTGCCGACAGTCACAACGATACATTAAATAGATCTTTAAATAAAATAAAACAGATATTGATTACGGCGGTCAGGGACATTCTTTTTCTTGCCGCATTTTGTTTTTATTGGTAACGACAGTCAAAGGTCATTTGATGACGACACACCCGATAAACGAGACTGTCATATATAAGACTGCTAGAGGGCGCTTCATTTTAAAACGCCACTATAGGTCGTAATACGCTGCATGTACAAACGACATATGGGGTCGTTTTTCGGAGGAGGACAGTCTCTAATATATAGACACAAATAATATCGAATTGTAAAAAGTTACCGCAGGGTTACAATCCCCTGCTCTCTCCTGTGGAAAAAGCTGGGCCACTGTGTCAGGTCGCTTGGTCAGCAATGTCCACAATGGTGTCTCTTTAAGACCACGTCTGAATTGCTTGATTTGTCGTGTGACACGTCCAATTACTTGTTAATGACATTACCGGACAGAAGGTGATTTTTTATTATTATCCCAAAGCAAGTTTTAAGGATGACTTTTGCCAATATGTGAGAGTTTCTTTAAATTTCACGCACAGCATGGATCAACATCTTTTCAAAAAGCCATCTTCGGTTATTTCCAGTAAGGCCAGGGAGATCCCAAGCGATGGCCAAGTCCTGGACACTTTTTTTGTCCTTGTCTGAGAGTTCAGATTCCCCTTCAAGCTTTAAGACAGAGAGGGAAGCGAAAGACGAGGTAAGTTTATCTAGCTATATAGCACTATTTAAATTGCTTTACATGCAACATTAAAAAGCAGTTCAAAATGTAAAAACATTAAGGAGAATATAAAAAAAAGCTAAAATAGCAGTATTTACCCCCTCAGCCATTTTTCCATAAAATATTAGCGCCCACTGAAAAAGAATAATAATAATTGCCCAAGGGGGTGGAGACTTTCTTGCTTGATTGTATATAACAGGGAATAAATAATGACGTTAGATAAAAAACATACAAGCCTGATTGTTTCACGGATGTCTAGGTCTGGACAGTCCTCTTGTGTTACTGTTGCAGTTTCCGGGCTTCCTCCAAACAGGACATGCACAACAGCAGGGCTAAGCCCTGACAGGCATGGTCCTCCATGAACAAAGGAGTGCCCCACCATTCTGCCTGCCATGACGAACATGTCACTTTCCACAAGAAAGTGAGAGGCTGAGGGCACTAAATGGCCTGGCTGTCCATCAAAGAGATGTGTAACAACAGTGTTTGCTGTTTAAGAAATGTACAAATTTAGTCAAAAGAAAATTTCAAATACTACATACTCTGCATAGTAGGCATTATAGTACATATTCTATAAACTTTATAAGTACCAGGTTACAGCAAAAAAAAAAAAAAAAGGATACAAACATAACAGAATTACAATATGTTTAAACAAGACTTTAATAACATAATATTTGTTAATGACAAGTCAGCTTACACATAGCTACAGTCAACATACCAAAGTGGAAGCAAAACCCAGACTTTAGCTTGTTCATGCAAGTTGAGAGAAAAAAGCGACTCACACCCTCTCCAATGGCTGCATCACCTGTATCACGATGGAGGGTTTGATATAGTAAAAGGGAAAAGCAATACTTAAGGTAGGCTTTAACTACTTTGACATGAAATTTAAGCCACCTTCAAGTCTGCAATTCAAGGGTCGTGCCCATTCCACATTCGGCTTCTTATAGAAGCAGATGAGCGCAGCGTCTTGTTCAGGAGGGCTCTTTCTAATATCCATGCTGAGAAATACGGGATTCTTACTTTCATGATGGCTAAGAATAGAATCCCGAAACAGAGACATGGCCTTGGTAGGGTCTTGTACTGTGAGCCACTCTAGTAAGAGATAAAATGAAAATGTTCAAATAAAATGACTTTAGAATATGTAATTGCAGAAATACCCTTTTCATAAGTTACATATCCAAACATTAGACATTAAACTTACTTGTAATAAATAGAAACTGTTATTTACTGAAACCAGTACAACACCGTAATAAAGTTTCACATGGTCAGATAAGGTGTAGGTTATACCATGTGACATGCCACTTTTGACATTGCATCACCACAGTTTACCCTCCCTAACATTATTGTCCTGCTGCTAACCCTGAATAGGCCTACCATCTACTTGTTCACTACTGGACGGTCCAGTCATCGCTGCTTGCTCTTCAACAGTACTCCTATCCAACACCTCATTTCCTGCACTGCCCACATTCACAACACAACATTAAACACTATAATTATATTTGTGAAACTGCTTCATGGTTTATATCTGATGGTGAGTGAAACAAGTACATACAAGTAAAACAATAGGTTACTGTCGTAACCCCGGTTCTCTGAAACATCGAGTGGAGAGATCCACCTATGGGAAGGGCATCCGTACCTGACCTCTGCAGAAGCATCCAATTGCACCAAGTCTGGCTAACAGACAGAAGCGCGCAGCCAATGCCAGGTGAGGCCACACCCCCTTACCTACGGGCATATCACAGCTGGGCGCGCTGCTATTCCTCAGTAAGTATATTCGCTTCTCGTGCGGCAAGCGGGGCAAAGCTGGTGGATCTCTCCACTCGATGTTTCAGAGAACCGGGGTTACGACAGTAACCTATTGTTCTCTTTCATCATCTCGTTTCGAGATCCACCTATGGGAGAGACATGGACAGCTCCCCGATTGCCCAATACACTCACAGTGAGGTTCTGAAGGCCAGAGAAGGACGGTCACCTCAGAGAGGCGGTGCCTGACACGTCCCACAAACATGACCCTGCAAGTTTTCCGCCACGCTAACTGCTGTGGACAAGCAGGGCATGAAACATGCATGAGACACATACATGATAATGGCCCCCGCACCACCAATGCACATAGCTAAACCCAAGAAGGAATGCGAATGCTTGGTGACAGGAATGAACATGGCCAGCCGGCCCATTCACTCCTCGTTGGTTAACCAAACGGGGCTGTGGGAAAGGGCTAAGAGGACCCTACCCCTAGGACCGAGTGTGCCACCGAAGTTCTGGTGACATCCAACCGGTAGTAACGCTCAAAGGTATGAGGAGAGGCCCAGCTGGCCGCGGAGCAGATGTCCTGCAGTGGCACTCCCCTGAACAAAGCCCAAGAGGCGGCTAAGCCCCTTGTGGAAAGAGCTCTGATGCCCCTTATGGCTGCACTCCCTTTGCTTCCTAAGCCATAGTATAGCGTCCACAAGCCAATGTGAGAGGCATTGCTTTGAAATGGGACTCCCCTTGTGCAGGGGAGCCCTTGAAACAAAGAGCTGGTCGCTCTTGCGGAAAGCACTGGTCCTGGTCATTATGCTTGCAGAGCACGGACGGGACACAGAGCATTCAGCCCCTGATCCTCCGGGGAGGCAAAGGGTGGAGGTTGAAAAGCGGATAGCTCCAAAACCTCCGACGTGAACGCAGGGAAGCATTTCGGCATGAAGGCCGGGTTAGGCTTAAGGAAAACCTTATCTCCACTTAGGGAGAATTTGGCGCACGAGGGGTGAACCGAGAGTGCATGTAGCTCACTGACCCGTTTAGGAGATGCCACGGCCGAGAGCAAAGCTGTCTTGAGGGACAGCAGCTTAAGGGAAATACTCCCCAGAGGCTCAAAAGTATACAGAGACCGCGCTTCCAGCACCATGGAGAGGTCCCACTCTGGGACAGATTCAACAGATCTCCTGATGACCAGCAAAGAGCGGCGTGCACCCTCCATAAATCTGCGGGTTAGAGGGTGCTGCCTGACGGTGGAGCCCCAAAACCCACATGACAGGCTGAAATCGCAGCCAGGTAGACCTTAATAGTGGAAAAGGACCTGCCTCCTTCCATGAGGTCTTGCAGGAAACACAAAATATCAGGCACCGAGCACTGATAAGATGTGAAACCACGCCCATCATACCACCCTTCGAACACTTGCCACTTACAGCCATATAGGGATCGCGTGGAAACGGCCCTAGCCTTCTGAGTAGTGGCGATTACACGCGGCGGGAGCCCCAGTGCATTTTGGTTCGTCCTCTCACGGGCCAGGCCCAGAGAGCCACCCTGTCCGGGTGGGGGTGGTAAATCTCCCCGTTGGCTTGGGACAGTATGTCCGTGCGAGGGGGGAGGCGCCATGGCTCGGCTTATAACAGAGGGATTATCTCTGCCAGCCATGGGGCTTTGGGCCACCTGGGTGCTATCAGAATGAGAGACAGGCCGTGCTCTCTCACCCTGGCCAGTGTGAAAATTATCAGGCACAGGGGAGGAAAAGCATACGACAGCACTTTGGGCCATGGGTGGGCCAGTGCGTCTGCCCCGAGGGGCGCGTCCATGTCCTTTAGCGAGAAGAACATAGGACAATGGTGATTTTCGTGCGAGGCGAAAAGATCTACGGCTGCCTGTCCAATCTCATCCATAACCTCTCCACTATCTGCGGGTGAAGACGCCAATCCCCGTGGATTGGGTTTCCCCTCGATAGCAGATCCGCGCCTCTGTTCCGAATGCCCGGGACATGAGTCACGCGTAATGACAGAAAAACCTGTCTGCTCCACACCAAAAGCCTGTAAGCTAGAGCGTGGAGTTTCGACGAGCGCATGCCACCCTGACGGTTGATATAAGCCACTACCGTGGTATTATCGCACCGTACTAGAACAGGATGTCCCTGCAGGCAAGGCAGAAAATGATTCAGAGCTTTCCAAATAGTAAAAGCTCTAAATAATTAATGTGCGCTGAACGTAGTCTGCTCAGCCACAGACCGTTCACCGTTCTGCCTTCCTGGGTGGTTCCCCAGCCTGTTAAGGACGCATCTGTCGTCAAAACTTTTCGCATCGTACCGTCCCGAGGGGGGGTTCCCCGTGCGTAAAAGTTCTCGCTCTCCCAATGGCGCAAGGCCGCCGAGCAGGCGCGCGTCATCGTTACCGAGCGGCAGAGATCGCAAATCGGGCTGAAATGTAGTGTACAAAACCCATTTCGTGAACATTCTCATTCTCAGGAGACCAATGGCACAACTTGGATAGATGAAGCCATGAGATCCTGCAGCCTGAAGCATGTGCGATATTGTACTCTCGCCCCTTCACTGAACTGAGACAAACAGTCCATCAGCGAGCGAACGCGCTCTTGAGAGAGACACGCTCGCATGGAGACTGAGTTCAATTCCAAGCCCAGGAAAATGACATTCTGACTGGGAGTCAGATTGTTGTCGCTCGCATTCACCTTGAACCCGAGGGATGTGATGTGCGCGAGCACCCGGCCGGTGTCCAGCGACACCTTCTCCTTTGATTTGGCTATGATGAGCCAGTAAGTCAGAATTCTCAGCCCTGATAGTCTCAGGGGCGCCACGCCCACCTCCGCACACAGACAGAAAGTTCGGGGACTCAAATTGCGCCCGAACGGAAGAACTGTGAATTCGTAACAAACGCCTTGGTAGGCGAAACGAAGATATTTCCTGTGTGGAGGGTAGATGCTTATGTGAAAGAAAGCATCTTTCAGATCGACTGATGTGAACCAGTCGTTCTGCTTTATGGCACAGGCGAGAGAGGCTTGTGTCACATTCTGAAATTGAATTTCCTCAAATGTTTGTTCAACACTCGAAGGTCCAATATAGGGCGGGGGGGCGCCACGCCTTTTGGAACATGAAAATACCAGGAATAAAAACCATGGTTTATCAGATTGGGTGGCACCATCTGAATCGCCCCCTTGTTAGGAGGGAGGAAATTTCCTCTTTCAGAATGTGTGAGGCGTTTTCTTCTGTGTGAGAAGAGAGAACGCCGTTGAAATGCGGAGGTTTTATTGCAAACTGCAGCTTGTAACCCTGGGTTACAGTACGCAAAAACCCACTCAGGCGCTGAAACGGCTTGTCAAGCCGCTTTGTGACTTGCGAGCGCCCCCGCTCGGGCCGGAGCGGAGCTGTATGGGCCCAGCTGGTTCATTTGTGATGCAAAGGCGCCATCTAGTGGGAACACTAGAGGCCACATGCAGGGGTTTGGAGGGATTTCCTCTCTCTGCAGTGAGAAGTTTTCTTTGCGGAGAGAGGTCTTCTCTCCAAAACGAATCCATTTGATTCGTAGCTTTGTGTGTTTTGTGTTGGGCAAACACTGGGGCCGAAACCTTTATTGACAGAGTGAGGGAAACATAGTGTGGTGTCCACTGTGCTGAACTTTCCCTCACAAGGTGCCCCCAAAAGTGGGAAAAACACATATCTCCTGAACACATGAACTGGGCAGTCTCAAGTGCAGGCAGAAAAATAATATCCGCGGAGAGAGATACTCTCTCTGTAATGGATTTATTTAATGCGTTTTTTTTATATATATTTTTTTTTTTTATGTTATTTAGTTATGCGTGTGTTTTGTGTTGGGGAACACAGGGGCCTTACACACACAACGTCCACTAAAAACACGTCGGCTGGACAGCCGCAACTGAGCTGTGTGAGCCCAGTTGGTTGATTTATGAGGCAATGGCGACCTCTTGTGGACGGACTCAGGGCGACATGCATGGGATCAGAGAGATTTGCTCTCTATGTTGCCGCTGGCAGATATATAAATCTGCACGAATTCATTTGATTCGTTTATTAAATGTGTTGTTTAGTAATGTGTGTGTTTTGTGTTGGGAAACACTGGGGCCGAAGCCTTTAATAACTGGGTGAGGGGAACAAAGTGCGTGCGGTGTGGTAACACTGCTATGTACTTTCCCTCACGACAGAGACACACACACACAACGTCCACTAACATACGGACTGGGCAGCCACGAGAGGGGATTAACCGACCGTAGGTGGGGGAGACCCTGTTAGTTAACGTTACTCCCAATGGTCGAACAACAGGCAGGCCGCTTGCGTTCGGGACCGCCTTCCTAGGAAGGCATAAATTGAAAACCTCAACACGTAATCGTAACAAATCAAGGCCCGTGAGACCGTGTTAACAGTCTAGCGGGACGCTCCAGCCGTTCAGACTGGGCGGTGGTCCCAGCGTTTACCCGTCGTACATATTCCTATCCTGGTCGGTGGCGCTCTGTGGAGCTGGCCACACAATGTTGAGACGAACGGCCGCTCGCTCACAAACTTCCAGGAGGATGGACGGAGGCAAAGCCGCGTGAACGCTAGCCTAGGGAACGCTAAAAGGACCGCGTCATCCCCGTCGCCGGAACCGACCGGTTCGTCAACGAGAGTGAGGTTTTCCCGCGAAGATGTCCTCTTCAGGGAATGCGGATTGGGCTGATGTCAGCTCAAATATTTTAGAGAGGTGGCGCTCCAGGAGTCCCCCGGTAGCGCGTCATCATCACCGTGTCTCTCCTCCGAGTCAGAAAGGCCGAGCACGGCGCGCTGTGTCGTGCAACTAAAAGCCGGCTTAGTAAAAGCTACATGGGCAGCAATTACAATGACCACAATTCCCCGGGTTCTCCAAAGCTTGAGCGTGTTAAGCCCAAGCAGACCGCGCAGAACGAGAGGGTCCTTATAGCGGCGATGAGAGCACCACACGCGGCCGGGCAGGCTCGTCGTGATAGGCTGTTCCCCGGGGGAAGCGGCTGTTTAGACGGTCACATAGCCATGGGTGGGCCAGCGGTGAAGAACTCGGAAAAATCCGTGGCGGGCAGCCATGTAAAGGAGGAGCAGGTGAAGGACAGCGAGAGCTCGGGCGGCTCCGGATGCAAAAAACACAGCGGATAGGCTGAAGAAACGACTGTCACTCACGTCTGGCGGAGGCTGATCTGGCGATATGTCCTCCTGAAGACTCGAAAGTGAGCAGCGTAACGTTAATCCAACCGAACTGTGTCAATGCAGAGATCGCGAGAAGCGAATGTCAACTGAGGAATAGCAGCGCGCCCAGTTGTGATATGCCCGTAGGTAAGGGGGTGTGGCCTCACCTGGCATTGGCTGCGCGCTTCTGTCTGTTAGCCAGACTTGGTGCAATTGGATGCTTCTGCAGAGGTCAGGTACGGATGCCCTTCCCATAGGTGGATCTCGAAACGAGATGATGAAAGAGAACTGAATTACAGTATATAATGTACCTTTCACCACACAAAGCAGCATGTACTTTAATAAAGTCAATGGTAAACATTTCCATGCAGATAGGACAGGGCTCCTGAACTGGTGCTGAGAAAATGGAGTTAGCAAAGATAATCAAAAATTTGACTTTAGCAAGAACCACTAAATTTAGTCATGGCTTTGTATTTTTCAACAAAACCATCTGCCCTTATCAAAAAATGTGATTTTAGGCCATCCATATTGAATGTCAAATCGATTGAAAATGCTAAATTTATTTTTTACATTGTCTCTCACCTTGCTCACTGTTCTCCTCCACATTATCCAGGTTGTCTTCATCATTGTCAACATCAATGATGTTGCAAGACTTCAAGTGTTCCATCATGAGCTCCAGTGGAATGGCAGCTCCACACTTTTGGCACATTGCCTTTGGCATGCCACTGAATACTTCATTACTTAGTTGCAAAGGTGTAGCAGACCCCTCCCGAATGATGGACAAAACTTTACTGATGTTGATGAAGTTTATTGAGTCCGTTTTCACTGCAAATATCACCTCATAAATCACCGTAAGAGCTGAACAAAGGAAATACAAAAGCTCGCATTAACGACTCGTACAAACTCTCTCTCAGTTACACTACCAATAACATATAGCAAAATACATAAATAACAATAAACCATAAACAAATGTTAATACAGACCTTATGCCTTTTCCGGGGGGTGCTTATCACCGTTAAACATTAATAGCCTGCACAACTCCTACAACTGCGTGCACTCCCTTTGCTTTCCTTCTATCAACCGCGTGCTCTCCCCTCACTTCCTTTTACCCGTATTGCCCCGTAGACCACAAAACCCATCAAAATAAAAGTCCCTCCTTAATACGACCTAAATACATTTCCTAAACCTAATTTAAACTAACAGGACTATCAAAAAAGTATATAAAAACAAATTAGAAAAATTAACACATCAAAGTCTGTTACACTCCCACCAAATTATAAATGTAATATCAACATGCATAATTTTCAAGCATAAGTAATATCACCTTTCACTTATAAAGACCTTTGTGTGTGTATGTATGTAAAGTCCTTTTTGAAGAGGTGTTCACTCAGATTCCAATAATAAGACCAACTTCTGAGCTGGCCTCTCTACTACTGAGACCTTGTTCAATCGTTCTCCTTTCTTGTTCAGTGTTTTATCACCAAGTGTCAATGTGACTTTCCTTACTAACCCATCTTGGCTAGTTACAGTGTCTATGATCCGACCTAGTCTCCATACGTTCCTTGGAAGGTTCTCATCCGTATCCATGACAACATCACCAATCTGAAAGTTCCTTTTTGGAGCATGCCAGCATTGTCTAGTAGCAATGTTGTGGAGATACTCCTTTTTCCATCTACTCCAGAATTGCTCAGTAAGGTACTGTACCCGTCTCCATCTCTTTTTCCCATAGATGTCTTCTCTCATGAACTTTCCTGGTGGTGGTAGGACAGTGGTGGCTTTCATAGTAATCAAATGGTTAGGTGTAAGTGGTTCCAAGCTCTTGGGGTCGTTCAAGTTATCCACTGTAAGAGGACGACTATTAACTATTGCCATGGCTTCATAAAACAAAGTGCGCAGTGAAGCATCACTGAGCCTGCCTGATGCAAGGGAAGCTGTAGCATTAAGAACACTCCTTACAGTTTTGATTTGACGCTCCCATACACCACCTGCATGACTGGAATGAGGGGGATTCAAAACAAAATCACACTGTTTATCTGCAAGAAAAGCAGTAAGCCTTTCTGGATCAAGTTGCTGTAATGCTGAGTTCAGTTCGTTCTTAGCACCGACGAAATTGGTACCTTGGTCGCATCTGATCTGCCGTACTGTGCCTCTGATAGCAATGAAGCATCGTAAACTGTTGATGAAAGCATCCGTGGACATATCCTCCAACATTTCTATATGAACGGCTCTTGAACAAAAGCAAGTTAGAAGCAGACCATACCTTTTGTGCTGTTTTCTTCCACCATGGGCTGAGAGCAAGAGACAGTGGATCATCCCAGCTTGTACCCTTGCGACACATTTCTTGTAAGATCCTCTTACCATTGAGAACGTAAGGAGCTACAAAGCCCAAAGGATCATATATGGAGGCAACAGTTGACAATATGCCACGACGTGTTGTAGGTTGACCTTTTAATGGGATGTGGAATTTGAAGCTATCACTCTGTATGTTCCAGTGAATACCCAGAGCTCTCTCGAGTGGCATGTCATTGAAGGTAAGATCCTTGGTCTCAAAGTTCACGGCACGTTCTGATGCTGGTATGCTCTGCAGCACAGTGTTGTCATTAGACACCACAAATTAAATTTGTGAAGTCGAAGACCTCCTTTTGCACACAACTCTCGTGTCTCTTTTATTAGCTGAATAGCCTGTTCCACTGTCTCTACGCTTGTGACTCCATCATCAACGTAAAAGTCTCTTATGATGAACTGGGCGGCTAATGAGTGTGACTGACAATGCTCACTGGCTAAATATCTTAGTCCATAATTTGCGCACCCAGGCGAAGAAACAGCACCGAAGAGATGAACTTTCATACGGTAATCTTGAAGCGGTGAATTTGTGTCTCCGTTCTGCCACCATAAGAAGCGCAAGTAGTCTCTGTCATTTTCCTGAACATGAAATTGGTGAAACATTTTTTCAATATCACATGTTACAGCTATAGGGTGTTTTCTGAACCTGACAAGGACTCCTGTGAGATTGTTTATCATGTCTGGCCCTGGTAACAAATGTTCGTTGAGACTTGTGCCTTTGAATTTAGCGGAACAATCAAACACAACACGTAGCTTGTCTGGCTTTTTCGGATGGTAAATGCCATGATGAGGTATGTACCACTTTTCACCATCAGCTCCATCATCAATCACTGTTTCTACATCACCTCTTTCAATGATATCATTCATGTACGCAATGTAGTCTGCCTTGTATTTCTCATCTTTACAGAACTTTTTGTTCAAGTGATTGAATCTGACTTTGGCAAGCTCTCTGTTATCTGGTAAGTATGGACGTTGTTTAAACGGAAGTGGCATTTCATAATGTCCTTGAGCATTTCTCTTTATGCCTTCTTTGAGTTTGTCCAAAAACACAATATCATTCTGTGAAATTGTCTTATCACCTACAGTGACATCTTTAAAGTCAGCCTCGAGCGCACGTATGGCATCCACAGGTGTCAAAGCTGGAATCTCCTTTGTGGCTATTCTGTGGCAAAGACCAATTGCTGTGGATTCATGAATGCCTGGTGTGGAGCTGCCAACAATACTCCAACCCAAGTCAGTTAAAATAGCATAGGGTTCATCATCTTTACCTAGAATGACTTCTCTGGGAGCTAGCACTCTGGGGCAATTGTATCCAATTAGTAAACCTACTTCACAGCCGAGAAGAGGTGACATTTCCTTTGTGATTACCCTCAAGTGACTCCAGTTCTTTGCGGTTTCCTGCGTTGGTATGTGGTCACGATTGACAGGAATACACTCTTTGGTGTATAATGGAGGCAGATTGATGTGTACTGACGAATTATACCCTCTCACTTGAAGATCAGATATCCTTTTGCTATTAATGATCATACTGTCTCCCATCAAAGTAGTAAGTTTGAGCTTAATTGGATGAGCATCCACTTGCAATACTTTACTCACTCCTTCATCAATGAAAGTGGTGTCACTCTGAGTGTCCAGCAAAGCGTAGACAAGCTGTTCATTGGATGGATTTTCGATGCACGACACCCATACAGGTACAATCATAGATGTAATGACTGAACGACCTTCTCTTGTGACGTTAAGTGACGTGGCATCTGTAATCTCACTCTCATGTGCACGCTCATTGCTTACCGATGGTTGCTTTCGGTTTCCATAATACTCATAGTTGTAGTCATGAAGACTTGTGGGATGTCTCAATTTGCATACATCACATGTGTGGCGACGACGACATTCCTTAGCAAAGTGACCTGGTTTCATACATCCAAAACAGAGTTTGTTATCTTTGACATATGACCTTCTGTCTTTCAGAGACTTCTCCATGAATTTCGGACACTTATTGAGTTGATGGTTAACATCTTGACACAGCATGCATGACGGTTTTAACTGAGTTTTAGCCACTGTCTGTTTATCACCATCTACTATTGTCTGCGTCTTATAAACAATAGCCTTGTTTCTTTTAACTTCATTAGAGACTCTTCTCTCCGGAGGTGACTCACGTGAATGAAGAGCGTGTAAGGAAGTGATAGGATTACACATTATCTCTGCTTCTGTTGACAGGAACTTTACAAAGTCTTGAAAGCTTGGAAAATCCTTACCGTCCATAAGCGCTGTTGTGACCTGGCGGTTCCACCTGGAGGCTGCCCAGTCAGGAAGTTTCTGGACCAGCTTTTGGTTCTCCTCACAATCGTTCAATATTTCCAGGCCTTTAACATGCGGTATGGCTTGTAGACATGCATTTAAGAAGTCTGAAAATATTCTCAAACCTTCTGCATCTTTGGACTGTATTCTATGCCACTTAGACAGCTTTTCACGGTATGCTCTTTGAATGACGAAGGGCTGGCCATATCGTTGGTTAAGCTTAATCCAAGCATCTTTGTAAGCTTCTTCATCACTTCTATAAAAAGTGCCTTCGAGATATCGGTGTGCTGAACCACTGACATACTTTTTCAAATAATAGAGTTTATCAGCTGCAGAGATGCCTTTTCGATCTATAAGTGACATAAATGAGGCTTTCCAGTCTACAAACTGAATTGGGTCTCCATTGAACACTGACGGCTCTGGTGTGGGTAACCTGTTGATCGCTATGCTATCCTGAACTGCCTGAGCAAGCTGAGACACTTCACTGAGAGTCGTTGACTGGATAACATTGTATTGTTGTTCTGTCGCAGAGAAGATTTTCCTTTTCTGACTTTCTTGTTCATACTGCATTGACTGACTCTTAGTCTCTTGCTTCATTTCTTCTTCATACGATTTTACTCTGGCTCGAGCGATCTCTATGTCCTTTTCTACCTGTAGCCGTTCTAATTCAAACCTTTGAGTCTCTAGCTCTTGTCTGAGCTGCTCTTCTTTAGCTCTCATTTTTTCCCTTTGTTGTCTTTCCGTTTGCATCATCTTGTATTCAGCTTCTTTCGCAGCCAGCTCTGCCGCAGCATCTGCACGCTTGCTTGTACAAGAAGATTTAGATTGGCCGCTGACACTCGTTTGCGAAGCACTGGACCCGTATATGGAATGGGCATAACTATGGGCTAAAAGTTCATGCAGACGGCTCTTTTCCTGCTCTGCATCAAAATCGCCATCTACTGTTGCCAACCTGTCCAGCACAATTTTGACGACGTCATTGGTCACGGCTTCACATGCATCAATTTTACGTCTTAAATCAGTAGCGGGTGTACTATGTTCCCTTATCTCACTAAAGATTTTCATAATACAGTTCTTTTTATCCTCCAGTGAGTCAGCAATTTCAGCGAGCTGCTCATCAGAGATGTCTGATTTTAAATCATGTCTTGCTTTACGAGCTGCTACTTTCCATTGCTCATACAAAGTGATAATCCTTTTTTCTTTCTCACAGCACTCATCTTTCTGGTAAGCAAGCATTTTCTCTGAAGGAATATGTGGACGTTCTGAGCGTCGAGGCAATCCTGTACTGTCTTGTGAATGACACTGAAGTTCAGAGGCATTTTTCTCTTTACATTTAACTGATCCTTCTCCATGCTTTTCCTTTATACTTTCTGCCTCCGTCTGAAGCAGACTTTCAGAATCTGGATCTTCAGTATCAATTTCCATAGTCAACTCACTTTTATGGCGTTTCATTGACCATCACGCTGATCCCATCGAGCTGCACTCCGTTAACGATCGTCACGTTGCCCCCTTCACAAGCACGTGCGGAGGAGATCCGAACCAGCGAAGGTGAAGCTCTTACTGTAGCAGACCCCTCCCGAATGATGGACAAAACTTTACTGATGTTGATGAAGTTTATTGAGTCCGTTTTCACTGCAAATATCACCTCATAAATCACCGTAAGAGCTGAACAAAGGAAATACAAAAGCTCGCATTAACGACTCGTACAAACTCTCTCTCAGTTACACTACCAATAACATATAGCAAAATACATAAATAACAATAAACCATAAACAAATGTTAATACAGACCTTATGCCTTTTCCGGGGGGTGCTTATCACCGTTAAACATTAATAGCCTGCACAACTCCTACAACTGCGTGCACTCCCTTTGCTTTCCTTCTATCAACCGCGTGCTCTCCCCTCACTTCCTTTTACCCGTATTGCCCCGTAGACCACAAAACCCATCAAAATAAAAGTCCCTCCTTAATACGACCTAAATACATTTCCTAAACCTAATTTAAACTAACAGGACTATCAAAAAAGTATATAAAAACAAATTAGAAAAATTAACACATCAAAGTCTGTTACAAAAGGAGTAGTGCTAAGTTCGTCTTGAATTGGAGCTATGTAAAGAGGATATTTACCCCCCTGGCTTGCAGCCTTTACGATCTTGCCTGTGTATCCAGTATGATCAGGTGCCACCAGGGAGAGCTTTCGGGAACCCCATCCTCCTATAGAATACATGAACATGGAAAAAATCTAAAAATGCTTTACATATGATATAAACTGTTTACACACACACACACAAAGTTGTGCATACCTGCTGCCTTGTAAATCATCCAGCCTCCAGTTACAGCCTCCAATTGAGGAAAGACAACTTTGAGTGTCTCACATAACTGTAAGCAAACCAGATACACAGAACATGAATAATATGCATGTATCCTTAGAAAGGATGCTGAACTGTTGACATGAAGGATGATTGTACTAGATTAGAACATCAGTCTTGATTAGATGCATTTTAGCTTATTAGAAATCAGAATTAAAACCTGTGCCAAAGGCTTATAATTTTCAAATACATTAATGCAGACTATTTTAAAGGTATAATTTACCCAAAAGTTTAAATTCTGTCATTATGGAAGTTGTTATCTGATCACCATTATAAACTTGATGACTACTACTTCATACAATTTATAGTAGTTTAAGTAACTACTAAGAATATTGAATTTTTCGATCTGAATTTGAGCAGTCGAATTTGAGATCTGAATTTGAGCTGTCGAATTTGATCAACCTGAATCTATTTTATCTGAAATTCTGTAAGTTGATTTTTTTTTGTATCTGAATTTGTGAGCATTGAAAAATATTCATCGAAATTCAGGTTTTTAAAATGGAAATCAAGAATTTTCATTAAATGCCAGAGGTAAATTCGAAACAAATAGATTCAGATACATGGTTTCCAAAGTAAAATAATTTCAAAGGGGTGAATTCAGAGCAAATAAATTCAGATAAATGTTTTTCAAAATAAAATATTTCAAAACTAAGTATTCAGTGGCTGTTAAATTTAAAATAGTTATGTCTCTTATTTGCTTCCATACTAGAAGTCATCTTTACAGTTTAATATCCGTGCCCGATCGACTTCTAGGATCACGACAGACAGGTCGTCGTGCTCTGATAGGCCCGACGTCGGCTCCTGGGTAGCCCGGATGTTAACTTGAATTTTTCGATCTGAATTTGAGCAGTCGAATTTTTCGATCTGAATTTGAGCAGTCGAATTTGAGATCTGAATCTATTTCATCTGAAATTCTGTAAGTTGATTTTTTTTTTTTATCTGAATTTGTGAGTATTGAAAAATATTGATCGAAATTCAGGTTTTTAAAATGGAAATCAAGAATTTTCATATTTAAATTTCAGAGGTAAATTCGAAACAAATAAATTCAGATACATGGTTTCCAAAGTAAAATAATTTAAAAGGGGTGAATTCAGAGCAATTAAATTCAGATAAATGTTTTTCACAATACAATATTTCAAAACGAAGTATTCAGTGGCTGTTAAATTTCAAATAGTTATGTCTCTTATTTGCTTCCATACATAGCCTTTTCAAATACTGTCTTCCTTTTTTAGCTTGTTTGACTTCGCTGCCTCTATATGCAGGTACCGAGAATTTTGACTGTTCTTTCTCTGCCATAATTGTTATTACTAGCTTCCGTGCCTCTTCAAACCCTGCTCCTGTATCAGCAGAGGTGGCATCCATGGTAGCGAGGGAGAGTGACAGTCGCCCCAGCCAATCATTTCTTTCGTCCCGAATGGAATAATGAGCTGTGTTTATTACAGTCCTGAGAGGACTACAGACACTCGATTTTTATAATTTCTTTTCCAGAGTACTTACATTTTAATTATGCATTGATATTTAAAGACAGTTTGAACAAATGTTGAAAAAAGTATTTTTGGGGAATACCCTGCCTTTAAGTGAAGATGCACTTTGTTTTTTTGTTTTTTACATTGATTTATTAAATGGAACATATGTGTTTCCATGCATTTTGTTGAGATGTCTTTTCTTGTATACCCTATTGTATATACTGTACATTGATTATTCATGTTGCTTATGTATTATACTATTTGTCTGTGTATTCTATTCATTGAAATTAATCTATTACTAGCTTCTTTTTCCAAGTGCATGGAAGTGTATGTATTATGAATCTAAAATATGTAATAAACAATTCTTATTTGTATTTGGTTCAGTTTGTTTATTATAATATAAGTTAATGCTAACCAATAATAATAAATAAATAAATAATTGGTTCCTGGAGGCACCCAAAGCGGTTCCACACAGTGCCTAATATAAGAGTTCCTCAGGAAACCTGAGTGGTTCCTCAGAGAACCGCCCCTTTTTAAAGAGGATCTACAGACGGTTCCGCCGGTGTGGCAAAGTGAAGAACCCCAAAAGGTTCCTCCAGGCACCGTTTATTTTTACAGTGTAGGCCTACTGATGATTTGTTAGCTGGTCTGCCAGTCTCTCGTGAGTGATATATCCATAACGGCAATCATTTTACAATAAGATCTCATGTGCAGTCCACAAAGTTTGTTCATTTCCATAAAGCTAACAGAACATAACTGACCAGTCATTTATATTCCCGTGGTCATGTGCACTCACTGACATCAATGACTGAAGTTAAATGAACGATTTACATGTTCATGCAAATTAAAAACTTTTCACTTGAACAAAATGGATTCCTCTCTGACCTCAGGTCAGCCTTGGGACTCTGATCCTAAAGACAATGAGCAAGAATCATGCATGGCCATCCTTAATCAAATTGTTTCCAGCATCATTTTAGACCTGGTTATGCAGCTAAATGATCCTTAAAGTCATGAACAGTTGAGCTTTTCTAAATGTGAGGGTGGTATGATAGAATAACAGAAACAGATTATATTTGCCCTTTGTTATGTAATGTAACATAAAAAATGCTTTTAAAATCATGCAAAATTATGCCTTGGTAGCCTTATTTGACTGTTGAACATGACACATTAACCACCTTCAATGCTTTTGATAACATGTCACCGGGGTGACAAAGGCAGGCGGAACCTTTTAATCACGGCCGGGTTTCCGAGGGGAGGGATTTCCGGTGTGGGACCCGGAAGACTCCAGTTCCGGAAAACTCCGAGCAGAGACGGAGGATGGAGGCTTCCGGGCAAGATGGCAAACTGAGCACACGGTAACCCAGAGCTCCGTTTGTTTGTCCCCAAAACTCGCAGACTAGTCCTTCTTTCAATAATTAAAAATTACACCAACACAACTACGTGGATACGTGACCCATTTGACTTACTCAACGCGAGTTCCAGACTCTGAAATGCCGCTTTCTAACAAGATGAAGAAAGCTACTGCAGCAACTGCACTTCTCCCTCATGATTACTGCGCTGATGCCGACGACGATAACGACATGGAAACCTCCTCCACGAAGGTGAGCCGTTCTCCTCCCGACTCCCCTACTAAAATACCTGTCCCGTTTAAGAAATCTAAAAACGAAGCAGAGGTATCCAATGCTACAATACTTGAAGCTGTTAACAACCTCTCCACCATGTTACAAGAACTCAATGTGCAAATGAAAAACAATAGTGTCATGATTGCACAAGTGGCCAAAAGCGTGGAGTTTAATGCCAAAGAAATAAAAGACTGCCAATCCAAAACTCAAACTTTGGAAAAGGAGATGAAAAGGATTGGGACAGAGAACGTCGCTTTACAAGAAAGAGTCATTGAACTAGAGCGTTACAAACGGCGCTGGAATCTGAAACTGCGCGGGATGAAAGAGCAAGAAAATGAAAACACGAGAGAGAGGGTGTTACAGATCCTACTCAAAGTCGCTCCGCATTGGGCTGACAAGATGGACAGTGTCGTCGACTCTGTGCACCGCCTGGGCAAAAGAGAGGAAGCTAAACATCGGCAAGTGATAATGCAGTTCACCATGAGGCACTACCGAGATGAGCTCTGGCGTCTGACCAAGAGATCTGCTGTGTGCAAGGAGCTGAATATAAATTTCGCCGAGCACATCCTACCAGCCGACCGGGAGGCAAGAGCAGCCGTTTGGCCTCAGATTAAGCAGGCCAGAGAAGCAGGTCAGCGGGCCTACTTCAGGGGCCCAACTGGATACATAAATGGGAAAAGAATTGTGGTTCCTTAACCACACTCTCACATCGGTTCACCTACATCTCACTGTCTAACGTGAAGAAATTTGTTTACATTTCTATGAAGGACATCTAAGTTGACTGTTCTTAAGGGGACGCTGCCTTATGTTCACATTCTAAAGCAGTTTTCTCCTGCTGATATACCTCGGGTTGTTTTTCTTAAGTGGTAAGTTACTGTTTAATGTTCACTGTTGATTCTAATTTCTGTTTCATTTCATTCAATGCAAGGGGCCTTAGAGACAGCATCAAACGAAAGGCAATTTTCCTTTTCTGTAAAAGCAAGAAACCACACTGTGTCCTGCTGCAAGAGACTCACTCGACTGATACGGATGAAAAGTTTTGGTCCAATCAGTGGGGTGATAAAATTTTATTTTGTCACGGAACTAATCGTTCTGCAGGTACTGCTGTCCTTCTGAACAACTTTCCTGGGAAAATTGTGACATCCAAAAAGAGCACAGATGGTCACTGGATTCTATGCGTTCTTTCAATCAAAGATTATTTTATTATCCTTGGAAATGTCTATGGTTATAACAACATAAACCAAAACAAAAATCTACTCTCTGAAATTGATGATCTCGTTAAAAATTTGAAATTACGTTATCCAACTACTAATATTATTTTAGGAGGAGACTTCAATATGGTATTTAATGAATGGTTAGACCGCTCACCCACCAAGTTTCATAACCATCACTATAACCCTCATTTAGTCAGTTTTTGTAACACTCATAATCTCTCTGACCCATGGCGCTTTACACACCCCAACTTAAAAAACTTCTCTTGGTTTAAGCCGGATGGTTCAATCAAATCAAGGATTGACTTTTGGTTAATCTCTGACAGTGTAAAAGACTTTGTAACTGACTGCTCTATATCTTCTGCTCCCCTATCTGACCACTGCTATATTAATCTCACCCTGAAACCCAGTAATAATCACAAACGAAACAAGGGTTATTGGAAACTCAATGCCAGCCTATTACAATCCGAAACGTATTGCCAAGGGGTTAAAGACATAATTTATGAAATTACTCAAGACTCCAACCTTCTGTCTTATAGCTCCAAATGGGAATTTTTAAAATTCAGAATAAGAAACTTTTCAATTTCTTTCAGCAAACAATTGCAACAATCTGCCCTTTTAGAGGAGACCAATTTGACAAGAGAGATAAGTCTCTGTTGTAATAAACCCACGCTTACGGATACTGACAAAAGGAAACTACTTACTCTACAAACCAAATTAGATAATATCTATACAAGAAAAGCAAATGGAGCCTTCATCAGATCCAGAGCAAAATGGATCGAGGAAGGAGAAAGAAATTCTTCTTATTTCTGTAGATTAGAAAAAACTCGCCAGGAAAAAAATAACATAGGAACACTGGTCATTAATGAAAATGAATGCTCTGATCCTAAAACTATAACCAATAAAGTTTATTCCTTTTACAGCAACTTATATTCTTCTAGTTTCTCAGCGGATGCAACTGAGGCCTTCTTTAATAAAATCAGAGATTTTATTCCCCAAATAAATGAGAACTTCCAAAATACATGTGAGGCAGAGATCACGTATAATGAGCTTGAAAAGGCGTTGCAATGTCTGACTTCTGACCGATCCCCTGGCCCAGACGGCCTGACAGCCAACTTTTATAAACATTTCTGGGAGCATATCAAAACACTTTTATTTGAAACACTTAAAGAAGCTTTAAACAACCAATCACTTCCACAGACGTTGAGGCAAGGTGTAATTGTTCTCATTCCAAAACCAAACAAAGATCCCAAAGTCTTGGACAATTGGAGGCCGATAACACTATTAAACAACGATTATAAATTGCTAACACACATATTTTCAAATCGTCTTAAAGAGGGTCTTCCTCAAATAATAAGTGACACTCAATCAGGATTTATGAGAGGTAGGTCAATACACAATAACGTTCGCCTTGTCCTTGATTTACTTGAATATAATGAGCATATAAAGGACGATGGCTTTATTCTCTTTTTGGATTTTTATAAGGCGTTTGACACGGTAGAACACCCCTTTATTTTTAAGGCTCTGGAACTCTGTGGTTTTGGGGAAAAGTTTAGAAACACTATAAAATGTTTTTATAACGACACCAACAGCTCAATATCTCTCTCAGGTGGCACTACGCCTCGCTTCTCCATCAACAGAGGTATCAAACAAGGCTGCCCCATCTCGCCCTCACTCTTCCTAATTGCAGCTGAAATGTTGTCAATCCTCATCAAAAACTCAGATATTGAACAGTTAAATGTCTTTAATAACCAAATAGTTATAAGTCAGCTGGCTGACGACACCACTCTATTTCTTAAAAATGTTGAGCAGGTCCCCAAGGCTATTGAAACCATAGACTCATTCTCAAAAGCATCTGGGTTACAACTGAACCTGAAAAAGTGTGAGTTGTTATCTATACATGACTGCCACCTTGAGGCAGCATTTGGTATCCCTATTAAAACTGCAGTCAAATACTTGGGTATACATATAACCAAAGATATTAAGTTGAGTGAAACATTAAATGTATGGAACAAAATAGACGAATGTAAATCAAGATTAGACAGATGGTTGAATAGAGATCTTTCTCTGTTTGGTCGCATCTTTATAACCAAAATGGAAAGCCTTTCAAGGTGTATTTACCCAGCCTTTTCTCTGTCTATCCCCAACAAAGCGGCTAAAACCATTAATTCATTAAACTTTGATTACATCTGGAAAAGAAAACCCCATTATCTGAAAAAAGCGACTATAGTGAAAGACTATGAAGATGGTGGGCTACAAGCCATAGACTTTGATTGTATAAATGGAACCTTAAAGACTAAATGGTTAAGATGCTTTCTAGTAAACAGTAGCAGCTTCTGGTATTGTGTCTCCAGGGAATTGTTTAAGAAAATTGGAGGTATTGATTTACTTTTACGCTGTGATTTTGAGGTTCCAAAACTCCCTATAAAACTGTCTGCATTTCATTCACAAGTTCTGTTATATTGGAAACTATTGTACAAACACAATTTTACTCCCCATGATACCCATCTGGAATTGCAGATTCATTCTCTTTAGAAATAAGTCCCTGTACTTCAGGGAATGGATGGAAAACAACATTTGGTCTGTCACACATTTACTGGACAGTTATGGCAATATTTTATCTTTTGAAAATTTTGGTACAAAATTTAATTTTCAGTGCAATCGTAAACATTATGATATGGTTATCCATAGCGTCCCTTCTGCTTTCCTTTTGATGGCAAAAAATGCACTACCTTATTTGGTCAACACCCCCATTCTCCCTTCATTGGTGATTGCTGGTCACCAGTTCTGTAGTAAGGCTTTGCAAAACAAATTGTTCCGTGATCTCTTTACTCTGACTTTATACCCAATGCAATACAGCCGAAACGCCGCTTCTCTTATCTTCAGTCATTCCTCTCTGAAGAAACTACGCACAGATTTCTTAAAGTTACCTTTATCACCAAAAGCTAAAGAGCTCCATTTCAAAATATTTAATGACATATATCCTTCAAGAGACCTCCTCTCACGTAGATTTAACTTTGATCTAACTAACTGTATATTCTGTGATGAGGACATAGAGACCACGGATCATTTATTTTTCTTCTGCCCTTACAGTAACACATTCTGGTGTGACATGTATGATTGGCTGGAGCCTTATCTCCAGTCTCCCTCCAGTTTCACTAGAGATAAAATCACATTTGGAATTATAATGAAGGACAAAAACTATGAACTGCTTTTAAACACTTTAGTTATCTCTGGTAAATTTTTCATCCACAAATGTAAATGTATAAAAACACAGCCTTTTTTTTCTGTCTTCAAGAGAGAATTTGCATTGTACTACAAGTCCCTGTTGCTCATGAAGGAAAAAACAGCACAAAAACTTCTTGATTTTATTGATGCCTTAAAATTAACTGAAGCCCCTTAATCGTTGTTTTATTACTTTTCTTTATCATGTTATTTTATTTATTTATTTATTTTACTTTACTTTCTTCTCCCAAAAGTTGGGTATGTCATTCTATGTGCTTTGTTTCCTGTTATCACCTATTTGTTTGTAAAATCTGACTAAACCGGATACTGTTGTAAATCTTACATTTCAATAAAAAAAAAAAAAAATAAAAAAAATAAAAAATAAATAAAATAAAAAAAAAAAGAGACGGAGGATGATTAGTTGATACAAAACAGGTGCGGGAGAGGATGATTGCGATCGCGATTGGGACGCGTTGTCAGTTGGGAAGGATAAAAGGACATTTCATCTTCAACAAAGAGAGAAATCAGTGGGTCAGAGATTTCTTATCTGATAGAACATTGAGAGTTAAAATTGATGGGGAACTAAGTGAGAGTTTTAGAGTAGAAAATGGAACCCCTCAAGGAAGCATTGTGAGTCCTTTATTATTTGTAATTATGATAGACCAGATATTTAAGGACTTGCATGGCCTAGATGGAGTAGCGTTATTTGCGGATGACGGTGCAATGTGGAAGAAGGGAAGGAACATTGAGTTTATTGTGCATAAGATGCAAGATGCTGTGAATGAAGTTCAGCAATGGGGAGTGAAATGGGGGTTTAGAATCTCAATAGAGAAGACAAAGGTTATGTTCTTTACAAGGAAACAAATTAGCCGAGAATTAAAAATAATGGTGTTAGATAAAGAGCTTGAGAGGGTTGAGATCTTTAAATATCTGGGAGTCTGGTTTGATAAGAGGTTGACATGGGCATGTCACATCCAAAAGATGGTAGATAAATGTAAAAGGATACTAAATGTTATGAGGTGTTTATGTGGGACAGATTGGGGTGCAACAAGATCAGCATTAAAAACCATATATACAGGTCTTATGAGATCAGTGTTTGACTACGGCTGTATAGCATATGGATCTGCATCCAAGACAAGCTTAAACAAACTTGATTGTATGCAAAATCAAGCAATGAGGATAATTAGTGGTGCAATAAAAACTTCTCCAGTAGCGGCAATTCAAGTAGAGGTGGGTGAGATGCCACTGCATTTGAGAAGGGACCAGCTAGCACTGGTATACTGGGCAAATATCAGGGGGCATAAAGAGAACCACATGTCTCAGACAGTGTTAAGGGAATGTCAGGAAAAAGAAAGTATGAAAGTTAAAAGTTATGGGTGGGTTATAAAAGATAAGGTGAATAACATGGGAATTGGTTCTCTGAACATCAGCCCAACAGTGGTATATCCAGTAGTGCCTCCTTGGATGTTAGAAGAATTGAAGGTTGATTTAGGACTATTGGAGGTAAGGAAGAAAGATGGAGTGGATAAGTATGGGGTAAGCAAATATATAACAGGAAAATACAAAGAGTGTTTAAAGGTTCTCTTTCATCATCTCGTTTCGAGATCCACCTATGGGAAGGGCATCCGTACCTGACCTCTGCAGAAGCATCCAATTGCACCAAGTCTGGCTAACAGACAGAAGCGCGCAGCCAATGCCAGGTGAGGCCACACCCCCTTACCTACGGGCATATCACAGCTGGGCGCGCTGCTATTCCTCAGTTGACATTCGCTTCTCGCGATCTCTGCATTGACACAGTTCGGTTGGATTAACGTTACGCTGCTCACTTTCGAGTCTTCAGGAGGACATATCGCCAGATCAGCCTCCGCCAGACGTGAGTGACAGTCGTTTCTTCAGCCTATCCGCTGTGTTTTTTGCATCCGGAGCCGCCCGAGCTCTCGCTGTCCTTCACCTGCTCCTCCTTTACATGGCTGCCCGCCACGGATTTTTCCGAGTTCTTCACCGCTGGCCCGCCCATGGCTATGTGACCGTCTAAACAGCCGCTTCCCCCGGGGAACAGCCTAGCACGACGAGCCTGCCCGGCCGCGTGTGGTGCTCTCAACGCCGCTATAAGGACCCTCTCGTTCTGCGCGGTCTGCTTGGGCTTAACACGCTCAAGCTTTGGAGAACCCGGGGAATTGCGGTCATTGTAATTGCTGCCCATGTAGCTAACTTTTACCAAGCCGGCTTTTAGTTGCACGACACAGCGCGCCGTGCTCGGCCTTTCTGACTCGGAGGAGAGACACGGTGATGATGACGCGCTACCGGGGGACTCCCGGAGCGCCACCTCTCTAAAATATTTGAGCTGACATCAGCCCAATCCGCATTCCCTGAAGAGGACATCTTCGCGGGAAAACCTCACTCTCGTTGACGAACCGGTCGGTTCCGGCGACGGGGATGACGCGGTCCTTTTAGCGTTCCCTAGGCTAGCGTTCACGCGGCTTTGCCTCCGTCCATCCTCCTGGAAGTTTGTGAGCGAGCGGCCGTTCGTTTCAACATTGTGTGGCCAGCTCCACAGAGCGCCACCGACCAGGATAGGAATATGTACGACGGGTAAACGCTGGGACCACCGCCCAGTCTGAACGGCCGGAGCGTCCCGCTAGACTGTTAACACGGTCTCACGGGCCTTGATTTGTTACGATTACGTGTTGAGGTTTTCAATGTATGCCTTCCTAGGAAGGCGGTCCCGAACGCAAGCGGCCTGCCTGTTGTTCGACCATTGGGAGTAACGTTAACTAACAGGGTCTCCCACCTACGGTCGGTTAATCCCCTCGCGTGGCTGCCCAGCCCGCATGTTAGTGGACGTTGTGTGTGTGTGTCCCCCTCCCCCCCACAACAACAAGTTACGGGGGAGGGGGCTGTCGTGAGGAAAAGTACATAGCAGTGTTACCACACCGCACGCACTTGGTTCCCCTCACCCAGTTATTAAAGGCTTCGGCCCCAGTGTTTCCCAACACAAACACACACATTACTAAACAACACATTTAATAAACGAATCAAATGAATTCGTGCAGATTTATATATCTGCCAGCGGCAACATAGAGAGCAAATCTCTCTGATCCCATGCATGTCGCCCTGAGTCCGTCCACAAGAGGTCGCCATTGCCTCATAAATCAACCAACTGGGCTCACACAGCTCAGTTGCGGCTGTCCAGCCGATGTGTTTTTAGTGGACGTTGTGTGTGTAAGGCCCCTGTGTTCCCCAACACAAAACACACACATAACTAAATAACACTTAAAAAAAAAAAAAAAAAAAAAAAAAAAACGCATTAAATAAATCCGTTACAGAGAGAGTATCTCTCTCCGCGGATATTATTTTTCTGCCTGCACTTGAGACTGCCCAGTTCATGTGTTCAGGAGATATGTGTTTTTCCCACTTTTGGGGACACCTTGTGAGGGAAAGTTGAGTACAGTGGACACCACACTATGTTTCCCTCACTCTGTCAATAAAGGCTTTGGCCCCAGTGTTTGCCCAACACAAAACACACAAAGCTACGAATCAAATTAATTCGTTTTGGAGAGGAGACCTCTCTCCGCAAAGAAAACTTCTCACTGCAGAGAGAGGAAATCCCTCCAAACCCCTGCATGTTGCCTCTAGTGTTCCCACTAGATGGCGCCTTTGCATCACAAATGAACCAGCTGGGCCCATACAGCTCCGCTCCGGCCCGAGCGGGGGCGCTCGCGAGTCACAAAGCGGCTTGGCAAGCCGTTTCAGCGCCCGAGTGGGTTTTTGCGTACTGTAACCCAGGGTTACAAGCTGCAGTTTGCAATAAAACCTCCGCATTTCAACGGCGTTCTCTCTTCTCACACAGAAGAAAACGCCACACACATTCTGAAAGAGGAAATTTCCTCCCTCCTAACAAGGGAGCGATTCAGATGGTGCCACCCAATCTGATAAACCATGGTTTTTATTCCTGGTATTTTCATGTTCCAAAAGGCGTGGCGCCCCCCCGCCCTATATTGGACCTTCGAGTGTTGAACAAACATTTGAGGAAATTCAATTTCAGAATGTGACACAAGCCTCTCTCGCCTGTGCCATAAAGCAGAACGACTGGTTCACATCAGTCGATCTGAAAGATGCTTTCTTTCACATAAGCATCTACCCTCCACACAGGAAATATCTTCGTTTCGCCTACCAAGGCGTTTGTTACGAATTCACAGTTCTTCCGTTCGGGTGCAATTTGAGTCCCCGAACTTTCTGTCTGTGTGTGGAGGTGGGCGTGGCGCCCCTGAGACTATCAGGGCTGAGAATTCTGACTTACTGGCTCATCATAGCCAAATCAAAGGAGAAGGTGTCGCTGGGCACCGGCCGGGTGCTCGCGCACATCACATCCCTCGGGTTCAAGGTGAATGCGAGCGAAAACAATCTGACTCCCAGTCAGAATGTCATTTTCCTGGGCTTGGAATTGAACTCAGTCTCCATGCGAGCGCGTCTCTCTCAAGAGCGCGTTCGCTCGCTGATGGACTGTCTGTCTCAGTTCAGTGAAGGGGCGAGAGTACAATATCGCACATGCCTCAGGCTGCAGGATCTCATGGCTTCATCTATCCAAGTTGTGCCATTGGTCTCCTGAGAATGAGAACGTTCACGAAATGGGTTTTGTACACTACATTTCAGCCCGATTTGCGATCTCTGCCGCTCGGTAACGATGACGCGCGGCCTTGCGCCTTTGGGTGAGTGAGAACTTTTACGCACAGGGAACCCCCCCTCGGGACGGTACGATGCGAAAAGTTTTGACGACAGATGCGTCCTTAACAGGCTGGGGAACCACCCAGGAAGGCAGAACGGTGAACGGTCTGTGGCTGAGCAGACTACGTTCAGCGCACATTAACTATTTAGAGCTTTTACTATTTGGAAAGCTCTGAATCATTTTCTGCCTTGCCTGCAGGGACATCCTGTTCTAGTACGGTGCGATAATACCACGGTAGTGGCTTATATCAACCGTCAGGGTGGCATGCGCTCGTCAAAACTCCACGCTCTAGCTTACAGGCTTTTGGTGTGGAGCAGACAGGTTTTTCTGTCATTACGCGTGACTCATGTCCCGGGCATTCGGAACAGAGGCGCGGATCTGCTATCGAGGGGAAACCCAATCCACGGGGATTGGCGTCTTCACCCGCAGATAGTGGAGAGGTTATGGATGAGATGGGACAGGCAGCCGTAGATCTTTTCGCCTCGCGCGAAAATCACCATTGTCCTATGTTCTTCTCGCTGAAGGACATGGACGCGCCCCTCGGGGCAGACGCACTGGCCCACCCATGGCCCAAAGTGCTGTTGTATGCTTTTCCTCCCCTGTGCCTGATAATTTTCACTCTGGCCAGGGTGAGAGAGCACGGCCTGTCTCTCACTCTAATAGCACCCAGGTGGCCCAAAGCCCCATGGCTGGCAGAGATAATCCCTCTGTTATACGCCGAGCCATGGCGCCTCCCCCCTCGCACGGACATACTGTCCCAAGCCAACGGGGAGATTTACCACCCCCACCCGGACAGGGTGGCTCTCTGGGCCTGGCCCGTGAGAGGACGAACCAAAATGCACTGGGGCTCCCGCCGCGTGTAATCGCCACTACTCAGAAGGCCAGGGCCGTTTCCGCGCGATCCCTATATGGCTGTAAGTGGCAAGTGTTCGAAGGGTGGTATGATGGGCGTGGTTTCACATCTTATCAGTGCTCGGTGCCTGATATTTTGTGTTTCCTGCAAGACCTCATGGAAAGAGGCAGGTCCTTTTCCACTATTAAGGTCTACCTGGCTGCGATTTCAGCCTGTCATGTGGGTTTTGGGGCTCCACCGTCAGGCAGCACCCTCTAACCCGCAGATTTATGGAGGGTGCACGCCGCTCTTTGCTGGTCATCAGGAGATCTGTTGTATCTGTCCCAGAGTGGGACCTCTCCATGGTGCTGGAAGCGCGGTCTCTGTATCCTTTTGAGCCTCTGGGGAGTATTTCCCTTAAGCTGCTGTCCCTCAAGACAGCTTTGCTCTCGGCCTTGGCATCTGCTAAACGGGTCAGTGAGCTACATGCACTCTCGGTTCACCCCTCGTGCGCCAAATTCTCCCTAAGTGGAGATAAGGTTTTCCTTAAGCCTAACCCGGCCTTCATGCCGAAATGCTTCCCTGCGTTCACGTCGGAGGTTTTGGAGCTATCCGCTTTTCACCCTCCACCCTTTGGATCAGGGGCTGAATGCTCTGTGTCCCGTCCGTGCTCTGCAAGCATAATGACCAGGACCAGTGCTTTCCGCAAGAGCGACCAGCTCTTTGTTTCTAGGGCTCCCCTGCACAAGGGGAGTCCCATTTCAAAGCAATGCCTCTCACATTGGCTTGTGGACGCTATACTATGGCTTATGAAGCAAAGGGAGTGCAGCCCTAAGGGGCATCAGAGCTCATTCCACAAGGGGCTTAGCCGCCTCTTGGGCTTTGTTCAGGGGAGTGCCACTGCAGGACATCTGCTCCGCGGCCAGCTGGGCCTCTCCTCATACCTTTGAGCGTTACTACCGGTTGGATGTCACCAGAACTTCGGTGGCACACTCGGTCCTAGGGGTAGGGTCCTCTTAGCCCTTTCCCACAGCCCCGTTTGGTTAACCAACGAGGAGTGAATGGGCCGGCTGGCCATGTTCATTCCTGTCACCAAGCATTCGCATTCCTTCTTGGGTTTAGCTATGTGCATTGGTGGTGCGGGGGCCATTATCATGTATGTGTCTCATGCATGTTTCATGCCCTGCTTGTCCACAGCAGTTAGCGTGGCGGAAAACTTGCAGGGTCATGTTTGTGGGACGTGTCAGGCACCGCCTCTCTGAGGTGACCGTCCTTCTCTGGCCTTCAGAACCTCACTGTGAGTGTATTGGGCAATCGGGGAGCTGTCCATGTCTCTCCCATAGGTGGATCTCGAAACGAGATGATGAAAGAGAACAATAGGTTACTGTCGTAACCCCGGTTCTCTGAAACATCGAGTGGAGAGATCCACCAGCCTTGCCCCGCTTGCCGCACGAGAAGCGAATATACTGACTGAGGAATAGCAGCGCGCCCAGCTGTGATATGCCCGTAGGTAAGGGGGTGTGGCCTCACCTGGCATTGGCTGCGCGCTTCTGTCTGTTAGCCAGACTTGGTGCAATTGGATGCTTCTGCAGAGGTCAGGTACGGATGCCCTTCCCATAGGTGGATCTCTCCACTCGATGTTTCAGAGAACCGGGGTTACGACAGTAACCTATTGTTTTTACAGATGCATCTAAGAACATTGAGAAGAGAGTAGGGGTAGCTTATGTAATCCCTGAGGTGGGAATAGCAAAGGGAAAAAGGATAAATGATGACCTAGCAGTGTATACTGCTGAACTGGTTGCCATATGGTTAGCACTCTTGTGGCTAGAGTCTAACAATTGTCTGCAGGCAGTGATTGCCTCTGATTCAAGTTCAGCAATGTTCAGTATTCAGAACTTCCGGTCTGATTCAAGGGAAGATATTTTAATTGAAATTTTACAGCTAGCAAATGGAATACAAGCATCAGGAAGGAGGGTGACATTCTTATGGGTTCCAGCCCATATAGGAGTGGAAGGTAACGAAATGGCTGATGAGCATGCAAAGAGAGCAACAGATAAAAGCAATATAGATATAGATGTAAAGCAGAGATAAAAAGTATAGTTAAGGCTAAAACGATTAAAAAGTGGCAACATATCTGGGATAATGGGTGCTCAGGAAGACATCTATATAGGATACAAGGGAAAGTGGGAAAAGACACACACATAACCAGATCAAGACAGGAAGAAATTGTGCTGACTAGGATGAGGTTGGGTCATACAAAGTTGAATAGTACAATGTTTTTAATAAAAAAGCATGGAGATGGAAATTGTGAGTATTGCCAGAATAATATACCTGAAACAGTAGAGCATGTAATTATGTACTGTCATAAATATAACGAGGCAAGGCAAAGGCTTGTTAATGAGTTGAAAGCAAAGAAAATGTCTTTAGAAACTAAAACACTATTAAACAGAAGTTCAAGGGAGAATTTTGATTTATTACTTTCTTTTCTGAAAAGTACAGACCTTTTAAAAAGGATATAAGAATATTTTTTTTGTTTTTTGTTTTTTTCTCTCTCTCTCAAGTTATCAATATTGGTTTAATTGCGGGTATATTTTGTTTGTTTATAACAGTAAAGAATAGTTAGTAAATCCTGTTCCTTACTCCAGTCCTGTGGTGGCGGTAATGCACAAGAAATAGTTGCTAACCGCCAAATAAAAAGAAGAAGAACAAAGAGAGAAAGGAGAGAGGAATAGCGGCGGAAGATATTTGGGTGAATCTGGAGATGTGGAGATGCGGGGAGGAGAACTGTGGTGGATAAGAGATAAGTGCTATTGATGTTTGGATTGAGAAACGAGAAATCTGGTGGAGGACGTGATGAGAGGATAAGTGCTGTTGATGTGTGGACTGTGATACGAGAAATCTGTTTGGAGGATGTGATGAGGCTGCTTGAAGTGTAATTTTGTCTTTTTGGAGGAAGTTGAATGTCCCACGCTCCATTGGAAGAAGTCTAAGAGATTGTAAGAGGTGCAGTGGACCAGACCCCCTGTCTCCGCCCTAGTTTGTGAGTGACGAGACTTTGCAGTGTTCATTAATGTAAACACGTGTGCAGATTTGTGCGAGTTGCAGTTGAGCACGAGTGGAGGTGTAATGCAGTGACATTGGGGAAGCAGTCCTGGCTGTGGAGACATCGTCCGCGACTCATTGGATGGAGACCGTTGGAAGAAGTCATCTAGTGGTGAAATTCTCCTTTTCTCCTCTTTAATCGTTACGGGGCATTGGGAAGTGTTAGTTTGCTGTGGAATCCTCATCTTCTCTCTCTGTCTGCCTGAGCCTTAGCCAGCTTCGCTGTGGAAACCTCATCTTCTCTCTGTCTGAGCCCTGTGAATGGAGCTAGCTTTGCTGTTGAATCCTCATCTTCTCTCTGTCTGCCGGAGCCGTGTGAGTAGAACAAGCTTCGCTGTTGACTCCTCTTCTCTCTGTCTGAGCCCTGTGAATAGAGCTAGCTTTGCTGTGGAAACCTCATCTTCTCTCTGTGTGCCTGAGCCCTGTGAATAGAGCCAGCCTCGCTGTGGAAACCTCATCCTCTCTCTTTCTGCCCGAGCCCTGTGAATAGAGTCAGCTTTGCTGTGGAATCCTCATCTCTCTCTGTCTGCCTGAGCCTTAGCCAGCTTCGCTGTAGAAACTTCATCCTCTCTCTCTCTGCCTGAGCCCTGTGCATAGAGCCAGCTTTGCTGTTGAACCTTCATCTTCCCTCTGTCTGCCTGGGCCTTGTGAAGAGAGCCAGCCTTGCTGTCGAATCCTTATTCCTTTCCATCCATCTGGATCCTGTGAGTAAAGTCGTTATACTGTTGCACGCCCACCTGTGTCCGCTGTCCGCCGGTGCCCTGGGAAGCGAGCCAGCTCTGTTGCTGATTCCGTACTCCTCTCCGTCCATCCGAATCCTGTGAAGAGAGAAACAGTTCTGCTGTGAATCCGAGAGAAACAGTTCCGCTGATAACTCTTACCGGTTCTCTGCCTGCCTGTGCCCTGAGAAGAGAGCCAGCTCTGTGCTGATTCCGTACTCCTCTCCGTCCATCCGAATCCTGTGAAGAGAGAGACCGGTCTGCTGTGAATCCGAGAGAAACCGTTCCGCTGATAATTCTTACCTGTTCTCTGCCTGTCTGAGCCCCGAGAAGAGAGCCAGTTCTGTGGCTGATTCCGTACTCTTCGTCATCCGAATCCTGTAACAAGAGAAACAGTCCTGCTGTGAATCCGAGAGAAACAGTTCCGCTGATAATTCTTACCTGTTCCTTGCCTGCCAGAGTCCTGAGAAGGACCAGTTATACGGCTGAGACCTCACCTTCCTCCAGTTTGCTTGAGGTTGTTTTTAACTAATTTATTCAATAAAGATTCTGTGTTTTTCTACATTACTTTGCCTCTGTGTCCTCTGTGGTGTTGGCTCCTCGCGGTGGTACGTGAGTCGGGGGCTGGGACGGCCGGTCATCTGGCGTCCACTCCTCCCCCGACCCGGTGACAACACGTCAATATTACATATCACAAACTTTAAAAACAACAGACAATGACAGAGCATAAAAGAAAAGTGCACATGAGAATAGCATCCCAAAACACCTCTTAAGTTATTCACCACTGAATGTCACACCAGAGTAGATTGCATTGTTCAGGCTTTATGTCTCTCACAAATAAATCAATTCTGTACAATTTAATCGACAGTCTCACTTATGTGAAACCTAAACTAAAAGCCCTTTTTTTTTTTTTTTTTTTTTTTACCTATTTAAAATAAAATGCTAAAAATTACATGGGCTTGAGGTTTGAGGAGTGATGAAGGGTGGTATAAAAACAAATCTGTAAATTTGATCAACAAAAATGCAACTACTGTCCATTTGTTTGCTGTAGTGTTCCAACCCATGCTACCTGGGGCATTTTGTACACTTCATGTTAATAAGTACAAGTTTCATTTGTAGGGAAATGTGGGGAAATATCATCAAATATTTCTGATTCTGAAAATTTGATATATACACACATACAACACCCCCTCACCCCCACCCACCACCAGACTTGATATAAAGTCTCTTAAAAAATTGAGTGTTTGATTCAATTAAATATAATTAATTAGGACAATTAAGTTTATGATGCCGGAGTAACTTTGTATTTAGTCTTCCAGAACACCCCAATTATATGTATACGTATATATGTATATTTTTAAGTGATATATTCATTGCATAGTTAATTTTACAATAAGATATCATACAGTACAGTCACTCAGGGAATCCATCTCATGAACAGGTAATGGCCACACTTAAACGTGTAAAACTCAACACTTTCTACATTAGTTTAACACACCACACTTCTTAACTATTTATTTATTTTTCTTGCATTTGTCCATACAGTACATACCTGTAAATAACGTCTGTTGTCTATATTTTTGTATATTGAGTATTTTTTAAATATATTTTTGTAAATTGTTATTTCCTTTTTACGTATTCTATTTTTATTCTTTTTATTATGTGTCTTGTCACTGTCTTTCTGTTTGTGCTGTAGAAGCTTCTGTCATCAAATCAAATTCCTCATATGCAATACAGCTCTTTCTGATGAAGTATTATGTCCATAAGCTTACAGAACACAAGTTAAAGATTAATATTAGTTTATTTATATAGCACAATTAAAACATTGACAGCTGGCCAATGTGCTTCACAATATTAGAATAAAATATCAGAAAGGCAAAAGAAGTAGAAAAATAAATTCACAAGTGACAACAAAGACAATTATATCAAAGATCAAACATCAGAAAAGGCAAAGGAAATATAACATACAGGTCCTTCTCAAAAAATTAGCATATTGTGATAAATTTCATTATTTTCCATAATGTAATGATAAAAAATTAAACTTTCATATATTTTAGATTCATTGCACACCAACTGAAATATTTCAGGTCTTTTATTGTTTTAATACTGATGATTTTGGCATACAGCTCATGAAAACCCCAAATTCCTGTCTCAAAAAATTAGCATATCATGAAAAGGGTCTCTAAACGAGCTATTAACCTAAACATCTGAATCGACTAAATAACTCTAAACACCTGCAAAAGATTCCTGAGGCTTTTAAAAACTCCCAGCCTGTTTCATTACTCAAAACCGCAATCATGGGTACGACTGCCGACCTGACTGCTGTCCAGAAGGCCATCATTGACACCCTCAAGCAAGAGGGTAAGACAGAAAGAAATTTCTGAACAAATAGGCTGTTCCCAGAGTGCTGTATCAAGGCACCTCAGTGGGAAGTCTGTGGGAAGGAAAAAGTGTGGAAAAAAACTCTGCACAACGAGAAGAGGTGACCGGACCCTGAGGAAGATTGTGGAGAAGGACCGATTACAGACCTTGGGGGACCTGCGGAAGCAGTGGACTGAGTCTGGAGTAGAAACATCCAGAGCCACCGTGCACAGGCGTGTGCAGGAAATGGGCTACAGGTGCCGCATTCCCCAGGTCAAGCCACTTTTGAACCAGAAACAGCGGCAGAAGCGCCTGACCTGGGCTACAGAGAAGCAGCACTGGACTGTTGCTCAGTTTTGCATGTCATTCGGAAATCAAGGTGCCAGAGTCTGGAGGAAGACTGGGGAGAAGGAAATGCCAAAATGCCTGAAGTCCAGTGTCAAGTACCCACAGTCAGTGATGGTCTGGGGTGCCATGTCAGCTGCTGGTGTTGGTGCACTGTGTTTTATCAAGGGCAGGGTCAATGCAGCTAGCTATCAGGAGATTTTGGAGCACTTCATGCTTCCATCTGCTGAAAAGCTTTATGGAGATGAAGATTTCATTTTTCAGCACGACCTGGCACCTGCTCACAGTGCCAAAACCACTGGTAAATGGTTTACTGACCATGGTATTACTGTGCTCAATTGGCATGCCAACTCTCCTGACCTGAACCCCATAGAGAATTTGTGGGATATTGTGAAGAGAAAGTTGAGAGACACAAGACCCAACACTGTGGATGAGCTTAAGGCCGCTATCGAAGCATCCTGGGCCTCCATAACACCTCAGCAGTGCCACAGGCTGATTGCCTCCATGCCACGCCGCATTGAAGCAGTCATTTCTGCAAAAGGATTCCAGACCAAGTATTGACTATTGAGTGCATAACTAAACATAATTATTTGAAGGTTGACTTTTTTTTTTTGTATTAAAAACACTTATTTTATTGGTCGGATGAAATATGCTAATTTTTTTAATCAAAATCATCAGTATTAAAACAATAAAAGACCTGAAATATGTCAGTTGGTGTGCAATGAATCTAAAATATATGAAAGTTTAATTTTTATCATTACATTATGGAAAATAATGAACTTTATCACAATATGCTAATTTTATGAGAAGGACCTGTATATAACTAGCCTAGAAATCTAGACGCACCCTAGCGGCAGCAAAAATCATTTCGCCGCAAAGTGTGGTCTAGCAACTCTCCATAGACGGTTTAGCTGGAAAACCCCAAACCTTGCCGGGCCAATCACATCGTGTATAGAGTTGGCGGGCGGGCTTAACATAATGACAACAGAGTTGCGACGGTCAGAGCAAGCTCCGACATATTCGGTTTGAAGTCATTCATCCTCGGATGCGGCGCCGCGCGCGCTGTTACAAAAAAGCTGTGGCGAAACGATCAACTTGTCATTTTTGCCGCACTCGTGCGGACGCGTCGAGTATAAAGGCTTTATTTACTCCGTGTCAGCGCGCGCTCTGATCGGTAAAGGACCTCCGAATCATCTCCAGCACTCCGAAGCACCACTACTCCGCCTCCGTTTCCCTCGTAAGCTGATATTAGTATTTAAACATTCTCTATGATATTATTTTTTTAATGACAAAAAAATGTTTAATGACTCTTTCTCTCTCTCTCTCTCTCTCTCTCTCTCTCTCTCTCTCTCTCACACACACACACACACACTGTCTCTTTCTCTCTCACACATAGGCTAGTTATAAACTCTTTAGACTTTTAATGATTATTGTTTTATTTTTAAAGTTTGTGGGTCGTGTAAAAAACAAAAAAAATCCCTTATTTTGGGGATGGATTCCTGGAAATCTCCCTTATTTTCAATGTTCAATGTTGACAGCTATGGACTGGATACGGTAAAAGTTTAATATATCAACTTGCTCCGCTGACTACGTCCCCTTCTTCGTTGCTCTGATTGGTTGTAGCGCTATCCAATTGCGTGCAGAGAGAATTTGAAAGACAACCGTTTATCCCGCCCATCAGATTGAGCCCTGTCAATGATGAGTTCCCAGACCTAACATCTTGATGTAGGTCTGGCGTGCCAGGCTAGTATATAACATAATCCCAAATAAAACAAGGGACAATGTATATTTAATAAAAAAAAATAAAAAAAAATGAAAGCAAATACAAATGTAATCATCAAGGGACATTAAAAGAAATAGAAAAAAAAAGTGAGTACATTTTAAAAAATCTGTAATGTAGGTGCAGACCTAATGTGAACTAATAAACTGTTCCAGTTTTAGGACCCGCAACAGCAAAGGCACATTCTCTTCTTTGTTTGACTGAACTCCAGTCATATACTAAGAGTTATATTTCCATGAGATAAGAATGAATTTTTATTGGCCTAGCCTTACACAGATATCAATGACTGTATTTAAATGAATGAATGTTAATGTAAATGTACAATGTAAATTCTGCGGCCTGTACTTGCCTTACAGTTGAACATCTGAACTGGACACAGTCACAACTTAGGGGATCCACAGATAAAAAAAATAAAGATAGATAAAGAATAGATAGCATGTCTATAAAGCAGAGGGTTTCTTTCTGGAAGTTGCACATCCTGAATTACCTTCGTGTTCTTCACATCCCGAATAACCTTCGTGTTCTTCGCATCCTGAATAACCTTCACAGCTGAAGATGCGTGTGTTTGTCGTCTCGATGCTGCTGGTGTTTGGCTTTCCGTTCATCATGACTGATGTTGTAGATTCATTCGAAACTTGCAAACAGTTTTTTTTTTAAAGAGCCTCCAATGATTTCTGGCATTCTGGAGAAATCAGTCTCAAAGAATCAGAATGTGTATAGAATAATCTGTCAAAAATATAAGAATATTTTCAGATATGCAACTCTCTACGACATAACAAATAAGATCCCTTTATTCTCAGCTTACAAATATACTGGGCATACAGGGAAACGACCTGAAACTAAATGGAGGACAGAGCCACAGGTGAGGATGCAATTTCCTTTTTTTTTTCTTTTTCTTTTTTTTATGTTTTACAAAAACTCATTATTGTCTCTTTTTTCTTTGTCATTACCTTACTGTTCTGTAGCTTGAAGATTCAAATGCTGGAATGAGTCAAGGATGTTCCAATCAGGCTTGCAAAGGAGACTATCTGAACAACAAAATGAATGTGAATCGTGGACACTTATTTCCGTGCAGCCATGCAGCTGATGAAGACACTGCCCAATCTACATTCACACTGACCAATGCTGTGCCGCAGTCCATAAGCTTTAACAGTGGCAGCTGGAGCAGCATGGAGCAAAAAGTTAGAGGTATCATGAATTCTCACTGCCGTGATGAAAAGAACCGTGAGGAAGTCTCAGCCTATGTGTTGACAGGAGCTGTGCCGAACACTAAAACACCACCAGATATATTGAATAACAGAGTAAACATTCCCTCACACATGTGGACAGTGTTCTGCTGCTTTAACATTGTGAGCAACAAATATGTGTCTCAAGCTCACTGGGCTGAAAACATAGACGAGGACACAAAGAACGGCAAAAAGATCAGTGTAAAGACCCTGAAGGAATTACAGGACTTTCTGAAGAGCAAATACAATAAAGAAACCTCACTGTTTAACGGTGGCTGTTTGGATCTTTTAGAAGCAGATGTTAGTCTACCTCCAGACACAGATGCTTGTGATGAGCCAGACGTCAAGAAACAATCATGGTGGTCTACCATTAAAAATTTACCAGCAGATTTTTGGGCCTGGTTACGTGGCTTTTTTTGAGCTTAAATGTTAAGTTGGTATGAAATAACAAGTATAACAGATTTCTGTTATTAATTCAGACACTACTTTCTTTGACTACTACAAAGCCATACAAATAAATGCTTTCAAATCATGCAAAATAAAACTTGTCTTTATGGGTTATTTATGTGTTGAACATTGTCACATCAACCGTCTCAGTGATTTTGGCATAACTCAAGAAGTGAACCAAAGATGATAGAATGCTATATAAATACTGCCAATATTAGTTGTAAAACACACAGACCAGGTCACAAAAGACAAGTTAAATGGAAACTCTAGGGCTTAGGTCATTCTAAGTGACTCCAGATGCAGTGTTGTAGGGCTTGTATAATGTGTGAAAGAACTCACACTTCAGTCTGTGGATTCACAGGTTTAGATGTGTGAGCATCAGTGTTAAAAATCATAATTTTTGCTGCTAAACGATTTAAGTGTGCAAGAACAGAGGCTGACTGAACTTTTTGTGGAACTAAAGTTTGCTCTAAAACAAACATTAACGTTTCTACAACCACTTCAGCTTTATTTTTGTTCTTTAGTCTGCGTGAACACAGGTGAATATGCGTCTGTTAATCATGAGCGTCCTCGCTGTGCTGCTGGCGTTCAGCTGTCCATTCGTCACGTCTGAAGTTGTAAAAACTTTTGATAAATGTAGAAAGTTTTTCTTTAGAGGACAGCCTCCGGTGATTCCTGAATCCACGCTCAGAGGATGATCGTTACAAAAAAATCTGTCAAAAATATACTTCCAAAGAAAAAGACTCATAAAATGTATAGGTTCAGGATATATGTTTGCAACTCTCTATGACACAATAGGATCCCTGTTTTCTCAGCTTACAAATATACTGGGAGAGGAAATTTCAGAAGACCAAGGAGTTCATGGATGATTGAGCCTCGGATGATGTTTTTCATAGCTTGTAATTTATGTTTCAGTGAACATGTCATGTATCATATGTGTTGTGCCAGAGTGTTACTGTACAGTATGTCGTCAATTCGTGATAATTTACACACATTACAGTAATCCTTTACTTTTCGTCTGTTAGTGCTTCACCTCTTTTCCTGTAGTTTTAGTATACATCTGCTATTCAGTGCCGATTTTACATCTAGTCTATCAATTTATTGTCTTAAAAGAATAGTTCACACAAAACGAAAAATCTGTCATAATTTATTCAACTTCATTTTATTCCAACCCCATATTCTGTTGTTTTTCTGTCAAACACAAAATTAAGAAAAATATGAATTATGCAGTTTTTTCTATGAAACACTTCATTAGTGAAAATGTTGATCTGTCGAATTTCAGTGAATAACTCACTTAAAACTTTCACATAACTTTAGAAGTAGTCAAATAAGAGAATACTTGATTTTTGTTTCCTAGAGCTTGACAGATGAATGGTTGTTCCATGGAACAAAAAACTCAATTAGCAATCTTCTCAATTCTAATTTTGTTTTACATGAAAACATTTGTAAACATTTTACATTTGCAATGACATTAGGAGGCGTAAATGTCCATTTTCATTTTTGAGTCAACTGTATTATGTCTTCGTGTTTAATGGCTGTTTATCTTTCTTTTAAACTTCTGTAGCTGTAAGAGGACCAAAAGTTATGTGATGCCCCAGTAACGATTACGGAAATTAAGCAAGCTATTGAACGTTTAAAATGTAATAAATCACCCGGTAATGATGGAATTACCACTGAGTTCTATAAGCAGTTTTCTGAGATTCTTGCCCCATTTCTTTTTGAAGTATACTCTGAAAGCTTAAAGTGCTCACAACTTCCTACAACTATGACGCAAGGTATAATTTGTTTGATTCCTAACTAAGCCAAAGAAAGATTTGTTGCTTATTGATAATTGGAGACCCATTAGTCTGTTGAATAATGACTATAAAATATTTGCTCATGTCTTTGCACAAAGGTTCAAATTAGTTTTAGATTCCATTATTGACGAAAATCAATCTGGGTTTATGAGAAATAGACATATATTTAATAATATCAGACTTATTTTTGATCTAATTGATTATTCTGACTTTGTAAAAGATGATAGCCTTATACTTTTTTTTAGACTTTTTCAAAGCCTTTGATTCTGTTGAGCATCCTTTTATGTTTTATTGTTTAGAACACTTTGGTTCTCTTACGAGAGGTTCTCTCGTATTGCGTAAGCTAGCTTACGCTACGGGAAAGATTCATCTTTTCTGAGAAATTGAAGCCAAAAAATTATCCTATAATTTTGTATCCATTGTCAACGCAGTTCAGCTGCAGCAGACCATGAGCGGGCTAGCTAGCAGCTCATTGGTTCGCTCACAGAGAACTGCTTAAGCCTATGAGGAGACGCGAATGAACTCTCGGCCAATGAGAGTCTGACATGCTCTCATTGCGTCAGAGCCCGCCGAAACGGGCGTGGTCAGAGAGTATAAATTCGCCTCTCAGGCTGTAAACTCTGATTTTCATCTCTTCAGCGAGGCTACACGCATCTGCTGATCCTGAGAGAAGCCGCCGTCGTCGAAAAGGCAACTCTAGCGAGCATCTGGGAGACTGAGGAAGCCGGCCGTCTTCGCCACCTTCAGCCGTCCTGCGAGCTAGCGCCATCCGACGGATTTGTATCCTTTTTACGAAAAAGCTTCCTGTATTGTGTGTGTTGTATCTAAAAGAGCCGAGCGTCTTTGTAAAGATGTCTCGTAAATCCTCCTGCGGTTCTTGCCGCGCTCCCCTCGAGAATGGAGACCGCCACGTCATCTGCGCTCTCTGCCTCGGATTGGAGCACGCCGAGCTCGCCCTCGCCGATGGCGGCTGCGATCTCTGCGAGGAGATGCCGTTGTCGACCTTGCGGGCTCGACTTCAGGCCACTAAAGTTGCTTCCGCGCCGCCTCTGACTTCGCCGCGGAAGAAGAAACGCCGCTCTCAGAGGCCGCCGGAACCTGTCGCCTCCCGCTCTCCTTCTCCGCCGCTTCCGGACATACAGTTGCCGCCGAGTGGCCGCTCTGTCGCCTCCGATGACGCCGCGGACATCAAGGAAACCTGTTCGCTTCTCGCTTCAGACAGTGAGGAATGGTCCGGTTCTCACGCCTCCTCGGCCCGAGAATCCTCTGGGACCCGCGCTGGAATCGAGGAGGAATTAGTGCGCCTCTATGCAAAATGCAAATGCAAAAGACTTTGTTCGGACTTCGGAGTGGCTAACTTACAGAAAAAAAGAGACTACAACCGGCCCATGCGAAAACAAGGATACATATCGAAAGGACAATACATGTAGTCACGCAATGCTGACGTTGTTAACATTAACAATTTGAGAACAAAGTATAATTTGCACGGTTTTGCGTGATATGATAACTTATAAGCGATTGTTAGATTTAATCAGCGCGATTTACCTCAATGTCAGAACCAGAACAAAGGTGGGTGTTTCTTACTTGTTCAGATGACATTTTCCGGTGAAAATTCTTATGTTGGTCATACTTCCAAAAAGAATAATCTGTGATTCTGAATGCCAGTATCAGCACCGGCGCGGTGATTGACAGCTGCACACTCTCCTCAAACATTGTGTTCTTCCGCGCTGTGCCGTGTCGAGGGTGTTGAATTACAACTCACGTAAAGTTGATAATTCCGCGAATGACTGCAATTGCTGATTTTGAACAGAGATGGCGACAAAGAGGAAAAACGCCGGACTGCAGCTTTAAGTAAGTTCTATATACACCACTGAAAACATAGGTATGGATGTCATATTGCATTTCTGTTAATAGATACTCAAAATTTTTACACATTGCACCTTTAACATGCACGCCGGAAAAAATGCGCGCCGCTCACGCTTGCGGTGTGAAACGGCCATAATTCACAAGGTTTCCTTTATATGTCAGATGTCAGACTGACCGGCCGGTCGCCGATCACGTGAAAATCGGCCAATTCCGTTCACCAGCCGATCAATCGGTGCATCTCTACTATGTATGGCTACACCGTTTATGAGTCCCAGGAGCCACCTACAGGCCTATTATGACGGGAAATTTAGACGGGAAAGGACTTTATTATTTTAACATTTTTTGATAATTATGCAGCAATATATAAACATACAGCTATATAATAGTTTCAGTAAAAATAAATTGACTTTTTTTGGAACCTGTGATATTTTTTTTCAGGATTCATTGATGAAAAAAAAGTAAAAAAAATGAATAAAAAAACAGCATTTAAACTAAAGTCTTTAGGCTACTATCACTTTTTATCAATTTAACACATCCTTGCTGAATAAAAGTATTCATTTAATAAATAAGAAAGAAAATTACTGACCCCAAACTTTTGAACAGTATTGTATATTGGTACAAAATATTTCTATTTTAAATTAACGCTAAAAAAACTTTTTAAACTCAGAATCCTGTAAAAGTATCAAAGGTTATAAGTATTTTTTTTTTTTTTTTTGTAAATTTGATCAACAAAATAAATGCATGAACAAAATTGAAACTACTGTCCATGTTTTTGCTGTAGTGTTCCAACCATCCCACCTGAGGGCATTTTGTACACTTCATGTTAATAAGTAGATTTCAATACAACTTTCATTTGTAGCAGTTAAATGTGGGGAAATTGTATCAAAATTTGATACATACATACATACAAACAAACAACACCCAACCACCAGACTTGATGTAGTGTCTCTTAAAGCTCCTGTAGGTAACTTTTGAAAACATGTATTTGCTAAAATTGTCATTATGTCCTGACAGTAGAATATGAGACAGATAATCTGTGTAAAAATCAAGCTCCTCTGGCTCCTCCCAGTGGTCCTATTGCCATTTGCACGAAATACACGCTCCCGGTCAGAAACAACCAATCAGAGCCAGGAGGAGTGTCTTAGCAGTGTCAATCACGCTCGTGTACGCGCTGATCACACCCCTCTCTTGCACAGCGCGAGCCGTCGTTCAAACTCAAGATTGCCGGCGTGCTGCAGCTGTGCTTATGACGGAGAAACAACCTAAACTGCCAATTCTCGAGTGACACCTGCTCATAAAACAAAGAGGTAAAAGGAAAAAGACTGATGACGATAAACAGGCGAAAAAGAAAGAATTACACAGAGCCCATTGACTCGGTGTCAAAACTCTAGCCGCATAACATGTAGATAAAATGTCTTGCACTCTGCTAAGCAACAATTGAAACCTGCTAATTCACTGGCTTGTCATGTTGCTGAAATAATGTACTAGCACACCTTATCTAGCATTATATATCGCTAGAATAATTACTTACATGCTGTAATGTTAGTTACCGTTATATTACAGTTTTTCTCGATTGCTTAAACACTATAACCAGGCTTTTGAACTAAAATTTCAAAACCATAATGCCATTTATCAAAAAGCACACCCATTTCACTGAACTATGAACACTATTCCCCTGTTTTGACACATTAGTCAGATTTGTTGAACTGTCAAAGCAAAACTCTAGACACAAATCCCTTCATTTCTCATTGCCTACACCACGTGGTCATTTAGAAAGCACTAGCATTCAATATTGTTCACTCAAGTCAGCACAGCTTCAGCTCAGTTAGCACACAATTACCCAGGTGAAAACACTAAGAGTCAAAATTGAACACACATCAGTCAGATCCTTCAATAGATAGATAAAAGGTTATACAATCTTTTATAAAAGATAAAAATCAGTTTACTGAGTTTTGGAACAATCGATCCACAGAGAAATTAAGCAATAGGTCGAGGAGGGAGAGGAAGAGGAGGAGGAGGAAGAAAAGGAGGAGGAGGAAGAGGAGGAGGAAGAGGAATTGGAGGAGGAATAGGAGGAAGAGGAGGAGGAGGAGAAGAAGGAGGAGGAAGGGCAAGGGCAAGAAGACAAGCAGTCTCGGATGAAATTCAAGCCACTTTAGTTGGCCATGTCCTTGTCCATGGTATGACTATGAGGGAGGCTGGGCAAAGAGTACAGCCAAATTTGAGTCGCTTCACCGTCGCCTCCATCATCAGAACCTTCAGGGAGGTGTGGTGGCAAACATATTTCTATCACTGAATAAGAGAAAAACATTTTTAATTGTCTTTGATGAGGTTTATGTTCTTGCAAGAAAAGGCCAGCAGTCGAACAGTCACACAGAGTGGCTGCAGAGTGTGACAGTGAAGGGAGGGCATCCTTCCTCCTTTAGTCTTGACTCCCAGAATGTTATCTTTCTAGGCCAATGATGGTATTTCACCCATACGTGGAACATTCTTAGACTTGTTCATCATATTGTATCCTTGAGTGGAGGCATGTACCAACACTCTTTACCATTCCAATACAATTCCATATTTAAATAAGGTTTGTGTGTGCTCTTTTACTGTCATATGATGCTCACACACATCCTACGTAAGAGTAGGAGAGAGGGAAAAAAAAGATTATTGCGGGCGGGGGGCGGTTTTGCAACATGCACAAGCAACATGACTTACCAGTTTTGGAAATGTTGTTTTGAATTTATAGCACCAGTGTGTAAGACTATGTTGTAGTGTGTGTATTTTTGAGGGCTTGTGTGTCCTGTCTGAGGGCAAAGTTTGGTTTTTCAGCAAGAGTGAATGGTTTTGAGAGCTTCATTTTGACCTGAAAATAGGATGTTTGGGGAATTGGGTGAGACGTTATGGATTTGTGTTTACTGTTTTGAGAATATGAGGCATAGTTTCAAGAAATGTGTTTAAGCAATCGAGAAAAACTGTAACGTTATCTTACTAGCTATTTATAACTTATAGAAAGAGTGCAACGTTATAAAGTTACATGTAGGCTATTGGAAAATACATAATGATTTGAGGACCAAGTTTGTAGTCAAAGTATGGGCAGGCCATAGTCACTGTAAAGCATATTGTTGACGTTTAGTCCCTATTAGTGAATGTGCCATATAACTTTTTATCTGCTGTTATCGGTGGCCCTGTTTACTAGCCTGCGCGCTCACGACAGGCTCCGCTGTGGAGGACGAGCTGTGGAGGGAGGCCTGTAGCGCAGCAGAGAGCAAGGGGGTGGGACCTGGAAGTTGTGCTTCTTCAAATTTTCAGGCTAAGTCAACGTTTTCTCAAAACTCCCTACTGCAGCTTTAAATTTAATGCATTGTGTTGAGTGTTTGATTCAATTAAATAGCTAATTAATTAATTAGGACAATTAAGCGGACACTTTTTAGATGCTGGAGTAACTTTGCATTTAGTCTGCTAGAACACCCCAAGAGTTGTACTATATTTAAGTGATATATTCATTACATATTTAATTTTACAATAAGATATATACAGAATACAGTCACTTAGGGAATCCATCTCATGAACAGTTAATGGCCCCACTTGGCAGTAAACATGTGCAATACACAACACTTTATACATTTATTTAACACACCATACTTCTTATTTACATTTCCTTGCATTTGTACATACATACCTGTAGATAACGTCTATTGTCTATTTTTGTATATTGAGTTTTTTTTTTTTTTTTTATGTTGTATAATGTATTTCCTATTTACTTATTCTATTTTTATTATTTTTATTATCTGTGTCTTGTCACTGTCTTTCTGTTTGTGCTGTAGAAGCTTCTGTCACCAAATCAAATTCCTCATGTTTAAACATACCTGGCAATAAAGCTCTTTCTGATAAAGTATTATGTCCATAAGCTTACAGAACACAAGTTAAAGATTAAGATTAGTTTACTTATATAGCACAATTAAAACATTGACAGTTGACCAATGTGCTTTACAACATTAGAAAATAAATCAGAATATCAGAAAGGCAAAAGAAGTAGAAAAATAAATTCACAAGTGAAAACAAAGACAATTATATCAAAGATCAAACATCAGAAAAGGCAAAGGAAATAGAAAAATAAAAACTCCCAAATAAAACAAGGGACAATGATAATTTAATTTAATAAAAAAAAAAACTGAAAGCAAATACAATTTAATTATCAAGGGACATTAAAAGCAATAGAAAAATAGTGAGTAATTTTTTTTTAAAAATAGTACATTTTTTAAAATCTGTAATGTAAGGTGCAGACCTAATGTGAACTAATAAACTGTTCCAGTTTTAGGACCCGCAACAGCAAAGGCACATTCTCTTCTTTGTTTGACTGAACTCCAGTCATATACTAAGAGTTATATTTCCGTGAGATAAGATTGAATTTTTATTGGCCTAGCCTTACACATATATCAATGACTGTATTTAAATGAATGAATGTTAATGTAAATGTACAATGTAAATTATGCGGTCTGAACTTGCCTTACAGTTGAACATCTGAACTGGACACAGTCACAACTTAGGGGATCCACAGATAAAAAAATAAAGATAGATAGATAGATAGATAGATAGATAGATAGATAGATAGATAGATAGATAGATAGATAGATAGATAGATAGATAGATAGATAGATAGATAGATAGATAGATAGATAGATAGATAGATAGATAGATAGATAGATAGATAGATAGATAGATAGATAGATAAATAGATAAATAGATAGATAAAGAATAGTTAGCATGTCTATAAAACAGAGGGTTTCTTTCTGGAAGTTGCACATCCGAATAACCTTCGTGTTCTTCACGTCCTGAATTACCTTCACAGCTGAAGATGCGTGTGTTTGTCGTCTCGATGCTGCTGGTGTTTGGCTTTCTGTTCATCATGACTGATGTTGTAAATTCATTTGAAACTTGCAAACAGTTTTTTTTAAAGAACAGCCTCCAGGGATTTCTGCCATTCTGGCGAATTCAGTCTCACAGAATCAGAATCAGTACAAAATAATCTGTCAAAAATATAACAACGATAACAGATTTGCAACTCTCTACGACATAACAAATAAGATCCCTTTATTCTCAGCTTACAAATATACTGGGCATCATACAGGGAAACGACCTAAATCTAAATGGAGGACAGAGCCACAGGTGAGGATGCAATTTCCTTTTTTTTTTTCTTTTTTTTTTTTTTTTTATGTTTTACAAAAACTCATTATTGTCTCTTTTTTTCTTTGTCAACTATCTGTTCTGTAGCTTAAAGATTCAGATCAGGCTAAGGACGGAGACTACAAGAACAACCAAATGAATGTGAATCATGGACACTTATTTCCGTGCAGCCATGCAGCTGATGAAGACACTGCCCAATCTACATTCACACTGACCAATGCTGTGCCGCAGTCCATAAGCTTTAACGGTGGCAGCTGGAGAATCATGGAGGAAACAGTTAGAGAGATCATGAATTCTCACTGCAGTGATGAAAAAAACCCTGGGAATATCTTGGCCTATGTGTTGACAGGAGCTGTGCCGAACACTAAAACACCACCAGATATATTGAATAACAGAGTAAACCCTCACACATGTGGACAGCGTTCTGCTGCTATAACAGTAAGAGCAAAAAATGGTTGTCTCAAGCTCACTGGGCTGAAAACATAGATGAGAGAAAAGAGGAAGGCAAAAAGATCCGTGTAAAGAGGAATTACAGGACTTTCTGAAGATCAAATATAATAAAGAAAGCTCACTGTTTAACGGCGACTGTTTGGATCTTTTAGAAGCAGATGTTAGTCCACCTCCAGAAGCAGATGCTTGTGATGAGCCAGACGTCGAGGAACAATCATAGTGGTCCACCATTACAAATATACCAGCATCATTTTGGGCCTGGATGTGTCGCTAGTTTGTCTAAATGTAGAGTTGGTATGATATAAAAAGAGTCTAACAGATTTCTGTTATTAACTCTGACCCTGTTATTTCTTTGACAACTTCAAAGCCATACAAATAAATGCTTTCAAATCATGCAAAATAATACTTGTGTCTAGAGCTTTATTTGTGTTGAATGTGTCACATCAACCGTCTCAGTGTTTTTGGCATAACTCAAGAAGTGAACCAAAAGATATTGAAATATATATTGCCAATTATTTGCAAAAGACACAGATCAGGTCACAAAAGAACACTATAGGGCTTAGGACAATTATAAGAAGTGACTCCAAATGCCATACAATAGATGTTCCAGCGCTTGTAGTGGTGTGAAAGAACTCACACATTCACAGTATGTGGGTTCACGGGTTTAGATGTGTGAACATCAGTGTAAAAGACCATCATCTTTCCTGTTAAACTATTTGAGAATAGAGTCTGACTGAACTGCAAGACTTTTTGTAGAACTAAAGTTTGTTTTAAAATCCCACCGGTCACAATAGTGACCGTAAAAAAAATGTTTCATTTCTAAGGCTATAAAAATGTTACTGAATGATCTATCAATGCATTTCCAGCAGATATTGAAATAATAAAGGGTCTCAATGAAATATGTGCAGTGTCGCATGTTTACTGTAAATTGTCACATGACCAGAGCTGTTTATTTCCTGTTTGTGCCAAGAGAAGAGGATGGCAGTAAGAAAGCTCCCAAAGAAAAGATTAGTATAGTATGTTAACATAAAGATAGGACTTAGATTTTTGGTACACATCATGTTTAAGGTGTCTAGTACTGATATATGCATTTGCAATTACTCAACTTTGTTTAATGTTGTCATAGAACTTACAAACATGTCACCGGCAACAATAGTGACCGGTGGGATAACCCATTGTATCTACATGCTAATACACAAAGGATAACTGTTCTACCTTACTTTCTGCTGCTACCTAACTTTCTACCTAATTTTACACACGCACACCCCCCACACACACACCCCACACACACGCACACCCCCCACACACACAAACCAGACACCCCACACACACACACCGCACACCCCACACGCACACCACACCACAGACCCCACACACAAACCACACACCCCACACACACACCACACACCCCACACACACACCACACACACGCACACCCCACACACACACCAGACACCCCACACACACACACCGCACACCCCACACGCAAGCACACCACAAACCCCACGCACACCACACAACAGACCCCACACACCCCACACACAAACCACACACCCCACACACACGCACCACACCCCACAACACCCCACACACACACACGCACACCCCCCACACACACACACACCAGACACCCCACACACACACCGCACACGCACGCACACCACAAACCCCACGCACACCACACCAGAGACCCCACACACCCCACACACACCACACCACACCCCCCACACACCACACATCCCACACACACACACCCCCCACACACACACACCAGACACCCCACACACCACACATCCCACACCCACACACCCCCCACACACACACACCAGACATCCAACACACACACACCGCACACCCCACACGCACGCACACCCCACACACACCCCACACACCCCACACACAAACCACACACCCCACACACACACCACACACACACCACACATCCCACACACACACCACACATCCCACACACACACCACATATCCCACACACACACACCAGACATCCCACACACACACCGCACACGCACGCACACCACAAACCCCACGCACACCACACCACAGACCCCACACACCCCACACACAAACCACACACACACCACACACCCCACACACACACCACACATCCCACACACATGCACACACCGCACACCCAACACGCACGCACACCACAAACCCCACGCACACCACACCAGACCCCACACACCCCACACACAAACCACACACCCCACACACACACCACACATCCCACACACACGCACACCCCACACACACACACACCAGACACCCCACACACACACACCGCACACCCCACACGCACGCACACCACAAACCCCACGCACACCACACCACAGACCCCACACACAAACCACACACACACCACACACCCCACACACACACCACACATCCCACACACACACCACACACCCCACACACACACCACACATCCCACACACACACCACACACCCCACACACACACCACACATCCCACACACGCACACCCCACACACACACACACGCACACCCCCCCCACACACACACCAGACACCCCACACACACACACCGCACACCCCACACGCACAAACCCCACGCACACCACCCCACACACCCCACACACACACACACACACCCCACACACACGCATCCCCCCCCCCCCCCCCACACACACACACACACACACCGCACACCCCACACGCACGCACGCACACCACACACACACACACACACACGCACACACACACGCACACACACGCGCACACACACATGCACACACACAAACACACGCGCACAAACACACTGCACAGGTCCTATAGACCTATATTCAGTCTGTCCAATGGTTGATACAACACATTATCCCACCGGTCACAATTGTGACCGATCATAAAACTCACTTTTTCACACACTTTTCCAAGAAAATTAAAAAAAATTATGATTGATTGTTTCAAAGGGATGCTAATGACACATGATTTGGATATTTTTATGTCTGGGAAAAATTTGTGATTAAATGGTTTAAAAAAGCATTTACGTTTCTTCAACCAATTCAGTTTTATTTGTGTTTGTTCTTTAGTCTGCGTGAACACAGGTGAATATGCGTCTGTTAATCATGAGCGTCCTCGCTGTGCTGCTGGCGTTCAGCTGTCCATTCGTCACGTCTGAAGTTATAAACTTTTGATAAATGCAGCGAATTTTTCTTTTTTCTTTTTCTTCAGAAGGACAGCCTCTGGTGATTCCTGGCATCCTGAATCCACGCTCTGAGAATGATCGTTACAAAATAATCTGTCAAACATGCCAATTAGTAGAGGGCGTGGCCGATAGAGTGTTTTTAACCAGGCACCTGAAGGGAGGCCTAGAGAGGATTTATTTGATATTATTATTGAGATATGAGTTTTTTTCTTTTGTGTGAGAACATTGTAGTTAGTTTTTGATCTCCCTTACTTGAAGGAACAGTTACCTTAGCTACACAAAGAAAAAGATTCAAGATATACGTTTGCAACTCTCTATGACACAACAAATAGGATCGCTGTTTTCACAGCTTACAATACTAAGGAAGAAAAACAATTTAAAATACCAAGAATTCCATAGATGGTTGAGCCTCAAGTGATGATTTTTTTCAAGCTGTACTTGATATTTTATTCTTCGTTTTAATTAAATAGCCAACACTGGTCAGCAGAAATAAAGCAGTTTCCCCGGTAACCTCTGTACACAAAACAACAACCGGTCTCGAAATAGCCTATAACCCTGGTAACCTCTGTACACAAAACAACAACAGTCGAAAGATTTCTCTCACTTCATGATAGTTTGCCAACATACAAGCTAGCTAACAGTTTTTTTCAATCGCTAACAAGCGCTTACCCATACTTCAGATACTTTTTGTAAACTCTTAACACAGACTCACACCTACAAAACACAATTGGCCAAATGGTTAATTTTCTTCTCAAAAACACATTTTGTTAAATATATACTAACTCTTCATTTCAAAATAGAACACATCTTTCTCTGCACACACTAACTTTACCAAAACACTGGAAATCTGTCTCAAAGTGAAATTATTCTGTCAAAGAATAACACTTGTTTTCACTTCACACGGTACTTGCAGTCAATCAAAGTACACCAGGTTTCAAAATACTGGCTATTGTTGACATTACAAAAACTACATAGACTTTGATGTTTCAGTTTTACAGGTATTTGCATACAAAACATGCAATCCAACCTTTTTACACTAAATTTCTTGGTTGGGAACTGTCCACATGTACAGTAATGTTCACATTCAAAAGCATTCTAGTAAAAAGCAAATCAGTTTTTCCCTTTACTGTTTACAACAGGAGATACAGTAGAAACACGGTATGATAGAACAGAAAAAGTTTTACAGTATTGCTTACAAAAAAGCACAAAATTACTGTATCTAATCTCGCGATCTTCAGGGTTAGGCCACATGTTTTCATCAAATATTGCACTTCTGCACCTCTCACTGCATCTCTCACTGCACCTCTCACTGCACCTCTCACTGCACCTCTCACTGCATCTCTCACTGCACCTCTCACTGCATCTCTCACTGCATCTCTCACTGCATCTCTCACTGCACCTCTCACTGCACCTCTCACTGCACCTCTCACTGCATCTCTCACTGCACCTCTCACTGCACCTCTCACTGCACCTCTCACTGCATCTCTCACTGCATCTCTCACTGCATCTCTCACTGCACCTCTCACTGCACCTCTCACTGCACCCCTCACTGCATCTCTCACTGCATCTCTCACTGCACCTCTCACTGCACCTCTCACTGCATCTCTCACTGCACCTCTCACTGCACCTCTCACTGCATCTCACTGCACCTCTCACTGCACCTCTCACTGCATCTCACTGCACCTCTCACTGCACCTCTCACTGCATCTCTCACTGCACCTCTCACTGCATCTCTCACTGCACCTCTCACTGCATCTCACTGCACCTCTCACTGCACCTCTCACTGCACCTCTCACTGCACCTCTCACTGCACCTCTCACTGCACATCTCACTGCATCTCTCACTGCACCTCTCACTGCATCTCTCACTGCACCTCTCACTGCACCTCTCACTGCACCTCTCACTGCACCTCTCACTGCACCTCTCACTGCATCTCTCACTGCATCTCTCACTGCACCTCTCACTGCACCTCTCACTGCATCTCTCACTGCACCTCTCACTGCACCTCTCACTGCATCTCACTGCACCTCTCACTGCACCTCTCACTGCATCTCACTGCACCTCTCACTGCACCTCTCACTGCATCTCTCACTGCACCTCTCACTGCATCTCACTGCACCTCTCACTGCATCTCACTGCACCTCTCACTGCACCTCTCACTGCACCTCTCACTGCACCTCTCACTGCACCTCTCACTGCACCTCTCACTGCACATCTCACTGCATCTCTCACTGCACCTCTCACTGCATCTCTCACTGCACCTCTCACTGCACCTCTCACTGCACCTCTCACTGCACCTCTCACTGCACCTCTCACTGCACCTCTCACTGCATCTCTCACTGCACCTCTCACTGCACCTCTCACTGCATCTCTCACTGCACCTCTCACTGCACCTCTCACTGCATCTCTCACTGCATCTCACTGCACCTCTCACTGCACCTCTCACTGCATCTCTCACTGCACCTCTCACTGCATCTCTCACTGCACCTCTCACTGCATCTCTCACTGCACCTCTCACTGCACCTCTCACTGCTCCTCTCACTGCACCTCTCACTGCATCTCTCACTGCACCTCTCACTGCATCTCACTGCACCTCTCACTGCACCTCTCACTGCATCTCACTGCACCTCTCACTGCATCTCACTGCACCTCTCACTGCATCTCACTGCACCTCTCACTGCATCTCACTGCACCTCTCACTGCACCTCTCACTGCATCTCACTGCACCTCTCACTGCATCTCTCACTGCACCTCTCACTGCACCTCTCACTGCATCTCTCACTGCACCTCTCACTGCTCCTCTCACTGCATCTCTCACTGCTCCTGCATCTCTCACTGCATCTCTCACTGCATCTCTCACTGCTCCTGCTATTCTCCCTGGGCCCCTTGCTCTTACTCTTCCTCGTCCAGACATTACAGTGTTTTTCTTTTTCTGTTTCTGTTTCCAAAAACATCACTCCTCAAAGTCCTAATTTTACTGTATAAGTGTCAATGTAATAGAAAAAAAAGGGTAATTTTGGGTTGGCCCAATTTACCCAACATAAATAAGCTGTGGGTCAATTATTCAATTGTTTGTTTATCATTTTGCTGAGATATATTGTTTTTGAACTGATATCATTGCAGGAGCAGAGGTTTTTATACTGTATCTAAGGTTTGGAATATTGTTTTTGCTATTGTGGGATGGTGTGTGTTAACATTCGCAAATACTACAAAAACAATCCATAATTTTGTTGGGAGGTAAAACTTGTCTGTTAAGAAAATGTAAGCATTGTGGAAATGTGTTCACTGACTGCATATTGTGTGAAAACGACATGAAATGTGTGAATGGTATGGCCACAATAGACCGATGCTGTGCTAATTGTGTTTAGAGTTTTGAAACTGTGACTACTGGTTGGACAAACGCTTGTTAGCGACTGAAAAAAACTGTAAGAAAATGTAAGCATTGTGGAAATGTGTTCACTGACTGCATATTGTGTGAAAACGACATGAAATGTGTGAATGGTATGGCCACAATAGACCGATGCTGTGCTAATTGTGTTTAGAGTTTTGAAACTGTGACTACTGGTTGGACAAACGCTTGTTAGCGACTGAAAAAAACTGTAATAGCAATAGTAGTTAGTAGTCCTAAAATGTACATCGTGGTACGGTTCAATTTTTAAATTAAATTTGTTTTAACACAACGGTTGTGTTTTTCTTTCATTAACCATATTTGTGTTAAAACAACCCAGCATTTTTTATAGTGTAACTATAAGGCTTGTGTGCTGTAGCTAAATGAATACTGTAAATGTAATGTGCATTACTCTTTTGAGGACATATTTTAGGTTTGTGTGAAAAACAGAAATGAATGAAATCACTAACAATCTGATAAATTTGCATTTTTAGACCATGCAACTTTTGCCTGTTCTGTCACTTTGTATTTCTCTGTTCTTCTCTCCAAAATACTTCCCTAATGAAATGTCTTCTAACTGCTTTATTGAAGGCTCTAGTGTGATAAATTGCTTGTGAGGTTGATCATTGGGTAAGTTACTGTAATGATAAAAGAGTAATAAATGAATAAATGTTATGATATTTTATTACTGCATCTAGTCTGATATTGGTTTGATTGTGTGAAACATCTGAAGGGATGAAAACAGGGAAAAGTCTTGCAGAAACATAGAACAACTCAGTAGTAATATATCTGTCCATAGTCTTTATACATCATTATGTTATATTATGTTACAGAGAACTACTTATTTTTGTTAGCTGGATGTGTTTCATAAAAATCTGCTGAATTGTTTTAAATTATTTCAGTCTTTTTACAGCCCTAACATTGAGTTCTAGGTTTAACAAAACAAAGCAAAGTTGGTTTGTTCACCCTAAAAATGCTCATCATTTCCCTTGGTGTTGTCCTAATGCAGTATATTGTTCTTTTTTTTTCAGACCACAAAAGAAGTTTTTTTTTTAATGTTCAGCTCATGCTCGTCTATTTATATCTATATGGCAGTGAATATTTACCAGCATCGAGCTTAAAAAAAGATACAAAAGTATCACAGAATGATCCTATGCAGCGGCGGCCTTAAGCATCTGGGGGCCCGTGTCAATAACTAATATGGGGCCCTACCCACATAAAACATAAACATAATAGAACAGAAAAAGCATGCATCCCTGTTGGTTTGCATCAATGGTATATTATGTAATTACGTGCACTTTCAGCTTCATGAACAGGCAGCTCAACATAGAAATAATCCAACCTTATTTGATTAAAACAATTTACAATTATACAGCAGTTTACGTTGGAATAAGCCTCGCCCTTTAATGCAGGGCAACTTCACTGCTTAAAGGGATACTCCACCCAAAAATGAAAATTCATCATTTACTCACCCTCAAGTTGTTGCAAACCTGTATGAGTTTCTTTCTTCTGCTGAACACAAAGGAAGAAATTTTGAAGAACGATTGGAACCAAACAGTTGTTTGGCACCATTGACATCCATAGTAGAAAAAAAAATATACTATGGAAGTCAATGGTGCCCCACAACTGTTTGGTTCCAATCGTTCTTCAAAATATCTTCCATTTTGTTCAGCAGAAGAAAGAAACTCACATAGGTTTGCAACAACTTGAGGGTGAGTAAATGATGACAGAATTTTCATTTTTGGGTGGAGTATCCCTTTAATTGATTTGTGCAGTAGCCTATGTTTTCAGCTGTCTGGGCTGACTTAAAAAAAAACCAAGCTCAAACATCCATGTTTGGACATCATTATTGCCAGTAGTTTGAGTTGAAGACGGATAATCTGTATTTTGGCTAGCATCCTGTGACGGGGGTTCAGCCGTTGCTATCGCTGGTAGGGTTACAGATGCTGGACCAAAGAAAAAGGTCACTTTTGGTATAAAGCTTTTTCCAATATCTTTCGTTTTTCAGCACCACTGGCATGTACGTTTCATTTCCTCTTAAAATTATTTTCCTTTTCAAAATAAAATTTTAACCTAACCATAGATATCCATAATAAAGGCTAGATGTCTTACGGCGGAGTCTCTATCGTCATCACTGTCGGCCATCTTGTCACAGGCAAGCTTTCTGGCGGGCTCTGTGGTGCCTGATGTAAGATGAGTGATCCGCACGAACACAAATACTCTTATCTCGTTTAAATCTTGACGGATTTACAAACGGTTTGGTTTCTTACAAACGTTATTAACGTGGCTATAATTCTGGATGATTATTTATTTATATATTATTCATAAGTGTGCAGTGTCATAACTACATCTCTGACATTTATAACAAACCAACCCGTTTGAAAATCGGTAGAAAATTGAGCAAGTTATGGTTATTTAAAAAGTACATGCACCATTAAAACACAATGTTACGAGTGAGCGAGCTGCCTGTGACAAGATGGCCGCCAAGTGCGTACGTCGACCTCCATTGGCCAGCAGCGCGGACGAGACATCTAAGGTGCGTTCCATTCGACCGTAAGTGGACTGCGAAGTGGACTTCAGAGGGTGTTTCGCCATCTTAAGTGAGATTCCAATCCGAAAGGAACGAGCATGTTCAGTTCGAAGGGCACTGCAAACGGAGTAGGGAATAAGGGAACATCAATACATCACTTCACAGGAAGTGGAGAGCGAAAATCAACCAACTGTCATTGTGCACCGCGTCACCAGTCTTAACTAACCGTCAGAGCCGATGAAAGAGATTTTAAATATAAATTTCTAACGGCTCTGAGTTTACGTATGCATTGAGTATTCATAAATATTGTTATTATTATACAAACTCGAGTATTTATGAACGGTTGGGGTGATGAATGTATCTATAGGCCTATTATATGATTTTAAATTAGAAAGGAAAGTAAATTACAAAATGTAATTAAGTTATATCATAATCTGCGCGACCTTGTTGCCTTTTTTTGATGACGTTGCAGGGCATTCCAAATGAGTGATTATTGTCAGCGAAGTCCACTTTAACTGATGTACCGTGTTCAGGGAGTAGGGAACAGTGAACACTGCGTAGGGACCCTGTCGAATGGAACGCACCTCTAGCCTTTATTATGGATGTCTATGAACCTAACGGCAAAAAAGGCAAAGGTATAAACACATAAACGTCGCCATGGTAACCGCGAGTTCGACCAATCAGAGACGTTAGTGTTTTGCTTAGAATTGTGGGTAGTGTAGTATTTCTCCAGAAGATCGCAAATAACAAGGTTGATTTCGTACCTTGTGGCTTTTATAGGAGCAGAAACTTTCGTTTCACAGCCTCGTAGTTGCTTGTGGTCAATCTACCTTGGATGGTTTAGACATTATAGCTGTTATCAATATCCTATGGAGAAAATGAATGGGATTTTGCCTGTCTGTTGGGGTCTCCCTTGGAGTGCGGGGCCTGTTTCAATTGAAACGGGTGAAACATAGGTCTTGTGAAACATAGGCCTTGTCTGATCCTATGAAACTTGTGTCATGTATGAACTTATATACTATACATATACTGAAGTCCAATATTGTCCAATCCATATGTGACACAATGTGGCTTGAAATTATGTTGACATTTATTTTATAAGGTTTCAAAATCTGCTGCAGCAAAATCTAAATGCCAACAATATGAGATTTAATGCTTAATGTTTTGGTTGTAAATAAATAGTAATCAGCCTCATTCTTCACTTTTGGAGAACACAAACATATAATTATACCTTATTTTTTAGAGGTAGTCAAACATTGCCCAATTTGTTAGTCAGACTCAACTTCATAACTTCTAGACTTCCTTATTCTGAATAAACTGAAGCAGCACTCAAGTCTCAGTGGACACGTCTTCTGCCAGGCTCATGAAATGGATTCAATCTATGAAAATTCTGATTTCATACTTTCAACAGTTGCTTCGGGTGAAAACTGCTCTCAACACAAAGGTAAGGGTGGGATGTTTTCAGTTTGCATTCGTTTCTATTTTAATGATTTAGCACTATAGTAATGGTGTTTAAGGTTTTCTTTAGTATGTTCATTCAACAATTACACATTTGGCGGATGCTTTTGTCCAAAGCAACATCAAGGCATAAATTTGATCCATTCCCACGTTCCCTGGGAATCAAACGCTGTCAACACTGTAATTTAAATAAAAAAGCTAAATCTTCCCTGTAGCTCAGACAGTAGATCATGATGATACCAACACCAACCCTGCTGAAATATCCAGCATAAACCAGCATGGGGTCCTGGTATGGTGTTGGTATAGTGCTGGTTTATGCTGGTCTGGCTGGTGGACTAACATATTCTTCCTGTTCTCAAGTAAAATGGAGCTGGTGAAGCTGGTTTACCAGCATGGTCATGTGGGGTTGAGTGTGAGTAGGCCAGCTGTCTTTATGAAAGCAGTGTTTTGGGGAATATATTGTGTCAGGGTCCCACCCCGACAGACTTGTCTGTTTTGTCCAGTCCATGTGCTCCTCTCCTCCTGCCTCCCTAAACCCCTCAATCTCTATTCCCTACGTTAGTCCACTAATACAGTTCACTTGAAGGAGTGACTGAAAATGAGTGAGTGAATTCAGACAGCCGTTGAGCGTACATTGGTTGTACATTGGTTGATTCATTATTGCGGTGAAATGTGGGATTGATTGCACATTGTCTAGTCCTTGTTTGCTTGGCTGTGTGCACCTGACTCTAATGTGATGCTCCCTATATATTGTTCTCCTTTATATTATACTCCTCTCCCTCATGTCTTGCTGGTTCGTTGTGTGCACCTTTCTTGCTTGTGTCTACGGTGTTAGCGCGTGTATATATTTATTTTTGATAAATTCTAAATTTTCTTTGTTCCTGTGTGTGTGTGTGGTGAGTGGGTGGGTTGTGTGTGTGGTGGGTGGGTGGGTGTGTGTGTGTGTGTGTGTGTGTGTGTGTCTGTGTTTTACTAGTTCCAGTCTTTATTTTGCTTTAGTTCTCCCAGGAATAACTTTAGTTCCCTTTCGAGGGAACTCGCGATGCGTCTGCAACGCTTTGGGAACGCCCCCAGCGTGAATGCGTCTGAAGCATTTATGTCAACTAGTCCAATGGAAAGAATAAGCGTCACGGGCGGGTGATGTCATGACCAGGAAGAGATAAAAGCGCATCCGGTTCAAACCGGCATTAGCTTCTGTTGCCTCAGCAAGCAATCTGTGTCACTCTTAACTTATTGTTGTCTGTTCAATATATATATTGGAAAGTCATGGCGAAACAAGTTTACAAACAGTGTGCTTCTCCCTGCCCGCGTTATTTAACGGGTGGGGATACACACAAGCTTTGTGTAATTTGTTTGGGAGTGGAGCATGCGGTTTAAGCCTTCGAGGGGGCTGAATGCCAGCATTGCGAGATGCTTCCGCTTCACATGCTACGCTCCCGCCTGTCACTGTTTGATGAAAGTGGCCAGGCTCACGATCCTCAGGGTGCAGGACCCGCTGCGTGGAGAATGCATTACTGGGGATCCCAAAAGGATCTTTCAGAGGGGTTGGAGACTGGTTCGAGGGCCTTTGGGAGAGCAATTGGGCGGTCTATGGCAGCACTTGTAGCCACTGAGAGGCACCTCTGGTTGAATCTTGCTGAGATTAGGGAGAAAGCTCCGATTGATCCTTGATGCTCCGATTGATCCGTCTGGTCTCTTCGGCGACGCAGTAAACGGGGTCGTCGATAGATTTCAGGAAGCAAAGAAGCAATCGGAGGCATTTTTAAAAATTCTCCCTCGCAGTGTCCAACCCCCTGGGGCTGCTGGGCATGAGCAGTCCCAGCCGTCGAGCTCCTCATATCGTCAGCAGCAGAAAGAGAGTGGTGCGTCTCGTGCTGCTCCACACAAACACTGAAAGCAGACGCAAAACTCTCAGCCGAAGCCTTTTAAGTCAAAGCCGGATCTGAGGACCGTTCTTCAGGCTAAGAAGGCTTCGGCCCAAAAGAAAAGGTCCTGACGTCACTAGCGTCAGACCTGTGAGGGCAGCCCCAACCAGGGTGGAGCGATGTACACCTCAGAATACGGTGCCCGTTCCATCTCGGTGTCCTCATGGGGCCGTTCTGCCAACCCCGACACCCTTGGTGCTTCGGGGCGCAGCGGTCTCCAGCGAGCCTCTGGCGCAGTGTCAACTCGACATTGCGTCAGACTCGCAACCTCTGAGGGGAGTTCAAAAACAGTCAGTTCAGGTAGTTCCTGCTTGTATGTTTCAGGCTCCCGAACTGGCTGTCTCTTTAACACCAGAGGCCAGCCTCCAGAGGCTGGTTCCCTTAGTAGATTCTCTGACAGCGTGGAAGCTACTGCCAAATATGGAAACTGTGGGTTTGGCTTCTGAGGGGGCCCAACTCATAGAGAGTGGTCTCTCAACCGAGGTTGTCGAGACCATTCCAAGCTCCAGAGCTCCCGCTACGAGGAAACTTTACTCACTTAAATTGAGAGTTTTCACTTCTTGTGACACTCTTCTTGTGTCACCAGCGTCAGTTGGATCCGGTTAACTGTTCAGTGAACACAGTACTCAAATTTCTGCAAGAACGTCTTACATGAGGTTTATATCCATCCACGCTAAAGGTTTACGTTGCGGCCATTGCGGCTTTCCACGCCTTGGTGGGTGGTACTTCATTGGGTCGAGATCCCCTGATTACTCATTTCCTTAGTGGCACCTTGAGGCTGAGGCCTGCAACTCGCACTAGGGTGCCGGCCTGGGATCTTGCAATAGTTTTGTAAGGCCTGTCTAGGGCTCCATTCGAAAAAAATCTTTTTTTTTAAGACTATCTTTCTGCTAGCTATTTCATCCCTCAAAAGAGTCAGAGACCTTCAGGCCCTTTCGGTTTCCCCCACTTGCCTTGAGTTTGCACAGGGGATAGTCGAGGCATTCTTATATCCAAGGTGCCGACCATGATTCCGAGGCCTATTGTGCTGCAGGCTTTCTGTCCTCCTTTTACCTCTGACCAGGAAAAGCTGAACCTCTTCTTGTGTCCAGTGCGAGCACTAGACACTATGGTTACAGTCGTAACCTTAGACGTTTCCCTTTTGATTTTGAATTTGTTGCTGTCTACTCTTTTCTTTATTTTTCTCTCTAGTTCCCTGCAAGGTTGCAGTCTTGTTTTTTAGTCAAGCTCCAGTCATTTATTCCTAGAAATTATTTATTTTGCTTTCGTCTTGTTTGCAAGCTTAAGTTATTATTTTTTTAGATTTCTTTGTTTTCTTTTTCTTTTCTAATTCTTTTCTTCAGGCATCCAGCTCTTCTGGTGCTACTGTACGTCTAGTCTCATCACCTACTGTCAAGCCTTTGCTTCCCTGAGCCGCTACCTTTTCTCCGTCATTGGTCATTGCGATTGGTACAGTCTAATTCCAGACCAGCCAGTTCTCCCATTGTGTATTACCCCTATTGTTTGGACTTAGTTCCCGCCTCACTAATCTTGTGCTGTGTATTTTATTGTTAATAGATATTACCATAAATATATGGTAATGCTGTTGTGTTTATGGAGTTGTTTAATCATCCTCTGCTGAGATATAGATTTTATTGCAGTTGATTTCATCTAAGGCTGTGTGGTTGTAAGACAGTTGTAGTTGTTGTGTTTCTACTCATTTCCTCCCTTTTTTTTCTGTTCTTGTTGTTCCTCTTATCTTCAGTGATTCTGCTTGTTAACCGCAGGTGTCATCTCTAATGCTCAATCATCACTTTTGTGAATCTTCTTTTTTTCACTAACTGCAACATTGCTTCAGTGTTACTTTTACTCTCTATAGATTGGGACCATATGAAAACTGAGCAGTGTCTGTTTAACACTGAGGATTTTACTGTTAACACTGCTGGATTTTACACAGCAACATGTGTTTCTCTTTATTAAATAATTTATTCAATTAGTTTGGAAAATTGTCTTGATCTTTATTTAACGATTAACGCAAATTAAGAAACGTGATATGTAACACATGCCAGTTTTGTTGTGGTCTAGCTGGGATCATACTAGCACCCAAAAACAACATGCTGGTCAACCAGCATCCCAAGCTGGTCCCAGTTTGCAAAACATACCTTATACTGGTGACCATGCTGGATTTTTTAGCAGGGAAGGTCATGCGTTCATAAAGTTAAAGGAGAACTCTGGTCAATTTTAACATTGAGCTAATTTTTTTGTAGATTTGGAGTGCTGTCAGAAAATCGGTGTTTCCTACACCGTGTTATCCTTTTTTAAAAATGTTTATTCAGCCAGCTCACATACCTGTATTTACTTCCTGTTTTCGGTCGAAGTCCAGAGTAGTTGATTGTCGAGTTCGCACGCGCGAACAGTGAGTCTCCACAGTTGCTTAATTACCAATGATCGCGCGACCGAACTCAACAATCAACTACTCTGGACTTCGACCGAAAACCGGAAGTAAATACAGGTATGTGAGCTGGCTGAATAAACATTTTTAAAAAAGGATAACACGGTGTAGGAAACACCGATTTTCTGACAGCACTCCAAATCTAGTTGATTGTCGAGTTCGCGCGCGCGAACAGTGAGTCTCCACAGTTGCTTAATTACCAATGATCGCGCGACCGAACTCAACAATCAACTACTGTGGACTTCGACCGAAAACAGGAGGGTTTTCACCAACGTCACGTTCTGGGCGGTAACCCGGATGCGCGGCCATTATGGAGGCACTCGGATGTAAACAACAGCATGGATTGCACTGTTTATGTACTACTGAACACATTGTTACTCTAATAAAACACGGAAAAAACACGTGGTATGTGCGAAATCATATAGAGAAGGACTTAGTAAGCAGGAGAGAGTGCAACATTTTGACAAACTAAAGTTAATATGTGGTAAAGGTCCGAACGAGCTAGCTTCTCTAGCCCGTACTGCAATTCTTCCTTCTATTTCTTATCCAGACATAGGCTACGTTCAGATTGTCAGTCCAAAAAAAGCACATGAAATCCGTTTCAAGCTACATCCATATGTGTTTTGAAATCCCATTCAAATCACATATCAGGACATCGGCTTCAGTCTGAACGATCGGATTTCGCGTGGCAAGTTATGTGACTCTCACGCCACGTAAAATGTAAACGTCAGACGTTGTTAGAGGAAACATGTTGAAAGTCGCTGTCGAAACAATGCTGTGTTGTTGCAAAGTGCCGGACGAGCAGAACATTATTTCTGAAACATATTTCATATTTCAGGCGGCTACACATTTCCATGTTGTAAAATTTAAATAAGACAAGACAACATCTCTATTGCAAATGCAAACCCCTCCATCAACACAATGACAATGTCAGTGCCAGATTGCCCAAGAGCTGCATGGACACACAAATCGGATCTGAACAGTTGCGATACACAGTGTGGACATAATTTTAGATCAGATTCCAATCGGATACAAAGATAATCGGATTTGGACTGACAGTGTGAATGTAGCCATAGTTAAATACGTCAACATTTTAGCCATAGTCAACGCTTCATTTACATATGTGGTTGATGAGCTGATGCTGTGCCTCTCTCAACCACAAACGCCTTCTTTCGTCAGTTTTTTGCACTCTTCTCTTTAACTTTTGGCAGTCTATAGAACTCGAAATGTTTTTTCCCGATGCGACCGATTAGTACAGACCAAAACTCGACCATTTTTCAGCAGCAATAATCAGCCAAATTTGCGAATCCGTTCAGTTCAATGGCATTGTTTACGTTCAGTGCCTCCAAAATGGCCGACTTCCGGATTGATGACGTGTCGTGAAAACCCTCTATGTGAGCTGGCTGAATAAACATCACTTTTATTAATATCTTTCATATCTACTGCAGTCAGATTCACCGTGTTCACTCTGAATAAAATCCCTCACATGGCTGTGCACTTGTAATGACACATCAAGGATGTTAAGAGGCTAAAAGCAGGTTTAAAACTTGCCCCATTTAAGTCAACAGGGTGCACATTTTTAAAAAGAGGATAACACGGTGTAGGCAACACCGATTTTTGTCGTTGTTCTCTGTACTGACAGCACTCCAAATTCACAAAAAAATTTGCTCAATGTTAAAATTTACTGGAGTTCTCCTTTAACATGAATGCAATACAAGTTGCTTTGGATAAAATCATCTGCCAAAAGTATAAATAAACATGTATTTCGATATATTGCATAAAGCAGGGTGTTAAACTCAGTTCCTGGAGGGCCACAATCCACAGCTTCAACCTTATAATTAAACACCTGATCCAGCTAATCAAGTCCTTCAGGCTTATTGAAGACAACAGATATGTGTGTGTTGAAGGGTTTTAACTAAACTCTGCAGTGTTCCAGGAACTGAGTTTTGCACCCCTGGCCTAAAGCAACTGTGATGTGTGAACTCAACTGGTGTAAAGTTTACCATTTAACTTCCTGTGAGCAGACTAAAGTGTTTTAAGTGCTCATATTATGTTATTTGTTTTGGGGTCTCTGTAACAGGAATTGAGACTGGAATCGCTGACGACTCCTCTCGGCAGTTCATAATCAAATAATTCTTAAGGAGACAATAAAAAATTTTTGTCATGAACTTTGGTCTTTACAAATTTGCAATCATTTTAAATTCAGAAGCTATATACGCATGCACTGCATTAAAGATAATATTCACATTTTCTCTTACGTTTATATCCACATGTTTCTATTCCATTTTCTCTTATCTTTTCAGTAACAATGGTCACAATAAAATCACACTTGCAAACATTCAGAATCAACTAAGATTTAAACTGAAACTTTAAACTCTTCTCAGGAGTCATCTGTAATTTCAGGAATAGCTCCAGACAGCAGTGCTGGACTGAATCAAGGAATCAGAAATACATATAAAAAAATCTCATCAAATTTCTAACCCCAGGTAACTCCACTGAAGAGAGAGAGAGAGAGGTCACTTCTCCTAAGTGGACTAAAGTTCCTCTGATTGTTCTGGGTTTCTCTCTTGTTTTTGCTCTCGGAGGTCTCTGCGCTCTCGGGGTGATTTGTAAGTATAACTGATACTAGATCTCTGCTCTGTTCAGGGTTGTATTGGCTGAGTTACTGTACGTAATTATACTTGACCTAACACATGTAGCATCATTAGAACACGCAATTTTAGTAGCTTTTTATGTGTGAAATCATACTTCTCAGCAAAGATTTTTTATCAGGCAAGTATTGTCAAACAAATCTCCATATTGACGGTGTAAACTGTTATTAATTAAGCCTGAAGACTTCATTTACAAACTCCATTCAAACTTTGTTTTGTGGATCATTTCAGTCTTAAGTGTGCATTATGTGGACTTTCCTCAAAAACACATTTCCACTGCTGCTTTTGTCTTTATCAGATAATCATAAGCTTGCTGATTTCGAATCACTGAATGAGCAGAACATCATGATTTCAGAGACACTGGAGGCTCAAGAGATCATAATCACAGGTGAGAAAACTGTATTTCATAAACGGTAAAGCACAGACATGTTTCATTAACAGTGTTGAGTGTTCATTGAACTGACCATGTGAGAAACGTTATCTGCTTGTTCTCCTGTTGTCTTTTCACCAGCCATGAAGAAAGAGTTTAATGATCTCACAGCCAGATACAACACACTTCGAGAACGGCTGTCCGTTTACGAAGGTGAGTTCAGTTTACATGCGACACCAAGTATGAATATTTCTGCACATGGAAAGAGTTTGATTAACTTTATGATCTAAATAATGCAGGTGAAATTGACTTTTTAATTCATCTTTCACAGCTCAGTCTTGTGATTTCTCTGTGAATGGCCGGTTAGCTTGTCGTGGAAAGCTGTATTTATTCAGCTCTGATAAACTGGTAGAGCACAGTGTTGAGTGTTTATTGAACTCACCATGTTAGAAACTTGATCTGCTTTTTCTCCTTTACTATTTAATTGTCTTTTCACCAGCCATGAAGAAAGAGTTTAATGATCTCACAGCCAGATACAACACACTTAGAGAACGGCTGTCCGTTTACGAAGGTGAATTCAGTTTACATGCGACACCAAGTGTGAATATTTCTGCACATGGAAAGAGTTTGATTAACTTTATTATCTAAATAATGCAGGTGTAATTGACTTTTTAATTCATTCCTCACAGCTCAGTCTTGTAATATCTCTGTGAATGGCCGGTTAGCTTGTCGTGGAAAGCTGTATTTATTCAGCTCTGATGAACTGAGCTGGTCGAGCAGTCGAGATGTCTGTGTTTCAAAAGGAGCCGATCTGGTGACCATAACCAGCCAATCAGAACAGGCAAGTCAGATCAATTAGAAATGAATATGTTTTGATCACACAAATAAAACAAAGCTTTTAAAGGGTTTCTATTAACCTATACATTTACCTTCACATATACCAAAAACACTTATTTTACACTATCACTTATGTACATTTCCCCATTAGGATTTTCTGGTGTCTAAAATTAGAGAGACGCACTGGATTGGTCTCAATGATCTGGACACTGAAGGACACTGGGTTTGGGTGAATAAACAAACTCTCAATGACACCAGACTACAGTAAGAACTCTGCATGTGTAATCATGTCTAGGAATGTTAATCAATGTACAAATATACAGATGTTTTCTAAAAATATTACTGCAACTGCATTATTGCTTGTTTGTCTCTTAAAGGTTCTGGTTCAGCGGGAATCCCCAACAACCTAATAACCGGAGAGAACATGATCCGTCTGGAGAGAATTGTGTTGCTCTGGGAGATGTGACAAGCAGCTTAGACTCTTGGTTTGATGCTTCTTGTAAAACACAGAAAAAGTTTATCTGTAAAAAGGAATATTAATTTTCCTCCATCAGTGGTACTGCATGTTATTGAAGAGGTCTCGCATGTAAATACAGGGAAAATGATTGTCAGCAAATTTCAGTTTTTTTGTGTGATTGTGCCTGATTTCTGTCCAAGAATATTGTTCATGAAACTGCTGTGGTCGGCAGGTGGAAACCTTGCAGTTCTTCTTGGAATAAAACGTTTTTCTTGGAATAACCAAGTGCTTAAGTAGCCTACAAATAAGAGTATATGTGGACAAGATCTCTTTTGTTTATGTATCTAAAATAACTGCAAAAGAAGAACAAAAATATTTGAAGTTTAAAGGGTTAGTTCATCCAAAAATTTAATTCTGTCAATGAGATTCATTCACGTTTGAGCTTCAGCAAGAACCAATGAGGTTCATTCTCGTGTTACGCAGCACGTTTGAGCTTCAGCAAGAACCAATGAGGTTCATTCTCGTGTTACGCAGCACGTTTGAGCTTCAGCAAGAACCAATGAGGTTCATTCTCAGTGTTACGCAGCACGTTTCAGCTTCTGCAAGAACCAATGAGGTTCATTCTCATGTTACGCAGCACGTTTGAGCTTCTGCAAGAACCAATGAGGTTCATTCTCGTGTTACGCAGCACGTTTGAGCTTCTGCAAGAACCAATGAGGTTCATTCTCGTGTTACGCAGCACGTTTGAGCTTCAGCAAGAACCAATGAGGTTCATTCTCATGTTACGCAGCACGTTTGAGCTTCAGCAAGAACCAATGAGGTTCATTCTCGTGTTACGCAGCACGTTTGAGCTTCAGCAAGAACCAATGAGGTTCATTCTCGTGTTACGCAGCACGTTTGAGCTTCTGTAAGAACCAATGAGGTTCATTCTCGTGTTACGCAGCACGTTTGAGCTTCTGCAAGAACCAATGAGGTTCATTCCCGTGTTACGCAGCACGTTTGAGCTTCAGCAAGAACCAATGAGGTTCATTCTCATGTTACGCAGCACGTTTGAGCTTCAGCAAGAACCAATGAGGTTCATTCTCGTGTTACGCAGCACATTTGAGCTTCAGCAAGAACCAATGAGGTTCATTCTCGTGTTACGCAGCACGTTTGAGCTTCTGCAAGAACCAATGAGGTTCATTCTCGTGTTACGCAGCACATTTGAGCTTCAGCAAGAACCAATGAGGTTCATTCTCATGTTACGCAGCACGTTTGAGCTTCAGCAAGAACCAATGAGGTTCATTCTCGTGTTACGCAGCACATTTGAGCTTCAGCAAGAACCAATGAGGTTCATTCTCATGTTACGCAGCACGTTTGAGCTTTAGCAAGAACCAATGAGGTTCATTCTCGTGTTACGCAGCACATTTGAGCTTCAGCAAGAACCAATGAGGTTCATTCTCATGTTACGCAGCACGTTTGAGCTTCAGCAAGAACCAATGAGGTTCATTCTCGTGTTACGCAGCACATTTGAGCTTCAGCAAGAACCAATGAGGTTCATTCTCGTGTTACGCAGCACGTTTGAGCTTCTGCAAGAACCAATGAGGTTCATTCTCGTGTTACGCAGCACGTTTGAGCTTCAGCAAGAACCAATGAGGTTCATTCTCGTGTTACGCAGCACGTTTGAGCTTCTCCAAGAACCAATGAGGTTCATTCTCGTGTTACGCAGCACGTTTGAGCTTCTCCAAGAACCAATGAGGTTCATTCTCGTGTTACGCAGCACGTTTGAGCTTCTGCAAGAACCAATGAGGTTCATTCTCGTGTTACGCAGCACGTTTGAGCTTCAGCAAGAACCAATGAGGTTCATTCTCGTGTTACGCAGCACGTTTGAGCTTCTGCAAGAACCAATGAGGTTCATTCTCGTGTTACGCAGCACGTTTGAGCTTCTGCAAGAACCAATGAGGTTCATTCTCAGTGTTACACAGCACGTTTGAGCTTCAGCAAGAACCAATGAGGTTCATTCTCGTGTTACGCAGCACGTTTGAGCTTCTGCAAGAACCAATGAGGTTCATTCTCGTGTTACGCAGCACGTTTGAGCTTCAGCAAGAACCAATGAGGTTCATTCTCATGTTACGCAGCACGTTTGAGCTTCTGCAAGAACCAATGAGGTTCATTCTCAGTGTTACACAGCACGTTTGAGCTTCAGCAAGAACCAATGAGGTTCATTCTCGAGTTACGCAGCACGTTTGAGCTTCAGCAAGAACCAATGAGGTTCATTCTCGTGTTACACAGCACGTTTGAGCTTCTCCAAGAACCAATGAGGTTCATTCTCGTGTTACGCAGCACGTTTGAGCTTCTCCAAGAACCAATGAGGTTCATTCTCGTGTTACGCAGCACGTTTGAGCTTCAGCAAGAACCAATGAGGTTCATTCTAGTGTTACGTAGCACGTTTGAGCTTCAGCAAGAACCAATGAGGTTCATTCTCGTGTTACGCAGCACGTTTGAGCTTCAGCAAGAACCAATGAGGTTCATTCTAGTGTTACGTAGCACGTTTGAGCTTCAGCAAGAACCAATGAGGTTCATTCTCGTGTTACGCAGCACGTTTGAGCTTCTGCAAGAACCAATGAGGTTCATTCTCGTGTTACGCAGCACGTTTGAGCTTCAGCAAGAACCAGTGAGGTTCATTCTCGTGTTACGCAGCACGTTTGAGCTTCAGCAAGAACCAATGAGGTTCATTCTCGTGTTACGCAGCACGTTTGAGCTTCTGCAAGAAACAATGAGGTTCATTCTCGTGTTACGCAGCACGTTTGAGCTTCAGCAAGAACCAGTGAGGTTCATTCTCGTGTTACGCAGCACGTTTGAGCTTCTCCAAGAACCAATGAGGTTCATTCTCGTGTTACGCAGCACGTTTGAGCTTTTGCAAGAACCAATGAGGTTCATTCTCGTGTTACACAGCACGTTTGAGCTTCAGCAAGAACCAATGAGGTTCATTCTCGTGTTACGCAGCACGTTTGAGCTTCAGCAAGAACCAATGAAGTTCATTCTCGTGTTACGCAGCACGTTTGAGCTTCAGCAAGAACCAATGAGGTTCATTCTCGTGTTACACAGCACGTTTGAGCTTTTGCAAGAACCAATGAGGTTCATTCTCGTGTTACGCAGCACGTTTGAGCTTCTGTAAGAACCAATGAGGTTCATTCTCGTGTTACGCAGCACGTTTGAGCTTCAGCAAGAACCAATGAAGTTCATTCTCGTGTTACGCAGCACGTTTGAGCTTCAGCAAGAACCAATGAGGTTCATTCTCGTGTTACACAGCACGTTTGAGCTTCTGCAAGAACCAATGAGGTTCATTCTCGTGTTACGCAGCACGTTTGAGCTTCTGCAAGAACCAATGAGGTTCATTCTCGTGTTACGCAGCACGTTTGAGCTTCTGCAAGAACCAATGAGGTTCATTCTCGTGTTACGCAGCACGTTTGAGCTTCTGTAAGAACCAATGAGGTTCATTCTCGAGTTACGCAGCACGTTTGAGCTTCAGCAAGAACCAATGAGGTTCATTCTCGTGTTACGCAGCACGTTTGAGCTTCAACAAGAACCAATGAGGTTCATTCTCGTGTTACGCAGCACGTTTGAGCTTCAGCAAGAACCAATGAGGTTCATTCTCGTGTTACGCAGCACGTTTGAGTTTCTGCAAGAACCAATGAGGTTTATTCTCGTGTTACGCAGCACGTTTGAGTTTCTGTAAGAACCAATGAGGTTCATTCTCGTGTTACGCAGCACGTTTGAGCTTCAGCAAGAACCAATGAGGTTCATTCTCGTGTTACGCAGCACGTTTGAGCTTCAGCAAGAACCAATGAGGTTCATTCTTGTGTTACGCAGCACGTTTGAGCTTCAGCAAGAACCAATGAGGTTCATTCTTGTGTTACGCAGCACGTTTGAGCTTCTGCAAGAACCAGGAATTTCTGAAAACAATGTAACGACAGGTGGGACGCTGTCACGATCCCAGTTCTGTGTTTTATAAGGACTTTGTGTTGAAATGTGTTCTCAGTCTCATTGTCTCTGTTTTTCCTTCCTGTGTTTGGTTTCTGTTTCTTTAATTACCTCGTTAGTTCCTATGGTTACCGTCATCAGACACACCTGTAGTTAACCATGCTTGATTTCCTTGTGTATTCAAACTCATGTGCTTCGGTCATGTTTTGTTAGTTGTTGTTTGCTCTTATGGTGTTCGGTTGTGGGGTGCCTGGATGTCCTGGTTCGGTCGTGGGGTGTCTGGATGTCCTGGTTCGGTCGTGGGGTGCCTGGATGTCCTGGTTTTGCCCTTTGAGTTCATGTGAACCATTTGCCTGTTTCCCTGTCTTGATTATCTGTGTTTTTGTCTTTTGCTATTAAAGTTATGTGCACACTTAGATTCTCACTCTGCCTCGTCCCTACAAACCCATTACAGACACACATTAAATATCTCCGCTGTATCACAATAGTTCACACACTTTAACTCGACAATAGCATACACAATTTAATTAATCACCGATAAGGCTTTCATTTGCAGTTCATATTTAATATGACTAATGTATAATGTATAATTATTTCTGAAGTGAAGATCATGGTAATGCACTAGCAATGACTCTCCTATTAAAGACTGAATTCATTGTAAACTTTTGAGGTTTTTGAAAGGTTTTGGATGGTAATTCCTTCAGATGGATTTAGTAACACTCGAGTCATTACTATTGGGTTACCAGGATCTTCACTTTAGAATCCTGATCCAAATAATTAGTAGTTCCTTAAGAAAGTTGAGTCATTACTATCCAAAAAGGAATTTAATGTAAACTTAGAAAGCAATGCAAGTCACTTAGAATAAAAGCATCTACCCAATGCATGAATGTGAAAATGGTTCTTGCTCTTTGATATTTGTCTATGAATTATATGTTGTTTAATTATACGTTTTATTTATTTATTTATTTATATTTTTGAAACAGGAAAATATTAAGGACAATCAGGCCTGGCTCAGTATAAACTGATTTTCAGCAGGTTCCTGCTCTGCAGAACATTAAACCACATACACAACAAAGCTCAAACACTAGACAGCTAGAGACAACAGACACACAAACCAAGATATTGGGCAACAGGAGGGGCTATAAAGCCGTCTCAATGGTCCCAGATATACCTGTCCACTAAATTGCGAGCAAATGTTATTTTAAACAACTCATCTTGATGTGCTGTGGGATCTCATTCCAGGTTTTTGTGAGCACATAAAAAAAAAGATCTCTGTCCATAACAGTTTCTACAAGCCGGTAAAGGCAAAAGTCCATTTATAAATGATCTCGAAGTTTCGGAACCAATTCGGTTAGAGCAGTTACAGTGTGTCCATTTGAGATTTGATGAAACAGGTTTATCTCATGGCTTATTTTATAGTTCTGAAATGTCAAGTCATTACACAATGATAGTGCAGTACAGTGGTGAGTCCAGCCTGGGAGCCTGACATGGATCTTATGAGCTCTATTATAAAGTCTTATTACTGGTTCAATAATCTCATTTGTTGTTAGTGACCAAACAGGTAAACAATACGACAAAGTGGACAGAATGATGGCATGAAGATAGGTTTTTGAAACAGAAAACAACAAATGTGATCTAATTTTGCTATAAACATAACTTTTGATTTAACTTTCTCGTTAGGGTTTGAACATGTTCTTGATAAGTAAGATGTGAGTCAAGGTAGACTCCCAAATACTTATATGCTGATACAATTGAACGCGTTTGATTAGAAAAAGTGATAGGATTAGATATGGATAGTTGTCTTCTAGATGAATAAAAATACATGCATTGTGTTTTCTTGACATTAAGTGTTAAATGATTATCTTGCAACCAGTTCTGTAAATGCTGCAGATCCGTGTTAAGTTTGTGATTGATTGTGTCAATATTAGAACCAGAAAGAAAAATAACTGTGTCATCAGCATACAGCAAAGAACTAGAAAAATTCAAAACACAGGGAAGATCATTAATATACATAAGGAAAAGTAAAGGACCTAAAATACTGCCCTGTGGAACTCCCATAGAACACACTCGTGGCTGTGATGTTACTGTGCCGATTCTTACAGTCTGAGATCTGTCACTTAAATATGATGTAAACATATCTATTGCCGAAGATGACAAATGAAAAGAAAGAAGTTTGTTTAACAGAATTTGATGATTGACTGTATCGAAAGCTTTCTGAAAATCTATGTATATAGCTCCAGTAATCTGACCCTCGTTTAGAGACGCACGTATTTGCTCCGTGAGAAGCAGCAAAGTAATATAGTTGACCGCAAGGGTCGAAAGCCATGCTGGCAATCATTGAGCAGGTTATTATTTTCAAGGTGGTTAATTAGTTGATTATATAATATTTTTTCAAGCAATTTGGAAATTGTTGGAAGAATTGCAATTGGAAGATAATTGGAAATATTAGTTGGATCATCAGATTTAAACATCGGGGTGATATGGGCCGTTTTCCACATGGCAGGAAATACTGATTGTCTAATACACAGGTTAACTAAATGATGAAGGAGTGGTATAAGAGTACTGGCATGAGTTACATAACAAAAGTTATGTTTAAATTATATATATATATCACAAGCATGAGACGCATTCAGAGAACACAAAATATTTCAGATTTCAAAAAAAGAGAATTGCTGATATAATGCTGGTACTGATGTAAGAAACAGAGGAATAGTAAATTTAGAGGATAATTCTTGTACAGATGCAAATAAAATACTCATTTAAAAAATTAGCAATTTTATCATGATCAGTAAGAAGAGTACCATTTATGGATAATTGTAAACTATTATTATTTTTAATTTTATTTTCACCAGTTATAGATTTCAATGTTCGCCATAAAGTTCTTGGGTTGGAAACTGTTCGACTAATTTGATTTTCATAATAAGACTGTTTTGCTTTGTATAATTCAAACTTACACTTATTTCTAAACTGTGTGAAAATAAGCTTAGCTTCAGGTGTTTTTAATAATCTGAAGGCTTTCAGGGAAGTGGCCTTCTTTTTTAGGAGCTGTAAAATAGCAGGAGTTAACCAAGGTACTGTATTTTGTCTAATATGTATTTTACAGGTAGTTGTATATTTTTGATGTATTGTCTCCACTCTCCTATGGAAATTTGACAGAACATGATCAGGATTTTGTAAAAACATCTCGTTACTCCAGTCAGTATCAGCAAATTCGGCATTAAACTGAGACAATTTTGAATTTGGTACTTTTTTGATGTAATTATTTTGGCTGTGTAAAACATTTCCTAATGACATATATGAGTGAGTGATCTGAAACTGCTGTGTTTATCACTCCTGATATGCCATACTTGGAAGGTTGATTAGTGAAAATAAGGTCCAAAATAGAATTTCGTGTTTTACCAAATCTAGTGTGATCTTTAATTAATTGATGAAGACCATATTTTATAGCAGTTGTTTTCAGAAGTTTAGAGGAATTATCAATCCAATTTAAATTTATGTCACCAAGAATAACAAGCTCGTTAGTTTTAACAGATTTTATTAAGTCCGAAAACGGCAATAAATATGCAGTTGGACTGACATTTGGAGGCTTGTAAGTGACAATAATAGTAACTGGAAAATGATTTGTAAAATGAATAACCAATTGAAGTGACTCTGATACTGTTGATAGTTTTACTAAAGAATGTGCATATTTTTTATGTACATAAAGAGCAACACCACCACCAGTTCTATCAATCCTGTCTTTGCGATATAATGAATAGTTTTCAATCGCAAGAAATGAGTCTGGTATAACAGGAGTCAGCCATGATTCCGATATTGCCTTAACATGAGCCTTTGTTTGAGTGAGCATGATTTTAAATTCATCCTTCTCATATTTAGATGGCAAACTTTGAAACCTCTGATTCTACCAAGTTGGCATAAAGTAACTGGATTTTTCCTTAGACACAATGGTCTATTTTGTGCTCTGACAGGTTTAGAATTAAAGCCTGGGATAACAGAAGGAGAATTAAATGGCAACTGAGGTGTAATCATTGTGCCTACAGGTTGTTGAAAACACTGCGATTGAGATAAATCCATGTGTGGGACACCTGCATGTAAACCCATGCCCAAATTGTTATTTAAAACATGAGTATAAAATCCCATAAAAATATAGTATAAAAGTATAAAATATAAAAAGCGGACATAAAGGCATTTTTGCCCGGACCAGGGTTTAGTTCAATATTTCCGATAAATAAAAGAACAGATAGAGTCTTAATGAGGACTTTTGGCGCTTATCTACAGTAGCAGCATCTCTCGTGCCCATGGGTTTAAACTTAAAGTCATTTACCCACCGGTGGAAGATGATAGCGCGGGTCGAAATGATTGTCCGTTCGAACTGAGGAATGATGTCAAAACGAGAGGCACAACTTGCATGATCCTCCGGTTGCATACATAAGGTAGAGCACTGCAAACTTGGAACACGAAGCCGGCCAGACGAAAACCAGGCCTGCTCTCCACATATGGCTCCTCCGTGCTGGACATTGGGCGCACACCACAACCCGCCTCTACGGGAGGGCGAAAAGGTCTCTCGAGGCCGGACATCCCCACTCAGGCTCAGTCACTCCAGAGACTATTTATATAGAGACATGCCACTTCCTCAATCCTTAATACAACTATATAGGGAAAACCCGTAACGCCAAAGATGGCGGTTGTATGCACATGCCCGCCCCTCCCGCTGGAAAGCCAATCGTCTGCTTTTAACAGTCAAGCCGGGAAACATTTAAGCCTATCGTCTGGTTCCACTGACGCATGCGCACAGTTGAGGTTTGCGACAGCGCAAAATTCGTTACTGTTTGAAAAGGCGGCAGATTTGATATGCAGTGTATGTGTGAGTTGTGTAATATCAGACATCAGAAGTCTCCCGCAGATTGATAGCGGCTCCCTGATGCCCACAAATTAGTTCAAATCTCCCGCAATCTAGAGCGAGCGAGCAAGAGCTCGCACATACTGTGCTTCAAACTGTGTAGCGCGCGCACGAGAGAGAGGGAGAGAACCCTTGCGCATGCGTAGTAAAAGTATAACCTGTGGGGAAAAAGGCGTTTTAAACCTTATTTTGGGGCAAAGTCATCAAACTTTTTCAGCAATTTTTATCATATATTACTGCTGTTTCTATACAAGCAGTTTTTATGTCCCGGTGACCAGTGAAAGTGCAGTTCTGACTCTCTGCCCATTCATTTAGATAGGAGCCTGGTCTTGTTAGTCCGAAATAGCTGCCCGGAGGCCTTGCCTTGCCAAGAGTGGCATGACTTGCCTAAAAGGACTTTGGTCACTCTCTCGAGACAAGTAAGATGGCTAGGGACTTGAACAACATTAAAGGCAATAGAAAACAGGCAAACACAGCAACAACACAGCAAAGGACCCAGTTCAGCTGGTGTAGTAAAGGCTCCACGCCGGGTTTGAGTTGTTGATCTTTAGTTGTTAAAGAGTGCCCGTATTGGCGTTTGTGAGTTGTCCAAACAAAGCGGTTGACCCGCACTTTACGGTACTTGAGCAAATTAAACAACGATAGCATTATAACTGCAGTAAATCTGGTAAAAAAAACAGACCTGCAGACATCTGTAATACCAGATATTTGATATTACCAGCTCGCTGTGACAGCCGCCATCTTGGTTTAACGCGCCAAGCGTGTAAAGATGCCCCAAAACTCGTAGATTAACAACAATCTCATCAGCAAATATCCATATTGTTCGAATAAGAAACAGAAGCCAAAATAGGGACATATAAAATAAATGTTATTATCCATTTTCTGAATTTCTACACTGTAGTGGCTTCTATATAGACACCATCATCATCATCATCAGGAAAGACTGCCGGACACCGATGCAACATAACAACTGTGTGTCCCAGCTTCAATATATAATTATTGTATGGAAAAAGAAAAAAAACAAGAAAAAAAAAGAAAAGAAAAAAAAGAAACCTAGTTTAGTCTCTCTTTAGTTTGTTTACACTCACCATAAAACTGTGGCCCAGGGCAGAGAGAGCGAGTGTGTGTGTGTGTGTTCAGGGCATCGCACCGGCGGCCGCAGGAACCTGTGTGGCGAGAGCACTGGGAGACGAGATGACCGGAGAGCCGGCGATGTTGGCCATCGGCTGGGACGAGGACATGGATGTGACGCCTCCTACAGGCACACAAACACAGTCAGCATTTAGAAGCAAACACACTCGCAGTGTGTCAAGGATCAGCTGACACTCTGACTCCTTGAAGACCTGCAGATCAATGCCTTTTAGTAACGTCATGTTCCTCATGAACACAGAAAAATACTCTTTTAATCTTAATTCTAGTATGTAATTCTCAGTTCAATAAGCATGATCCCGGAGGGAGTCACATGACTGACCTGTGATCATACTGGACGTGCTGACAGGAGTGGATCCAGCGGACAGGCCTGAAGTGGAGCCAATCCTCGCCTGTTCTTTCACAATGGGATCTGACACGAGAAAAAATAATAATTTGTTACATTCATACAGCGCTTATCTGGGTACTCAAAGCGCTTCACATATGGGCACAGTGATGAAATGCATGATGCAATCAATTGAGTACATAAACCTTTTATTTCAAATGAGCGAGCAAATCCTGTGTCCACATGACAACCGCTTTAGTTCCTACAGAGACATTGCTCACACTTCTCAATCATTTGATCACATGTAAATGTCAACTTTGCAATCAAGGTGTTTTTGAATCAGATTGGGATATTGGTTCTGCTTCCTTGGCTATTGACTAAGAGATCCTAGACTCTGGCATGAGGAGCACAGCAGTTGATCTTCATAGTTTCAGTAGATGAAGACACTCACAGAAATAAGGGTGCTCCATGGCCTCGCGGGCGGTGAGGCGAGCTTGGTGGTCGTAGCGCAACAGTTTGTCCAGGAAGTCCAACGCTTCGGTACTGACCAGGTGCTGGTTCTCACTGTGGACAAACCGTTCCCACCTTTTCCGGGAATGTCTGGAGAGAGATAGTAAAATCCTTAAAGTGAGGTCAAAGTATTACATGTATAAACACAATCACACATCTCAACGTACCTTCCCAAAATGTCATTGAACCGTGGGTCGAGCTCGATGTTGTATTTGTCGATGTAGTCGTAGAGGTCCTCTGTGCCCAGGACTTTGGCAATCCGTACAAGCTGGACAAAGACACAGTACTGGTTAAAAACAGCAGAGGGCAGCAGACACAGATCAACAGATCAAACCAACCGACAGCCTGAAGTCATTACACTGGTTCCCTCCACACAAACACAGTTTTCCATTGGCTGTTGGATTATTGCAGAAAATAAGTTCTGTGACCAACACAAGTTTATGCTTCTTGCCTGTTTTATTCATCATGATAACCTTCACAGATTGAGACAACTTTTGTAAATTGTGAAGCCTAAATTCAGAATAGTTTGCAAGACGTGATTGTAAACACAAAGCAGACAACTGAGTAGATGAGTTTTCCTGTTCGGTGATGATGTTTTATGTCCCGTAAACCTCTGTAATCCAATTTAGCCACTTGTTGATGTTTTGTTTTTTAAATCACAAGGGGGTATTAGTGATGTATTTTATGTCATAGAATAAAATGTGAAAATATCTTGAACGTGAACCTTATTTTAGGCATTTAACCACAAATCAATTTAAAAACCAATTGACTTCAGGAAGTGCTAAAATGAACTTTTAAAAACACCCATCTTAAATGTTTGCTGCCTAAAAAGCTAATTTTATATTTCATCTGACCATAGAACCCGTACCGTTTGAAGTTTCAGTAGTGTCCGTTACTTTTCAAACGTTCTATGGACAGCTGAAACAAAACAAAAAAGAAGTTTTTGGCAGCAAACCTTAAAATGGGTTTGGTTCATAGAGGGATAAAAAGTGCCCCGTAAAATGAAATACTCTGCTGTATCTTTAATGCTGTGGGCCTAATGTTCTGGCAGAGGTCTTGGACATCTTGTTCAGACATGGCATCATGGATTCAATCAAATCCCAACAGATAAAAAATCAAAACCTGACGGCCTCTGCTAGAAATCTTGCAATGGACTCTAATGGACTATAATGGATCTTCCAACAGGACAGTGATCCAAAAACAAACATCAAAATCAAAATGTGTCACTGAGCACAAAACCAAGCCTCTGCAATGGCCATCCCTGTCCCTGACCTGAACCCTATAGAAGATGAGTGGCTGAACTGCAGAGAACATGGATCTGGGAATCTGCGGGATCTGGAGAGATTCTGTGTGGAGGAATGCTCTCTGATCTCTCGTCAGGTGTTCTCCAAACTCATCAGGCATTAGGGGAGAAAACTCAGAGCTGTTATCTTGGAAAAAGGAGGTTACAAAAAGTATTTAATAAAAGAGGGCAAATAGTTGTTCCCAGCATGTTTTGGAGAAAAACATTCTTTTATTTCAATGAAAGTTTAGATTTTTGCAAAAAAAAATAATAAAATATCAAAAGGATTAACAATACAGATTTATTTTTTACAGCATATTTACAAAGGGTGCAAATAATTCTGACCAGCACTGTACATCACAGGCCCACGAGGAAAATTCTGGGATTCAGAATTTATTTGTTTGGAATATTTGATCACTTTAATACAATATGTATGACCCCAGGTATCTCTCTCCAAAACCGAGAGAGAGAGACCCCAGGTAGCCCCAGGTTCCACCCACTGGCAATATTTGAAAAATGATGGAAAAGTGGGCAGAGCCCAGCGGATGGGGGCGTGCACCTGAGACACGTCTCTCTGTAGGCAAGGGCGTGGTTAGCTGGTACCCTCTTACATCACAGGGCACCACAACTTCCAATAGGAAAATTCAACTAAAGTAGCTACCGTTCAACCTGAAGAACTCAGCACTCAGACGTTTTTACACCATTAATTAAAACACTTTATACCCAAATGTCAAAAAAATTACTTGAAACAATGAACAGCAATAATAAAGCCCCAGTCTTACAGATCATTAACTAAAAAAAGTTGTTTTAGGGTTTAGTTACCCTTTAAGGACAATATAATGTTAGTCCACAGCCCCTCACCAGGGGGTGCTGATGCTATGACGAGGGAGGCTGCACCCTTCCCCCGTTACTGGACAGCTTGTCTATAAAACAGAGGGTTTCTTTATAGAAGTTACACATCCTGAATAACCTTCGTGTTCTTCACGTCCTGAATTACCTTCACAGCTGAAGATGCGTCTGTTTGTCGTCTCGATGCTGCTGGTGTTTGGCTTTCCGTTCATCATGACTGATGTTGTAGATTCATTCGAAACATGCAGTCAGTTTTTTTTAAAAGAACAGCCTCCAAATATCTCTGGCATTCTGGAGAATTCAGTCTCAATGAATCAGAATCGGTACAGAATAATCTGTCAAAAAATTGAGAAGATTTACAGATATGCAACTCTCTACGACACAACAAATAAGATTGCGATATTCTCAGCTTACAAATATACTGGGTATCACAAAGTGAATCGTGTTCCATGGAGGATCGAGCAACAGGTGAGGTTGCAAATTCCTATTTTTCTTATTCCAGTTATGTTTTAGAAAAACTCATTATTGTCTCTTTTTTTCTCTGTCAACTATCTGTTCTGTAGCTTAAAGATTCAGATCAGGCTAAGGACGGAGACTATCTGAACAACAAAATGAATGTGAATCGTGGACACTTATTTCCATGCTGCCATGCAGCTGATGAAGACACTGTCAAATCTACGTTCACACTGACCAATGCTGTGCCGCAGTCCATAAGCTTTAACGGTGGCAGCTGGAGCCACATGGAGCAAAAAGTTAGAGGTATCATGAATTCTCAATGCATTGATCAAAATAAAAAAATCTTGGCTTATGTGTTGACAGGAGCTGTGCCGAACACTAAAACACCACCAGATTTATTGAATAACAGAGTAAACCCTCACACATGTGGACAGTGTTCTGCTGCTATAACAGTAACAGCAAAAAATGGTTGTCTCAAGCTCACTGGGCTGAAAACATAGATGAGAGCAAAAATAAAGGCAAAACAATCAGTGTAAAGACCCTGAAGGAATTACAGGACTTTCTGAAGAGCAAATATAATAAAGAAAGCTCACTATTTAACGGCGACTGTTTGGATCTTTTAGAAGCAGATGTAAGTCCACCTCTAGAAGCAGATGCAAGTCTAACTCTAGAAGCAGATGCTTGTCTACCTCTAGAAGCAGATGTAAGTCCAACTCTAGAAGCAGATGCAAGTCCAACTCTAGAAGCAGATCCAAGTCCAACTCTAGAAGCAGATCCAAGTCCAACTCTAAAAGCAGATGCAAGTCCAACTCTAAAAGCAGATGCAAGTCCAACTCTAGAAGCAGATCCAAGTCCAACTCTAAAAGCAGATGCAAGTCCAACTCTAAAAGCAGATGCAAGTCCAACTCTAAAAGCAGATGCAAGTCCAACTCTAGTAGCAGATGCTTGTGATGATGAGCCAGACGTCAAGAAACAATAATGATGGTCCACCATTAAAAATATACCAGCAGCATTTTGGTCCTGGTTATGTGGCTATTGAGCTTTTTTAAATATAAAGTTGTCATGAAAAAACAAGTATTACAGATTTATGTTATTAATTCATTCTGACACTACTTTCTTTGACTAAAGCCAGACAAATAAATGCTTTCAAATCATGCAAAATAAAACGTATGTGTGTTGTTTATGTGTTGAACATGTCACATCAACCGTATCAGTGATTTTGGCATAACTCAAGAAGTGAACCAAAGATACTAGAATGCTATATAAATACTGCCAATATTAGTTGTAAAACACACAGACAAGATCACAAAAGACAAGTCAAATGGAAACGAAGGCTTAGGTCAGTTCTAAGAAGTGACTCCAAATGCAGTATAAATATGACTTTGTTGCAGGGCTTGTAGTGGAGCATAATGTGTGAAAGACACACTCACACTCCAGTCTGTGGATTAACAGGTTTAGATGTGTGAACATCAGTGTTGAAGATCATAATTTTTGCTGCTATACTATTTAAGTGTGCAAGAACAGAGGCTGACTGAACTCGAGACCTTAAAGTTCTCTAAAGGTGACGAACATTCCGAACCTTTACAGAACATTAGGGACGTTCCTGAAACGTCCTCTTTTGTAAATGAAAGTGCTGCAGTTCAACGTTCCTTAAATAACTTTAGGGGGACGTTCCGTAATGGTAATCTTATGGTCACATAACAACGTTACAAAGAGGATGTAATCAAAACGTTCTCATATGGGTCTAAGTTGGTCATACAATGACGTTCTTTATGTGACTTTAGGGGAACGTTCCATATTGGTTATTTTATGGTCACATAGCAACATTACAAAGAGGACATAATAAGGACGTTCCCATATGGTTCTCTGTTGGCCATATGAGAATGTTTTGTGACTAACTTAATGAGAACATTCTCATATACATCACGTTTTGTGCGCGGTGACGTGGGACGAACCGAGGTTCAACTTCCTTCAACTTCTGTCACGTTTATCTGGTTTGTCTGCGGGCTGGACCCTTCTCGGCGGACACCTGACGGCGGTCTTTTTCCTGTTTTCTTCGTCGACAGCGAGCCAGAAAAAGCCAATGTGATTATCATGTTTATTTTAATGAACCATTCTCGCGTACATGGTCAGGCTATATTGGCTTTTTTTAGATAAACAAGCTAACGTAAGCGCTAGGCCTATTCCAATTTGCTTATTTTAACTCTTGTTTACATAGCCTGCAGGGTCTCCTCACGAAATCTAAGCGGCATAAAGTTCAATGCGAGGGTCTTTAGAATATGTTTGTATTATTTTTGTCTCTTTTCTTTTATTGATTTGAGGAATTCAAGAGGCACGGAACCTAGGAATAGCAAAACAATGGCAGAGAAAGACCAATCAAAATTCACATATGCAGTTCGCGAAGGCAAACCAGCCAAAAAAAGGAAGACAGTAACGTTACTAGAAAAGGTAATGAACAAAAAGTCTTTGGATAAACAACGATTTATCTGTCCTCGAGCTGACGATGCGGTACTTGTCTCTGGAGTGTAGTCCTCATCAGAGTCAACAATGCTTTCATCATGGAAACTCTTACATGCAGAACACCATATGTTATGAATCTTACACGAAATTCATCTTCATCAGTGTAAATGATGGCAATGGAAAAACGTGTATCATGCAACCTGTTTTTAGCTTTGCCTTATAGATAACTAGCTCGTTAGCGAATCAATAAATATATATTTTAAACTTTACCAATATCAATATGCTAGCTTGATAGTGAGCACAAAAATACATCTTATTTGTTTATCTTCATAATGATAAAGTTAGATTTTTTTTATTACATGTGATTCTGACATGATGTCACTACATGCACTGCGCTCCTTCCTCTCCGCTCGTCTCAGGTAAATAATGCGTCTTTAGTTCAGCTCAGCGGTCGGAGTCGCGAGTTCATGCGTTTTGGGGGCGTGGCTTTGGAAGGAGCCCAGAAGGGAGGGGGTGGAGTGAATGGAAATAATGAGCTGTCTTTAAAACAGTCGTGAGAGGTCTACAGACATTCGATTTTTATACTTTCTTTTTCAGAGTACTTACATTTTAATTATGCATTGATATATACAGAAAGTTTAAACAAATTTGGAAAAGAGTTTTTTTTTATAAAAATCCTACCTACAATACCTTTAAGCATCATTAAGCGTTTTCTTGGTTTTCTATGAGAGGAAAATGCTTACGTACAATTAAACGAGTTGCGTTCATATTCTGCTCAATTGCTTTTCTGTATGCTTTATTTATGGTGTAAAAGCAATTTTCAGAGGTTAACAAAACCAGCATCAAAAGGGTCAAGAAACTTTCAAGAGGCAAATTGTAATAAAAAGTAAAGGTTTATTCTTGTGAGGACCCTTTTCACAACCCGCAGCTACCCAGTTTGAAAAAGGAGACCTGCTTGATTTCCACAGACAGCACATTATATACAGTCTTTTGCATAGTAAACCCCTCCTTCCCAGGCAGGTCAAATTGTCCTTTGTTCTTGAAAAGTCAAAAGGTCTTCATTTACAACCTAAATTACCTTCTGCTCCCCCGGGGTTAGAAGGTGTGGGCTCTGTATTCTCCCGATTAGATCTTTTCTCGTGGGGTTTTCAGCTGTGTAAACATGATACTAGAAAAACAAGATTCTCTGTTCTAGTAACTTAGAAATACAAACAAAAGAGAATTAAATCAAATGAGAATATAAACATTTTCCAGAGTAAATCGTTTTGGCTGAGGGCAAAGTGAAGTTTCATAACTTTATATTTAGGCTATTTTAACATTGTATCCTGCTGTATGTTTGACTGAAGCTACTTCTGTTATAATGGCTATTACTGATCAATAAAACTGAAATTTAACAAAAAGAGTTAAATATTAAAATGTCACTATTTAACTTATTTTTTATTGTATATATTCTGTAATTGATATTTCTTATTCTATTGCTATTATTATAGTATTATTAATAAACTATATGCTATTATCAATATTTTTATTATTGTATTATTGTACTTATGATATTATATAATTATACTATTCATTACTATTTTATTTGCTGTATACTATTTGTTTATTTTATTGACTAAACTTTTTACTATTACTTCTCACTTTATGTTATATTTACAATTTGCATTGCACTGTAGTTGTACCATAACGTATTATTATAAAGGATCCATCAGTTATCTTTGTTATTGCTAAAATCTGGTCAATCACAGAAAATGCTTTTTCCACAATAAGAAAACTTAAATTATATCTCAGTATAGGGGTCTTCACCATTCTTATCCAAGAATAAAAAGCCAAATACATGACAAGCCTGAGCTTTGCCCATTCTTTATTAAAAAAATATATATTTTACAAGTCTAACTATCGAGATTTTAAATAACTAGAGATGGAACTTTTTGTACACCACATACAAACCACTGAAATCGGTTGATAAATGTAAAAACAGTTTGTTTTTATCCAGAAAAAACGCAGCCCACCCATTTACTTACATTTGATTACAGTGCAGTCTTGCCCTCCGCAAAAGGGCGGACCCGTTGACGTATCGCAGCAACGTTCCAAAGCGGCCAATAGGGCGTCTATGTATTTATTATGTCTATGCGCAGCACCACCAGTTTCAGAACCCCAGCGCCAGAACCGGAAGTGAGGGAGGGGCGGAATGGGCTCTATGCCATAGACAGTATAAGAAATGGACAGAGCCATCTCATTGAAACTCAGTTGAGACAGTTGAAGCCCATTTTTAGCGATTTCTGAGCACTTCCGTTCCTGACGCGCAGACTCAAACTGACTCAAACTAAGCTTGATGACGTGAGCAACCTGTCTGACAGACGTTAATCTTCTAGTAGCTGTGCGTGAAAATTGCCAACGTTAATCTTGCAGAGACGGGGAACTTGAGCAAAGAGTTCTTTGGCGTGAGTGAGCAGGAGTAAGTATTCCGTTGCTTTTATGGACTCATTATGGGCTTCTCCCTTGACGGGACGTCCCCCCGATTGCCTGCGAGCTTCTCCTCCTGTCTGTACGGTAATTTCTGTACAGCGCGACACAGAGTCGAGTGGTTATGACGCAATCGTTAGCCTATTTTTACTAAAACTGTTTCTACGGGGCCATAATGTAACATAGAAGGTAATGGAGCACTTTATACATTGTCGTGTTTCTTTAGAAATAAATAATGGACAAATGGAGTCTTTAAACGCCTCAGATGTAAAGTTATTCGCTGTCAAAGTGACGCCAAAATGAATGGGAGTCAATGGAAATGCTAACGCAAGTGAAGTTCTGCTACAACATGGCGGCACCCGGCCGGCTTCAACTTCCGGTCGATGGATTACCCCCTTGCTCTATGCACGGCGGTATTTCCGGTGAAGGTCTAAGGATGCTGGATTACTTCCGCCGATCGTAGAGTCCAATGCTATACCGAGAATTTATATTGGTTTTTATACTCTATTGCTATACTAAAGAAACGTTAGTCACAAAAACAGACAAAACATACACCCCTCATTTTGTTTATGCTTCTTTGTTTATTATATTAAATAAACATAACTATATATAAAATTACATCTAAACATATTAAAGTTTCATTTCAAAGACGAGAGGACAGTAAATTTTGAAGACTCTGCCGTAATCCCGTTTTCCTCGGTTTTCCTCCGCTTTAAATCTCCCCAACCGGAAACGCAAGAGCATCCTTGCATCAAACGCGGAAGTTATGCGTGCATATAGCCCATAACCGGTATTGACAATGACACAAGCATGGTTATTTTTGCAAGTATTTAAAAATATTTAAAATTGTTGCATCTTTTAAATAATATTTAGGGTATGTTTTTATTACACAGTGAGTCTATAGGATTACCAGACTTACATTTCACTGCTTTGGTATGTGAATATAACTGGTATGTGACAAATAAAGAGCAAGACAGCGCTCGTGTTGTTTGAAGACGTGAGAGTGCGCGCGCGCGGCCGGGGCGCTCTCTCTCTCTCTCTGCTCGTTAAGCGCCCTGTCATGCGCAGCAGTCATTCTATTCTACATCACTCACCGATCAAAATAGGCTTTGGCGGCCGCCAAAAAGCGGACGATCTGACGGGTTTTAGAAGATTAAATACAACCTGAAACTAAAAAACAGACCCGACCTCTATTTGAGACCGGCCTTTATTTACCCAAACCTGCAGCCACACCAGGCGTGTAAAAGAGACCATGGTCTATGTGGGACTCGGCTATAATTTGAAGTTTTACGGTACATTTTTATTGTTTCTTTTAAAACAATGTCGAATTTTCTCTCTTTTTTAGATTTTTGACATTATTTCACATAAAGAAAAATGCATGCTGCACATGTTCTTGTGAAATAAAGTATATTTTATATAAAATGCCCATAAGTTTCAAGCATTATTTTTCACCATCATGATCAGGAAGTAACTGTCATAATACAACGAAACAGATAATACAATTATATTACACAAAATCAATGTTTTAAAATGCTTATTGTACTGTACCTTAATGTATCATTATAATACGTATAAAGTATGACGTTTCGTGTGTAATAATGCCGTTTCGTGTCTAAGCAAATTAGGAACTATACTCTCATTCCTGCGTAGTAATCAAGAAACTTCACTGCCATACCATGAGTGCAGCAGGCGTAATGATATGACGCAGCGCCTGAAAATAGTCCCCAGCTCGGTAACTTCCAACGTGACCGGGACTAAGTGCCTGCGCCTGCTGCTCTCATGGTACGGCAGTAAAGTTTCTTGATTACTACGCAGGAATGAGAGTATAGTTCCTAGCCATATCAGCCTAGAAAATCGCAACTTTACATTTTCCGTCGGTCTTAGTGCACGATGTAACTACAGAAGAGTCAAGTTTTAAATAGGAAAAATATCGAAACTCTTTGGTCATTTCTTTTTTGAGAAATGCTAATGGTCTTGTCCACTTCAATGATGTATGCTAAAAGTGGTACCGCCAGAACCGGAGATCGGCTGAATGGATTCAAAAACGGTAAAACTCAACAGTTTAACTCTGGGGGAGTTGTAAAATGAGCCTATTTCCAAAAAAAGTGGAGTATCCCTTTAACAGACCCGATTCTGTCACCTCGAATCGGCAAGGTTTAGCAAATATGCTCTGTAATTACGGTTTAATCTCACAGAATAATCAGGTTAAGGCTCTTCCGTCTACTTAACAAGACTTTCCCAGATCTTGAGCAAACCAGTACTTCAGTTGTGACTCTCCCGTTCACTGCGGCTCCTTCCGTCCGCTTTACGAGCTAGTTTTCGGCATAACACTGACTTGTAGTGACGGGTCGTTCGTGCTGGTTCACGTGAATAATCAGGTTAAGGCTCTTCCGTCTACTTAACAAGACTTTCTCAGGTTACAATTACCGGCTCTAAGAGCCGGCTCTCCTCAGTGAAGGAATGAATGCCCGTCACTACCCCAATTCACCCCTCGAAAACTTTCTCTGCTCGTACCAAAGAGACAAACTCAGCCAATATGGTTCATGTTCACTCACAATTATCAATTAACACGTAACATCAATAAAACAATTTGCAGTTTCTTACCCAGAGATGCCTTTTTCTTTTCTGTAATTGCCACGGATTCTTTTTGATCCTAGTGGGATTTCTTCCTCTGGTCCTGAATGCGGGTATTGACTCTCTCTCCCTTAACCTGTTGAGTTCTATCTCAAACCGTCGAGGTATGAGACCGATCCGCCTGTTGCTTCCGGGGTTTTGTGCACTTTCCGTCAAAATCCGCTCAGGACCAGGAGAAGAAGATTCCGCATGGGATCCATCACTTCTGACACCACTTGTAAAAGCAATTTTCAGAGGTTAACAAAACCAGCATCAAAAGGGTCAAGAAACTTTCAACAGGCAAATTGTAATAAAAAGTAAAGGTTTATTCTTGTGAGGACCCTTTTCACAACCCGCAGCTACCCAGTTTGAAAAAGGAGACCTGCTTGATTTCCACAGACAGCACATTATACAGGTCCTTCTCAAAAAATTTGCATATTGTGATAAAGTTCATTATTTTCCATAATGTAATGATAAAAATTAAACTTTCATATATTTTAGATTCATTGCACACCAACTGAAATATTTCAGGTCTTTTATTGTTTTAATACTGGCATACAGCTCATGAAAACCCAAAATTCCTGTCTCAAAAAATTAGCATATCATGAAAAGGGTCTCTAAACGAGCTATTAACCTAATCATCTGAATCAACTAATTAACTCTAAACACCTGCAAAAGATTCCTGAGGCTTTTAAAAAGCCTGTTTCATTACTCAAAACCGCAATCATGGGTAAGACTGCCAACCTGACTGCTGTCCAGAAGGGCATCATTGACACCCTCAAGCAAGAGGGTAAGACAGAAAGAAATTTCTGAACAAATAGGCTGTTCCCAGAGTGCTGTATCAAGGCACCTCAGTGGGAAGTCTGTGGGAAGGAAAAAGTGTGGCAAAAAACGCTGCACAACGAGAAGAGGTGACCGGACCCTGAGGAAGATTGTGGAGAAGGACCGATTCCAGACCTTGGGGGACCTGCGGAAGCAGTGGACTGAGTCTGGAGTAGAAACATCCAGAGCCACCGGGCACAGGCGTGTGCAGGAAATGGGCTACAGGTGCCGCATTCCCCAGGTCAAGCCACTTTTGAACCAGAAACAGCGGCAGAAGCGCCTGACCTGGGCTACAGAGAAGCAGCACTGGACTGTTGCTCAGTTTTGCATGTCATTCGGAAATCAAGGTGCCAGAGTCTGGAGGAAGACTGGGGAGAAGGAAATGCCAAAATGCCTGAAGTCCAGTGTCAAGTACCCACAGTCAGGGATGGTCTGGGGTGCCATGTCAGCTGCTGGTGTTGGTGCACTGTGTTTTATCAAGGGCAGGGTCAATGCAGCTAGCTATCAGGAGATTTTGGAGCACTTCATGCTTCCATCTGCTGAAAAGCTTTATGGAGATGAAGATTTCATTTTTCAGCACGACCTGGCACCTGCTCACAGTGCCAAAACCACGGGTAAATGGTTTACTGACCATGGTATTACTGTGCTCTCCTGACCTGAACCCCATAGAGAATCTGTGGGATATTGTGAAGAGAAAGTTGAGAGACGCAAGACCCAACACTCTGGATGAGCTTAAGGCCGCTTTCGAAGCATCTTGGGCCTCCATAACACCTCAGCAGTGCCACAGGCTGATTGCCTCCATGCCACGCCGCATTGAAGCAGTCATTTCTGCAAAAGGATTCCCGACCAAGTATTGACTATTGAGTGCATAACTGGACATAATTATTTGAAGGTTGACTTTTTTTTTTGTATTAAAAACACTTATTTTATTGGTCGGATGAAATATGCTAATTTTTTGAGACAGGAATTTTGGGTTTTCATGAGCTGTATGCCAAAATCATCAGTATTAAAACAATAAAAGACCTGAAATATTTCAGTTGGTGTGCAATGAATCTAAAATATATATGAAAGTTTAATTTTTATCATTACATTATGGAAAATAATGAACTTTATCACAATATGCTAATTTTTTGAGAAGGACCTGTACATGTAACAGACAACAAAATGATGGCTAAAGGATTTTTTTCACTCAAATATAACAGGTACTCATAAATGACCATCCATCCAAACGAATTAAATATAAAGGTTTTATTTAGAAAAAGAACAATAAAAACTTACAAAAAGATAAAAACATAAAAACAAAAATGACCAAATAAAATATTAAAAATACAATATAAAATGATAAATAAATAAAAATATGGAACATCAACAACTTAAGATCATAAAATATAAAACTCTGTTGCTGCTGGGAAGTTGATCATCACGGCATCTGCCAAATAAGAAAAAAAATTTTTACAAGAAAAGCATTGTTGACAGTTTAACCTCAAGTGAGCATGGAGTAATACATTCACCTGTGCTGTTTTTGTTTGTGTATGTGTACTTCTGTTTAGGTTGAAATGCACATCTGAGCTGTTTGCATTATTGATAATACTGCCGGATACTTTTTAGAATTGCTAATTTTATATAACCAATCATTTGTATTTTTATGCTGTATTATACAATTAATTTGAAAGTTTCAAACTTGAATGAATGAAGGCATTTAGAATGAAACTTCATCATATTGTGCTTGTACAATGACAAATATTATTCTACTCTATTAGCTTATGCTCTCTCTGTATATAACAAGCCATTGTTCAGACAAATTCATATTATAGTTCAAATCAATGATGGACTTTTTTCAAAAATGTGAGCTTTAGTGGGGAAATTATATTTTCATATCATAAGCTTTCATAACACTTAATAGGTTGCACATGTTTCATGTTTACACCTTTGGATTCAGATAATTCGAGTTTAAGGGCACGTGGAAACATGGGTTACAGTAGGCCTACACGTGCATGTACCATGATACACTGATACCTCCTATGTCACGATTGAGACAGCTGAATGCAATGCTCTGGCTCGTTTAAAAATGTTTCAAAATGGTGGAAATGTTAATGTTTAATATCGCGCGATCGGTGATCTGAGCTGCGTTCATGCAGCGCCGACAAAACGTTGCAGAACGTTTTTTAAACAGAAACGGTGATGCGTTGAACGCACTGTTGTGATGACGCAAGAGTTGCAACTACGGCAGCTGAGAAGGCTTTTTGTGTTCTTTGTGAAGAATTTTCGGAGCCTGATGAAGTCGGTATAAATATGTTTAATACTACAAAATATGCCCGATGTTACAGTTACTGCACTTGCCGCCCAGAAAACAAGAGAACATCCCAATCGAGTGAAGGGATTTGTGGAAACTGAAATGGAAGCACATCTTACCTAATAAAGACTAAAACACATCTATTTAGTTTAGCCTCACATTCTTGTTGTTCATAATGTTTTATTAATACCCTGTATTTTCTTTCTCATTTTTAGGAAAAGCACTTGCATTGTTTATTTCTATACCAAATGTCACACACTTGCAATGAAGCTAAAAATATAAAACAACTGCATCATTATGTTGATATCCTATATTTTTACAATAATACTTATGACAAACATGTCTTCTGATATCCTTAGTTGTTGCGTATCGAACACATTTGTAAATTACTTCCATTGTGCGAGTTCTCTTTAATACCGTGTGTTTTATATACATGTTGCTGCTGATTGGACTGCAGTTCTGACACGCCCACCAAACAAGAGAAAACGTATCTCAAACCAGACTGCGCTGTGAACAAATGTAAGTAAACGGGGAGCTGCGTTTTTTCTGGATAAAATCAAACTGTTTTTACATTTATCAACCGATTTCAGTGGTTTGTATGTGGTGTACAAAAAGTTCCATCTCTAGTTATTTAAAATCTCGATAGTTAGACTTGTAAAATATTTTTTTTTAATAAAGAATGGTCAATTAAGCTCAGGCTTGTCATGTATCTGGCTTTTTATTCTTGGATAAGAATGGTGAAGACCCCCATACTGAGATATAATTTAAGTTTTCTTATTGTGGAAAAAGCATTTTCTGTGATTGACCAGATTTTAGCAATAACAAAGATAACTGATGGATCCTTTATAATAATACGTTATGGTACAACTACAGTGCAATGCAAATAGTAAATATAACATAAAGTGAGAAGTAATAGTAAATAGTTTAGTCAATAAAATAAACAAATAGTATACAGCAAATAAAATAGTAATGATTAGTATAATTATATAATATCATAAGTACAATAATACAATCATAAAAATATTGATAATAGCATAGTTTATTAATAATACTATAATAATAGCAATAGAATAAGAAATATCAATTACAAGACTTACTCTTTTTGTTAAATTTCAGTTTTATTGATCAGTATAACTAGGGTGACCAGACGTCCCGTTTTTCCCGGGACAGTCCCGTATTTCAACTCTAATTTTAGTGTCCCGACTTATTATGAAAAAATCATGTTTTGTCCCGTATTTCATCGTTAATATATATTTTTATATATTATAGGTTTCGTTTTCGAAAGGCTACGTGAATATGTATGTATGTTATGTTCAAAACCGTGTAGCGCGCGAACGATAGAGAGGGAGAGAGCGAGAGACCTTGCGTGTGTGTGCCCGTGTAGCGCGCGAACGATAGAGAGGGAGAGAGCGAGAGACCTTGCGTGTGTGTGCCCGTGTAGCGCGCGAACGATAGAGAGGGAGAGAGCGAGAGACCTTGCGTGTGTGTGCCCGTGTAGCGCGCGAACGATAGAGAGGGAGAGAGCGAGAGACCTTGCGTGTGTGTGCCCGTGTAGCGCGCGAACGATAGAGAGGGAGAGAGCGAGAGACCTTGCGTGTGTGTTCCCGTGTAGCGCGCGAACGATAGAGAGGGAGAGAGCGAGAGACCTTGCGTGTGTGTGCTATAGACACACACGCAAGGTGTGTGTCTATAGCATCCCACGCAATGTGTATCCCCCACGCAAGGTGTGTGTCTATAGCATCCCACGCAATGTGTATCCCCCACGCAAGGTGTGTGTCTATTTTTCTAACAGGCATTTTTCTCAATTCCCGGTATGAGAGGTATGGGAAAGTTGCCATCCCCAACATGGCGGCGCCGTTGACGTACGCTCCAGCAGCCAATAGGGCGTCTATGTATTTATTATGTCTATGCCGGTGCACGCCGTTTCCAGGAAACATGACGATCAACCCGGAAACCGTAGCAAAACGTTGCGCACCGTTGGCGATATTGGGGGGTTGGGGGGTCATATCACAAACGCAAAGAAATATGTAATAGGCTATATGCACGCATAAGTTCCGCATTTGACGCAAGGATGCTCGTCAGTTTCCGGTTGGGGAGATTAAAGCGGAGGAAAACCGAGGAAAACGGGATTATGGCAGAGTCTTCAAAATTTACTGTCCTCCCGTCTTTGAAACGAAACTTTCATACGTTTAGATGTAATTTTATATATAGTTATGTTTATTTAATATAATTTTAAAAAGAAGCATAAACACAACGAGGTGTGTCTGTTTTGTCAGTTTTTGTGACTAACGCTTCTTTAGTATAACCATGGAGTATACAATTCAATATAAATTCTCGGTATTGCATTGGACTCTATGATCGGCGGAAGTTATCGAGCATCCTTAGACCTTCACCGGAAATACCGCCGTGCATAGAGCCCATTCATTTATTTTACAAATTCAATTCCTTCCTCAGGAGATTATAGACCCATTTTTTTTGTACAATATTTTTTGTATATAATATATATTGTACTGTATAATAGAGAGCAATTTTCACAGACAGCAGCCACAAATTACTTACAAGAGAAGTGTAAATACATACTTTATACGTGTTTCTGCTTGTGCTTTCATCACACATCAGCAGGGCTCTCAAGTGTCACGCATTGAGCGTGACAGTCACTCATTTCGGTCTTTTGTCACGCTCTCCCGCCACACATTGTATTTCTCATTGAAAAACGATTTGAAAAACTATTTGTAAAACTATTTGAAAAACTATTTGTAATATATTTATGCCGCAGCGTCCAAAACTCTGGCCGCGCGACCCGCGCCGCTCTCACTGTGGAACCGGCAGGAATCAAGCGCGTCTCCTATGGTGTTGTTCGTCTGGTGTTGTTAGCCAATCAGAAAATAGCACTATTGTTTCTGGGTAAGATTTAACGCAACAACCAATGACACCCCGTCGGCGTTGTTGTCCGGGTGGAAATCGGGAGAAATTCGGGAGAAAGGTCGGTCCGGGAGATTTTCGGGAGGGGCTTTGAAATTCGGGAGTCTCCCGGAAAAATCGGGAGGGTTGGCATGTATGCATCAGACCCCCAGTGACGGGTAGGTTTAGGGGTGGGGTTAGGGGTAGGTCATCAGACCAATCAGGGATGAGTTCCCTAATTAATTTTCATGAGTCTTCCCCTACCATCCTGGGAAAAAAATATCGCGCACCGTTGTGACCTTGAACATGCCCCTGTACTACTAACTATCAAGTCTCGCGTTGCCAGTAGTCATGTCTCAGTATGGCTGTTGCCATCTAGCGGTTGAGAAATGTAATTGCATTTTAATTTCATTTCAAATGAAATACAGTCAAATATTATCGTAGATTTTTTTATGAATGTGACACTAAACATGAAGCTGCCTGGGCAAAAAACATGTAAACAATTTTAAGACTATTTTGGCTATACTAATCGCTGGTCTAAATCAGGGCTATAGCCAAGCCATTGCCTCGATTTCGCCGGTGGGCTAAAGCAGATCGCACATAGCCCGTCCAATTCAGAGCTAAATCGTGACTACAGATCGACCATGTCATGAAATGACACTGGCACCTTGTAGATATTACCAATGCGAACATGATGAGATATCAACCATCTCGTGCTTGCCTGCCCAACAATTAATTAAAACTACAATGAACGTTTGGACTATAAGTGGGCTACAAATACCCGACTATACGAGCTAGATCGTGTCTACGGATATGCATATGCATAGAACGTGAAAGAAATACTAAACACCTTGTAATCACTGTTGACTTTGCTTAGCCTACATGATGGAATATCATACATCTCGTAAGTTATTTTGGCCAAAACGACATGTATCCAAATTCAAGGTTATTTTGGCTCGTGGGTTACGGACTTTATCGGGTAAAACAGAGACGGTGAAATGACGGCTATTGTTTGTGGGGAAATAGCCCGTCTTACTACGAGCTAAATCGTGGCTACGCACAGCCTACACATAGAACATGGCAAATAATGAAGCCAAACACTTTGTAATTACAGTTGACTTTGTTAACATGATCTTACATCTCGCAAGTTATTTTGTAAAAAATGACATGTAACCAGATTTAATGTTATTTAGGCTAGAAGTGGGCTACACATAGCCAGACTATATCAGGTCTATAACCGAGACGTTGAAATGACGGCTATTGCTTGCTGGGCTGTAAAGCAGAGCCATAGAGAGAATAGGTGTGTTCGACATCGGCTGCGGCTGGATGTAAGCGATCGGCGAGAGTAGCCGCGTGCAGGCGGGGAGGAGCTGCAAACGGAGATGTGAAGTCGGACACTTTCTGGTTCCCGTAGTGACCGCTCACGTGGTGTTTGTATACTTTACCACAGCTGAAGTGAAATAAATGCAATATTTGCCAAATACACAGATATTTCAGACACATTTTCATTCAATATACGTTACTGCTTCATACAGCATCTGTTTGAACAAGAATAAAGTTCAAAATAAGCCTAGATATCAATGAAGTGGAGTCAACGTTTTTTAAATCAGTTTTATTTTGATAAACATGACACAATATAACATCGCGACTACATGAAAAGACTGTTTACTAGGGCTGGGAATCGCTGGCTACTTCACGATATGATACGATATGCGATACAATATCACGATATGGCGATACTGCGATAATCGACATATTATCAGTAATAACTCACAATATATCATGTTTTAAGAAATAAAATAAAAAAATTAATTAGGAAAATTAATTTTTTTTTTTTGGATGAAACACAATAACAAAAACAACTTGTGTCTTATCAGTTGCAACAAAACAGTCACAGACACTAATTTAGTGTAACATTGCTGCAATCAGTAGGCCTAGTAATAAAAATGTTTACGCCGGGGTGTGTCGGCTTCGAGCCAGCACCAACCACGGCTTTCTCACAGAGCTCCGGGTGATGCCGCGTGAGGTGTCTGTGCATGTGGTCGTGTTTCCCGTGTAGCGGACTTTTGCAAATCCAGACATCCCAAGTCTCCCGGAAGTTCCGGGAGTCTCCCGCATATTAATAGCGTCTCCCTGATGCCTGCAAATTAGTTCAAATCTCCCGAAATCTAGAGTGCGCATGCGAGACAGAACATAGCCTACTGCGCGTTAACATACAGAGAGGGAGAGAGCGAGAGACTTTGCGTGTGTGCCTCATGAAAGCTAGTCAAATCCAGTCAACTCGGATAATGAATAGAGCGTTTTATAACGGCTTTTAAGATCGATACTTGGCAAGAGCACATCGAGAATCGATCGCGGGAGTAAATATCGTGAGATATCGCCATATCGATATTTTGGCGCACCCCTACTGTTTACTGTTATAAAAAACTGATTTGTGAGCTTTAGTGGAACTAAAGTGAGAATAAACACGAAACACACGTGATCGTTGTCATACGGTGAATCCGGAGAATCGTGGACGTGCAGACGCTCTTGAGAAGCTGCGCTGGCTGAGTTCTCCGGCTACTCTCGAAACGCCCTCGCGGTACTTTGATGGGATATGTCACAGTCATGTGGCGTCGGCGCTGTATCAAGTCGGACAAAATTTCTAACCGGCATGCACTGTTTCAAGTCCTCTGACGTGCGACCAATGAACTAGCCCTACGTCATTACACGATCTTCAGTAATGACGGACCTTCGCGGGGTTTTTATTCACCATGATAACCTTCAAAAATTGAGACAACTTTTGTAAAAGTCTCAGTTCTGGATGGAGTTATTTGCAGACCTTAGAGATGCTGGATACTTCAACGGGAGTCATGAGCATCAGTGCCTATTGAGATATTGCTTTGGTGATGTTATTCAGAAGGACTTGGAGGAGTGTGTGAGACTGTGGAACAGTCACAGGATTCGCCCTTCCAGAACAGCAGCATGTCCAGGAGGAGTGCCCAATGAACTCTACTACTTACCACACAAGTGATAAACAGATCAAAGTATTAATATAACGTTTTAACTTAAATGAAAATAAATAAAATTATGTTTTCTATTTAACATAGGTTTGGCTCCAGACACTGCGTATTTTAAATGGAACAGGCTGAACTGGATGCCCTTCCTGAGGCCAGCCTGTCAATAACTCCTTGTGGGGACCCAAACATACAGGAGTACTTGGACTTTGCCATGAAACACAATCAGTTACAGAAGCCGGAGAACTGGGAGTCTGCATCAGAACTGTATATGAAATTAAAATAAATGGCTCAGCTATGAAATTATCAAAAAGCTCTTTTTTTTTTTGTAGTGGTGAAACACTGCTGCCTCTGAACACAATATTTATGAATCTGTCACCCAAAGCTTAATTGTTTTTAAGTGTGAAATAAATGAATCAAAAATAGTAATGAGTATTTATTTCACTTTGTAGTATAGAAAACAAAAGTGCTTGTTTCTTTATCTAAAACAGTGATTCACAAAGGGATCCCAGTTTGAGAGTCATAGATCTAAAACATTTTCAAAATGTTAACTGAGAAAAGGACATGCTTACATACTGTAACATTATAAAAACAACAGCTGCTGTTGTGACAGCTGCTGTCAGACTCTAAATTGGAGAGTGACTGGAGTGACGCAAGTAGCTTTGCAACAGAGCGGTCATTTGAAGTCGAGGACTTTTCTCCCCCAGCTTCACCTGAAGTGGAGGAGGGTGAATTATCTGTGGTGGCAGTGGCGGATTTAGCAAATTGGGGGCCCAAAGCGAAGGTACGTATGGGGGTCCCATCCCATCTTTATGAGAACGGAAATTTTTTTTTACCGACTGAATGGTAGGAAAAGCTAATCTACGGGGAAGTAAAGGTTGGAGAGGAGAAAAAAAAGCCTTCCCCAACAGAGAATAAGGTTTCAGATAACACCTGTCTTTGCCAAAATGCCAGGAAACCCAGCACTGTTTATTATTTTTTTTAAGATCAAATCAATATCAATATAACCAGCAAGACAAGTAGTTAGGGTAAACCCCCACAAACAGCCATATACTTAGCAAATATTGCCATGAATAATTGACTTTGTATGAGTGAGTGAGGTTGCAATTGGCATTGCAAATGAGATTGACATTTCAAACATTCTACAAACAAACATTTTTATAGGTTTGTATTAGTTTATATATTTTATAATGTAATAATTTCACAGTTAATCTACAAATGAATGTAGAGACAACATAAAGACAGTATATTTTAAATACTTGTTTAATGGCATCTTTTTATGAATGAAAGTCAGTATCACTGATACTAATACAGCTATTGATGTCTGGATAGAAAAGATTTTTTCCCCTAATTTTAAACATTAATTATAGCCAGCCATCCAACATTACAGTGTAATTGAAAGCCAAAAAATTTACATTTTGTTAGGCTTCAAAAAATATATAACAACTTTTAATTTACGTGAACTTAAAACAATCATCAGATAAACCCATAATAAAAATCATATTTACTTTTGCCCTTTCAGTCTAACAGGATGTATAGACGTTATCCTCAACTAGCGTCACTTCACAGCTGCTGCTGTAGCGGCATGTATCCCCAACAGTAACGTTAGGCGTAAAAAGGTTTGTCATTTTTGGCAGCGTTGCCAAATAGGCCTATATCGGCGTCTTTTGTCTTTTTTTTTCTTTTATTTGAGCCGCTTGGGTAACTTCGTTTCATTTTCGCGTTTAGACTCGTCTTGCTTCGTTGTGTACTTCCCAGTCCTCCTGTCATGTTTATCTTTCGCGGTTTCGCGCCGTGCACAATTACGGACTAGTCCATTTTATTGCGAAAGTAGGGGGTGTTATGTGTAGGGACAGATTACCATGAACTGGACATTTTAACTACTACTTCAACATTTCAACGTATTTCTTAAGAATATTAATAACATTTACTATGCTTTTGAAGCGTTCATGATGATAAGGGGCTTTTTCTTTTCTTTCATATATATATATATTTTTTGAGGTTGGTTGGGGGGCCCCCCTACAACGACCGCTGGTAGGGGGCCCCAAGCAGCCGCCTACCTATGCCTCTATGTTAAGACCGCCACTGTGTGGTGGACACAGGGCCATATCAATTCGAGCCGCTGGCTCAAACTGCGGTTTTACCTCCCGCATCGCAATCGGCATCTGATGAGTTGATGTCAATAGCGCGCGCTCTCTGTAGGCATATATTCATATTGATATTTTGCCGCTATGTGAAAAAATCCAGCAAAATGCGCCGGCGCGTTTGTCGACCCCAGAGGATTAACTTTAGCCTAACCATAAATTGTGATTAAAATATACATGATTACTCACATCAAGACGCCGCTGCGGTGGTGGAGTCCTTGCAGGAGGAGCAGTGTTTGGCACTGCGTCACTTTTCAGCGCGAGCTGTGTGGAGAAGCCCATGTCCACCTCTATTCCGTTACCATCCTCCTGACCACTGTAATAAATACAGATAAATATACGCTAACTTGAAGCTATCCTAACTGTACTATGCTACTAACTAACTAGGCTACACAAAATAATCTAAATAACTATATAAATGCTAAATAGATGCTAAAATACTCTATCCTGGTCGTTTTCAATACTCGTAATACCAACTCTTGACTCGCAGTGATTTTGACGAAACAAGATGGTTTTTATACTGCCAAGGGCGTGGTAGCTCGTACCAAGGGCGTGGTGAGCTGGAACCTACTTACGTCAGCTCTCACCGCTTACGTCACGAAGCACCGCAAACATCCAATAGGAAAATTCAACTGCAGTAGCCACCGTTCAACCTGAAGAGGGCAGCACTCAGACGTTTTTACACCATATATTGTAGAATTAAAACACTTTATACCCAAATGTCAAAAAAGTTACTCGAATCAATGATCAGCACTAATAAAGCCCCATTCTTACAGATCATTAACTAAAAAAAGTTGGTTTAGTTACCCTTTAATAATGTATTAGTAAATGTTGAAATTAATTTAACTAAGATTAATGCTGTAGAAGACCTGTTCATTCTTAGTTCATGTTAACTAAGGTAGTTAACTAATGAACCTTATTGTAAAGTGTTACCGTTTTTCTTTATTAAATAATTTATTCAATTAGTTTGGAAAATTGTCTTGATCTTTATTTAACGATTAACGCAAATTAAGAAACGTGATATGTACGTAACACATGCCAGTTTTGTTGTGGTCTTGCTGGGATCATACTAGCACCAAAAAACAACATGCTGGTCAACCGGCACACCAGGGGCCCGTTCTTCGTACGTTGCTAACTCACTTAGCTGGAGTTGGCGATTTGGCATGATCTTGGATTGTTTGGTTCTTCGACGCTCATCCTGGACTTGCTGTCATAGCAACAGGAGCGCAAGCTTGAACCTGCTCGCGAGCACTCATGTTAACAGGATTAGATCGCGGCTTTATAAGCGGAGGTGATACGGGAAGTCTTTTTTGCGCAAACCGCAGAGCGATTGTGTACTTTTTGAGAGATCGAATTTTTCTCATGACTCGTAGGACCTATACGTGAGGATGTCGTTTACATCATTAATTTTTTGGAAACATTGTTCCGACTCGTCGGAGTCGGCCTTTAATAACAGCACAAACTGTGTGCATATTGTCCTGATATTATTTGCGAGTGGCTCTTTACACTATTGCTTCCTTACACTATTGAAAACTAAGCAGTTTTTAGGTTTTTTTGTGGCATTTCATTCCAAGCAGTTTAGACCCAAGGTTGTATAGCGTGTTTTTTTTTTTTGCCAACGCAGGTAGGCCTACATTATAATTTTTAACGAAGATCATGCAATCATGGACATGCCGATTAATAATGTCCCTCAGGCTTCCCTAATGTGATTGGTCAATAGACTGCACACATGTTCCCATCAAGGCCTCTATGAAGGGGATTTTGTGAACCGAAAGGGGGATCACAATGTAAATGTGCAGACAAGTTACTATAGCTACGATTCTTAATATTCCAGATTAGTAATATTATATCAACTAAAAAAAAAAAGGCAGTTGACAACCTAAAATCTGTGACTATGTTCCATATCACAATGGAAGCACAGCGATTCACATTTATGCACATTATTTGAACGTGGTAAGGAAAAATATAAATATCAAGCTCACTGTATTACATACACTCCAGTTACAATGCAGCTCTAGCCAGGACAAGGGCACACAGTCAGTGAAATGAACTTTGGCCAACTAAAGGGAAGATTTCAGTGTCTGAAAAGCCTGAGGGTTGCACCTGACAGGGCCTGTGACATGTGCCATATTACACAACATTGCCACCATCAGAAAAAATATAAAACATTTCATTAAATGTTTAATAAAAGACAAGACAAATATGCTTAGTTCCTTGATTTTTTATTTCAATTTTTCTTTGTAAAGAAAAGCCAGTGATCAAGTCATATTTTGCCTGCAATAAGAGATACTATGCAAGGTCAGCAATAGTACTCTGTGTGCAATAATATATTAGCACTTACTCTGAAGTTCCTTTGAAGCAACTATCTCTAGTGCCAGTTTTTTTCTTTAAGTTGTCAAGTTTCCCCCCCCAAAATACTCTATTTTCTAGGGGTGGTGGGGCAGGGGGGCTTGGGGTAAACCTGTCAACACATGCCTTATGCAACAAAAATGAAAAGGAAAAGTACAACACTGCCCACCTCTGTATCACTGCTGTAGACTCTTCTGTAGATGTGGACTCCTGCAACTCATATTGCATTCAGAAATAATAGGTACTCAAGTGTAAATTTAGTAAAGTTATTTACAGATACTTTCTCCAAAAGACAGTCACCTGAGAGAATTTCTTCACTGTCCTGTGCATTGGGGAAAATGGGCATTACAAAGTGTTGTACTTTCTTCCCTTTTGATGTAAAGTTAGAAAAAGTCCACTTACTGCACATGCTTCAGCCACTTGCTTGGGAACAGATAAAAGTGTTGGTGTATTGTTTAAAACTGCACAAAAGAGGAAAACACAATTTCATTACAATGAAGTAGCTACACGCATGGGGGAAATGTGATCAATTACTTTTTTGTGATCAATCTACTTTTTACATTAACTAGGCTAGGCTACATGTAGTTTCACACATGTAGACTTTCACAAGTCAACGCAATTCATTACTACTCAAGGTTTAACAGTTGATATGACTGGGCCAGCCATTGGGATTATAGGCCTATAGTGCAGCAAAAAAATATTTTACAGTGTAAGATCATTTAAAGTTCATTTACCAGTAATGAAGGAGTTGCTGCTACTGGTCCCTGCTGTGTGTCTGAGGAAGAGCTGAACCCAGGGATGCCCTTCACAATGGGTCACATTTAACCCAAGGGCCAGCTCTTCTGCCTGGGTATAATGTGGGGGTGCAGGACCACCACCTGTTTGTTTTTCTTTTCGTTTTTTCTCAGCCTTTTTCTTGGTTGCTTTTATAAACAGGCAAACATTTATTAACAGTGCCTTTTTAAAAGCACAAAATTACCATTATGTAGAATATTCTAGTACTTCACTTTTACTTGTTCCCATAGTAGTGGGTGGTGACTCTGACATTACAATGAACAAAGTTATTAATTATTTAGAAATTATTCAAATACAAAAATATATAGGCCTACTGTAATAAGTGATAAAAACATCTAAATGGTCACTACAAACTTAATTTGCTACTTTTTGCCAGCCCTCTCTCCTGGCTTTTGCACATTTGAGGTGAAAACTTAATTAAGTTTTCAAATTCAGCATATCCTTCAAGCAATAACTCTGCTGCGGAGAAACAGAGCGCACTATTTAGCCACGGTGATCAGCCAATAGCAGCGTTGCTGATCAATGTTTCTACTATCGATACATATCCCCTTTTAACCCAGCGCATGAACGCGCAATTATCTCAGATAACCCAATCCAGCTATACTAATCATAACCGGCAGGAGTGTTCGAAGAACCTAATTAGCCGGATCATGATGACGAGCACGATGATATTATCTCGGATGTCTCGTTTGATCTCGGATGTTTTAAGCAACGTACGAAGAACGGGCCCCAGCATCCCAAGCTGGTCCCAGTTTGCAAAACATGCCTTATGCTGGTGACCATGCTGGATTTTTTAGCAGGGAAGGTCATGAGTTCAGAAAGTTAACATGAATGCAAAACAAGTTGCTTTGGATAAAATCATCTGCCAAAAGTATAAATAAACAAAACAAAAAAAATCATTCTGGGACCTGCATGGCCTATCAATTGGGGAACTCAGCAGTCTAGCACATATGGACAAAACGAACATGCTAAATAAACACATTTATTTTTAAGCCAAGAAAAAAAACAGTACAACAATACAATCATATTTGATTGCCTTTATTTGATTGTAAACAGCTAGAACGATCGCATAAACAGCCACTTGACCTTGCGTCGCATCTTCGTTCGGACACAATTATAGGATCATGAAATGTGGACCACTTTTGCACTGTTAAAATATTATCTTCAACCAAAACGAAAAGATTTTTAAAGTTTTCTTTCCTTTTTTCAAAACACATTGTGGCAATGAGAGTGATTAAAAAACAAGTTATATTTCGCATTTATACTTTATGAAACATTTAAAACATTTTAAGACACGGGAAAAAAGTCCGGCCAGATAACTACAACGCTATTACATGCTAGCTGAGAATCGCTGGACTTACGTTAGCCTGTCACTTGTCACATGACCCAGAGCCCTGAATTATTATTTTTTACTAAAGCAGTATATAAAATCAGATGTATTACCTACCACCATTAAGTTGTTTTGTGTTATTTAAAATATTTATAATATATATATTTTTTTAAACAATACAATTTTTTTTTGTTGAAAAAAAAAAATGCGATTACCCGTTTCAGCCACCGGTGGGGCAATGCCCCCCCTGATTCCCCCACCCTCTTAGCAAAACCAGCTTTATACTGACCCTCGTTTATAAAGCAGTCTGGTGTGTGAAATGATTCGCGCAAACATGAGAGCATTGACGTTGCTCGTGGGGAATATTCCCTTCGAAAACAAACTCAGCCACCGCGTCTTCAGCGGTTCGGATTTAGGAACATTAAAATGACTGCTGTGTTCGTTATTACACCCAAGAACAGAACACCACAATCGCTTAGACGCCATTCTGCTCATAGACAGTGCTCCAGCATATCAACAATGACCGCGCCGGTCCGCGCAGACTATGATTGACAGCTCGCTCACGAGCGAGGGCGGGTCTGTGTTGAAACGCTGCTGTCAATCAACAATCGTGGGAGGGGCTTCCGAGCGTGTGACGTCACACGGTCGAACGGCTTGATTTGAGACGGGAAAACATATAAGGAGATTAAAACAAAACCACTGTATGGATTTTTATCATTTTATGATGGTTGTGTACAGGCACTGCCAACTCACATTTCAGTACAATCAACTTGTAAAAGTGCATGTATCATTATATGACCCCTTTAAACTTTAAGGTTTCACGTTTTGTTTTTGGGTCTCCGTAACAGGAATTGAGTCTGGAATTGCTGACGACCCCTCTCGGCAGTTCATAATCAAATAATTCTTAAGGAGACAATAAAAACTTTGGTCTTTAAAAATTTGCAATCATTTTAAATTCAGAAGCTATATACACATGCACTGCATTAAAGATAATATTCACATTTTCTCTTAGTTTATATCCACGTTTCGGTAACGCTTTAGATTACACCCCGGAAAGTACTGTGTAATTAAGAGGAATTTACAGTGTAACTTTAGGTAATTATAGTGTACCTATAAAGTACTTGCATGTAAGTATAAGGGAACAATATGTAAAGTTTGGGGAATAAAGGGGTAACAACCAGGAGAACTAAAATATTTATACTGTAGTATTATAGAACTAAGGGGTACTTATTCTACTATTATGATATAACAATCTTACATTTGGGAGCGATTTAGTGAGAACATACACTGCGTACCTTTTTGTAATAATTGTGTACCAATAGTTAATCATGCTTGATTTCCTTGTGTATTCAAACTCTTGTGCTTCAGTCATGTTTTGTTAGTTGTTGTTTGCTCTTATGATGTTCGGTCGTGGGGTGCCTGGATGTCCTGGTTCGGTCATGGGGTGCCTGGATGTCCTGGTTCGACCGTGGGGTGTCTGGATGTCCTGGTTCGGTCGTGGGGTGCCTGGATGTCCTGGTTCGGTCGTGGGGTGTCTGGAGGATGTCCTGGTTCGGTCGTGGGGTGCCTGGATGTCCTGGTTCGGTCGTGGGGTGTCTGGATGTCCTGGTTCGGTCGTGGGGTGCCTGGATGTACTGGTTCGGTCGTGGGGTGTCTGGAGGATGTCCTGGTTCGGTCGTGGGGTGTCTGGAGGATGTCCTGGTTCGGTCGTGGGGTGTCTGGAGGATGTCCTGGTTCGGTCGTGGGGTGCCTGGATGTCCTGGTTCGGTCGTGGGGTGCCTGGATGTCCTGGTTCGGTCGTGGGGTGTCTGGAGGATGTCCTGGTTCGGTCGTGGGGTGTCTGGAGGATGTCCTGGTTCGGTCGTGGGGTGTCTGGAGGATGTCCTGGTTCGGTCGTGGGGTGCCTGGATGTCCTGGTTCGGTCGTGGGGTGCCTGGATGTCCTGGTTCGGTCGTGGGGTGTCTGGAGGATGTCCTGGTTCGGTCGTGGGGTGTCTGGAGGATGTCCTGGTTCGGTCGTGGGGTGTCTGGAGGATGTCCTGGTTCGGTCGTGGGGAGTCTGGATGTCCTGGTTCGGTCGTGGGGTGCCTGGATGTCCTGGTTCGGTCGTGGGGTGCCTGGATGTCCTGGTTCGGTCGTGTGGTGCCTGGATGTCCTGGTTCGGTCGTGGGGTGCCTGGATGTCCTGGTTCGGTCGTGGGGTGCCTGGATGTCCTGGTTCGGTCGTGGGGTGCCTGGATGTCCTGGTTCGGTCGTGGGGTGCCTGGATGTCCTGGTTCGGTCGTGGGGTGTCTGGATGTACTGGTTCGGTCGTGGGGTGTCTGGATGTCCTGGTTCGGTCGTGGGGTGCCTGGATGTCCTGGTTCGGTCGTGGGGTGTCTGGATGTCCTGGTGCGGTCGTGGGGTGTCTGGAGGATGTCCTGGTTCGGTCGTGGGGTGTCTGGAGGATGTCCTGGTTCGGTCGTGGGGTGTCTGGAGGATGTCCTGGTTCGGTCGTGGGGTGTCTGGATGTCCTGGTTCGGTCGTGGGGTGTCTGGATGTCCTGGTTCGGTCGTGGGGTGCCTGGATCTCCTGGTTCGGTCGTGGGGTGCCTGGATGTCCTGGTTCGGTCGTGGGGTGTCTGGATGTCCTGGTTCGGTCGTGGGGTGCCTGGATGTCCTGGTTCGGTCGTGGGGTGTCTGGATGTCCTGGTGCGGTCGTGGGGTGTCTGGAGGATGTCCTGGTTCGGTCGTGGGGTGCCTGGATGTCCTGGTTCGGTCGTGGGGTGTCTGGATGTCCTGGTTCGGTCGTGGGGTGTCTGGATGTCCTGGCGCGGTCGTGGGGTGTCTGGAGGATGTCCTGGTTCGGTCGTGGGGTGTCTGGAGGATGTCCTGGTTCGGTCGTGGGGTGTCTGGAGGATGTCCTGGTTCGGTCGTGGGGTGCCTGGATGTCCTGGTTCGGTCGTGGGGTGGCTGGATGTCCTGGTTCGGTCGTGGGGTGTCTGGATGTCCTGGTTCGGTCGTGGGGTGCCTGGATGTCCTGGTTCGGTCGTGGGGTGCCTGGATGTCCTGGTTCGGTCGTGGGGTGTCTGGATGTCCTGGTTCGGTCGTGGGGTTTCTGGAGGATGTCCTGGTTCGGTCGTGGGGTGTCTGGAGGATGTCCTGGTTCGGTCGTGGGGTGCCTGGATGTCCTGGTTCGGTCGTGGGGTGTCTGGATGTCCTGGTTCGGTCGTGGGGTGTCTGGAGGAACACTTCGGTCGTGGGGTGCCTGGATGTCCTGGTTCGGTCGTGGGGTGTCTGGAGGAACACTTCGGTCGTGGGGTGCCTAGATGTCCTGGTTTTGCCCTTTGAGTTCATGTGAACCATTTGCCTCTTTCCCAGTCTGGATTATCTCTGTTTTTGTCTTTTGCTATTAAAGTTATGTGCACACTTAGATTCTCACTCTGCCTCGTCCCTACAAACCTATTACAGACGCACATTAAATATCTCAGCTGTATCACAATAGGTTACACACTTTAACTCGACAATAGCATACACAATTAAATGAATCACCGATAAGGCTTTCATTTGCAGTTAATTTAATAAGACTAATGTATAATTAATTCTAAAGTGAAGATCATGGTAATGCACTAGCAATGACTCTCATATTAAAGATAATACTTCTATTAAAGACTGAATTCACTGTAAACTTTTGAGGTTTTTGAAAGGTTTTGGATAGTAATTCCTTCAGGTGGATTTAGTAACACTCGAGACATTACTATTGGGTTACCAGGATCTTCACTTTAGAATCCTGATCCAAATAATTAGTAGTTCCTTTAGAAAGTTGAGTCATTACTATCCAAAAAGGAATATAATGTAAACTTAGAAAGCAATGCAAGTCAATTAGAATAAAAGCATCTCCCCAATGCATGAACGTGAAAATGACTCTTGCACCTTGATATTTGTCTATGAATTATATGTTGTTTAATTATACGTTTTAAATCCCCAAAACCTGTAGATTAACAACAATCTCATCAGCAAATATCCATATTGTTCGAATAACAAACAGAAGCCGAAATAGGGACATATAAAATAAATTTTATTATCCATTTTCTGAATTTCTACACTGTAGTGGCTTCTATATAGACACCATCATCATCATCATCAGGAAAGACTGCCGGACACCGATGCAACATAACAACTGTGTGTCCCAGCTTCAATATATAATTATTGTATGGAAAAAGAAAAAAAAACAAGAAAAAAGGAAGAAGAAAAAAGAAACCTAGTTTAGTCTCTCTTTAGTTTGTTTACACTCAACATAAAACTGTGGCCCAGAGCAGAGAGAGCGAGTGTGTGTGTGTGTGTTCAGGGCATCGCACCGGCGGCCGCAGGAACCTGTGTGGCGAGAGCACTGGGAGACGAGATGACCGGAGAGCCGGCGATGTTGGCCATCGGCTGGGACGAGGACATGGATGTGACGCCTCCTACAGGCAAACAAACACCATCAGCATTTAGAAGCAAACACACTCGCAATGCGTCAAGGATCAGCTGACACTCTGACTCCTTGAAGACCTGCAGATCAATGCCTTTTAGTAACGTCATGTTCCTCATGAACACAGAAAAATACTCTTTTAATCTTAATTCTAGTATGTAATTCTCAGTTCAATAAGCATTAGGGGTGTAATGATACACAAACCTGACGGTTCGGTTCGTCCCACGGTTTTGAGGTCTCGGTTCATTTCGGTGGGGTGGGGGGGTTTAGAAAGCTAAAATTGCTTTTATTTTTTATTAAACAGTGCTTTAATGAACAAATTGTGTCCTTGTCTTTAAATTAATTCAATTACAAGTAAACGTTTCTCAAGGATAACAAAATTATCTGCTAATGCTGTAAACTACAGCCCTTACTTAACAACAGAGCCTAGACTTTTAGCCTAAATGATATAATAATAATTTTGGACAGTACCCTTTCATTTTCCAACCACATCAATAATGTCTGTCGGACGGCCTATTATCACCTCAGAAACATCTCCAGACTGCGTCCTTCACTTTCTCAACACTCCACTGAAGTTCTTGTCAACACTCTGGTGACCTCTCGGATCGACTATTGTAATGCGATCCTGCAAGGAATCCCTAATAAATTACTCCACCGTCTCCAACTTCTTCAAAACTCAGCTGCACGCATCATTACCCGTACCAAATCTATTGATCATGTCACACCCCTGCTGATTCAACTGCACTGGCTCCCCATATCACAACGAATCAACTTTAAAGTCTTGTTAATGACATTCAAAGCTCTGCACAACCTCGCCCCTTCATATATCACAGAATTACTACAGACTTACATACCCACCCGCTCACTCCGTTCATCATCAGCAGGACTACTGGCAACTCCAGACATCAGACTTTCCACAATGGGAGCTAGGGCCTTCTCCCATGCGGCACCAAAACTCTGGAATTCTCTTCCCCCTCATATTCGTGCCATAGACTCCATTTCACAGTTCAAAACCACTCTCAAAACTCATCTTTTCAAAGAAGCCTATAAACTTTAAGCACCTCACCTCTCTCTCCATCAGCATTAGTCTGTTGGATGCTTTTATACTTTTATGCTTTTATACTTTTAATTATAAATTTATTTTTCTCAATAGCTAATACTATCTTTATTCTATTTTTGTTGTAAGGTGACCTTGGGTGGTCTGAAAGGCGCCTAAAAATTAAATGTATTATTATTATTATTATTAATAATGATCAACACTCAAATAACAAATTGTATGAAAACATGTAAACTGCACATAAGGCAATTTTTGCATTAACATGTTTTTACTCTAATTTGTTATTGTTATATAATAATTTACACAGTTGCTGTTATTTTCATGACAACTATTTTAAACATACATTAAATAATCAAGATATCATAAACAGGTTAAGTAAAATATAATATATAGGCTAATATATAGCATTTATTTAGTGAAAGAGTTAGCAAACCAGCAAGCTGTGGATACTGAATGACTTGCCAGAGGTAAATATAAAGCTATGTGAAAAACTAAGCGTTTTATTGACGTATTTCCGCTGTTGAAACACTGATTGAGTGTTTACACGAGTTATGATGCCTTTCAGTAAGTATACTGTTTCTTTCAACATACCTTCGGGTGTCCATTCATGTTTATTCTGTAACTGAGGAAGAGATGATCGCGCTCCGCGCTGCCGCATCCATACAGTGATATCTGTCACGCCACATCTAAGAGCGCCAAAACGGCATTTATTGTTTGCATTTCGTGATCAAATAGACATAATTTGAAAGATTACACCTTGCTTATTATCAAAAGTAACAAAACACTGAGCTGATTGCGATTATATGTTGTTAATGGTGGTTAGGCAACAGCCCTGTATTCGTTGTGTACACATAACACATGAGGTGCAATGAGCTGGGGCTGGGCGGGGCAGCAGGGGGCGGGGCGTGTTCGGTTCGCCATGAGAGTATCGCGATACGTATCGTGGGTGGTGTATCGCGGTTTTTCGGTTCGGTTCAAATATCGTTACACCCCTAATAAGCATGATCCCGGAGGGAGTCACATGACTGACCTGTGATCATACTGGACGTGCTGACAGGAGTGGATCCAGTGGACAGGCCTGAAGTGGAGCCAATCCTCGCCTGTTCTTTCACAATGGGATCTGACACGAGAAAAAATAATAATTTTTTTCATTCATACAGCGCTTATCTGGGTACTCAAAGCGCTTCACATATGGGCACAGTGATGAAATGCATGATGCAATCAATTGAGTACATAAACCTTTTATTTCAAATGAGCGAGCAAATCCTGTGTCCACATGACAACCGCTTTAGTTCCTACAGAGACATTGTTCACACTTCTCAATCACTTGATCACATAACTGATGTAAATGTCAACTTTGCAATCAAGGTGTTTTTGAATCAGATTGGGATATTGGTTCTGCTTCCTTGGCTATTGACTAAGAGATCCTAGACTCTGGCATGAGGAGCACAGCAGTTGATCTTCATAGTTTCAGTAGATGAAGACACTCACAGAAATAAGGGTGCTCCATGGCCTCGCGGGCGGTGAGGCGAGCTTGGTGGTCGTAGCGCAACAGTTTGTCCAGGAAGTCCAACGCTTCGGTACTGACCAGGTGCTGGTTCTCACTGTGGACAAACCGTTCCCACCTTTTCCGGGAATGTCTGGAGAGAGATAGTAAAATCCTTAAAGTGAGGTCAAAGTATTACATGTATAAACACAATCACACATCTCAACGTACCTTCCCAAAATGTCATTGAACCGTGGGTCGAGCTCGATGTTGTATTTGTCGATGTAGTCGTAGAGGTCCTCTGTGCCCAGGACTTTGGCAATCCGTACAAGCTGGACAAAGACACAGTACTGGTTAAAAACAGCAGAGGGCAGCAGACACACATCAACAGATCAAACCAGCCGACAGCCTGAAGTCATTACACTGGTTCCCTACACACAAACACAGTTTTCCATTGGCTGTTGGATTATTGCAGAAAATAAGTTCTGTGACCAACACAAGTTTATGCTTCTTGCCTGTTTTATTCATCATGATAACCTTCACAGATTGAGACAACTTTTGTAAATTTTGAAGCCTAAATTCAGAATTGTTTGCAAGTACGTGATTGTAAACATAAGGCTGTAAAAGCAGACTTTTCCAATTTAGCCAGTTGTTGTTTTTTTAAAATCACAAGGGGGTATTAATTATGCATTTTATGTCATAAAATAAAATGTGAAAATATCTTGGATTTTTAGTTAAATGCCTAAAATAAGGTTTCTGTTTAACACAAGCTCATACAAAAAACCCATTGACTTCAGGATGATGAAACCAGAAGTGCTAAAATGCACTTGTTTTCAGGTTTTGGCCTACAAAGAAAATGATATACTTATAATATAATCATTATAATTTTATATATAGTTATATAATAATATATTTTAGGGCTGCAACTAATGATTATTTTGAGAATAGATTAATCTGTCGATTATACAGACTCGACTAATCAAATTTGTTGTCAGTTATTTTCATTTATCGATAATGGTCGATTTTATCAATTAGTTGTTGCAGCCCTAATATATTTATATTAATATAATTCAAATACTTATGAGTATGCACTGCACTTTTATCTATAAAGACAGACAGTAGGACACTGGGAGAAACTATATTATCATCTTGATATCATCAGAAAGCGGTCACAGATCTTTCTATTTGCTAAGGTATTGTGGGAAATATTAGAGCATAAAATACTAAAATGTGCATATTTCATAAATATTCCACCATCTAAGCACATTGTCTTCCATGCTATGATCTGAGGCCAGTGTTGGGTTTGTTGCTCTAAAAAAGTAATGAATTACTAGATACTAATTACATATTCAACAGTGTAATTAGATTACTGTACCATTAACTCGCTCTGAAAAGTATTGGATTACTTATTACTTTCTAAATCCCATATCAACCTCGACCAGATGAACAATACAAGGATAGAGAAGAATCTGCTCTTTTAATTCTTTCAAATAAACAATTGCATAAATTATTCTTGAACTGACCAGAGTGTGTAAAGGATGAAGGTTACATTTAAAACATTACCGTACATTTTGATGTTAAATCCACTATTGCTTTATATAGAATTGTTATATAGCCTATACAGTATTTAATGCAATTACATCAGAAGTAACTGTAATTAAATGACGGAATTACAGATTAATCCCTTACTTTACCAGGTAATTAATTACTTTTCCCTTGAAATAGTGATTACACCCAACACTGATTGAGGCAAATTAATTCTATTCATTTTTTTGTGATTACGCCACAAACATCGGTCACTATAAAGTGGTAAGACAACAATGAATATTTGAAAAGACCTAAAAGCAGCCGGTATCACCTGATCATAGTTGTCGTGTCCGTGGAAAAAAGGCTCTTTCCGGAAGATCATACTGGCCAACATGCAGCCTAAGCTCCACATGTCTAAACTGTAGTCATACATCTGTGGGACGAAACAAACGCCTTTATGTTACGCTGTTTGTGATGTGCATGTTAATTCAACAGAAGCTTGAACATGTGCTTTTGAAGCAAGATTTGTGTCTTAAAAAAACAAACCAATCACTTTCCTAAAAGTCTTGTTTGCATCTGGTCTCACCTGATAGTCCACCAGCAGTTCAGGTCCTTTGAAATACCGAGACGCCACCCTGACGTTGTACTCCTGACTGGGGTGATAAAACTCTGCTAAGCCCCAGTCTATCAGACGCAGCTAAACAAGAGAAAACACCATCAGACAAGAGTCAAATGTGAACTAATTAATCATTCAAAATTACAATTAGTGATTCACTCAGCATCTAATAGGAGTGTCCCTGTTGAAGATTGTAGACCTTTTAAATTTGATCTAGCTTAAAGTAATGTGCTTGATGTCACAGCAACAAACAAAGCTTCTCTTTTACTACAGCCATCTCTGGTTTGTGATTGGTGCATGTAAGCGAGCTCGTCGTCATTCAGCCAATCAGACGTGTGGAGTGAGATGGCTGACGCGAGCGATGATGCGAGCGGGAAGTACCTTTCTGTGTTCGTGGTCGATCATCACGTTGTGTGGCTTCACATCTCTGTGCATGATTCCCATACTGTGGCAGTAGTCCAACGCCTGAGAGAGAGAACCAGACGTAAACACCAGGCTACTCACACCTTTTCACTATATATGAAGAGTTTGGTTCCAAAACGCAATAAAACCATTTAGATTAATTTGAGTAAAAATGTGTTTTCTTTACCAAGAAAGTGGAAAGATGAAAACCACTATTTTCTGTTTCAAACTTTCACATAGCATTTGTAGGTCATAATAAAATAAAAATAAAAAATAAAAAATAAAAAAAAATCCAGGTTTTGATTTTCAAAATTTATTATAAAAACGGATTCTTTTTTCCCCCAAAATGCAATAAATCCTTTTTTTTAATCAAAATGCAATTAATCCAATGAATCAATATAAAAGTTTTTTTTTTTTCATATTGAAACTGTTGAAAATACACAACAGCGTAAGTTTATTAGTATAATATTTTTATTAAGAACTGTAAAGAAGATTGAAAACATTTTTCCTCCTCCCGAGTGCCTCATCTTCTTAATCTCCTCACGTAAATGATTCGATTTCGATGCCTTACGTTTCTCACCCACCGCAAACAACCACAGGTTCATCAATGCCATCAAAATTATTCATTTTTTTGCTTGTTTGTTGATCGAAAAGTACAAAATAGATAAGAAAAACTAGGAAGCCGGGTGTATTTAAGGCGCTGCCGTTACTGTTTACATTGCGTGGAATGGTGCGTTGTGATTGGTTGAGAGCGGATATATCGCATTCTGCAGAGAAGGGAGACTGGCGTTTGTCACGGTTTGGAAAGAAAGGGAGAAAACATGACAGAATAACACGGCGGATATCGCATTTTACTTCAAATTAAACATCGACTTTTCAATACCAACCAGATACAATACTGATTTTTGCAGTAACTATTTTTTTTTTTAAATGGCGTTTATCGCGTTTTGGAACCAAACTCTTCATATATATATATAATTAAAATGTAAGATTATTAAAAAGGTTGAATATTAAAACATATTAGAGAACATTCATTTTATCTTGTAAAATTACCCAAAGAAAATCAGTATATTTACTATTAATCACAATGCAATTCTTCCATGTTTTCATCAAGATAAATACAAAAAAATCCTCAAATACATTTAATTTAGCAAGGACGCAGTAACTTGATCAAAATTGACAAGATTTCTATTTCAAATAAATGCTGTTCTTTTAAACTTTCTGTTCATACAAATACAAAGAAGCAGCGGCACAACTGTTTCCAACACTGATAATAAAACATAACGTTTCTTGAGCAGCAAATCAGCGTATTAGAATGATTTCTGAAGGATCATGTGACACTGAAGACTGGAGTAATGATGCTGAAAATTCAGCTTTGATCACAGGAATAAATTACATTTTACTATATATTCAAATAGAAAATTTCACAATATTATAACATAAACAGTAGATTGTTGATCCTAATACAAAAAGGGTCTGGGAATCAAAGAGCGAGCGAGAAACAGAGGGAGGGCAACGGGGCAACGAGTGGTGAAGGTACAGAGGTTAAGCCAGTGGACAGATGCTCTTTCTGCTGCAGTGACGCAGTTGTACCTGATCCAGATTAACACACCTGAACCCATGAACTCCAGGATTCCCACACAACTGACTAACAGCACATGTATATGAACAACATGCTAAAACTGCAGCAATAAGATCTTTCTGCGAGTGTAACAGCTACACAACTAGTAGCATCAAACAAATGCAGAAAGTGGCAAAGATGGGGAGAGTTTGAAACAGATTGGGAAAATACAGATACAATAAAAATGGTATAAACAAAACTAATTAGGGATGTAACGATTCACTCATCTCACGATGCGATACGATTCACGATACTGGTTTCACGATGCGATTTTCTCGCGATTTTAATGAGATTTAAGACAAAAGTGTCCCTTTTATTATTTCTCAGACAAAATGCTGCACATTTCTTTTGTAATTTTAAATATATTTGTCAAATTATAAAACTACATTAAAAAAATTCCCTTCAAGGTTGTTTCAACTCAGTCTTTCTGTCTGTTTGGTCAAGAGGCTGGACACTGGTACCTTCGCACACTATGTAAAAGACTGTGTAAAATTAGTACCAGATTGACAGGGGTTTTACATTGTAATAAAGGCAAGATTCTAATTTTGTTATAATTTGTATCATTGCACTAGTAAGAGTAAAAATTGTTTTTTTTAAGATATTAAAGATATTAAAATAAATAAAACACCTGGTTGCCACGGAAACACTGATGCACCTTGTGATCTCCGAGGCTCTCGCAATTGAAAACGGAGGTGACTGGTGCTTCTCACGATGGTGATTATTATTATTCTACGGAAAGTTAAAATGCCGCCACACCTCCGATTTGAATGAGTCAACGTCAACATCTACGCTTGCCGTCGCCATGTGTTTGACGGCGCGTACACACCAGTCTATGGCACACACTGGCGCGGCGCGAGCGGAGCAAACCGAGCGTTTTCAGTTCATTCCTATGGAAGTTGAGCTTGGCTCACACAAGATCAAGTTCCATGAATGAAGTGAAAACACTCGCTAGCTTCACGCCAGTGTGTGCTCGTTGCTATTGTGCCTGTAAAGCGAGGTTCACAACTTCACAGTAGGCTATACAGTAATACGCGCCCTGCTGTTTAAAACGTGTATCGCGATTCGTTTAACATTTCAACCGACTTGAATCGTCACACATTTTTATCGATTTTCAACCGGTTGCGAGTGAATCGTTACATCCCTAAAACCATTGTTGGGAAAGTTCATTTTCTACATGAACTAGTTCAAAGTTCAGTTCACAAATTTTAAAATGAACTAGTTCAGTTCATATTTCATACTTCACAAAATGAACTAGTTCATAGTTATTTTTTTCCATATGTTGCTGCGAGCTTTTTTTTATTATTATTGCCACAGCCCATATACAACCACAGACAGCAATTATTTTATCGACGGGCAAAGTTTGCACAGAAATGTAAGATTTTTCCCATCCTCACTGACCTTGTCATAAATATCGTTTAAATGATCATACGACGCCTCCTCGCTCGCTGCTTTGTCGAATACATGCTGCTTTTTGTTTTGATGACGCACGCGGCGGCCGCGGTGGGACACTGGTGGCTGGTGTTGCCAGATTGGGTGTTGTTTTAGCTGCATATTAAGGCCTGTTACATGTGTTTTAGCCGGGTTTTCGCCTGGAAGGCTCTATAGAAATCTGGCACCCTATTGAACGAAGATAAACAGAGAGCGTGCGTTCACAGACACCAGAATGAACGCGTTCACAGTAACGTTCATCAGGCAGTAATTCAGTACGTTCAGTTCACGTTCGCCCAAAATATGAACGAGTTCAGGAACTATCGTTCATTGAACGCGTTCAGGCACAACACTGCCTAAAACTAATAATTAGGTACAAGTGGTCACAGACTTGAGATACTCTGGAGTTTCTGTGAACAGCTTTAAGATGATATCTGAAGGAACTTACCTTTAGGATCTCGTACATGTAGAACCGAATGTCGTAGTCTGATAGCGTTTGATACAATTGCTGCACGACAGAACAAGCGGACGGTTGAGTTTAAACAAACTGATTTTTTTTGTCTTGTATTTTGGTGGCAGAATTGATTTAGCAGGTAGAAGAAATGATTTACCTTGAAGTCTGTGTTGTTCACATGTTCAAATACCAGAGCTGGGGTTCGAGACTTGAGGGAGAAACACAAGAGACTTCAGTTAAAGACGCATTTGAAACGAAGCTGCGCAAGCTTGATTTCACATTCTCAACAATACAACACATATCAAACATCATCTTCAAGAAATCCAACTGACCACTGGATCCTTGACAATGTCTAGAAGTGAGATGATGTTGGGGCCGCCTCTCAAATTCTCCAAAATTTTAATTTCCCGCTTAATTTTCTTCTTCTTTACTGGCTGCATATGGAAATATGACAAAACAAGCGACACAAAATCATTAAAGACAACATAAAACTGCATTTGCAATACATTTAACTTCCATAATGTGTAAAACAGAATATTCAGTGGGAAATAACATAGGGCAGGATTTGATTATATCATCTGTGTTTGTTAGAGAACTGAAATGAGCTCAATGATGAACTTTACAGTTATTGAGCAGAATTGAATCAACACTGAACATGAGCTTGACTTGAGCTGAATAAATTACATTCAACTTTTTTAGAGCTACTTTACAGCAGTAAAGTCCTTTACTTTTGATTCTGTTATTTACCTGTTTATTACTGTGAAGCTTACGACTGGGTTAAAATATTGATTTCTCGATTCTCATTTTAATAAAAAAATTAAATGAAGGAGAATTCTGAAAAAAATGTATGCACTATATTAAATATTCATTATATTTTTACTTAACCTGGTCCTCAATTTCATACATGTTTGAATAAATCTGTCATTAAAACAAGTTATGACAGCAAACTTTTTAATGAATTGGAAAGGGAAACATAATTGTGTCATTAAAAAGTTGTTATTATTATAAAAACTGCCTTATGTGCAATTCGTTTTTTTTCTGTTAAGAATAACTGACAGTGTACCCCTGATATATATCCAAATGAATAAATATCGAATCAAATTGAGTCGAGATTGGAATGGAATCGAAGCTTGTGAATCAAAATCGAATCAAATAGTGGAATATGTGTCTATGCCCTAAATAAATAAAGGTGATTTCAGTGTTTCCCCTAGGATTTTTTTTCAGGGGGGGGGGGGGGGGCAGACTGCTAGTGTTGCGGAGTGGGCGTGTTACGGATACGTGGTGTAATTTTTTATTTTTTATTAATTGAAATCATGTATTATGAATAATTAAACTTATACAACTTTTTTTTTTTTTATATATATATGGAAAAAAAATTCACACTAATTCTGTGTTGTGTTTTTTCTGGTAATAAAATGAAGACATAAAACACAAATTTTAGCATTTATCATCAATTTTAATCATATGAAATTAAATAAACTTTTTGTCAAATAACTTGCTGCACAATGAGCTTTAGCCTACTGTTAAAATTAAAACATGGATTATTCCTTAAAAATTTCAGTTTTGATGATAATTTATTTGGATTACTGTTAGTGTATTATTACATTGGGACATATCTAAATTCTAATGTACAACAGTAATATATTTCTGTCAATTTAAACCGAACTTTTATTTTGACAGGTTGCCGTGAAGACCTTTTGAGTTTCTGTGCGTTTATGTCATGATGATAGTTTTTCTCAAATGAAGCGGTGAAATGATCACGAAGTGACTTTCAGAGTGGATCCATTTGTGTCTTCATATAGGGCAAAAAACAGCGCAAGCGTCACACATGCTTCAGTGTGTGTGTGTGTGTGTGTGTGGTAAATGAAACTGCGCGTCGGCGGCACCATTCGTTCACACAGAACATGCAGGATGCGTATTTAAATAGTCTTTGTGTTTTAATATTCACACACACTAGTCTACATCGCGATTTGATTTCAACTGTACTGAAGTGCTTTCTATTTTTTCCTCAAATTTACAAATTCCGTGAAATTCCGCGTTATACACTAAATTCCTTTTTTTATGACTGGATTTCGTCAGCATTTTAGGGGGGGCGGGGGGTCGTTTTGGGAGGGCGGGCCGCCCCCCCAAAACAATGGTAGGGGAAACACTGTGATTTGATCTGATTGGATCATGAAAAGTGGAGAGATTATTGGTAAATGGTTTTTTTTTTTCACAACCAACATGGAATTGGTTACATCAGGAAAAAATAACTAATTTTTATTAAGAGTAAGAGAAGGTTATTTCACTTTGATAATGGGTTTGAGAAGGAAAGGAACAAGCTAGACTCCAAACCAAAATAAAGTAGATTATTAAGAAAGCAAATAAGAACAGATGAGTTTGACGCAATGACATCTGATATAACTGCGTCTAGACTCAATCTGTGCATCTTCATCCTCCGTGTCTCCAGGTAGGGGAAGTTCATTATACACGACTGGCTACATTACGGGACAACGGCGCTAATCTTCAAAACTATTTATCACTTAGCTTGAAAAGAAGCTCTCAGCTCGTCGGGTGTTATCGCTAGAATCTAGAGCTTTCTCTGGTTTAGAGGAGGAGGGGGGCGAGGAAGGAATTCGACAGGCGCCCGTTCATCTGAGCGCCGGCCAGCAGCTTCTGGTTTCGATACCGGCCACTGCCTTCCATAGCGTAAACAGGCTTATCTCAGCATACGTTCTTGTCAACGACTCGGAAAATGAAGTCTACGTGAAGTCTAGGGGTCTTCCCAACCAGCCTTTAAAGCGGTCTGGAACAACAACGCTCTTCACCTTGAGTATTTTGACGACTACTTTCTCGTTGTTTGTGATGTTGATGGCTTCAAACACTTCGCTGTACTTCCCTCGGCCGAGTTTCCGCACCAGCTGGTAGTCATCTTGATTCCTGTTGACAAGACCGACAGCTGCTATTACAAGAGCAAATGAAATGCCGATCCAGACAAAAATAAAGACATTCACACTGTCTCCCTACAGAGAAATACTTTACACAACCCTCTGCAAACTCTGACAACTGAATGAAAACTAACAAGATACTTAATGTTTGATCATTATACATGTAAAGTGTTCAAACTAATGACTCAAACACCATTAGCTTGCGATTACCACAGTGTTTATGAACAATAAAGTCCTCAAGACCCCTGTGTTCTGTTCAATTCAACGGCATTTAATTGAGATTAAATCTGCCCTAAACACGCAATCGAGAATCAGCGTCACTGCAAGAGAAAGAGCAAATCATATATTTCAATACATTACTGTGCTGGCACAATCCTACCCCTTTCCGATTTTGCGAATGAATCATTCAGAGCAATTCGTGAACCTGTTACACTGACTTGTTAAAAAAAAAAAAAAGCCAACTCAAAAGAACGATTCACTAACAAATCAAACAATCACTATGGATTGTGAGCAAGTTTTACCTTTTTTATTGTCTCTTCTGCTCACCAAGGCTGCATTTATTTGATCAAAAATACAGTAAAAACAGCAAAATTGTGAAATATTATTACAATTTTAAATAACTCTTGTATTGTAATAGATTTAAAAATGTAATTTATTCCTGTGATCAAAGCTGAATTTTCAGCATCATTACTCCAGTCTTCAGAGTCACATGATCCTTCAGAAATCATTCTAATATGATGATTTGATGCTCAAGAAATATTTTGTATTATCATCAATGTTGAAAACAGCTGTGCCGCTTCATATTTTTAATGGAAATTTCACTAAATTTTGATTCTTTGATTAATAGAAAGTTCAAAAGAACAGCATTTATTTGAAACAGAAATGTTTTGTAACATAAATGTCTTCACTGTCACTTTTAATCAATTGAATGCATGCTTGCTGAGTAAAAGTATAAAAATATATACGTATTTACTGCCTCCAAACTTCGGAATGGTATTGTACATTCTAAGAAATTTCCAGGCTTAGAAAACATTATTAAAACAATCCAATCTTCTCCATGACTGATAACAACCCTGTAATTTACTTAATTTTTGTGATCTTCGACATTCCTGAAGTCTAATATCAGGCCACAATCATTCTCACATCAATATCAGGCATTGCCATGACACACTGAAAAAAACATCTGTCTCGGCACTCACCCCCACTCTACGACGTGAGATTCATAGTCCCAGTATTCCCGCGGTCTCTGTGTGTTGACGTCTGGATAAACGCGGGATCGACTCGTGACAGGGCCGGACATGATCTGTGTGTGTGGCTGCGCCTGTCAGGGCTGAACACACGAACACACACACACACACACAAATAACCAATCAATACTAGGACAGAACTATCAGGCCAACGCACATCGATAACATTGACTGCAATGCAATGCTTGGGGCCTGAAATAATGTGGCCCCATTTGAACATGGACAAACAAAAGGATTAAAAAAAAAATCCACAACTGGGATGCTTGGCTTTACAGGCCCCCGCCCACGACACGGACCCCTGACTGTCTTGATAAATTGGATTAAGGTTCTGAAACTCTGCCCAGATGGAGGAAAGTTTTAATCTAGATGCAAGCAGACCGAGGAAGACTCGACCACCGCAGTCCAAAAGGTGTCAGCACATTTTTTCAAGGTTGAAAACACACACACATTAAAAAAAAAATATTAAAAAACACAAGTTGGCTCCATTTTCTTTTTGGCTTTCTATTCATTTTAAGTAATTAGAGTTGTAGAACACTAACTTTTTTTCTTTTTTTTTTTAATTAACAAAATACAATACATCATCGATCCTTCAAAAACGTGTTTTTCTTACCCTCATTCCCTATTGTAAGCCTATTATAAGTGTTTACATTTTAGACATTTAGGATTTTATTTGTGAGAAATTGCATACATACATCTATTAAAGGTAGGGTAGGCAATTTTCGGAGAGATAAGATCCCACCCTCCCTTCAGAGCGTCTCCAAAGCCACGCCTCCTTCAAAACACATGAACACGTACAGCAGGGAGCAAACAAAAGCGTCACGGGACGCTGCGTTAAACTACCTCACGTCTCAAAGCACACAACATTACAACAATAATGAACAAACAACTTGAAAGCTCTGACCTGTACCACTTCAATTCATTTCGGTGTTGATATGGTTGCCATTGAAACATTGACATCTTTCTCTCTTCCGACCAATGTAATCAATCTCGCAAGATTTTTTTCACATTTTTTGGAAATGCGCAAAATTATATTTGTTGTAGTTTCTGTTCACCACTATAGAGGTTTACCCAACTATGACGACTTCCACTTTTGGAGACCCCATTATCAAATGTGAAAAAGATCAAAAGTAACACTTAAGCTTCAGAAAAAAAACATTCAAGGCAATGCGGGTCGGTTAAGGTTTAAAAATGTAAAAATATATTAATAACTACAATAAAAAGATGTCTGTCATGCTATATTAATTTACAGTTAAAAACGCAGCTTTGCAACATTAAAATAGAAATCAATCTATCTTACAAGAGCTGTGAATGTCTCATCACATTTTAAAACAGGAACCTCCGGTTTAATAAACCATTTTGACACAGTGCTGTAATGAAAACTGGCCTGCAGGACCATAGTGTGATTAGATTTCCCTCATGTGTGTACTACTGTAATTTCATTTAACTAGTTGAAAGGGAAACCATATGGCCTGCTCATATCATCATTAAAAGGACAACTTTGCTAGTTTTCAGCCAGCTTTGCATTGTTAGTTACAATGTCAGAAGTATATGTAAATGTGCTCTTTCTCCGTGTTAACCTGCACCCAGATGTCCTCATTTACAGCGTTGGGGAAAGTTACTTTTTAAAAAAAGTTGTAACACGCTACAATATTGCATGTCTAAAAGTAACTAACTTCTTTACTTTGTTACTTTTTATGGAATGTAATGCGTCACATTACTTTTTCTCACCTGGGCTGAGCTTTTTGTTTTTTTAATAACAACAAAAGTTGTGTTAAATCAGGCTGAAGGAAATGCAAATTCACGTCTGTACAGTAGAGAGCACAACGCAAACAAACCTTTCAGCTCTGCCTCCGTTCTGTACTGTAGAAGAATAGGATACAGGGGAAAAAAAACACTCTTATTTCAGTAATAAAAAAAAAACACAAATGCGATGTTTCACTAAAGTCATTTTTGCTTATGGTTAAATTGGATTATCAAGGTCAGCAGCAAAGACAAAAGTTGCGTACAAAGACGCAAAACGCTGACAAATCTATCTCACAGATATTGTAAGAATATAGAGTTGATTGAAAATTGGTGAAGTTGCCCTTTAAATGTTAGGGACACAAGACATGCCAAAATACCTGTATCACTACAACAGCCATGCACATGCAGACGGACATCATGTCACATGCTGCTTTTTTAAAGGTAGTATTGTGTTTTTAAAATGGCATTTCATATTAAAAATAGCCACACTTTTTTACGAAGTTTTACACTTGAGCATACAGGTGAAACTGGAAAAATTAGAATATCGTTCAAAAGTTCATTTATTTCAGTAATTCAAGTGAAACTAATATATTATATAGACTCATTACATTAAAAGTGAGATATTTCAAGCCTTTGTGTGTTATAATTTTGATGGCTTATAGCTATGAAAACCTTTTCAAAATATTCTAATTTTGAATTTTGAAGCCATAATAATCATCAAAATTATAACAAATAAAGGCTTGAAATATCTCACTTTGCATGTAATGAGTCTATAATATTAGTTTCACCTTTTAAGTTGAATTACTGAAATGAATTAACTTTTGAACGATATTCAAACTTTTCGAGTTTCACCTGTATCTTATGTAAACGCTGCTCAAGAAATGCATGGGGGTCGGGGTTAGGGATGGCCCGATACCATTTTTTTTCAAACCGATACGAGTACGAGTATTTACATTTGTGTACTTGCCGATACCGAGTACCGATACCGATATTTCTACCGCAAAAGTAATAGGCTCCCAGAAAAGAAGACGACTATTTTAGAACACAGGTTAGAAGACTGTTTTTATTTTCTTCTCTGCTTGTTTTAACAAGTCTAAAAATAAAAAAAAATTAGTAAAATAATAAATGTATTAACACCACTGTTAATTTAACATAAAAGCAAGCAGGCTACTGCGTGCATGGTCTGGCATGACTGAATGCGCGCAAAGTGCGCTCCCTTAATAAATCCTAAAAGCTGACAGTTCATCACGATCTCACACATCTCTGTTATTATCAATGAAGCTGACTGCACAATCAATCTTTCATAATATCCACACTTTGTTTGTTATAATTAGAGGATTTGCCAGCATACAGAATTCAGCACTGAACAAAAAAGTCCGTTTTGAGCGGTGAGGGGAGTCTATCTTAAATGCTTCTGATTGGCCATTGCGTTCCAGAAATCAACACATATGTCTGTGATTGGCTACATCGCTCAACGCTGTAACCATGTTATGAATAGAAACTCTGTCCTGTAAATCGTTTCTATTTTGTTGTAGTTGTTCTTGTTGCTTTTCTGCAAGAGATGAATAAAAATCTTTTAGTTTTTATGTTTTATTCATAGATATTTCTAGTTTGCGGGAGTCCCGCGAATCGTTTTATTCTCCCGTAACCCGCATACACAGAGTGAGTGCATTACCGCCCGCGCGCGCGCTCGGCCATCAGATCTATGATGCGTCTTCAGATGTTTAGATTGCTGGTGTTAAACGATGTACTTTCTTTCCCTCCTCTCGACACCTTAGCTGAACATAACTCACAGTCTGCCTTGCTGTTGTCATCATCCCTTATCTTGAAATGAGCCCAAACCGCCGACATTATACTTTCCTATGCCTCAGTTCACCTCGACAAAGCACTCGTGGCGGCCAGTTTCGTTTTGCAAAATGTACGTGGTATCGGTGCGTGGTATCGGCGAATTTTTATGAGTACGAGTACGAGTATATTAGGACAGTATCGGCCCGATCCCCGATGCCAGTATCGGTATCGGGCCATCCCTAGTCGGGGTCAAGTAAACCTAAAACCTGCCTAGTTATACAGGGTGACCAATTCATCGACTAGTCATTTAGACAACTCTAGTACGTTTAAAGTATGTCGTTTGGCACATCCCCATTTATTAATGCTTCAGAAGTCAAAAAGGTATGCTGGAACACAAATACAATGACGCTAAATGACATTCATCAGTGTATACCATCAGCAACAATGGATAATTTAGTTTTGCCAGATGGGATTTGGGCTGATCACCATTCCAAAGATTCCTGCCGCCTCAGAAGAACGACTGAACCTGATATCACATGATTCACAAAGCCTGTATTCACTAGCAGTCATTACAGTATCTCAGAGCAAAAATGACATGATCTAATCTACAGAACAAACATGCAGACACATTTTACATGTTCCCCAATGTGTCGAATGAGGTTTGGACATTTAACCCACACTCACCTTCAATTGTACTTGCGGGCAGCCTTGGGGAATCTTGTGCTGAATTTACAAGAGGACGACAGTCCAAACACCTGTGAGGCAATGCAAAACAAACAGCATTACGAATCGCCACTGACGGCAGTATCTGATTTGCACAGGTGTGTGTGTGTGTGTGTGTGTGTGTGTGTGTGTGTGTGTGTGTGTGTGTGTGTGTTTGTTTGTAAACCTGTCGTGTGCAGCCAAACCAGGACACTGGCACAAACCCTCTCAAAAGCAACATTTGTGTTGAACACCAAGTGATGATTCAGTGAAAAACAATCATAAACTTTCATTAGGGAACATTCTCCATCTGTCCGTCAGAACTGTGTCGATCTCAGTCACTAAGTGCACAGAGATTGATCAACCGACCTCACCAGGATGAAACACCAGGGTATTTGCAGAGCTTTTAAAATCTAATTTAGGACTTTTTAATCATACTAAAATGAATAACAAGTCCACACTTTGACCAATGAATAGGATTTTTATTTTATGCAGCTTGCACTTACAAAGACCAGTTTATAGCATTTGAAATATCTTAGAGTATAATTAGATGCTCCAAGTTTATATTTTGAAAATAATTAGGAAAATACATATTCAATATTGAAACATTTTCAGACCAGTAAATTATGCGAGTGAAAAGGCTTCTCGAAGAAGAAAAAAATTTAGGGAGGGACTTGATTGGATGGTTGTGGTTTGCTATTGGTCGATCTCATGTGAGTGACAGTATGTCCCACCAATTTTGATTTTTAAAGTATTCCATCACTGTTGCAACACTTATTTGGCCAGGGGAAAAAAGTGTCCCATTGCCAATAGTCTGTATTTTGGGGCATCAAAGACATGTTTTAAGTTTTAAATGTGTCTATGATACCTAAAAATGCTGCCTGGATAGTTAGCTCACTAGATTTAATAACTATGCTTTGGGATCAAAGGAGTGTTTCCCTGGATTAAACCATCAAACCAGTTCACCACCTTCCAGAATGATAGTGGATAAAAGCATTTAAAAACAAATTTTTAGCAATAAATCTCTAACCCCCACATATGTTAACAAATGCACCTTTAAATTTAGCTTAAAATAACAATTTCTACCCTTTAAATATTGCCTGTCTTAAGGAAATATCCACTAATGAGCCTAAAACATCATCTTCAGCCTCTTCATAGAGGATCCAAATACTGGGTGTTAAATATTTTAAGTCTTTATGGAGGTTTCTACAGATTTAAAATGGATTAAGAGGTTAAATAAGAGAATAAGGAGCAACATCAGACATGGAGCTCAAACACTCATTCAGATCAGGATGTAGAGCATCAGTTAGGAGCTAAACTAACAGCCTGTCCTTATTTTACACATTCGCAATCACTCAGTTACTTCATTTTCAAATACATCTACCCTTAAACACATTTACGACATCATTTAAATGTTAAACAATATAAAAGGCATAAAATCATCGAGTTTATCGTATATATCATTAGCATATCATCACGTTAGCCACAGCCATGCTAACGTTCAATCATCTACACATTAAACATTTCTAAAGACACAAGAGAGCATAATACACAATACAAAACTCCCTCGTCGTCCCTGAAATGATTTAATGATCGTGTATATATTAAAAGTAGCTATAGATTGACACGAAGTATTGAAATAAAGGGCGGTTTGTATTACCTCTCTGCTCTGTGTTAATATGGCGGCGGCGAAGGTAGTTAGCGCGAGGAGACGCGACGCGACGCTCCTCCAGTCCTGCAGGGGGCGCGAGGCAGCGGCGCGAGGCACTGAGACTGGCTTCCGCTCAAACTGACGCTCGATCGATTTCTGTCCTCTTGTTGAGCACAGGCTTTTGATCCGTTTACTTATAATTTTGACCGATTTTCACATCCATAAAAGCAAGTTTAGTAATAAAACCCCATATTTATGGTTTCGTTGACTGAAGTAAGGATGTACACAGACAGTATAGAGACTCTTTGAATAAGTCTGTGTGCCCTACAAAGTTTTTTTTGGTTGATATTCTGCTTTCTATATTAGGTTGCTCCTTTTTTGTAGTTTTAGTTTTATTGTATGCACAAGTAGAATGTAGAATATTTTATATCAGAATGTAATTATTTTTGTTGGTTTTAATGTTCTTTTTCAGTTTTTTTGTTTGTTTGCATGATTGTAGACAATTATTTGAAAACAAAATTCTTTCTGTAATTAAATGCATAAATGTTAGGATTTTTCGTTATCCAGATGTGATTAACGGATTTTCATGCACTTTTGTCTTAAATGTATCTATCCAGTGGTTTTGTTATTTTTGGTATTATTCTATGTTGTTGTTAGATCATTGTAATTTGATGTTATTGTTTTATGTCACCAATTCAATTAAATTTAACTTTGTATTTTATGACCTTTGGACAAGAAAAAAATTCTGTTGAGAAAGAAAATGTTTTTGTTATGTAAATTAATATTTTGTCCTTGTAAATAATGGAAGAGCAGCGAAATTAAGTGTAGGATCTGCATCAAAGAGTCAAATGTGGGATCAAACTATAGAAATAATAAATATGTTAACAGAGGATTTTAGGATTCTTTAGTAAACATAGATAGATAGATAGATAGATAGATAGATAGATAGATAGATAGATAGATATGATGCAATCAAAAGAGCATTGCTTCAGCCAATCATAAGTTCCGTTGAGCATTGCTTCAGCCAATCATAAGTTCCGTTGAGAGTTGCTTCAGCCAATCATAAGTTCCGTTGAGCACCATGTGACTTTAGAACGCGTGGGATTCCAAGATGATCTTTTCTCTCTTGAAACTCTTTCTCTCTTTTTGTTGGCATCATCCTCTCCAGCATTAATTAAGATGACAGAATTACAGGCCAGAAGTGGGACACATAGAGTACAGGGAATATTAGCAGGCTATGAATGCCTGTCTGACAAGTTAATGGATAACTGTCAAGAGAACTGGTGTTATAGGCTAATTCACCTGATGACAGCTAACTCATCTGTACATATTTAACAATTCATAATCCACGGTAATGGCCACAGGCAAGTGATGGAAGAATCTTAATTGATTCTGAAATAGGATTCGACTTCATCTGGATGAAAAAGCACTGGCTCTCTAAACATGACAGCGTATACATTTGACTTTAGAGACATAGATTTAGTTATATTCAGTGTGCCATTAAAATGACTATGAGTGCATCATCACACAGTTTAACGCTTGTTTAGTCTGTTATAACCCTTTTGCTCAATCTATTGATGCTCTTAATCACACCATTATGTGATTTCATTTAGGAAATTGCTGAAATATTCATTAGGATAGCTTTGTAGTTGAATACCTGAGAAGTAAACCTTCCATCAAACTACTTGCTAAAATGCTGAGTAATTGTCCACAGATTATTCTTCCCATCACAGGTCTCATGTGATACTCTGTCTATATTAAAAAGCTATTCAATCCCATCAGCCTCTGAATAAATCCTGTCTGGTATGTGTGCTGGTCAAAGAGTGTAATTTTTCATGATGATGGAAGGCAATGGAAACTGCCTCGAAATTATGACAGTTCATTTACCAAGTTGGCAGAGAGTAAAAGCATGAGAGATCAACACTGCTGGATACCCACCAAACACACAGATTAACATTCAGGTTTGTGATGAAACATGATTCTAGCAAGGTCACAATTTGAAATAATGTTTATGATGCCATATGTTCAAGGGTTGCTAACAGTAAATGGCAACTGTTTTGACGTGTTTCCTTTGGAAAGAGGAAGCGGGGGCGAGCCATATCAAAGTGTGTTTTTTAATAGCCAATAAGATTTAGTTCATGTCAGAATTATGAACCATGATTTTCTACTTAATAATAGTAATGCTAATCAGTGCTGGTAGAAATGTTGTCCATTCCATTGGACAATAAATTATATACACCTGTGTGAGTGCAAGATGAGTTATTAATATGTTGGTCAGTTTTACTGACAGAATAGCTAGATTAACAGATATAGGCATAATAAATATTGTCATCATTTCTTCATCCTCATGTCGTTCCAAACCTGCATGACTTTCTTTCTTCTGCTGTACACAATAGAATATATTTAGAAGAATGTTGGTAATCAAACCGTTTCGGTTCCCATTGAATTTTTTCATAATGGAAGTCGATGGGAACCAAAGCTGTTTGGTTACCAACATATCTTCTAAGTTCGTCAGAAGAAAGTTAGCTATACAGGTTTGAAATGACATGATGGTGAAAGAATGATGACAGAATAAAACATTTTGGGTGGATAATATTTTGAGAATCCCTGTTTTTATGGAATATTGCAGCATTTATTATAAATGAGTTATCCGTGCACATCATTATTTTTTAATGCGCGTGTCCTCATAATCTTTAATCAGAATAACTTCTCCATCTTGCAGTGACGGTTCTCCTCTTCTCTGATGACGAGGGCGGGGCGACCTGTCACTCACATGAGATCCACCAATAGCAAACCACAGCCATCCAATCAATTCCCAATGGACAAAATCAAGCCCCGCCCACATTTGTTCTAGTTCCAGAAGCCGTTTTTAAATTTAAAATCAGGCAATTTGTCTTGAATAAAAACATTTAGTTTGTTAATTGCTTTTCTCTCTAAATCGTGACCCCAACGACAACAAACAGAGGTTTCTAAGTTCAAACTGGTCCTGATGGTCCTGTAACCCGAGCGAGCTCGTACTCCCTAATGTAAAGTGCCGCGGAGCGTTTCTTTTTTTCCGTCAAGCATGAGAGTACGTTCTGTACCTCATGGTTCCGGCAATTTCCTTTCAGCCTCCATGTTTAAAAGGAAAATCCCGAGGTCCCGTGTGCCCTTGGGCCTTTTTCACATACACATGTAAATCTGACCTTACCAGCTTTCAAAGACTTCCCTCAACAGTGTGTTTCTTGAAAAGACAGCTAAGCGGCCATAATGTGGCCTAGTGAGGGATCCTCAACGGTTAATTATCCATTTACGCTTTTAAAGAGAAAAATCCTTTTAGCGCGCACACAGAGGACTTCTTTGATAGTAGGCAAGGCCCTCCTAAATACCAGAGTGGAGGACATGTCAAATGTAACTCTATTACACAGGACCACTCTCTCCCATTATCAAAACGCTAACCCCTGTTCTGCTCCACAGCGGCCTGTTCCACTTTACCACAGGCGCCCATAGAAATACAGGAAAGGTAAAACCCAGATGGGTAGACTTCCTGTCTTGTCTAGCGACGGCCCATTCATTTCCATTGGCAGTGGTTCCGTCTGATAAAAGGGAAAAATGGCCAACAGATCGAATGTCCACGGATGGATGAGACTCTGCTTGGGACGTGCAAGGGATTTAGTCTTAGTCACTTGTGGTCACTTGTGGAATTTCCGACTTCCCCGAATTTAAATCGATAGTTGACCCAAAAAAGAAAATTCTGGCATAATTTACTCACCCTCAAGTTGTTATAAACATGTATGAAGTTTTTTGTTCTGCAGAACACAAAAGAAGATACTTTGAAGAATATGGAAACCAAACAGTTGATGAGCCCCATTGACTTCCATGGTATATTTTTTCTCCATACTATGGATGTCAATGGGGTCCATCAAATATTTGGTTACCCACATTCTTAAAAATATCTTGAATAATACTCACTTGAGGGTGAGCAAATGATGACCGATTTTTTATTTTTGGGTGAACTATCCCTTTAAGGATGGAATACACTACTTTTGCACAGATTTTTTGCAGTCTTTCGAGACAACGCAGATGTTTTCTCAAGCTTCAGACTATCCAGTCAGAGGAAATCAAACATGTTTGATATTTTGACCCGATTTTAGAATCTTGTTTTCATTTGTCACACGTCTCCTAGCAACAAGGCACAAGTTTCTGCGCAAGTTTGTTGCTTTTGAAACAACTTGAAAAGTCATGGTGGTTGTGTGTGAATGATCCTCAGTCGTTTAGTGTACGATGCCCAGTTTTTCTCTGTAACAACTTACCATGTCGCAAGTGTACGAAGCCTATAGTGGTTTAAAATACATGTTCCAATTTTAAAAGTTGTTAAGTATAGCCAATTCCAGCCTTAAAGGGTTAGTTCACCCAAAATAAAAACTCTGTCAGTAATTACTCTCCCTCGTGTTGTTCCAACCCCGTAAGACTTTCGTTCATCTTCAGAACACAAATTACGATATTTTTGATTAAATCTGAGAGCTGGATCACTCCTCCATAGGCTTCTTAAGGGATCGAAACTGGCCGGCCCAAAAGTTATGAAAGACATCGTTAAAATAGTCCGAGTGACGACAGTGGCTCAACCTTAAGTTTATCAAGCGACGAGAATACTTTTTGTGCGCAAAAAACAAACAAAAATAACGACTTTATTCAACTATTCATTTCCTTCTCTGTGGGCCGTGAGATTTCACGTAGTGAAACTACGCAGCGCTTCTAGATTGTACGTCACGCATCCCTCACATGACCAGCGTCGGCCAATAGTGAGCCTGCGTGTGACGTGCAACCTAGAAGCTTTGCGCAATATCACGGCCATACAGAGAAGGAAATGAATAGTTGAATAAAGTCGTTATTTTTGTTTGTTTTTTTGCGCACAAAAAGTATTCTCGTCGCTTGATAAACTTAAGGTTGAGCCACTGTAGTCACTCGGACTATTTTAACGATGTCTTTCATAACTTTTGGGCCGGCCAGTTTTGATCCCTTAAGAAGCCTATGGAGGAGTGATCCAGCTCTCAGATTTAATCAAAAATATCTTAATTTGTGTTCCGAAGATGATCGAAAGTCTTACGGGGTTGGAACAACACGAGGGACAGTAATTACTGACAGAATTTTCATTTTGGGGTGAACTAACCCTTTAAGGTGCAGCTTCTGTGGCCAAATCCAGTCATTCTTGAAGGAATCTGCACGATTGGGAGTTTTGCTCATATCAAATATACAAGTCAAATCATATCCAAGTTGGCCACGCAAAGTTGTCGTGTTGACCATCAAAAAGCTGCTTGGTTTGAAAGTGACTGCTGTGTGAGCAGTGCTTCATATATCGCTAACACTATTGACAATAGACAATGAACAAACGCTGCCCGGCCCCCAAATAAATCGCTGTTTGGATTTGAATAGGCAAATGCCTAAGAGTGATTGGATGATTATTGATGTGATAATTATGTTTCTAGCATGTTATATGTTTGACAACAGTTCTTCGGTGTGTAACTTTTCATTTCTTACACAACCATGTAGGAAGACCAAATCTTGAACAAACATTGACTACGTTTACATGCAGCCAAATTTCGGGTTATGGTCGGGTTAAGGTCACTATTCGGGTTTCTGAAACATTAGGGATAACCCGTTTACATGCGTGAGCAGAGAGAGTTTCTCCTGTATACATGGAATTGCAATATCCCGATGTAAACGCGACGCGCGGTTAGCGTCTGGACGTACGGACAACCTTAAGACGCACTATGCGTCATTTCCGATTCTTCTTCCTGTATCCAAAGACAACAACAACAGCAGCACGCGGATAATGAATAGTTCGGGGCAGATAGCGATCGATCGCCTTTGTTTGCGCTTTGGTGCTGGTACTGACCTCGCTCCAAAAGTATGCTGTGCTGCGTCTCGCCATGTTTACTTCCGGTATACTGCACGCGGGTTTTTGTATGCGCCGAGAAGTTTCTCTACTCAAAAGACCAAGATTCCTTGCGAATAGAACATGCGCAGAACACACATCACTATGGGGATATGCCGATGCGCGTTTACATGACCAAAAATTCGGGTTAGAAAAGGGGTACCCCAGGTATAATATCCCGGTTTTTAAAATCCGGGATATGAGCATATTCGGGTTTTTGCCGGTGTTTACATGGCCGTTCGCGACCGGGTTATTGCTAATATCCCGGTTTTGAACTTTCTTGTGGAAGAGCTGCTTATGATGAGATTTGATTGATCATGTGACTTTCATCACTGCTGTGATTGGTGTTTGTCAGTGTATTACAATGGTACAAAACAGATATTAATACTTCAATAGGTCGGTAAATTAACATTATATCAGATAATGAAATACGGTTTATTACTGTAAATTTTAAGTTAAGTCTGTAAAACCAATAACGTTGCTACCGTATTTTTGACGGTAAAGTTCTGGCAACCACAGCTGCCTGTTTTTTTACCGTAAAAATTACAGTTTTATTTTTTACAGTGTACCGTGAAAAGCTTTTTTCTGAACCGTTTTAGTTGGATGTTTGTCTAACATTTTTTAAATGTTACTACTTGTTATATATTCAGAGAACATTCAACAGTATCATTCACATAATGTTTGCAAGATAAAAAAAAAAAGGAAGAACCTGGACTTTTTCTGAATGCTAAGAGAATATAATAACAAAACCATTTTCATAACTTAATGGATTTTTAGTAACTTAACTATTTTTGGTACGTGGTTTATTCTGATCATTGACATTTAGAGTAGTTCTGGAAACGCATCTCGAAGTCATCACGGAGTCCCTTTGTTACATCATACGTCTCGAATCCCAACTCTTTCCGAGTCTAAACCTGACCTTGGGGTAGATTTCCAACCTTTGTGGGTAAATTCCCGACCTTTTGGGAACATTTCTGTAACTCACTGTACCTAAAAAACCGACAGGTCATGTGTTTGGCCCAGGATGTTACCCGACACTGTCTTTCTCTCAAAATTAATCTCAAGGAAAGCTAGGGGGGGAAAAGTGGAATTTCCTGAACACAGATCCCAGAGTCTCTCCCGCAGCACTGAGCACTAATACCTCCATCAGTCGCAACCTTATCGCTGGCATCTGGACAACAAGAGGCCAAAAAAACAAGCGCCATTTCCCCAACACCAACCTTTTAAAGAGGAAAAATTCTATTTATGCCCTGCCAGCTCGCTATTGCTTTACAGAGCAATTAGGTTTGCATTTCTCCCCAAATACTGGCCTCAGTGACCCAGGGAATCCCCAGCATTGAGCGCATGTCAACACGGCGCGACCGCCAGGTCAGGGGGGGCAACTATCATGACCTTGGCATTGGTATGGCGCTTCATCTGAACCTTCCACTCGCAGGACTTCTTTTTTTTTTTTTTGGCGGGAGAGAAACATCTCAGCATGCAGCGGGTAACAAAAGGTTCACTGTGAGGTAAAGATTTCCCCCTTTAATGGAGGCGAGAGAGAATCTTTCAGTGGGAATGTACTGGGAAGGAGACATATCAATCCTTACATTAAGCCATGCAATTAATGTAATCCAAGATGAAGCGTTTTTTTTCCACGTCTTCTCTTTCACAATAAGAGACCCTCCCCTCCCACATTCTCAATGGCCTTTGAGGAGGTATAAAAGCCTTGACGGCTGCTGCCGCCACAGGACCAGTTCACGTGCAATACTACACTGTGTACTGTACACCACCGGACCCAGTCTCTCACCTCCAGCCATGCTGACCAGGTAACTCTACATCTTTCACAACGCAAACACATCCGTTTTATTATCACTATCACACATCGAGAAGGGTCTAAATTGTATATGTACTGTATGCCACTCTGTAAAGACATAATGCTTGAATTCACTAAAATGGTTCCACCTAATTAATTTATATAGTAATTATATAAAATTATAGATTTTTGAATATTTAAACACATTTCGGAACATGTACTTTAATATAGAATACTGTGTGCTTTCTTAATTTAAAAACACATTTTGGAGCTGACAATCAATAATGGAGAAGAAACAAGCATAAATCGAGAGCCACAATAGTGGTTTTCATTGGTGATTATTAATAATAATCTGCGATTATTGCATTGCTTGACTTCAACTGCATGAATGCATTACACATTATTAATCAAACAAATTCACTACATATAGAATAGATGCAAAATAACAAAAATATGTTTAGCTAATTCTCATTAAGTTATGAAACCGTTATTTCTGAATTTTTTCACTGACTGTTCAAAATATCCAGGATTTTAAATGTTTTCTTTTCCTTGGTTATGCAAACATTAAGGAAACATTAAATGTTATCATTCTGCGAATGTTGCTTTTGAATATTCTCTTAACATCTATTAATGTTACTGGAATAATGTTTGTTCATAATGTTGAGAGAACCTTGCCAGAACATTAGCTAAAGATTCGAGAACGTTCACTGTAAGCTTGGTCCTTACCTGCTTATCTATAAGTCAGATTCATTGTGTCAGGAAATGATTTATTTGTGTGTTTTGTCACAGGAACATTCTCATCCTCTGCTCATTGGTGCTGGTACTGGTTGAAGCGGACCTTGAAGCAGGTGAAAGAGAAAATATTTGTATCCTTTAATATAAGAGAGTTAACAAAAAGAAGCCACAAAATATATAGAACATCATATCAGTGAATAATTTATTTAAATTCAGAGTTTAGAATTTCTTTAAACACTCACAGATTAATAAGAATGCATGGCTAATAATTCAGTATAGTATAAAACATATATATATATATAATAATAAAATGTTAAAAGAGGTTTTACAATTTAATATGAAGAATATGAATAAATCTCTGTATATATAAGAAAGTGACTAAGATATTAATTGTTTAAAAACGACCATTTTTCTTTTGTAGCTGAAGGGGGGTCCCAAGCCATGTTTGCCACAGGTATTCATAAATCATAAAATCAGTAACATTAGACCATGTTGCATGCAAATATAAAAAACAACAACAACTAATAACTAAGAATCCCTCTATTAACCCACAGATCATGATTCAACCTCAGATGAAGCTCCAACTGGTGAGTTTCTCACTCTTTCTCTGTTTTGGAGTCACCGTCTGTATTGTGTATTAGTTCTGTCTTCACTGCAGTGTTTTGTGTTTTCATTCACAGAAAGCATGAACCTGGTCTCACCCGACCTGCCCAACGGTGAGTGATCACTCCTTCACAGAAGCAGATGAAAGAGGGTTAGTTATGAATGGTGTGCATGGAAGGATTAGACCGTACCCTTGATTTGAGAACCAGACTGGTTGGTGTTCCTGATAAACGAGAGAATGATTGTTGACAAAGTAGTGTTTGACATGTTGCTCTCAGGGATAAACTGAAGGTTTTAAGCTAGGCCTACTGCCTGGAAGAGCGTTTGAACTTCAGCTCGAGAACACAAGAGAAGACTTTTACTATTAATTTTCACAAAGAACTTTTTATCCTCTAGTTCTTTAGGAAAGCAGGTTCTGGCACGTTAAAGAACATAATGAAACACCAATGTTGCATTCCAATTTGCCTAACGTTACGCCCTAAAGCATGTACTGTTTCTGTGAAGAAAAACTACATACTTTTGAGTGTGCAAGCTAAATTGGGACATACTACTTCGTCATACTTGCGTAAAGAAATGTAGTAGCATGTTGCTCTGCCAGTCGTGTGTTTTCCCTGTGGAGACTCTCCTCTTGTGTTAGAGAGTGAGTTAATGACCACACGGATCTTTATAAAAGTTTACAATGCTGTTGCAGATGTAATATAATGTGGATAACATTGAATAAATATATTTTCGTCAGGTTAGATACTGTTTATTAACACTCAAACCCCTTTATCTAAACCGCTCTGCTTAACCGTCTACTAGCACATCCGCCATGTTTGTAGTTTTTCCAACAGTTTTTATTCGTGTTTGTAGTTTTAATCAATTTGAGTAAAACTTTACAAGTCTGCCATCTAGTGGTGACTAAACAAACTTTTATTTTCTCTATTCTGATCTACCCAGAGGACATTAGTTGTTCAGAGTTAAATTTGCTCTCCATTCAATCTCAGTGCAGTCTATGATAATCACCTGAGATATTAAGGAGATCTCATTTTGTGATTTCTCTTTCTTATGGCTACAGATGAGCTTCTGTATTACAACGGAGCAACTGCAGGTAGCCTAAAAGAAGGAACCATGTCAATTGTTCAGAAATAAAAGGTATTAGACAATTAAAAATAAATCTGTTTTGTATGCTTTAGATGCAAGCAGCACCAGTGCTGAGGCGGGAAACAGCGGTGAGTATCAGATTTACTGGAGAGAAGTGTGTGAACGATGAGAAAATACAATTCCAGCTAATAAACTGAAAGCGAATATGGTCCAAATATTGACACGAGTCTCCTTTTTTTAGCACCTCAAGTAAATGACGTGCCCAAAGCTGGTGAGTCAGTTTTTATTATGTGTGATATGTTACCAAAATACAGTCTGGAATATTTACAGGAGTCTTTACTGTCAGTGGCAGGAACATCCCGATTGTCAGCTCACATTTCACCCTAAAAAGAAAAGAGAAAAAACATTTTGCATAAAAATATAGGCTTGAGACTTTTCATGACATTTAAGCACATTTTCCAACAAAATTTGAAATATTGTAATGCAAAAACAAATAAAAAACGATCTCATTGCTGTTATGATTTATTGAAATAGAAAAGTATTTATACACCATGGTAGTGCTAAATTTAAATTCATGCCAATTAAAATAAATAGTTGTATTACATGCATTTATTTATTTGTATTGTTAATTTAATTTTCTCAAAAAAAAGATCATAAGATCCATTTTAGATGCCAAAAATATTTATTTATATTTTTTATTTTCATTTCAAGCTGAAATATGACCAGAAATATGACCAGATATTTCACTCCTAAAATACCAATGCATAAATAAAAAAATTATCATGAACATAAAAATAATCATTTTGTGATAATTGAAAATAGCATGAAAGAATAAATGAATAAAATAATCAATATAGATAAAACTAATGTATAAATTGTATTTGTATTGTACATTTGATTTATTTATGTCACTTGCACAATTTCACAAGGGTGAATTATGACCTGGCATGCTCCTAAAATCCCACGAGTCTCATGCATCGTTTTGTTTTTTTCTTCTTTTAAATCTTCAGATGCACCTAAATCCAGTATGGAAGAAAATGATGGTAAATATCACATCATAAACACACACAGTGAATCAGTGAATCTTAATAAACGAGATGTGTAAAGTGTCTCTCTGTGCAGAAGAGGAAGGCCCGGACTCAGATGAGGCAGCGGTGGCGGCTGTCAAACCCGCTCCAGTCCCAGTCCAGCAGCGCGCCACCAAATCCCATAATGCATCAGCACGCAAGCGGAGCAAGCCCGTCTCCGCCTCAAAAAAGAGATCAAGAAACCTGCGTCCCTGAGACGTGAACTGTGAGAGAAACAGGGCAGAGCTGCAATGACAAGGCAGTGACAGAAGAAGGGAAATAATAACTATACTGTTTATGTTTTCAGTGGCATTTTTTGTTTTGAGAATCTTGAATTAGACTTTATCCTCTGTGACGTCCTGTGTGTGTGTGTGTGTGTGTGTGTGCAGCCTCATGGGAGTTTTCCTGTGAGGTCTCTGTTAATGTGAGCTACAGTTGTGCTTGCCAAATATTCTTCAGACTTTACCCAGAGGCAAGGCTGACCTGGACACTTTACAGGATTGATTTCGTTTTAGATCAGACTATGATATTGTTATAGTATGGACATTTATAGATGGCTCTTTTTTGCTTGATTAATTATAGGATAGATTTGAATCTAAAAGTCTCAGAGTTGATGAGAAACTGGTGCTGGCATCCTCAGATGTGCCGTGACTCTAGCCTTCGCTCTCCTCACAATGACAGTGTTTCAATCAAAAGTGTTTCTCTCTTTGTTTTCAGTTACTTTTTTTTATACACAAAGTATTTAACATTGTTGAATTTACAAATATTACAATCAATAACATGTGATTCTGAAACATTTCTTTCTTTTTATTGTACCCCTAAATAAAAGCAATGAATATGCTAAATAGAAATACAGTGTCTCTTCAATATGCTTTGGTCTTTGATTAACAGGGAATATGAAATATTATTTTGCATAAAAATGCTATACTACTATTTTATTAGTATTCAAGTACAAAAATGCACATATAAACATAATATATAAGTATGTGAAATGAACAAAGAATAAATGATTTTTTTTTAAATCACAGATGCACAGATATAGATAATAATAATGTTTCATTAATTAAAAAATAAAGCAAACACCGCGAACATGATAAATATAATCATAAAAATAATAATTCGTATTAATTAAAAAAAACATGAAATAATAAATTAATAACAAATTATATGAAAAAATAATGCATAAGTTCAAACAATATATATTAAAAATGAATTTATATATATATGACATTTATGCATCTGTGCTTTTTAACTAAATTAAAAAGTACAGATCCACAGATAAAATAATAACGTTTAATAAATAAAAAGTAAACAACACTGCATTAAGAAAATTATTATAATAATATAATCCTCTAATAATTACAAATAGCATGAAATAATAAACAATATGGAAACAATAATGCATAAGTTCAACCAATATATGATATATAATATATTTATGCTTTTCAAATTTAGTTAAAAAGCAGATACATAGATTATATAATAGTAATGTTTAATAATAATAATAAATACAGTAAATAACACAATAAAAATGGAAAAAATAAGATGCAACCAAAATGTTTTTAAAATGCCCAGTAAAGTATATATTACATTTTTACAACTTTTTGGTTGCATGTTATATTTTCCATATGTATTGTGTTAATTACTTTTTTATTTATTATTATTAAACATTATTATGATTATATCTATGTATCAGTGTTTTTTAATTTAGTTAAAAAGTACAGATGCATAAATGTTATTTGTGTGTGTGTCTATATATATATATTACATTTTTAAACATTTTGGTTGCATACATTTATGAATATATATATATATATATATATATACACACACAAAAATGTTATTTATGTTATCTTACAGTATAACCTAAATCATTTTTAGAGGGAAAGTAGAGGAAAAATTACTATAACAGATCCTTTCATCAAAATTCCTTGATAATGATTTCCACTTGCTCTCTGAATGTGTAAGTGTTGGTGAACCGGCCTCACCTGTAGCTCTATAGGCTCTCTCTGCAGAACCCTATACCTCCTGCTGGACGTGTGCGGGACGCTTTGAGCCCAAAGGTCGGGCCGTTCTCTCACGCTAAAGCTGATACCCGTCTGGGCTTCTGGGCTTCTCCTGTGACGTCCACAACCACACACAACCTTTCGCCTGTTAAAGGTCACAAGGTCAGATTGAGAGCTTTTCTGTAATCTCACACACACAGCGACGGGATTTACCTTCTAGAATATCAAGACAAACACACACATTCACAGCGCTGAAGTGGATTCCTCCGAAAACTCCCACACGAATCACTGATCTACAGGGACAGAAAGCAAACAGTGAAAGTCATACAGATTCGGAATGACAGATGAATAAATCGTGACAGACTTTTCATTTTCAGGTAAACCATCCCTTTAAATCAAAGACTTTTTGGTTTTATTCAAGTCAAGTTTTTATTACAGTAATTATAACATTTCCTTACATTTGGATGGCACCTGAAATCTTAGTAAAGACATTCAACAATTGGGTATTTTGGCTGAAAAAAAAGAAAAGAAAAAAATACAGATATTAAATCCATAATAGTAGTATCCAAAATTGTAAGAAAAAAAGGGACATAAAAGACATTAATTGTAGTAACAATAGTATCTATCTAAGGCAATATCAGCCAACACAGCATTACAGCTTTTTTTTGTTTTAATTCAATAAGCTATATATTTATTGCTCTGCCGGTAGTTTTGGTTTTAAATCAAAGACTTTTACTGCATAATATACAGGCAATTTCTGATGATGAGGCTTTTATTATGTAATTATTTTAAAATAATGTAAACAAAGAATAAACAAATAAAAAAATATAACTTATATAACTTATAACAAAATATGCACAGATATAAATAATAACAACTGTTTAATAAATAAAATAACAATGAAAATAAATTAAACGAATGACAACAGTGCACAAATAAATAATCATAACCATACAAATAACTTTCTAACTAATAGAAATAGCACGAAAGAATAAAAGAAAATAACACAATAAAATGCATAATTAAAACCAATAATCTGCAATTAATAACAATTACAATTATTGTTTTTTTATTATTAATATAAATGGTTATTTTTAAATTATTTAAATGAACAAAAATAAACAATTAATAAAATAACATTTTAAATAAAATGTTATTAATTAACATAAAAATACCAAAATATAACAAAAAACATAGATATTAACAATAACAATGTTTAATAAATTAAATAACTGAAATAGCATTATTCACTTAAAAATAAAAAGAATAATGAACAAAGGAAAAGTAATCATAATCATACAAATAATAATTTTCCAGCTTGAACGAATATAACACTATAAAACAAATAAATAAAAACAATAATGTTTAATTAATGAATAAAATTAGTGGTGATTTCAGTGGAAATTAAGAAACAATCATCCTTTAACTTTCCATTTACGGAACAGTAAATTAATTCATCCAGTGCAAAAAAAGCAATTAGACCGACACTGTGTTATCTCAGTATCACTGATAAACTGCTTATGTTAATACTTTAGATATAGTTTTCACTTACAAATAAAATCAAAGTGTAAATGAAGCACTTTCAAAAGCTTGTTTCAAATGGAGCTATTAGTTCCTATCATAAAAACATCACTTGAACTCAATGAACATGAAAAACAAGCTGGGAAGTGTTTTGGAGGGGACATTATCTCAGACGTGCAGGAGTTTCACTAACAAAGGCCCTCTGTTCCACAGGTCTCCTCTCGTATCGGCTCCTGGGCTTTACTGGAACCACAGCCCGACTGGTACGAGCTATGAAATACTTCAGCCGCTCTTTAGATGACTGACTTGAAATCGTGAGGAACGTGTTACACTTGTTAAGCGTGGAAAGCATGTTTAGCACAAACTGCATTAGTGCAGAACTTCTGTCAGGTCAGGGGAAGTCAATGTGAAGAAACTGACTACTGCCCCCTCATGGTCATGTGAGGCATTACAGCAAAAAAGGCTACTGGAAATAAAATAATAATCACAATGTAAAAAATGTATGTAGTGTTACATTGCATTTAAATCACTCAATGAGATGTTCTGATAAACTATGAATATTAGGGGTGTAAATATATCGTGCCACAATATATCGCAATAAAAAAAATGCAACAATGCGTATCGTGGATAGTGACAATATGTATCGTGGATAGGTCCCCCCCCCCCAAAAAAAAAAAATTACTGTGTGAGAAATTGTTATTGTCAGTACTACATTAAACTACTATATATAATGTTGATTACAATGTATAAAAATGCAATGGGGGAATATTTGTGGGTCCTGATAATGCCAAATGTTTCTTGACTGGTAAAAAATGTCCAACAAGTCAGTGAAAAAATGAAAGAATATTCATCTAAAATAGCATCTAATATTGTTATTCTGGTGTCACTAATTTTGCTTTGTGTTTCCAGCACCAAGTCCAAGCCTATGCATTTACACACACAATGTAATATCAAAGTTAGCATTTTAATCAACAGTAAAAAAAAATTGTTAACCTTTTATCATATGACTTGGAGTATTGCAATATCGTATCGTGAATTCAGTATCGTGATATGTATCGAATCGTGACATGAGGGTCTCGTTACACCCCTAATGAATATTAAAAGCCCGAAATACTACAGGGATGTACAGTATTTACATTGGAATCCTATAATGGGACAAAATAGGAATCCCAATAAGATCCTACTAAATAAACTGAGAATTTATTTTGATATGTCCTGTCATAATGATATAATACTGATATTGTGTAAACATCATCAGAATTTGTATTAATTTAAAACAAAGTCTTGCTACACTACAGGACACTTGAATGTAAATCACACGCTTAAAATTCCTATTTTTGTGATATATTTTGTATTCAATTTTAAAATGTACACATCAATTTTATTTTTACTAAGCAAAATACATGCATATTTATGCATATAATACACAAAACAAAAACTTAACTGCCAAAGAACAAATAAAAATTAATTAACTTGAATAATCACAAAAGTGTGCTTTAAATTCTTTTTGACGTCCTATTGGGAATCATAATAGTTCTTTCCTCGATAATATGTTCTAATTGTTTATTTTGTAATATGTTAGAATTCTATAAGATTTCAAATGATGCTTATAATTCCAGCGAGATTCCTTTAGGGTTTCTGAGTAGGGCGAACTGCTATAAACATGGGTCGTTTTACAGAAGCGTGTTGGATAACGTCCCCATCACGGGACGCAGACTGTGCTGTCGGCTCAATGGACGTCACGGAGAGATGGATTTGTCGAAGAGCTCGAGCACAAACAGCCTTTTTACTGAGCGGAGCCGAGAGACATTCTTACATTTCAGATGCTGTTACCATTGACTCCCTCTCGAACGGATGAGTGGGTCGAGAAGAGCTGAAAATCTGACACTGTACACATCGAAACCCTAAGCCACCTCATATACACTCTGCACTCCTCAACACGGGTACATGAATCAACTCAAACTTGTGTGGAGAAGATATCAGACACCGGTTTCTCCTGCTGACAATAACACAAAAACCCCACTGAAGGAAAGTCATATGAACATCACTTGCGTATGACTTTTATCACACAAGAAGGAAAAAAACGCCTCGAAACGATACAAAAGACCTTAGAAACACCCTAGAATACAACAGAATCAAGCTATGAGACGACAATGTGCAAAATACAATATAATACAATTAGATTTGCATGCTTTCATATATAACATGTATGAGCTGTGATGTCCATGCATGATTATATGATATTCCACTTATTTCAAAGCAACAGACTAATATAAATATGCAATAAATGTTTGGAAATCAATACACAAAATCAATAAAAATCAGATTTATTTTTTATTTTGTTCTCTAGGCTTTGGCAATTGTAGTTTGTGTTGCTGTTTTGTATTATATGAATAATTATGCATGTATGTTATATTGCGAATAACTGTATCTAATATATATATATATATATATATATAATAAAAGAACTCTTTCAGCATGTGCTTTACCTTTAAGTCAATAAACTAAGCAATGAGCATCGACTTCTGGTTGTCTCTGCCTTTGTTTGCGGAGTAAAAACAGCAGTATTTAAAAGCTGGTTGGATTTTAGGCGACTAACACAGAATTTCAATGATCGCCAGTTGTTGTCCACAGAAATGTCAAGTAAATTTAGGGCTCACACAATGCCACGGGACTTTACTGAGCCCTGCATCTTCAACGGACCTTCTGTAATGTGTTTTTAAGGAAAACTGTATCTAAGTGGAAGGTTCTGGAAAAGCGTCGTAACGAACTAAAACTGCTGTATCACCAAACCGCCCTCATGAAGCAATAAAGCCTCTCTTTTCAGACTGTGCTTCTGTGGGTCGTCAAGAAGCACCAAACAAAAGGCATTTCCTCATCCCTCTGGTTTAAATGGAAAAGATTTCGAGCAATGGCAAAAGTCACAGTCGGAGATTTGAGTTTGAGTTTTACAGGACCCTGTGAGAGTGTTTAACAGGTCACCGGGTCATTCGCTTAGACGTGCTGATCTCACATTCGTCCTGGATCACTGGTCACGAGATCTGAACGAGATGGAGGGCGAGAACAGATGGAGACGAGGACAAGGCAATCATGTTTAAACACATTTCAATGATAAATAATTTACTTAAAACTAATTGACAGGGAAAATCCTCTTGAAGCAGTGCTTTGATCAAGGACACAGTGGTTCAGAACGACTCAGGTTTGATCCTAAAACCTTTCAATTACTGGCCCAGATCTGCAGAGACTATACACACACACACACACACACACATCTCTAACACAGCAACACAACAACATACACGGAGGAACGACAGCAGTGTGGAAGGAATGGAGGAGAGCAGAGAAGGGGGGATGAAGGATTAAATAAAGGAAAGAAAGAAGGAACAACTTAATTAGTGAAGGAAAATGAAAGAAAAAAAGAAATGAGAAAGGAAAAAATAAAACAGAAGGGAAAAAATGAAGAAAGGAGGGAAAATGGAAGGAAGAAAAAATGAAGGAAGGGGAAAATAATGAATGAGGGGGTGAGGGAGAGAAGGAAGGAAATGGTAGAAAAAAGAAGAAAGGAAAGAAGTAAGAAATATTAAAGAAATGAAGCAAAAGGAAAATTTCAAAATGAAAGAAGGAGGGTAGGAAAGAATGAAGGAAAATGGTAAAAAAAAAAGAAATGAAAAAAGAAAGGAGGGTAAAATGAATGAAGGAAGCAAAACAAGCAGGAAAATTAAAGAAGGAGGGAAGGAAGGAAGGAAGGAAGGTAAGAAGGAATGAGGGAAAATGGTAGAAAAATGAAGAAAGGAAGGAAAATGGAAGGAAGAAAAAATGAAGGAAGGGGAAAATAATGAATGAGGGGGTGAGGGAGGGAAGGAAAAGGTAGAAAAAAGAAGAAAGGAAAGAAGAAATATTAAAAAAATGAAGCAAAACAAGCAGAAAAAATGACGGAAGGAATGAAAGGAAAATTTACAAATGAAAGAAGAAGGGTAGGAAAGAATGAAGGAAAATGGTAAAAAAAAATAAGAAATGGAAGAAGGAAGGAAGGTAAAATGAATGAAGGAAGCAAAACAATCAGGAAAATGAAAGAAGGAGGGAAGGAAGGAAGGAAAGAAGGAATGAAGGAAAATGGTAGAAAAAGGAAGAAAGGAAAGAAAGGAAGGTAAAATTAATAAAACAAAACAGAAGCAGAAAAGATGAAGAAAAAATAGGGAGAGAAATAAGAAAGGAAGGAAGGCAAATGAAAAAAATTAAGAAGAAATGAAGGAAGGAAGGAAAGTGTTGGGAAAAAGATGAAATGGAAGAAGGAAGGAAGGTAAAATGAATTAAGCAAAACAAGCAGGAAAAATGAAAGAAGGAGGGAGGGAAGGAAGCAATAAGAAGGAATGAAGGAAAATGGTAGAAAATATTAGAAATGAAAGAAGGAAGGAAGGTATAATGAATTAAGCAAAACAGAAGCAGGGAAAATTGAGGACGTAAGAAGAGAACAAAATAAAAATCAGAAAATGAAAGAAGGAAGGTAGGAAGGAATGAAAATGGTAGAAGAAAATAAGAAAGGAAAGAAGGAAGGAAGGTAAAATGAATAAAGCAAAACAATGAAAAATGAAAGAAGGAGGGAAGGGAGGAAAGCAGAAAAGAAGGACAATTGTAGAAAAAAGAATAAATGAAAGAAGAAAGGAAGGTAAAATGAATGAAGGAAGCAAAACAAGCAGGAAAAATGCAAGAAGGAGGGAAGGAAGGAAGGTAAAAAGGAAGGAAGGAAAATGGTAGAAAAAGGAAGAAAGGAAAGAAAGGAAGGAAGGTAAAATTAATAAAACAAAACAGAAGCAGAAAAGATGAAGAAAAAATAGGGAGAGAAATAAGAAAGGAAGGAAGGCAAATGAAAAAAACTTAAGAAGGAATGAATGAAGGAAGGAAAGTGTTGGAAGAAAGATGAAATGAAAGAAGGAGGGAAGGAAGGTAAGAAGGAATGAAGGAGAATGGTAGAAAAAAGACGAAAGGAAGGAAGGTATAATGAATTAAGCAAAACAGAAGCAGGAAAAATTTAGGAAGTAAGGAGAGAATGAAAGAAAAATGAAAAAATGAAAGAAGGAATGAAGGAAGAAATGAAAATGGTAGAAGAAAATAAGAAAGGAAAGAAGGTAAAATGAATAAAGCAAAACAATGAAAAATGAAAGAAGGGGGGAAGGGAGGAAAGAAGGAAAATTGTAGAAAAAAGAAGAAAGTAAAGTAAAATGAATGAAGGAAGAAACAGATGCAGGAAAAGGGAAGGAAGGAAGAAATTGAAGACAGTAAAGAGGAAAGGAAATAAATGTGAAGTAGGAAAAACTAAGGAAAACAGAAGGAAGAGAAATTTAAAAAAGAAGGTAAATGTAAGTCAGTCTTGAAGGCTAAGAACGATTATTCCTCATGATTACTCAGGAACTCGTGTTCACACTGACACACACACACACACACACTGATGAATGACATCACACACTGGGAGATCTGCTGGTCCAGTGTGATGAAGCTTCTCGTGTTCCTGCATGGCTTTAGGTGGATTCCAGCGGATTCAAGCGCTCAAGGTTGTTTCAAAAAGACAAGTTTCCCAATTTAGCCAGTGCTGATGTCAGCAGTACATCATCATCATCATAAAGCGGTGTGAAGAGCAGAGGAACGGCCGTGACACACACACACACTCTGCATCTGAGACCGTCAGCAGGGAAGCCCCACGATCCTTTACAAAGGCCACAGGAATCACCTCATTTCCTCAACAAAACCTCATTTACATCCCAAACCTGCATCGTTTGCATATTTAATCGCACTCTGAGGCGTCAATGGCTGCTGAATATGAATGGATGTGCAAGAGAAGGAACGAATGATTGACCTTTAACGGGAATATGTGCTTTATTTCTCAACAACAAGGATGTGTTTTAAGCTCAATCAATTTCTCAAAGCAGAGACAAAGAAGCTTTGTGTGATCGAGCAACTGGACAAACGGAAGCTCTCCAGGCCAAACACACGTTTACTGCCCGTTCTCCACTTATTTCTGTTTACAACGACACATTAGGAACATTCATTTACATGCGGTCCAACACTACTCAGATCAATCTATTGGAAACATAAATAAAAGTATCAACAAACAAATAAATCGATGGCAAGATAAATCAATACAAATATAAAATGCCACAATAACACTTGTTTCAACCCAAATTTGGGTCAAATATGGACAAACCCAAATGTTGGGTTAAAAATGTAATAAAAAAAATTACAGTTGAAAGTGAAAGTTGAAGTTGGGTTAAAATTTTAAATGACATTTTTAACCCAACATTTGGGTTTGTCCATATTTGACCCAAATTTGGGTTGAAACAACCCAGCATTTTTTAGAGTGAAGACCTTACTAAGCAAGCAAGCAAATAAACAAATAATATTAAATTGCTAAAATAATAATAATAAATAATTTATTAAACTTGTTTTTATTTTAATTTAAATTAAGATTACCTTATAGGCTATGCAAACAAGCTAAAATAAATAAATAGATAGCTTAATAAATAAATTAAAAATTAACTTGTTAAAATAAAATGATTTAATTTAAATGAAGACCACTGACATTACAGACTATTTAAACATCTAATAGATGCATAAATAGCTTAACGAATAAATAAAAATTATTTATCAAATTAAAATGTAATTTTATTTCAAGTAACCAAGCTTATAAATAATACAAATATTCAAAAAATAATTTGTTCAATTAAATTGTTTTATTTTTCATTTAAATGTACATTACTAATATTGCAGAATATTTAAGAAAATAAATAAATAAATGATGCAAAAAATATTGGGGGGAAAAACAATGCAATGAGAAAAACAAGTCATACGGCTATGATTATGTACGGAGATATGGGAGGAAAAATAATAAGTCAATGCTTTTGCGTTCTGTCACAATTGTTTTGCGTTTCCTCGAAAGCGAATGCAAAGTTTCTCAAGGGAATGCAAACATTTGGAGAGAGAACGCAAAAGCATTGACTTATTATTTTTCCTCCCATATCATATTTTCCTTCTTCACCGTGTCCCTTTAGGGGCTCCGTAATTATGTGTTCATGTGTTTTGTAACTTGTTAGTGGTTTCAGCTAAAGTAGTAACCAAAAGGTTTAAGCAAACCTAGATCAGGAATGGGGAACTTCAGTCCTGCAGAGTTTAGCTTAAATCCTGATTAAACTCCTTCCTGTAGCTTTCTAGTGATCCTGAAGACGTTGATTAGCTTGTTCGGGTGTATTGGAGCTGAAACAAGCAGGACTGTGGCCCTCTAGGACCGAAGTGGCCCATTCCTGACCTCGACAGACCCTATAAACCCCACAACACCTTAGGGGTGTTAAACTGAGTTCCTGGAGGGCCACAGTCCTGCTGAGTTCAGCTTAAACCCTTAATAAACTCAATCAAGCTATAATGCAGCCTTATCTGAAAACTACAGGTATGAGCAGGGTTGGAACCAAACTGAGGGGCTGTTTTTTTACACGACGCCGTTTTCAACTAAAAACAGAAAACTTTATATGCATTTTGGCCGTTCACTTAAGCCTAGTTCACACTACATGAAGAAGAAAAAGAACACAAAACGCGAATATGGACGTCAGACAGAAACTAGTGCTGCAAACTGTTTGCGCAATGATTTGCTCTGAAAAAACGCAAAAAAAGACAAAATAAGATTTACCCGGTGACCTCAACCCATGCCTTGCTCTGATTGGCTGCATATAATGAGTGAGGTTGAGCCTAGTTCACACTACATGATTTTAAGCCCGATTTGCAAATCGTTGAGCTCGCCGACAGGTCAGGGTGTTATCGCGTGGAAATCGCGGGGGATTAGCGGACGATGGACGCTCGCCAATCTGTTAGTATGAAAGAGCCAACAACGCATTAAAGACGCTCGCAGATGCGTCGCCGAGCCCAGAAAAATATCTAGCATGCTAGATATCCAGAGCTGTCGCACGACTCAACCTCAGTGATGTCATGAGCTACAGCCAATCAGAGCAAGGCATGTTCGCGTGTTGTGTTCTTCTTCCTCTTCTTCGCTGGGTATTGGCGCGCGTGCTGTTTCGCGTCATTTCCGTTTTTTTCATTTCATTTCCGGTTTTTTTTTCCGGTGATTTTTTGTGACAAAACGTGGTTTGTAGACAAGATTGAATCGTTGGGTGACAGAGTTGTTGTCAACTCGTGTAGTGCGTTACCTCCTGTCGCGGATCAATCACGTTGTGTCGTGTGGTGTGAACAGCTCAACAACTTGAACTCTCCTGATTTCACAGAGAGCAAGTCATGTAGTGTGAACCGCACAGTTCAGCCCGACGTTTTAAAATCATGTAGTGTGAACTGGGCTTTACATGTTCAGTCTATAGACGCGTAGTGTTTCTTTACAAAATGGCATCGCCACCTACTGGCCTGGCAGCAGAATACAGCGTTTTTTAATCGTTTTTAATCGCGGATCCGTGTGAACAGGGATCATTTTGACAACATTGCCGTCTGTACGCGATCAACTTTATCCATGTTTAGTACATTGTTGTCGTGTAAAGGCCCCGATATACTATAAGGACGAATTGATGTGACGTCATTTCGAAATTGAATTTTGTTGAGTTCGCTTTAGGAGAAAACAAACTTTCGCTCCGGCCGATAAACACCTCTGTGCCGCCATTGGTCCGGGACGATGATGTAATAGGTAGGTGTGTGTGGAGGCTTCGCCTTCTTTCACGAGGAAATCTTTTCCGGTTCATTTCTTCTGTTGAGTTCGTCGAGGTCAGACGTCTGTGAGTGAAAACATCAACACACCCCGGAGGAGCTGCTTTATAGTAGAAAATGAATTTGTACTTCAAGTTGATGAAATATGATACTGACTCTGTTGTACATGTCTAATGTGGTAAAGCTGCTTAATTTGAAGCAATCAATTATATAAAGTGCTTTATAAATAAATGTGACGTACTGGAGCGCTGAATTGCAGAGCTCGTGCAATCATATCCACATCACTTCGCTTCTCTTATGTGTTATTAAAATGTTTGCTGCTTTCTCAATTTTTTTATTGAGCGCGCAGCACTTATTTACATGTCTAAACATATCTATCGACGAGTCTATTTACACATATAAACGCCACTCTCACTGTCATTTGATCACTAAAAGTATTTTGCTAGTCACATATTTCGAACGTAATTTTATTGACGAACGAAAGAGTGTACATCGAGGCCTTAAACGCTGAGTTTGACACTCCTGGTCTGATGTGAAAGTCAGCATTTGTTGTTTAAATGCAAAAAAGTATATTAACAGATCATTCTGTGCCACACAGAAGAAAGGAGGACAGAAGTTCTGACGCGAACACCATCCGCATGTCCAGCCCAGCTCCTCTTTGTTTCCTTCCTGAGAAGAACTCCTCAAATCAACTAAATCAAACGTCTGGAGGGAAACACAAAGGAGCGGGCGAGACCCGTCGAGACAGAGACACCAGGACTGGGACACTGAAGCTACACCATTTACAAAGGCTGTTTGAAAACACAAACAATAGCAGGACGGCCTGCCTTCATAACCCTGCTCTAATGAGCGGAGCTTTAGAGGGTCTCATGTAACGCCTCAGTCTTTAGCTCAACCCCCTCCGAGAGTATAAAACATCTGAGAGCAGCTCCAGTCGGGCTTTAGACCTGATCACCTGCGTCAATCTCACACTGCATTCCTGTGCTATTGCAATGCTGTCCCGGTGAGTACAAGTGTCTCCTTTACTCTCAGCAACCTTGGCTAGGTCTCCCAGAAGCATCGTAAGCCTGAGTAGATCGAAGGTCTCTTCTGATTTACTTCGCTCACACTGTTTTTGGGAAACGCAGGCTTAATGTCTCTGTGCCGAAAGCTATTTCCTTTCAGTGATTCGTTATATACATATTTACAAAGATGCAAAAGTCTGTGAAAACAATGGGAATAATATATTGATGTGGTGAGCGCAGCAGTGCACTGGTTTCTAACTAGTCTAATGTCTGTATCGGCATGGATCTTTACTAACTCACAGGTTATGAGCAAAAGAGATCACGCCAAACATTTAGACCAAAATGAAACATTTATCAACCGTTTATCTATCTATGATTTTAAATGTACGTGTTTTACTGAGATGTTCAATTGTGTGATACAAATTATGTGCATCAAAGATGGTCCTCAATTTGAATCAGTATTGTGTTTTTGTTTCCTAAAAAGATGTATTCACTTTGTTTATTCATTTGTTTTTTGAAATTGTTAATGATTGTAACACACACATATATATATATTCTTTTAATTTTAGATTATTTATTAATTTTAGATGAGATGTTTTTGTGAACACTTGCATGATTTCGTTTTTTCTCCTGTTTTAAAGGACGCTGGTTGTCCCGTTGATCTTTGCATTAGTGGGCGTCTCTATTTCTGCACCAATAAACGGTAAGGAATCTGGCATCGTTACATCTGTCACATATATACCGTACCACATAACCCAGAATCCCTAAATTATTATTAGTGACGTGTACCGGCTCTTCTTTCTAAGTAACATGAAGCATGCTCTGCCTCCCTATAACGAGTGTAATCAGAGCCCGTCACAGAACACAAAAGAGTTTTGTTCACCTGTCCCGGGACATTTAGCCTGGGCCTCTATAGATATGCGCAGTCTTATAGCTCAATGCACTCACTCCACTAACTAACTGTTTGTCTTTTGCTTTGACACAGATGGAACAGATAATGACGGTAAGAGTATTTCTCTTATGCACATTGCCCTTCATAATTATGATTTCACATTTTAAGTTACTTATTGCCCCTGAATGCATGAGCTGTGTAAGAACAATGAACTGCATTGTACTACTACAATTGTTCAAGAAAGACATTACAGATGGAAAACATCAGTTGTTCCTCAAGATAGAAATGGGATGAAATCACAATTCTTTGAAAAAGACCCCAGGAACCTCACATCATGCGTCTCCTTTAGAGTTTCAGACGAGATTTCAGCAACGCTTGCAATTAAAAGTCAGAAATTTCGATATGAACTCCTAAACGAATGCCATCTGGTTTATGTCACTGATTGGGTTTTTTATTCTGTTATAATCTCAGAGTGGGCCGCAGCCCTGTCAGATATCTTCATTGGTAGGTCGCAATGAATTTGATCTATAAATCAATGGACCACAGAAGGTTTTCCAGATCATCTGAAAAACATGTTTTTCCTCTCTTTTCAGGTCAGTTTACTGAAGCTCTTCCAACTCCAGTCCCTGTAAATGGAGACTCAGGTTGGTCTGGATAGAAGTCTTGCTATAAAAATTGTAAATAAACTGCAGAAAAGTCCATCGATATTTAGACGGATGGTAGTGTTGTTATGGTTAAAGTCCCCCAGTAGTCAATAATTTGATCCCTTAAAACTCCAAACACCAAAATTACATATTTAAACGGGTTTTCCTTGAAAAAAAGGGGCATTTCTTCATGCCTTAAAATAGCTTGAATGTAACTCTACACCCTTGCCTCATTTAGTATACGTGGTGCTATTAATATGCAAATGAGCCCCGCCTCCACTCACTCGCATCAGCTCAGAGATCGTTGATCTGATTGGTTACAAGGTAGTTTGTCAGAAACACCAGCGATTTCAAACCGTGTTTTTGACAATTTCACTGCAGTTTTAAGGAGAATTTATTTAGCAATGCTGTCGACTTATGAACTTGCAAATGGTTTGAGTTAAAGCATATTAAAAACCCCACATAGACATATAAACAACATTAAAAGCTTGATTTTCACCACAAGAGGACTTAAACTAAAAATATAATCAAATAAAATATAAATATTAGATGAAAAACCCTATAAATGTAAACAAAAATGAGAAAGGTTGAAGTATATTATATTACTAAAAATAAAATAAATCTAAATAGAAATATGAGAAAACGAATAAAAGTGACAAACACACACAAAATTAGCAAAACTTAATATCTTTAAAAAGTCCGTTTTAGTTGATGTACTAAAATGACTCAAACGGAGTAAAGCTATAAAGAAATTATATATAAAAGCAAAGTAATCTTTAACAAGACAGACGCTCAAATATAACTTTGGAAAACTTTCTTTTGCAGGAACTACGGATGGGAAAGATTCATCAGAGAAACAAGGAGGTAAGAAACTCTTGCCAAAAGAGTGAACAGGTATATACAAACATGACACCAAACTTCAAAACGACACCAGAACTTGTGTGTGATTTCAGGTCCCAGCGACTCGTCTGACACTACTGAAAAACCAGGTCAGTTTCTGGTATCGAGCGTCTAGACGTACAGCACATAAAAGAGAGAAAGAACACATGACCTGAGCGCTGGAGCACACAGCTTTCACAAGTGCCAACAGAAAGCACTGATATCACGATAACACATCAATGAGTGTGATAACACAACACGCACGGATTAATGTTTAACCGCCATCCGTTCAACATCAGTGAACTAGAAGAATTGGTATTAGTTGGAAAAGCAGGACGTAGTCAGTCAACGGGAAAAGATTAGAGTGAATTAAAACAATCATTTATGTTTGCGGTCCAAAAGTGTCACACTCAATCTCTCCTGAATAATGCCATGGCAACAGGACGGAAAACACAACAGAAGGTTTTATTTATGACCCACATTATCAATGAATGAGAATTAATGATTAATGAAAAGGATGGAGATGTGTAATCTTTGTTGATGCTGTGAACCAGGATACAATCTTTTAATTGATTACATTCTTGGATTGAGTCATTATGATGTTGAATTATACAGAAAACAAGGCCTATACGTGTATGTTAACACATTAGCAATCATTTTAAGGAGTGAAAACCACTTTTTAACGACACTAGGAACAACATGAATAACTTTTATCATTTTCTTTTCTAATAATTTTCTCTCTTTATAAAGAGGCCGATGGAGCTCCTGACACACCAGACACAAACAGTAAGACTTGACTTCTCAAATCTTTGGTTACACTTTATTTTCATGATCCACTTTAGAAATTCTGCTAAATACTGTAGAAGTAACTTTGCAACTACCAGTGCTGGGAAGATTACTTTCAAATTGTAGTCAGTCACTGGTTCCCAATTACACAACAAAAATTGTAACGTAATCCACTGCATTACACGTTCTTATTCATATGCATATGCACACACACACACATATTTCTATATATATATATATATACATAAACAGATATATTATATAAACAAAACTTTTATGTTAGATGCGATTAATTGTGAGCACTACTTTTGATCTAACTCGTTTATCACATTAATTTTGAACACAATCTTGTAAAATATATTCCATTCTTTGTTATCAACAACATGAAGTGCATTAAATATTACATAACATCATGGTTTCTGGGGTTCGTGAAGGGTTTGTGAGTTTAATGAAAATATGAATTAAATGACACACAAATAAATACATGTCATGTGACCATTAACCAACATCAAAGAACAGAGAACTTAATTTAATTATATTATTATTATTATTATTTATTTAATTTTTTATTGACCTAACTTGTTAACTTAAAGTCTCAGGAGGTATACTTTGAGTAAATATATTAAATCAAAGAGGTTTAGCTGACAAAAAAGTTGAAGAATCCCTGCATTGCATGTAAATATGAAATGGTGAAATATGAAATATTTTAAGACAAATATTTGAAAGACAAAGACAGTGATACATGGTTAAATGACACTGATTTAAATAATGATTACTGTGTCCGTCAGGAGTTGATTCGATATGCAGTGTTGCAATGTTGAGTAAACGCTTGTTAAAAGTGAAATGATTAGTGTAAATCAGTGATCAAATACTGTGGCTCTCAGTGTTCAGCGAGTCACATGACTAAAGTGGCTGGTCTGTGTGTGCGATTCCACAAACCTGGAAGAGCTTCTGAACGTACATAAGCAGTCGACTTTTATAGAAAGGAAAGTTTAAAAGATAAAAATAAATTTAGTGGTAGGAAGAATCAATGATTTATGAATAATTGACTCCCATTGTGAGAAAAACATGTAGTTATATAATCAATAAAGTAACTATAGTCTGATTACGAGTATTTATTTTTGTAATCTGATTATATAATCCAGATTACAGATTACATGTCAACTAACTCTCATTATAGTATTAATAGACTGTAAGGTTAGGGTTAGGTGTTAGTAGAATAAGTTGATATATAGTTGCAAAGTTACTTGTATCAAAATAAAGTGTTAGTTTGAAATGGCCTCGAGTGAAGCATTGCTCAAACTAACAGCTCGACTGATTCCAGGTGACACAAGCCTGGATGAAGCCACCAGCGGCCCAGACTCCACAGGTACAACTTTACCTGTGCATCCCTTTCCTGAACACACAGCAATGCAATGTGCAAAATGCATCCCTCACTTCCTAAAAAAACATCTTGAAACACAACATTGTATTATTTCCCTTAAAAAAGGACCATGGTATTACCATAAGTGAAGGATACGCAATTAAAACACATAGGATCCAAAGACATTCCATTCCGATATATAATTCATAACAAATATTAGTTGTGCAGTTATTTATTTATGTGTGTCTTGATTTAAAACAGACACAACAGATATTGATGTGGACAAAGACACAGACACAGAAACGAAAACAGAAACCGATGCATCGCAGCAGAAGACAGGCGATTCAGGTGGGTGAAAGACAAATATGTATTTTCATAATATACAGAATCTACACGTGTAAAAAATACTGTATTATTATTATTGCTGCAGATGAGACCAGTGAGAAACCATCGGCGGAGGACAGCACAGGTAAGAGAAGGCGTGTGAAATGAAACAGACGGTCTCTATGAGACGGTGTCAAGTCAATCTAAATGTGTCATATAATATTTCAGATGCAGATCGTGTTGATACAGATTCAAAGGAGAAGGAATCCGCAGGTAAACAAACACCCAGAACAGAGACAGAGTTACCCGTCTGTACAACTCAATGCTAAAAAATGTGAATAAAAATGTAAATAACTAAATATAAAATGACTAATTTAACTAAAACTAAATAAATAAATAAAAAGTGGTATTGAAATAAATCTGAATATTGAAAATAAAATGTAAATATTAGATGAAAACTTCAAAAACACACTATTATTTATTCACCTGTTATTTCTTTCATGGAACACAAAAAGAATAATTTTTAAAGAAACTTTAATTTATCAATTCCTGGTCCATTGAAAAATAATATCATAGTTTTGGAATGATAAAAATAACCTTTTTTTTTTAAGAAAACAACATGTCAGTTCCGAAAACAAGCACTTCCAAACATTAGAGAATTAAAACTCTTATATTCCAAAGTGTGTGTGTGTGTGTGTGTGTGTGTGTGTGTAATGAAAGTAATGATTTACTGTCTCACTATTAAACAGACTCGGATGAGAAGGTGGACACTGGTTCGGTCGACACAGGTATAGAGTTTCCTCATGTTTCTGTAGTTGATTCCTGAACAACATTCTTATCAAGCCGCCGTTCCCCTCTGGCGGTAGTTAATGGTTATACAGTGAGGAGGAGGACTATGTTTTGTTGCCATGAACATTGTTCAAGCACCAACAAAAGATGTTCCAGGAACACGTCCTACTTGGCACAGTCGCTCTTTTCTCACAGCGAAATGATACATCGTTGCTGAAACAATCTTGGCATGCTCTGTGCTTTCAGACGGGGATTCTGCTAGTGTGGAGAAGAGCGAGTCTGATGACTCGCCCGATGATGCAAACAAAACTTCGACAGGTGCAGAAAGGACTATTTTAATTCAAACAGTGTCAAATCGGTGCTATTTTAGCATTTTATAAATATACTATTATAGTATCCATTCATATATTTAATTAGTTTTTACTTTAGTTTAAATTTGAGTATGTTGTTACGTGCTTTTGTTAAACATATATATATATAATTTAAATGTTTCTATTTAGCTTTAATTTATTTTTATTTCAGTATAAGTTTTAGTATAGTTTTTTTCATCTAATATTTTTATTTCAGCTGTTTCAGTTACCAATTTTGTTTAAAACATCTTTCAAAATAGTTTCGATTTAAGGAGCTGACTGAATGAAAGTGTGATTTAGCCTGAAGTTAGAGATGTTTTGTGACTAATGACAGTTATGTTATTGTATTTGCTCGGATGCAGAAGGTACCGATGACTCATCTGAGAAAGATTCAGACACAGATGAGCAGCAGGACTCTGATGGTGAGCTTAAAATACACAAAAGAACATCTGTGACTCATTTCTAAACTTCAGAACCAAACAAAAGAAGAGGATTCTTGCTCTTAAAAAGTCCTTAAAGGAATAACACTGACAAGGTCCAATGCAACAAGTTTACAGTATCAAGTACTCTTTGTGTCCTGACTCCAAACCAGTCAGAACCAGTGCTATTTTAGTATCATTGAAGTACTATTATAGTTTTTATTAATATTTTGTAGATATATATACATATATATACTAATTTAACTACACTATAACTAATATAACTAGAACTACGATTTTATTAACTAAAACCATAAAGTTTATTTTAGTTTTAGTGAAATATAATTAATATAATAACCCTGTCAGAACACATTTGAAGTGATATTTAATTGTGATTAAATAAGATAAGTGAGGGCGAGGCTATCCAGCATGACATGACAAAATATTTATTGCTTCAAAATTGGTTTGGAAAAATGTATAAACATTATAAACTTATTAACATGGAAGTGATATGATTTAACTTTTTTTTATTAATTTAAATATGATGCCTATTATAGTAAATAAAGTACCTGTTTTTTTTGTACCTGGTACAATGGTAAATCCATTTATTTTTTCACGTGTACAATCATAATACTATATTTTTTGACATTCAATATGTGCCTTGGATTGTTATATAAATAGTGCACGAATAGTACGTTGGTGGTATATATCAATTTACAATGGTATTACCACGGTAATAGGTAAGGTAGTAGTACAATCAACAAACCATGGTACTTTTTTGTAAGTTTAGGCTTCACTGGTTAATGAAGTTATTTGTCTGTAATTATAATAATTCATCTCAGTTAGATGATCCATATTAATAAAAATGAACTTTTTACACCCAGATTCTGACAAAGACAAAACAGATGGAGACACAGATGAAAAGAGCGACGAGAAAGACGAGAAAGACTCCAGCAACGACTCTAGCAAAGACTCAGAGGACGAGGGTCGAGAAACCGCCGAGACGCCAGAGAAAGGCGACACGGACAGCGACTCGGACACCGGCGAGCTGAAAGATTCAGACGATTCCAAAGAGCAGGATTCAGATGTGAAAGACACAGACAGCACCGAGAAGAAAGAGAAAGACCCGGACTCTGACAGCGACACTCCGGACCGGGACACGGCAGACTCCTCTGATAAAGCAGACGTCGAAGACAGCGCTGAGGATAAAGACGAGAACACCAGCGACCCCAAAGACACGGAAGATGATGGAGACAGAGAGAAGGACGACAAAGAAGAGAAGGAGACCAGTGACAAGGACAGCGACGAGGGAAAAGATAAAGAAGATGAATCCAAACCAGACGAACAGGACAAGGAGGACGCCGCCTCGAAAGAAGACGCCACAGCCAGTCAGTCTGACGAGAGTCAGCGGGAAGAGAAGACAGAAGACAAACCAGATTCTGACAACTCCAGCCTGGACTCAGACTCGGACTCTGACTCAGACTCGGACTCGGACTCGGACAGCAATGATAAAGACCAGGGCAAAGACAAGAGCAGCACAGAGTCCACAGACACAGAGAGCTCTGATAGTGACAGCAAGAGCGTCACGGACAGCTCCGAGACAGGAGGGGAAGGTACACATTACATCCTTTCTGTTTCACAGTCATCAAACTATAATATCCATCGATTGATCGATGCGTTTATGCCCACAGACACTGATGAAGACAAGGACTCCAGTGTGGAAAAAGAGAAGCAAGGTATTTACTGATATATATATATAAATATATATATATATATATATATATATATATATATATATATATATATATATATATGCAGGCCCATGTCCACCTGGGCCTGCATATATAAAGTCACATTGTGCGGTATGAAGACACAATTGAGACATTTAAAGTTATAATATAAAACCTTGATTGCATGGCATACAATCATTATGTGTGATGTAAAGTCACATGGTGAGATATAAAGACAATTGCAAGATATAAAGTCATAATTGCAAGATATAAAAGTCATAATTGTGAGATATCAAGTCATAATTGTGAGATATAAATAAAGTCATAACTGTGAGATATAATGTCATACTTGAAGACATAAAGCCATAATTGAAATCTAGTCATAATTGAAAAGTCATATTGTGAGATATAAAGTCATAATTGTGAAATATAGTCATAATTTAACATGTAAAGTGATAATTTAACATAAAGTCATAATTGAAGATATTGAAGTCATTCTTAAGCATACAAAGTCCTAATTGTAAGATATAAAGTCATAATTGAAGATATAAAGTCATATTGTGAAATATAAAAGTCATTTTTGTGATATATAAAGTCATAGTTGAAGATATAGTCTTATTGTGAGATAAAGTCATATTGTGATTAATAAAGTCATATTGTAAGATATAGTTCTAATTGTGAGATATAAAGTCAATTGAAGATAAAGTCACACCTGTGACATACCAAGTCATATTGTGAGATATAAAGTAATTATTAAGCATACAAAGTCCTAATTATAAGATATAAAGTCATAATTGAAGATATAAAGTCATATTGTGAAATATAAAAGTCATTTTGTGATATATAAAGTCATAATTGAAGATAGTCTTATTGTGAGATAAAGTCATATTGTGATTAATAAAGTCATATTGTAAGATATATTTATAATTGTGAGATATAAACAAAGACCTAATTGTAAGATATAAAGTCATAATTGTGAGATATAAAGTCATAATTGTGAGATATAAAGTCATAATTGTGAGATATAATGTCATAATTGTGAGATATAATGTCATACTTGAAGATATAAAGCCATAATTGAAATCTAGTCATAATTGAAAATAGTGATATTGTGAGATATAAAGTCATAATTGTGAAATATAGTCATAATTTAACATATAAAGTCATAATTTAACAAAGTCATAATTGAAGATATAGTCATATTGTGAGATATAAAGTCATTCTTAAGCATACAAAGTCCTAATTGTAAGATATTAAGTCATAATTGAAGATATAAAGTCATATTGTGAAATATAAAAGTCATTTTGTGATATATAAAGTCATAATTGAAGATATAGTCTTATTGTGAGATAAAGTCATATTGTGATTAATAAAGTCATATTGTGAGATATAAAGTCAATTGAAGATAAAGTCACAACTGTGACATACCAAGTCATATTGTGAGATATAAAGTCACACTGTGAAATAAAAATAAAGAAAGAAAACAGGCTTCTATAGATTTAAACTTGTCACTGTTACAGAACAAAGTTAGGAAAGTGTCATATATAACTGTCTAAACCTACAGATTCTCCTGAAGCTGCATCAATAGAGACAAACGATTCTGCTGATTCCCTTGGTAAGCCAAACCACAGCATTCCCTGTTAACATGTTCTGTGAAGAATGAAAATCAGCATCATATTTCAATGCTAACTGAGAACCAGATGTGATGCACAACACAACAAGTGATGAATCCCGTCTACTCCATGTAAACCTGAGGAGTTTTCTTCTTTTATTCACGAGTTCACAAGACTACTCTGATGATCTGTGACGTGAAAAACAGCTGACAGGGAAAAATATAAAGCCTCAAAAAAGAATCAGGCACTGGTTAAGCAATATAAAATGTGAGTTTTACTGTACGTGGCTCGCTACTTCTGAATGGCCGTCAGTGGAGAACAAAGTTGCATCGCACAGCATTTGTGATTTCAGCATGGACAAACAAATGATTCTCACTAAAGCGACGTGTGTAAGACATGATGAAGCTCAATCTTTTTCTTCTTCTAGATGACCATGAAAATGACTCAGATGCTACAATGTCCCACGGTAAATATGTTTATTAACTAAGCATGTAAGAGTCACATGATGCCGTTATCATGTACAAAGTATTAAATGTCTCTTGAATTTTTTGCCAACTCTAGAGGAACACACTGATGACATCACTGATGCAGACAGCCATGCTTTAGATGGTACGTCTCATGGGTTTAAAGCACTTCAGTTATGTTGTTTACTAAGGTTAACATTATTGCTAGTGCTGTCAAACGATTAAAATATTTAATCGCGATTAATCGCATTAATGTCATAGTTAACTCGCGATTAATCGCACATTTTTATCTATTCTAAATGTCTCTTGATTTCTTTTTGTCCCATTATTTTTTTCTCATTTTAATGCTCTTATTAACATGGAAAAGTGGATCGGCTTGCTTTGTGCAAATGTTTTTTATTGAAAACAACATTGGCATATACTGTGTTCAATTTCACACTAACATTCTCACTTGGAGCAAATAATCTCTCACACAATGTAACACTGTCCATTAATAAAAGGGTGAAAGAAATACTGACGAGGTCCTGATATTGATGAGGGGGGCGGAGAATTCACATCAGCTGTGTGTGTGTGTGTGTGTGTGTGTGTGTGTGTGTGTGTGTGTGTGTGTGTGTGTGTGTGTGTGTGTGTGTGTGTGTGTGTGCTTGGCCATCATCAAGTGGTATTTCAGACTGGACGTGCTGCGATGATGATAGCTCAGTTCACAACGACAAAACACACAGATCGCTTTGGTCTCGTCAATGGAACCATTTGGCAACTTTTTAAAAGCAAACTTTCCATTCAGAATCTTATTGGCATCCATTTCGGCGTCTCGCGCTCGTCATCCACTCAAAACTTAATGTTAACCTACTATTTGGCCGGCTCGCAAGCTCAAACAAGTGTGTGCGTCGTGCCTGTTGTTTTGTTCCCGGTCTAGCTAGATCCGCTTGCGCTTTGGTCGACGAAGCAACAAAACGTCCTCGCGCGGCGCAAACATAGACAGGGCACAAGCCATTGAAATGAATGGGTTTCATAGCGCAGCGCCACGCATGCCGTGTCCTGTTGCAAAAGCATGTGAAAAAAACTACAAAGTTTGCTAGGCCAAAAAGACCGTTAATCGCGCGATAAAAAAATTAACGCCGTTAAAATGGGTTTGCGTTAACGCCGTTAATAACGCGTTTAACTGACAGCCCTAATTATTACTATTGCTTTTGAACCTAAGTATTAAACTTTGGCACGTAACTTCCCCATATTATGTCAAATATTTAATAAATGATAAACTGTAAAAGTAGCTGTTACCTGTTAGATCACTGGTCACTACTCTCTGAATGGGCAAAACTCAAATCCTTTGCATGTTTGTGTTTAGATGACGATGACAGTGATTCCCATGGTGATGAAGTCGGGGTTGAAGATGCCACGGGTAAGTCCATTTTCTTTCAGATTTTTTTATTTTTTTCCTCCCGAAATTCCTTAGGAGACACAAATAAGACAGATGTTGACATACAGCAGGAGTATAGATCTATAAGACGGGCGCTAACAACATAACTAACGTGCATGAACTACTAATAAGACACATAAAATATAAAGTTGCTTTGGATAAAAGTGTCTGCCCAATGCATACATGTAATAATAAATGTAGAGAATTTTGGTCATACCGAAAGCATTTGATTCCTCCTGTTTACAGATGCTGCTTCTCAAACACACGACAAACCAGATCATCTTGATGACACAACACAAGGTAAAGATGCTGTGAAGAAGCGTCTGCTTAAAACACTTACACGTTACACATGCTAATGTCTGCTCCTGCCTTTCCTAAGGATCAGATGATGGCAGCAAAACCCCCATGCCAAGCTCCTAGCAACCAGGACTCTGCAAAGACATTGTAACAGGTATCATGTGATCGCGTATTAAAAGCTCTGTTCAAACATATGTAGTGTTTGCATAGGCCTTACTTCATATACTTCTCTTACAATTCATGAAACCTCACAAGTGACTGATGAAAGAAGATAAAACGTCACACTGTGAGATATAAAGCCTTAAAGGGATAGTTCACTTTGAAATTAATTTTTGGTATGTTTTAGCTTACCTCAAGGGCATCCAAGATGTCGGTGTCTTTGTTTCCGCAGTAGTTTCAATTTTGATATTTTAAGGTCAAAGCGTTCTTGTCTGTCAGTCATATAATGCAGGTCTATGGTCACCACCTCAAAGAGCATGCACAGAGAAGTCCAAATTAAACATGATTTAATGACTCGTAAATGTAAGTACACATTGATGGCCTAAGACACGAAACGAGCGGTTTGTGTGAGAAAACTGTCTTCTGTCTTTTCCGGAAAGCGCCGGAAGTGATCTCTCGCGCGTGTACGTCACTTATTGTTTACACAGAACAGAGATTGTAGGTAAGACGGCTAATTAAAATGGTACTAATTTGCGCTTATCCGGGATGTTTAAACCGTCGTAAAAGAAAACAATTAAAAAAATAAAACAATTGTATGAGTGACGTACACGCGCGAGAGATCACTTCCGGCGCTTTCCGGAAAAGACAGAAGACAGTTTTCTCACACAAACTGCTCGTTTCGTGTCTTAGGTCATCAATGTGTACTTACATTTACGAGTCATTAAATCATGTTTAATTTGGACTTCTCTGGTCATGCTCTTTGAGGTGGTGACCATAGACCTGCATTATATCACTGACAGACAAGAACGCTTTGACCTAAAAATATCAAAATTGAAAATACTGCGGAAACAAAGAAACCTACATCTTGGATGCCCTTGAGGTAAGCTAAAACATACCAAAAATTAATTTCAAAGTGAACTATCCCTTTAATGGCGTGATATACAGTCAACTTGTGCAATATAAAAAGCTAATATTTTGACATTTAAAGTCACAATTGTGAGATATAAAGTCATAATTGAGAGATATAGTCATTAGTCACATTGTGAGATAAAGTAACAACTGAAAATATAAAGTCACATTGGGATATATACAGTCACAATATATGAGATATAAAGTCATGATACCTCATAATAATGTAGTGTAGTGTTTACAAAGCCTTACTTTATAAATGTCATGAAACCTTACAAGTGACTGGTTTGAAACGCTCTACATTCAGAAACATTTGTAATGGTCACTCATGAACATAAAACAGCTAACTTTTTATTCTAATAGAGTTTGGTATAAGCATGCTGCTTTGTAAATACTCTTATAAACATCAAAAATAAACCGCAGACATAAAATTACTGGATTAAATAATCTATTTTAATGAGATGATGGACACTTTTCAGTATGGAGTTTAACATGTTGCTAAGCTAACTACACAAATAGCCTCTACACTGATAAGCACAAGAAATCAAACTGATTATAAAGACAACATATTTCAAATCAGCAATACAATCTGACAACATGGTTTAATAAGATAATCAAATATGCTTAAATACTGTCCATGCAAATACGTGAAATGAGTAACTCATCAAGCATTACCTCTTTCAAAAGGTGATTGGCTCTTTTTTACTTCAAAGATAAAAAATCTGTTGAACAATGAACATACAATTAAAGGCAATTATAACATATTAGTTAGGCCTATATCAAATCAAATATTAAGACAAACAAAATAAAAATAAAGAACTTCAGGGTAAATAGGATCTTGATAAGCAATTATACATCTATCAATGTATAGATTTAAGGCATTATGGTAACTTCTTTCATTATTTCTCTTTTCTGTTAATGTATGAAGGTAGAGAGACCTTTCATTTTCAAATGAGTAAAAGTAGATGCGTTGCCCATTTACATTTGTGGATAAAGAATTTTCCATATATGATGAGTAAATTGGATATTGCCTACCATATTTTAAATCGCATCATTATCATTTTTCAATCAAAAAGAGGAATGAAAGCTACCTGAAGTAGGCCTGAAGCATATCCAATGCAGATTTGAAGTGACATTATCGCCCCCTGGAGTCTTGGAGTGTCACTGCCAGAAAAACACAAGAACAAGAACATTCATGACCTCGTTGATTTACTTGCATAAACTATTAAGAATTCGGCCCAAAAATGTATAGTACACATGATGCCTTAAAATGCTGTCTACATAGGCTGTTTGGAACAGATCTATTGTTATAATCATTTATTAAAATATGATTGCTTTTCTTTTTCATTGCAGAATTTTCCTGGAGAGACGTAAAAAGAATCAACTGAGACAGTCATGATAACCAGAGTTTCACGTCCCATTAAAACACATTGACACGTCCCTCTCGTCCTCTCTCTCTTTCTCTCTCATATGGTGAAGGTTCCTTTCTAAGGCTTCTGGGATGCAGATTAAATTATTCGGCTGTTTGGTGTACATTCCTTCTTTTTTTTTCTTTTTTTTTTTTTCTCACTTTGTCCTAATTCTAGAACGTTTGATATATTCATTTTACCAATGTTAGATGCATAAAATGCATGAAGAACAATGAGGGTCTGGAATTTTTTCGAACCTCGTGTATTTGTCTGTTTGCGTAGAGTCTAAATATATTTCATATGAAAGTGACGCATTAAACCTAGAGAGTAGAACTAACTGAAGGAGTTTTTGAGAAAGCTCCGGAGACCAAACGATTCGGGTCTGGTGAAATGTTGCCGAACCATCAAACCTGCCCTGGCTCCTTTGGTTTGTCCACAGGGTGTCACTGACTGAAAGACTGCGGCTCTACAACGACAACCTTCTGTTCTTGACTCTGAAATCACAAAACATGAGATCTTTTCTGCCCACCCCCAAAACATGATTTAAGACTGTACAGACCATTTCTGATAGAATCTCTGATGTCTATGTCTCTGTGGAGGAATACTAATAAACTAGCAATGTAAGAGCACAGATTGTTCTGAAAACTGTTAAAAAAAATAATTTTGTATAGATTTAAAGTCGTTTTAATATGTACACAGGGAGCAAATCTAATAAAGACTGGGTTGTCAGAAAACCAAGTGACCATGGAGACTTTTGTGCGTGTGTGTGTGTGTGTGTGTGTGTGTGTGTGTGTGTGTGTGTGTTAACTAAACCACAAGCACATGCATATCTTATTCTGTTTTTTATTTAATTACGCAATTTTCAACAAGATGTAGTCATGAGACCAAAAATTATAGAAAAATAAAAAATAATTTCAGTGCCCGAGACAATCCAATTAATACTATAGAATAAATGTATAACAATTTTATTTTATTATTAAAATGTCAAAGTTTTACAGACAAACAATGATTTACTAATTCATTCTGATGGACCAAAAACAATTTATTATCAAATAAAGGTGGTGTTTCTCCTGGTTAACTGGATTTTTTTTTTTTTTTCTTAAACACATCAATATTTTGGTTTAGTCTTTCAAACTAAACCAAATTGGTTATATATTTGCTCTTCTAGTATATAAATATAAAAAAAATGAGGTATCACTTTATTTTACAGTCCTGTTCCCGATGTACATTTGATACTATGTACTTATAGTAATTACAATAATTGGGTAATAATAACTAGACACTAACACTGAACCTACCCCTAAACCTAACCTTGTAGTTACCTTACTTTCTTAGGTCAGACTCAGTACACTGTAAGTACACACGTACCGTAAAAAAAAAATGCAACCAAAAATATTATATATATTATACAATTATATTATAATATATATATATATATTATAATATAATTGTATAATATATATCATATTTTTGGTTGCATTTTTTTTTACGGTACGTGTGTACTTACAGTGTACTGAGTGTATATATATAGGCAGTGCAACGTGCGATGGGTTTAGTGGGGGGTAATTGAGAATGTCACGTGAGAGGAGGCAATGCCTCCATGGCGCTATGATTGGATATTATTGGATATTATTGGATAGGATAGTTTCACACGATAAATCCCACCTCTCGTTTTCTTGCCATTCCACATCCACACATCGGTGTGAATGAATAAACAATGGTGTTAATGAATAAACGATGGCGTTAATGGAAGATTAATTAAAAAGTAAGTAAACAACTCACCCACGTTGACAGGACACCGTTTTCAACTAAAAACGAAACGCTTTTTATGTGTTTTAGTTATTCGTTTACACGACAATGGCGTTTTGGGAGCCTGAAAATGCACACTTTTGAAACCGATACCGTCATAATCTTCGTGTGGACTGCAAAAACGAGAATTTGTGAACGTCATACGTATGTGTATTATGTGTTCAGCGCGTATTACGCGTAATGGTTTTTTTTACAAAGGGACATCGCCAACTACTGGTAGGGCTGGGTACCGAGTTCGGTACTTTTTAGGTACCGACCGAATTGCCTCGATACTACCGAGTATCGAAACATGTCTTGTTTTTCGGTACCACATTTCGGTACCTAAGTGGTTAATCTCGTCAACGTCAGTGAAACAATAAGCATGCAGCATGGTTGGCTGTGGCGGAAAAACACTAGTTTACGCGGCTGCCCAGAGACGCGGCTCGTCGCACGTGAGGCTGCAGTGTGTGTGTGTGTGTGTGTAAGCGTGCGTCCCAACCCAGATAGATAGAAAATATGTGGAAATGATCCAAAGTGTACCTATGTCATGTGCCAGACTCGATGCCAGATGCACGCGATGCAATATTTTTGACAAGATCATTGCTGCCAAGATCGACCGGCAACACGGTAAATCTAGGCACTGAAGCGCACAAAATACACTTGAGAGTAATGGTGTTCACATCGAACGCGAATAGAGCGTCAAATACGCGTCTATCGCGTCTAGTTCGACGCTTGAATCTTCAGCTCGAGTTCAAATTTTTCAACTTGCGCGGAAGACGTTCGCGGCAAACGTGCGCGTCACTCGCGACGCCCAGCGCGAATGATGCGTCTATTCGCGTCTTTGCATTGACTATGTATGTAATCTACTCGCACAAATAATTAAATTCGCGTTCGGTGTGAACACACCATTAGTAAACACTTGTTCATTAATAAACAATTAAAATATCTCCTTGCTATTGTTTCCACATCCATAATCATTAGGCTACTTTTGCCAGTGCTTTGCTGCAAGCTTCACGTGCAGGTATATATCCCGCCCCCCAGTAGCCTATATTTAATTTAATTCACATTTATTTGTATAGCATTTTTCACAATACATATCGTTTCAAAGCAGCTTTACCGAAAATGCATGTGTCTAAATTACAATTTAGAGTGATCTGTTATCAGAGGTGACAGTGTAATGCATTTCAATTAATTTTCATTCAGTTTCATCGGTAATTAATGCATTAAGTTAAAGCAGAAACAATGAGCTCATTGAAGTAAAGAATACATGTTGTTAAATGATTAGGAAACATAGAAAACTTTAGCATTGGTGCTTTTTTACATACTCAAAATATGAGTGTAAAAAAGTCAACAAACTGAAATAAAAATTAGGTAATGTTATATTGTTAAACCTGGTTACATAAAATTGGTATTGAAAAAAGTATCGTTCAGGAACCGGTATCGAAGTCAAGGTATCGGTATCGGTATCGGTACCGAACATTTTGTTACGATACCCAGCCCTAACTACTGGTCTGTTAGCATAATGCAGCGTTTTTAGTCGTTTTCACGGATCTGTGTGAACAGGATCATTTTTTAGACAACGTTGTTGTCTGTGTGTAAAATACCCAAAGAAAATACTTTTCTAGTATTTTAGTACATCGTTGTCATGTAAATGTACTATTAGATATCACCACTTTATGTCACGTCAAAATCAAACATGAGATGGTTTGAAAACATGACGTGTTTTTTTTAGTGAGCATTAAGTGTGGTGAAATTAAAGGTAGTCTACACCAGCTTATCTGTGACCAGTGTTTACCGAGCTTTGATGATCCGAAAATAAGTTGACAATTACATATAACAGCTGAACATCAGTATACAAATAAAATATAGATGTAATCTGAAATTTCTTTGTTGCGTTCTTCAACATTTCAGCAAAAGCAAGTAGAGTTTGCACGGCTGCACACAGAGTTAAACGTTATCAGATCGTGTGAATGGCCCTATGAATGTGTCATATTTCAGCGGTTTTAGTCAAAGAAAGAAAGTCTTATCTAAGCTCTGATGTCTTAATTTTTTTAAGATTTAACCAGCAGGCTAGATTCCTTGACCCTTACACAGAGAAAGAGTTAAGTTTCCACGTGTGTGTCTCCACAGGCTCTTTGGAGCACGACACAATCTCACATTACATCTCGGTGGTCTGAACCTGGCCCGAGGGTGAACAAACACGAGGATGAGGAGGAAGAGGAAGGTGTACCCCAGACAAAAGCCACCAAACAGCTCAGAACAAAGCGCTCGCGGGCCGCCTGTCCGAGCGTGACTCACGGGCTCTGTGTGCAAATGTTCCCGTCACCCCTGTACGGGCCTTCTCAAACTTACGGGAGGCCGATGAAACCAAAGGCTGGCTTTCAAAATGGAGACGGCCAGTGAAGCTTGACCCGCGCAGTGCATTAGTTTCCCCCGCGGCCCACTTTCCCAACAGCTTCGAAGGGGGGCGGAAGGACGCGAGAAGCCTTTAGAAATATTAGACTTTAATTTAAGGCGTAAGAGGGTTTAAACATCTACTCTGATCTAGTGGCGATATCTGTGAGAAAAGGCCTACCTTTTGCTGAAAAACAGGCCCTGTTGAACAGCGACACACTCAGCTGACGGTGTTCGCATGTAATATAAGAATCAAGTCGCATTGCTATTTGACTAATATCCAAAACTAGCACCTAGATGAAAAACCTATCAAACTCCAAAAAGACATATTCATATGAGTGTTCGTTATCTGAACTCATTTATCAGCTTCTGTTGACAATCCATTGAGTGGCAATTCAAGATTTCAACACTGTGTTTGCTTTTTCTGAGGTCAAGACTCATGTTTGATAAGCTCTGTCCACACACTCTTTTATTTTCATTTACTCGATTCATTTCTTTGTCAGTCATTCTTAAAAGAAAAGTTCAGCCACAAACGAAAATCCTGTCATTCCAAACGCACACATCCTATTATTGTCTATGAAACGCAAACATTTTTACGCAATTCTTTTCAATAACACTTTGAAATCACCTTAAGGAAAGACCCAGACAAAGAAATCCAGGATAAGAATGAAAGGATAAAAAAGAAATCCAAAATCCTTTCAGGAAAAACCTATATAAAAGCAGTTTTCACATCAATGCCATAGAAGAACCTTCTTTGGTTCCCCAAAATAACCTTTCAATAAACAGTTCTTAAAAGTTCTTTGTGTGTGTGTGTGAAGAACATTTTAACAATCTAAAGAATCTTTTTTTCACAATAAATAAAACTGTGGTGGAAAGATTTCATGGATGTTAAAGCCTCTTCGTCGATGCCATTAAAGAACCATTATTTTTATCCATTGTGTTAAGATTTCTGTTCTGGAATTTTATGCAAATGAAGGCATATTTAATTAGATAATTGTGCATTTGGATATTTAAACAACATATGTAAACATTATTTTTTTAATTATTTAAACAAATAAAACAAAGCTTAAAAACGAGACCTTTCCTGACTTCCTAAAGTCTATTTTTTTTATGTGAAAGACTCGGGAGTCGGGACGTTTTTGCCGGGAAAATCAAAAGGATGTGTGACGGACAGGGGCGTAATTTGTGGGGGGGATGGGGGGGATATACCCCCCCCCCCCTCCCCCCCCCGGAATGTTCGAACCAAATCTACGCCCTTGGTGACGGATGCGCGCTCCCGAGAGCCTCTCTTACATTCTTTGACACATGAAACAAATGATAATGTTCAGGATAATGCAGAAAGAGACATTCTGTAATGTCAATGTGCCATGCAAAGAAAAGAGATTAATTCAAACTATAGTCGCACAGAACTATGTAGTATATAGGCTAGTCTCCAATATACTTTATAATTAAACTATCATAATGTAATTTTAATTAGGCCTAACTTACCTCATCTGTCGACACGATGCCGGTGAATTGTAGAGGTGGTGCAAACATATCCACATCACTATGATCAGATGCTTCCTTAACTGCTGCTTTCTCACTGCTGTCATGTTTATTGTGTTTGTTTTGTTATTGAGAGGAAAGAGCACAGCACATTTTTCCATCTAACCGTCGCTCTTAGCAGCGTGGATGGCGTCTGGATGTTCATTAATGGTATATCCTGCAAAGGTATTTCCAACTTCTTTTTACTTATATAAGCAAATAACAAAAAAATAACTTCCATGAGTATTTCAGGCCTTGAATCAACTGTGTGTTACATGTGCACGTGTGCGAGCGCGAGCAGTAAGTGTCTGCTGCAGTTCACTTAACGGCCACCAGTGTCGCTAAAAACAAGGTTTCTGAATTATATAGCCCCTTTAATGTAGGCCTACTGTGATTAATCAACTGGAGAAGTACGGAAACATACATATTATTCACTTGTGGTGTCTTGCCTGTAAGTATCATATATAATAAATATGATATATATCAAATATATTGCACAAGTGCGAATTGTGCAATATATGTTAGGTCATCAATGCATTGCATCAGGGATGCAACATGATGTGCCAGTTCAAAAATGCAGGACGGATAATGAAAGAACTTTTTGAGATCTTCCATGAAGATGTAAATGTGGGTCTGTTTCAAAAACAAAGCTTTCATATCACTCACCTATGAAATATAGAGCTGGTACAGACAAAAACTGAAACCAACTAGAAAGTCAATGAAATAATATAACACCTGGCAATGCAAAAATCATTCTGTAGTTGTTTAATATCGGTTGCAAACATTCATTCGAGAACCTGGGCAGGAAATGAGAACTAGTCTGACCCTCTGATTAAGTTTAACAACCACCTGTCCACACTATTCCTCTGTCCTGCTGTACGACATATTAGATTTGGCCCACGGTGATTAATTACAGAGCGGTTCAGGGACCCAAAACTCCAGTGCCGCAGTCATTTCAGACCGATCGGGTTTCTAAACAGAATGGCTCCTTCAGGACGATCAGAGGTGGCTCGTGACCAGTGAGACAAAAACTCCTAACAGAGCTCTGGATGAAGCTGATATTTGAGAACAGAACAGGAATCTGTATGAGAAAACACAGGTCTGTATGTGTGTGTGTGTGTGGTTTAATCTGTGTGTTTGTACTGGACCACAGTGGAACTCACCTCTTGCTTCCTACATGCTCTCCTGTGATCTGCTGTGGTCTCTGAGGATCTTTGTGTTGAAGTTAATGCATTTAAAAATATTTTAGGACAATATTTTAAAATTTAATGCAACAAAAAAAAAAAGTCAATCAGGAAAGTAGGCTATAATTATGTCATATATTTTTTTAATATACATATTTACAAATATATTTATATAAATATGCATATTTAACATTTTTGTTATACTCAATCTAGAAATATACTTTTTAATTATATGTTAAAATAAAATTGAATTGATATTTAAATGTAAAAAAATACTGTAAAAAAAAAATATTATATATATACATATAATCTATTTATCTAAATATATACATGTGTGTATATATATAATATATATATAAACATGGTATTGATCAAAGTTGATATAATATATGATATTACTGATGAAAATTGATCAAAAAATCTATTTATTTTAAGTCTACTTGTATATATATATATATGTGTGTATTGGTGTTACACACACCAATACACTGAAAATAAATAGATTTATATAATATATATATATCTTACAGATTTTTTCTAAAATATTTTATCTCTTTTGAAATATTTTAAAATCAAGATTAAAAACAAATTGTGCTGTTAATCGCGATTAATCGATTCTAAAATAAACGTTTTTTTCTTCATACTTTGGTAATAAATAAATATATTTTTGCCATATAGGATACAACTGTGGTGGTCCGTCATTTTCCATGAGTCTTGAGCCGCTGTACCGTCTGACCCCATCAGCCAAGCCGGACCGGTCCAGGACTGCACTTCTAATCTCGTCACCCAAGGTTGGCTCCGAGAGCGCTATGGTTTCAAGCACCGAACAGAGAGCTTTTGTCTGAGAGCAGGCAGGCCTGCAGGAATGAAGGAAGCCACAGGACATGAAACTGGTGAGGAGAAATCTGCACACATCTGCCAGAAAGACCAGCAGATGTTTAATAATACTGCTGTCAATACTGCTTTTCATTCCACACTGCTACTTAGATAGATACTGTACCAGCAATTGTTAACATTTACAGTGGTGCTCATAATCATGTGATGACCCATGTTGAATCTGCTGCATTGGCCCAACAATATGCAAGTTTAGCACTGAAAATACACACTCACTGGCCACTTTATTAGGGACACCTTGCTAGTGGACCCCTTTTCCCTTCAGAACTGCCTTAATTCTTAGATTCAACAAGGTGCGGTAAACATTCCTCAGACATTTTGGCCCATCTTGTCATTATATCATCACAGATTTGCTGCAGATTTGTCGTCTGCACATCCATGATGTGAATCTCCTGTTTCTCCACATCCCAAAGCTGCTCTACTTGAGATCTGGTGACTGTGGAGGCCGTTTGAGTGTAGTGAACTCATTATCATGTTCATGAGATGACTTGAGATGTTCATTTGAGATGATTTGAGCTTTGTGACATGATGTGTAATCCTGCTGTAAGAAGCCATCAGAAGATGATACACTGTGGTCATAAAGATAAGGACATATTCAGCAACAAAACTCAGGCTGTGGTGTTTAAAGGGGTCATATAATGGTACATGCACTTTTACAAGTTGATTGTACTGAAATGTGTGTTGGCAGTGTCTGTACACAAACATCATATAATGATAAAAATCCATCCAGAGGTTTTGTTTTAATCTCCTTATATGTTTTCCCCTGCCTCAAATTGAGCCGTTCGATTTTGTGACGTCACACGCTCGGAAGCCCCTCCCACGATTGTTGATTGACAGCCGCGTTTCAACACAGACCCGCCCTCGCTCGTGAGGGAGCTGTCAATCATAGTCTGCGCGGACCGGCGCGGTCATTGTTGATATGCTGGAGCACTGTCTATGAGCAGAATGGCGTCTAAGCGTTTGTGGTGTTCTGTTCTTGGGTGTAATAACGAACACAGCAGTCATTTTAATGTTCCTAAATCCGAACCGCTGAAGATGCAGTGGCTGAGTTTGTTTTCGAAGGGAATATTCCCCACGAGGAACGTCAATGCTCTCATGTTTGCGCGAATCATTTCTCAGCAGACTGCTTTATAAACGAGGGTCAGTATAAAGCTGGTTTTGCTAAGAAGCTGCTCTTGAATAAAGGATCGGTACCAGCTTTTCGTGTTCCTGCTGAACCTCTAGAACAACTGAAGTGAGTGTAACGTTTTATTAAACTTTATATTAATATTTATATTAATCTTTGCAAATCGCCAGCTGCACGCTTCACGATGAATGCGTCTAAGGTTTACACTCAGTCAGGGTACACTACGGCATGTTTTCTATGTACGACGTTCTCAATATAATTCATAATCCCACGTTTATAATGAACAACCGTTATGGTTATTGTGTTATTGTGTTACAAACGGTGTATGCGCAGAACAGAGAGGCGGGGTGAGCGCAGCTCATGATCATTTAAAGTCATATGCACTGAAACGGCGTGCTGAAAACAGAGCTGTTTTTGACCAAGTAAAATAAGTGTTTTCTTACAATACTAATGAGAATTTTTAATTAAAGTATATTACAAACTTTTAATTTAGACCCTAAAGAATCATACTAGCTTGTACAAAAATGGCATTATATGACCCCTTTAAATGATGCTCAATTGGTACTAAGAGACCCAAAGTGTGTCAAGAAAATATCAATCACACCATCACACCACCAGAACCAGCCAGAACCGCCGATACAAGGCAGGATGATCCATGCTTTCAGATTGTTTACGCCAATTTTGCAGCAGAAATCAAGACTCATCAGACCAGGCAACGTTTTTCCACTCTTCTATTGTCTGATTTGGCGAGTCTGTGTGAATATAGCCTCAGTTTGCTGTTCTGATCTGACAGGAGTGTCACCAGTGTCTGCTTCAAGGTTGAACGTGTTGTGAGATGCTCTTCTGCAGACCTCAGTTGTAATGAGTGGTTATTTGAGTAACTGTTGCCTTACTGTTGTATTACACACTGTACATGTGTTTACCGTACATGATTATTCTGCTGAATAGATAATTTTGTAAATGCATAACCAACAACAGAATTGCATTTATCAGATTAAGAAGTTTACAAGGCCTTTGATGTCAACAAGACAAGATATAAGAAGAATTTTCTGCTTTACCTATTTATTTTTGCTATCCTAACTATATAAGATTAGCTTAGTTGTATCTTATTGCATTTAGCATTATTTCCCCCCTCTCGATTATGTTTTTCAAGAAAACACACGCAACATTACGTTATGTGGATTCAGGGTCAAAATACACACATAGATCACATTTCACAATACAACAAAGAAAGCTTGTTTAGCTCAAGAGCTCATTAGCTTTGCTACGACACACGTCCATTTAGCTCATCAGGACGAGTTTATCACAGAAATGCATTTCAAGGCCTGCTGGTGTTCGTTACATTGTAAAACGGGCTTGATGTGAACTGGCACGCTGTACAGGAATGCAATCTTCCTGTGAGCTGCCAGCGATTCAGTTACTGCTATGGGACAGGAGCATTAGCTTATGCAACATATACGGATCATACCACCGTAGTTGAACAGGCCGTGCTAATCCATTAACACATCACAGGCCATTCCAGTTTACTGGCTTTCCCATTCTTTTCTTTCCTGAAAGATCTGGCAACCACTGGTCTCAAATTTAGAGATAAATGCATAAAACCAGCCAAAAGTGGTTTGCTAGTCATAGCTGGCTATAAAACTGGTCAGTCAGGTTTGAAGGTTTTGGCCACTTGTCAGCTGGTCGAGCTGGGAGATCAAATAACTGACCAGCTAAACCAGCAAAGCACATTTTCAGCAGGCAAAAAAAGTGAGCACTTTTCCCTTACAAAAAGCACCTTGGTTTTGGATTGCATTCAAAAGGCTGTACATCCTTATGTACCACGTTTTTAAACAGACTGAAACATAATTTAGAATTCAATAAAATCATTCTAAAATGTTGATTTGCTGCTCAAGAAACATTTCTTATTATTATCAATGTTGAAACAATACAAGTATTAATTTATTGGTATATATCTAACAATTTCCACAAAAATATGTAGGAGCACAACTGTTTTCAACATTGATAATAATCAGAAATGTTTCTTGAGCATTAAATCATCATATTAGAATGATTTCTGAAGGATCATGTGACACTGAAGACTGGAGTAATGATGCTGAAAATTCAGCTTTAATCACAGGAATAAATTACATTTTACAATATATTCAGATAGAAAGCAGTTATTTTGAATTATATATCACAATATTACTGTTTTTACTGTATTTTTGATTAAATAGTGCAGCCATGGTGAGAATAAGAAACCTTTCAAAAACATTTAAAAAATGCAAACACTTAATCATAACTCGTGTATTTTTTGAGTGAAAGGGATCATATCAAGTGCTAAATCAGAAAGAACTATGATCTTAAACTAGCCAGGTCCTCATGCTCAGATGAGGAAACCCTGTACGTTCCTGTGGTGTTGTGTAGGCTGGCTGTGCCCTCCACTGGCTGATCCGCCTTACTGATCCCACTCGTGGCCCAGAAAGATGATGGGACATGCCATAAATAAAGACCTTTTAATCTTAATCTTTGGCATCAGTAGTCAACAGCCAATGTACAGTACATATTCATCAGCATTTAATGCTTGAAGACTGCAGATCTGATCTGAATATGAATTATGAATCAGAAAAAAACGTTGCAGGACTCACCTGTGGTTTCACTCTTCAGAGGGAGTAGTTTGAATGGCAGGGGTTGGGGTTAGACATCAAGTCCTGCCCCTTAACAAGATGGGGGGCTGGAAGGGTATAAAATGTATTTTGGTGCCCAGTCAAGCATAAGGAAGTCAAAAGCACGTTTGCTGGTTGCTTTATGTCTGCTGCACAGTTTCCTAGCACATAAACCTGTGCTAAAGATGCTGTCACGGTAAGTCAATGGCGTTTGATTTATAAGAACCGGTCTGACTCTTGACCGTTCATTGATTATAATGGAACAATTGATAGCTAATTAATCAGTGTATAGCAGAGAGGAGCTGTGGATTTTGTCATGAAGGTGCTTGTGTGAGGACATTCATGCATTTGGCAGATGCTTTTATCTAAAGTGACTTTACATTCAAGGTATATGGATCAATTCTCGCATTCCCTTGGAATCAAACCCATGACCTTGGTGTTGCAAGCACCACAAAAGCATGTTTTATGTAGGATTTGTATTTAATAATTTTGCATTTCAATGACATTTGCATATGACTTGGTTATAGTTTAGAGTCTGTGCTATTTTGATGTTGGGAGTCTCATTAAGTGATATACTGTCCAATTACAGCTGTGCTTTCTGAATATTACAATACTTTAGCATAAAAGTAAGTATCTTGTTGTAAACTCAGTCCTAAGTATTGCTTGCTTTTAAGCCGTACTTGTATTTTTTTTTTTAAACCAAGCACTGAATTTACTCTCCAAGTTAAAATAATATTAAAAGCATACATTTCTCAAGAGAATAGTTGGCCATTTTCAGAGCTGTTTTTTGAGAATATGCATTGATAAATTGCATGATATATGTATAAATACCTTTAGTTTAGGGGGGTCATTTTGCTTCACGTTTGCTCATTCTGGACTCTTATCGTTTTGCTTTCACAGAAATCTTGTAATTGCTTCAGTGGCTGTTGTGTTTCTGGCGTCCACCATATCAACGGCTCCTGTTGAAGGTACGAGCTCTTCTCCCAGAGGGCTTCATTTAATGACACACTCTTGTGTTTAGCATACAGCGGCCGCACGTATTTACACACTCTCTCCGGACAGATAAGGAGCCCGAGGAAAATGACTTCGAAGCTGAAGAGGGTGAAGAAGAACTGTCTGAGGAGGAAGAGGGTAGGAGATGATGGTCTTTTAGATAGCAACTTGTACTTCTTCAGCATCCCGAGCGAGGAGAGCTGATCGTACCACATCAAGAAGCTCATACTGTGGGCAATTTGATACGACATGATCCTGCAAAAGGACAAAATAACAAGTTAATACTATAACGTTCATGATAAATAGTTTCTTGAATCGTTTTTTAAATACGTTAAGCTTCATAAACCCAATTTTTAACACCATTAAAGTGAGTAAAGCAGCAGTTTCTAGGAGAAAATAAAAGAGCCTTTAAGACAATAGATGAATGTGAATCCTAAACTCAGTGGACTCGTGTTATATTCTGATAACAGTCAGCAGATCTGTGAGGGATTCAGGACAGAAAGAGGAGAAGGGCAAAACAGAGGAGCGGTTGTTATAAACTGTATCGATTTTCCCTTTTCTTTACAGATGATGATGACTCCAAAGGTCAGCATATGAAGGGTGGGTGACAAGTTCACAACTTACCACCATTGTGCAAAACCTCAGTCATCTTTAATAATCACATAATGAGTCATAATTTGCTTTAAAAGTCAGTCTTTCTTAATGAGGCTGAGCTATATACATTTGGGTTTCTGCCATAATCACATCAAAAATTACACTTACAAAAAAGTACAATGGTTTTATTTCTTGTATAATGTGCTTTTGGACTAGTTGTCATACCTCGTTTTTTGGCCTCGATCATTATGATTTTAAAGTACCATGTTGTATAAATATGGTAATAATACAGTATCATGGTATATATCAAAGTATATATATATTTTGGACATGATAGCATGGTAAAAGTAGGGAAAGTAACCTTGTGGTATCATGTTAATACCATGACAAAAATATAGTGAAGTGAAACCATACAGTGATGGTAATATTACCAAAATATGTAATATTTACATCGTATTTACAAAGTTTTTCCATTGGATTTCATTGGAATACCATAGTAAAACCATCTAATACAACCAAGCTACCACAGTACTTTTTGTAAGGTAATTAAGATACACTACCGTTTAAAAGTTTGGGGTCTGTAAGATTTTTTTTTAAAGAGTCACCAATGCTGCATTTATTTGATAAAAAAAATACACTAAAAACAGTCATTTTGTGAGTTCAAAAGAACAGCATTTATTTGAAATAGAAATCTTACTGACCCCAAATATTCCAGTAGTATAAATTACAAATGTGAATAAAGACTTAAAAACTGACAAAGATTTGGAGGTTTTAGACGGAACAAAAAGAACTAAAATCATATCTAAAATGTTCATAAAAGCAACTTAAAATGTATATAACTGGTTTACACGAGATGCCAACCCCCTTAAGCGCATGTGAAAAGAGTGTTTTTGTTCTTCCAGAGGGCCACCTGGCCGAAACTGATTGATTGACCTGTGAGAAAAAATGATCTCTGGGAATCTTAAGAATATGTTTCTTGTTCCTCTTTCCCAAAGGAGCCGGATCGCAGCAGGCCACTGCAGCACCCAAAGGCTTGGGTAAGGTGAAGCTAATCCTCTTTAGAGCTGGAGGCAGAGAACACTGAACCTCTCAGCACTGGAAAATAGTTCACTGGGTGCACCCTGCTCAGTAAGCAAAGCCAATCCGTACTTGATCTGGTTTAGGGATCAGGTATGTGGAGATTTTGCCACAGTGGCTGAACGGCATTGCTCGATTTATTAATAAATGTGGAAAGATGAAACATCATCAGGTGGAAAACACAGGCCTAGCGCAGTGAGAGGGCATGTTTGTGGGACCGATGTTTCGGGGCCTTGTTTAGACTGAAAGGCTGTTTTTCTCCAAGGTATGACTCCTGGCAGCGGCGTCTCGGGCGAATCCCCAAACGGTAAGGAAAGTCTACTCGATAACGCAAAAACAAGTTCTTTAAAACCTGTTCGGAGTGCATTAGCCTCTCATGGCCTCTGGTGAAAGGTGAATTTGTTGGAAGTTCAATGGCCACTTTTCAGGCCTCGCTTTTCTGTTCCCGAAGTCCAATACATCTTTTGACAAAAACCTTTGCTCTTGTTTCCCAGGTCAGAAACTCAATGGTGGCACTCAAACTGGCCAAGTCTGTAAGTGTGAACCTGATCTATCAGGGGCAAAACTTTCACACAAGCCCGACTTTAGAAGAGCAACACAGACTGACCCTGTGTAGAAAACACCCCAGCTTTATAAAAAACAGGATCTGAGAACGTTTCGCTCATTACATACATTCTGAAAACGTTATTTCTGAACATTCAGTTTGTTTAAACACGTTTTTTTTTCTTGGTTATGTGAACGTACTTTATGGGAACATTCCATTTTGCAAACATGTTCCTTTGGAATGTTCTCTGAACGTTCTGAAACAAGTTACATTTAAAAATCTGGAGAGAAAAAAAACGTTCCATGAATGATGTATAGATAATGTAGACCAGATAACTTTAAACAAATGTTCTATTAAAGGGATAGTTCACTTTGAAATAAATTTTTGCTATGTTTTAGCTTACCTCAAGGGCATCCAAGATGTCGGTGTCTTTGTTTCCGCAGTAGTTTCAATTTTGATATTTTTAGGTCAAAGCGTTCTTGTCTGTCAGTCATATAATGCAGGTCTATGGTCACCACCTCAAAGAGCATGCACAGAGAAGTCCAAATTAAACATGATTTAATGACTCGTAAATGTAAGTACACATTGATGGCCTAAGACACGAAACGAGTGGTTTGTGTGAGAAAACGAACAGTATTTATATCGTTTTTACCTCTTGTAACGCACAGACCGAAGCGCCCGCGCCCTCAGATCACTTGGACGTGGCTGTGTTTACAAGAGGTATAAACGATATAAACACTGTTCGTTTTCTCACACAAACCGCTCGTTTCGTGTCTTAGGTCATCAATGTGTACTTACATTTACGAGTCATTAAATCATGTTTAATTTGGACTTCTCTGTGCATGCTCTTTGAGGTGGTGACCATAGACCTGCATTATATGACTGACAGACAAGAACGCTTTGACCTAAAAATATCAAAATTTAAACTACTGCGGAAACAAAGACACCTACATCTTGGATGCCCTTGAGGTAAGCTAAAACATAGCAAAAATTTATTTCAAAGTGAACTATCCCTTTAATGTTACTGGAAGGATTCATAAATTTGAGAGAGCCTTGCCAGAGAAAGTTCTGTATACTTTGCGGTACTATTGTCTGTATTCATTGTCCATATTTACTGTGGTCTTTTTAGTCCTCATGACCTCGTTTTGTTTTCTGAAGAAACTTTGTTTTTATGCATTGCCATGCAATGCACTAAAAATGACAGTAAGGTTGACTTTGACATCTTCTCTTCCATGTCCAATAAGAAAGTAAACTAGTGTGTTTGTCATTACAGCATCAAGCAGCACATCAGCAGCTTCAGATGGAGCAAATGGTAAGCAGCATCAGTCAGAATAATAATGTTTTGTTGTTCATTTAACTGCTTGTCATTGGATTACTGAAGCATTTTTCAGACGGACGACAGTGTTTTATTACTGTAGAAAGAATGGCCTCTCAGTAATGCGTGTGTGGGTTACAGGAAGTAACGGTAGAGATGGTTACTCTCGGCCCCCTGGATCAAGTTCTCACGGTACGGTATTCGCCTGTGGTAAACATGCTTTCCTTTGTTTTTACCCGAACAAGTTTTCCTAATCACCGTATTTATTTCACTTACAGGTGCAAGTTACGATGGACAAGAGGGGTCCAAATCAGAGATAGTTCCTTCAGGTAAATCACTGATTTTGGCATTACATATGGTACTGCATAAAAAATACTAAATGCCATATTATGCACTATATTCAATACTAATATTACATTTTATATAATAAAAGTGTATATAATATAATATAATTACACATATATAATTAATATACACTACCGCTCAAAAGTTTGAGGTTAAGACATTTATGCTCACCAAGGCTGCATTTATTTGATCAGAAATACAGTAATATTGTGAAATATTATTGCAATTTAAAATAACTGTTTTATATGTGAATATGTTGTAAAATGTCATTTATTCCTGTGATCAAAGCTGAATTTTCAGCATTTTTCAGCTTCAGTGTCACATGATCCTTCAGAAATCATTCTAAAATGATGATTTGCTGCTCAAGAAACATTTATTATTATCAATGTTGAAAATAGTTTCACATTTCATATTTGTGTGGAAATTGATAAATGAATAGAAAGTTCAAAAGAACAGCATTTAGTTGAAATCTTTTGTAACATTGTAAATGTCTTTACTTGGGTCATCCTTTCTATATAAAAGTATTACATATTTGTGTGGAAACTGATATCATGGCGAGTAACCAAGGAAACTGTTCTCAGGTGTAGGAGCTGGAGGAACGGGTGCTAATGGAGGTTCAGGATCAAAAGTCCCTGGTAATTACATTCAGAAACGTGTAAATTATTGTTAGAAATAGGAAATTTCAAAACTTACAGCTGTAGAGAAGCCTAATGAACCGAATGTGTTTCAGGCACAGACGGGGGCGTCCATTCAGTGTCTATTTCTGTTGGTAAGAGATATGTTTATGTTTAAGGCAATCAGGGTTTATATATTTTATAATTTGTTTATATTATGCACACGAAATCATAATATATGCAAAGGCCTAATAATACTGAAATATTCTGTAAAACGTATTATAATGCATTATAAAAATATTTGTAATGCATTACTTATAACTTGCAATGCACATTTTAATGCATTGTATGATCTCATGAATTGTAACCACAAGATCTCATGAAGTGCAATTCATTAAAACACATGACAATCAACCAATTTCAGATGTAACAAGGAATCTGCAGATATTATAATGCATTTTCACTTTGGTTATATTTATAGAATGCATTATAATGTACATTATGAATACTGTTATAATGCAGTATACCTAAAGACCGCAAGAAAGGAGTTACTGAATATTCTAGTGCATGAAAAAGTAGGGGTTAATCTTTCACGCACCTCATAATGTGATATCTTTGTCAATCTCACAGTGCCATCAGGTCAAGGGTCATCAGGCCACATAGCAGCAGGTCATGGGTCAACAATGTCATCCAGCCACACGTTTGGCCGACCACCAGCAGGGCAGACGTCAGGTGGTGTGGATGTCGTTTCCTCCGAGGTCCATTCACAGCCTGCAGGTATTTAAATCAAAACCATCAAATGTAAGACTTACATGGTGACCTCCTCATGAAAGAGCACATATTATGCTTTTTTTTCATTGGTGTGTAATTGGTAATGGGCTTCATTGGTGTGTAATATTGCTGTTACAAAGCACAAAGTCCCTCCAGCGGGAGTTATTCTCTATATCAGTGCGACACAGTTTCTGAACTCCCTGAAACGCCTCCATTGTAGTCTTGAGTTTTCTTCCGGGAACGAACACGACGTCACAATATTCGTCATTTAAATAATTCCCGCCCATGACATACACAAAAAAAGGCCTGATTGAGTTAGTTAGTAGTGTGTTAAAACTCACAGTTATGGTAAGGGGCGGGGCATTTACCAAACACGCTCAAAGCGTTTGACCAATCACAACACACTGATCCAGCCGACCAATCAGAGCACATTGTGCTTTTCAGAAGGAGGGACTTCATAAGATCACAGAGACAGGAACTAAACAGAGCATTACTGACAGACTGGGAAGAGAGGAGCTGCAATAATGTACACTATATAAAAAAATAGGGTGTTTTTGAACATTCAAGCATGAAAACCTATTCTAGTTGACCCCAAAAACTTTGTAAAAGGGCATAATATGGCCTCTTTAAAATGATATAAGCAAAAGTTATAATAATGCTCTGTGCATGTGTTCAGGGTCAGAGGGATTCGCTCCACAATATGAAAATGGTATGTGTATAACAGGATCTCTCTATTGTATATCATGGAGATCATTTCATACTTCTTAAATGCTGTACACACTTATACGAGAACAGATCTTGTCTTCTTGCATCAGGGGAAACGGCTCACGATGGATCTCAAATCGAGTCTCCAGGTGAAAAACGTCACAGTTTACATACACCGTTCACCTGAGGAAAACAAATGTTTTCTGGTAATTGATAACTGATGTCATACTGTATCCTTTTTGTCTTGTAAATTCAGAAATCCCAGAGATAGAATCTAACGGTGAGTATTATTGTGTGTTGTTATAATAATGAACAATATTGTGCACCATATTAATCAGAATGAGCGATTTAGTCACGTTAATCGGGTTCCTCTCACAGGTAACGGGCACAAACAGCTACTGAATGGAGGAGAAACAGGATTCACAGGTGAGGAAACTATGTTTTTTATGGACTGACATTTCATACATGAAACAGATAATAAAAATAACAATGTCTTTGCTGTTTTTGATGCAGGTTTGGATCATTTCATGCCAGGCACATCTCAGATACAAGGAACAGGTATAAAAACATGAACATGGAAGAATTCCCAAGATACTTACACACTGTTTTCAGTTCTCACATGTGCGTCTTTTGTTTTGTGTACATCTCAGGTGGTTTTGATTCATTTGGCACAAGCCCCCATCTGGAAATAACAGGTAAACATCAGTTCAACTCTTCAGGCCTACAAAAACAAATTTTATTTTGTGAAAATGTAGTTACTGAGTTGAATCTCAATAATGTCAATAATGTGAGCATCAGAACATACTGAATATATATTTTCTTTGCAGGCATAATAGACCAATCAAGCCATGACTTCCTTGTTGGCTTAATGGGTGAGCATTCCTTCATTCTCATTAATTAGTGGAGGGAATATTGAATGTTGTTTCTCAGTTCGGACTCAGAATGTCTCCCTCTACAGGTGGAATAGGAGAGAGCTTTGGTCCAGACACCCAAACAGACGGTCTAGGTACGCTTTTAGACCTCTTAGACACTCCTCCAGACGTTCCACCCACATGCCTAGTAACTGACGCTGTCTCAACAGATCACATGGGACTCGCATTTCAGGTGGATTCGGCAGGTAAGCGTCCACTTCACGTTGTCCATTTTTCATTTGAACAGAGAGGCTTGATGTTTATGGCTTTTGGGCTGCGGACACCAGAATTGCTTTCTGCTGATCTCATTGGCCTTGTAATAAACAGGACGTCCCGCACTAGTTAAATTTACATGATTTACATTTATGCCCATGCTGTGAAACGGCTCACATACGGCGCTGAGAGCCTTCCTCCAATCCGTCCAGCTGTCACGCTGTACTAATTATGGGCTGCGCTGACAGAATAAACCAGCCAGTTTCTGTTCTCTACCTAATAATTTACTGAAAGATGACTGGTGTGAATCAAAGCTGTCTTTTCCCTCTCACTCGTTCTCCGTTCCAGCCGCTGGCCTGAGTCCAGGGCACCCGTCCAGTGGCGGCCCGGTTCTAGACGCTCCTCCAGGTAATGGCTGCTGGCTGCCGCTCTGTCTTCCTTTAGGTCCTGTAAATTCAGAGTGCTTTTACCCCAGTAGCCATGGGATTATCCCAGCACACGTCTAATAAACTCTGCCAGACTTACAGTCTTGACACGGGCTCCAAAGGGGGTGTAATGACAACTTTCAGAGACGTTTTTAGTGTCACGAGAGGTCACTGGGGTTTAATGCATCTGTATGGATTACACAGACTGATCACTGAAATCATAACTCAACTTACTGAATGAGTGTAGGGGAGTAGATGATAGATAGATAGATAGATAGATAGATAGATAGATAGATAGATAGATAGATAGATAGATAGATAGATAGATAGAGAGATAGAGAGATAGAGAGAGAGAGAGAGAGATAGAAAGAGAGATAGATAGATAGAGATAGATAGAGAGATAGATAGAGAGATAGATAGTGAGATAGATAGATAGATAGATAGATAGATAGATAGTGAGATAGAGAGATAGATAGATAGATAGATAGATAGATAGATAGATAGATAGATAGATAGATAGATAGATAGATAGATAGATAGATAGATAGATAGATAGATAGATAGATAGATAGATAGAAAGGTAGACAGATAGATAGATAGAACGATAGAAAGATAGATAGAGAGGTATAGATAGATAGATAGATAGATAGATAGATAGAGGTAAAGATAGATAGATAGATAGATAGATAGATAGATAGATAGATAGATAGATAGATAGATAGAAGGATAGATAGATAGAAAGTCAGACAGACAGACAGATGATAGAAAGATAGATAGAGGTATAGATAGATAGATAGATAGATAGATAGATAGATAGATAGATAGATAGATAGATAGATAGATAGATAGATAGATAGATAGATAGATAGATAGATAGATAGATAGATAGATAGACAGATGATAGAACGATAGAAAGATAGATAGAGAGGTATAGATAGATAGATAGATAGATAGATAGATAGATAGATAGATAGATAGATAGATAGATAGATAGATAGATAGATAGATAAGAGAGGTATAGATAGATAGACAGACAGCTGTGTACTCTGACTTTATAGAAAATGTTATAAAATCATTAAACCAAATAGTGTGAATAAAAGCAAAATCATCTTTAAATAGTCATGTCAACATGTCTAGTAAACCAATAATTGACTATGTTAACTGTCTCTTGTTGTGTGTGTCAGACTCTGCGGGGCCAGATTATGTATCTGCTGACAGTGGGAATGGCGATTATACCCATTCAATCAGTAAGTACAGTATTTGTCTGTTTACTAGCATTAGATAAACAGTGTGTTAACAGACGGGGCCGTCGCTGGGGTATCCGGGCCCCAGTGCAGGTCAGTAAGTGGTTAAATAATCACTTGTGTCTTCAGGCACGTCTGATAATGGAGCCCAGTCACAATCACCGGCCGACACAACAGGTAAACTGATGTTGAACAACAATCCTGCATGGTCTGGTGAACTTGAAACACTAAAACAGAAACCCCCGGTTTCACAGACGAGGTTTAAGTCTAGTCACAGACTAAAACGCATGTTTGAGCTGTTTTAACTGAAAGCAACTTGCACTGATATATCTTAAAATATGTCAGTGCTGTTGTTTTGTCTCAAGATGCACACCAGTAATGTTTCTTTCTAAGGCACATTTATAAAAGCGACTTAAATCTCCTAATTAAACTAAGGCCTAATCCTGGATGAATCTAAGCCCCGTATGTGAAACCGGGCCAAAGTGTGTTGAAACTAAAATCAGAGTGATTTTTACAGATTCATCAGTTGTCTTTGACACAATCTCACATCCGGGTCATTCCTTCATAGACTATTCAGGTACGACACCTATTTTGCTAACACTTTACAATAAGGTCTTTATGCATTAACTAACATAACTTAAACAAACTATAAGCAATATATATACAGCATTTATTCACATTTGTCAATGTTAGTTAACAAAAATGCAATATGTTAGTAGTGCAAGAACTAATGTTAACAGATACAACTTTGATTTTAAACTAGCAATGAAAAATACTTCTACAGCATTTATTAGTCGTATTAATATTAACTAAAGTAGGTAACTAATGGTAACCTTATTGTAAAGTGTATTTTCAATAGAAAAAGAAAACGTTAGCAGATATGAGACATGATATTCATCTGTCGTCTTGTTCTCCTCAGAAGGAGGGGCAGATAATAATGGTGCAGATTCACCCGATACCAACGGTAAGCTCGTGTCAACATGTCAACTCACCTTTCCTTTCTGGAAAATGAATGCTACTTTTGCATGGTTTCTAGCTGGTCCAAGCTGCTTTAGATGGTTTACATTGACAACCTGGGTTTTCCAGCAGGAATATGATCATACGATATCATTTTGACACATCATTCATTACTGCATTACAGGAAACGGGAACGGTCGGCACAAACCTGTGGTAGACATACAGAAAGGTACGTTCATACATAGATATCCATAATAAAGGCTAGATGTGTTACGGCGGAGTCTCTATCGTCATCACCGGCGGCCATTTTGTCACAGGCAAGCTTTCTGGTGGGCTCTGTGGTGCCTGATGTAAGATGAGTGATCGGCACGAACACAAATACTCTTATCTCGCTGAAATCTTGACGGATTTACAAACGGTTTGGTTTCTTACAAACGTTATTAACGTGGCTATAATTCTGGATGATTATTTATTGATACACTTATTATTCATAAGTGTGCAGTGTCATAACTACATCTCTGACGTTTATAACAAACCAAACCGTTTGAAAATCGTAGAAAATTTAGCAAGTTATGGTTGTTTAAAAAGTACATGCGCCATTAAAACACAATGTTAGAGTGAGCGAGCTGCCTGTGACAAGATGGCCGCCAGGTGCGGACGTCGACCTCCATTGGCCAGCAGCGCAGACGAGACATCTAGCCTTTATTATGTATATCTATGCGTTCATATCTCTATAAAACATCTAAAAGAGAGAGAACTGCAGTGTGTGTCTGGATTCGTTCACAGGTGACCCTTCAGCCGTTCATCTCGACGTCAGTATGTGTCCAGCAATAAAACACACAACTAATCAATCAACACACAATCACAACATCATGTTATTGACAGAGTAATATCTTGGAATCAATGTGAGTCTTTCCCAACAGGCGGAACAGGCCATCATGACGCTGCGCCGGAGATGCATCACACAGCTGGTACTACATCAGCCGGCTCCATGACATCACTGAAACTCTATTGATTTGTTAGCCATAATTCAATTTTTATGCGTCTTCTCTTGGCTAGTCGGTCTATGACCAGTGGGGTTGCGTGGGTTTACCAAATGCTTGTGCTCAACACGGAAAATATTTCTCACGGCAGGTTTAAAGCCGCCAGGAAATCCCGATCAAAGATTTGTGGCTTTTGGTGCACGTCTGTAACCCTAACACTAACACTATCTATATGCTAGTTAGTGAAATTAGTTAATATGTACACAAATAAAATGTAAGAATCATGGATCATCTGATGCAACTAAAGCATATTATAGGCTAGCTATTAAAAAAAGGACATTGTTTTTGATATGTTGATTGCAAAACTATGCTACAACACCTTATGGTGTCTTTAATGTAGCCAATATTTAATATAATTAATTTTGTAACAAACTATTTCATCCATACACAACTGTTAATGGACAAATTAAGTCAAGACCCTACAGGCAAAACCATTGTTTTTTTTCATGCACTGGTCAATATTGAGATTGTGCTTCTATGACATGTCTTTTTTATTATTATTAATATTTTATTCCTAGAATATGGTGATTTTTTTAAGGCTGTTGACAATATTTTCTGATTTATGAAGGGATAAAAAGAGAGATTCTCTGTAAAAAATCATTAACTCTGATGTCAACCAAATGAAACAAGAATTTTAAAACTGGCTTTATCCAATGTTCATATTTCTGTTCTAGAAATGGATGGACATTAGTGCATACTTAATTAGATAAAGCCTCATTTGCATATTTTAAACAACATTTCAGAAAACAAAACAGTTGTCTTAATTGTCTTAACAATTGTTCCAAAACCTAGTGAGTTGTTCCAAAAAGAAGGCACAAGGCACTATTATTTTATGGTTTTACAAAAATTATTATCTAAGGCAGAATTCCAGGATACCTTGAGATGAATAAAACCCATCCAAAATGGTGAAATTGAAAGATATGTTTAGTTGTTTACCATAACTTATACCATAAAAATGTATTACAATGAATACTGAAAGTTATTATAAAATAGCTTAATCTAATCAAAACAGACACATATTTAAGCGTTTTATACTAATTTGGGTTGTGTCATTAGCTTAGCATCATGCTAACACCAAACTCATAACATGAATTGAGCCTTATGGTATTTATCTAGTCAGACAGCAAGGCAGCTCTCTAGGGTTTGGAGCAGAGCTAATAAGTTATAATAATTGACTTGTCTGTACAGGAGACCAGCATGCCGTCAGCTCAATTCCAGATGCAGGTCAGTGGCATCACATAAATCATCTTTGCGCAAATATTAATCTAGTTAGCACCTTTAGAAATGCTATTTTTTCTTATTTTCAGTCGGTGTACTTGATCTAGTTGACCACACCCTCAGCCCTTATGCTGACACGACTGGTAAGAAAACATCCTTCTTAATATGTTTATAGGTTAAATAATAATCAATATAATAATAAACTTGATTTCTTCATTTTAATGCATCTCTCTTTTTATTACTTTTAATTTTTTTTTAATTTTATTTCTTATGCATCTGTAGTGATTGTTATGGAAGCCCATTTCCGCATCAGAAAAGAAAATCATGCTTTTGTAGATCATAATAAAAAGTCAAAATTATGACATACAATCATTTATGGGATTAAAAATTGAAATTATGGCATAAAAAGTCAAAATTGACATAAATAGTAAAAATGATGACAGACCTACTAAGTTATAATTATGAGATAAAAAAATCGAAATTATAGAGTAAAAGACTTTTTATGAAAGAAATTATGATATTAAAAAGTCAAAATTATAACAAATCGAAATAATTACATACTAAATAATAATTATGAGATTAAAATGTCAAGTTATCATTTTGACAGCCTACAAAATGAAATGTTGAAATACTAAATTATGATTAATGGAAAGCCAATAATATGAGAAAAGGTCAAAATTATGAGATACGAAGTAACATTTATGACATACTAAGTAAACTATCACATACTAAGTCAATTATGACTGTCATTCGAGATTAAAGTTGAAATTATGATATAAGAAGTTATGACTAATAATAATGACGACTTTTTAAGTCAGAATTTCATTTTATTATGTCAGAATTTCACATTTTTAATTCAAAATTTCGACTTTAATCTCATATGACTTAGTCATAATTATAAGCATACTTATGCGGCAGAAATGGGCTTCCACAGATTGTTGTATGAGTCTTTTTATGTAAAGCACTCTAAATTTTCATTGTGTATGAAATATGCTCTAAAAATAAATAAACTTTGTTTCGCCCTCTCGAAGGACATGATGGTGTCACCGGTGGAAGCGTGCAGACAGATATGGCAGGTATTATCTTTGAAATTTTACCAAACATTTTGAATAAATCCACCATGAGTGATTGTAAAAGCAGCATTGGTGTGTAATAACGGAGCTGTCGCTGTGATCAGGTGTGGCGAGTGATCCGGTGACTGAAGGACAGGCTCAAACAGACGTGACGGGTGAGTAAACAACATCATGCACACGAGTACTTTAAGTAGTAAATATTTACAACATGCTATTTCCTGTTATTCAGGCCAGGGACACCTAGCTGTGACTGACGGCATGCCGAATTACACAGGTAACCACGTTTCCTCAGCTCATCCAGACACATGTCAGTCTATCAGGGCAGGGTTTCATGTGTAGTGTGTGTTTCTGAAAAAGCAGATTCTGTTCATGCGACTGGGACTGGATTTACAGGTGAGTTACCTTTAGTACACACACACACACCACGGTCTGTCTGAATACTGTTTAATGCACAGGTAGTTCCAGTCTGTTTAATCACCATTCTATATTAATGCGCTGAAGCACACACACACACACACACAACAAGGCGGTAACTTCGCTGTTTTTGAAGCAATTAAACTTACAGCTTAATTTTAAGTTGAGTTTCCTGCCAAATATTGTGCTGCAAACAATTAATACCATTTTTAACTTGTCAATGCTGGTAAATGGCCATGGTATAAGCGGGATAATCCACGGCTAACTGTGAATTAAACGATTTGAATGCACTCCGCCATCGGGTGTTTCTGTGTCTTCACGTCGTACATTAAAATCGTTTAATGCACTTACATACAGTATATACAAGGGTTTGTTAAATTGTGTATATGTAATAATGAGCTTCATTAACGATCTCTGTATGATTTCTCTGGCATATCAATGTTCTTGTCAAACTTTCAGATGCCTCAGAGACACATAGTAGCATGGTTCAGACAGACTTACCAGGTAAATTACGTTTGAAAACATCTGTCTCATCAGGTGGACTGACTATCCAGGTAAGCTGCCCTTATAAAAAATATACCATGGTAAACATAGTTTCTGCAGAGAATGACAGAAAGACACCGAAGGCCAGTTTGAAGGGAATTCCGTATGATTTTGCAGTACAATAACAATGGTATTTTGGTGGAAACTATGATTACCAAGGTCAGTTTTTGCAAGGGTTCGCTTACAAAGCAGAAATTGTTTTAAAACATTATTAAAAAATCTAAATGAACCAAACCTTTCTTAAACTCAACTCCAGTCACAGGGGATCCATTCACAGGGGTTTCCTCACAGACAGACGCCATGGGCACAGGTGAGTGACACACAACTACAACACAAACACAAGGAAAACATATATTTGCTAATTTAAATTTTTAAGCTACAGCTGAACCTCAAGGGACTCTTGGGAGTCCAAGTAAGTTTATAACATATCTGCAAATTGCATATTTTACACATTCATAACATTAATATTTGTAATCCACAAGGGTTGCATTAAAACAGTGCATTCAATTTTATAATTTGTATTTCAAATTAATGCTGTTCTTTTGAACTTTCTATTCATAAAAGAAACCTGAAAAAAAAAAAATGTCCACAACATGGAAGCAAAAAATTCAATTTCAAGAATGCTAACAATAAATTAATAATTGAGAACCAATAATAATCAAGCAGCAAATCATCATAAGAGTGATTTCTGAAGGATCATGTGACACTGAAGACTGGAGTAATGATGCTGAAAATTCAGCTTTGATCACAGGAATAAATTACATGTTGAAATCTAGTGAATTAGAAAATTATTTTAAAATGTAATATTTCAGAACATTTCTGTTTTTACTGTATTGTTGATATATACGATATTATATATACATATATATATACTGCATATATACTGACTATCCAGGTAAGCTGCCCTTACCAAAATATACCATCGTAAACATAGTATACACAATTAACATATTTATACAATAAATGATGAATTAATTAAATTGTACATATTTTTTGTATAAATTATGTTTATTTTGATATTTATTTTTGTCAAGCCACACAAAATAGATTCATGTGAAATGTGTTTTTAAATCACACTACATCTCTAAACCTGCTTTACCTGCTAAACTGCACGTTCAAATCAGTTGTTTTGATCTGAGCATCTCCGTATGTCACATGGTTTGTTCTCCTCTAACAGGCCAACCTGGTGCTACGGAACAGACACAGCCAGCTGGTAAGCTTCAATGGAGTTCACTTCAGTCACATGAATTATGATTCTGATGATGATCCGTATCTTGCTTTCACCTCCTCCGCCATGCCAAAAACTGTCATGGAAACCTATCGTCCATAACCTTGTGAATAAATTCATGTCTGATCGAGATGCTGTGATGATGAACAGATGCTCAACAGCTCTTCTCTTTTCTCTGTTTTGCTTGTTCTGTCCAGTATCAGCAGGTGAACAGTACCACACATCTGGTCAGGGTCCTGAAGGTGGGTCTGAAACTCTCCACACACACCGTTTCATGCTGAAATATCTATGCGCTTCGCATATTCAGCCGAAGCATAATAAAACAAACGGTCCAAATCATCTCAGAAATATCATGTTTGAACCTTCATCATAAACGATACAGATGTTTGTTAATGAGGAATTATTTTAAGGTACACTACTGTTCAAAAGTTTTTATTTAGCAAGGATGCATAAAATTGATGCATAAAATTGATCAAAAGTAACAGAATATGTATTTTTAAAACATTTCTAAAAGAAATGTCAGTTTCCACAAAATATGATATTTTATATATAATATAATAAAGGATGTAAACGGCTCTCTGCAATTCCAGTGCAAATAATATACGCAAGAATAGGTTTACAGAGGATTTGCACAGATATCCGTTGTCCTCGTGTTTCATGAAAGATGCTCGATGAGTTTGGACACCACACCAAAAGCTTAAATGCATAGTTCACCCAAAAATGAAGATTCTGTCATTAAATACTCACCCTTATGTCGTTCCAAACCCGTAAGACTTTCATCTTTAAAACACAATTGAATATATTTAAATGAAATTTGAGTTTTCTGTCCCTCCATTGACAGCTACGCAACTACCAGTTTGACACTTCAAAAAGTTCATCAAGATATCGTAAAACTAATCCATATTGATTTGAGTGTTTAAGTCCAATTTTCTGAAGAGACACGATCGCTTTATATGATAAACAGATTGAAATTAGGCTTTTATTTACATTTAAACATTGATCAGCGAACATAAACAGAAGCTCAACTGAACCTGCTTGACAAGTGAGAACAAACCTCATTGGTTCTGCGTAACACGAGAATGAACCTCATTGGTTCTTACAGAAGCTCAAACGTCCTGCGTAACATGAGAATGAACCTCATTGGTTCTTGCTGAAGCTCAAACGTGCTGCGTAACACGAGAATGAACCTCATTGGTTCTTGCTGAAGCTCAAACGTGCTGCGTAACACGAGAATGAACCTCATTGGTTCTTGCTGAAGCTCAAACGTGCTGCGTAACACGAGACTGAACCTCATTGGTTCTTGCAGAAGCTCAAACATGCTGCGTAACACGAGAATGAACCTCATTGGTTCTTGCAGAAGCTCAAACGTGCTGCGTAACACGAGAATGAACCTCATTGGTTCTTGCTGAAGCTCAAACGTGCTGCGTAACACGAGACTGAACCTCATTGGTTCTTGCTGAAGCTCAAACGTGCTGTGTAACATGAGAATGAACCTCATTGGTTCTTGCTGAAGCTCAAACGTGCTGCGTAACACGAGACTGAACCTCATTGGTTCTTGCAGAAGCTCAAACGTGCTGCGTAACACGAGAATGAACCTCATTGGTTCTTGCTGAAGCTCAAACGTGCTGCGTAACACGAGGATGAACCTCATTGGTTCTTGCTGAAGCTCAAACGTGCTGCGTAACACGAGAATGAACCTCATTGGTTCTTGCAGAAGCTCAAACGTGCTGCGTAACACGAGATTGAACCTCATTGGTTCTTGCAGAAGCTCAAACGTGCTGCGTAACATGAGAATGGACCTCATTGGTTCTTGCAGAAGCTCAAACGTGCTGCGTAACACGAGACTGAACCTCATTGGTTCTTGCAGAAGCTCAAACGTGCTGCGTAACACGAGAATGAACCTCATTGGTTCTTGCAGAAGCTCAAACGTGCTGCGTAACACGAGAATGAACCTCATTGGTTCTTGCAGAAGCTCAAACGTGCTGCGTAACACGAGACTGAACCTCATTGGTTCTTGCAGAAGCTCAAACGTGCTGCGTAACACGAGGATGAACCTCATTGGTTCTTGCAGAAGCTCAAACGTGCTGCGTAACACGAGAATGAACCTCATTGGTTCTTGCAGAAGCTCAAACGTGCTGCGTAACACGAGACTGAACCTCATTGGTTCTTGCAGAAGCTCAAACGTGCTGCGTAACACGAGACTGAACCTCATTGGTTCTTGCTGAAGCTCAAACGTCCTGCGTAACACGAGAATGAACCTCATTGGTTCTTGCTGAAGCTCAAACGTCCTGCGTAACACGAGAATGAACCTCATTGGTTCTTGCTGAAGCTCAAACGTGCTGCGTAACACGAGGATGAACCTCATTGGTTCTTGCTGAAGCTCAAACGTGCTGCGTAACACGAGAATGAACCTCATTGGTTCTTGCTGAAGCTCAAACGTCCTGCGTAACACGAGAATGAACCTCATTGGTTCTTGCAGAAGCTCAAACGTGCTGCATAACACGAGAATGAACCTCATTGGTTCTTGCTGAAGCTCAAACGTGCTGCGTAACACGAGAATGAACCTCATTGGTTCTTGCTGAAGCTCAAACGTGCTGCGTAACACGAGAATGAACCTCATTGGTTCTTGCTGAAGCTCAAACGTGCTGCATAACACGAGAATGAACCTCATTGGTTCTTGCTGAAGCTCAAACGTCCTGCGTAACATGAGAATGAACCTCATTGGTTCTTGCTGAAGCTCAAACGTGCTGCATAACACGAGAATGAACCTCATTGGTTCTTGCTGAAGCTCAAACGTGCTGCGTAACACGAGAATGAACCTCATTGGTTCTTGCTGAAGCTCAAACGTGCTGCGTAACACGAGAATGAACCTCATTGGTTCTTGCTGAAGCTCAAACGTCCTGCGTAACATGAGAATGAACCTCATTGGTTCTTGCTGAAGCTCAAACGTGCTGCGTAACACGAGGATGAACCTCATTGGTTCTTGCTGAAGCTCAAACGTGCTGCGTAACATGAGAATGAACCTCATTGGTTCTTGCTGAAGCTCAAACGTGCTGCGTAACACGAGAATGAACCTCATTGGTTCTTGCTGAAGCTCAAACGTGCTGCGTAACACGAGGATGAACCTCATTGGTTCTTGTTGAAGCTCAAACGTGCTGCGTAACATGAGAATGAACCTCATTGGTTCTTGCTGAAGCTCAAACGTGCTGTGTAACACGAGGATGAACCTCATTGGTTCTTGTTGAAGCTCAAACGTGCTGCGTAACATGAGAATGAACCCCATTGGTTCTTGCAGAAGCTCAAACGTGCTGCGTAACACGAGAATGAACCCCATTGGTTCTTGCTGAAGCTCAAACGTGCTGCGTAACATGAGAATGAACCTCATTGGTTCTTGCTGAAGCTCAAACGTGCTGCGTAACACGAGAATGAACCCCATTGGTTCTTGCTGAAGCTCAAACGTGCTGCGTAACACGAGAATGAACCTCATTGGTTCTTGCTGAAGCTCAAACGTGCTGCGTAACACGAGAATGAACCCCATTGGTTCTTACAGAAGCTCAAACGTGCTGCGTAACACGAGAATGAACCTCATTGGTTCTTGCTGAAGCTCAAACGTGCTGTGTAACACGAGGATGAACCCCATTGGTTCTTACAGAAGCTCAAACGTGCTGCGTAACACGAGAATGAACCTCATTGGTTCTTGCTGAAGCTCAAACGTGCTGCGTAACACGAGAATGAACCCCATTGGTTCTTGCTGAAGCTCAAACGTGCTGCGTAACATGAGAATGAACCTCATTGGTTCTTGCTGAAGCTCAAACGTGCTGCGTAACACGAGAATGAACCCCATTGGTTCTTGCTGAAGCTCAAACGTGCTGCGTAACATGAGAATGAACCTCATTGGTTCTTGCTGAAGCTCAAACGTGCTGCGTAACACGAGAATGAACCTCATTGGTTCTTGCTGAAGCTCAAACGTGCTGCGTAACATGAGAATGAACCTCATTGGTTCTTGCTGAAGCTCAAACGTGCTGCGTAACACGAGAATGAACCCCATTGGTTCTTGCTGAAGCTCAAACGTGCTGCGTAACACGAGAATGAACCTCATTGGTTCTTGCTGAAGCTCAAACGTGCTGCGTAACACGAGAATGAACCCCATTGGTTCTTACAGAAGCTCAAACGTGCTGCGTAACACGAGAATGAACCCCATTGGTTCTTGCAGAAGCTCAAACGTGCTGCGTAACACGAGAATGAACCTCATTGGTTCTTACAGAAGCTCAAACGTGCTGGGTAACACGAGAATGAACCCCATTGGTTCTTGCAGAAGCTCAAACGTGCTGCGTAACACGAGAATGAACCTCATTGGTTCTTACAGAAGCTCAAACGTGCTGCGTAACACGAGAATGAACCCCATTGGTTCTTACAGAAGCTCAAACGTGCTGCGTAACACGAGAATGAACCCCATTGGTTCTTGCAGAAGCTCAAAACGTGCTGCGTAACACGAGAATGAACCTCATTGGTTCTTGCTGAAGCTCAAACGTGCTGCGTAACACGAGAATGAACCTCATTGGTTCTTGCTGAAGCTCAAACGTGCTGCGTAACACGAGAATGAACCTCATTGGTTCTTGCTGAAGCTCAAACGTGCTGCGTAACACGAGAATGAACCCCATTGGTTCTTACAGAAGCTCAAACGTGCTGGGTAACACGAGAATGAACCTCATTGGTTCTTGCTGAAGCTCAAACGTGCTGCGTAACACGAGGATGAACCTCATTGGTTCTTGCTGAAGCTCAAACGTGCTGCGTAACACGAGAATGAACCCCATTGGTTCTTGCTGAAGCTCAAACGTGCTGCGTAACACGAGAATGAACCTCATTGGTTCTTGCTGAAGCTCAAACGTGCTGCTTAACACGAGAATGAACCTCATTGGTTCTTGCTGAAGCTCAAACGTGCTGCGTAACACGAGAATGAACCCCATTGGTTCTTGCTGAAGCTCAAACGTGCTGCGTAACACGAGAATGAACCTCATTGGTTCTTGCTGAAGCTCAAACGTGCTGCGTAACACGAGAATGAACCCCATTGGTTCTTGCTGAAGCTCAAACGTGCTGCGTAACACGAGAATGAACCCCATTGGTTCTTGCTGAAGCTCAAACGTGCTGCGTAACACGAGAATGAACCTCATTGGTTCTTACAGAAGCTCAAACGTGCTGGGTAACACGAGAATGAACCCCATTGGTTCTTGCAGAAGCTCAAACGTGCTGCGTAACACGAGAATGAACCTCATTGGTTCTTACAGAAGCTCAAACGTGCTGCGTAACACGAGAATGAACCCCATTGGTTCTTACAGAAGCTCAAACGTGCTGCGTAACACGAGAATGAACCCCATTGGTTCTTGCAGAAGCTCAAAACGTGCTGCGTAACACGAGAATGAACCTCATTGGTTCTTGCTGAAGCTCAAACGTGCTGCGTAACACGAGAATGAACCTCATTGGTTCTTGCTGAAGCTCAAACGTGCTTTGTAACACGAGAATGAACCTCATTGGTTCTTGCTGAAGCTCAAACGTGCTGCGTAACACGAGAATGAACCCCATTGGTTCTTACAGAAGCTCAAACGTGCTGGGTAACACGAGAATGAACCTCATTGGTTCTTGCTGAAGCTCAAACGTGCTGCGTAACACGAGGATGAACCTCATTGGTTCTTGCTGAAGCTCAAACGTGCTGCGTAACACGAGGATGAACCTCATTGGTTAAGTCAAGTGAACATGTTTGAGCTTCTGTTTATCATAACTGATGTGTGAGTTGATGAAGTTTTAAATGTGAATAAAAGCCTAAATTCAATCTGTTCATCATATAAAGCGATGAGTCTCTACAGAAAATTTGGACTAAACCATTCGATTCATTTAGGCCTAGTTTTACAATATCTTTATTAACTTTTTGAAGCGTCAAAGTGGTAGTTGTGTAGCTGTCAATGGAGGGACAGAAATCTCTCAGATTTCATAGAAAAGATCTTTAATTGTGTTCTGAAGATGAACGAAAGTCTTACGGGTTTGTAACGACGTGATGGTGAGTAATTAATGACAGAATTTTCATTTTTTTTGGGTGAACTAACCCGTTGAATCAAAAGCTGCACAATTTTCAGCCAGTAAATGACTGTCCTGCTAGCTTGACCTCTGACCTCTGAACTGATCTCTGCGCTTTCTGAAAGGTGCAGAAAATGTGGAACTGGAAGATACCTGCTGACTTCCACATGAAGCCGCGAGTGAGGTTTCTGCGCTACAGATTTCAGTGTACGGACCAGTACGCCTGGCAGAGGAACCGTGAACCCGCCCGCTAGACTTTAGGTCTCCTTTGTGTGTGTGTTCGTTTGTTTTATTTTTGACTATTTAAACATTCAGAGGATACTGTAACTTAACTTTTTATTGTGCCTGTTTATAAAAGTGCCCTGTAAGTATTTTATTCATTGGTGCGCAGAAACAAAAATCAAACTTTGAACGAGAAGTCACGATTTAAAACGTATTTTCAGATGAAATGCGCTGTGTAAATGAAAGTTTCCCCCCCTGTAATGTCGCTACTGTATTTTCTTGCCTAGATGTTTGAGCAATATTCTTTACAAATGTCACAAATTGTATATTGCTGAATGTATGTCATTTGAAGATAATCTTTACATTAAATTGAACATCTATTTTGAACATCAAATTCAAATTTTTGTCATTTTACCTGAGAAACACACAACTTTATGAAGAACTCTACGAACATACCAGTTTGAAACAGCTGGTGGTCCAAGGTGGTCTACCAACCAAACCAGGTTAGCCAAGGTGGTCTACCAACCAAACCAGGTTAGCCAAGGTGGTCTACCAACCAAACCAGGTTAGCCAAACCAAGTTATCCAAGGTGGTCTACCAACCAAACCAGGTTAGCCAAGGTGGTCTACCAACCAAACCAGGTTAGCCAAGGTGGTGGTGGTCTACCAACCAAACCAGGTTATCCAAGGTGGTCTACCAACCAAACCAGGTTATCCAAGGTGGTCTACCAACCAAACCAGGTTAGCCAAGGTGGTCTACCAACCAAACCAGGTTAGCCAAGGTGGTCTACCAACCAAACCAGGTTAGCCAAGGTGGTCTACCAACCAAACCAGGTTAGCCAAGGTGGTCTACGAGGTCCAGCAGCTGAAAGCCGATCTGGATCAGCTAATGACCATAAACTACCCTGAAAAACCAGATCCAATCAATAGCTGGTTTTAGCAGGATCTAGGAAGGCAAATAAAACCCAATCTACTTCCAAATACTTTCAAAAACATTTTATTTGAAACATACCAATACACAAAGTGTTGTTCACATGCGTAATAAAATAATTTATGCCTAGTATCAATGTCTCTCTGGCTATGACAGTCATCCAATGACTAAAAATGATGAGTATCACCAACAATTGACATTCCTCTCCCAGTTCCTCTACTGCGCCGCCGGCCATCCATAAAACAAACAAGTGATGAACGATAGAAGTCTATAGGTCATAGCATGAGTACAAATCACACCAAAAAATACCATTTCAGTTCGGTTTCCAATTTACATAGGTGAATCTAACAAAATGGTCTGGGTAACCTTTTAACCAAAATCACAAGAAAAAAATATATTTTATAGTTTAATTTTTATATTTTGCATAAATCAAATGAAGCCTGTTTTTTTCTTAGGACCATGAATGGTTTAAATGGAAAAGTACACTAAAAAGTGTAATTCATATGTCAGTGTTTGTCATTTTAAACTTCATTTAAAAATATCTGCATGGAATTGTAAGTGATTTGTTACTTTTTGGAATTAGTGAGAAAACGAGCTTGTCATAAAAAATAACATCATAATGCGAAAACATTTTCCTATATTTTTTTTTAGGTGGAATAAGCCCAGCCAAGATCTTCACAAGATTCTCCTATAATATTCTCTACTTCCTTTAGCAAAGCAAACAAACAAACAAACAAACAAAAAAACGAGATAAAAGAAAGCAGTGTGTTGAAGCTGGTTAAGAGTTGAATTATTGCACAAATTCTTTAAATCAGATCGTCAGATACAGACCCAGGTAATATGTATTGTACATATGTCAATGCAAAAAATGAACTGTCATTATATAATACACCTATCGTGTAATTCAGGACTGTTTGAAATGTGTTTGTTTCATCAGCACAAACACATCAATAACAGAATCCAAACTATTTATTCAAACATACGTCCTCTATACAGCATCATCATTAGCTGTCTAATCAGAACTTTCAACATCTCGTTAAAATCTCTTCCGACACTAAATATGCACCTTTAACCGGTCTCGTCATAATACATACCCATCATCACTAACCAGGATCAGACACTGTATGATGAGTAACAGCTATGGCTTTAAAAGCAGTTGGTGGGATGCTGGACACATTTACGTTACCGCTGATGCTTGTTGCATGTTCTTAATATTTATATACCTTTTTTTTTACCTCAATACCCATGAGATGAAAAACGCAAAATGCAATTTAAAATTTGGCGTACTTAGCAGGGATGAGAACCAGTCATCGAATACAACAATCTGGGGACACTGCAACATAATTAGATCAAATAATGAAAAGCAGGAAACTGCATTTACAACAAGTTTTTGGAAGTTTCGCAGTGGTGACAGACTGCAAGAGTGTCGCTTAGTATAGATCTCTGCGTATTGTTGCAAATCCAATCTGGACAAACAGCAGGAGGAAGTGTGTTCGATACATTATATTTAGCACTACACATTTAGTTTGAGGTTCTCTCGCTGCTGGAATAACAAGGAAACTACTGAGCCGACAAATAAAAGCTTATTTAGATATTGACTCCATGACAGAAGGAATACTGAATTTTCTCTATTGCTTTTAGAGACTTTTTTTTCCCAGGCTAAAAGTGAAGGGAAATACCAGACGGCTAGCCCTGACGTGTTAAATAAAAGACCAAAAAAATAAAATGTAGAGAATCAAATTTAAAAAACCCACACAGACATAAATCCCTTTATAAAAGCATCTCTCTCTATGATAGTTTGGGGTCTTCAGGTACGGAGGACTGGAAGTCGAGAAGGGAGATGGTGGGGTCTTCGGATGGTTCGGAGCCGAAATACGAGTCGTCCTCCAGCTCCAGAAGGATGGGGAGGTCGGTGTCGCAGGTCTCAGTCGTGACCGGGTCGGGAAGAATCACGGGCTGAGCTGTGTACTGGACCAGTTGCTTGCCTGAAAGGACATTTATTTTTGCATTTTCAGTTGATCATGCTAGCGGCACCAAAACCCTTCACACCACCAAATATCTGCCTTTGTGTTTAAAGGAGTCGTGACATGGATTTGTGACAATGTCAATAAGATTTTTTGCACACAAAATAAACATACATACATATACATATATTTATTAGTGCTTTCAAACGATTAAATATTTAATCGCGATTAATCGCATTAATGTCATAGTTAACTCGCGATTAATCGCACATTTTTATCTATTATAAATGTCTCTTGATTTCTTTTTGTCCCATTATTTTTTTCTCATTTTAATGCTCTTATCAACATGGAAAAGTGGATCGGCTTGCTTTGTGCAAATGTTTTTTTATTGAAAACAACATTGGCATATACTGTGTTCAATTTCACACTAACATTCTCACTTGGAGCAAATAATCTCTCACACAATGTAACACTGTCCATCAATAAAAGGGTGAAAGAAATACTGACGAGGTCCTGATATTGACGAGGGGGCGGAGAATTCGCATCAGCTCTGTGTGTGTGTGTGTGTGTGTGTGTGTGTGTGTGTGTGTGTGTGTGTGTGTGTGTGTGCTGGCCATCATCAAGTGGTGTTTCAGACTGGACGTGCTGCGATGATGATAGCTCAGTTCACAACGACAAAACACACAGATCACTTTGGTCTCGTCAATGGAACCATTTGGCAACTTTTTAAAAGTAAACTTTCCATTCAGAATCTTATTGGCATCCATTTCGGCGTCTCGCACTCGTCATCCACTCAAAACGTAACGTTAACCTACTATTTGGCCGGCTCGCAAGCCCAAACAAGTGTGTGCGGCGTGCCTGTTGTTTTGTTTCCGGTCTAGCTAGATCCGCAAATGAATGGGTTTCACAGCACAGCGCCACGCATGCCGCGTCCTGTTGCAAAAGCATGTGAAAAAAAACTACAAAGTTTGCTGGGCCAAACACATTAATTGCGCCATAAAAAAAATGTACACCGTTAAAATGGGTTTGCGTTAACGCCGTTAATAACGTGTTTAACTGACAGCCCCAATATATATATATATATATATATATATATATATTTGTGTGTGTGTGTGTGTGTGTGTGTGTGTGTAAAAACAATTCTTTTCAACCCTCATTCTGACCCTCTGTCAGCCACTGTTATGATTAGCTAATGCCATTGCATAGGAAACAGTATCAACGCCCACTCGCTATCACACATGAGTAAGTGTTTTGAGAACATTATCTGCATAAAACTGTCATTTACAGACAAAGCATTATGATTTGTGATGAGGCTGCTGTCAGAACCAATACAGCGGACTACTTCATCTGTCAACAAAAGTTGCTTTGCGAAATCTCCATTACACTGTGCCTCGTTTACAAAAATTCACAGTCAAATGCTCCGAACACAAACATATAACCCTCCGACGCGATACAGGACGCCACTAATATAAACCATCCACTTGATTCTGATGCAGGATCCTTCTGAAGTCTGTACAGAGACACAAACGAGCAGTTTAAACTAGACACGTCAACGCAAATGTTCTTTAACTCCTCCATTTGTCCGGTTATTGACAGACTCCAGTGTGTGAAGTATGTCAAAAACTGAACACGCATCTGTATACTGTATCAGTGTAGACAGCGTCAGTGATTAGGAATGGCTTCTTTCTGCTTTTGACACGATGCTCACGTCCAGTGTAGGCAAATGTCAAGCGTTCAGCAAATGAACGCCAGTGGGCGGGGCCTATGATGCGATAATGTTAAACTATTCATCGATGTCTTGCTCTGGAGGCATCGGTCATATGCAAATTTATTTGTCCGTGTGATGTCACGAGTCATCCAATATCAAAACGAGCCATTTTTGGAGCTTGATTAAACAAATTTTTGGTTTATAATGAAGATGACACTTTACGCTATTATGTTTTAATTGTACAAAGAACTCTTATATGTCAAAAGATCAAGACAAATTTGATATCTCATGTCATGACCCCTTCAAAATACAATACATCCAGAATACCTGAATTTTCAGTGTCTGCACTAGATTCGGGTTCTTTCACTGGTTCAGGTGACAGAAGATCCTGGATCTGTAAAGAGACCGCAGATACAAGATTAAAAGATTAATTTCTCAGATTTCTGCAGATTAAATGTTAACCAATGGTCAGCGGGGTTGGTAATTTTAGAGAAAAGTCGGTAACACTTTATTTGAAGGTGTGTGCATAAGACTGACATGACACTGTCATAAACATGACATAACACCTGTCATGAACATGAAGGAGTCTTTTAGAATGTTTATGACTGTTGTCATTAAGTGTCATTCGGTAAATTATGACACTTTTAATGCAAAGTTGACATTGTTTAAAATGTCTTTGTTATGACAACTTGATATTAACCAAGACAAAAATGTCTTGATTATGACAACTTGACATTAACAAAGAAATCATAACCTGTCAACCTGTCACAAATATGTCATAACAGGTCTAATTATCAAACTTAAAGAAGTTATTTAGCTTTGCGTTAACATTACATTACCCTGTCATGTGGTTGGTTTTGACTTTGGCCGTCATGACACCATTATAACTGTGTCATGAATATTTTACTTGTCCTCAAGTAAAGTGGAACACATTGTACTAGTTATAAAGATGTCATTAAGGGTTATTACACTGTCAAATGCTTTAACATATGACATATGACAAATGCTTTAACATATGACAGGGTAATGTAATGTTAACGCAAAGCTAAATAACTTCAAGTTTGATAATTAGACCTGTTATGACATATTTGTGACAGGTTGACAGGTTATGATTTCTTTGTTAATGTCAAGTTGTCATAATAAAGACATTTCTGTCTTTGTTGATGTAAAGTTGTCATAACAAAAACATTTTAAACAATGTCAACTTTGCATTAAAAGTGTCATAATTTACCGAATGACACTTAATGACAACAGTCATAAACATTCATAAAGACTCCTTCATGTTCATGACAGGTGTTATGTCATGTTTATGACAGTGTCATGTCAGTCTTATGCACACCCCTTCAAATAAAGGAAATACCGAAAAGTCTTTCTAGGGACCTGAGATGAACATTTGCATATGGTAAATTCTCAATGTGCAATGTATATATTTTTTCTAAAGTGAAAGTAAACTGCATGAACCTGCAGTTACACATCTGTACTTCTAGCTGTCTGATATACATCTGTTGTTTGAAACCACAGCAAATATTTTCTGTTAAACAGATCAGACGGGTTTGTTCAAAGTCTTTACATTCTGTTCATTCTGTGAGCTCCTTACAAAAAAGAAAGAAACAAACATCAAACGTACACAAGCCAGGCTGTCCAGATCCACATCAGCAGAAGATGATGTGAAAATCTGTGAAACAAAGCAAACTGCTCAAGAACAACATCAAGAATACAGTAATATAGAACTAATCAAATGAATTGCTATATATACACACAAATCTAACTGACTCCACACTTTTTGATAATTCTTAAAATTATATTCAAACAATATTTACGTCAAAGAGAGGCGAGGTGTCAAAGTTGATGGACTGCGCATTGAGGATCTGCTGAAGGTTCTCTAATCCATAGTCAATGGTCTCTAGGTGATCACTCAGTTCTGTCCTGAAAGAAAGAGGAAACAAAGAAAATCATCTCTCAAATGCTGCACACAAAGCAGACAATTCCACTCGCCAAATCCCAAACAAATCTCATTTAATGAACACACTCCTATGAGAACAGGAGACAGGCCGGTCCCCAGAAAGATCAAAACTGTGGTGATGATGATGATGTCATAGAGAGAGGCCGGGCTGCTGACCTCATCACATTAGTTTCCAATCAGAGGTAGGAAGGGAACAGGGGTCAAAGTGTGATTGGGTAGTTTCAATGGGAGCACAAAACATGCGTCTTCGTTCAAATGCCATGACACACTTTCATGCCGTTCCGCTTCTCAAGTTAAGCTCAGGAGCCCACGAATACCCTATTCATGCTCTCTGCGACCTCCAACACACCGACCAATCAGCATTCAACGTTTCTCAGGTATAATGGGGCAGAAATGAGCAAATGTTTATGGCAACCAGAGCTCTGATAGTACAAGCTAAGTGGGGTTAGCATCTATCTGATCAAGCACAGCGTCAGACGTTCTGGGGACGGCTCGGCCGACTGTAATGCTGACCCGGGAGGAGGCCTGAGGTGGAGAGCTGAGGTGGAGAAGCTGGAGAAAAGGCGAGAGATCTCAGACATCTGAGGATAACTGAAAAGACAGAAGCACAACATGGTACTGGAGATGCGCTACACACATCAACGGGCCTCTGCCACAGTCAAAAACAGGGTGGAGCGGGAACTGGAGCCAATGTAGGCGGAGAGGAATTACACATCCCTCTGAATTGGGTTTTTATGAGTCCAGGTGTTTCGAAGCCACCAGACACTGCCGAATGGTTATACAGGTTGTAAAACTGCATTATTAAAAATATTTCCTCAATGAATGTTCTTGGACAAAGCTCAAACTCTTTTGAAAAAAATAATATCTTTTAATAAGCTCTAGTCTTAGATCTTCAAGCCAATCTGTGTGTAGGTGAACCACCAGAACCAATATAGTTGCCAAAACCAGTTAAGCACATATTAGTCCTAATTTTCAAATAATTACTTAAATTAGACTGATTTGCTTTAAATTGCTGTACAAATCTAATGTAATCAAACTCAGTTCATGTAGAGATTTTAGGTTTAGTCTTCAAGGGAACCCAATTGCATAATTTTGGCATTTCGTTCATGCTAGATAGTGCTGTCACGTTATGGGTTTCATTCATCTGCAAAGAAAATCAAAAATCAATAAAGTATACATTAGCCTCCACTTTAATTACTTATAAAATAAATAAGGGCCCCTCAAATTATGTGTCATACGGGCCATAAGATGAATTGTCATTTGGAAATGTGCTGGCTCACATGAATATCTGGAAAAGTATTAGTATGTGTCACTATGCCAGTCTGCCAGACTAGACCGAGCAGCCAAATGCCACAAACAAGTCCGGCTGAACAGTTAGTTAAGAGCAATGCTTCTGCAGGACTCTTTAAAAAAGCAGACGCTCATTAGTTTAACTTTTCTGATTTTGCCCATTAAAAAAAAAATCTAGAAGTGAAAATCCTGTCATTAAATACTCACCCATTTCATTAAAAACTGCCTTTTTTTTTTGCGCAAGGCAGAAAGCATGGGACGCTCTCTTCCATACAATGAAAGTGGATGGTGACCAAAGTTTAAGCCACAAAAAGGACAAAAAAAAACACACCATAAAGTGTCAATAAAGGCCATTTTTGCTCATTTTGTGTGAGCACATAAAACCTTGCCTTCGGTTTCAAATCTCATTTGCAATTTTATTTACATGATCAAGTTTATGATAAATGTGAGAATTTTTGTTTGCATACAGTCGGAAAAAAGAAGTCACTGCAGAAGAACGGAGAAAAGAAGAAACTGCCAACAAACTTTTGACTCTCACATGTATTATGAAAGTGCCATAAAAAGAGGCCACCATCCACTTTGACTCTATTGAAGACAGCTTCTTTGTGCTCCACAGAAGCAACATGAAGGTGAGCGAATGATGACAGACCTTTCACTTTTGAGTTTTGAGTGATCAATCCCAGCGGGATCCATTATAGGATCACACTAAGAAAGCAGGCTAGGGGAATAAACTGGTACTCGGCAAGTCTATCAACTCAAACTGAGCAGAGCAGCAGTAGTTTGTTTCTTCTAAGCAGATGTACACATGTTGATCAAGCTCACTTGTCGAAGCAGGCCACACTCAAACACTTCTGCTCGCTGGGAGGCGGGGTCGGGGCGCTGATGGGCTCGTTCTCCTGAAGGATGGAATTGATGAAGGTTGTGGGGGAAAGGGGCGTGTCCACAGGTACACCCAATCCCGCCCCCACTTCCACTTCCACAGGACACACCTCCTCCACCTCAGGACTGTGGGCGGGGCTAGACGGCTCCTCCTTGATATGGACCAATGGGCTTGTTCTGATGGAAAAGAGGAGACTTGTTATAATAACAGCAATGACATTTTTTTCATAAATTCTCTTTCTATTCAATGAATCTATGCAACCATGCTCTGATGAGGTTAGGCAATCGTAACAGATAACATACATATTTAAGATTTCGATATAGAGGCAAAAAGGGTCATTAGAAATTGTAGTTTGCATAAAGAAAACGTGTATTGTGACATTATTTTTGAACAAAATTGAATGACCATAATTTCCATTACATACAACTGTGATTTGCATTACAGTATTTAAAAAAAATATATATACTATTGTTAAAAAAAATAAAAATGTTTAAAATAAATTTCTTGACCAGTTTTGCGAGATTAACTCATTGCCTCTATAAACTTGCCTATCTTCAATCCACTCCTCCGTGGCCACAGGGTTGGACTGCGCCAGTTCAGTGATGTCAGAGATGATTGGCCCGGTCTTCACAGGCGATTCTGAGGTGTAAACACCCGTTCCTGTGAAAGCTGTGCTGGAGGGCTGCAGACAAGAAAACACACATTACACTTAACAAATCTGGTCATCATTGGTAAATCCAGCTCCCGGTTTGAGACAGACGCATGCAGGACTCACAGAGATGGCAGGAGACGACTCGAGCGAGTACTGCCGAGAGTATTTGGGCAGAGAGTGTGTGGAGCTGCCATCGTTCAACATCAGGGGCCTGTGACCAAACAGAACGAAGGAAAGAAAGAGAAAGAAAAATCCCCCAAAAAATAAAGAGGCAAGAAACAAGGGGTGAATACCTCAAAATTGTAAAATTTCACATACTGCAATACTACAGGTAAAGAGGACCTATTATGCCCTTTTTGAAAGTCTTGATTTTGTTTTTGGTCTCTATTAGAATAGTTTAAAAAACACTTTATTTTCCCCATTGTTGCAGCTCCTCTCTTCCCAGTCTGTCGAAGCCCATCCTGCTGAAAAGCTCAATGCGCTCTGATTGGTCAGCTGGACCAGTGCGCTGTGATTGGTCCACCACTTCGAGCGTACTTTGGAAATGTTACGCCCCTTGTCATAACCTTAAGTTTCAAGTTACTAACTAACTCAACCAGGCCTCGTCCACTTTACAGCATATGCCTTAGATGGGAATTATTTATTTTGTGACGCGTTCGTTCCCAGAAGAAAACTCAAGACTTCAATGGAGGCGTTTCAGGGAGTTCAGAAACAGTGTCACACTGATATAAGTAATAATTACCTTGGAAGTGACTTTTTGCTTTGGAACATTGAAGACCTTTTTCAAGCTCAAACAGCAACATTACACACTAAAAGAGGTTGAAAATGTAAAAAAAGCATAATAGGTCCTCTTTAAATAGGAAGACAGTGACAGATATAAATGTGGATCAGTCTGAATGTTTGAATCTGAGGTGGACTTGCATCTTTCGTTTCACTGCCAGGACTCTGTTGGACCGCGCAAGAGTGATCAGGAACTGAATGAGCTGTAGCAACAAAGAAAGAATTACAGCTTGACATGCATTTAACTGACATTAAATATTTACATATTGTAAATAAAAGACTATAAGACACACAAATAGACTACCAAACCATTTTAAATGTGTTTGCAAAATGACCATTTTACACCTAAATTTGTCATATTATGGAGGTAAAATGCGATGCTTTAATTGTTAAAGGTTGCCTGTGAGGCTGGAATGAACTGCAAAAGCAGAAAGTTCAAATACTTTGAGGAACAAAGACATGCGTCACTCTGAAAGCAGGAGAAAGTTCATCGGAGTTTACCTTATTGACGACTTTCTGCTGTTGAGAGTGTTTCTGTCTCAGAGTGGCAACTTCCCTCCAGAGCGCCTCATTCTCACTGCGGGACAGAGACAGACAAACTTAATCAAGTTTTACATTTTTCATTCATGTTCTGATGTTTCAATCACAGCGAACGAGAGCACTAATCTTTGTAAGCGTCACTGACTGGTGTTTCTTTAGGGTGATTGAGTAAGGCCTGCTTCTCTTAAACTCGGCTCCCCTGACACTGATAAAATGCCATTTTAAGTGCGCTCACGAGTCCAATATGGCCACAGACACACGGCCTGAACACAGACCAGCACAGGCTAATACTGGACATCACACTGGTGTGCATGGAAAAAACAACACAACAAAGCCAGAGAACTCCTACGAATAAACGGATATTTGAAATCATGAACATTTTTTTTTTAAAGACACAAAAGCTAAAAATAAAAACCTATGGTCTATGTACGGTCCTTCCTTCAGCACAGCTGCGTTGATCTGCTTAGGAAGCGCAAAATATAGGAAACTTTACCCGTATATATGTTTTGTTTCAGGGTTTATAATTTAGCATAATACCAGATAACAGCTATATTCATGGCAAAAACAAAAAAAGTGAAAAATACAACATGTAAATCAATAACTAAACTATTTAAACTAGAAAAAATAAAATAAAAATGTATTAAAAGTCCTAAAATCCTAAAACTTAATTTATTCACTACATCGACCTCAAAAATATCAAATATATATATATATATATATATATATATATATATATATATATATATATATATACATAAATAAGTTATTGTACAAATTATAAATAGTGCAAATAGAAATATACACATGATAAAAGCTATTTATACATATGATTTTACATCTCATGATATAATAAATCTATAAAATACATTATAAACTAATTGAACAATGCTTAGATTTCACTAAGTAAACTATACATTTAAGAAATATAAAAAGTACATATATTATGTAAATGGTTTGAGTGCAAGATGTAAATAAAATGTTTTATTAGAAAATACTATTTCAGTCTTTCTACTTAATTTAATTCAATGTGTTGCTTGCAGTTTTTCAAATTATCAGTGAAATTTGGGAGCAATTTCTGAGTGAAAATGGTTTCAAAGTAAATCCAATTGATTTTTTCAGTGTAAATTTGAGGCACAGGTGATGTGACATCAGAGGGCCGTGGACTCCCTGCGGACGGGTCTCTTATATGGAGATTATGAGAGGACTCAGCTGCGCCTGTAAAACAGCAGCGTGCAGGAAGAAGCTCTTTAAGAGTCCCTCCTCCGATCATGTGTCCTGCCCCCCCGCTCACCCCTCAGCAGATGGGACGGGGGTTTACAGGGGCAGGTGTGGATTCCTGTAACAGGAGGATTTAGACCCCTCTCCATTTACTCAGAAAGACACAAACTGGAGGCAATTTCCTTCAAAACATCCTGCATGCCAAAACACTTTCCCAACAAAAAAAAAAGATTGGAAATAAAAAAATATATTTTTTAAAGTTAACCGTGAGTAATTGTAGATTTTAATCCGGAAATTTTGCAATAAACGCATTATGAACGCTATATAACTTGATTTATGAATAGAGCTGCACGAATAATCATTAAAAGGTCGCAATCTTGATTCAAACATCCATGTGATCTTATTCCTGAATGACAGTGTCTATTAAACCATTGACAAAATCACACCAGAACATTCAGATCTGCAGTTATCATATATAGATATGAAACAGCTTCACAAACCAGTGTCATTATTTCTGTTTTTGCAAATATTCAGATTGTCACCCAAGTACTGTGATACAAGTTTAGATTGGATATAAACACTGATGTCTACGGTAGCGATCAAAATAGAGTAAAACACCTTTTGAAAGTAACTTGACGCTTCAAATTGTCAAGATTGTATCAGTTACATCATTACACCAGAATCATTTGTTCAACTTATTTGTTTAAAAATACTCATTCATCAAGTAATGAAACAAGTGAAGTCTTTATAAAAGAGTCATTGAATCACTCATTTAATTTAAAAAAACTAAGTAATTCATTCAAATTGATAAAATATTTTAAAATAGACTGCACCAATTAACATTTTTCCAGAAATGTTTCTAATAAATGTCATGTTATTTTGTTTATTCAGAATCGTGATCTCTCTTTTAAAGGTTCTCTAAGCGATCCTGGGTGACGTCACTTCTTGTTGACGTTCGAACTATTGTCAAACAAAACGGAGGCTAGCTAGACCCTCCCTCCTCCTCATCCGCACACTAACCCCCCAAACCCTTCTTGTCGGTCATTGGCTGGAACAGTTTGTTATGTTTCGGGGAGCGGGTCGCTGCAGTTTGTTTTTGTTGCTGTTTGTGGAGCCTGGGCTGTCTACAGAGATCGCGTTTCTTTACAGTGTGTTCAGAGGACAGGCAGCCAGCGGATAGTGAGGAGATGTTTGCTGTATGTGACAAAAAATGTTTTGGCCTAAAAAACGCGTGACATCGCTTAGAGCACCTTTAAGCAAAAAAAAAAAAAAAAACGCAATCATGCAGCTCTAATAAACTAGCCTTTAGTTTAGTTTACACAAATACAGCACAAAAAATATATTTGAAATAAATAATAAATTAATTTAAATATTTTTAACATTACATTCCTTTAAATTTCTTTAATTTGACATGTTACAATCAATTAACAAATTTTTTTTAAAACATACTCAATAAGGTCCTGGAACATGAGATAGACTGACTTTAATTTATTAAAAAAAATTTAAGATGATTTGTCGGATTTCAGAAATTTGTAACCAATTCAGAGGACTCATTATTGCAGGGGTGATGCTTTCATGCTGACATCATCAGTAATATTCAGCCTGCGTGTACCAGCTGACCGCACAAACACGTGACCAAAACCCGAGAGACCCGTCCAGCTGCGAGAGTGAAAGGGACTAAATGCCTTTGGTAAAGCTCAGAGCAGCTGCCGAGCCACGTCACACTGGCGTGAGGACGCCTGCCCGTTCCGAGCCATGACTAACAGGGTTGAAAAAGGTGAAACATTAATGAGCGGCCACAAACCCGGCAGAGATTAAGCCTCATTCACGTCCTAAGCGTTACACTTTGAACAGCTATTGATGGCAACCAGGCGTAACACTGGATGAGCACTAACCGCTTGGCTGTCAACTAGCCAACCGCTGCATCAGTCAAACACGGACTTCATTAAAGGGACAGTTCACCCAAAAATGACAATTCTGTCATCATTTACTCACCCTCAAGTTATTCCAAACCTGTCTGAGTTTCTTTCTTCTGCTGAACACAAAAGATGATATTTTGAAGAATATGGGTTAGCAAACAGTTGATGGACCCCATTGACTTCCATTGTATGGAAAAAAAGTACCATGGAAGCCAATGGCTACTGTAAACTGTCTGGTTTATGACATCATCTTTTGTGTTCAGCAGAAGAAAAATTAAAACAATTTTCATTTTTGCGTGAACTATCCCTTTAAAGTCAATTTAGACACTAAACTAAACCAGTGGAAATCATGTGTTTTGGCCAAACCTACTCTACCTTTCTCTTCATTTATTTGATGAAAAATACAATAAAAACAGGAATATTGTTTTCTATTTGAATATTGTAAAAACTGTAATTTATTAGTGTGATCATCATCCAGTCTTCGGTGTCACATGATCCTTCAGAAATAATTCTAATATGCTGATTCAAGAATGAATTTTTTCAGGATTCATTGATGAATAGAAAGTTAAAAAGCACAGCATTCACTTGAAATAGAATCTTTTGTAACATTATAAATATCTTTACTGTCACTTTTGATCAATTGAATGTGTCCTTGCTGAATACATTAATACTTTTTTAATAAATTGTAATAATATTTCACAAAATTACTGTTTTTACAGTATTTTTGATCAAATAAATGCGGTCTTGGTGAGCAGAATAGACTCTTTCAAAAGCATAAACATAAAAAAAACTGTAATTCTTCGAAACTTTTGACCGGTAGTGTACGTGCTGCGTGACTTACTGTTTGAGGGTGCTGATTTTGGAGTCCATCGACTCCTGCTTGCCCTTCATGAGCTGGACATCTGTGATCATTTTAGACACGTCGTCAGAGTTGTACTTGATGTCCTCGTGTTTAATATTCGACACCTGGAGATGGACACAATGAAAACGTCAAAGATGGAGATATGCACTGCATGTGATTGGAGGGGTGAGAGGAGTCCGTCATGACCCGTTTCTGAACCCTCACTCACGTAGTGGAAAGCATGTGCTAACGGTTTGATTTCCGCCCTGAGCTGGACATTTGGACAGAGCGGGAGAGGAAAGACTATAAATCTGGAGGGTTGGAAAGTGGCGGCGATCGAGCATCAGTGTGACGCCAGATTAAGTGCCCCAGAACCTCGGGCCTCTAATCCACACGTCTCCAGCTGGCTTCCTCTCAGACCTGCTGATTATCACAATCTGTCACCGAGCCAACGGGAAACAGGGACACCGAGGAAACCCGGCAGAGCACATGGAAACCATCGCGAGCAAAAACACTTTCACTGGATCTGGCTACCCATCACCAGACTCTGCACGCCGAGGACTGGAAAAATCCAAACCGCAGATTTACAAACAGAATTGGAGTGTTTTTTTTGTTTTAAATGGTTTGGTTTTTCTTCCATTTTCTCAAATTTGCACAAAAAATATCTGATTTCATGAAATGAGCTTCAGATTTCATGAAATAAAATTTCATTGAACACATCTAAACTTGATGTAATTACTTGTTCTATATATATTCCTTCAGTAATAATATATATACAGTATCTACAGTAAATAGGACATATAGTTACAAACAGCGACTTTTTAAACTATAGCTTATTATTTACATATTTTTCACTATTTTAAACAGCAAGGACCCGGAAAAAAAAACAATGAGAGTGCAAAGGCAGCTACATAGTTTCATGTGCAAAGACATGATGTGATTATACAAGTTATGTTATATTATGGGATATTATACAGACAACTATATGCAGATTTGTGGGGTTTTTTCTGACTGTTACACACTAGCGTTGTCAACGAATACAATTAACTGATTTATGATTAATCTAATGATTTCTGGCCAGTGTTTATAAATAAGAATAGGATCAAATTTTTTAGGATATTTAGGATATATCAAATTTATGATACAAATTACTCCATAAAATATGTTTAAAGATAACATGTTAAATTTGACGTGTAAAAAAACAACAACATTTGAAATATTTTGAAAATAATTCTGGACCCTAGTTTGAAAAACCTTTATTAAAAACCAGAAAATGGCAAATATATCAGTCAAATCAATCAAGTGTACATGACAGAAAAAAAATGAAGAAAAAAGCAGAAGAAAGCCTTCTCTGCCAGCTGCACATCTACATTACAAACTACAGGTAATGTTGGAAAAGCCTCTGCTCAGTAAGAAAAGTTCATTTGTAATCCAACTTTATTAAGGTTTTCCCTGTGGGAGAATATAATTCTGGTAAATATTAATTTATAAGTGAAACACGAGCAGCAGGGACTCCCCTAAAAACCCAGACCAATTAATACCGCATTACTGGTCTGACATCAGAACTGTGGCCTAAATGAACTTCAGCCTGACTTTAAGCTGCTTTGGATTAAAAAAAAAACCCCTCCAAAATACCAACTAATTATAAAAACCTGGAGACCATGCTGCTCAAATATTCTCATATCAAAGAGGTTCAGATGTTTCAGCAAAAGCAGATTTCCCCAAATAAATAAGAGAAGTTTCTACTTACCGTTGTTACCTTCCTCTTGATATTCTCCAGCAGATTCTCCTGTCCGCGGATGAAATACGGATGCTGGAATTCTGTGTCGTCTTTCTCCGGTTTTACCAGCCCTCCCTGTTCGATGTGGACAACTTTCCGAAAACCATCTACAAGAAAGACATTAACGTGTGTTGTAAGCACAAATTCTGTCATGTTGAAAGGGACCTATTAGGCAAAATTGTTGCCTAAACAAAATGCATTTTGTTTTTGAACGTATGTGTGTGTCTGCAGTGCCAGTGTGTGTACCAGAGTTTCCGCTAGAAAAAAATGGTGCCGGTCAAAGTGACGTTTTCGTTTTACGGACATTTTGATGATATGCCGGTCAAATATCGCCTCTTAATTAGTCAAGTTGAGGAAAACTAGAGGGAGGCTATGTAACTTAAAAAATGACATAATCAGGCCGTATAGAATGCAACATGTTATTATTAGCCTAACTTTCAAATAGACGGGAAAAAACATGAACGTCCGATTGGCGTCAATCAACACCAATTATTTTTTACTATGGTTTCACACACATTCACTTTTTGAAACATTGAGGCACGGATGTACCTAATACAAATAAATAAAATATCTCCAGTTAAAGGGATACTTCACCTCTGGAAAGATGGATGTGTATTTAAAATGGGTCATTTATGTAGAAGAAATGTGAAATTATTTTTTAATTTGGAGCTTTCTAGACTGAGAAAAGCCAGATAAGGTATTTTTGGCTTATGTGGATGAAAGACAACAACTCCCAGAATGCACTTGCTTCGCTGCCCTAGGAGGCCACGCCTACCGGTAACAGAGCGCAGTAGTTAAACAACAAGTCTAGGCTACTAGTGAGTCTCCGTGATGAGTCTGCCCGGGATTTCGAGATCGCCCAAAATGTCCGGGATTCGGCTTTTGCGTTCTACAGTCGCCATTCATCATGTTTACTGTGGCGAGCAGGACGAGGCTAGGGCCGCGGGAGAACGGCACGAGGCCGGTGGCGTGATTACCGATGAGAGACACCTGTGAGACGCACCGTATCTCTCACGGAGGAGCGGGAATTTTCTTAGCAATGTTAAAACGCACATCAACCGATCACTTGTTTAGCGTTATGTAAACACTACATTCAGATTCACCAATCGGAATGAATTCAGTTAGATTGAAACAAAAGGTGTGCATGTAAACAATGAATGGCGACTGCAGAAAGCAAAAGCTGATTTCAGGACATTTTGTACGATCTCGACGGCCGGACATGTCCGGGAAAAAGAGGATGGTAACCCCTACTACTCAGCTTTCTCCACAGAACAAGAGCCTGCTAGCTTAGCTTAGCTTCCAGAAAAAGATGGCTGACACTGTGTGTACATTCTGTGAGTGAGATCCCACCCTCTATGGGCGGGTTGAGAACATGCGGGACAGCCTCTACTACTGGCTGTAGTCTTTAGCCTCTGGCCAAAAAATCCTCCGATGACGCAAAATGACGATTTTTGCGTCATCGGAGGATTTTTTCCTGACAAAAAATACATATATCTCTCGTCTCAGGGGGATATGAGGGTGGAAAACACGGTAATTTGAAAATACTACAGGTTTCCTACTAATACAAAGCTTAATGCTAAATCCTGAAGTATCCCTTTAACTAGCAGATCATTCATTTACAGTGTTGGGGAAGTTACTTTTAAAAAGTAGTGTTTTCTCGTTACTCGTTACTTCTTAAAAAAGTAATCCGTTACTTTACTTAGTTACCCCCTTTGGAAAGTAACTTTTTATGTTACTCGTTACTTTTACGTTACTTTTATGTTGCTTGACTTTGGGCAGAACCCAATATCTGTTCCTAAATGTGTAGGCCTACATAAAATTCTACCATGAACTCTAGGCTACTTATTGAAAAACTAGAAAAAAAAACCTAAAAAAAAGGAGAGATTTTGAGATAGAAAAAATATATATATTTATTTAAATAACATTTGAAAAACCTGTATAAACTGAACACCAAAGCACAATATTAACTATTGAGCGGTGGTGACGCGTTCATGAAAAATGTCACAAAGAACCGGCAAAAGAAATGATTATGAATATCGAATATCAAATATAGCAAGGAGACATTTCAATTGTTTATTAATAAACAAGTGTTTTCTTTGTCAGTCAGTGTCGGCTGCAAAGATAAAGTTGACGATGCTGACTCGCGATCTTCACAGTAGTGAACGCGCCAGAGAGAAATGCACATTTCATATGGATTACATAAGCAGAGAGTCTGTTTTCTCTCGTTTTGAATAGTTTTGTTTTAAAGTACACATTTCAAGCTTTCTATATATTTCTCAGATCTTTGAGGCAAGTAGCTTGCGCTAAGTTTCGGTTCATTTATGAGACGAGCTCAGTCCACGCGCCGGCGAGGACCTCCTGAGAAGTCCTGATTATATTGCCTGCTATATTTACTGCTTATTTAAAGTTACTGCTTAAAATAAGACAATTGGTTGATGAAACATTTATTCAAATTAAGAAGATACAATTAATACAAAACGAAATTCACTTTAAAGAAAGGCTTTCTACAAAAACAAACTTAATGAAGTGGTCAAAATCATGTCTGCCCACTCCATTTGTCTCCCGATTGCGCATCTTATGCTCTTACTCATGCTTTTCACTTTTCATATAATCAACATTGATAAAATTAAAAAATAAATTATTTTATTTAAACATAAATATGAAACTAAATCGTTTTCTTTAATGACTAGGCTACAACACGCAGGTCTATACAGAGAAATTTTTATATCGGAGCGGGATTTGAGCGAACGCCGTCTTATAAGCATGTGGGGGTAGAGGTACGATTTTCGAGCAATCATCGAATATTATTTTGCTTGATATGCCAATCCTTAATATTTGGTGTTTTAAATGCCTGTTTGAGGTCTCTGTAAAAGATTTAAAGCAGTCTTTTAGTGCCGCTTTCAGAGCGGTCAAGTCCGAAGAACTGTTACGTCCATAACATTGTTTCTTTCCTCATAAATGCGAACACGAAAAATTCAATACAATTAATATTTTATGTTCTGTGGAGCGCCAACCCTTCTTCATCCGGTGGGAGTATTACTTTTGGTTTGCGCAGTGTAATTCACAGAATTGATTGCTATGCTACCAGCCTCTGTCACGTACCATGTGGAGCTTGTGACTATTGCAAGCGCGCAGCTGAGGAGACAGTGTTGCTGTCAAATCTGTCCATGGGAAAACTAACGTTGTGCGAAATTGAAAAAGGAACTACGTTTCGTTACCAAATTTTCAGTAGTAACGCGTTACACTACTTTTTACACGAAAAAGTAGTTACGTTACTGTACTTTGTAACGCGTTACACACAACACTGTTCATTTAGTTTGCTATTAAATAAGAGATCTAGAGCTAAAATCTGTTGTTTTTGAAATCAAGCTGAGCGCTCCACTGCTATCAGTTGCATGGACGACGCGCTGCTCGAGTTGCGCAATCTTCACTCGGACGCGTGTTTCAATCTATCGCCGTTGCGGAGACTACTCATTCCGGTGAAATCACAAAATAAAATGCAGACGAACGTGTCCCTGCTTGATATAGGCTGTAACCAATGATGAACATAGGCTATTCAGTTTTGATGAGAGAAAAAAAAAAACTGTAGCCTACGAGTGCGCGGATTAGAACCACTGATCTATATAATGACATGTTCCTGATTCACCATCGTCTGTCGCGTCTGGCCTCTGAAAAAAGCTTTTAAGGCTAGCCTGGCCTGGCCATATTTGAAACGTCTCACTCAATCGTTCGTTGTTTAGGTCTATATTACAGCAGGTTTAGGCGTGCGCTTTATTTGAAATGCAGCATGCGATGTTGTTTAATATCAAACGGTAGAGCCTGTTCCTTTATAACATAGCCAAAGGTCGGTGTATTTTTGCTAATACATTTTAGGCTTATTCTCAAATTCATATTGTGTTAGGGGGGCGGGATTATTACGCAATTTTAATCTGACAATTTGACCGGAGAGATTTAATTTCGTCGGACATTTAATTTTTTTCTCGGCCAATGTCCGGTAATTAAACAATTTTTGTCAAATACAGCAAACATCTCCTCACTATCCGCTAGCTGCCTGTCCCCAGAACACACTGTAAAGAAACGCGGTCTCTGTAGACACCCCAGGCTCCACAAACAGCAACAAAAACAAACTGTGCCAACCCGTACCACGAAAACATAACAAACTGTTCCAGCCAATAACCGACAAGAAGGATTTGGGGGTGGGGTTTGGGGGGGTTAGTGCGCGGATGAGGAGGAGGGGGGGTCTAGCTAGTCTCTGTTTTGTTTGACAATACTTCGAACGTCAACCAACATCACTTAGAGCACCTTTAAAATGAGCCGTTCAGGAATGTGCTCCAATGTGACATCACATATGCTTAGGCCCCGCCCAAAACTGAAGATGGAATCTGCCCTATTAGCTTAGCCCCGCCCCTCAGTGAGCTGTACACAGTCCGCCACCTTTATCTCCTCGTCAGAGCATTTAACAGCAGTATTCAAGTAAGAAATGTTTTCTTATTAAAGCTACTAAAGTTATTCAATCAAGAGCAGGGAGTGATTTTCTGTTTTTCTTATATCGTTAGGTTCATATTACAGTTTTTCTCGATTGCTTAAACACATTTCTTGAAACTATGCCTCGTATTCTCAAAACAGTAAACACAAATCCATAACGTCTCACCCAATTCCCCAAACATCCTATTTTCAGGTCAAAATGAAGCTCTACATTCAAAACCATTCACTCTTGCTGAAAAACCAAACTTTGCCCTCAGACAGGACACACAAGCCCTCAAAAACACACACACTACAACATAGTCTTACACACTGGTGCTATAAATTCAAAACAACATTTCCAAAACTGGTAAGTCATGTTGCTTGTGGTCCATCCATCTTTTTTTTTTACTCGCTTCTACTCAAGATGTGTGTGAGCATCATATGACAGTAAAAGAGCACACACAAACCTTATTCAAATATGGAATTGTATTGGAATGGTAAAGAGTTTTGGTACATGCCTCCACTCAAGGATACAATATGATAAACAAGTCTAAGAATGTTCCACATATGGTTAAATACCATCATTGGCCTAGAAAGATAACATTCTGGGAGTCAAGACTATAAAGGAGAAAGGATGCCCTCCCTTCACTGTCACACTCTGCAGCCACTCTGTGTGACTGTACGACTGCTGGCCTTTTCTTGCAAGAACATAAACCTCATCAAAGACAATTGGAAATGTTTGTCTCTTATTCAGTGATAGAAATCTGTTTGCCACCACACCTCCCTGAAGGTTCTGATGATGGTGAAGCGACGTTCAGGCGACGGTGAAGCGACTCAAATTTGTCTGTACTCGTGGCCCAGCCTCCCTCATAGTCATACCATGGACAAGGACATGGCCAACTAAAGTGGCTTGAATTTCATCCGAGACTGCTTGTCTTCTTGCCCTTCCTCCTCCTCCTCTTCCTCCACCTCCACCTCTTCCTCATCCTCCTCCTCCTCCTCCTCTTCCTCCTCCTCTTCCTCCTCTCCCTCCCCCTCCTCGACCTATTGCTTAATTTCTCTGTGGATCCATTGTTCCAAAACTCAGTAAGCTGATTTTTATCTTTTATAAAAGATTGTATAACCTTTTATCTATCTATTGAAGGATCTGACTGATGTGTGTTCAATTTTGACTCTTAGTGTTTTCACCTGGGTAATTGTGTGCTAACTGAGCTGAAGCTGTGCTGACTTGAGTGAACAATTTTGAATGCTAGTGCTTTCTAAATGACCACGTGTTGTAGGCAATGAGAAATGAAGGGATTTGTGTGTAGAGTTTTGCTGTGACAGTTCAAAAAATCTGACTAATGTGTCAAAACAGGGGAATAGTGTTCATAGTTCAGTGAAATGGGTGTGCTTTTTGATAAATGGCATTATGGTTTTGAAATTTTAGTTCAAAAGCCTGGTTATAGTGTTTAAGCAATCGAGAAAAACTGTAACAGCGGTATTACGCTCCTGTCACTTTAATACACAGGTCTAATATACACACACAATATACGGACATAACCGACTGTGTTTAGGCGAACTTTGCGTATTTTTGACAAACTTTTGTGTATTTGACAGTTTAAGTGCAATAAGACGTAAAGGAGAACTTAGTTTAATACTCACGCAACACACGCTGTCTGCTTCAGATGTGTGCGCTCAGAAAACCATATATCAGAAGTTTAAACTGATATGGCTTTAAAACTCATGCAAATAATAAACTTTCATGATGACAAAGAACTGCAATGTCACAAGATTGAGATAACCTGTTTTGTTCGTTTTTGGCAGAGTATTCGGACAGAGGGACGAGCTGTACAGGCTCCGCCCCCTTCTGGAAAGTGGGGAGGGGAGAAGCAGCTCATTTGCATTTAAAGATACATGCACGAAAACTGCATGTTTTCGCTTCAATTAAAAAATTGGGACTTTTTTAATGATCTGTGGGGTATTTTGAGCTGAAACTTCGCAGACACATTCTGGGGACACCGGAGACATTATATCTTGTAAAAAGGGGCATAATAGGTCCTATTTAAATGTTTTCTGCTTGCAAATTAATGAGACATCTAGAAAAACATAAAACAGTTAAAATGTGAAAAGTGCTCTATGAATAAAATGTATTATTATTAACAATAATACAATGACTCTAAACAGCTAAATGTGGACAAATAGGCATTAACATTATAAAACTTTGAAACAATGAGTATCGTGAAAATGACTAAACAAATAAATTGACTTGACAGAATATATTGACTTTGAACATATAACAAATCAAAACCTTTCACGTTGACTGCACGCAAAAGTTTCAGAGTGTTAATATCAACCTAAACATTTATTCTAAACATTCAGGATGTAAAACTAACTATTATGCACAAAACATCATACATATTGTCTAAGGTGCAAAGCATAATGACATCATCTGGGTTGGTCGATTAGGTCTATTATGTAGTCAAAATGTACAAATGATTAAACAGACGCTGCTCGTATACTTACACATATTGAGCTGGCGAACAAAACTGGCCATGTTGTTGTGCTTAAAGTATTTCGGCAAAACCTCTTTGGAAAACCTTCCTTGGTCGAACACATGAAAGCTGGTGCCGTTCTGAAAACACATCAGAAATGATTAAAACAGTGGCTCCCGGTTTCACAGACAAGGCTTAAAGGGATAGTTCACCCAAAAATGAAAATTCTGTCATTAATTACTCGCCCTCAAGTTGTTCCAAACCAGTAAGACTTTTGTTCATCTTCGGAACACAAATGAAGATCTTTTTGATAAAATCAGAGATTTCTGTCCCTCCATTGACAGCTACGCAACTACCACTTTGATGCTTCAAAAAGTGCATAAAGAGATCTTAAAACTAATCCATATGAATTCAGCGGTTTAGTCCGAATTTTCTGTAGAGTCACGATCGCTTTATATGATCAACAGATTTAATTTAGGCTTCCATTCACTTATAAACATCCATCAACTCACACATCAGTTGTGGCAAACGGAAACTCAAGCATGTTCACTTGACGTGTGAGAACCAATGAGGTTCATTCTCGTGTTATGCAGCACGTTTGAGCTTCAGCAAGAACCAATGAGGTTCATTCTCATGTTACGCAGCACGTTTGAGCTTCAGCAAGAACCAATGAGGTTCATTCTCGTGTTACGCAGCACGTTTGAGCTTCAGCAAGAACCAATGAGGTTCATTCTCGTGTTACGCAGCACGTTTGAGCTTCAGCAAGAACCAATGAGGTTCATTCTCATGTTACGCAGCACGTTTGAAGTTCAGCAAGAACCAATGAGGTTCATTCTTGTGTTACGCAGCACGTTTGAGCTTCTGCAAGAACCAATGAGGTTCATTCTTGTGTTACGCAGCACGTTTGAGCTTCTGCAAGAACCAATGAGGTTCATTCTCGTGTTACGCAGCACGTTTGAGCTTCTGCAAGAACCAATGAGGTTCATTCTCGTGTTACGCAGCACGTTTGAGCTTCAGCAAGAACCAATGAGGTTCATTCTCGTGTTACGCAGCACTTTTGTTTCAGCAAGAACCAATGAGGTTCATTCTCATGTTACGCAGCACGTTTTGAGCTTCTGCAAGAACCAATGAGGTTCATTCTCGTGTTACGCAGGACGTTTGAGCTTCAGCAAGAACCAATGAGGTTCATTCTCGTGTTACGCAGCACGTTTGAGCTTCAGCAAGAACCAATGAGGTTCATTCTCGTGTTACGCAGCACTTTTGTTTCAGCAAGAACCAATGAGGTTCATTCTCATGTTACGCAGGACGTTTTGAGCTTCTGCAAGAACCAATGAGGTTCATTCTCGTGTTACGCAGCACGTTTGAGCTTCAGCAAGAACCAATGAGGTTCATTCTCGTGTTACGCAGGACGTTTTGAGCTTCTGCAAGAACCAATGAGGTTCATTCTCGTGTTACGCAGCACGTTTGAGCTTCAGCAAGAACCAATGAGGTTCATTCTCGTGTTACGCAGGACGTTTGAGCTTCTGTAAGAACCAATGAGGTTCATTCTCGTGTTACGCAGCACTTTTGTTTCAGCAAGAACCAATGAGGTTCATTCTCATGTTACGCAGCACGTTTTGAGCTTCTGCAAGAACCAATGAGGTTCATTCTCGTGTTACGCAGCACGTTTGAGCGTCAGCAAGAACCAATGAGGTTCATTCTCGTGTTACGCAGCACGTTTGAGCTTCAGCAAGAACCAATGAGGTTCATTCTCATGTTACGCAGCACGTTTTGAGCGTCAGCAAGAACCAATGAGGTTCATTCTCGTGTTACGCAGCACTTTTGAGCTTCAGCAAGAACCAATGAGGTTCATTCTCATGTTACGCAGCACTTTTGAGCTTCAGCAAGAACCAATGAGGTTCATTCTCATGTTACGCAGCACGTTTGAGCTTCAGTAAGAACCAATGAGGTTCATTCTCATGTTACGCAGCACGTTTGAGCTTCAGTAAGAACCAATGAGGTTCATTCTCATGTTACGCAGCACTTTTGAGCTTCAGCAAGAACCAATGAGGTTCATTCTCATGTTACGCAGCACGTTTGAGCTTCAGTAAGAACCAATGAGGTTCATTCTCATGTTACGCAGCACTTTTGAGCTTCAGCAAGAACCAATGAGGTTCATTCTCATGTTACGCAGCACGTTTGAGCTTCAGTAAGAACCAATGAGGTTCATTCTCATGTTACGCAGCACTTTTGAGCTTCAGCAAGAACCAATGAGGTTCATTCTCGTGTTACGCAGCACGTTTGAGCTTCAGTAAGAACCAATGAGGTTCATTCTCATGTTACGCAGCACGTTTGAGCTTCAGTAAGAACCAATGAGGTTCATTCTCATGTTACGCAGCACTTTTGAGCTTCAGCAAGAACCAATGAGGTTCATTCTCGTGTTACGCAGCACGTTTGAGCTTCAGTAAGAACCAATGAGGTTCATTCTCATGTTACGCAGCACGTTTGAGCTTCAGTAAGAACCAATGAGGTTCATTCTCATGTTACGCAGCACGTTTGAGCTTCAGTAAGAACCAATGAGGTTCATTCTCATGTTACGCAGCACTTTTGAGCTTCAGCAAGAACCAATGAGGTTCATTCTCGTGTTACGCAGCACGTTTGAGCTTCTGTAAGAACCAATGAGGTTCATTCTCATGTTACGCAGCACTTTTGAGCTTCAGCAAGAACCAATGAGGTTCATTCTCATGTTACGCAGCACGTTTGAGCTTCAGTAAGAACCAATGAGGTTCATTCTCATGTTACGCAGCACTTTTGAGCTTCAGCAAGAACCAATGAGGTTCATTCTCATGTTACGCAGCACGTTTGAGCTTCAGTAAGAACCAATGAGGTTCATTCTCATGTTACGCAGCACGTTTGAAGTTCAGCAAGAACCAATGAGGTTCATTCTCGTGTTACGCAGCACGTTTGAGCTTCAACAAGAACCAATGAGGTTCATTCTAGTGTTACGCAGCACGTTTGAGCTTCAGCAAGAACCAATGAGGTTCATTCTCATGTTACGCAGCACGTTTGAGCTTCAACAAGAACCAATGAGGTTCATTCTAGTGTTACGCAGCACGTTTGAGCTTCAGTAAGAACCAATGAGGTTCATTCTAGTGTTACGCAGCACGTTTGAAGTTCAGCAAGAACCAATGAGGTTCATTCTTGTGTTACGCAGCACGTTTGAGCTTCTGTAAGAACCAATGAGGTTCATTCTCGTGTTACGCAGCACGTTTGAAGTTCAGCAAGAACCAATGAGGTTCATTCTTGTGTTACGCAGCACGTTTGAGCTTCTGCAAGAGGTTTGTTCTCGCCGATGGATGTTTATAAGTGAAAAAAACGAAATTCAATCTGTTCATCATCATATAAAGCGATCGCGTCTCCTCAGAAAATGTTTACTAAACCGCTCAAATCATATGGATTAGTTTTAAGATCTCTTTATGAACTTTTTGAAGCATCAAAGAGGTAGTTGCGTAGCTGTCAATGGAGGGACAGAAATCTCTCAGATTTCATCAAAAACATCTTCATTTGTGTTCCAAAGATGAACAAAAGACTTATGGGTTAAAGGAACACTCCGACTTTTTGGGACTTTAGCCTATTCACCCTATCCCCCAGAGTTAGATAAGTCCATTCATACCTTTTTCATCTCCGTGCGTGCTATAAGTCTGTTTGACGCACCCACTCGGGCGGAGTGATAACCGCAGCACCTGAGACGCGCTCTCTGCTCCTCACCACGGCGCGTCTCAGGTGCTGCGGTTATCACTCCGCCCGAGTAGCAGTGCTTCGCCTTCAGAGAATATAGTTCCCAGTATTTATACGGTTAAAATATGTCTGTGTCTCATGTGACTTTGTTTTTTGTACACTCTGTGACTATACAAATCACAACATGTAAATAGGAAAATGTTTGCGTTATTTTGTCACTTATTTGGATTAGTATGCTAGCTGCAACCATTTACATCCAGTCTTTGTGCTAAGCTAGGCTAGCGGTGGGTGCTTCAAACAGACTTATAGCACGCACGGAGATGAAAAAGGTATGTATGGACTTATCTAACTCTGGGGGATAAGGTGAATAGGCTAAAGTCCCAAAAAGTCGGAGTGTTCCTTTAAGAGTGACATGAGGGCGAGTAATTAATGTCAGAATTTTCATTTTTGGGTGAACTGTCCCCCAAGACTAAAACGCATGTTTGATCTGTTTTAACTGAAAAGCAACTTGCACTGACATATCTTTCAAATATGTCAGTGCCGTTGTTTTGTCTCAAGATGCACACTTAGTAATATTATTTACGTTTATAAAAGCTACTTAAATCTTCTAAACAAACTAAGGCCTAATCCTGGCTTACTCTAAGCCGTGTCTGTGAAACCAGGCCTAAGAGTTTAGTAAACAAACAAATTAATGACAGATCTACAAAATGTCAAAAGATTCTGAAATTAAAACGGTGATCTAAAGATCTGTAGTCTATCCTGACAGTCATCCTAAAAAACAAACAAAAGCACCAGGCAAATCCACTTATAATACTCCAGATTTAGACAGGATACAAATACAATTAAATCAATGCTTTACACATTTTAAGAGTCTAAACTGGCTCATGACGATTGAATCTGAACTAAAAGATGGATCTGTAAACTGTCTCAGGCCCCTTTAGCCCAAGAATCACCAGGGCCATTTATAAATAGAAGGCAAAACTACAGTTAAATTCAGGATCCTGCGCCTCATATCAGAGGTTATGTTAAGACGTACTGGTTTAGGCCTAAACTTGCTCATTTCAAAAGAATCTAACTATAATCCAGAGCTGTAAACCTTCCCCAAACCACCTGAAACCCAAAACCAGAACTCACAGGACTCCAGCAGATTAACGGGTCTGTGTCCGGATCCTCCACCAGCGTCCAGAGTTTGGTCAGAAACGCAGGTACGTTGTTACCCGAGACAATCACCCCTCCAGGGCCCACACTGTGATACTCCATCAGAGACAGTTTAGTGATGATTTCTGACGACGATTAAACCTCTATACTGAGTCACTGATGAAGAAGAGCAGAGTCACAAACTAAAAGTGTTGCTGAACGAACACAGACTGCGCTCTTTAAACACGCGAATTTGAGTATCTTTCCCCCTCAGAGTGTCCGGATCCCGTTTAAAGAGCGCTATTTAAGATAATTTAATCTGATTTGGTGCTGATGATGGTTCAGAAGGAGTGGAAATTTCCATTAAATGCACATCGCGACGAAACTGCGTAGAAAACAAGGAGCGCTGAGAAGCGTCGCGCTATGATGACACAATTGCGACGCCTGTTTAAAATATCACACTAATTTAGAAAATAAATAAATACTGAACGCATAAATAAAAACAAATATACTTCTCTTTCTATTTGTTTTAATGCGCTAAAAATAATTAATTTGACAAATTAAAGGTTTTAAATGTCACGTGTTCAATGATGAACTTTAACCTTTTGCCTCAGACGTGGTTATAATTAAACGCAATCAAATCGAAACCATTGTATTTTTAAAAAACGATAAGTTGGAAGGAAATACAAAACTAATGATATTTTAAAACGTTTAATGTAAAAGGAATGAGAAATAAACCGAACGCGTCATGGTTTGACCTTTGACGTCACTGATTCAAACCCACATGGTAGCAGTTTCAGCATGCGTTTAACTCACAGCGGCACCATGACTAAATTAAAGAATAAAAAAAGAAATATAGAGGAGAATGAAGACGACCAGGTATGATTTGATGCTATATTGATGTAGTGTTGTTTTAAAGCAGTCAGACAGTTGTTATATATAACGCGTTATATGATAACACGCGTGTTTATGTAGCGCGAGGTTAAATTGCAGCGTTCTGACTGAATAAGATAATAATACAATTGATAATAATAATACATTTAATAATGACTACCAATAGACACTTTACGGAGTACGTTTAACGCTTTCTCTTTTAGTTTGTCTATCCTGTTTACTGCTACTTTCTACTACGGTGTAAAATGTTATATTAACGTTATATAACAATAGTATATTATTAAAGTTTGGACGCACATGACTAAATATATATATCTCATGTCATTGAAAACCTTTTAATCCATGTATGGTTTTTATTACAAAAGTAAAATTAGGTTTATGTGAATATGGTAATGCAGTGAATGTGTGATGGTCTGCTGATGCTTTCATACTTGCACTGAAACTTTTTCATGTTTTTTTCTCAGCTGCCCATCTTTGATAAGGATGGCGGTAAAGATGGTCATCTAGATGATGGTGATGAAGATCAGGCTGATCTGTCAGACAGTGAAGAGAGCGTCTTCTCCGGGCTTGAAGAATCAGGCAGTGACAGTGATGATGAAGATGAGGAGGGAGATGATGAGGAAGAGGAGGACGGTGATGAAGAAAAGAGCTCTGATGTCGGGGAAGATAAAGCCGCCAGCGGTGACGGAGACGATCGGCTGTCTGCCAAAGATGTGACCAAACCTCAGGTAATATGAACCAGCATGTTGACACGGAAAATGTGTTTATTTCTGGTGCCCTGCAATTTAAAGTTGCATCTCTGTTGCCTTTTAAGAGCTCAAATCCACCCTAAACTTTAATAAAAAAAGTTATCATCAATGATAGTGTACAGAACTTTGATGTGTGATGGTATAAAATCGTGTTTTGAATCAAGGGTTTATTGAAAGACTCCTTAATGGTCCATAGAAATCACAATACTTGTTTTGTAGTTCATTTTTAGGCTTGTGCATATAATCACACTACACATAATATCAGACTTGTATGTAGACCATAAACTTGTTGCTTATTATTATTCTTTAGCCCATATCTGCAGGTTGATGCCATCAGCAGAGTTATACACAGGTTTTAGGTGCATAAAAGCAAGATATTATGCGTTTTCCATTTTAAAGTCTATTATTGTCTTCATGCACAATATTGTGCCGATAGACAATAATGTCGTGGATCGACAACAGTCAAGAGATATCAAGACAATATTTGTCTCGTTTTCCCATAATGTATTAATTATTGTTATTATTATGATCAAATTTCCCACCAAAGTTTCACGTTAACATCACAGCATATATTCGGCACATCACATCGTGAAAACAGCATCGTTGTTCTTCCGCATTTCATGTTCTTTGCATATTACATAAACATAAAATATTGACGATATGCCTAATAATAATACGTACGACAACACAATAACATTGTTCTTATTCTTGTTATTTTATAATAAAAATATATAGCTAATGGCAGCCTATAATAGGTCCACACATTCAGACAACAATGATAAACAAAGCAGCTTAATATCAAACACCAACATAACAAACAACAATTTATTTAACACTAAATATTGCACATAAACTAGGCCGTTCAGATTTCTTGTTAAAGTGCAATGAATAAATAGGCTACCTTATGCCAGCAGACAATGTCCGTAAAGATGTGTGTTTTGAGACTCAGGCCCTGTTTACACATGGTATTAAGATGCATTTAGGTCGCTCGGATCACGAGTAGATGAGAGAGACACATTCCCGTCTTCAGTATACATTCCCGACAGACACAAGACCAGCCGAACGCTGTGAGTGTGTGTTAGAAATCAGGAATGGTGAGAGAACATTGTGCTTGGTATGTTTTTCATCTTTATACCAAACTGGGGTCTCCAGCCAACAACGTTTAAATCCCGTCTGTCTAGCGCACTTCCCATAATGTTCCCGCATTAGTTCAGTAGACGGAGAGTAGACGGTCTTTTGTGGCTGTTTGAACGCATTCGTTTACACTACGAAAGCAATCCGGTCGAATGTGTTTTCAACTCTGGAAGCGGTCGAAAGTGGACAAGCTCAAAGCGTTTTAGACCCGTTTACACCTGTATTTAGTGTCGTCCACTTGTGATCCGATCGGCCGAAACGCATCTCAGTACCAGTTGTCAACAGGGCCTCACTCACCGGCTCCATCACCTTCTTGTGCAGTTTGCAAATTGCCTGTGTGATATCCTCGGACTATGCTTTGCATCTGCCTTTTGCGTCTGTTTTCACATGTAAGTTTAAAATATTCTAACTGAGCTCTCAGCAAAAGTTTTTCAATGCGACAGTTATGTTAGAACACATCACACCTTATTTCCATGCTGTGTGGTCCTAAGAGCGATGTATGACTGATGTAGGCCTTTGGTTTTATTTGATTTCAGTCCAAATATATATATATATACACTTGTTACTAGGGATGCACGATGATATCGGGACAACATCGGTATCGGCCGATAAAAGCTTAAAATGACCATCATCGGCATCGGCCGATATTAATATTTCTGCCGATGAGTCTTGCCGATAGGGTGGCGTGTTTCCTATGCGCACATGACGACCGTGAACGAAGCATGAGCGCCAGCAACTTAAACTTCCAACTAGGGGTGTGCCGTGCGTCTCACGGTTTTTGATCGTGGACGATTAAAATGTCTCCACGATCTGCTTTTGAAGAAAAATCATAGTATCGTGCATTCTATCAGTTCAATTCTGGCGCCTTCATCTCAACATACTGTACAACGCGACGTACATTCACATCACATCACATCACATGTAAACGCAGAGGTAGAGTTACACTCACGGTCACGGGACACCGCAATTCACAAAAGTTCATTGTTTGCATGTGCGTCAAAGTCTTGCTAGGTAAACATGTCATTCACGTGCTGATGCGCTGTTCTAACATCCGCTTTTCTGAGCGCGTTACACCCGACGCTCACAGGAACTAAAGCCGTCACAGCGCCTGCATACTGGACTAATCTTTCGAGTCTTATTGCGCTGATACTGTCAAATACACACAAGGTTTACATAAACAAAGTTGGTTATGTCTAAAGTGAAAGCAAACAGAGAAAATCTGCTTGTCAAATGCGTGTATATTAGACGCGTCGCATTACTCGCGTGCAGTTCTTAAAGAGACAGTAATAATATTCTGCCGCTTGTCTTTAAAGAGATACTGCACCCAGAAATAAAAATTCTGTCCATCTAATGTTGTTTCAAACCTGGATTCATTTCTTTCTTGTGCTTAAATATACTATGGAAGTCACTGGAGTACAGCAACTGTTTGGTTAGCCACATTCTTCCAAATAACTTTTATAATTTCAACAGAAGAAAGAAACTTGAGAGAGTAAATGATGACAATTTAAATTTTTGGGAGAACTATCTCGTTAATGTTAATAAAACAACAAAACACAGAGGAAATCACTCACTGCTCTTGACTGAGAACATTAATAGAAGCTTTAATAAGCTTTTTTTGCACTTAAAAAAAATACAAATATATCGGCAGGGCCGTCGCTAGTGGGGTGAAAGGTGGTGACAATTACAGGGGCCCCCGCTGCCCATGGGGCCCCACAAAATCCAGCAGTTGTACTATTTAGGCCCCTGTAGTATGAATAATTATAATATTTATATTAGTTGTATGCCTGAGATTTAAATGAAAACCACAAAACGTGCAATTTGGGTAAATATTTTTCCAAATATCTGCTTCTCTTACCTCCATAAAAATGGTTTAGTCCGACCTAAAGTATGTATTAATTATTCAGTCAGAGTCAGTGACAAACATCAGATGGACCCAATAAAATTGTAAGTCCCGCCCCAGCTCGTGAACAGAACCAATCAGAGTTGAGGCGGCAGCCTGAAGTTAACGATGAACTTGGTGGAAGAGCAGGAGACTGACTGACTGAAAAATGTCGGGGAAAAGAAAACAAATCAGGGAACCAGAAATGCCAGGAAAAGACGGAGAGGGAGGCAAGGAGAGTGGTTGTATCCCAGTCGATCAAGACGTTCTTAAAGACCGGTTATATATTGTTATTTCGCTGGGAATTAGAAAACTTCCGTCTAAAGTCTGCCGTGTACAGTCATTTTTTATTATCGGTGCGCGCCGCAATCGACCGAATGATTACGTGGTCTAAATTCCTGTCTTTTTACAGTATTGTAACTAGAGTTTTAAAAAAATTACACGAGTCACGACGCATTGCATTATGCATCTGACCTGCCGGCTGATGATATTTAAAACATCGAGAAAACACGAATACAACACACTGCACTTGGATGAATAAATGTAGCCTATTCGCTTTATTTAATAATATTACCAGTTCCATATTATCTTTATTAAAAAATAAGACAATGAATGCTTTTATTTTTTGAATTAGACTGCATTCTTGTCAATTTTTTTAAATGTTTACTTTTTGATTTATGAATTATAACAGACTGAAGGGGGAAAAATTTATTACTTTTTAAAAATTGGTTTTATTATTATTTAACAATTTCTTGCTTTTTTTATTAGTTGGAATTTTTATATAAACATTTAACTTTTAAAATAAAGGTTTTACAACAACATCACCATCTTCTGTTATGTGGGCCTCCATGTTCATCTATTGTACAGTATATGATGAGGGTGGTGGGGGCCCACATCAATATTTTTTCAGGGGGCCCCGAATCCTCTAGCTACGGCCCTGTATATCGGTATTGGCATCGGGCAAAATTAGTTTGAAAATATCGGCATATCGAATATCGGCCAAAATCCTATATCGTGCATCCCTACTTGTTACCTGTTTTAAAGGAATACGGTAGTTCCCCCAAAAATGAAAATGATTGGTTGCACTTTATTTTACAGTACTTGCACTTGTGTACTTGCATAAGAAAGTACTGGGTAATATAAAGTAACTGCATGGGTTAGAGTTAGGTTTAGGTGTAGATTCAGGGTTAGTACCTAGATATTACCCAGTTATTGTAATAACTATAAAGTACATGGGGAACAGCAGGACTGTAAAATAAAGTGATACCAGATGATTGTCATTTTGGGGTGAACTATTGCTTTAAATACTTTTATATTTTTCATGTTAGTTTATCAGTAAGTTATGGACTTCTTGAAATGCAGTCAGGGATCCAGACTCTGTCAGATTTACATTTTGGATTCATCAACTTCTTCCCAAAAACGTTAGAGAGGTCAGTGCAGAAAACGGACTGAGAGGGAATATTATCGTGACTGTAGGCGTTAGTTGCGTGATCTGTTTTGATCAGACATGGTGTGCATGAAAGTCTGTGCTTTACTACGTTTGCAGCTCTTATACAGATGGGGTTTCCATTAGAACTGTATTTGTTATTGCCAAATGTATTGCATTGAGCTGACTTTCTGTCATATGGAGTGTCACATTTCCAGACAGTGTTTTGGAATATAGTACAGTGACTCCAAAGGATATTTGGACACTTCAGTCAGACAAATGTCTGCATGTCATTGCATTGTGTAACGCGATATCAAAGCAGCTTGCGTGAACACGCTAATATTTGCATTTATTCATTTAGCAGATGCTTTTATCTAAATATTTAAAAAGCAATTAATTATATGGAGGCATGAACACGAGAAGTGCTAAAAGTACAACTTTTCAAACATCGTCTAGAACTTTGCTTCTCCATTTTTTTTCTTTTTTGAAGTCAAGGCCTTCTTTGTTGTCAATCAAAGCCTCCAAGATATTTCTAGCTGTTATTTTTTGCTTCTGAAAAGCAGCTGTTATTACAGCAAAGTAATTATGAATTCATTTAAATTAAAATACTGAATGTATTTCAGGGTTCACACTTTTATGACCCATCAATTTACATATTTCCAGTTTTCTGTGATTTAAAGGAGACTTTTTTTATGCACAAATAGCTATTTCTATTGTCTTATAAAATATTTAAAAAAAAAAAATCATATCCATTATAACATTTTCCAAGACTTTTCCACGTCATGAAATCACCTTTAAAATTAATTCATACACTTTAAATCCACTATCCTGGTTTTCCAAGACTGAGGGAACAAATTAAAATAAAAAAATATATTTTTTAAGCTATTATGGGTTATTTGAAAAATAGTTTTGTCCATTTACTGGATTACAGACTAGACAATGAGGGATAATAAATAAAATAAAAATATTTCAAGCATATAGAGATTCTTTTGTTTACCTGTTTTCATTCAGAGCAGTAACATCAACAGGATTCAGTCAAGTGCTCACAGAAGACATTTCTAAAAAACGTAAATTATTTTATAAAAATAACTTTTTTGGATTTGATAAAACATATAGTGTTGTGAAAATGAAGAAAAATGTATTGTGCAACTCTGTAGATGTCTGACCTCAGATAAGAAAAGCGAAGTCAGCTTTGAGAAAAGATCTCGCTGCTTTTGAGCTCAGATACTGTCACTTGATTTGATGCTTTACTATCTAATGCAATGACATTGAAACATTTTTAATTGTCCCAATATTTTTGGGCTGCTGTATATCTTTGTTCAGTGAGGGAAGACGTGGTCTAGCTCTGATCCTCACTCTCTAGCGCCCCCTAATGCTGCGTCGCTGATAGTGTGAATGCCAGCTCTGCTTCTGCATTAGTGGACGTCTGAGAGAACGAAGTAGATTGTCAAGCTGTCCTTCTGTGTGAGTTGTTTTGGAGTCATGGACAGAGAAACATGGGATCTTGGTAAATGGCAGGTGTCTGGCACAGGAGAAAGTCAATATTTATCTATAGCACTGAAAATGCTGCTTCAGTCCGCTGGTGAACTCCGAACTCAACAGCTGTCAATCACTCCCCTAGAGAACTCCAGTTTCATGTTATGCTTTATAAATAGCAAATTTGCGTCTCAAAACGTTAAAACATTGCTTGTGTGCATCGTCAGTTAAAGGACATGTGTTCTAGATCATGTTTTGTTACGGTTACAAAGCTCAGGATCTACAAAGTTAAAAAGAAATGTCAGTTACAAATCTACCAACAACCTTGTCGACAGTTTATTCGGTCTTCGATTTTTTTTGGGAGATTTATTAAAGTCAGAAGAGATAACGTTTCAATTTTGCCTTCACTCCCTTAGCCGTTGTATTAGAAGCACACAATTAGTTTTGTATGAATAGGATCCATTGAGTAAATGTTAAGTGGTATTCGTTGGTGTTAGTATGTTACTGTTGTTATTTTTTTTCAGTATCTCGTTTACTATAGTATTATGTGTATCGGCAATTTATCAGCCATCGGCCCTGCCATATCACATACTGACCAATGCAAAACTTGGATCAGATATCAATATCAGTGTTTTTACACAATATTTATGAATATTATATATTATACACTACTGGTCAAAAGTTTGGAAACATTAAGGTTTTGTAATGTTTTTGAAAGTAGTCTCTTAATCTTACCAAGGCTGCATTTATTTGATCAAAAATACAGTAAAAACAGTAATTCTGTGAAATATTATTACAGTTTAAATTACCGGTTTTTGTTGTAATATTTTTTAAAATGTAATTTATTCCTGTGATGCAAAGCTGAATTTTTCGCATCATTACTTCAGTCTTCAGTGTCACATGATCCTTCAGAAATCATCAATCAAGAGAATTTCTTATCATCGTCAATGTTGAAAACAGTTTTAACTGCTTTTTCATGATCATGATACACTGCCATTAAAAAGTTTGGGGTACGTAAGGTTTATAAATAAATAAAACGAATTTAGCAAAGGCACATTCAATTGATAAAGGCAGTAAAGACATTTTTGAAATTAATAAATATTTTCAAAAAAGTTCTATTTATAATAAATTCTGTTCTTTTGACTTTCTATTAATCAAAGAATCCTGGAAAAAACACTTTCCTCAAAAATATTAAGCAGCACTACTGTACTTAACATTAATAATAAAATAAATGTTTATTGAGCACCAAATCAGCATTTTAGAATATATGTATGTATATATGCGTGTATATAAAGTATATGTACAATTTAATTATTTATTTATTTGGCTTTTCCCCTTGATTTTTTTTTTTTTTTTTTACAGAATAATCAATATTTTTTAGAACAATCAATGTTGATGATAGGAAAGTGAGACTCGAACCTAAGCCCAAGTGAGCCAACAGCTCGTATACGCCTTGTTCCACAACTAACTCTCTAAAAATATTTACAAACAATGAGTCTCATTCATGAAACACGAGTTTGTGTAAATCGTGTGTAAAGTGGTTCTGGCATAAATGTTCGGATTTATTAAAATGTTCTAGGGGTGTAACGGTACACAAAAATCACGGTTCGGTACGTACCTCGGTTATAAAGTCACGGTTCGGTACGTTTTCGATACAGCAAAAAGTAAGAAATGCCAGAGAAATTTCCTATTTGTTAAAAGAAAAAATATTTTTTAAATAAGTGTGAGTTTTCCTACATCTTGAAACTTTCAGGTTTATAAATGGGTGTCATCTTTGAAGGATGAACAAATAATGTTTTGGTCATCAAATTAAAAATAACATTTAAATATATGAAGAGTTCAGATGCAAAAGCCATTTGAAATTTTCTTCTAGAATGATCATTTTTATCAAGCTTGTATATTTAAGTTCAGTAATTTCACTTAAATGGCAATGAAGATTACCTATTAATTGTCATTTGAGTGAAATTACTGAACTTAAATATACAAGCTTCATAAAAATGATAATTCTAGAAGAAAATTTCAAATGGCACTTAGAGGCTTTTGCATCTGAACTCTTCATATATTTTATTTATATAATATTTGAGTTTTGAAGTGCTGGAAAAAGATTTGTTAAGTACTTGAAAGCATTTCACTATTCCAGCTAAACTGGTTACATTTAGCCTAGTGTTACTATATTAAATCCATGGTGAATGTTGCTGGTCTGTGGACGTAAAGTAGTATTACTAACGTTTGTTTATTTACGGCACAATATTTCTCCTGGTGTCCACGTCAGCGCTGTTTGATCTAATAGAGATCTACGGTTAATAACGGAGAAATGTGAATGCTTCTCACTAGATCTCGCAGCGATGTTATTACTTCAGTGGCGAACTCAAATGTTTTCTTTACTGGATCTTAGCGCTGTATAGTAACAGTGTTGCTTGATCGAGATCGGCTCGCGCTGCACAGATGTTGCTGGTCTGAACTGATAAACGATCCGTGAAGCACATAATGAGTACCGCAGTTTCGTTTCGCTTTCATTACGCTTGCCATTTGATGTTGCGCAACGTTGTGGTGATCGCGCCAGCGCGAATTTTGTCGGCAGGAAAAATGGTCCAAGGAATCGTTCGGTTTGTATGCGTACCGAACCGGAAGCCTCAAACCGAAACGGTTCAATACGAATACATGTACCGTTACACCCCTAAAATGTTCGTATTTTCCAAATGTTAGTTGGTACGACAGAAATCTACACCTGCTCCCAGCCACACGTAAACAGTGAGTTTAACACCCGAACGTTTTGCTCATTAATAACTAAGGCTGCATTTTAATTCACCTTAATCGGGTACATATTTGCACAGCATTTTGAAAAAATATTATATATAGTAATTACACACGGTTTTTCTTTTTACTTCTGGGACTGTTTGATTAACAGATGAAACTCCATTAACTGCATCTGTAATGCTGCCAAGCTTCCTTTTTTTTTAGGATGCTTGAAAATAAAATGTGGTGTTTTGAATGAGCTTCTGATAATAAAACTTCGATTTCTGCATCTGAGAAATTTTTCTTTTTCATTCGCTTTTGAGAAGACATGTTGAAATCCTTCGTTTGGTGTCATAATATGATGCCCATATATAGTTGTCAGTCGGATTTAATGGGCGGGATTTATGGTAATTGAGAATGAACGTGCACGCGCGTCCAATTTACGACTGATTGGAATTCATTAACACACACATTTCGCTATCACATCTGACGTTTACGAAGTATTTGTGAATCAGGAGAAGAGTTTTCGGGAAGGTCTCTTTACGCGCAAATCACTCTCATATTTACTCGTATATTTACGAATGTTTCATGAATGAGACCTAATGTGTATTAACCAGACTTCCAGAGAGAGCTAATGCATCTGTAAAGGCCACCGAGTGTTCATGGTTAACAGCCATTGCTGATGACATTGGTCTTATGGTCTATCACTAGTGTAGTTTTAGGCCTCTTTACATGCGAGCAGCGTTTCCTCCAGATCTCCCTGCTCTCATTCGTCAGGATCAGCAGCACCTACAGTGTGTGAGCTCCAGGGCCAAAGTGTTGCGCACCAGCGGATGTGTCTGACGTTACCGCGGGACACGATCAAGTTCGCAGCTTTGAAATCTCTGGCGTTGCAGCGGAGGCCGTGGGACGTATTGTTCCTGTCTCAACTTTTTAATCCGCTCCCCCGGCTTGTTTTTTTTCCCCTGCGCTCTTTTGTCGAGGGTCTTCTGAGAGACGGATCACGACTCTGACTGATGCACACCAGGCAGAAGTTAACGCGGCTGCCGGAGACGTTATGATTCCTGCGAGGTTTCCTGCAGCCGTGTGTCTGATCCAGCAGCGCTTGCGTGAGGGGGTGGGAGATGAGGAAAACACCAGAGGAGCTCATCTTACCGTCAAACTGGCTTTTTCTCGAAAGCACGCCCACACACAGCACGCGCTGCAGACACGGCTGGTCCGCTTCCATCGCTGACACACGTGACGGGCCAGACGGGACACGTTTAATTGAGTAGCCACGGTCTTAATTAAGTATCAGCGTGAATGTTGATGAGTGGCGTCGGATTGTTCCATCCGTAACTCACTCACTCAATAACTCAACCACAGTTCAGAGGAAGCAAACGAAATAATGAGCGACTCGAGGCCTTCGGAGCGGAACCCGGGACCGTCCGCCAACAGACATTAAAAACACGTTATTGTGCAAACGTTCGTGTGTGTCGTTGCACACATTGGATGTGTGTGTGCAGGTTCGAAACGGATGCGAGATGTGCTCCAAAAGCCTGTCAGTGTGTTCGTTTCTTTGTCTGATTCGTGCATTCATTGGAACAATATTGCAATGCTTAAGCAATATATTTTAATAATTGTAATAATGCACTAATATTGTAGTATACAGTAAAATATATATATATGTAGGTTAATATATTGCTTTAGCACAACCGTTGTAAACTATTATATACAGTGCTGGGCAGAAATATTTGCCCCCTTGGCAAATATGATCAAAGATGGCTGTAAAAAATAAATCTGCTTTGATATTTTATAAATAAAATAAAAAAAAGCAAGAATCTAACCTTTTATTGAAGTAAAAGAATTGAAAGTGGGGGGGAAATCACATAATGAAATAAATGTTTTTCTCCAAAACACATAAGGAACAATTATTTTCCCCCTTTTATTAAATACTTTTTGAACACCCGACGAGAGATCAGAGACCAATCCTCCATACAGAAGCTCTCCAGATCCTGCAGATTCCCAGATCCATGCTGGTGCTTCTCCTCTTCAGTTCACACTCATCTTTTATAGGGTTCAGGTCAGGGACTGGGACGGCCATTGCAGAGGCTTGGTTTTGTGCTCAGTGACACATTTTTGTTTTGATTTTGATGTTTGTTTTTGGATCACTGTCCTGTTGGAAGATCCAAACACGGCCCGTTATAAGATTTCTAGCAGAGGTTGTCAGGTTTTGATTTTTTTATCTGTTGGTATTTGATCGAATCCGTGATGCTATGTATCTGAAACGAAAAAAATAGCTTTTTTGGCAGCAAACACTTAATATGGGTTTGGTGCACTGCACACAGGGATAAAAAAGACTGAATTTTCAGCTTCATTACTCCAGTCGTCGTCTTCAGTGTCACATGATCCTTCAGATATCATTCTAATATGCTGACTTGGGAAATATTTATGATTATCAAAGTTGAGAACAGTTGCGCTGCTTAATTTTTTGTTGAAACCCTGATACTTTTTTTTTCAAGGATTTTTTTATATAGAATTCTTTTGTAACATTATAAACAATTTACTGTCACTTTTGATCAATTTAATGTGTCCTTCCTAGCTGAATAAAAGTATATGTGTGTGTGTGAGAGAGAGAGTGTGTGTGTGTGTGTGTTTTTTTTGTAACTTTCGAGACTCAAACTCTCGTCGTCATGCTTTGGTCTGCATCATCTTCAGCCCACATGGGTTTGTGGTTGTTCTGGCGTTAGGCCACACGCCGCCAGACGTCCTGAAGAGCTTGTTTTTAATCTGAATCCACACCGTGAGCTCTTCAGTTCTGGCCACTCGAACATCATCTGGTCAAATCATCTGTCAAAAGCTGATTTCTCTGCCCCCACATCCTTCTTTTATTACCGGACTCTTGCAGTAAGAAGCAAGTGTGTTCATTTCACGTGTGAAGTATCCCTGTGCATGTTTGGCAAAATGCACCTGGGTGATATATAGCTAAATCATGTTATATTTTGATCATTTTCAGCTTTATCTCTTCCTGGGCCTGAAAAGAAGACTTTTTAATTGTATGTTTTACCTTTTTTTTTTTTTTTTACTTATTTCAACTATTACTAATTAGATTCAGAATTTAAAAAAGTAAAACCTTTTTTAAAGCATGTTTTCCAGACTATTTTACTAAATTAATAAATAAATGTGCACATGCAAGACTGTTTAATTTATATGCACAAATGTTATATTACCCAGTAAAATATATATATGTAAATAAACACTAACGTTGTAAGATTGTAATGTTTTTGAAAGAAGTCTCTTCTGCTCACCAAGGCAGCATTTATTTGATCAAATATACAGCAAAATCAGTAAAATTGTGAAATGGTATTACAATTTAAAGCAACTGTTTTCTATGTGAATATGTTGTAAAATATCATTTGATTCCTGTGATGCAAAGCTGAATTTTCAGCATCATTACTCCAGTCTTCAGTGTCACATGATCCTTCAGAAATGATTTGACGCTCAAAAAACATTTATTATTATTATTAATCAATGATGAAAACCGATGTGCTGCTTCATATATTTGTGGAAACCGTGATACATTTTTATTCAGGATTCTTTGATGAATAGAAAGTTCAAAAGAACAGCATTTATTTGAAATGGAAATCATCATATATGTCTTTACTGCAAAATTTCATCAATTTAATGTAGGGATGTAGGGATATATCGGCCACCATATCGGTATCGGCCGATATAATAAAGCCGATAAATAATGAATTTTATTAACCCCCTGAGAGCCGTTTCGAGCACTTTAATCATGAATTGATGCACTTTAATGGACTTCTAAAGTCAAACAGCCGTTCACTCCCATTATGAAGCTTGGAAGACCCAGGACATGTTTTAATATAACTCCGATTGTATTCGTCTGAAGGAAGAATGTCATATACAGCTAGGATGGCTTAAAGGGGTCATATAATGCCATTTTTGTACAAGCTTATATGATTCTTTAGGGTCTAAAGTAAAAGTTTGTAATATACTTTAATTAAAAATTCTCATTAGTATTGTAAGAAAACACTTATTTTACCTGGTCAAAAACAGCTCTGTTTTCAGCACGCCGTTTCAGTGCATATGACTTTAAATGATCATGAGCTTTGCTCACTCCGCCTCTCTGTTCTGCGCATACACCGTTTGTAACACAATAACACAATAACCATAACGGTTGTTCATTATAAACGTGGGATTATGAATTATATTGAGAACGTTGTACATAGAAAACATGCTGTAATGTACCCTGAGTGTAAACCTTAGACGCATTCATCGTGAAGCGTGCAGCTGGCGATTTGCAAAGATTAATATAAATATTAATATAAAGATTAATAAAAACGTTACACTCACTTTAGTTCTTCTGAAGGTTCAGCAGGAAGACGAATAGGTTCCGATCCTTTATTCAGGTGCAGCTTCTCAGCAAATCCAGCTTTACACTGATCCTCGTTTATAAAGCAGTCCACTGAGAAATGATTCGGCAAACATGAGAGCGTTGCTCGTGGGGAATATTCTCTTCGAAAACAAACTCAGCCACTGCGTCTTCAGCGGTTCGGATTTAGGAACATTAAAATGACTGCTGTGTTCGTTATTACACCCAAGAACAGAACACCACAATCGCTTAGACGCCATTCTGCTCATAGACAGTGCTCCAGCATATCAACAATGACCGCGCCGGTCCGCGCAGACTATGATTGACAGGACGAGCGAGGGCGGGTCTGTGTTGAATCACAAGCTGTCAATCAACAATCGTGGGAGGGGCGTCCGTTTTATTGACGTCACAAAAACGAACGGCTCAATTTGAGGCAGGGGAAAACATTTAAGGAGATTAAAACAAAACCACTGGATGGATTTTTATCATTATATGATGTTTGTGTACAGGCACTGCCAACACACATTTCAGTACAATCAACTTGTAAAAGTGCATGTACCATTATATGACCCCTTTAAGTACAACATGTGCCGCGCAAAATCTGTAGGCTACATAAAACTATAATGAGAACATTATAATGATGAGACTTTTGTTTTTGTAATCAGGCTCTCAAAAATGATAAACATTTGGACTTAGATTTATCAGCCAAATGGCCAATATATCGGTTATCAGTTAATTATTGGTTATCGGTATTGGACAAAAATCTTATATCGGTGCATCACTAATTTAATGCATCTTTGATATATATATATATATATATATATATATATATATATATATATATATATATATATATATATATATATGAAGAGTTTGGTTCCAAAACGCGATAAATGCCATTTAAAAAAAAAAAGTTACTGCAAAAATCAGTATTGTATCTGGTTGGCATTGAAAAGTCAATGTTTAATTTTAAGTAAAATGCGATATCCGGCGTGTTATTCTGTCATGTTTTCTCCCTTTCTTTCCAAACCGCGACAAACGCCAGTCTCCCTTCTCTGCAGAATGCGATATATCCGCTCTCAACCAATCACAACGCACCATTCCACGCAATGTAAACAGTAACGGCAGCGCCTTAAATACACCCGGCGTCCTAGTTTTTCTGATCTATTTTGTACTTTTCGATCAACAAACAAACAAAAAAATGAATAATTTTGACGGCATTGATGAACCTGTGGTTGTTTGCGGTGGGTAAGAAACGTAAGGCATCGAATCATTCACGTGAGGAGATTAAGAAGATGAGGCACCCGGGAGGAGGAAAAATGTTTTCAATCTTCTTTACAGTTCTTAATAAAAATATTATACTAATAAACTTACGTTGTTGTGTATTTTCAACAGTTTCAATATGGAAAAAAAAACTTTTATATTGATTCAATGGATTAATTGCATTTTGAATAAAAAAAAAAAAAGGATTTATTGCATTTTGAGGGGAAAAAATCCGTTTTTATAATAAATCTTTGAAAATCAAAACCTGGATTTAAATTTTTTTTTTTGTTATTATGACCTACAAATGCTATGTGAAAGTTTGAAACAGAAAATAGTGGTTTTCATCTTTCCACTTTCTTGGTAAAGAAAACACATTTTTACTCAAATTAATCTAAATGGATTTATTGCGTTTTGGAACCAAACTCTTCATATATATATACTACTGACCCCAAACGTTTGAATGGTATATGAAAAAAAATACATAAAAACTTTTGAGTGCATGTTTTGAGTGTTTTTCATTACATGAACACAGGGAATAATACGATTGAATCATTTTCATTTATATACACATCAATTTAACAAAGCATAGTCATAAACAGCTAATTTTTACGAGCATATACAGTATTCTTACTAAAACATTCACATTTATTGCAAGATTGCTTCCATGATCACTTTCAGGTGGTGCAAGTGAATCGTTGAATTAGTTCATGGTTTGAATAGATTCATGAACAAACTTTAGTGGTATTTGTTAAAATCAGAGAAAACATCTGTTTTAATGCTTTTAAACTCAATGCAGGGAAGAATAAACGAGCACAATGAAACCTAAATATGACCGAAGTCCTCATGATATTCACAATTTTGAATTGGCAGCAAATTCATAGTGAATATTCGATATGGCTGCTTATCCTAACGGGTCACGTCCTGATTTGGCCTGCGGTTTAATGACTCAGAACAACCGGTGTCATTCCCCCAACTCTTCCTTTCCTAAACTGTGTTTCAGCTTGTTTTTAGATCTTCAGGGCTAGCGGAAAAATGGGCCGTCCCCCGGGCTGCACGAGGCATTCAGGAACGCAGGGCTCGAGCGTCTTGATGTGGATTTAACTGGGCTTCAGGGAGGAAGTGTTTCACTTAGCTCTGCGGTCCAAGAGATAGCGGGACGTTTAGGAGCCGTAAATCAGCACAGGTTGCTCACCTGCCCCATCTCGGGCTCGTGGGAGACGCGGCGGCTCAAAGCTGCTCTTCCTCTCGACCCTGTTAGGAGACGTTCAGTCCGCTTGGCCTTCTCGTGACTGATGGGCTGTGGTAAATAACATGCGGTACTGGGAGCTTTCATCCCGATGTCCCGGCGTCTCGGGCAGGATGTGAGGTTCTGGTGACTGCTTGTCAACGGCGCACATGTAAATCACCCACAGGAAGTTTGTGCGCGAAATGAGATAAACTGCATATCTGAAACATGTAGCTGCCGTAAAATAGAGGGTCTTTGGAAAATGTTTTTCTACAACAGCATGAAATTAGTGTTGTAAAAACGTTTTTTTTTGCATTTGTTTTTAATGATTGAGCACAATGCGCTGCACATACTAGTTGCATACCATTGCTTTGCCAATAACTAGTGCTTGTTACAGTAGGTTACATTAGTTAGTTACACAAATACTGTATTTTTGGTTACACTTTATTTTAAGGTGTCCGTGTTACAGTGTAATTATACATTTAAGTACTGAGTAATAATAATTAACAGGGTTTTTCCTGGCTCAAAACGAGGTGGAGGTGGTAAAATCCTGATCATGGCTGAAGAAAACACTTTTTACAACCACATATATTAGGTGTTTTACTAATAAGGTAATTATTATTATTATTATATACATTTTACAGATAAATGTATTAATCTGGTGCACTTTGAGAGTTCAAAATTAAGAGCTCCAACCCATGTTCAGTGTGCAAATTGAACAAAGAAAAAGTCTGTGCATTGACTTGTACCTGAACTTTAAAGGGGGCTTTAGGGCTTGTGCACTAGAGATGTGCGGATCGGCTCTGTCACCTGAATTTGCTGTTAAGAATAAATCATCCACCCGACAACTGCTCAAACCTATGATATTCTCTGATTTAGATATCTGCACCTGATCATCACATTACAATTATTCAAATTGTCAGTGTTAAGCATGATGATATGGTAACTTATCACACCGAAGTAGGCTGCTTTTAAATGAACATTTATTTAAAATAAAATTTCTGCTTGGGCAAAATTACATTTCTTTAATAGCCTAAACACAGGCTTTACTCCTTTCAAACTTAAATTATCACTGTTTCATTACATCATTGTTGGAAACACTCTTATTAAGCTTGTGTGTATCTTTAGTTAAAGCTGTTAAGTTATAAAGCAATCTCATGTAGGGTTTTTCCTTTGTGTTTTATATAATGACCACTAGAAGGTTCTCTAGGCATGGTTTCCTTGATTGCTTTTCCCTGAAGAGATATACATTCGTTGAGCTTCACCGTGAAATTCAGAGTTCCGAGTCTTTTAATGATTTAACTACATATACTTACTATAGGGTTAGGGTTTGGTTTAGGGTTAGCTGCATGTAATAATGCACAGTTTATAAGTACTATAGTAACTACATGTAACATGTTTAATAAGGACACTGTAAAATAAAGTGTTACCGTATTTTTTAAGGTGTCCTTGTTACAGCATAATTATCCACATAATAAAAACATGTACTTACTATATAATTTAGGTTAGAGTTAGGGTTTGGTTTAGGGTTAGTTGCGTGTAATTATGCATAATTTACTGTTATTACTATAGTACCGTATTTTCCGCACTATACGGCGCACCGGATTATAAGGCGCACCTTCAATGAATGACATATTTTAGAACATTTTTCATATATAGGGCGCACCGGATTATAAGGCGCATAAAATACTGCAGTCAAACGTTTGACTGGGTTTGCGTTATGCATCCACTAGATGTCAACAAATGTCAACAAAACAGTCAGATCAAACTTTATTAAGCGTTCTGACAACTCCGTTCACTCCCATGGTAACGTTGTTCAAACGTTAAAGGAAAACTCCGGTCAATTTTAACATTGAGCTCATTTTTTTGTAAATTTGGAGTGCTGTCAGTACAGATAACAACGACAAAAACCGGTGTTGCCTACACCGTGTTATCCTCTTTTTAAAATTTGCACCCTGTTGACTTAAACGGGAAAAGTTTTAAACCTGCTTTTAGCCTCTTAACAACCTTAATTTGTCATTACAAGTGCACAGCCATGTGAGTGAACACGGTGAATCTGACTGCAGTGCAGTAAATGTGAAAGATATGAATAAAAAGGATGTTTATTCAGCCAGCTCACATACCCGTATTTTCTTCCTGTTTTCGGTCGAAGTCCACAGTAGGCGATTGTCGAGTGCGCGCGCGCGATCATTGGTAACTGAGCAACAGTGGAGACTCAGCCTGTCAGCTGTCAGCCGATGACGGTGCTGTGTGGTGTGCTGAGAATATCAGCTCAAATGGATAGTTCATCAGGATCAGATGTTGAACACACGGAGGAGGTTTGATCGCGCTCGCGCGAACTCGACAATCGACTACTGTGGACTTCGGCCGAAAACAGAAAGTAAATACGGGTATGTGAGCTGGCTGAATAAAGAGATTATTCCTGCGGCCTGCCTTCGTGAAAGCTCGGATCACAGTTGAGACTGATATATCAGCCCAGGCATCCACGATCCATTGGCAGGGCGCGGTCTCCCCGTCTTGGTGAACGTGTGTTCCCCATCCATATATAAGGCGCCCCGGATTATAAGGCGCACTGTCGTTTTTTGAGAAAATGAAAGGCTTTTAAGTGCGCCTTATAGTGCGGAAAATACGGTAAGTAAATATAAGATGTGTTACATACAGGATGGGACACTAAAATAAAGTGTGTTGCACTGTTACTAGTTACTGAACTAAATAATAATGTAACTTACTATGTTGTACTTTTTCTGTTTGTTTTTTGTTTTCAATAATTTAATTTAGCTTGTTTTTAATGCAAATTCTTGTTTAGAATTGTTTTAATGTAAATTAGCGTAATACCATTTTTTATTTGAAATCTGCATAAAGTAAAGAGTACAACAAATACAATCATTTAGTGTCTACTAGGGGTGGAACGGTACATGTATTCGTACCGAACCGAAACGGTACGGGCGTCACGGTTCGGTGCACGAATTTACACGGAGAATACACGGTATAAAAATAAATAAAACTCGCGTGGAAATTAATTAATGTAATGCGGATCTACTGTTAGATACGCGGGTTCTTTAGGGACACATAATCTGTACCATCGGCTTAGCTCTGAACGCGCGTTCACTTCAAACGTTGGCTTTATACGCGCGTCCTATTCGCTTTGGACTAGCGTCGAACTAGACGCGATAGACGCGAATTTAACGCTCTATTCGCGTTTGGTGGGACTGCATAATGAACAGGCTGCGATGTCAAGATGCTGGAGTGTGTGTGTTTGTGTGTGTGTGTGTGTGTGTGTGTGTGTGTGTGTGTGAGAGAGAGAGGCGCGGCCGCGATTGAACAGTGGAAACATAAAAAAACATACTCCGTCATTTTGTTCATACAAATCATTAAACCTGCAAAGTGTTTACTTATATTTGTGTACACTCGCAATAAAACACAACATTGTGCTTTTGTCACACTGTAAACTCTTGTCAAACTGTAACCTACAACTGTCACCCAACCAAAATCTCTTCCTTCTCGCACGCACGCACGCACGCACGCACGCACGCACGCACGCACGCACACACACACACACACACACACACATTGTTTTAAAAGCAAAACATATTTATCCAAATCCATTTCAAAACAGTCTGTGTGTCCCATCTTTTAGACATTCATCATATCGCATTGGTCTTCATTTCTCGTCCTCGGAGCACTAATCTTACACATTCTACATTGATTAAAAAAGAAAATCGAACGCGTTTTTAATGGTAATATTATTTTATACAGAAATCAATTATTTATAATTCAGATGAGAATAATGTTACATTGTTAATTAATAATGTTAATTAAAATTAAGGAAAACAAATATATTGATCTGAAATATAGCAAATTAATTTTAAATTAATTCAGGTACAATTACCAAACATATCGCAAGGTCTTTTTGTCTTTTTATTAATTTAATTAATAAACGAATTATATACAACTATTGTCAGTGCACTACAAATAAACTGGTTCTATGCCTTTATTAATAAAACTTATTTAAAAAATACAATGCCTTCTGCATTTTTGTTTTGCTTTTCCCTCCATTGTACCGAAATCGTACCGAACCGTGATGTCTGAACCGAGGTATGAACCGAACCGTGACTTCTGTGTACCGTTCCACCCCTAGTGTCTACATATATTAATAACAGTAAAATACAGTGAACAGTTATTGATTTAAGTAATGATTTTGATCTTGATCATTAGATTTTGTCAGATTAAAATTGTCAATAAAAGAGGATATGGGATTCTCTCCAAAAAAAATGTATATACTTCTAGTTTTTATAGTCCATTTTATAGAAAACATTTATACATTTTTTTATTTGTAGTCCTGTTTATAGAAAACAATTGTTCGTATTTGAGTACATAAGCTGAGGTTTTGGTAACAACTGATGTGTTTTCATTTTTTCTACAGAGTTCTGGACAAAATTTAAAGAAGAAGAAGAAGAAAGCCGGTGGGAAGGAGGGTGGAGCAGAGAGTGTGTCCGACAGAGACGGCGGCCTCAAGGTTTCCTCACAGGTGGACGAGTACGAGCACGACACGTCCGATGAGGAGGTAAGAACCTGCCCAGGACAAGAACAATCATCTAAACTCTGTCTGATTTGCTTTGAAAGCTATTTTTCCATAGCTTTCTGTGGCCTGCAGACATCTAAAGAAAACACTGCCCTATAAAAATGTACCGTGGTAAATGTATTTGGTACTTTGCTACTGTGACATTGGCCATTACAGCCATTTAAATTTCAATATCCTGAATGTTTTTTTCACTGTTTGCAAGAGATCTTATATCCATTTTTTATGGATGTACATTAGTAATAATATCATTTTTGTGGGAACTATGGTTACCATGGAAACACTTTTTTGTTGAAAAGTGGTTGTATTGAAACTTTTTTGTTATTCTTCTTGGCATGGAAATAAGCAAGGTTTTCAATTTTTAAGTAGTTAAATATATTTTAAAGTGGGGATGCACAATATATCGGCCACCATATCTGTATCGGCCGATATATATTAATTGTTTTCGTTATCGGCACGATAAGAAAATTTTGCCGATATATTAAAGCCGATAAATAATGTATTATTTCCTTCAATCGAGACACTTCAGATGCGCACCGTTCGCCATGATGGTTTTGAATTGCTTGAAATATGATTGGAATCACTTTAAAAAGAAAAATACATTTAAAGGCAACATGTGCAGCACAAGTCTGTCATATAGACTATATAATATAATGAGAACATCATTATAATTGTGTGCCTTGGACATGGCTTTGAGACTTTTGTTTTTGTAATCAGGTTCCCAAATTATATACAAATTTGGATTTAGATTAATCAGCAGGCCCGGCGCTACGAGGGGGCAAAAGGGGGCATTGCCCCCTCAGATCTGATTTGTTTATTTATTTGTTTATTTATTTGGATCCCCATTAGCTTCCACAATGTGGTTGCTAGTCTTCCTGGGGCCCATAAAAGTACTGAAACATATATGTACAATTAAAATGCACAAATATAACATGCATAAATATAACATTCATATAACATTAACACATGTATACATTTATCCACATACACACATTCATACTCATACAACATTTGACAATATCAGTACCCATAAACAGTCACAAATTAACTGATGTAATACTATTAATTGTAATCTGTTTTAAAGTCTTCTTAAAATTACATATGTTGGATATATGCCTTGTTTTTAAATCCAATTTATTCCAAGCATTTATTGTGCCCCCTCAGTTTCATTTTTGTAGTCAGGTTACAAATGAAGTGTTTAATGTGTAATGTTCAGTAAAGTGACATCACTACCAGATTCGCACGTTGGTTGGCACTGAGCCAGAGACGGACGAGCTCAGCGCTGTCATATATCAAAACTATTAGGGCTGTGCTCAGAATATCGATACGACGATACATCGTCATGAACTCCTGACGATGCGCGTCTGTCGTGCTTTTGAATGTAGCCAATTCAGGGCTCGAATTTCAGCGCGGGATTGCAAGTATTACGCATTATTCTAACCATTCCCGCAGGTCTCCCACTTATAATGATTAATCCATACAGGTTATAACATCGAATTAGTCATTTTAAAATATTCGAGACACAATTTCACAAACAGCGTGAGTGTTCAGCTGTGCCGCGTCTTCTGTCTCTGTCTCTCAAAATGGGTTGCTCAAGGCAAGCGTCAAACGCGCTGAAGGCGGCGATACACTCTCGCTTTCGGGAGTTGGGACATGACGGAATATTCACTTGCATATTCGGGCGAGTATTGCATTGTCACTTAAGTTTACCATTCGCTCGTCTTTTTAAGTCTTACCACGCAAAACATTCAAGCGATTTTAAACTATTCAGTGCTCGCACGCTCTGAGAGATGGTTTTCTCTGCATGCATACATAGAGTAAAGCCGCCTCACAAACAGCCTGTGAGTAACAAAAGTTCTTTTTCACGGATTATATCGCTTTTACGGACAAAAACAAGCAAAATAATGTCAAAAATGTCAATCTTAGTGAGTATCTAATACAGTCGGTTAATGCATGTGACAGTATAATGAACACAGGATCCGTGCACTAGCTCTTAAAGTGACAGCAGCCATGTGTGTCTGTCATTAATATTGTCGTCAAAACAACAAAAGATAGCTTTAATTATAAGGAATCTGGATTTATAGCCAATGTATTTAATTTAGTCAGGATTAAAATACTACCCAATGTTATTTTACATTTAATTACTTTAAGTGTCTGTAGCAGGGTTCTCAAGTCTCACGCATTGGCCGTGAGACACACGCAATTCAACCAGTTCACACGCTCACACGCCACACCGTGTATATCTCACGCTGAAAAGGCAATGCCAACCAAGTTGTCCTGCAAGCTTTATATATAACGTTGTATACGAGGCGCATGCACACAAAGATAAGTTTCCTGCCGCCAGCGCGTCCGCATCTCGGCCAGATTGCGTTCGTTACTAGGCAACTTATAGACGCGCGAAGTCCGCGAACACACACGGAAGTTCGGCCACCGCGACATCGCGCGAACACACGTCGTGATGGAGAAAGTAAGTTGGAAGAAAGCTCGCCTAACATTTTTAGACTAGATATTTAATATATAGCCCATCGTATACATTATTGATGCAGTCAAAAACTCTACAACTGCTTTGCAACCAGGCCAAAAGCTTTGGCTCAGTTTGGCTAAGGAAATGTTATTGGGTATGGGAAGGAATGAAGATGTATTTCTTCAGTTTATTTTAAATTCTATATTATACTGTATTAATAGTATTTCTAGTTACATTAAGGCTAAAGCAGAGTGCTCTTGGTTATATTGTATATCCTGTCAAAACATACATTAGCCTAATCATTGCCATTGCATTTGTATTTGTCAAGGATGTCAGGGAAAAATGCAAAAATATTTGTTTTTCCAAACATTTTGGAGCAATTTGTTATATATTTGTAGCCTAATTTTGAAATATAACATTAAAGAGTAGGCCTATATTTGATGTGATGAATTGCTCTGTCATTTATCAGATTTACCAATTGTTATAATTTCAATTTTTGCTGGTTAATTATGAACAATGGGTAAAATTGGGGCGGGGATAGGCGGGGGCGGGGCTCCATCTAGGCTCCTCCCCTAACCGCATGTGATCTCACTCCAAGCTTTTGATAAAACTTGAGAACCCGTAGTATTTCTGAATACTACTGCTAGACCTATTCAAAAACGTTTCTCTTTATTGGTAGGCTATATTTATTCTATTGTATTTATTTGTTTAAAATGATTTCAACGTAATGTAAAGAAATTACTTTGTTTGGTGCACATTCCAACACTTATTTAATTGAACTCTCATTGTTTTTTAATGACAAAAACGAAATAGTTTTTCAGTTATCACAACTGTTATAACACTGTTTATTCAATGAAGATATTACTGCTACTAAACTCTGCTCAAAAGAAATTTAAATTCCAAATTGATCCATATCGTGATACGTATCGTATCGTGGCTTTAGTATCGTGATGCGTATCGTATCGTGACATTGTTGGTGATACACAGCCCTAAAAACTATGCATTGTTTTCAACCTCATAATGTTTATTTTAGGTTTCAGACATTTAAATACACATAAGCACTAGTAAAACAATACATTTGGAGTTTGTAAAATACACACGGATGTCTGTGGAAGCAGTAATAACAATCTATTCAAATATAATTTGCCAACGTGTGTTATTCATATCAGACAAACATAGTGGAATTGACTATAAAGTTTACTCTATTCTTCTCACAGTTCACCGGCCACTTTCTTACAAATATTTCGCGAGAAACTGATGACTGACAGGACTCTCTGAACTGCGGTGCAAATAAACATGATGGCGCCCATCTTATGTTATAGATCAAGATAAAGATTATTTCAGGGTATCCGCGGGGTCTTGAAAAGTATTAAAAGGTGATAAATCAATTTTGGGAAAATTAAGACCCTTAAAAAGTATTAAAAAGTCTTATCACGGCTTTATAAAGTCTTACATTTTGAAAGTATTTTTTCTGAATTAGCTGTCCAACAGTTTGAGTCCCAAAAACATCATAAAAGTGTGTGAATTTAGTCATTTTTATTAAAAAAAACTTTGCTTTGATTTACTATCCCAGCCTATTTGATTTTTTTTTTTTTTTTTATCAGAGTGGTCTATAGTCTTTATCACAAACTAAAACTGTTAAGTTAAAAAGTATCACTGATGTAAATGGTTACAGCTTGAAGTGGCGGTGAGGTATTAAAAAATATTGAGAAGGTCTTGAAAAAGTCTTGAAAAGGTATTAAAATTAACTTCAAGATTCCTGCATATAACCTGTATTTATGAAGGTTTTAAACGACCAAACACACTCACTTACACATTTTTGACAATCGGAATATCTGATGACATGGTAAGCAAGTTTGTGAATATTTTGAATAAAAAAGGAAAAACAAAAGAAAAGCGATACACATCTGTCATTCATTATTGTGGCTGCGGTGTGTCACGTGACAAATATGACGCGTTGCCATGGAAACATTAAGGGGGAACGTTCTAAAATAAAAACTCACTCTGTGGAGTCAGTTAGAATATTTTAAACTTAAGCGTGAAAGAGTTCCTAAATGAATAATAAATGATGCTGGCTTATCTTTCTATTACGTGGTTACCTGTGCAGTTGCATATGGAGTGTTTTATGGAGCGCTGCATTTAAAAATCTGTTGTTCCAAAGCGAGGTGTGTATTGATTGTCCATTGATGGTATTAAAGTTAAGCCCCCTTAACAATTTCACATGCCTCCTCAGTCATTTCATCCTGCAGCCGGGCCTCAGCCAATATATCAGTTATCGGCTTTCAAATATAAAGAATTATCGGTATCAACAAAAATGTCTATATCTGTGCATCCCTAATTTAAAGGAGAAATATTTAAGATTCTCCACTATTGAAGCACAAGATGCTCTTTGGATCCTCTCAAATTGTTATGCAACTTATAACATCAATTGCAATCAACAATGATATTTACATAGAAAATAATGCAAAATTGAAGCATTTTCACTAGTGGTCTCAGACTATTGGATCCCCGATCCCTTTCAGGTGACGGAAAATCCATGGAAGAGTGTTTGCGCTCAGTTAATGGCACTCTTATTTCCATTAACTTGCATTTCCCAGTTCAGCGACTTGAATATCACCATTGTGTCCAGGTGTTGTTGGTTCACCTGCATCTGTTGCAATGTGTCCTTTGCATGCTGTCCTCCTATCATTTGTTTCCAGATGGCCATTTGACTTTCAACTCTTTTGACCTTTATTTGAATGCATAACAAATGTATAATTTGACTTTTTGGAGTCTTTATGAGCTCACTGTATGAAATATTATCTTCCCAGAAACCGAAATGGTGGGAAAATGTCAAGTTTTGCCTTTTGTGTGTTATCACATTAGATTGAGTTTTACTCCGGTATTATTGTCTAGTTAATGACAGCTGATGTAAGGGTTAATGCCCGACGAGGTGTCCATTGTCAGGTATTAATGGGCGATGGCGAGGCGTGAACGGTTGCCTCCGCCGAAGTCCATTAATACCTGACAACGGACACCTCGAAGGGCATTAACCCGCTTATACCACGGTCACTTGCCAAATAACACATTTTTAAAACATTAGTTTATATTTTAATTAGTTTTACAATCGAAATCTAAAGTTTTTACAAACAATAACTTGGTTTCCCTGGTTACGCCTGACGGTTTATTTAGCAACCGTAGATATTTATAGTCCGCTCAGCTCGGAGAACCCTTCAGTTTAGCTAACTTACGAGCCAGAAAGTTAACATATTTTTTTTTCATGTAAGTAAGGCTTGTCTAGCCATGGGCGTTACACTTTCTTTTTTTTAACCTGTAATTAAAACACACAGGTAGGCATAGTATAACATCTAAATAGTTGATTGTTTTAATACAATAAATTGTAAACGGATACTTTGAATGCCTGTTGCTATGGTTACTCACAGCTGATGTAGCCAGCGCATTTATTTATTAATTTCGAATGGTAAACAGTCAGTTTCACCAGAACTCCTTTACTAGGTGTCCTCTATCACTTTTAAATGGACACCCTGCAGCCAATCAGAATCGAGTATTCACCCAGACCATGCTATAAGACAAAGTAATACTTTAGTGTAACCTTAGTCTAAAGTTGAAGAAGCAATAATGTAAATCTATTGCCCGGTGACATGATACTGAATGACAAGTAGGCTAAAGATGATTTCAGAAAGAAAAATCTCATTCTCTATTTAAATATAGCGGTGGCTTTTTGTGCTACGTTTGCACAGGCATGATTACTTCATTGTTCCGTAGAGGGGAATATGGTTAGTTGTGTAATATTTCATGTAAAGGAAAAAGGTTTTTGTCCTGTTCCTCGGGCTGGAAGTGTCTGAACCACAGTATTTGATACGTTCCCTTTCGCCTGGAAGACGTTACCGCATTTCTGTAATGTCTCTGTTGGCTGTTTCAAAGGGAGACCATGATGCACCTCTGCAGTAAGGAGCTCTGTAACGTCTCATATTTACATCTAGGACCATTAAAGAATTCCTCTTCAGCTCTTTAATTTACATGCATCATTGAAAACCGTTGAACCTTGGCACGATGCGGTCTGGATAATTTGCCAGGCCGTACAACCTAAACACAGCAGCCATCCAAAACTGTTCTTGGCAATCTGCTTCCGGCCAGGAATGTTTTGCAGAAGTGTTATTGTTCTTGGGTCGATACCCGATTTCAGAGTGACTTTTTAATGCCCCTTCGTAGTCGCTCAGAACGCATCAGAAACGATGAGTACTGTCATTATCCAGATTGTAAAAGTACTTACATTTTTTTACATTTCCGTTGTCTTTGGAGGCTTCCTTCTAGTTCTTTTAGTTTAATGACAACGCTAAATCAAAGTTGAGCTTATTTACTTTCTTCGTACATGTCTTTTTGTGTTATTGTGGAGCAGTTATCAGTTATTGTAAAGAACTAAAGTTTTACAGTTTTATGCTTTTCATGTGTTTTTCGTATTTTGAAAAAAGTGTCCTTTTGAATGAAGTCAATATTTTCTTATGCAATATTTATTTTAGTCCATTTTGACCCTTTAGCTGTTTTTTAGTTTTAGTCAACAAAAAGGAACTTTTATTTTGCAATAATCTGCAAATGTACAAAAGCGGTCAAACCGTAACATACCAAATTATTACCAAATATTTAAGTTCTTAAAATTCAAAAGCATTAATAAATATTAAATTCTCATAATTTCTTCAACAGTTTGAAAATGTTTTTTTTTTTTTTTTTTTTTTTTTTTTTCAGTAAATTTATCACTAGCTATGTTTCCACATATATATTTTTTAATTTTGGGATGTCGCAAATAGAAATGGATAGAAATGCCAAGATCCACATAAAAAACTTGTTTGCTCAATTGAGGTTGATTTTTTTTTTTTTTTTTTTTTTTTTTTTTTTTTTATATCCGATACGAAGATAAGCCTATGCGCGTGTACTTTGATGGAAGCACATTTACCGCATAAATTGCATTCTCAAACATTAGGATGTGGGAAAAAAAGAGCCACAGTGGCTCCTCTAGTTGCCCCAAACTTGATATTTTGCACCTATTTCACAGGAAACTGTGCTTTATTCGCAAACGTTTTATGCGATATTCCAATAGGCTTTATGCACAGCTTCACTACTTCCTGAACTTCAGCCAGCCCTTTGTTTCCTGTCTGTCATTATTGGACAAACTGATTAGTCCAGGTGTGCCTGATTATTGTTACTGAGGCCAGGCACACCTGAATTAATCAGTTTGTCCAATTATGACAGACAGGAAACAAAGGGCTGGCTGAAGTTCAGGAAGTAGTGAAGCTGTGCATAAAGCCAATTGTCTGCTTAAAGTCCCTGTAAAGGCAATTTCAAAAAAAAATTCTAAACACATTATAAATGTTAGAAATGTATTGCTAAAACATATTACAAAGACTGTGAACTGTGAAGTACTGAATTGTGGAGTTAGACCGTTAAACAGTTTTTCACCATTGCTATTTTCCGGATTTTCTGGGCGGGGCTAAAACAGGGCTCGATGACGCACTGGAGCCCTTGAGCTCCTGGACACGCCCCTACTTGATGACGCACTGGAGCCCCTGAGGCTGGCCGCTCCTAACAATATTATAGAGCACATTCACATCAGTTTGCCGCTCAATCGCGAGTTACTGTCAGTACTATTATTAGTAACACAGCCTACAGATTGCTAGCTACTAGCTATGCCTTCGTCACGGAAATGCGTACTACCTGGATGCGATCACCGGATCACGTACAAAACAGATCGGTGTCCCTGTTTAAATTTCCGAAAAACGATTACATCAAGAAGAAGTGGATTAATTTTGTGAAGAGCCAACCTTGATGGATAGCTGAGGATCACCGCCAAAACCCGCCTCTGTAAGTAATCATTTTACACGGGATAGTTTTATAAACTTTCGTCGGAGACAACTGAGACATTCACTGATAATCCGCTGTTACTGGTGAATGGGGCCGAACCGACTCCCGCCTCAGCCTTCATCCTCCCGTCGCGCGGACAACTGGTGCCATCATCGGCAGTGCGTGCCCACCGTGCGGGCATCCATTCCGGCTGTAGAGTTGAGTGTGGCAAGTCGACGACGGCAGCTTTTCCCGCGAGTGGGCGTGGTTTCAGCGCAGCCAGTGGACACGCCCCCAGCGTTTGAGAGCAGAGATTACTGCTCATTTTTTCAAGATTTTGATAGCTTATTTTATGTACTTGCTGGCTTTTTTTATCATTCAAATTTGGCTGGGTGGCTAATAACACATTTTTCTGTGGTGTGACAAACTCAAAACACATACTTAATTTTGACTTTACAGGGACTTTAAGTTAAATTCACAAATTTGTATGGAAGCGTAGCTATTGTCGTGCTGAATGTCATCTTAAAGCTGCTTTGAAATTATAATCATTGTGAAAATTGCTAAACAAAAAAACTTGCAGCGCTGTTGCATCATCATGTGCCAATCATTTTTAATTTTGATGCGTCGTACCGAATACCATTGGACTATTAGCACACTAAAACACAGCACGCTTTCCGTATGGTGAAATCCTCTCTGTAAAGTTGACCTTTTAAATGTAGTTCTGGAACTTCATCTTCTTTAAATCACTGCAGCTAAATCTAGATGAACAATACTAGCAACATCCATGCTCAATAGAAATAGTCAACTAGTTGCCCAAAAACTGACTAGCTGACTATTCTATAATCCTGGACCTTTGTCTTATCCCACTAGATAAAATAGACATTATTTCCCACTGCTCTGCATCAGATGTGCTTCTCTCTTATAATTTGTACTCATTTCGGTAGTCTCACATGGAGATGAGAAGGTGTGAATCTCATTAGCTTGTCAGTCTTGTCTTTTACCCCCCAGGCATCCCTCTTTGAAGGAGTTTGTGGGCCTGATCTCAGCGGTGTTGTCAGGCATCTCTGCGTGCGCCTCACAGATCGGCGGTGGTCCCGCGGCCATTTGGCGTACGCTAAATTAGCCCCCCCTTGTCTGGGGACGGCAGATTGGGTTGCCTCTCCGTCCCCTCGCTGCTCTCAACACAAGTTGTCTACAAATAAAACTCCAGACTTCTAAATCCCCTGTTTTTCATCCTCATGTCCCCCCTTTGTAATAAAGGGCTATTTCCTGTTAGCCGAGTGGAGAGGGAATACGCGAGAGTGCAGCGTCTGTCCGAGACCGAGCCGGCAGGAAGGGGCTTTTCCCCCGCAATGGCTTTTCCATGTGCTCTTTGAGATGAATGAAGACACATTGTGGAATTAAGGGGAAAAGGGGCTCTGGCTCCCGGCCGCAGCTTCAGCTTCCTGCCGGCCAACAGCTACCGCTCTCAAAGACTGAGACCTGCACAGTAGCCTAGAAAGATGTGTGTGTGTGTGTGTGTTTTAAGTTTGCAACAGGCGGTAAAGTGAGTAATTTGATGGGAGATCTGTGATGAAATCCAGATTGACCTGTATAGTGACGGCATTTAACCTGATGGTCTTTTAATTTTTCTGATCATGGATGAACCGGATTGGTTTGGTATCGACACATGACTGTTTTGGGTACAACATTAGTTTGAAGCTTAAAAATTAACACTCAGACAGTTCATTAAGTCTGTATTTTTTGAGCCTGTGAGTCTGACTAATAGTTTGACTAATATGTCTATGTTCTAGCTTTAATATTTTAGCAGTAGTGATTTGAAAAAGATGAACTACATCTAAAAGCGGTGAACAACAGTATGTGTCTGTATTGATACATCCCACATGTATTTTAAATTTCAATCCATCCATGTCTGTGATTATAAATACAATTTTTGCAGTGACTCCATCCATTCATCTCCATACAAAATGACATCTATCTATCTGTTTGTCAAAAAAAAAAAATTGTGAATATATATTTTTGTGAAAAGAATTTTAATTGTACGTTACATTCAAATTGAAAATGCAATTCTGCATCCACTGTAAAATTTTTTAAATAAAATGTAAAAGTCATTCTCAATTCAACTGAATGTCGTACAACCCTGCTTTAAATATTTGTAATAATCATAGTGCTAAATTTGCCTTTTCAGAAAGTCAGCTTGCAGTGTGCGCACACGTCCCATAGAGGGCGCTGTTCCTGCTGTCTGCTCGGCAGGCGCACGGCTGAAATCTTATTTCCAGTGTGCGGTAAGCCATGGATGAGTGATTCTCTTTTGAGGTTTGTCAGAATGGCCCTCTCTCCGGGCTCTAACGTAAAGCTCTAGTGACAGGTAGCGGATCGAGGTCACGTCTGCTAATCACATCGACTGACTGATTCCAGATTCCGGTCCAGTGACCCACTGAGGAGCTGTCATGAGCGCAGGAAACTTTACATCCTTTGCAACTATGTAGAATCAGGCACGTTTCAAAACTTTTTCTGACCTCAGTGGTTGCGTGGCAACTGTTTTGTTTTAAATGGGAGGTTTTATTTAGGCCCGGATATTTGCATATACCGGTATGTGGTTGGATTTATAATGCGAGACTCTTGCTGTTGCTGAAGGACATGGGTGAGCATTTGATGGATCTAGTTAGCGATTTCCTCCAGTCCCAAATGATGTCAGAGTAATTACATGTTCAGGAGGTTTTGTGGTGTAGAGAGTTTCTTCAGGTGGTCGAATCTCACTCAGGAAGGTAAGGACTGGCTTTGTCATTTCCACCCGGAGATTTAAGAACATTTTCGGCCCACGCTGTCTGAAGAAAAGAGCCCTGTTTGCTTTCCCGTACAAAGTAAAACAAACACAACCTGTAATGCCGACTGGTCAGGTGTCCAGATTGCTGGAGAGTTAAGAGGGAACCCAGCCTCCCCCTCCGGGGGATCTGTGCCACCCACTCCTCGGAAAACCGAGACACTGAGCACATATCTCGAGGTGAATTTTATTTGCTTTGCTCTTTAAATTTTGGTAATCCCAAAGTTTAATTTCATGATTGGGCCATTTCCAAACGCTTGCCTGATGAGTTCCAGATGGGATCTCAAATGATTGCGGTCAATCTGATGGCAGGGAAAAAAAGCTTGAATTTTAGCAGTTCTGGGCTCTTAGAGGGTAATTTAGGGAAGAAACCCCATTTCCCAACCCCATCCTTACTGGGATTGACAGCCTTTCCATGTATCGCTGGATCTATAAGTTGCAGCACAGCATGATTACGACCCAATGCTGCTCAGTTGGGGGGAAACGGTTTACCTTTCCCGATGTTACTTTCTTTCCCCTTTCTCTTTCCATTGGAGGTTCCCACTTTGATGGGTTTAAGTTCTCTTTAGAAATTGTTAACCGGCAAAAACTTTTGAAGAAATTAAAGGCCATTGCACACTGAGTCCGAAATTTTCGTATGCGTTTTTTTTTTCGTGTTCGTCAGTCTAAAAATTCGTCACGCACAGAAACCTTGCACACTGAGTCCGATGCGTATTTATTAAACCTTTGCGGAAAAAAAACCGCACAAAAATACAAAATGGATTCGTCAAGCAGTAAGGATGATTTTGCTGCCCTCTCTCTTATTGAAATGAGAATAAAGAGAACATTTTGGGTCCATCCAATCCTGAAATTGCGCCGAGAGGAAGGAGAGTTCCACTTCCTTATCAAGGAGTTGCGAATTTATCCCGAGCGATTCAAAATTTACTTCAGAAAGTCAGTGGAACAGTTTGATGCTTTGCTAGCGATTCTGGAGCCACATATTAAAAAGAAGACCACCAATTTCTGTGAACCAATCGATCCTGAACAGAGACTGGCAGTATGTCTTAGCAGGTATGGACACACACGCGCGTACACACACACACACACACACACACACACACACACACACACACACACACACACACAGGCACACGCGCGGCCCGGTGGAAGCAGACAGAACAGCTGTATAGGCTATAGGTTATATGCCTATATTGTACCCAAATAATACATTAGTTCTCGAATTGGCTGCTCAATCACACCTTAATCGATCCGAAATTTCGATCTGATTGAAAGGGGAGGTTTATTCCTTTTCTAATCCGATCAAGAGAACATAAACACTTGATCGAATTGAAAACCGAAACTGAAAGGACTGCGCATGTGCAATGATGTGCGGAACGAGCTCCCCCCGGCCCTGAATTGTAAAAAAACTCTCAAAATGCTGGCTGTGGATGCGAAAAACGCAAAAAATTGAACCCGATCCGAATTTTTTTATGACGGACGAAAGTTTCAAAGGCGGTGTGCAAGCGTGATTGACATAACTTGAGGTGGAATTTTTTTTTTAACGTGCGAGAATTTCGGACTCGGTGTTCAATGGCCTTTACCCTAAATCTATTTCATAGTTTTTATCCAAAGAAAACTTTAAAAACCATATGTAGGTTTTTAAATTGCTCTTTTAAAGTATTTCAACTGGCCATGATGAAGATATCCAAGGAAGCTGGCGCAGAGTTAAAATGCCAATTAACCAACCAATCCCAATTTAATGGGCACTGAAATGTTTCAAGACACTCTGTGGAGGGAGAGATTTTCATCTCAGGCCATCATTACCGCTTTCCCCTTGTCGCCGGATACTGTATCCCTGGCTTGAATGTACATTTGGAGATTGCTGCTGTCCACAGGGCTTCGGGAATGATGCGTGGTTGAAAAGCTCCTGGATGCCTCAAGTTAATCAAAGCCGTCAACGCGCTTCTCTTGTACGATGTTTCTTTCACAAAGTTCGCCATTCCAAGCGGACGTAGGGGGGGGGGGGGGGAGGTCCTAGCTCTCCGTTCCAGCAGCAAATTCACATCAATTTATGAAACAGGAACCGGGGTTTGTGTCCATTCATCCTTGGCAGACCAACACCATTTGAAGCCTGAACTCACCACAACCTTTGACCCTCAGCGTTCTGCAGAGCATTCGGCATTTCTTACTGCTTCTATGTCTTGGTCTGCTTGCCATACGCCAAGTGAAATGAGAACCCTGCTTGGTTCACTTTCCCATCATTCACTTTCTTTGCTTACTTTCTACCATACCAGTTTTCAAAATGAACCCACGAAGCAAAGAAGTTACTTCAAATGATTCTTGAGACTTATACGACAAGTACTATTTCCAGTAGGGCTGCACGATTAACCAAAATAAAATAAATGTATGCGCTGCATGTTTCAGGGTAAAGTGCGGCATTGCGTTTCGCTGGTGTTTGCAGCGTCCCAGAGCGGCTCGTTTCCACATCATGTGCCAAGCATCTTCCTATACTTGTAATGAGAAGCGCCAAATCAAAATCAAAATCTGATGGTTAGGTTAGCTTATGAAAATGAAGATATAAGAGAAATATTAGTATTATCATTTAAAGTTGTAATATAAAATAATTCACTTTTACAGTGAAATATTACAATAGTAATTTATTATTTTGCCTGGACTTCTCAATTTTTATTAAATAGAATTGATATCCATTAGTATTGCAATAATTATTATTATTTTATTGCGATATTTATATATGATTGTGCGGACCTACAAATAAGCACAGCAAACCAGGACTTTTTTTAAGTTATATTTTACATCAGTCACAATTTTAGTCAGAAATTCATTAATTAATTAATTTATTTCCCCCAAAATTGTGCATTCCTAATTTCTAGATACCATTTCCACCAAAACTTCCTTAATGGAAGTCAACGTCTAAAGTGTAGGAAGTACAGTGCATTTAGCTCGTCCCATAGACCTTTGAACTTTTCCAGAATCCGTGCCTTGTTGGCCCGAGGTGTTGTCTTGCAAAAAGCACCGCCGGCGTCTGTTGTTCATGTAGTTTCTATGCTTCTCTTTGTCTTTCCCCCCAGCACGCCATTCGGTTCAGCGTTTCGGGAAAGAGAATGATTAATATGTTTTGTGCTTCAGCAGACACGGGCATGGATTTTTACAAAAACGTCTGCACTATTAAAATACAAAGAGCGGTTTTGTTCTCCCGGATCCATTGGATCGAGCCGCTCTTTAGATTTATCAAATTAGACTGGAGTGAATGTGGGTGGTGTTCTGTTGCACATGCAGCAAGGTAAAGGGGGGATTTAAGGGCTGTATCCCACCGGGAGCCATTGGTCCCCACACAGTCCTCACACCCACGCCGTACCTTCCAGATCAGAGTCGGGCCAATAATTCCTCCCTCTGGCAGGAGTCAAGCAAACGTGTAAGCTATTTGGAGCCGTAAACTGAACGAATGTATTCCTGTGTGTGTTTGAGAGGGGAGAAGCGGCTCAAAGCCACTACCTAGAGCAGAGGATTGCGCAATATCTTAGGTTTTTATCATATTTTTCTATTTTATTATTGATTCATTCATATTTATAATTATTTTGGGGCTTTTTGTCACTTGTATTTATATGTACAGTAGAAATAGGACTGGAATTCATGCGAGTCTAGTAGGAGATTAAAGTGAGCTTGCATGAAAAATGATGTTATTTTGTGGTGTTATCAAAATATTTTAGAATAAGCTTAGAATTATTGCACTCCAATTCTAATCCGCTCCGACTATATGACGTGCACGTGTTCGCTGATCTCTATTTTTGGAAATCTTTTTGGAAATACGTCTCAAACACATTAAATGACTAGGGCTGTCACTTAACGTTCGAAAATCGATTGCACAATCGATCGGACCAACCAACACAAGTTTCGGAAACGAAAATGGGGAATCGATTTTAACGGCCTTCTCTCGGAGCGCGTCCAGCTCGTCACGATACGCCCGCAGCGAACGCGCGTCACACAGCACCTGGAGGCACTGACACACACACGCATAACAGCAAACTATACTTCTGCATAATGTGTCTCTTTTTACAACATAAATGTGAATTCTGCCGGTATACAGACAGTCTCATGCATACAGATACAGATTTGGGCTACAATCGCCTACGTAGGCAAGTTTGTTTGACATTTCTAATCGTAAACACAGCCATGTTGAAGCCTGCAGTAATGTTTGTCATTGATGTTATGGCAGTCCACTCTGCTTAAATATCGTCATTTTGCGTCACGATAGGACGGAAGATAAATTTCATTGCATATTAACCCTTTAGGCGCCAGAGGTTTTTTCCTAAAACGTTCGATTTTGACATCTTAATTTCAAAAGGCTATATCTTAAAAGTGATAAAAGATAGAGACTTTCTGTAAATTAGAGAAATATTAAGGATGACCCAAAGTTTATGTAGGGATTACATTTTCCCATCTAATTTGCATATTATGATGTCATATGGTGGTGGCAATCTTGGATTATAGAATTTTCATGAAAAGTCACGTTTAAATGATAAAATGCAGCACTTCTTTCCCCCAAAAATGTCCATCACCTTCTGTATGCTATATTGCACAATACTGAATGCTCATGTATATAGTAAGTAGTAAACAAACTCTGTAAATCATTACTAATAAATGGTAGAAACAAACCGAATGCATGTAGTGATTGGCCTTTTGCTGTAGAGATTTTCCATTTACTAAATACAGTAGACACTCTGATTCCATGTATGGGGCACATATATTTTATTCATATGACATACAAACACAAGTAGACAAGACCTGTTTAGTTCAAACGCTCACTCGCACAGATCATGAGTGACATGATACGAGCAGCGCGGCCAGATCTGCCTCGCGCGCGCGCCGAGTGTGCACAGCTCGGACTACTGTCATTGTCATTGCGACTCCTCACCTTGCCTTTACGTTGCCTCCTAACTGTCCTATGAATACTTCGACCTCGTCTAACATACCCAGTGGTATTAGACAAAGTCTCCACCACAATACTGTCGCCGCGATTGCGGAGAGGATCTGATAAAATGGCTTACTCGCACACTAACTCCGCTTTTGATCGCACTGATTCAATGCGCTCTAACTCGAACATTTTGTATAGAAACATGACGTTTTTTTGATTCGGGGATGAAGTATGACATGTCTGCCATCCAGTGGAGGGGAGGTTGAACGAAATTTGACACCCAATTTGACAAAATCGGCCGTTTTATTCAGTGCCGCGTCTTGTCGAGTAAACTCGACCGTGGCGCCTAGAGGGTTAAGAAAACTACAGCCTTTAGCTCATTATTATTATTCAAGGGCGTGGGACCCACTCACCCCACCGGCCTATTACAGATCAGTGGGTGGGACTAAACCTGAAGAAACTAAACTATTAATCCGCCATCTTGCTTGGAAGACAGCAAGCTAAGCTAACAAGCGCTCAAGGAGTTAGATTTACCATAATGCCTGAATTTACGACACACGATATGGAAGACGAGGATTTTGAAAATCTTTTGCTCGAAACTGATGTTCGTGGCTATTTATACGAGCCACAATATAGCGAAGAGCAGCTGAGGCTGATGGAGGAACAAGAGGCGGCGGCGTCGGCTGCGGCAGCGGCCGCCGCAAGAGACCAGCCCGGCACAGACGAGAAGCCCGGGCTTGCTCGCGCTGTAGCGAATTGGTGGTGCTCGTGCTGTAACTGTGCGCCTATGGACACCGAGCTAGAGTCTGTCTGCTGCAAAGAATCTCTAAAATGCCAATTCCTTCTAGAAGAAATGTCAGAGGCAGACACGGACATGGAGTTTTGTGCACACGGACGTTTGTGTTGTGATGTGAACCATCCTAGTGTCGCACCGCATATGTTCTGACTGGAACATCCAGGTATCATGCAATAATTCACCATATAGAAAGAAGTACAAACGAGGAGTAGCTGCTAATTCGCTAATGAGTTTGCCAATGTAACGGGGTTCGTTGTTGTGGGAAGAATGAGACGGGAATCGGCGAACATTTAAACATTTTAATAGTAAAATAAACAAATACAAAACAAAAGTATAAGCCAGCAGCCCCTCAATGCTGGCCACACACAACAGAAACAAAACACACCATAAAATCAGGCCTGTTCCTCTCGATCTGCCCTGTCGCTCCTCGTTTTATGCGTCCGCTCCTCGGTGAGAGACGCGAGAGAGACCAGTGCGTCTCACAGGTGTCGTTCATTATCACTCACGCCACCGGCCTCGCGCCGCTCTCACGTCCCTCGTCCTGCTCGCCACAGCCAACTAACTATACATTTTGTGTGAAATGAATTTCTAACTCTGGTGGCAGCTAACGTTAGCCCTGTAGAGTAGACGGAAGAGTGATTTCTCTGATGTTTGCGACTTTGCGCTGTTCTGGATTAGTGGGAGTGGCTTGCGGAGCTGTGCAACGTGGTGCATTCTGGGAGTTGTGGTCCTACACACAAATGCGCCCTAAAGTTATTTTCTGTCTTTTCTCGGTCAAGAGGGCACCAAATTCAAAATTTCTTTTACATTTCGACTACATATATGACCCACTTTCAATAAAGATTAATGTTGAAATGGGTGAAGTGCTCCTTTAAGACGACTTGTATCGTGCACTTACTCTCTGTGCTTCGTTATTTCCCAGATGTGTTCGCAACACCAAAGTATATCGATATAAAGGATATTGTCCTATCCTTGGGTGGAAACTCAGTTGAAAATATGGTTTCCACACAGAGAATTTCCGCCCTTTTAGTGGTTAAAACGACACTGTATTCATACGGTACACATGCGTGCCATACCAAAAATATTCGGTATGAATACGTGTACCGTTACACCCCTATGTGTACAGAGTTTTAAGTACATTAAGTCTTGAACTTTGTCTTTTTGCTTTGATTTTCAAATACTTTTTTGCTTATAACTTTTGGAAAGTTTGTAATGTTGTGATTCATCTCATAGTTGGTTGGTTTGATCAGCGCTTGTAACTCTTAACACTCACTTTTTTTTAAAATCCCATTGGGGGGAAAATGAATGGGTAAAATACTCAATTGAGTATTACACTTTTCTCAATTGAGCTTAATTTGCACTGACTGAACTCATAATATTGTTTTAATGTTAGCGACTAGCTACCTGAAGGTAACTCTATCACCCTCTTTAATACTGAAATTGTTGCTGCCACAGTGATATGAGAATGCCAGTTCAGTTTTTTTTCTCAAATGCACGATTAGTGTAGAGTATGTTTCTGGCCATAGTGTTGTAAGTTGTCACAGAATAGACGGAAATGATATCGATCAGCAAACGCGCAGCACTCCTCCGGGCTGTTGTCCAAAATCTCTGGGATGGATTGAAACGTCTCAGTTGTCTTCTGAGGATGAAGTGATTTCCAAAGTGTTCTTGTCCAAGGACACAAAGGTCTTCTTTCAGCCCAGCGCGCTCCGCTGAAATCAATAGGCTGATAAAATTGACAGATCGCCGGTAAATTATGTGGAATCTTGGCCTGACACGCCGCTGTCAGCAGGAAATTTCTTTTTAATAGTCTATTTAAGGAGAAGCGGGGATGTGTTTTTCTTAGTCAGAGGGGAATGTTGATCCAAAGGGCCGGGGGTGGAGGGTCAGACGGGGAGGAGGCGCTCGGGTAAATCGCGTGCCGGTCAGACGGAGCAAACGGGACCCCAGGCTGCGGTCTCTTGCAGGTGTGTGGAGGTGGGGGGTAGGCGTTGGAAAGCTGGCCTTTTTTTCTTCTTCTTCTTCGAGAGCAGCCAAAGTAGCCACCTGTCGTTCCACAGTTTTTAGGACTTCCTTTTCATCCGGTCTTCAGCACAACTCCCAGTTGGGCCAGCATGCATCCTGCCAGAAGACCTGATTGAAACCAACTGCCAGCGGGGGCTGCCTCGGTCTCTGTGAGGACATGAATGGAGATATGGAGAACGCATGCACTTGAATGTTTACCTCAGATACAGGAAGGAGATGAGCTAGACTTCATTTGAAGATCCCACGACTACAGCTGTTCAAAACCTAGTTAGCTTAGTCATCGGCCTACATTGTACTGACAGCATCCTAAACGAAACACCACAAGAGATTGATTTGGAAAGCTCTACGTATAGGCAGTAACCTTGTGATGCACACAAAAAAAAACGTATGATGCAGTACACTAATCACTCTTATAAAGAAAAAAAATTATTAGCTTTTATGGCAGGGTTATTACCGTTTGTAATAAAACATTTTAATTTTTAAAAATAAAATAAAATATCAAAAAATTTATTAGCTTATATGGCAGGGTTATTACCATTTGTAATAAAACATTTAATTTTTTTTAAATAAAATATCAAAAGAACAAGGTAAGTTGCAAAAGTTGCAAGGCAACATCTCATTTTCTTTTTGATGTATTTCTTGGATTTTCTCATCATTTACTGATATATACGCATATGACTTCCTTTTTTGTGGGTTTTCCGTCAAAATAAAAGCTTGGTGGTTGAAAATGAAGAAATTAAGAATCCATAAATATTATGTAATTTTACAGTTGTACTGTAAAATAAAAGTTTATTAATAATAATAATAAATAATATTATAAAATGCTTGTTTTTCTATTTTAATATTTTATGTAGTAATAATAATCATTATTTTTAACAATAATTATAATTTAAGTATTTTATAGTCATATTGATATAGCACTATTTTTTTATTTCAACATGTTAAATCACCGAAATCACAGAAGAAGAAAAAAATCCTATAAACTGGATGTTTATATTTCCTTTACAGTAAATGATGCCTTAAAATGCTCCCTATGTCGGCAACACACTAGGTTTTGGAACAGAGCTTGCATCTCTTATTTTACAGGGGCATTTTTTCCTCGTTGTGTTATAGGTATTTGATGCATGTTTTTGTACAACGAAGGTGGAAAAATAACTAAAGGAAAGAAGAAATATGGCCCGTTACCACCTTCACGCTCAGCGTCTCTCCTCTGTTTCTGACGTAGATGTCTTCAGTCAGACTTTCTCCAGGCTTGTCCTCAAATTTTAAAACCAAAATATGCTTTGGCAGCCATACGTGCAAACTGCTCATCATGACTTGTAGGACAGTGGAAGGAAAAAACACTCAGTGGGATGTTTCGGTTAATGATATAAAGGAAAAGTCAAGCGCTTCGCTCTTGTGGCTTTGATTCGATGGCTTTCTCTTCTGTTATACGACCAGAGTCGTCGTGCAGAAAAGCTTCAGGGCCTCATTAGATATTTAATTTTCAATAAATAATGACTTTCTGAATGATGTACCGGATGCTCCAGGTGGGAAACCCATTTGAAACCTACGTTGCCAGAACGCAAACTTTCCACATGCGCCCTCCAAGGTTAAAGCCCTGTGTGCGAAGATCTGCAGATTATTTATTTATCGGGGCGGTGTGGTGCAGGATGGGTTTTTTTTTTGGTTTTTTTTTTTTTTTTGCCGTAAGTAATGAGCGTTTGACCTTTTGACGAACTCCTTTGCGGTTTCGCTATTTTAGAAATAATGACGGGATTTATTTTTATGGCCTTTGGTGCTGTATTAGAAGTTGGGAAATTAAAAGTGGGCTCTACGGCTGCAGAACTGTCAGGTGAGGGAAGCCGTTCTTCCGGCCGACAGCATGGCACCGTCCTCGCCGGGTGAAGCGCTCTGATGCTGAACAGACGAGAGCCGTGCAGCTGTCATCTGTTAGCCATCCTCCAGACGGTCTCGCGGGACCCGGGGGAGGCTGGATTATTACCCCCACGTCCAGCCTTTCATGGAAAGAACTGCGTCTGCTCTGGTCATCGGCCTGCTCTGTTTTTAAACTGTTTAGGACGGTAATGAGGGGGACAATGTGTTTTCAGGTTTCATTTGCTGTTGCTTCCAATTTGTGACTTGACATTAGTGAAACTCTATCTTTTTTTTTCTGTTTTGTAAGTCGCTTTGGGTAAAAGCGTCTGCTAAATGCATAGATTAATAGTGTAGAGTTTAAATATGCTCATATCAAGTTAAGGCACATTTATTTATGTGGTGCTTTTTTATACAATAAAGCAACTCCACAGTAATAAACAGAAATCATTTATGAAACAAAGTTTCGGCTATAAAGCAGTTCTACAGAAGACAATAGTCTTATTATTCAACTTGAATTTAGGGTACGTTTAAACAGAAAAGTTTTTCCTTTGTGCTTTTGAAAAGTTCTGTACAGACGACAGTTCTCACGGATCGGCGAACATGATTAAAAACACTGTATTACGCTGCCAGGCCAGTAGTTGGCGATCATGTCACTTTGTAAAGAAACACTACATGTCTATAGACTGAACGTGTAATACTCATGTGCATGACGTCACTCTTTCCACAATTTCAGGATTTTGTAGTTTACATGGAGATGATAATGGTATCGTTTTCAAACGTTTCCGTTTTCATGCCCCCAAAACTGCACTTTCCTGTAAATGAACGGCCAAAACGCATAATTTTCAGTTTTTAGTTGTAAATGGTGTCGTGTAAACGCTCCCTTAGTTCATTGTTGATTCATTGAATTTCTATAAGCGTTAATGTTGACGATTATTAAACAAATTCAATTCTATAAAACCGTAAAGCAGCTCTACAGATGACAATAGTGTCAGATACATTTTATTCAATTCAGTTCAGTAACAGTGTCAATGTTGCAAAGTTCATCAGTTATGAAACAAAATCGATTCAGCTATAAAGCAGCTCTACTGAAAACAATCCAGCACAAGTTTTGTTCTCATTCAACAGTGTCAGTGCAGTCAAATTGATATTAATGAATATTACGGTGTGTTCACACTTTGCAGGTTTGGTTTGACTAAAACTCTGGTTGCTCTGTTAGTGTGTCTCAGGGTGTATTCTACGGTGGCCGAGAGAGCTCAACGCGCTGCAACTGAAGAAAACACATGCAAATACAAAAAAGCACATGCAAATAAAATAAAACGCATGCAAATAGAAAAAAACGCGTGCAAATAAAAAAAAACACCCGCAAATTAAGAAAACATCTTTATCAGTTTCACAACACACGTGTGCTCCAAATACTCACAACACCACCAAATACAAACGCGCTGCAAAAGCTCACAACACAAATACAGAAAACGCGCTGCAAATAACACAGAGCACAACGGAAATGTTTCCAGAGGAACCAAATAAGTGACGAACCCGGCTGGGACGTGCGTGCTGGCAGTGGCATAGATATCCATAAATCTATGCGTGCTGGTGCTACAGCTTAAAATTATACTTTATTTATTTATTTGTGCAAAACATACAGAGATTACATTTTTTTTATGACATACAACTTACAATGTACAAAATGTATTAACAATGTGTTCAATGTCATCAGAATACAAATGAGAAAAGAATGAGCTGGAAACTAAAATAAATAAATAAAAAAGATAAAGAAGAAAATCATGAAGGAAAGATATTTATCTATACATCAGTTACACTGTACAAATTGTTTCATGTTATTACATTTTCATAAAGAAAAGTTTCGTAAGAAATGTTAGGTAATGTAGGGTTCAAAATTTTAAAGTTGAGACACAGATATAACGCATATTTTAAAAGCTTTTTTGTAAACTAAAACTAAAAATGTATTTGCATCCGTTATGTTGACAGCATTATATTTCTGTGGTAAGAACAGCTCTTCAGCTGATGGACGCTGTGCTGCGTTGTCATGGGAACATCCCAGGTGAAAATAATGAGGAAATTAATTTCAATTTCAATTTTATTAATGGATAGCCCCTTGAGATGCAACATCTCATTTTCAAGAGTGTCCATACATATAGACATAAAACTATATGTATGGACGCATAGATTTATGGATATCTATTCCAGCACGTCCCAGCCGGGTTCGTCACTTATTTGGTTCCTCTGGAAACATTTCCGTTGTGCTCTGTGTTATTTGCAGCGCGTTTTCTGTATTTGTGTTGTGAGCTTTTGCAGCGCGTTTGTATTTGGTGGTGTTGTGAGTTTTTGGAGCACACGTGTGTTGTGAAACTGATGAAGATGTTTTCTTAATTTGCGGGTGTTTTTTTTATTTGCACGCGTTTTTTTGTATTTGCATGCGTTTTATTTTATTTGCATGTGTTTTTTTGTATTTGCATGTGTTTTCTTCAGTTGCAGCGCGTTGAGCTCTCTCGGCCACCGTAGTATTCACACCAGGAAAGTCCGATAGTTCACTTGCTTTGGTCCGGACCAAATAATTTTTTTTTTTTTTTTTTTGGGTACGGTTCGCTTTCACACTGCTCTTTTTGCAAGTGAACCAAAATTTGTCAACAAAACCACACGTGTGCTAAGGTCGTCCATTCATTGGACAAGGATTCTCAAGTAGGGAAATCAGGAAGTGCAAAAAAGGTTCAGCATGGAGATATTTCGTACTGCAATATTTGTTATTTTACTAATTTTGTGTCATTCTGTACAAACGCAATATGAAGAAACTGCGCAGAAGACGGATAAGGTATAAAGTTTTGATTCATAGAGAGGGGCTATGTTCACACATTCAAATAATGAGATTCTTATTGTATATAGGCTACTGCTAACAAGTGCTGTCAATGTTAACGCTTGCGATTTAAGTTTGTCCAGTTTAATGCAGCGTCATCCTTGTATTGTAACTATCGTTATGAACTGCAAAAGCTTTTTTTGCATCTATGCGCGATTAGACTAAAGAGAACGCGCTGTATGTGAATGTCCTGATGCACACACTCATTCATTCATTCCATTCCAATGACGCGCACACGGCGCGCAGAAAGACGCGCAACAGTATCGTGTGGCCAGACAGCGCGCCGGAATGGAATTCTCTTTTGCACTTAAACAACAATAGCACAAACCATTATGCCAAAATCTCCGACTACGGAAGCCTTTTAACTCAAAGGCGCAGTGCTTTCTTGCAATTGGGTCGGTTCATGTTCACACCGTAAACGAACCGTACCAGAGTTCGTTTGGAACCGTACCGAGACCACCTCTTCAGCTGGGTCTCGGTTCGGTTGTTTGGTCCGCACCCGAGTTCGATTGCTGTATTCACACCTGCCCAAAAGGTCCGCACCAAGGGGGGAAACGAACTAGAGTTCGATTCAATCGAACCAAACAAGGCAGGTGTGAATACACCCTCATTTGAACAGCGGTCTCGGTCCACTTTTTTGGTGCACATCAGGGTTCGGATGGCAGCGTTCACACTTGTGAAGCAACTTTCAAAAGATCTCTGGTGTGGTTCGAATGAAATATGAATGCAACATGGACCAAAGACATCTAAACAAACCAAAAACAGGATGTGATGTCACAAAATGCAACCTAATGCTCAAGCACACCTGGTTCTTCTCGTCATGAGAGCTACATTACCATTACAGTTCGGTACAGGCGTTGCTCCTTACAGCAGATCTTCTTATGTGAGGAATTCCTGTCGCTGTTTTGATTCCTTTACACATTTTATAAGCTCTTCACGAGTTCTCAACTAGTCAAAATACCATCATAAGTAGGCTAAGCACATATAACGAGTAACGTAGACTAACCATGTTCCTTACACTTTTAGCCTATCACCGCACGTCAGCGACCACTCCTCCGTTTCTGAGAGCAAGACTAGCATGTTTGTGTGATCATTCTCCGGGGGAATACCCATTGATTGGTCCACACTTTGATTGATGTCTTTTGGACCAATAGTTTTTGAGAAAAGTGGGGAAAACTACCTCCTCCACCTGTGTACGGAAGATGATAAGCGTTAACGATGTTCCGTACAGGCTTATAATGGTGTTCCGTACAGAGCGAATAACTTATTTTCAACGGCGAAATGGAAAATTAACCGGTCAACTGATTAATTTTAATGTTAAAATATTTAATCATGTAACAATTTATGTTAATATTAACTTAATTGACCCTTTATGAATATAAACATCATCACTGCACTGCTGACGGACGTGCAGCCTTTTTTGCTGCCTGAGAGTGGCGCCAAACGGTCATCGGCCGCAATCGTTTAAAAATCCCCATTTCACAGCATTTAGTCAACAAAAGGGTAATATATTTAACAATTTGTGATAGCATAATATTCATTTAATAAAGACTGTTATACTGGGAAAAGCATAAATGAAATTGAAATGTACATTTTCGTTGCTCTAGTTGTCTCCCCACCCAAGCCGCTGTCTGAAGTATAGCTTGCCCACGGGCAATTTTCAAGCGAAGTGGGCGCACCTGGCAAACTAACTGAAATATCACTGGAACATACAGCTGGAGTGTCTCTGTTTTGATCGGGGATGAAAGAGGGAGAAATGAAGACGACACAGATATGTATTTTGTGTATGACCTAGAGGTATTTATTCAGCGATCGGCGGTTAAAGTTAATCTGTACGGAACATCGTTGTTGTACGGAACATGGTTAGTCTACGTTACATTTAGTCCAGCACACTCCATTGATTTGGATGTTCGGTAAGTTCCATTCCAAAATATACCGATAACCAATAACTCTTTGGGCCATCCTTAAAAATATTTTGGTTTGCAGTAACAGCAAAAAAAAAAAAAAGGGGGTCGGTAGGTAGGTCTATTTTTTTTTTTTTTCAAGATTCAATGTAAAAAAAAAAAGGATAATTTTGGTCATGGTGATTACGTCGGTATGAATTTAAACAAATGTACATATCGTGACGTCACTGACTGGGTCTTCAACCCATGCCTTCGGGCGCACCATTGCGAACCTCATTCTGATACAGGTTATAGACCACAAACAATTTGAAATCTTTGTCAAAAAAACATATTTATTGCATTAATTCCAGCTGCATTCATTTTGAAAAAAAATAGGCAGAATCAATAAAAAAGATTTCAATGAAAGTGGATTTTCAGAGGGAAACAAATAAATTAACATGACTAATCTCACCAGCGCCGCGCCGACCAATAAAACAGCACGTTTGGCACCATTCGTTTACATTTGACCCATACTGTTACAAGCCCCCTTTCTGGTCTAGGGGCAGGAAAGGAGGGTAACAAAAAGTTGCAGGGAGAGAGTGAGAGATTTGACCCATAAACATCTGCTATTATTAACGGAAATCAGTGAGGCCAAATGGCTAGGCGCATTGTAGAAACTATTGGCCTATTAATAAGTATAGTCCTCCTGACATATTATGGAATGGTCGATTTTCTTTTGTGCTATTTAGTACATTTCGGTATGGGATGTGCTGTTTTATTGGTCAGCGCGGCGCTGGTGAGATTAGTTCGCGCCGCGCTGACCATTGGCTGGCGCAAGCAAACACTTCTCCCTGCGCTGTCGAGTCTGTCGCGACTCGCGCGGCTCGGTCCATTGAGCCACGCAGATTACAAGTCAGCAGCGCGAACTCTGTAACAAACCGCGCCGTTTCGTCCCCCTTTCGGTGTGTTTGGCTTCCCACACTTATGTGTGTTTGTTTATCAGAGCCTGCAGTTGCTGTGTGACGCGCGTTCGCGGTGGGCATATCGTGACGAGCTGGACGCGCTCCGAGAAAAGGCCGTTAACATCGATTCCCTATTCTCCTATTTGACCATTAAGAATTTCGAATAATGAGCGACTTAATGTAGGCTCATATAGACGTATTTCACAAGCAGCCGCGCCGCAGCCATCATCACCGAGCGCGAACCATTGACAGTGAATGAAACGAAGCGAACGCACAGGCCATAGTATGACATGTGTAAACCAATGGTTAAACATAATCATAATAGATGACGCCACAGGTTTTTATTTAAAAGAAAGAACGTAGCCTACGCAATTTATATTCACAATACTTACTATAATATAATTTATATTATTTTATTGCATTTGTATTAGTTGTTTGAAGAGTAAAAAAAAAATCGGTCGGTCTTAATGCAAGTTTACAACCGGCAAGTCGGTCGGACTAAAAGGGGAAAAAAAAAAATAATTGGGTCGGTCCTAATTTGACCGGGTCGGTCGGGTTACGGCAAACAAGAATATTTTTAAGGATGGCCTTATAGTTGAAAGCTGATAACCGATATATTGGGCGATAAATCTAAATCCAATTTTTATATAATTTACGTAAAAAAATGGCTTTTTTTCTTCTCTTTTAAGTTCGGTGTTAAAAGTAGACAGTGTCTAAGTAAACCAGGGCTACATTTATTATTTTGAACACACCCCAAGTAAACCCAACTAAGCAACCCAACTAAAAAAAACTTCAATGCCGAACAGAAGAGTTCAACATACACTCACCGGCCACTTTATTAGGTACCCCATGCTAGTAACGGGTTGGACCCCCTTTTGCCTTCAGAACTGCCTCAATTCTTCGTGGCATAGATTCAACAAGGTGCTGGAAGCATTCCTCAGGGAGTTTGGTCCATATTGACATGATGGCATCACACAGTTGCCGCAGATTTGTCGGCTGCACATCCATGATGCGAATCTCCCGTTCCACCACATCCCAAAGATGCTCTATTGGGTTGAGATCTGGTGACTGTGGAGGCCATTTTAGTACAGTGAACTCATTGTCATGTTCAAGAAACCAATTTGAAATGATTAGAGCTTTGTGACATGGTGGAAGTAGCCATCAGAGGATGGGTACATGGTGGCCATAAAGGGATGGACATGGTCAGAAACAATGCTCAGGTAGGCCGTGGCATTTAAACGATGCCCAATTGGCACTAAGGGGCCTAAAGTGTGCCAGGAAAACATCCCCCACACCATTACACCACCACCACCAGCCTGCACAGTGGTAACAAGGCATGATGGTTCCATGTTCTCATTCTGTTTACGCCAAATTCTGACTCTAACATCTGAATGTCTCAACAGAAATCGAGACTCATCAGACCAGGCAACATTTTTCCAGTCTTCAACTGTTCAATTTTGGTGAGCTCTTGCAAATTGTAGCCTCTTTTTCCTATTTGTAGTGGAGATGAGTGGTACCCGGTGGAGTCTTCTGCTGTTGTAGCCCATCCGCCTCAAGGTTGTGCGTGTTGTGGCTTCACAAATGCTTTGCTGCATACCTCGGTTGTAACGAGTGGTTATTTCAGTCACTGTTGCCCTTCTATCAGCTCGAACCAGTCTGGCCATTCTCCACTGACCTCTGGCATCAACAAGGCATTTCCGCCCACAGAACTGCCGCTCACTGGATGTTTTTTCTTTTTCGGACCATTCTCTGTAAACCCTAGAGATGGTTGTGCGTGAAAATCCCAGTAGATTAGCAGTTTCTGAAATACTCAGACCAGCCCTTTTGGCACCAACAATCATGCCACGTTCAAAGTCACTCAAATCAACTTTCTTCCCCATACTGATGCTCGGTTTGAACTGCAGGAGATTGTCTTGACCATGTCTACATGCCTAAATGCACTGAGTTGCCGCCATGTGATTGGCTGCTTAGAAATTAAGTGTTAACGAGCAGTTGGACAGGTGTACCTAATAAAGTGGCCGGTGAGTGTATATTATACTTACTTTACAAAAGTGGTCCATTTCATGGCATTAAGCTTGCAATAGCTAAATATCGGCATGATTGAATGATAAAAATTAGGAAAAGAAAATGTGCAAAATTATGCTTTCATTGTTTGGTTATAGGAAACATCCCTTCAGACAATGTTTTTGGATACTGGCTGTGCAACAATATAATTCAGACACGTCTAAGCAGTGACTGATGGGAAAAGCAGATTAATCGGCCGATAACTGATCATTTTATGATTATTTGTACTGGTGGATAATGGTGTCCGTTGGAGAACAGGGTTCATAGTTCCCATTGTGTCCGTTCCAAAATATACAGACAGTCTCGCCAATGAATAAACAGTTTTGGTTTTCATCTTTTTGTTAATGTGAATTGAGTAAATGGTGTAAAATAAGCATTTATTTCTTGTTCACAGTTCTATGTAATTCACATTTGCTGCCATTTATATATTTTTTGTATTTTATATTTTTATATATATCAAATAACATGTGTATTAAATATAAAATATATTTATTTTGGGATATACTTTTAATGATTTGATATACTATGAGTCTATGAGATACTAAGGGCTAATGGAACAACAGCTTTAAAAAGCGATTTTCACTATTATTTACGACAGGATCTGCATTTTCATGGGATTAAATAAAAGATGTTTGTATTATATGATAATATTTAATGTGTATCAGTATTGGGCTTGTCGGTTGACCACTGCGACTAGAAATCTATAATCTGTATAATTTTTTACACATTTCAGGTTACTCATTTTGTTGTTGAAGTTTAATATCTTTTCCATATAGGTGGCCATAGTGTGTTTTAATCTTTAGTCAGTCCTCTGTTTGTAGTCTGTGACATTTTGAGCTGAATTTCCATGAGCGACTAGAATGTTTTTTTTCTTCTTTAGAATCAGACAAGTGTATTTTAATGCATTGTCAATGCTGAATACTTCCTTTGTCGTCGTTCTTCTTCTGCGTGAGTGCTGATGTCTGTAGTATCTGGATGCGAGGCCTGCGTCAGACACACAGGTAACCGGGTTCATGTGTGTGGATATGGAGCTGTTCTGTGTGCGCTGGCTGGTGAGATATGAGGGGATGACAGAATGACAGACCGGGGTGAACAGAGGGGCAAGACTCAGCGGGATGCCGCCCAATGCTTTTCTTTTCGTCTTGCGTACCTCCACCGCCTCAACATACCGCTTCATTGACAACAAACTAGTTTGATTTACTTTTAAACTGAAAACAATCGATAATGTAGTTGAAAAACAATCTCCTCTCAGCTCTCCAATAAATGACACTCCAGAGCTTGTGCGTCTCATCGCAAGATTTTGCGGTTCTTGCGCCAATCGTGGAGAAACTTCTTAACGGCAGATTTATTTATAAATGAAATCCAGATGGGGCGTTTAACAAAAGTTAAATAATTAGCTGTTTTTGCAATGGTCGAATTGAAATATCATTGAAGCTCGGTATGAAATATCACCCATGAGCTGGTCTTTTGTGTTTTTTTTTTTTTTCCTCTAAAGAAGAAGCTGAATGTTTTAGGCATTAACTACAAAAACAATCACAGGAATGCAATTATTATATTAACGCAATGTCAAAAGATTAAAATAGAGCTCTTTTTAGATTCGTTTAACAAAGCAGAGAGTCGTTTTAGTTACCTGAGAGGAGAGATGATATGATTTTTAGTTTGCCGAGCAGGTTTTGGAAGGTGTAGAAGGTGATATGCGAGTCAAAACTCTCAAGACCAAGACAAAATTTGTCCGAACTTCCTCTCACCCTTTTTTTGGCGCTGTCAGGGGTGGACGCTGCCAGGACCGCTGCCAAAAGCTTTACCTGCGAATCCCATCTGCGCCACCACACGCAACAGCTGTCTGTCTGACAGGCCTCACTTTCTGTGCCGTCCACCTCGGCTCTGTCGTCTGTTTCACCGCACACTTCCTTCTGTCCTCTGACACACAAGATCCAACCAACACCAGGAACAGCGGCGTAGCGACTGTTATAATGACTTTGCATTTTTTTAACGGTATTGATTTAGACGTTTGTTTGTTTTTAGCATCATTATTTGGCGCAATCCAAATAAATAAGTTATCCAGGTAAAACGCCTACTTAATGACCACGCAGTGAAATAAACGAACACTGATCCTACTTACCTATTTACCAACTTCTGCCTTTAAGCAAATCAGCATGATAGAATGTGATAAATATTCATGATCCTTTAAGGTTTATATTGTGCTGCTTCTTTGTTCTTAAAGACCAACAGTGACTATAGACTAGGAGTTCTCAACTAATTAAATGTTGATTGTTAATATATACACACATGCATGATTGTTAAAAATATATACACATATATACACATATGCATATACATGTGAATGCATGCATGTATTAGGGGGTATTGGGAGTACAAGACAAAACAAGCATTTTAAAATAGGCCAAAACCACACAAAAATCAAGATATGTCATTTTAAAGTGTGATTTCTAGACCTGGAAAAGTCATGTACATTTTTCTTAAGAATTAAGAACTGATAATAATAATAGTAAAATGAATATAGCACTTTTCTAGCTCTAATTTTATCTGATAGAAATTGAGTAAAAAATATTTTTTACAAATATTTATGCTTAAATCGTGAAAACCTGGAAATATCATAGGGCCTTTGAATATTGTTGTGGACAATAGAGAACCTGAGAACCCCTGCTATAGATCATAAACAACTGTTCTTGCCAGTCATAGTTGCCAATACCGTAAAAATCTGAAGTATCATGCCTTTGAGTTTGTGAAATATAAGACAATATGAGTGACTCTATATGTGTTTGTATTTCTTAACCTTAGGAAGAATAAACTACGTTCAGATTAAAACCAGAAAGAGAATGTGAAATTAAATATATTTAGGCTTCGAGGACGCGTGATGAGAGATGATCTACAGAGATGATAAAATGAAAGTGTTGATCTTTATCTGGAGGGACTCTGTTTGTATAGCTGCATTGAGGTGTTGGTCTTAATTACAGAACTGCTTGATGGCAAAGATATTCAAACATCTTCGTGAATCGTGCTAGAAAGAAATGCAGGTGGTTTTCACTCCGTTTGTTCATTCAGTAATTTTTAATTTAAACAATGAAGAATATATGTAATTTCCCATATTAGACATACAGTATATACTGCATTTATTGACTGCATTGTGTTTTCATAGCCAGGCTAAGTGTCTTTCGTGATTTTGTCAGAATTATCGTGCCACATATCAGTTTGCATCCATTCATATGAGCACAATCTGAGAATCCTCTTAGATTTTTAATATAGCAGGATGTTCTGTAAATGTTTTGCTTTGCAAAGCTGGGCTCCGTACGCTTCTTCTCTGTGATCGTTTGCAACCTTGTGTATGCTGTCCTCTTCTTTGGATAGTCTTTGGCGAATAGCTTTACCTCAACTCCCTGTGGTCAAAGATAAACATTTGGTGTAGCTTGGTGTGTAAAAGCATGGAAAAGATGGAAGTGGATGAAGTCTGTAGCGGGATGTTCAGCTCTTGCGTAATCAAGTTGCTGCAGTCTGGTCTTTGTCCAGTTATGGTTTTTTTTTGTTTTTCTCCAATAAATGCTCCAGTCCAAAGGCGATTTACAAATAATTAAATATGAATTGATATTTGCATATATACACCATAACATTGCATTTGCAGTCAACAGTTTTTGTACACTGGTGATGCTAATGTTTTGTAAATCCATTCATGTCGTGGCTTAACTCCTCAGGGCTGATTTTCTCTCTCTGTCTTTGCTCTGCAATGAAAGAAAACAATCCATTAGTTACAGGAAATGTCAGGTGCAACTACTTTTTTGTTGTCATTTGTTAATTTCATTTGGGGCATTCATTTATCTAAAAATGTGCAAATACTTAAATTTTTTTTTTCATTTTTTCAGAGTCGTTGACTCTTGAGGGTTCATGTCATCGTTCTCCCTGCAGGCCGTTGGTTTGGCATTAATGCGCCTGCTGTTTTTCTCCTATCACCTTTCCGTTTGCGGTAGCACGCGCACACACACCTGGCTCACATTTCCCAGTTTGCTTTGCTTAGAACAGGAGCAGATGGAATGCCATCGTTCCTGCGGCCCCATCTGATGTAGGCGGAGTTTCTAGTCAAAACACTCAACCTTAACTGATGAAGTCAGACAGAATCCCATTTGAAAATAACCCTGACCCTCAACGTTTTCCTTTCTTTCTTTCCTTCCTTTCTCTTTTTTTCTCGCTCCCATTTTTTTCCCCAGCCCCTCCTTTAAGTTCAGTGCCACTTTAAAGTCACCAGCGCTCTGACTCCAGGGATCACTTATGGCCAAACTAATAGGATTTTGCCTACATTTGCTTTTCATATCCTGTCTAACACGCCGTAAAGAAATTATTATTGCTGGAGCTTACGTCCAAATGCCCAGATTGATCGTTCGCTCCCCTTGGTCTGAAGTCCTTTATAAACACATTATTTCCAAGTACTTTGAGGCAGGAAACAAATCACGGCAAATTCTCAAATATCTTTATATCAATAAATTGGTGTTCACCTCTTTTTTTTCCCCCCTTCAAGCATCTACGGGGCTCTTAACACAAATATTTGGCTTCACCTTAGGTTGACGGGTAACGTTGACAGCTTGCTAAAGATCACAATGAGACGGTGTGTGTGCATGCATGTGTTTAGACGTGTAACTCTAGCCTCTCGGTGGTGACAGGACCTGGTAGATTATTAAAACAAGTCTTCTGTTTGAGTTAATCCCAATATATATGAGTTTTGCACCCTTTGAATGCGCCATTTACACGCCTTTGATTGTTTTTATAGTGTTCCGGAGTATTTGCACAGACCTTTTTGCTGCTGCCCACAAACGAAAACACTAGTTTCCCTTCGTTTATGGTTATGAAGCGTACCGCCCCACCTGTGGTAAAGGATGACCCAATTCCAGCCCAACTTTAATTCATGTGGCTTCACTTTCCAGAAGGTATTGAAGTATTCGCATTTGGCGGTTTTATAAGATCCCGCTTTTGGCCAAATCTTTCAGGATTCTTTCGAATAAAACGGCATTTTACAGAGGAAAAAATGTTGGCTCTTTACCGTGTGCTGCTAATACTTCTAATAATTTCATATTGTGTCAAATGTTCGGGCTCCCGTTAGAGTGAAGGACTCTAAACTCTTCCATATGCTCGTAATGAGAGAAGTCTTGATGGTTATCCAGAAAATACTACCCATTTTACTTCTTATTTGGTTACCATCTCAGCAGACACCATAACTGTGAGGAAGACGTCCCATCTGCCCCAATTTTCTGAGTAGTAGTACAGTCTTGTTATGCAATCTATTCACACTAGGGTGGTTTAGCCTAATGGGCTAGGTGATGTCAAAACAATACAAAAATGCTTGATTTCTCACTCTGTCATATTTGTGGTACAGCCCTGTGCATGTAGAGATAGTGCGTGAAGCAGTGTGCATGTGCAAATATTGAGATGTAGTCCAAAATGAAAATAAATGCAGATAAAAATGCCAGATGAATCAAAACCTGGAAAATGTTTTGGGTAAAATCTATCATTTTTATATAGACACAAATCTGTTTGAGTCTTGAGCGTCTTAGCAGACAAAAGTAGCAGTTTTCTGCCGCACGACTGTCTGTGTTTGATTTAAAAGTCTGTTTCGCCCGTTCGCTGGAGAATCTCGACGCAGCTGTCTGTTCTGTGTCAGCTTACAGACGCTTAACTTTGGCGAAAACCCGAACATTTGAATTCAGTTATACCTCTACGTCTTTCCCCTGGTGTGTGTGTGTTCTTTATTTCGTCTTTCTCTTTCTTTAGAAACAATAAAGCCGTGCATTTTGGCTGAGTTATACTTTCACAGCGTAATGAGCACTAAGTAGGGGTAAAAGAGACGAGTGTGGTTTTGGAGCACACAGACCCACTTCTGAAAGTGCACTACAAAGGCAAGGCCCGGTCTGTTTCAAATATCTGCCTGCCACTGGAATCCCGAAGACATGGGCGTACTTCTCGGTTGGACTTATAAAGATCTATCATTTCGTTTTGTACGGATTAAGGTTACTGCCTGAAATGGGAGTGTTGGCCTTTGGCCTGTTGTTGTTCATAACCGTGTGGTTTCTAAACGATTTTCAACAACAGTTTAACCATAAACAGTTTAGCAAATAAAAGGAACTGCTATGTTGTGTGCATTTTGTTAGTCTCTTTTATATACTGTGTGGTTTGTACAATATCAAACATTTAAGAATTAGATTTGGATACCTAAAGATGCTCATTGAGTTGCTAATTTGTGGTTAACTGTTTTCTAGAGAGCAACAGTGGCCGATGTCCAATATATAGCCAATATTTAGCCAATGACTACATGAATTGGACACACAAGCTTGTTTGAGTTGATACTTTGTTGCAGAAAATGATTAAATAGCAGCCGATTAAATCCATTTCTGGCGAATATAGATTAGTCTATGAGAACTGCTAATCAGTTTTTAGGGATTCACAGGCACTTTCTTCTTCACTTTCTTGTTCTAAATCTTAAATCCATCTAAATCTTCACATTTTAATGACCGTAAGCTCAAATTGATGTTGCATTTGAGACATTGGAATTGGCTCTCTCAACTGCAGGCCTATGTGCAAAGACCACTGTGTTACTTTCAGAAATCTGTCATAATCCTTCTCCGAAAGATTTACGATGTTGCAAGCAGGTTGCGTGTCGTGCTTGACAGAAATATTAATTGGGCAACAAGGAAGAGACTAAGAACAACACAGGATGTTTGAGTGAAACTCTGAGGTTGGTGCACGGTTACTTGGGGGGAAAATACCCCGCTGCAGATGTTCCCTAGATTCTCATGGCCTGATATATAGATCACGGACCATTTACATTTGCATATTTATGCCTCCCATTTGCTCATTTGTCATAAATGGCCCAAACTAGGTTCGTTGTAATTCCCCCGTGCGGTGCCGAGTATCCACTGTGGAATAGATTGCTGCTATTGTTGCTATTCTTTTATTGTTTATTTCCTTCGCTACAGACTTTACTTTAAAAGATCCAGAAAAAGAAAATTTAACTCAATGGCTTCTGGAAGCACTTCAGGTTTTTGAGGATTAAACACACGTTGCGGTGGTGAGATACCCTGACCAAAAATGCTCTTGTGTCATGGCGGAGTGTAATTGTCTTGAGCGTGTGTTATATTTCAACCTCTGACAGTTCTTCGCCATGCAAGTTTAAATTACAGTTTTCCCCCTGTTTTTGGTTTGGTGTCATTGTATTCCTCACAGCCAGAGTGTGATTTACGGTTTTATTTTTAATGTGCTGCGGTGTTGGCTCAACGAGCCAAGGTCAGTGCAGTCACGCTCGCCGGGGGAAGAGATGGATGATGTGTTTGTATATTACCTGACAGTCTCTTTGTTGATTGGATATTTTCCATTGGGGTACATTTAATCCGATCTTTCACTGCATATGTCTATGAGGTCATGGTAGCAGCGCACTCTGTAACAGAGATATCGCTCTTGATGGAAAAGGACATGTGGATGAAGTCATAACTCAGCTTCAGAGTGCTGAGGATGGTTTTCAGTGTCAAACGTTATCTTGGGGTGGCTGGAATTACGACGCAGATTCACTAAAAGATGTAGTTGGCTGTTGTAGGAACATTTATGACAGACTGTTTAAAACCACTAGTTGCTCATGCTTCGGAAAACATGTACCAAATTATACCTTATCAGCTTTCTGTAGTCTTAGTTTTTGCAGTGCCAGTTTTAGAAGTAAGGAGTATAGTTTGTGTATTTTAACTGCTTTGTTTTGGTTAGCTAGATTTACAGAAATACTTTACAGAAAAGAAACAAACCCTTGCATCTACTTGTTTGAAAGGTATTCTAAAAAAACATTTTTACTGGGCTTTCAAAGGTTTATTTACTTTCACTCTTGTTAGTTAAACAGCCTTTATTCTCTAACATTGGACATTAAGGATTTACTTTGATAGTGTTTACTGTATCTCAACTGTATCCTGACTAACCTTGCCTCAAGTCATCGATCTCAGTGACCTTACTAGCAAAGAATAAATCAGACCCCTTCTTGTCCCTCCCTGAGGTTCAGCTGTATTTCACACCTCTGTCAGTTTTTCTTCAGCTTGTTTGTGGACTTGAACATGTCCAGATCATTGCACAACCGTAACGGAGAACACCTGCATGCGTCTTACTCACCACTTTCCTCTGGTTGCTGAGGCAAAACGTGCAGATCTGTTTGGGCTGCGAGTTCTCCGAGTCCCGGCTGGGTGAGCCGTGGTGGTGGTGGTAGTAGTTTGAGGTCGAGGGCCCTCCGCTGTGGCACGGCTGGCCGTCTCCGCATGCTTCACCCACCAGGAGAACGTTCCCAAGGTGAGATATGTAACTGGATGCCAACCGTAAGGTCTCGATCTTTGATAGCTTCCGGTCGGCGGGCTCTGTGGGGATGAGAGTCCTCAATGCGGTGAAGGCCGTATTGACGCTATTGGTGCGGTCCCGCTCCCGTGCGTTGGCTGCGTTGCGTTGACGGCCCTCGGGCAACGGACCTATAAAGCTGGCGGAAATGGGTGGTGGCCCAATCATCCGTCCGCCTCCACTTACTCCAGGTTTTCTCTTTTTTCCAACTTTAACGTCGTACCCCGAGGCGTCCAAGCGAAACGAGCGGTCGTCTGAGCCTGAGCTCTCGCTTCCGTTTTCATCGTCCTCCGACATCATTGAGATCTCCGAGTACAGGTATCGGCTGGGAGCCTGTCGCACCATCGTGAAAGACATTGTCAGCAGGTGCTGAAATTTCCAAACCTCTCCACACTAATCTCGACTGTTTCTTGTAAGACTCTAGAGTTCGTAATGCATGGGGGTTTTAGCTTTGGAACCAATCCTGCACTTGTTTGCTCTCCGGATAGTCCTCTGGCACAGTTGCGCTCTAGTATTACATTGCTCTGCCACTACAGACCCTTTGAATTTAGTTTTTCTTGACAGTCAGACTTTGAGAATTGATCCTGAAGGGTTGAACTTGTTGTTTGTACTCACTCACATCCCATAAGCGCTTCTCTACTTGAGCTGAAATCACCGCTTTGCTTCCTCAAACACACATGCACACTCCTTCTCCGGCTCTCTGTCCCTGTGCAGCGCTGGCTCTCCCCCCTGAACAGAGACCCACGTGTGCTTTCACTGAGTGTTTCAGTATGGTTGTGCTTTATAGGTTGTGGGAGTGTCTGGTATGATTCCTCCCTCACACTCTCTCTCTCTCTCTCTCTCTCTCTCTCTCTCTCTCTCTCTCTCTCTCTCTCTCTCTCTCTCTCTCTCTCTCTCTCTCTCTCTCTCTCTCTCTCTCTCTCTCTCTCTCTCTCTCTCCCTCCCTCTCTCTCTCCCTCCCTCACTCACTCACTCTGTCCATCCTTCTCTTTTACTGCTTATGCAAATATCCCAGCGACTCAGGCAGGGAGCAAAGTGGTTCTATACAGCTATCAACATCAGTTTTTTTTAACTCCCAGTTAATAATAGCCTGTCTTTTTTTTCTAGCTTGCTTTAGTGGTTTGAAATCGTTCTTGCTTGCTTTCATTCTCGTTTGCTTACTTCCTATTTAACTGTCTTTTATTTTTCTTCTGCTTGCTTGCTTGCTTGAAGATTGCTCTTGTTTGCTTGATTTCTTTCTTACTCTTTCTTTAATCAATCCTACTTGCTTGCTTATTCCTTCCTTCCTTAATTGATTTTTAAATCATTATTGCTTTCGTTCCATTCGTTTGCTTCCTTCCTTCATTCCTTGCTTCTTTCTGTGAGGTCCAGTTTAATTTTTCTTTTCCTTCCTTTGTTTTTATTTGTTTCTTTTACTGATTTTAAACATTTCTTACTTTTTCTTTTGTTCCTTCATACCTTTTTTCTTTCTTACCTTCTTATTTGCTTGCTAGCTTTCCTTTGACACCTTCTATCTTTTTCCCTCACTGGTTTCTTCCACTTCATTTACAGTTATACTGCGTTCTAGAGGGACTCTAGGGCTTTCAGCTGGAGATCTATAAAGTGTGGGTTATTCTTCTACCCATTCTGCCTCCTCCCCTTGAACTCTCGAGCCATCAACTTATATCAGGGGTTGGTTTACAGGGACCAATATGTCAGAGTAGGACCTTCTCAGGGCCGGTCCATTGCAGTGAGTGTGCACTCCCATGGTATTTTCATCCGCTCTGAGTCAGTGACTCCAGTAGCTTGATGGACCCAGTTGTCCATGAAGATGAGTTGGTTGTCTCATACTTAAACACATTGCGGTTTTGTCTGGCTGGACTTGTTTAGTCACGGGAGGGAAATAGCAACATAACATCATCCAGCGGGGCTATAACTCAGATTGTAGCACCTGTTCCTCTCTCAGTCCTTACCAGCAATCAGTTTATGATGAAATGAAGATAAGCCCTCTGAGAAATGGATTTTAGTCATGTTGTTTTTTGAGGGAAGGATATACTGGATCTTTTTGAGGATAATGTTGAGGAAATTTATATAGCCTTGCATGGTTTTACTATGGAAGCTTGAAAAAGTGGTCTGAACCTGTTATAAGTTCTGTCATGGTTTTGTTACTTTATAGCTGGTAGTCATTAAAAATATTGTTCCCAAAACATTGTTTAAATGTTCAAATATTGACTTTACTATCCTTATAGGTTTCACAATTGAGGAATAGGAACAATAGGAAGGACATTTACACAAGAAAACCATGCTCGTTCTCCCAGAACAGAAAATAAAGCACATGGGTTAGACAAGTTCACAGGTCTTTTCTCATCCTAATGTTTTCTTTTTGTTGTAAAGGTAAAACAAAACGCACAATGTACAACGCAACCATTTGATGGATTTTAAGGGCACTCCTTGATGTCATTATAATTTCAACTCCTATTTACCCTCTGGAAAATATTAAGATATGAATGGTGGCTTGTCACACCCCCCCCCCTAATTTTCTCTAGATTTCATATTTTTGACATTAGCTCAAGACTAGTCTGGCGGCGTAATGATGTGGCTTTCGTACCATTTCTCTGCAAATGATGGCTTGAGATGGAGATGATGAGAAAGAAGTTTTGAGGACGTGGTAAATCCATATTAATGCCTTCTCGTGTTTAGTCTCTTTGAACCGCAGGCTCATTAATAAGCGATGCGAGTTAAAGGCCAGACAGGATATCTGATTTCCGCCGTTTGCTCGTGGTCAAACCCGCAAAAGAGGCCGATCCTCTCAAACCTTACTTTCTGTACTTTTTAGGTCTCATTTTTGGGACATTTTAATCTGTTGTTTGTTATTAATAGTGGTGATACCTACATTTCAAGCTAGACTATACACTCTTTTCCTTTTTAAGGAGAATTTATTCATTCATTTATTCCCCGAACAGCCATTTGAAACCCATCGTCATGAAGAACAGGAACGTAACACTTAACACCTGAAACTAGCTTTCTCTTTAAATTTAAGATGGAAAACGTTCCCAGTCTGTAGGGGCATGGAGCCTTTGTGTTTCATGTTTTCATTAATGAAAACGGTTTTGTTAATGGCTGCTGTGAGTGAAGAGATTTATACTCCTTTGAGTGGGAGAGCACTCTTTAATTTTTTTCTTGTAAAAGGGAATTTTGACCTGGTTTAACTAGCAGCAGTAAATCACTAGTTTAGTTTTTAACACAATTGTATTGAAATAATGTTTTCCGCATGTCGAAACATGTACGATTATCCTGTTCCGACTGGACTTTTCCTCTTCTTTTTTTTTTTAGGGTAATTGGAATAAAACCTTAAAGATCTTTTTCCCTTCTTGAAACCAATTTTGAGGTAGAATGGCTTTACCAGTCTCTAGTCAGACGTATTCTCTCCCCAGACTGAAAAGTATCAGTTGCACGTCTGCAAAGATTGTGTCTTCGTTAAGAGGCGAGCAAGCCCTTCACAATGAAAGAGTCTCCATTTTGAAGTCTCCAATATTTGCATGTGCTTGCTTATGATGCGAACTAATCATTTTTGAATCAGTTCATTTCGTTCAAACCCATTTGCATGGCATTTATAAATTGCTTCTGAGAAATTTGTTTAGGAGTCAAACTGTGAAGTGACTGATGTATTAGAAATACAACGTGATACAGCTATATGAAAATGAAGTTTACATGGAGGCTTTTGTGAATGTCTATGAATCGTGAGTTGACTCTATAAATTGTTTTATCATTGAAATCAACCATCTAAATGATTAGCTATATTCTTCAAGTGCTTGCATTGCGTAAAGCGGTGCCAATATAATCATATTGCGATCCTGCCAATCTTTTATAAGACATGGTTTTGCTCTGCACCTGATGCAAAGGTTTTTTAAGCTTAAAAAAGCAGGGAAAAGTGCATTAATCGTTGCACGCATTAATATTTAATGCAATGAGAATTTTTCTCTAATGTCTTTTAGTGTCACAGTCACGACCGCAATGACACAGCGATATTTCTTTCCAGACTCCAGCTGCGACCTTTCAGTCATTAAAAGAAAACCTCACCGCGGCAGTCCGTATATCCCGGGACGAGTCATTACAGGAACCGGGTCATAACGTGACGACATTCATTAGGGTCGAGCGAGACCACAGAAGAGATGGAATGTCTCGCTACCTCATAAAGATCGACCTCTGGGGTAACGAATGACAACGCTCGTTATCTCGCCGTCACACGGGGCCCGGCCTGCTTTAAGACGAGGAACGGCACCCCATCTGACTGCCATTAGCTCCCACTGACCTCCTCTGGTGCTCTGCGACATCTAATCCAGCCCCCCGTCTGGAGAAAAACGCTTTCTGGGCTCTGCTCCTCTCAGGCCGCAGAGTTTTTGGTGTTTGGTTAAACACCCAAGGTGCACCAAACTGCGATGGGCTGCTCGGATCCGCAAGCTTGTGTGTGGATTTGTCTGGACGGGTTCACGTCCTGGAAAAGAGCCCCTGTATCACTTTCAGACCAGCACAGGCCGCTTAATCTAAGCCAGACGTGATCTGGCTCACGAAACTGCTGAGGTCACCGCGGTGATGACTTCAGTTAATTTATTCAAAAGAGAAGGCGGGGTTTATATGAAGGGGGAAAAAAATAAAAGCAATTAGACCAGCCGAGGCCTTTGTACTAATGTCGAAATTGCTCTTATTGTGACTTTTCCGTTGTTAAAGCGCTCCTGCCCTGTTCTTTTTTTGTGACGTGTTTTCTCTCGGGTACATTTACTGTGCGTAAAGCATATAAACAGGCCGAAACTACAGAGACTCTTGAGTTTGTTTCTTCCATTGTAACATGAAGGCCGTAAGATCTAATTGAGAGCAGTCCGTACACGTGCATTTTATACACGTCCACCGACTCCGTTTCTGGACTAAGCTATGTTTGTCAAGACCTGCTGTTCTTTGCTTTTGACCAGATTTGTGGTTTTGTTTTGTGCTCGCATATTAGTAGATGCATTTCTGCATCAAGGCTAGTGTCAAGAGTAAAATCAATGTGAATTGGCTATCTAGCCCATCTTAATTCTGTGTTTTGACCCATTTCTGAGTGATAAAGGAACTGATTGGATGGTTGAAAGTGGCGTTGTGTTGCAGAATGCAGTCCAAAAGGAGCCCCAAAATCTTACTCGGTACAGTGCACTAATGAATTTTTAAATGTGTGTATGAGTGTTTGTACTTCATCAGTTGTTCCACATCTTTTTCTGTTTTTATTTTCGAGGGTGCTTGCTTTTATTGACGATTTAATATGCTTTTTTTACAACTCAAAATGAAGTGAGCAGCAAATGTGAAAAGTGCTGCGTTTTGGAGAGCTCTTTGGGCCTCGCTCTCTCTCTCATATTCCTTACGCAGGATGCTTGGGTTTGGGTATTATTCCATGATCATTTTCCAATTTTGATTTTTCCAGCGAGCTGTTAGCGGTGGATGTTAGCGGCATCCTAATGGCCTGCGCGCAGCTGCCACTCACCCACAGCTGCCACTCACCCACATTCACGCGCACAGGGATGCGGTGCGCTAACACGTCTGCACGCATTCCTGCTGCAGACGCATGGCCCTGTTTGGATGGACCTCATGGAAAGTGTGGAGGTGGCAGCGTTCCACTGCGGAGTTTGAGTTTACTGGGATTATAAATGATCCCATTAGAGGGAAATGCAAACCTGCATTTGTGGGGAGGAGACGCGGGCTGCTCCGTCTGCAAATGGCTTGTCGCTCAGTGGCCCGTGCCGAGCGGGTAAGCCGTGGAACCGCTTCCATAAATCCCAGTCTTAAGCAGTTCTCCTTCCCGATGCCCATCGAGAATGAGCGTCTCCCTGCGTTTAACGCCCTCCATCAAATCAACGCTGCTACTGGAAAATATTCAGTGCCAGCATGAATTCATAAATCAAGTTACTTAATGCACCTAAACGCATTATTGAATTTGAAATGGCCACTTTTTCAATTTCAAGCTAGATTTTTTTAAAAGGTCCCTGGAGAATTTTACAGATTGATCGATGTTATAAATGCACCAGTTTTTAGAGGTGAGAGCAAAGCAAACAGCAGAAATGTACAGGTGTTTCACCACAGAGGCCCTGCTGATTTGCAAAGGAGAGTCAGATCTGTGCATTGAAGAAGTAAAATGCTTTTTTTACAGCATTTCTGTTTATTGGATTCCCTTCCACTGTGTTTGGCCACGATTCATATCGGAGTCTCCCTCATGCTCACCGAACCCTTTACATCTTTATATCTCGAAGTGCGTTGCAATTATGTAAAGGAAGTCAAATAAAAGTGTACCAATCTCTGACAACTTTCTGTTTTGATTATCACAGTTTTGGTTAAGTATGCATTTACATTTAAATGTATGCGTTTGGCAGATGCTTAATCCAAAGCAACTTACATTGCATTCAAGCTATGCTTTTTCTTTTTTTAATCATGCATTTCCTTGGAAATCAATCCAATGACCATTGTGATGCTCATGCACTACTCTTTGAGCTACAGGAAGGCTTTGCATTAAAGGTTTTGCAACCTGTTAATGCTGCTATCTGTCATTTTTGTGTTTTGTTGCATGACTTTGGAACAGGACTACATGTTTTTTGTCTCCCAATAGCAGAAAATGGTTTAAAACGCTCATTATTTTTGCAGTTTGGTGGCACTAATGGTGCAGAAATTACAAAGTTAATCTGTTGTCATCAGCATTGATCATGCAATGTTTTCGTGCCACGTTAAAATAAAAACAAATCTGCGATTTCTGCTTTCAGGAATGAAATCGTAATGTTTGAGAATAATCTCATAGAAAGCCATGCTTTTTCTTAAGAGGTTTTTCCGAATTGTCTTGTTTTTCAAGATTGTGTCTGTCAGCGTTGGTGGTCAGTCAGTCTCTTAGTAAAATCAAGGGTCTCGTCGTCCCTCTGGACTTTCACTCCCATCCATCTGACAAATGTGATTTTGGTGGGAGACGTACAGGTGCTGTATCACCCGAGATCGGCCTGGTCAACCAGACACATCCATAAACGTCTGAAGTATCAAACACACTTTCCTAATAGACCCTCTCTGCTTGTACAGGGACCAGGGACTCCGACCGCAAGCCCTGCAGTCAATACGCCACATCCGTAAGCCTCCTTCAGCTGTTTAAGGCATTATCAGAGTCTGGATCTAATATATATGTGTTTAATAACCGTCCCTTTTAACCTGTTGATTCGCTCTGGATGATTACTTTCACTAGCCCTCATGGGGAAACCTGGCTGCCACTGTATCAGTCATTTCAGGGTCTTTGCTGCGCTGTAAATGTGCTGTTTGTTTGGTATCCGTCGACAGGAACATCTTTGGATGTCGACATGACGTTGTGACTCTCCGTAGATGAGTCCATGAAAGCGAAGAAGTGGTTTGAGAAATAAAGCAGATGGGTTCGTCTTGATCTGTCTGTGCTGCTACAGAGTCTGACCGCGGCGTATCCGGTATTACAAAACCTGCTGTGTGTGGAGGACACTTGTGTGCGCAGAGAGACTAAGGGATATTTGCTTGCTCATTTATTGACTCATTCATTCAGTTTACTTATTTTATTTATATGTATTAATTTTTTTATATTCTATTGATTCATTATATTCATTTTACTTTTATTATTTTAGCTATTTATTTTATTTATACTCATTTCATTAGTTGTTTACTCTTATCTATTTTTATTATAATTTTTTATTATATGTATTATTAATGTATTTTTTTAATGAATTATTTATTTTATTATTTTTCCATGTGTACTTTTTTATTTATTCCTTTACTTTATTCTCTTGTCCATTTATATATTTATTTTATAGTTCTTTTATTCAGTCATTTCTTTATTCATTCATTATCTTAATACATTCTTTTATTTATCATTATCAATATTTATTGTTTTATTCATTCATTTACCGTACTTTATTAATTTATCTGTTGATTTATTTATTTACCTATTCTTTTGTTTATTTATTTACTTATTTTTTTATCATTCATTAACTTTAAGTTTTTTTCGCTTAAATATTACATTTTTGATTAATTTTATTTATGTATTATTATTTTGTCAAAAGAAATAAAATAAAAAATGTGCTTATTTTTTAAATCATTCATTTCCTTTCTTTTATTTTCTCATATTTATTATTTAATTTAAGTTAGTGATTTATTTTCTATGTATTTATGTACTTATTCTTTTATTTATTCAATTATTTAATATAACTTGTGACTAAAACATAGGCGATAACTTGTGATTTTCTGCCAGCCAGACGGGCCCCAAACAGTTGCGTAAAAGATGAGCTGCAGATGTTTTGGGGCACATAGTGTGACATAGTATTGCAAATGAAAGCAGACTCCTTTTTTTTTTTTTTTGCTCTTTTCGAGAATACGTATATATTTTCCCTCGCACTTCCAGGATTCGGTCAGGCAGCCGAGCGGGAACGCTTTACTTCCAGGCATGCGGTTCCCGCTCCAAAAACAACTTCCATTCAGTGCTCCCAAATGACAGCACGCTGGTGGGATGGTTTGCGCTCTGGCTTTGAGCGAAGGAGAAATGCGGAAAGAAGAGTAGAGCAGAAGAAAAATGAATGAGTTGCTGTAGCTGCGATTCTGCGCCTTCATCAAGCAGCTCGGTCTTCTGCCACGATGGATTACGGCTCATCCTGACTCACACACGCAAGCCTGACCTGAATCACTCTTACTGACACTGGGAGGATGCAACTTTCTCCCATGAGCCCATTCTGTTCGACTTCAAACACCGATCCGAGCGTAGGCCTGACTCACTTTGGCAGCGCGGCGATCGGTGACGTAGCATTCTCAGCAAGCGTATAATTTCCATTCTGCGGAAAGACGCCGTGTCCCGTGTCATTATTCCAGTGTGTTTTGCTCCTGTTAGAGATCTGAGATTTCTGTTTTGTGTCAGGAGGCAATTCTCTGCGGCTTGGAGCCGTCTGCTGGAAATGGCCATTGAACACTTTGATGCATTTGGTAGCATTGAGCCGTCTGCTCTTTCCCTCTGTCTAGACGGCTTCAGGTCGAGAAAAGTGACTATGAGTCATCTTTTTCTTTTTCTTTTTTTAAATTTCGACCTGAAGGAGCGGTGGGTTCCCTCATGACGTAATGACCTGTCAGACAGACCAAACCTCTCTCTCTCTCTCTTATATATATATATATATATATATATATATATATATATATATATATATAATCACAAGTTATCGCCCATGTTTTAGTCACAGGTTATATTAAATGATTGAATAAATAAAAGAATAAGTACATAAATACATAGAAAATAAATCATTAACTTAAATAAAATAATAAATAAGACAAAATCAAAGAAAGTAAATGAATGATTAAAAGAAAGAATAAATAAATCAAAAACTAAATATATTAAATAACTAAATAATATATTATATTTTAGATGCATTCATTTTTTTAATTAAGATGGAAAAAGACTAAATTTATGTTTCTATAAATTGGAAAAAATATATATATACATTTGCATATTTACATAGAATTACATATAACTGTTATCAAATCTAATTGTATATATATTTTATTAATACAATTTTGTTTTTATTAAGACAAGTTTGCAAGTTCAATGCTGTAATTCCAAGGATGTTCCATAAGCCTGATTTTCAGATGTTTTTGGCCAATATGTTATGGCTAGTTGATTTTGAAAGAATTATAGTTATTCACATCTCTAACCATAATACCCTAGCGGCACCCTAGTGTTTGAAGGACTTCAGTCCTGATAACCCTGTGTTGATTCGGATTATTTCAGGCTTAATAAAGCAGTGGACATGCTTTGTCTCTTTTGTGCCACTTCCCGATCTCCTTCCCTTCTTTTCCCCATCATATCCTGTCTTTTTACCATTCTTATCAACAAAATTCGAGAGAAACTCTTCAGCCTCAGCCTCATTTCCATTCGTTCCACTGCACATTTATGCACTATCACACCTCTTAGACCACACGGATCTGTTTTCCTAAGTCTTGGAAAATACACCATCACTTTTGAGTAGGTTCTAACACGGCATATCTGTTCTGGTTTACCTCTGCATGAGGTACAAACTACAGACTAGTTAAAATACACATTCTCCTTTATTCAAACAAACCGTTCTTGCGGAATTATTTTGAATACTGTTTGTTTTGCCATATTATTTCGATCTCTTGAATTGACCTCATTACGAAAGATGAAGTCACAACTTTCGCAAATTCCATGCTGCATTTCCAAGGATGTTCCCGCAGCCAAGGAATCCCGCCACCGTGAGGCAAAGGTCAACTGTGTCGAGGAGCGGAAAATGTGAGCGATACTCCTGAAAGACAGACCTGCGGATTTTCCTTCAGCTCCCCTGACAGCACCACCAACTTTATTTTTACCCACAGCTCTGGCCGAGCGGATTACGGATATCACGGAGAGAACTGCCTCTTTTACCCTGTTATTATTGGGGTATTTGAGGACTCCTGACCTGTTTTGATGGATTAACCTGTCATGCAACTGCCACCACGGGTCTTGACGGGCCGATGCCTCTTTGGCCTGTGAACCCGAGGAGCCCCGCAGAGAGCCGCGTCCTCTCCAAAAGCAGGCCACCTGCTTGAGTCGTCCGTTTAATGATCAGACGCGTTCAATCATTCACCGCTGGAGCTCTCAGCAACCTGCGTCCACACGCTGACTGACACCAAACTCACTGTTGCTGAGCTGCCTTAAAGGAAAAGTTCATGGAAATGTGCTGCTGCTTCAAAAAAGCACCCTAAACGAAGTCCAAATGACTCTTCTGCAAGGTTTCAAGTCTTCCTCAGGGATATTATGGCTAACTAAAATTAAATCCGTAACATTCCTTGATGTACCAGCACTAAAATAACTAAAACTGAAATAAAAACGAATAAAAACTATGTTGACATTTTGTATACAAAAATGACAAACACAACGAAATTACGAAACCATTCAAATTAAAACACAAAATACTAAAATCTAACTCAAAATATATTTAAAAAAAGGGTAACAATTTTTAAAGCATTTATTAACCTTTGTTAATGGTTGTTATTAGTAATAAAAATGTTAATGTTTACAGTGCATTAACTAATGTTAACACATACAACATTTGATTTTAATTATATATTAGTAGAAGCTGAGATTAACACTGATTAATAAATGCCATTGAAGTATTGTTCATTGTTAGTTCATGTTAAATAATGTTAATGACATCTTATTGTAAAGCGTTACCAAAAAACTATCTAACACTGGTCTTCTGAAGTCATACGATTGTTTCTTATTATATATAGTCCGTTCTTGTTATCAACCCAAAGCTCTGAAGTCTCATCCGTTTTCATTTTTGTATTAATAATTGTGTTAATGTGTCTTTGAGAATGAAAAGAACATGTTAAACCAATGTTTTGCCTCTTATAGTTGGAATTTTATATATTAGTATAACAGAGAAATGTAAAAAAAGATTGAATCACCTAAAGTACGTTTCTTGGGAATCAAACCCATGATCTGTTGCCAGCGGTAATGCTTTAGTACCAGAGCAGTTTTATTAAAGCTAACCACACAACACATAGCATTCAGGTTAGCTTCAGCGCTACACAAAACATTGGTGCATTTCCCTCATTGCAGGCGGTTTAGTGAGCTCTGCTTCTCAGGGAGGTTTGTGGCTCTCAGTGTGGCCTAATTCTCCAGCTCTCCAGGGTCTCTCAGGCCCCTTTACGAGTGTCCCTTGTGAAAATCTGGGGGGTCATGTTCACTCTGTGGCCTGTGAAACGTGTGAAATCAAGGGGCACCTCTGTGAGAGGCAGACCTGCTCTGTTTGATGTTGTCCTGTAAAGAAGCCGTTTCATGGCTGAGGCATCCTAGCAGAGACATCGTAAAGCATAAAACATTACCTCATCACAATCTACACTTCCTTTTTTTTTTTTTTTTTTTTTTTACTTAAAGCTCTCCTTTTTGTTGGCCTGGTTGTGTGTATATTAATATTATTTTATATGGGATGTATATAGGGTGTGCTGGAGGAGACTTTGACTCTTGCATTGTCAATACAAGATCTTGACCAAAAATGTATGCACCTCTTGATGGAAATAAATGTTGTGGTGTTATTTCCATCAAGAGGTGCATCAATGTTTGGTCAAGATCTTGTGTTGACAATGCAAGAGTCCAGCTCTCTGTAAAGTCTCCTCCAGCACGTCCCAAAGACTTTCAATACATTTAAGGTGAAAATGATTATTCAAGCTCCTCCCAACCGTTCTTTCACAATCTGAGCCTGATGAATCTTGACATTGTTATCCTGAATATGGCCATGATGTGTCTTTCTACATGGTTGTTTAAGAAAATAAAGCTACACACTCCATCAATTAGGGTTAGAAGAACTGTTGCCAAACATATAACATGCTAGAAACATAATAACCACTGCAATAATGATCCAATCATTGACTCTTAAGTATTTGCCTGTTTAAATCCAAACAGCGCCTTTTTTATTTGGCTGAGAAGTGTATATTATTTCTCACAACCACGTCAGTACATAAGAGGTTCAGTAAAATGCTCTTGAAGCAGGTTTTTAAGTGTATGAACCTTAAAAGTGGACACTTGGAGTTTGAGGTAATGAAATAAGTCAGATGCTAATGATTAGCTGGTAAACACTGTGTGCAGAAGCAAATAGTTATGTATATGGAGTTGATGGAATAAAGACACACTTTTATGATGTTGAATTAAATCCCAGTACTGCCCTTCTGTTGCACAGCATACTCTAAAGTATGTACTTCCCATCAGCAGTGAAGTATGTACTTTCAGTGCGTAGGTGAAGTATGTGAATTGAGATTCAGCCAGTGACTTTTTTTCGACGCTGATAAATGTCACGAAGACTGTCCTCTAAAGCTCTGCGCATATATTTCTGGATTGACAGTCTGATTTCTCAGGTGGTTTACGAAGAGGGAATTTTTTCCACTTGTCTTTGGGAGTTTAATGATGTGGTGTGGAAATATCAGGCGTAGAGGTGCAGGCTGCCAGCAGTGAGGTTTCTGACCGTCTTCCCTCGAAGCGCACACACACACACACGATCTCCCCTCGCCGTCCCCACCGCAGTCTGAACAGGAAGTTGATAAGAGCGTGTGGTAAAAGGGGCAGATTTCAGGCTGTGGACTGACTGACACTTAATAAAGGCAGCGTTCAGTCGCTCAATTGAAAGCAGGTGAGCCGTGCGTCTGATGTTTTTCGTGTCCAGTTCTCTTGGACCGTCCCACTGAGAGAGCCCAGATTGACCCCGTTTATTGCACAATTAATCGAATTTCTAATCGCGATCACGATTATGGATGCCACGATTACGTAATCGTCCAAAGCCGCGATTACAAAAACAAAAAAATAATCTGTGCGCTTAAGAGGCGTGTTTAGATAATGTCACGTTGTGACAGACAGGCAAATCAACACTTTTAATAAGGCCGGAGACGCACTGGCTGCGTGGCGTGTCCGTTTTTATTTCGGCTCCCATGTTAACAGGTTAGAGCTTGCAGACTGCCTGCGTAAGCGTGTTGGAAGCGTTTCCAGGCTAAATAGAAAAGGAAAATATGTTTATATGTTATTTTGTACACGAATACATGTTAATAAATTACATTTTGATGGTTGAAAGTCTAGGTTTTGACATAAATTCAGATATAAAAAATAATTAAAAATAAATAATGATCAATTTTCAAATGTTGCACCTGTCAATACAGAACGAAATATTCTGTAGTCTATTTTGCTGTCAATACTGCTGACGGTGTCTTTATCAGTAGGCTTTATATTTATGCTTAACATGAATTATAGGGCCGGCTTCCAGAATACGTCCTCCCTGTACATCACCTAGCAGCATTAGCGCCGCGTCAGACACGCTTCTGGTGTGCAAAGACACAGAAAACGCGACGCAGCTGACACGCCACGCTCACGCCACGCAGCCAGTACAGTTTGCAGCGCGGGGTTGATGTTGATGAACAACTTGATGTTGTTCATTCCTGAAAACTCGAAGTATTTTTATGGCTTGTGTTCTAGGCCAAAATACTTGATAAGGCAATCTCAGTTTATTTATTTCTACAGGTTATCTTAAGTTTTTCCCTTGTTTTAATTTTAGTTTTAGTATAACAATTATACCATGCATACTATTGCATATTTGTACCATTTACATTTGTGGCAATGAGAAAAGCAATAAAAGTTTTTTCAGGAAGAGTATTTTCAGCTTGTTTTTTTATTTTTTATATAAAAATATGGCATGAAGTTGCTTTAAACATGGTATAAAGCTATTTAAAACATCAGTCAATGTAAATTATGATAATCGTAATTAATAATCCCAATTGCAATTTCAAAGGAATAATCGACAATTATGATTTTTGTCATAATCGTGCAGCCCTAATCTGTAGTATTCAAAGACGTCGTGAAATCCCAAATGAATTTTATTGAGCTTATTGTGCCCGATTCATAACTCAACCCACCATTTTGCTGCAAAGAAAATGCGATTTCCAACATTGTGAGCGACAACGACTGATCACGTCACGGCTCATTTGCGTAAAGCCGAGCTCTTGAGAAGTTCAATGCAAATGAGCAGTGATGTTATCCGGGGACAGGTGTCTATGTGAACGAGGTTTAAATAAACTGCTTTTCATATTTTTTCAGCTGACACAACTAAGGCAATCTATGGCTCGAATATAAATATAACTAATAATTATATTCCGGTCTAATTTGTTGCAATCAAATCGCAGTTAATACATTCAGGTTCAACCCTACATTATTCACTCCTGGATTTTTTTTTCTGTTATATTAATATACAGTAGTGGCCAAAAGTGATGATCTTCACCCTTTTTTAAATATTTAAAATGCATTAAAGATTTTGTAAGCATATATTACGTAGTTAATACAAATTATAAATATTTGTTCTCAGATATTTTTTTTAGCTTGTAGTCCTGCACTTAACTTACAACATTTGGGTACAAATTGTCAAGATGGGACGCTCAAACAAATGTGAAGCAATGTTTTGAAAGTTGGTTGGTTTTTGTTTAATTTATCCTGATTAAATGACCAAAATACTACTCTCAGTGCTAGAAGCACTTTAAGGCTCCCTCATTTTTTCATCTTTGAGACTGTGTGAAGATCCAGTGACAATCTGTAACGCCTCCGCAGAGGAAGTATCAGATTAGCAAGTCTTTGCTTCTGACGCTCTTTTTTTCCCCGTCTTGGCACTGATTCATTCAAACTGGCAAGGATGCCAATCGTGCCAGACAACACAAGCACTTCACCCGGCCAGACACTGAGATTACAGTGAATGCGACTCGTAGACGTTTAGATTAAATTACGATCAGAATGTCAGCCAATCAGACGCGAGCCTTTGAAGATGAGTGGGCGTGGCCTGCGCAGCTGCTGTCGGCTGTGTGTGAAAGCGTGACAGTTCTGCCCACTCGGACCTAATTGGATATGGTAGGGGTGTTTTTATTGAAATCACTCACAGGTGTAGGCCTCGCTTTAAAGTGGCGCTCGCAACCTCTGAGAACTTTCAGCTGTCTGCCGTTACCAGCGTGTGTTTGTTCCCAGACAAAGAAATCTCTATTTTCAGACCAAAGCTCTGTTTGGTTTATTAGCTAGCAGTCCTAGTTGTGTAACGTTCTTGTGGCGTACTGTAAAGTGGGCGGGTTAGTGAGCTTGAGTACAGAGAGAGTTAAATATGGACGGGTGGTTTTCTGCACCTGCAGGACTGACGCTTTGTTTAACCCTGTGACTGCGAGTAAAGCAGGAAGAGAGAATAGCAGAACTGGTTAGTGTGAGACGACACTAGCAAAACAAGTCTAATAGGGGTGGGAAGCAACTGATGGTACAATGTTATATTGATATCTGGATCCCAATATATTAATATTGCAGTTCTTTATTGTGAAGTTATTCAAAACTTTTTTATTCATCTGCATTAGACTTCACTGCTTTTCACAATTATATTCTGAGCTCGTTCTGAGTTTGGATTTTGGTTGTATCGACTTTTATATTTTGTTGTATTATATTTGCTAATGTATTTTAATTATAAAATGTTATTTTATATTTGCCTACAATTCTTCCCTATTTCTGTTTTCATTTTTTCCCCATTTTTCTTTAATAATATTAATACAATCATTATAAAGATGAATGGATAGATAGAAAGAAAGAATACAATTCTATATTGTATTATGTTTAATATAATTTTTATATATTGTGTTTTATTATATTTGCTTGCAATTCTGAACCTGGAAAAATTCCCCCTATCCTGTTAAAAAAAAAAAAATATATATATATATATATATATATAAACATTATATTAATATGATAGAAAAAAAAATATTTATAATTATAATATTAAACATTAAAAATATAAAATAGAATAATAAAAACATAAAATCATAGAATTATTTTAATATAATAGGAAAAAAACTGAAGAAAAGTTTAAAATAACCCAACAACAAATATTTGTGATTAGTGATCTAGAAATGGTACAGAATCAAATGCAAATATAAAAAATAATTATATTAAATACTATAAATATTACATATATTATATACATACACATATATATATATAAACATTATATTAATATGATAGAAAAAAAAATATTTATAATTATAATATTAAACATTAAAATTTTATATATATGTGTATGTATATAATATATGTAATATTTATAGTATTTAATATAATTATTTTTTATATTTGCATTTGATTCTGTACCATTTCTAGATCACTAATCACAAATATTTGTTGTTGGGTTATTTTAAACTTTTCTTCAGTTTTTTTCCTATTATATTAAAATAATTCTATGATTTTATGTTTTTATTATTCTATTTTATATTTTTAATGTTTAATATTATAATTATAAATATTTTTTTTTCTATCATATTAATATAATGTTTATATATATATATATATATATATATATATATATATATATATATATCTTATGACAACAATTTGAACAATCCAAGAAACGCTTTTGGAGATATTAGTCTTTCTCCATTGATGTAGACGGGAGCTTTACAGGAAATAGCTGTACCAACTGTATACCATTTTTACTTGCTTTAATAGTAACAAATCTTTTTCTGCAGGTATTAGAGCAACGTGAAATATCCCCTGGTGTTGATCTGGTAGTTCTAGACTCAATGAGTTTCCCGTTTTGATTTTTATCACTTTCTCTGTCTATTCACAGGACATCCGTAACACAGTCGGCAACATCCCTATGGAGTGGTACAAGGACTATCCCCACATCGGATATAACCTGGACGGCAAGAAGATCTTTAAGCCAATCAGGAACAAAGATGAACTGGATGAGTTTCTCGACAAGATGGAGAATCCCGATTACTGGTGAGGAGCGTCTGTAACATTCATTTCAAGTCATTCAACCTCTAGAATTGGTTATTCACTCATTCTCCTGTCATTACTAGGCGTACCGTCCAAGACAAGATGACCGGCGCTGATATCCGTCTGTCGGATGAGCAGGTGGACCTCGTGCACCGTCTGCAGGAGGGCAAGTTCGGTGACGTCAACTTCAACGAATACGAGGTATTTCGATCTGGTTTTCCGCTCTGTTGGTGTTGGATTCAACGCAGATCCGACAGTAACAGAATTTGTCACCTTAACATCTGCAGTCTGGTCTGTGTAAACCTCTTTAAACGGCTTCTAGATAATAACCCCAGCGCACGATGGGGAAAAAATGAACCTCGTCGAATTACTCATTTACGAAGCCACACAAAGCCCAGCCCGAGTCTGCGCTCACCACCGACAAATGAAGTAGCGAAACATTAACACAAGCACAATTAGCCGTCATAAGAAAAACAGCGCAGCCCGTCTGACCTGTGCAGGAGGGAACGAGTCTGGATGGTGTCATGGCCGTCGTTTAGCGGCTTCACTTTACAAGCATCAGTGCTAATTGTCCATCGCCGTCTCTTCTGGCACAAACAGGAAGTGAGTCACCCCAGATTTGGGTCTGTCTGTGATCAGTTAGTCGACCTCAGACAGGCTTTAAAGACTGCGAGCGTGAAAAAGCCACCTGTCATCTGACTGGGTCTTGTTGCGTCTGGTTGATTGGCCAGATGTTCTCATTTTCACGTTGGCAAATTTAACAGAATACAAATTGTTTGGTTGTGTTCGGGGTGTGTGTGTATATATACAGTATGCGTGTGTGTGTGTGTATGTATGTGTATATATATATAAGGGGAGTGACGAGACACTTAGCTCACGAGATTGAGTTCACAAGAACTAGACGAGACAAGATTTTTGCACTGAATTTTTAAGAAATCCTCAATGAATGAAAAATAGTCTGCAGGTGCATTTTGAAATGTTTTAAGTAATCATCTTGTAATGAATGTCATTTCAGTTCTACTCTCTGAGTATGAATTATCATATGCATTGAAAGACAACAATATACAAGCACTGTAAAAGGTTTGGCCACAAACTCAACTGAAGGAGAAAACAAACTGGCTTCTCATGTATAATTTCACTTGAGACTTTGTCTGACCTCCTAATTGAACTCCTTTCCACAAATTAGGGATGCACCGAATCCAGATTTGTGGGGTTCGGCCGAATACCGAATCCACTGGTTAAGATTCTGCCGAATCCGAAACCGAATACCGAATCCTACTCTCATCCTCAGTCCATTAACACAGTAAACACATTAATGAAGTAAACAAAGTGGATTTTTCATTTTATTTTATTACTGTAAATAATAAACACTACTTTTACTTTTATATCTGTAAAAAAAAAAAAAAAAGAATAAGCAACATTATGCATTTTAACAGCTGCGATGTTGTTATTGTTGTTATTGTTATTGTTGTTTTTGTTTCCTTGCCACCATGAGACAAATCGGCATTGCAAATTGAACATGTAGCTCGACTTGAATTGCCTTCTTTTCACTGAAAGTACTGCCAAACAACACTTTTTCTGCTCACGAGTTCCATTTTCACTTTCTCACAGCCTACTGCATTCGAACAGTCCACCTACTGTAACGAGTGGAAATAAGGTGTGGCCCCTTTAAGAACTGCGCGCTCCTGTTGAACTGTCTGCAGTCTGTATTGTATGTGCCATGCGCCTCGAACACATGCCCATGTATGCGGGTTATTTCTGTTTGATGCTCATTTTTTACCTTATTTTGTTAAGTAACGCTGTGGAACGTAGAACGTGTGACAGACAGTTACACAAGTTCGATTGTGTAATAAAGTGCGAGTTGTGAGATGCCAATCCCCTCCGTGAGTCTGTCTGTCCTCTGCAATAACTTTAGCTGTGAGCTATCCCTATTTTTCTTCCTGACACAACGCGTTACACTACAGGCTTGTTCGACTTGAACCGGCGCTGCACAGACAGATCAGTTTATGACATCAAAGTACCGCGAGAGCAATTCAAAAGCATAAGGAGCCGTCTGCTCTCTATTCGTTCACGCGGTACTTTGATGTCATTCACTGATCGGTGACTTCGACGTTGCGCGCGTAGTGCAAGCCTAGGGTTCGGTTCGGTGGAAAAAAATTCTGAGGTTCGGCAGAAACCGAACCCCGTTAAAAAGCCTAATATTCGGCCGAATCCGAATATTTGATATCGGGAGACAGGCTATTGAATGTAGCCTAATTTGCACGCATCAGGGAGCTCGCGTTTTAATTTCACTAATTTCGAATTCGTGATGGTGTGTACTCCATGTGTAGCGAGCAGCGGTGCTGAGCAAGCGTTCTACAAGATGAGACGTTTATCAGACGTTTCGGCTCTGTTGCGCAAGGAATCATCCGCCGTGGTTTTGTCATTCATCTCGCCTTACTCTCGTCACGCGATCAGTGAAGTGTGTGTGTTCTATTATGCATACTAGAAAATTGCTCCGTGCACCCTTTTATTTATATAAATGTCAAAAAATCTAAAAGACCAAAGAAAAAAAAGTTCTCTTGGGGTCTTTTAAAACCAAGGGGGTTTTAGCAAGCTGTGCTTTAGTGTGTTAAGGTTCAGTTTGCACAGGACGGGTTCTGAGCTTCAAATGACTTTTAATTTCCTTTTTTTAAGTGTAAAACATTGGTTACCTCACCTTTAAACACCCTTGGGATAATATTGATGTTTTTTTTACTTTGCCTTAATGTTCTCCTCTTTCTGATTCTTAATGTTTTGTTTGTTTTTCTAGCCCGCGGTCGACTTCTTCTCCAACGAAGTGATGATTCACCCCGTCACCAACAGGCCTCAGGACAAACGAAGCTTTATTCCATCGCTTATCGAGAAAGAGAAGGTAAGATTGGCTGTCCCTGTCACACCTTACGGTTTACGTTTATGGTGAAAGCGTATATTTACTGTGAAAAGGAAACGGCATGAGAATAGTCATGTTTCGTCTGCTAACTGCTCCCAGCTGTGCTGCGTTACCAATAATGATTCCCACATAGTTTTTAAAGTGGAAAGAGGTCTAAAACGCCGGCATAATGGGGATCTGAAATTGGAAATCAAACCTGCTAACGTTTCGGTTAAAATAAGATTCCCTCTTTAGATATTCCGGCTGATTCCGGTCACTATATGTAATGCGTTTCCTGCAGTAAACCAGTAAAAACTGGCGACGTGTGCAACGAGTGTTTTGAGTAATGATCGTACACATGTGCTCTCAATCACCACAATGATGTGTTACTGTGTGTGTGTTTTTCTCTCTACTGTACCGTCACTGCATCCATCTCTCTCTCTCTCTCTGTTAGGTCAGTAAGTTGGTCCATGCCATAAAGATGGGTTGGATCAAGCCACGCAGACCCAAGGAAACCACCCCGCAGTACTACGACCTGTGGGCCAAGGAGGACCCCAACAGCATCCTGGGACGCCACAAAATGCACGTCCCAGCGCCCAAGATGAGGCTTCCTGGGCACGAGGAGTCATACAATCCTCCTCCAGAATACCTAATGTCGGAGGAAGAGGTGCGTTCACCTAAATATTACACATCTGCTGTTCACGGTGCTTTTTCATACAGCAACTATTTAAAAAACGGACCATAAAACACGTCCGATGACATCAAACCTGGTGCAACATTTTCAGATAATAACTGAGCATTTTTATAATCGATAAATCTATTATCTTTTCAGTTGCATTAATAATATAATCATATTTTATATCCTTTTCTTAGTCAAGGGTATAGTATATATAATATTATTTTACTTGCATTACATGTAGGATTTAATTTAAATATGGTCAGTTTAGAACCAAAATGTACCATACAATAATATTTAATTAAAATATATTTATAGATGAAAATATATATTTTTAAAAACAAAATAAAAATAACATTTATTAATATTTATATTGTATAAATTAATATTTATATTTTCCAGTTAAAATATTTGTAAAATTAAAATATGTATTAGTCTATTAAAATATTATTAGATGCTTCCTTTCTGTTTTCCCCATCTGTTTAATGCTCAGTTTTAAGTTTGATTTAATCAATTTAACACTTAAGATTAGGGTTGGGTATCGGTTGGGTTTTATCCGATTCCAGTACCTTCTCGGTATTTTTGAAACAGTTCCGGTGCTTAAACGGTTCTTAAATCGGTACTTAAGAAAATGAAACCGTACACACTTTATAAAAAAATAATACCCTTTAATTTACAGGGCCAAACTGGACACAATATTAACTTAAATCTTTAAACAATATAAATACAAGTAACATATGGTAATAATAAAACCAATATAAAATAAAAATTCATATTTACATAATATCAAATGAAACAATATTGTATCAAACAATGTAATAATACTGGAGATTAATAGAGATTACTAGCAGGCAGAGCTGTCAACTCTCACGCATTGACCGTGAGACTCACGCAAATGACCCTTTTCACACAGAAAAATCGCGGACAAAGAGGACACTGACAGACAAGACAGAAAGACAAGGTTACTTTTGATATGGAACAAATCCACAGCTGTCAGATTCTGTCAATATTTTTACGAGATTCACACAATAAATAACGTTTTGGCTCTTTGAAATGTGACCGATCGCTGTAGCGCGTCAGGTTAAACGGCACGTGATACAGCAGCCTACAAATACAAATCCACTGCTTCTTAGCTACGCAGCGTTGAGTGAACCTATGAAAGAGAACATCTCTGGTTACTGGTGTAACCTATGTTCTCTCAATAGGGAACGAGACGCTGCCAAGCTCCTCGCCCTGCCGACCAGCTTCCTTTTTCGGCAGAGAAATCTGAGGAGCAGATGGCGCACGCGCGCCAACATAATATGACGACGTAAGTGCGTCGAGGCGGCGCCCGCGCCATCAGCCAATGTATTGGCTTTATTCTATATGGTATTCAGACTATCGGCACACCCAGAGGGTGTTCTGACACGTAGTTTTGAGTTTTACACGTGAAATGCAGCCAAACCTTGCGAGAAAGAGCGCACATGCGAGACAGAAGAGACTGTGCTCCAAACAGTGTAACACACGCACGGCGGAGAGGGAGAGAGTGAGAGACCTTGCGTGTGTGTGTGTGCCTAATGAAGTTAGGCACCGAAATCAGGCACCGAAATTTTCGTTCTTATTCGGTCTGGTTACTACCGTTAACGTCGGAACCGGTTCCCTATTGGCACCGAGTTTCGGTACCCAACCCTACTTAAGATAAAATATTTTAATTAAAATATATTATAGATAAAAAATATATTTAAAAATGTATAACTTTATAATTACAGTTAAAATGTATTAATGTATTACATTATTACCTATTAATATTATTACATTAATGCAGCCTTGCCTTTCTAGTTTAATGCCCAAGAAAAAATATTTAATTCAAATATATTTTTTAGATAAAAAATAATCTTAACTACATCAAATTAATATGTATATTTTTATAATTATCATTTATATTAATGAATAAATTAAAATATTACATTTACAGTGTCTTTCACTCTTGCACTCCATCTGTTTTATGTGCATAAACTCGCTTTGTGAAGTGAGACATTTAACTGAGACTGCCTTTCAGAGTCTTTATGCAAAATGGAAATACTTTCATTTATAATGCATATAAAAATATACATGTAAATTATGTACTAGGGAAAATTACGTCTCTTTTTAAACACACAAAAGAGAAGATAATCAATGAATAACGACTTAATTTCGGTCTTTTCTTCACACAAACTTATCATATGATAAAAAAATAGACAGATTGAACTCTTCTCTGGCTAAATGCCAAGATCATTTCACACCTGTGTCTCCAACTCCATCTCCATTAGGCCTGTAAAATTTGCCTATAAGTAATTTGCGTCTGTTTTACATGCTATACTTAACTCTGGGGAACACGTGCATCCCCTCTGCAAGTTAATCTTTATATACAACCAAATTTTGACCCCAATTTTGCCTGCACCTGTTCTTTAGTCCGGCTTTTGTCAGAGTTGTCCTAACGTTTGTTCTGTGTTGTGTGTGTTTTGCTCAGAGACTGGCATGGGAGCAGCAGGACCCCGAGGACAGGAAGTTGAGTTTTCTGCCGCAGAAGTTCGCCTGCCTGCGGGCCGTTCCCGCGTACTCGCGCTTCATTCACGAGCGCTTCGAGCGCTGCCTCGACCTGTACCTGTGTCCCCGTCAGCGTAAGATGAGGGTGAGACGCCTCTACATCCCGTCCCGTACAAATAAACTCTACAGTACATATTTATGAATGATGAAATCACCAACACACAAAAAAAGTGTATTCAGTCATCATTCATCTTAGATGATGTCAATGTCTGAATTTTGTTGATGTGAAAACAAATTCAAGAAAAAGTATGCATTTTTTATAAATCAAAAAATATATTAATTACATGCCCTACTGTTAAAAAGTTTGGTATCAGTATTTATTTATTTTTTTCTTTTTGGGAAATGAGTACTTTTATTCAGCTTGCCATCACAGAAGTAAATTACATTTATATTCACATAGAAAAGTTAATTTAAATAGTAATAATATCTCACAATATTACAGTTTTTACTGTGTTTTTAATCAAATAAATGCACTTTCAAAAACAAAAATATCTTGGAAAAATATGGACCCCAAACATTTAATCAGCAGTGTAAATTATATATATATATATATAATTTACACTGCTGATAAATATATTATTTATATATAGTTATCTATAAAGTTAATTAATTTAATAATATAAAATATGTTTTATAAATAATATAAAGTTTTTCTGGCATGATCAATACTAATTTATATATATTTTATAAGATTTATTATAAATTATAAGAAATATAAAAGAAAATTCACTTGTCCAATTTCATAATTTGTTAGAAAGTTGTTTTTTTTGTGATCAGAAATTAATTACTTTTTACTTTTTTCATAACTTTTCATCAAAAAGTAATACATTTCTTACTTTCCAAAATGAGTTTTTTTATTGCATAAAGAAGTTTTAAAGATGTTGACCTATAATATAACAGCTTAACATTTCACAATCCAATTACATTGACGTGATAATTATTCCCTTCATTATTTCTTGAATTGCAAGTGTTAAATGTAATGGGTTTTTTTCTTGTCTTCAAATTTGTTTTGTTTTTTAACAACAATATTGACCTGTTTTTTATTTATTTCTTTGTCCAGGTGAATGTGAACCCAGAAGACCTGATTCCCAAACTTCCCAAACCCAAAGACCTGCAGCCCTTCCCAACCACACAGTCTCTGGTACGTCAGTGTTGAGCTGGACTGGGATCAGTTTAACAGCCTGATTCTGATGATGACAGCCCGAGGAACAGCTTGTAGATCAGAAACTTGTGATATTTCTGGACTAGACTTTATAATGGCTGGACAGTGAGCTTTGATTTTATTGAGACAGGAAACCGTATTACTTACTTTACTTGAAAAAGATCAGAAGACGAATATTTTTGTTGTTGAAACCTTAGCGTCTTCAGACAGCCGTGGCTGTAAAACTGCAGACATGAAACAGGGTTTGTCATTCTTTTGGACTGGATTATAGAAGAACAAAAAAAGCAATAAATCACCCAAATCTGTTTGCTGGTAATGGGGCTAATGTGAAATAATAGAGTCCTGAACGTGTCCTGGAATGATCTTGCTCTGTCTGCTTTTCTTCTCTGATGTGCGTGTGTGTCTGTGTGTGTCTGTGTGTGTGTTTTACAGGTGTACCGTGGACACACTAGTCTGGTCCGAAGCATCAGCGTTTCTCCCAGCGGACAGTGGCTTGTATCCGGTGAGTCTCGTCTCCACCCTGATTTTATGCAGATATTGCGTCTGAAACTGTGATTATCAGAAGCCGTTGTTGCAGCCGTGGCTCAGTGGTCACTGCATGTGCTCTGACACATTACACCATGGTGCTTGAATGGTCTATGCAGGTTGCAGTTTGGCTTGCAACGTTCTCCGTCTCATCTCCATCTCTACTCCCATCGATCTCCCTGTCCTATATATATATACGGTATATATATATATATATATATATACACACACACACACACACAGATGTATTCAATACAGATGTTTTCTATGAATATTTTAAATTTATGTATACATATATATATATATATATATATATATATTAGGGCTGTCAGTTAAACGCGTTATTAACGGCGTTAACGCTAGGGATGGGCATTTTTCAAAAATATTGCATTCGAATATTCGGGCTCATAAAAATCGAATATTCGAATATTCGTTTATTTAAATGACGTTTAATGAAAAAGACGTTATTTTTTAAGTTACTTTTTTTCACGTTTTTGTCACATTTCTGAACAAGCTTACAATTAGGCAATATACACAACAAGCTTACAATATATGTTAAAGTTTTCTTTTAGTTGAAAACATTAAACAGTAGGCCTATTTGTAAACAAAAAATATGAAAAAACAAAAGCATTAATAAAAGCATGCTTAAGCAGCGCGAACGGGAAAAAACGCCTAATAAAGGAGATTGCGCCAGATATCGTACAGAACGTACACAGACACACACACGAGTCAGCATATGATTATCGTGTTTATATTGTTTCACGTTTTTATTGAGAAAAACAATATCCACATGCAGGGGCGCCGCCAGCAATTTATGCTCGAGGGAGAAAAGGCGCTTCGCTGACAGACGCTTCAGAGACACAAAGATAACGGTGTTCTAAGTTTCTAACAGCACTTTGCGTTTTCTGTTCTTAAACCTGTCTCCCTCAACGAAACCTAAAGGAAGTATATGTCTCAAAATCATTTTGCTATAAGATAAGTTATCATCTCGGATCACGCGGGGTCCAGCTGCGCTTACCTGCAGTCGTGAATGCAGTGATGGACAGCTGCCTTTCCTCATTCGACTGTTTGGATTTCATGTGATTTCTCATTGTGTTGATGATATTATAACTCAGATTAATTAATTAATTCGATCAAAAGTAATTCCATTTAGTAAGATCATTTTCAAGTAATTCCAAACTTCGCGAGGCAGACGACAACATTATGTGATCAAATACACACAACTTGTTAACACACTCCACAGTGCCACCCAGTGCATTTAATTATAACTGTGAGTTAGTGCTTGGGATTTATCATGGATTCACTGCATTTACGGCCAGCAAAGCAATGTAGTAAAATTCGAATAGTATTTTATTTTTCGAATAATAATTACAGATCGAATATTCGGAAATTCGAATATTCGTGCACATCCCTAGTTAACGCAAACCCATTTTAACGCGATTAATTTTTTTATCGTGAGATTAATGGTCTTTTTGGCCTAGCAAACTTTGTAGTTTTTTTTTCACATGCTTCTGCAACAGGGCGCGGCGCAGCGCGGTGCCTCGCTATGAAACCCATTAATTTCAATGGCTTGCGCCGCGCGAGGACGTTTTGTTGCTTCGTCGACCAAAGCGCAAGCGGATCTAGCTAGAACGGAAACAAAACAACAGGCACGCGCAGTCGCGCACACACTTGTATGAGCTTGCAAGCCGGCCAAATAGTTGGTTAACGTTACGTTTTGAGTGGATGACGAGTGCGAGACGCCGAAATGGATGCCAATAAGATTCTGAATGGAAAGTTTACTTTTAAAAAGTTGCCAAATGGTTCCATTGACGAGACCAAAGTGATCTGTGTGTTTTGTCGTTGTGAACTGAGCTATCGTCATCGCAGCACGTCCAGTCTGAAACACCACGTGATGATGGCCAAGCACACACACACTAATGCGAATTCTCCGCCCCTTCGTCAATATCAGTAGCTACATCGTCAGTATTTCTTTCACCCTTTTATTGATGGACAGTGTTACATTGTGTTAGCCTAGAAATCTAGACGCACCCTAGCGGCAGCGAAAATTATTTCGCAGCCAGTGTGGTCTAGCAACTCTCCATAGGCTTTTGAGCTGGAAAAACCAAAAACTGGTCAGGCCAATCACATCGTGTATAGAGTCGGCGGGCGGGCTTAACACAATGACGGCACAGTTCATGACGTTCCGCGTGATTTCCATAGGTGATTTTCCTGCTACTTGAAAACAATGAAGATGCAGCGGTCTTTCGAATCGGCTTTGGCCGCGACTCTGGAGGACTTGGAGTTAAGAGAACGTCACTTAAGTCATTCTTAAAAAAGGAAGATGTGTTCGGAGTTTTGCCGTCCTGATACGGCAAAAGTTTAATATATCAACTAGCTCCGCTGGTGGAAAAACGCATGGGACTCACTCATCCACAACCGTTCGTTGCTCTGGTTGGTTGTAGCGTTATCCTATTGCGTGCAGAGGGATTTTGAAAGGTAACCGTTTATCCCGCCCCTCGGATTGAGGCATGTCAATGGAGAGTTCCCAGACCTAACATCTTGATGTAGGTCTGGCATGCCAGGCTAACATTGTGTTACAAAGAGATTATTTGCTCCAAGTGAGAATGTTAGTGTGAAATTGAACACCGTATTGCCAATGTTGTTTTCAATAAAAAAAATGTGCACAAAGCAAGCCGATCCACTTTTTCTAATGTTGATAAGAGCATTAAAATGAGAAAAAATAATGAACAAAAAGAAATCAAGAGACATTTAGAATAGATCAAAACTATGACATTAATCGCGATTAAATATTTTAATCGTTTGACAGCACTAATATATATATATATAATTCTATTCTATAATTACAATTTAGTATGAAATTTATATATTATTATTTAATTACTATATGTGTGTGTATTTATCGTACTTTAATTTGTTACTATTAATATAAATATTTTATGCAATGCATATATATATATATATATATATATATACATACATATTTATAAATATGAATATTTTATGTAATGTATATGTAATTTAATGTAATGTATATAAATATATGTATGTATGTGTGTATATATATATATATATATATATATATTTCGTGTTTTTATTACATCGTTTTATAATTTTCTATAAAAAAAATGTTTTGAAGCAATATGGCACTCTCAAGGCCAGGCTAGATTGTGAATATAAGTGTGTGTGTGTGTGTGATTGTAAAATGATTTATGATAAGCAGGATAGATTCAGGAATATTTTTGTCATTTTAAATGCGTCCCCTGCTCTGTGTCTGAGGTGTTATTGGACCGTTCGAGGTGAAGTCTGTCTGAGCGCTCTTACCTCAGCGGTAGCTAACAAGCTGCTGAAGCCATTCCTCACGCACCCGCCATGATGTCAGAGCTCTGGCGCAGGGAGACGAGCGACCCGTTCGGAGATGAGAGAGATTAGGATGGGCCTGCGGGTTCGGGCAGAGCCAGGATGAGCACAGACGCGCCTCAAACGTCCACATTCACTGGCGCTCGGCGACGCGGATAAATCAATCACGGCCCACTCGTGACGGCTCTCCTTTTCCTCCTCCTAGATGGATTTCAGTTGTGTTTTTATGGCTTCTGGCAGCCCTGCTTTATTGTTAGCTGCTTCGGGATTTGTTGTCGTGTCCGTTTCGAGTTATTTGTCATTTTGAATGCTGGACAAACACTTTCTAAATCTCGATTTTCCCCGAGTATGAGGAGAAAATGCGAATGTGATTCCAGTACTGTGAGAATAATGTGTCGTTATAAAAATATTTCATTCATAATGGAGGAAAGGTCTCTCTCGAGTGCAGTCTGTTGATCATTATCCGTATTTTAGGTTTGAGGTCCTTTAGATACATAAACGCACGCTATAATCCCGAGTATTCCCTCAGTAGGGCCGCCATCTGACTGCTATTAACTCGAGGGGGATATAAATTACTCGAACGAAGCGAGCAGAAAGCATCATTTTAATAACACAAGCAGTCAATTTCACTCAGGGTTACCAATGGAAGCGGAGTGGCCAAATCCACAGAAACCAAATGATATTCGTACAGTATGAAAATGTGGTTGAATTTGCCCATCTGATTTGAATGAGGTGATCCAGGTAACAATACCGGCCTTTCAGACGCAGAATGGCAATGGGTTCCCAGCATGCATTGCAGCTGGCGTTCGAATAAGGCAGATAAGCAGGGGAAAGAGTGTAAAACTAGTGATAGAAAGCGTGTAGATGGGGGCTGGTTGCAGTTTAGTGGCAATATCTGCTCAGCCGTCCATAACAAAGAACTTCATAAAGCGCATATGCAAAACCACTACAGTGAGGGGTTGCTCTTTTGTCTAGCTATAAAATATATTAAAGCAGTCATAAAATGCCCTTTCCCACAGTAAAAAATGGCAGTTGACAACCTCCCAAACATCGCAACCCTTCTCGCCCTGGGCCGGCCCAACTTTCCTTTGGTTTGTTTGGTGTGTGTGTGCGTGTGTGTGTTTAATAGAGATAATTTCTTCCATATCAATGGGTTGGGCTCTGATGACAAAGCACTAGTGTGTCTTTTGTCCCAGGTCTTTGTTCGCTCTCTACATGTTGGGTTTTACAATTTTGCATTTGCTGATTTGGGTTTTGCAAGTTGGAAAGTCTTATTGTAAAAAGATTGTACAGCCAATGGTTGTAAAAACAGGACTAATTTGTTGTAAACGCCAGCAATTTTCTCCACAGATTTGTTTTTGTTCTCGTGAGTGGTGTTTACTAGGTCAAGCATCACTAATACTAGTGCTTATACTTTAGTGTAAGTTGGTTCTTTAGGGTTAGTGGTTTGATCGAATGTATTACCATACATTAACATTCAGTTTTTTTTAGTCGTCTTCTGCTCACCAAAGCTGCATTTATTTGATCCAAAAAAAAAAAAAAATAGCAATATTATTACAATTTTAAAAAACTGTTTTCTATGTGAATATATTGTAAAATGTAATTTATTCCTGTGATCAAAGCTGAATTTTCAGCATCATTACTCCAGTCTTCAGTGTCACATGATCCACAGTTCACAGAAATCACTCTAATATGATGGTTCACTGCTCGAGAAACATTTATGATTATTATCAATGTTGAAAACAGTCGTGCTTTTTTTTTCAGAACTCTTTGATGAATGGAAAGTTCAAAAGAACAGCATTTATTTGAAATATAATTAATATGTAACAATATAAAAGTCTTAAATTTTATATTTCCTTGTGGAATAAAAGTATCTTACTGACCTCAAACTTGTGCATGGAAATCGAAGTATTAAACTTGCTTATAACTTTGGCGTGTAACTCGTACTGTACCTTACTAAATGTTCAGACGTGCAATTTTCACCCGAAAGATGATAAAACAAGTGGAAATTCCCGCATTTAAGAGAAGAGACCAAATTTAGAAGTGTGAAGATTTTTGTAATTTTTTCCTAAAGACTTCAGAAATGCATCAATGATGAGAATCTTACAAGAATTTTGTTTACAGTCTTGCAAAACGAAAACGCTGCAATTACAACACGTGAAACTTACAGTGTTTGCGCTATAGTCAGACTGCAGTCTACGGCATGAGAGAATGCGGCGAGGACGGCCTGAGGTTACACGACTGTGTACATATTAACATTTACGGATCTCAGATCCTGGCCTGAGAGAGCCTCAAACGGGCATTCCTCACTAATGATGTGGCAAGACCAAGACGAGCTGTCACATTATAAACTGAAGCTTGACTGTCACTCAGGACACCATGAACTCGCTGTGATCCGCATGTTCTGCTTTAATCCATGCAGACCTCCTTTTCTGGAAACTCATTTATTTGGGATATGAGTGCTTTGAACTGATTAATTTAATTAATGAAGCAAAAAACACTAAAATGTCATCAGAGGTTGTACATGGCAGTGATTTTACCATATTTAAGGGGTCTCAAATATTTAAAAGTTGTGAGTCTGAGAGCATGTCTGCTTAATGAATACACTAAATTAATTATTTTTTATTTAAAACCATTGTAAAATTAAAACTACTTGTGGCTAGATGCTATATATTATATACTGTGGAAAATTCTGAAATATTACTACAATTTAAAATACCTGTTTTCTATGTGAATATACAGTAAGATGTCATTTATTCCTGTGATCAGAGCTGAATTTTCAGCATCATTACTCCAGTCTTCGGTGTCACATGATCCTTCAGAAATCATTCTAATATGAAAAAAATATTTTGCTGCTCAAAAAATATTTGGTGTTGCTATCAATAGCTATGCTTTCAGTTTATTTAATTCTATAGCTATTTTTATGCACATTTTGGGATATCGCGTTAAAAAAACACTGGATGGAAATGCCATGATGAACATAAATTCTATACCCCTATAAAACGTATTCACTCAATTGAGCTGAATACATTTCTGTATCAGATAAGACATGCGCATGAACTACAATGAAAACACATTTACAGAATAAATCCCTTGATGTGCGACAAAAAAACTCATGTACTCAAAGTAGATGTGATTGGATAACTGGACTAACCAGTGGACCAATCACATCGCACAGCATCTCAAATGTTGGTTTGATGATTCTGAAATGCCTGAGCCAAAGTCTGTCATCCGAATGATTTTGTGTAATGATCTCCCAGAAGCGTCTCACGTGATTATGATCCCGAACACAAGAGAATATGATGGCGTTCTTTTGGGTTTAGTCATTTATGATGGAGGGAAAAAGAGCCACGGTTTCTTCCCCGATCGCAGCAATTTCCATTTTTATTACAGATATTTTGCGCCAGTTTCCCAGGAAGTTACAGTTTTGTTCTCTTGAACACATGGGATGGAAACACTTATTCGCAAATTATAAACGTCTTTAACGTCACTTTTGAATGTCACCTTGCTGAATATAAGTCAATTTTTTCTCTCTGTAATAAACACCCAGCTCTAAGTGAGCTGTAACTGTGAGAAAAAAGACAGATTGATGAAGAAATGTGGGGATTGAATGTCAGCATGAACATTGGGTGCATTTCATAAAGCTGGAGTTTAAAATAAAAATGAATCTCTTGGGCTCTGTCCAGAAACACAACTACAAATTAGCGGAGCGGCTAAAGGAGATCAGAGCGGTTGCTCGGCCACAGGAAGTGCTTGTGCCTGAGATCCATACGCTCCCAAAAACACGCTACACAACACACACACAACGCTGTGTGAGAAACTCTAGTCATACCGGGGTGTTTCCGGATACAAACTATGGGAAGTGGATTCTTTTAAAGATCAAAAAGTGTTCATGACATAACCATTTAAGTCTGTAGTTTTTCAGCCATTTATAGACTCAAAATAGCCGTACAATGAAATCAAAATGATGCTGTTTTGCCTAAATTCGTGTTCTTGTTCTTTTACGATTTTAATCAGTTGTGAACAGTTTTAGCAAGCTTTCATTCAGGTCGGGCTCCATTCCCACTTTTGATGAGCAAATGCTGATAAATTCAAGCCCTGTCCTATAATAACTTATTTTTTCCTTCTTGAATATCCTATTACACTCCGAAATGCCACTTTATTGTAGTAAAATGGGTTGCAAATGCTATTTCTTGTTTACTTTAACGTCTCATTCCTGTCATCCTTTGGGACACATTACAGTCTCAAAGTGCCATTACTGTCCTATAAAATGGACTTTTAACATTAATGCTGCTTTTCCCCTCCATAAAGGCAAATATTACCCTCATTTCCATCTTATTTATGGGCACAGTCCATACTTGAGCGTCTACAGGAAAGTCTTGGTGTCCCCTGCATCACACACACACACACACACACATCGGCGTGTGTGTGCTCCAGACAGGCCTCTCTGACCGCCAGCGGGTGTCCGCCACAGAGCCCGTCCCTCCTGCTATATCTGTCGCCATACAGCTCAATACTTAAAAAGTGATTATGGCTTTTGGAGTTATTACACTCCACCCTCCGGGCCTGGCCCGTTTTCCCCCGTGGTGTTTTTCCTGCGTTTATGAAGCATGCAGGTATAAAAGTTAAAATGCGATTTTACGGCAGATTGGCTGATACGAGGATGGGGTTTCCCATCTGCAAAATGAAACAGAGCCGTTTGCTGTTAGATAAGGTGATTTTTTAAGTGAATTTAAAAGCTAAATGCGTCAAGTGTTAATAAATGGCATTATGCCATCCATAAAATAAATATATTTTTATTTAGTGTTATAATTGTATGCCTTCATTACCTTAAGGATGGTAACGTTTTACAGTTTATAAAACGACATGGTGCTTCTTGGAAAAGCAATTTAACATTGATTAAATTAAATTGAACTTTTCAGTTATAAGTTGTTTACTTGCTGGATTTTTTCATTTGTTTTTAAAGGGGGTAGTGTTTTATTTTACAGGCCTGTTCCCCATGTACATACTTTATACTTACTGTAGTAATTACAAAAACTGGGTAATAACTAGGTACTAACCCTGAACCTACCTTAAACCTAACCGTAACCCTTGTAGTTATCTTATATTACCAGTAATTTCTTGGTAAGTGCACGTACTGTAAAATAAAGTGCAACCGAAAAGGGTATGTTAACACATACAATCAGCTATTCATTATTAGTCATTTTACTCGCACTGTATGTATACGATGGACATAAATGGCTCTTTTCTTGAATAATGACCGTCTAACAGCAGTAGCTCACATATATTTTAAAAACCTGACTTCTGTGTCTCTGTCACCTACAGTAATCTTGTATTATTAATGTTCACTCGTGCCAAAGCGCTGCTGTACGTGTCAAAGTGGTTATGTTAGAGCGAGGATGAGTTATCCTCCATGTGTGCCGATGAGAGACCAAAGTGCCATCGAGCTGACAGAGCGCTTTTGTTGTGCTTGAGACCACTGGGTCTTAGAGCTGTCAGTGTCCCGAACGTCTGTGTCCACACATTTACACTTTATGCATTTCATTCCGAAACATTATAGAATGCTGAATAGATCAGTAGATTGTAACAAATTTGTATATGTATGAATCAGCATGTTTGTTTGCCCCCTTGACCTCAGGCTCTGATGACGGTACGGTGCGTTTCTGGGAGGTCAGTACGGCGCGCTGCCTGAAGACACTGGATGTGGGCGGAGCCGTGAAGGGCGTGGCCTGGAATCCCAATCCTGCCGTCTGTCTGGTCGCTGTCAGCTAGTAAGACACGCCTCCTTTTTCTCTGCATCTGAAAGTTTATTGTATGTTCATCTGTATTTGTAACCTTCATTATGTGCTGTTTATTATTTTACAGCAGAAGTTTTGCAGCATTAGTTTGGATGGGTTTAGAGCTGCAGTTAATTTGGTCAGCATCAGGAAAGGCCAATTATGAGAATTGTTCATTTTTAGAATTTGAGCAACACATTTACAAGAACTGAATGTTCCTAGGGAGGAACATTATTAGTATTAGTATATAAATTAGTATTTGTTATTATTTAGCCAGCGATTCATATTAATCATTCATTGGTTGGTTGGTTAATTAGATGGTTAGGAAGGCAATTTAGATAAATAGTGTTAGATGCAATGCATAGATAAACATTATTATTTTGGTTGGTTGATTCGTTAGTTTAATAGATGTTAGATAAATAAATATGTAGGTTAGATAAATGGTTTGGTCTGTCGGATGGATGGGTGGATGGATGGATGGATGGATGGATGGATGGATGGATGGATGGATGGGTGGATGGGTGGGTGGATGGATGGGTAGATGGATCGATGGATGGATGGGTGGATGGGTAAATGGGTGGGTGGGTGGATGGGTAAATTGGTGGGTGGGTAAATGGGTGGATGGGTAAATGGATGGGTGGGTGGGTAAATGGATGGGTGGGTGGGTAAATGGGTGGGTGGGTGGATGGGTAAATTGGGTAAATGGGTGGGTGGATGGATGGGTGGGTGGATGGGTAAATGGATGGGTGGGTGGGTGGGTGGATGGATGGGTGGGTGGGTGGGTGGGTGGATGGATGGGTAAATGGGTGGGTGGGTGGGTGGATGAATGGGTAAATGGATGGGTGGGTGAATGGGTGTGTGGGTGGATGGATGGGTGGGTGGATGGGTGGGTGGGTGAAAGGATGTATGGGTGGGTGGATGGGTAAATGGATGGGTGGATGGGTAAATGGATGGATGGATGGGTAAATGGATGGGTGGGTGGATGGGTGGATGGATGGATGGGTAAATGGATGGATGGATGGGTGGGTGGATGGATGGATGGTTAGATAGATATGTTGGTTAGATAGATATGTTAGATAGATAGATAGATAGATAGATAGATAGATAGATAGATAGATAGATAGATAGATAGATAGATAGATAGATAGATAGATAGATAGATAGATAGATGAGAGGCCGATCAGATTTAACTTGATGTTTGTGTGCAGTGATGACACGATCCTCCTCCTGAACCCTGGCCTGGGCGACCGGCTGCTGTGCACTGCTACGGATCAGCTGATCTCTTCCTATGAGGAGCCAGAGGAAGCCAAGGACCAGCCTGTGCAGTGGGCCGTCTCAGAGGGCGAAGGTCACGAGCAGGGTCACCGCCTCGTCCTCAAACACCCCAAGGTAATCAAAACGTATACAAAGAGACCTTATGGTAAAGTGCTACCATTCTTTCTTATATTCATAGGAATGACATCTTTACGATAACCATTAGCCAGGCAAATTTCTCCTCTGTTCAATTCAGTATTTTCCAGTTAACAATAGAAATGAAAATGTCTTTCTTTCGTGTATCCCCTGTGAGAGCGTCCGTCCGTCCCTCACGTGAGCGGCAGCCAGAGGCTTTTAACTATTGGCAGAAGCCACAAGCCTGTGGTCGTCTTTTTCCTGAAATGGAAAGAAATTTAAGACGCCTCTAGTGTCCAATTAAAACTACTGGAAAAAGCAAAGCAGCAACACGCGTTGGCAGACTGGCAGAGGCCGAGCCGGTGTTAATAACGGCAGTAAATTTAGTCCCAGCGTGTCTTTGAGGTTATAATTGGATTAATCGTCTGCGGATTTACCACAGAATGACTTTGACCTCTGACGCTTTCTCTCTCGTCTCTCTCTGAAGGCCGTGAGGCAGGTGACGTGGCACGGGAAAGGCGACTACCTGGCGTGTGTCATGCCCGACAACAGCAGCAACCTGCAGGTGGTCATCCACCAGGTGAGCAAACGCAGGACGCAGAACCCCTTCCGCAAGAGCAAGGGTCTGGTGCAGTGCGTGTCCTTCCACCCCGTCAGGCCCTACTTCTTCGTGGCCACGCAGCGATACGTGCGAGTCTACAACCTCATCAAACAGGAGCTCACCAAGAAGCTGATGGCCAACTGCAAATGGATCTCGAGCATGTCCGTCCACCCGGCAGGTGCGTAACTACACGTTTCCGAGAGGGTTCATTCACATTCTCCATCATTTACTCGCCCTCATTTCATTCATAAACTGTATGACTTTCTTTCTTCTCTAAAACATAATAGTAGTAGTTTCGGATGATCTCAGAGCTTCTGTTTTCTATGCGATTAAGGAATAGAGGGGCTGTCAAATGAAAAGAGCGAGGAATAGGTGCGGTTATATTTATCATGGCTTGGCAAAATTTTGAGAGTAAAATCCAGTCGTTTTAATGGGAGTCAGCGCAATGAAGAATTTCATCTGATACTCTTCCTGTTGCAAAGTGATTTACCTATGCAAATTCTTACATTTTATATTAAAGATTAAATCTTCGATATTATAAAATGATCCATTTGATAGAGGCTGTTTGGAAAGCAGTTATTTTGGGTTGGTTTGTATATATGGTTGGGCTGTCAAAATTAACACGTTAATGCTTGCAATTACTTTTTTCAGTTTAACGTGTAAATATTTAAAGCAACACCTAGTAAGATTTTTTACCTTAAAATACTGTTTGCAAAATCGTTTCAGTGGTTCATCAAGTCGTAACAGGGTGAAAGGCACTTCTGCCTCCGCTTTTGCGGTCCTATATCTGCTATAACCACGCTATGTAAGATTGCCAGATCGGGTAGTGTTTCTGTAGTTCTAATAAGACATAAGAAAACTACAAATTTGACCTGCTTTACGTCAAGCGTTACAATAGTCATTATTTAGTTTGTCTTCGTTTCTGATGTCGCAATACATCATACTTTAATGAAATCATGCAACATACTCTACCTTGTCTGTGGACATCGTTCATTCCAAAGCCAGTGCTGATAAACAGCGAGCGTGAGCGTGCGACAGTAGGCTGCGCTAGGCTAAATTATTTACGACAGCGGTAATGGACAATTCCGCTTCCAACCTGTAGGGCGACCGCAGAGGAAAAGTTCCTTGGTGTTGCTTTAAGACGATTAACGTTTTTTTTTTCTGTCATCCTTTGTCTCCGCTACAGTATATGATAACGCTATCATTCGTTCAAGTGCTATTAAACCATTCAAGCCATTCAATCACGACAAGATGCAAAAAAAGAACTTAAATGTGTGCTGTCAGTGAATCTCCTGTGTGTGTGACAGACACACACAGGACTCATGCGCACAGAAAGCCGCTTCAGTGCATCGAGTTCTCTTTCGCGCTTGAACGGACAAAAACACACAAAACGATGTCAAAATGCCAGCTTTGTCGATCCTCGTTATCTCTGTCTTAAATTATTTAAATAAAATCTTAAATAACCATAAAGAGTTGTGAGAAAGTAGGATGTATGTGAGATCTGTGTCATGTGCTTCAGATCTTAAAGTGACAGCAGCCTAATAAAGCTGATGCTGTGATGTCTCATTTAATATAAATCAAAGAACAAAGACAGAAAATCACTCGCTGCTCTTGACTGAATAACATTTGAAGCTTTAATAAGGATTAATCTATATCTTATTTAATAAGGATTAATCTATATCAAATTGATCATTTATACAGTGAAGACTGTGAAGTGTTTGATAATGGTGCTCTTTTGTCTTTTGGGAGCTTTAGAGATCCAGCATAGGCTTTGAATGAATGGAAAATAGCAGCTTGGAGATTTTTAAAAATACTTTGTGTGAAGAAAGTAAGATATATGGGTCTGGAATGAGAGGACTGTGAATAAACGAGAAGATATTCATTTCTGGGTGAACGATTGTGAACGTTAACGTTTTACGGTAACCTTTCAAAATGAAAACTGGCACATTCTCCAGCCAGTTAGAGTATATTATATAAAAGTGAGTGTTTGGAGTTGACCAGAGGAAAGTTCTGGCTTAATCTGAATCTTGTTTTTTTTTGTGATGTGACATCAGTGACCACTTTCTGCAAGTCAGATGTGATTGGTTTCTTCTCTCTCGCCCATTTTCCATAGGTGACAACGTGATCTGCGGCAGCTACGACTGTCGTCTGGCCTGGTTCGATCTGGACTTGTCCACGAAACCGTACAAAGTTCTCCGGTGAGTCAGCACGAGCAGGTTTTTATAATTTGGGCAGTCTGGGTCAGACTCGAGGGAAATTGTTGCTAATGCTGGCGCTGTCAGATGAATGAACGTCTCCTGAGTTCTGTGTAACGTCCCTCTGCTGTCGGTCGGGACGCTGACGGGTCTGTCTTGTGTCTCTGTCCACACAGGCATCACAAGAAGGCTCTGAGGAGCGTGGCCTACCACAACCACTACCCACTGTTCGCGTCGGGCTCTGATGACGGCAGCGTGATCGTCTGTCACGGGATGGTCTACAAGTGAGTCTGATCCTCTTCCTCGCCGCCTTTTGTTTTACTTTCTTTTTTAATATTCTAATCTCTCTTCTATCTATGGCTGTGTTTAAATAATACTACAAAACTGTTCGTACTGTTACTGCAGTATATACTGGACAATTTTCTTTATGCATATTATACCTGAATATGTGCAGTATTCAAAAGAGTGCATTTCAAGGAATGCTGTATCCCACAATGCAATGCACTCGATTTTCCATTTTTCAGTGTGACAAATGAACTGAAATTAATATCAGATGTGATTTTGTGGCTGATTGTTTTAGTGTTAACTTTGAAATTGTGACAATGAAGCATAATATTGTTTGAAAGGTTCATCGTGTGATAATGCATGCTGTTTCAATTATTATTATTATTTTTTAAATCATAGGCTAATAAGCTAGTATTCTGTTCTGAACATAATATAAGCTATGTTATGTAATAGTGTAGTGCATACTGTGTTTAATGTGTACTGCTAACTACTTAAAATACATAAATATCGATAATTAACTTACAATTATGCGGTATGCAGTGATAAATAGTAAAAACTTGATGTTTGTGTACTGCTGACCTTTTGAAATATATAAATATTAATAATTAAATATACATTACACTTTTATGCTGTATTCAATGATTCATTTTAATAATGTTATGTTAGTTAAAAATATACTAACATTGAACATTAACATTAAAAATCAAATAATGAGGAAAGAAAATTGTAAAATTCTTCACACTGGAATTGGAAAGTGCATTGCATTGTGGGAAACAATGCAAAAAAAGCTCTGTTTCTATACTGCACATTTAGGGCGTTTTCAGACCTGTAGATCATTTCTTTGTTCCGAAACCGGGACTTAATTTGTTCAAATGTTGCATTTTCTTCATGGTTCGCTTTCACAAGGCAACATTTCAAAGCGTACCAGAATGTGTTTATGCAGGTCACATGTGAGTAAAACTGTCCTCTTATTGGTCAGTTTCCTCTGCGTCATCCATCAAGATGACACACACAAACACTTAATTCCCGCTCTTACTGATCAATTATATATTTATTTATAATGCAGTTAGAGCGGGAATCAAGGCTTTTGTCGGGACCGCATTCTGGCGATGCATGGAGAAGAGCAATAACTCAGATGAAGAGGCGCTCTTTGGTGTTCAACTGTGATAATAACTAATGTGTTCACTTTCAGAATCCGACACATAACACATTTCCTGTTATAAATTGTTCATAGCTTTCTGTTCGGAGTTCGAGTTCATTTTCAGTCAGGCCGAGACCACTTCGTTCGGGCGATCTCGGAGTGATTGTTTAGGTGTGGATCCGAGCGCGATTACAGTTTTCATATATGCCTAGAACCGAACTAAGCTATAAAACGCACCAGGCTTAAAACAAGCCAGGTGTTAAACGCCTTAAGTGTCTCCCAGCTATTTCATGCATAGAGAAACGTTATATACTGTGTACACAGTATACGGTACATACTGCTAAACAGTGCGAGTAGTGTGGTGATCTCTTAACTCTGTGTAGTTCTCTCTCTGTTCTTCTCTGTCTGTCTGTCTGGCTATCGGGCATGTGTCCAGTGTTTCTGCTGGGCTAGACTATCATTCCCGAAGTACGGTCAGTATCGCTCTTTGAGAGGAGCTAATGGTCCGTGTACGGTGGAGGGCAAGCCAGATCTGGATGAAACCCTTCATCAGCTGGTCTTAATAGATCTCTTTAAACTCAAACTCAGGATGTCATGTTATTTTTCCACGTCTTACTTTCCCCAGTCAAACTGTTGATGCATATACAGCAAACCATATTTCCAGAATTCACTGTTTTATAGCCTTTATGGCCCTCAGACCGGCCAACCGTTCGCACCACAGTTTGGTAGAGGGAAAAACTATTTCTGTTGGGATGGGACGGGATGGTTGACTGGTCTAAATATAGACTTTTTTTACTAAGGTAGTTGACTAGTCTAAAAAGACTAGTTTACTAAGGTAGATCATATTCTATTCTACTTTTTTATTTTAGCTTTAATATTTAAGAGTTAAGTGTGTATTTCCTTTTGAAATATGTCTCTGAGAAACAAGCATAAAATTAGTGAATTTTGTTCTAATAGTGAAATTTGTGATGCAAATGATGAATGGTTGGAAATAAATGTATATAAACCTTTTTGAAAAATAATTTAAACAAAGTGAGTGAAGAGTGAAAAACAAATCATTTCAATATCACAGTTTAAAATGTAGGGATTAATTTAATAAATGTAATTTAATTGTTTCATATAAAACCTGTAGACAAGACATTTCATTATTAGACATTTTAGTATTAAAATGTAATTGAATAAATTTTTTCAACAAATAAAAACAATAAAATCTGTACATGGGACATTTTAAAAAGTTGTAATATTATAATTTAATATTTTTTTTAAATCTGTACATAAGACACTTAAAAAGTAGCTAAAATAAATGTTTCAAATTAGTGCTGTCAAACGATTAAAATATTTAATTGTGATTAATCGCATTAATGTCATAGTTAACTCGCGATTAATCGCACATTTTTATCTATTATAAATGTCTCTTGATTTTTTTTTCTTTTTCTTTTTTTTTTCTAATTTTAATGCTCTTATCAACATGGAAAAGTGGATCGGCTTGCTTTGTGCAAATGTTTTTTATTGAAAACAACATTGGCATATACTGTGTTCAATTTCACACTAACATTCTCACTTGGAGCAAATAATCTCTCACACAATGTAACACATTAATCCATCAATAAAAGGGGGAAAGAAATACTGACGAGGTCCTGATATTGATGAGGGGGCGGAGAATTCGCATCAGCTGTGTGTGTGTGTGTGTGCTGGCCATCATCAAGTGGTATTTCAGACTGGACGTGCTGCGATGATGATAGCTCAGATCACAATGACAAAACACACAGATCACTTTGGTCTCGTCAATGGAGCCATTTGGCAACTTTTTAAAAGTAAACTTTCCATTCAGAATCTTATTGGCATCCATTTCGGCGTCTCGCGCTCGTCATCCACTCAAAACGTAACGTTAAAGGTGAACTAAGTAACTTTTTTACCTTAACCGAACAGCTTTGGAGTCATTGTAATGTTTATATTACTGATTTCGTGTTGAATGGTGGTCGCCTCGCACACCCCTGGTGCCTGTGAGCCGCAAAATCACACTTGCAACTTTGGGCCGGCGAGCCGATAGTGTTAGGAAGTATCGTGTGATATCAGGTCTCGCGAGGTAACGAATTGCTTTACGGCCAAAAACAGATCTGATAAAATTCTGATAAAATGAGCATCAAACAGCAATAACCCGGCGCCGTATACATGTGGTGTTCAAGACGCAGGGCGCGCGCAGCTCTTAAAGGGGCCATACCTTATTTCCACTCGTTACAGCGTCCATCCTACTGAACAGGTACCGGTGTACAGGGGGAGGGGATCCGGCCGTGAGTGCGAGCCATCTCTGCGTGAGTGCTATTAACGACAGTACAAGTGCTCCACAGCTACTCTAGGGGTCGCTGTTTGACAAAAACGGAATTCCTACTTAGTGCTGCTTTAACCAACTATTTGGCCGGCTCGCAAGCTCAAACAAGTGTGTGCGGCGTGGCTGTTGTTTTGTTCCCGGTCTAGCTAGATCCGCTTGCGCTTTGGTCGACGAAGCAACAAAACGTCCTCGCATGCCGCATCCCTGTTGCAAAAGCATGTGGAAAAAAAACTACAAAGTTTGCTAGGCCAAAAAGACCGTTAATCGCGCGCTAAAAATTTTTACGCCGTTAAAATGGGTTTGCGTTAACGCTGTTAATAACACGTTTAACTGACAGCCCTATTTCAAATATAAAATAGAATGTTTCATCAGAATCTGTTGGCTTTAGGGGTGTGAGGGTTATTATATAACCGTGAGACCGACGGTTATAGTTGAACACCGTTATTAGAACTCTATAACCGCCAAAACCGTGCTATTAAAATATATTTACAAACATTTTTTATCATAGAGAATGTTTAAATACTAATATCAGCTTACGAGGGAATCGGAGGCGGAGTTAGTGGTGCGTCGGAGGCTGAGTGCTGGAGATGATTCGAGAGAGGTCTGTCCCCCTTTAGCTACCGATCAGAGCGCGCGCTGACACGGTTAAGCCTTGTTTATACTCGACACGTCCGCACGGCAAAAAATCACGCGCTGGGAGCGCAAGACCGGCAAGACTTCATTTCACTTGGCTGTGTGCACGGCTTTTTTTGTAACAGCGCGCGCCGCGTCCGAGGATGACCGACTTCAAGCCGAATCTGCCCGAGCATGTATGTCTCACCGCACCGGCACGCAGTTTGCGCGTCTAAATTGCAAAGTTCATTTGTTAAGGTTTTGTTTACTGTGTGTGATTCATTTAATGGAAAGCACATTCAGTTCTAGTTGTCTTGCTGTTCATTTTAAGAGCAAGTTGTCCTATAACAGACGAACAGTTATTCAACCGAACGTCCTATAACCCCCCACCCCCGGACGACGATGGTTATGTTACGAACCGTCACATTTGACTCACGTCATAACCGTCATCACCAATCCAGAAACCGGCACACCCCTAGTTGGCTTTAATAAAAAAAACCTGGTTAATAAAAGTTCTCATAGTTGAAGAAATGTCCTTTGGCAGAAAAGAATTCAGAAATTCAAGAACCGTTATTGGAGCCAAACATGATGAAAATGATTATTCTAACCCTTCTAATGTGTGTGTGTGTGTTTATCCTACAGTGACTTGCTGCAGAATCCTCTGATTGTTCCAGTGAAGGTTCTGAAGGGTCACAGCATCACTCATGACCTCGGGGTCCTCGACGTGACCTTCCACCCGACTCAGCCCTGGGTGTTTTCCTCAGGGGCCGACGGAACAGTGCGTCTTTTCACCTAGAGGACGAGACGCAAACAGCCACAACCTCGAGGTTTCTAACCCAGAAATTACACAGCAGTTCCGACTCAGAGGTTTCTTTAGACTCGCTGCTCTCTGAGGACACCGACATGTTGCTGGCAGGAATCAAGTGCCTGATCTGATATTGAACATGTCATTATAATATGTGTTTGAGCTATGTTTTGCCTTTTTTATGTTAGAAGAAAATACATCCAGCCGCTCGTAGATTCCCACTGGACTCGAGTTCAGAGTAACTGACGCTGTAAAAAGAGAGACAGGTTTGGTTTCAAACCCAAAAGCGTGATCGCTCGGAAAGGCCCGTTTCCGTATCGGCCTGTCTGTGCCCCACAGCAAATCAAGCCCGACCGCTAATCCTTGGACAAGGAAGCTGAATTTGAAATGAAACAAATGTCCGACGTTAGGCCGTGCCAAAGGAAACAAGACATGAAACAAAGCTGCAGACGTCTGTCCTTCACTTACACCTCCTGATGTTTTTTTAAACCCCTTTACGAAGCGTTTCATCCAGATTTTTTGCTGCCGTCGCCACCCACCGCTGTCAACGTCTTGATTATTATTTTTTTACCTTAACCTATTGACTTGTGAAACCTTTACCTGTTGTATTTCAGAGACCAGTTACCTTTTTAATTAAACATGGTGTTTCTTGAAGAGTGTTTGGAGTTTGTTTTCTCTCTCTCTTCTGGTTTTTCGCCACAGGTCAGCGAGGGTGATTTTCAGGACTCCTGAATTATATGCAGCGAGAGTCTGGGAATAGGTTTCGTTTCCTCCGCTGAGAGACCCAGACGCTGCTGATCAGACGCCAGTGTGTGTTATAGATCATATTTCGTGGAGGCCGTCCACCTGCGGGTCCTTCTCGTCAGTCTCAAGGCTGTGAGTCTCTCCGTGTGGAGGTCGCAATCATGTGTTCATGTGCCAGGATCTCCAGGGAATGACGTGTTTGTGGACTTACCAGTGTAGATTAGATAATATGATCTCAGACTACAACACAAAATTGCTCAGAAAGCATGAATACTTCATTTAATATTTGATGTAGTATTTATGTTGGCATGGCTCCATTATTCTAATAGATCTTATACTACAGGGCTGCTGAATGCTTGGATCTGATTTGACAATCTGATTTGTTTTTTTTCAGGGTAACGCACGGCTAAAGTAGTTTCAGAGAGATCTTGATCGCATTACTGATCCATATCACTTCGCCAAATGATTTCAGTTATTTCAGACTACAACAGCAAAAGAACCAAAACCCACAACCACACTGGCCAAGCAAATAAATATAGTAAACATTAGATCAACATCAAAATATTTCCATGTTTTTTGCCACAACATTACATTTTAATATGTTGGGACAGCATATATTCTCTCTCTCTCCCTCTCAAATGCACACACACACTAAGTGTGTTGAAAGGTGTTGTCAGCGCTGCTCTGACGATTCTATCAGTAAAATACTTTAACAACTTAAAAGCTTCATGAATTTCTCTCTAGTGAGGTAATATCCAGATCCAAAATCAGAAAAAGAGACGAAAAAATGATTATAAAGTGAATTTTTACGACTCAAAAAACTGTCTGAATGAGCCACATTCACAGATGTTGCAAAATAGTTGAATTACTATGAACGCACATTGACTGACTTTTATATTAATGCGACCATGTTTCGTCTATGCTAATAATAGCCCGTCTGATACACTATATCTACCAGTGTCGGATTGCTTTACCAACTCCCGTTTGATCTCGTTCAGCAAAATTAACAAATCTTTAGTTTAAAATGGTATATTTTAATATAATCGCTGTACACGTTCACATACACTATCTTTGATCATATTCCAAATTAGGAACCCAGCTAACTAAAATATGTTCTGAGAACGTTTTACTGGACATTTTCTGAATATTCTCTGATCATTCGAAACGTTCAGTTTTTTAAAAATGTTTTAAAATTGTTTCTTGATTGTGAACGTTAAGGAAACTTTACATTTTATGATTTTTCAAATGTAATGGGAATGGTACTTGTATGTTCTCTGAACATAGATACCAGATAACATTGAACGAATGTTTTGTTGATGTTCCTGTAAACTGGGAAATCATAATGCAGACAAAGATAGTATGAATGATTATTTTACTTCCCGAGTCTTTCGTTCTTTTGTCACATGACAGATGCAATGAACGAATCGTTCATGAACCACCGTGGTATTTTGTCATACCACACATGGCTATTCAGAAAAGCGCTTGTTCTTTTCTTCTGCGCTGCTTCAGCATTAGTTTGGCGGTGAATGACAGATTGCCAGCCGGACGACCACTCTGTGCTGAATTTACCCGTGGATCAGTTCAACCAGAGTTGGCGTTTTCCCCATGTCAGGCCAGTGGGGGCAGCGTGCGCGTTTGTCTGGATAGTTTTATATTATTTATGTGATTAGCATCCACTACGCCAGGCACATTCTGTTTTGGGAAGTCAGATATCTAAAAATAACTGTAGAAATAGTCATTGTCAGCGCTCCAGTGGTTTTCCCTCAACTCTAGAAAAACATGAATGCGGTAGCAGTAATTCAGCGGAGCGTGACTCTTGTGCTCATGGAAAGAGACTGAAGCCTGATACATGAAAAATATGCCTATCTTGGCAATATATGTATTTTAATGTTGCTAAACAGGAAGCATGGATGAGTTTTTGTAAAGCAACTGTGGAAAACTGGCTGATGGTTTTGGAAGTGAGGAGGTCTGTCGTAAGAATACATAGCTACTTCATGACCAGCAGTGGAGAGAGATGCTCTTTGCCCTCAGATGGTGTAGTTATCGGTAACGCTTCCTTTTACAGTCCTGTTACCCATGTACATACTATGTACTTATTATAGTAATTACAATTACTGGGTAATAACTAGGTACTAACCCTAAACCTACTCCTAACCCATGTACTTACCTTATATTAGCCAGTACTTTCTAGGTAAGTACACTGTAAATACACGTAAGGACTGTACTGTAAAAGGAAGCCTTACCTAGAGGTTTACTGAACGCTAACCAGCCGAACAATGACCCCTAATGTGGACCCTGGCACCAATCAGCGGACTGGATAAGTTAACATGCACTTTAAAAGTTAGTCACTATCAAATCAAAATTGACAATGCTTATTTTTAATGGAATATTGCGGTATTTATAAATGATTTATCCGTGCACATCTTTTTTATTTTAATTTATGTACCCTCATAATCTTTAATTAAAAGATTACTGGCGTGTGGGCGGGGCAACCTGTCACTCACAAGAGATCCACCAATAGCAAACCACAACCATCCAATCAATTCCACACAGACAAAATCAAGCCCCGCCCACATTTGTTCTTGTTCCAGAAGCCGTTTCACTCGGATATACGTCACAATAGGGAAGAAAGGATTATTGCAACTTCCGTTTCATGCCGACTTTAAGTTGAACATAAATGCAGCGTACACTTAAAAGTAGGAAGGTAAAAAAAAACTGAAAATAATTCCAACAATATTGTTCCTCATTATATTTGGGGTGTGATATTGCAGCTATTTAGAATGATTTATGGTTATAGTTATTGTTCTTGGTCTGAACAGACCTTCAGTCTGACTTGATTTTGACCAGATTTTTATGGACTTGAAGAGAGATTTTACCTTTGTTCAACATGTATGCACTTGTTACTCCAAAGAGGCGCAACATAATCCTTCAAATATTCACTTACACATCACTTCATGTATATTTGGACAGACAAATGTTAACTGAAGCTTTCCTACAAATCAATCTAAAATGTTAAAGGTGTGTGCTTTCCTACACAAAAAAAACTTCCGCAAATCAATCATATCTAAAGTCTCTGACTAGGTTAGTTCACCAAAAAATGTCTCTGTTCATGTAATGAAAGTAAATGTGTTGTTTTGGACCCCACTGACTTTCACTGTATGGGTAAAAACAGTTGTAACATTCTTTAAAATATCTTCTTTTGCATTCCACAGAAGTCATACAGGTTTGGAACAACATGAGGGTGTGAATGATGACAGAATTTCCATATTTTGGGTCAAATGTCCGTTTAATAAGGTGGAAGCTGTGTGATGAGGCGGCGGTGGGGACGCCAGGGCTCATAAAACACACTTCTCCATTATAGGTTTCCACTGCTGAAATGTTCTCTGTCGACCAAACCACATTTATCAATTAAAACCGTCAGTAGTCGCGGAAACTGCGCAGTTGATTGCAGCCGTCAATCCCCGTGCTCTTTTTCCTCTGGGTCTTTTATAACGTTATGCACGAGGAGGAAACATAAAATTACTTTTAATCAATGCATAGGGATTTTCTCCAAGTGCAACCAGAGAGGCCATAAGCCGTGTGATTGACAGACCTGCATGAGGCTAGAGAATTCTGAGGTGTAAAAAACGTGACGTGACACGCGACACTCGTTCCAGACCCCAAAATGGCACGAGACGCATTCCAGAGAAAAACCTCCAGTCTGTGAGATGACATCATAAGTGCTCAGGAGGACCGGGGGTGACCTCATAATGACTTCCTCCGGTTGGGACCTCTTAGTGGACTTGTCAGACACTCAACATTGACGAGACATCAGAGAGCGTCTGTCCCGCAGTGAGAAAAAACCCTGATCTTTTACAAGCTCTGCTAGACAGTGGACAGTGAAAGGGGTTTTGTTAAATTCAGGTTATGCACAGAGAGGTTTCATGAAGTGTTCCGTATATTTTTGCATCCCGGCGCTCCATAATTGGAGTATGACTTCAGACGGTGGCATTGAAACTGTCTGGTTAAAAAAAAAAAAGCCTTCGGAGGCTCTGGATGTCTATCATGGTGCGTCTCGCCCACAAGCCTGTGCGTATGTGTGTGTGTGTACCTGTGGTTTTCCTGTCGGTGAAACCCAATAACAGTCCCATTGCATCATTTTGAATAGTTTCAGGAGAAAATGGATGCAGTCTTGGCAGCCGGTGAGTGTTTCCATTGCTTTTCCCTAAACCGTTTTCCTCCTCTGCTCACCCTCCCCGCAGGGAAAACAGTCAAAACAAACAGCAAATAGTTGGTGTTGAGAGACCTGGGCACTTGGAAGGCCACATTCCAGGATAAGTGGAAAAAATTAGAGTCCCGGCCGGAGTCCTACAGCTCCCGCAGGCTTTGATTCACTAAGTTAATTTGGGATAGCCGCCGAGAGCCGTAGGATTTGGAGCTGGCGAGGAGCGATGTTGTCAGCGGATTTTTCTCCGGAATGCCCCACGTCAAGAGCGCTCTGACCCGAATCCCCATCGCCCACCTGAACAGCAGCTGCGCCAGCTCTCCAGATATACCGATGGGTTTTAACTCGAGGAACCCACAAGTTAACCCCTGCCTGAAGCTTTGCACTTAAAGCAGCACTAAGTAGGAATTCCGTTTTTGTCAAACAGCGACCCCTAGAGTAGCTGTGGAGCACTTGTACTGTCGTGAATAGCACTCACGCAGAGATGGCTCGCACTCACGGCCGGATCCCCTCCCCCTGTACACCGGTACCTGTTCAGTAGGATGGACGCTGTAACGAGTGGAAATAAGGTATGGCCCCTTTAAGAGCTGCGCGCGCCCTGTTTAACTGTCGGCAGTCTGTATTGTATGTGCGCCTCGAACACCACATGTATACGGCGCCGGGTTATTTCTGTCTGATGCTCATTTTATCAGATCTGTTTTTTGCCGTAAAGCAATTCGTTACCTCGCGAGACCTGATATCACACGATACTTCCTCACACTGAGGAAAAAGTTGCACAGGCACCAGGGGGGTGCGAGACGACCACCATTCAACACGAAATCAGCAATATAAACATTACAATGACTCCAAAGCTGTTCGGTTAAGGTAAAAAAGTTACTTAGTTCACCTTTAATGAAATAATGCCAACTTAAATTGTACTACCTGAGATTGCTTCTGTCAGATTATTAATATAATTAATATATAATAAATAAATAAAAATGCATATATATTATGGTGTTTTTCCCATTCACTTTCCCTATGAACAGCTGGAACTCTGCTAAACGTTTCTTTTTGTGTTTCACAGAAGAAAGGAACGAACAACATGTGAATAAATTATGAATTTTAATTTGAACATGAACTACATATTTATTATTGGCAGAGCTGCTTTCTGGCAAGGCCAACAGACGAGCTTGGCAAACCGACGGCTCCAGTAGTAAGATGAAAAGATGTATAACTCTGTCATGGAAACTATGTATAAACCTTAATTTAATAATCAATTAATATCTGTATGATATTACGCTGTAGCCACATTGGACCAGCGGATGTTTGGGAAAATGGATGGATGGATGTTTCAGCTGCGAGCGCCATCTTCTGGTCAGACGCAGTGCATTATGGGCATTCTCTAGCCGTTGAGCATAGATCTGTTGTGTACACATTATTCCAGTGCATTATGGGATTGAAGGAGTGCACTTGATAATGTCCATTATGGTTTCGAACATCACTACAAATGGCTGTCCCCTTAAATAGTGCCCTATTTAAGGGTATAGGGGTGATTTCAGACACAGCCAGTGCCTTTTTTATGCCTCCCTCCCATCTCATTCACTCATTCATTGCTTACGTTAGTGTCCACTACTAACAGAACCCTTGTAATGGAACTAAATGGAAGCTCTTGATCACTTGAAATCTGCCATGGTGCTGTTGTGACGTCAATTGTGTTGCATTGTGGTCTATGGATCAGCCTGAAGTGTACATGTTGAGAAGACTCGCTCCCTCTGTTAAAATCGAGGGGTTGAGGGTCTGTCCAAATAAACTTCCCTCGTCCACTTGATGAAGTTGAACGCACTTAAAAATGGCTCGGGGAAGTTTTCGAATGTGTCTAAACGTGTAGTTAAACAGCCCATGTTTCCATGATTATTAATTCAATTCATGTTTATTTGTCACGTACATCATTTCATAGCAGCTTTACAGTAAATCTGTGTTTCAAATCTTACAATCAAGTGTTGAGCCAAAAAATGATTACTAATAGGTTAGGAGGATGTTTACCAAATCTAACCTGATTTAGATATTTAAATGAGTCGAGTATATTTACTCTTACTTCTCACAGAAATGGTGCGGGTTCTCATCACACGTTCTGCATTTCCACTGATTTCAGAGTGAAATGATGACATAATAACCTGTGCTCACATAATCATGCACATAACCGTCTTTGTTTATGAGATTTGAGGACATTTTAACATCCAAAGTAGTTTGATTCACGAGCCTCTTTTGATACAACGGTCAAGTTATTCAAATATATTATGAAAAAAAAAATCACCGCAATCAATTTGCACATGATATTTGTAAACAAAATCATTTTTCATTGTATGGAGAGTGAAAAAGTTAAACGCATGGGAACGGGATGGGAACTAAACATGTTGCATTACCACACGGCGTGTTTCCATTGTAGACGGTTTCATTGATTGTAATGCAAACAATATAATTGTGTTTAGTCTTGGAAGGGGTGTTGTTGCTGAACTTTACTTGGCTACCAGAAAACGTTTTCCAACACCATGTTTGTGGAAAAGAGGTTATTGCGGGGTTCCCATATTCCCATATGTATTAAAACACCCCCAAACAGAGTGTTTAAACGCTCATAAATCATTTCACATTAAGTAGTTGATTCATTTAGAAGATTCTGGATTTGATTGGGCTGGAAAACAAGAGTATCAATCAATCGCTCAAGAGAAGTTTTGAGAAAGGTCTAGTTTCTGTGGGTTGCTGATGATACTCCAAAAGAACAACACAACATGTATTTGGACACATTGTACAAACTCTAACAGCGAATTTTGTCAGCTGGGAATGCAGTGATATCGAACCTAAAGACTAACCCACTCCAATTATACGAGAAGGGAATATCTCCCAGAGCGAGTGAGGTTTGTTACATGGAGTTGTAGCCTGGACGGAGACGGATACTAGAAGGATTGAGTGTACCAGCAGACTAGTCTGTCAGTTTTATTAAACTGGCTGAACATTGTGACTCATGTCAAACATCTGATCCTCTGGCTTCATAACCTAATTATTCACATTCAATGTTAGTGAAGTTCTGCATGTAAATGATACCAATGCTGGATCCCAAAGCCTTAAAGTCAACATGAAATCAAAATTGAACACTCATTGTGAACGATTCATCGGTGAATCTTACTCCAAAAGTGTGTTTAATTGCCCCTATTATGCTGTTTTAAAGGTTACTAATTTTGTTTTGGAGTCTCCTACAATAGGTTTACAGGCAACAAAGGTCAAAGTTTAATTTCCTCATAGATGGCACATCAACTCTGTTCTCGAAGAGTCTGAAAACGGTTCGTTTGAAGATTCGGTCTCTCTAAACCCCTCCTTTCTGCGAGCTACTCTGCTCTGATTGGTCAGACGCCCCAGTCTGTTGTGATTGGTTGACCTCTTTCAGTCCGTGTCGTAAACAAAACGCTCATTACCATATCTGAGTCTCAGCTCCGGCTCTTCCTCAGCACTTGATACACAGTGATGCGAACAGTAACGATGGCGTATCATTTCAGCACGAGTCTCATGCTTTTGAAGAGCAGCAAAGTGGATTCCCAGCACAGAAAACAGCGTCTTTTCAACATGACGACAACACGAACCAAACTCTTCCAGTCTCAGCTACAACTACAGTGTTTGAGGGTCAAAGTAGAAGTTGATTGCCGTCAGCCAATGAAGATCACAGGCTGGCATTATGCTAATGTGTCACACATGTAACAGGAAGTGAGACTGGAATTACTGACGACTCGTTTCATCGATTCTTTCTTTAGGAGACGATAAGTCAATTTATCTGCATTTTGATCTTTAAAACTTTGCAGACCTTTTTCATTCACAAACTTTACGTTTCAGCTAACATCATCGATTGCTCTTATTTTTCAACTTTCTGCCACTTTTCTAGCCTGGTTAAAACCAGACCATTCTCAGTTGTAACTGAGTTATGGTCTGGCAAAGCGTCATAGACGAATCATTTCCAGAGGGGCTTCACCAACGGACGTCGCGGATAGACCTAAACCCAATCAGAGCGATGAAGGAGATGACGTATGCAGAGCGGCGGAGAAACATCTCCGAGTGTTGTTCTTTGCTCGGTTTTTAACAAAAAGGAAACGTTCAAATCGCTTAAAACAGACGCGATAGCTGATTCGAACGAGTGATGTTCGACGGCGGCATCCATCTTTGTAATGTAGGCTACAAAATCATGTTCAAAATCCCAGCGCTGTCGTCATCGTGTAAAGCCCGCCCCAACGTTTCTGATTGGTGCCGCGATTTCGACGGATTGGAAATGGGCTTGAATGAGCTCTTTGCCAGACTAACTTTCAGAGCAAATCTAAATTTGCCGGAAGTTGTCTGGGTTTTCCCAGGCTACCACTTTTCACCATGCAATGAAATCCTGATGGATGAAATCAAGTCCCATCTAATCTCCTGTTACACCCAGAAATGCAGCACATTATGAAGTAAAATGGGTTTTGAATGGAGTTTCTAGTTTGAAGGTAGTACTTATCTGCAATCTGAAAAATATCATTTCCTCTGGCTTCTATTGACAGTAACAGTGATAAAATGCTTTACCAGGTGAGCTTCAGTCGTGTCTGGGTCAAACCCTTACCCACGCGAGTGCGTTTGGCCCGTCAGTAAGGCTTCGCTCGTGAATATGACAGGCTATATTGTTGCAGGAGTTTCGGGAGGAGAGATGAAGCTTTTACGTGACCAACTGAGAAATCCGAGCCTGAACATTCAGCATGCAAAGCCAAAGACGGATGGACGGTTCTTTTTGCATCTCAGTCGTTGAGTCATTCCAAACGGTAGCAGCCAAACACATTATTGACACAGTTGAGGGCACATTAATATTTTCCTAGCATCTCATTTGAGAGACTTTGTCATTCTTTTTTGGAGTTCCTCTGCCTCATCATGACCACAGTGAAGAGATGAAGCCTGCGACTCCAGGCCAAGTGGTTTTCCGAGGAGTCTGGTCCTGACGCAGAAATACAACCTGGTTTATCCGAGAAATCAACGCAGTCAAAGCTCAGTGTTAATGTATAAATAAACCAGTGTAAATCTCTTCCTAACCACACGCCAGCACTCGGACTGAATTCTTTATGTTGTCGGCCTTTGACAGATGCTGCTTTTCATATATGGCTCGATTTACGCTGGAAATAGACTAAACGCTTCTTTAATCAGAGACCCTTAAAAGTGCAAATGGTTTTAACAACCCAAATAGCTACTTCTGTAATGTGACCTTTCTGATTTTTTTTATTTCCTAATGTTTGTACTGGACTTTTTTTGAAAGTTATATTAAACAAACTGTCTAAATATCTTCACTTTGGTCCATTTATGTACATCATAAAGAGTATAAAACTATAAAATCAACATTTGAACTGCTTTAAAGGGTTGCTTTTATTTTGTACATGTGTATCATTAGACATTTGAGTAAGTTGAAACCCATTTCAAAGTGTAATTCTCAACAAACAACAAAAACGGCACACAATGAATCTTGGGATAGGCTATACGCTGTGAAGGATCCACCCGTTCGATCCTTCGCGGCCCAAGAAACGTTTGTAGGCTGCGTTGGAAGGAGCCTTCGAGTTGGGCCAGCCTTCGCCGTGACGCATTTGTCCTTGGAATGAGCCGGTGGAAGATGCAGCCATTGATTGTTCTTCAGTGTGTCGTCTTTAGGAAGGAGGAGGGGATTCTGGGACGCTCCGAGCTCATTTACAGCACAGTAACTCCAGGGCCCATCCAGGGCCAGACCGTTGTCTCGCAGATCTTCAGTCTGTCCACGCTGACAATGGAGCCCTTCTTCAGCTTTGAAGACTTTGGCAGATGCTGCAAAAAAAGGAAACACATTCCTGTTCTTTTTTTTTTTTATTTAACCCTAACCAGGAGGAAGTGTCCACATATTCAATATTCTGTTAAGAGATTATTAGCGGCTTTTATTTTTCCTCCTGGGACTCAAAAAATCAGGCTTTTCATCTTTAAAATGCCATTTGTATGACGCAAAATGCAAACATGTTTTTAAAAGACATTTCGACAGTTTTAGACTATTTTATGTACTCTGAATAAGTGCCTGTATTTATTAGACATTTAATCAAAATGAGTTTTCAGCACTTATTTTGGCAGAGAAAGCCACTAAGCACATGAATAGCATCAACTGTTTTATGATTAATGAATAAATATGTTTACATCCTGATATAATACATAATTTGTGTAAAAAACTGTTAAAAAAAAAGTCCCTACCTCATAACATAGCATCTAATTTTTATATAAATGTATTTGGGTCAACATGTAAGAGAATATTGTAATAATAAAATTAACTTGTCAATTTCAAAGTCAAACGAATATAAAAAATTACTTCTATTTTACTGACGGATGGATGGATATAGATAGATAGATGGATAGACAGGTTGATAGACAGAACTGATTCGAGTCAAAACTTTAAAAAACATGGTGGTAATGGCCAAACCTCCAAACACTCGGAGAGCACAGGAAATGACGGGAGAAAGAGATCCGGAATTATCTTTAAACGGACTTTCCTAAATAAGCACCCAGGCCCATTGTGCACGAACCGCCGGGCCACGTCTCTGACGTTAAAGACCACTAAAGAGTATCAAAAGAGGGCAGCCAGATCTGATCCTCCTTGACCCCAATTTGCCGCACCTGCGGAAAGCCGAACGCTGGGAGTTTACGGGCGTTTAATTGGAGGGAAAACAGCCCTGTGAACTGCTGGCAGCCGCCTTCATTCAGATCTGTTACAAATTACTGCTAAATAGAGGAACCTTTTTCATTTTCCCCACACATGTGCTTACAACCCCGCGATGACATCATGGCACTCGAGCCGTGCAGACAGTGGTGGAGGAGAAACCGCACCGAAATTGAGTTGCCTGAGCTAATTTAGAGAAAAGTAAAAGGCTGTTCTCTGGTTACTTTAAGCAGCACATTCGATATGGAAGGGGAAGCTTTGAAAAGAGAGGCCCGTCGGCGGCAGGCTCTTATTATCTGGACACGCACGGACCCGTAAGTAAGTGTGTGTGTGTGCGTGTTTGAATTGAAGTGCCTTGAGACTTTCTCACCTACTCTGGCACGAGTCCGTTTGTTTTTCTGTGATTCTGAAGGGACCTTGCTGATGTTTTTCAGTTGATGGTGCACTTTTGGGCTTTTAAGAGCCTTTTCTAACCAAGTAATCACTGTAAAAAGACTTTCGCTTTCTAAATAAATGTTAGTGGTTTTAAAACCTGTGACGTTTATTGACCAACCTTGTTCTAATACTAAGTATGGTCTTAAAGTGACAGTTCACTTAAAAATCCTTTACTCATCCTCATGTTGTTCCAAACCATGACATTATTTCTTCCACAGAATGTAAAAGTTTTGTAAAAAAAATATATAATCCTCCCAGATTCGATAACAGAGAATAGTGACTCAATTTCAAGCTCAAAAAAGAGGCAAAAAGTAGTTCATCCATCCATACAAGTCTTCTGAAGGCATTATTTGTTGTGGAAAAAAAAGTATGCATCTGTCAAGATCTCTTTTGGGCTTAAAGCAACACCAAGGAACTTTTCCTCTGCGGTCGCCCTACAGGTTGGAAGCGGAATTGTCCATTACCGCTGTCATAAATAATTTAGCCTAGCGCAGCCTACTGTCGCACGCACGCTCGCTGTTTATCAGCACTGGCTTTAGAATAGGGCTGTCACGATGTTAGATTTTTCACACCACGGTTATTGTGGCCAAAATAATTCACGATATCGATATATCGCGATATCTATAGAAACCTTGGGGGAAAAATGTCAATTTTTACTTTGTTTATTTAATTTATCTTTTTTTTGCATTTTTACTTCTTGCGTTCTTATATTTGAATGCACATTTTTGTGAAGTAAGACAAGTATGTGAAGTATATCTGGTTTCAAACTGGAGCGAAACACTGTCTGAATGTCTGAAAAGCTCTTAAACCTATTGTTGCGCCGGTGTTCTGACGATTCATGCTACCCATCGAGATTTGCTACTTACTGGTTATGCGCATGTGCAGACTCAGTTTTTTTAACAAAAGGTCAATTTTCATGTGTTATAAAGTAATTTCCCTTTAAAAAATGATAACTACCATATGAATATTTGTACGGTCAGCCAGCTGAAGAAGAATAATTGAAAGTTTCAGTTACTAAGGAAAGGTGTGCTTTGACAAGTCAATATTTGATGATAATTTTTACTTTTCACACCGTTTAAAAAATAAAAACAGTAGTCTACAGTATACAGTAGCTACTCATAACTTAGAATTGTATTATAATTGTATTTCATATAATATTAATCGACATTCTGTGATCGATTCGCACTACGGTAGCATTTTTCGACAAGGCAGCACAAATCGTCAGAACACCGGTACAAGTCATGCAGATTTGAACAAAACAAATCAAGTGCAAATACAAAAATAAGACGAGTAAAGAAAACGGGGTACTTAATAATCACCCTTTATTTAAACATATGAAAAAAAACCCCTCTGTTAACAGGTTAATGTCACATTTCCCATTCCATGACTAGTAAAATAATCGCAATTTACTCTCTGTAAAATAGCGTAATCCGCAGGGTGATGGACACGGAGATGGGTTGGGCTTAAGGGGGTCGCACACCGGACGAGAAGCGCGGCTCCACGCCGCGTCGCGTGTAGCACACCTGACGCGCACTTTCTCAGTTCATGGCCAGCAATATTGTTATGTTTAAGGACATTATGAAATTAAGAACATGTCTGTACTATGTTATGATTGTACTGTACAATTAAATACAATCGTTGCTAAGTCTGTAGTCTGAACACTTTACCTCAGTCAGAGCGCATCCGTTAACTGAATGATTTGTGAATCTCACCTGAAAATCCGAGCCATTGCTGGGCGTCGCGGACAGACGCCGAATGGTGCCGGTGGTGTGTGTAAACTCCTAGAAAATAATGTGTTTGAATTTTAAAGAGTTCTCTGCGCTTCTCGTCCGGTGTGCGACCCCCTTTAAAGTGCTGTTTTCTTTGAAGCCGAAGAAGTCCCATACCAGAGTGGCTGCGCGGGCGCGCGCTGCGTCTTCTCATTTGATAGATGTCAGCGGGTGCAATACTGCCACCTCAACTGGCGCTGGAGTATACGTCATGTTATAATAAAAGTCCTACTCATTATAAACATCGTGGTTATCGCCAATACCGGTATATTGCCACACTCTAAATTAACACGATGTCGATATTTCAAGCTTTGAATATCACGATTATCGTCAATACCGGTATATTGCGACACCCCTACTTTAGAATGAACGATGTCCACAGACAAGGTAGATTATGTTGCATGATTTCATGAAAGTATTATGTATTGCGACATCAGAAACGAAGAAAAACTAAATAATGACTATTGTAACGCTTGACGTAAATCAAGTCAAATTTGTAGTTTTCTTGTCTCATTAGAACTACAGAAACGTGACCCGATCTGGCAATCTTACACAGCGAGGTTATAGCAGATATAGGACCGCAAAGCGGAGGCATAAGTGCCTTTCACCCTGTTACGACTTGATGAACCACTGAAACGATTTTGGAAACATTATTTTAATGTAAAAACTTTCTTAGTGTTGCTTTAAGAGAGGCCTTGTGTCAAGGAAATCAAATAATGTAGTAGGCCTACTTTTTTTTTTCTCTGTGAAAAGCACTGACCTTCCAGTTAAAGAAAAAACAATGGAAGTAAGTTTCCCTATTCCTGCTGAAATTTCAGTTTGTTTCTCACGATAACTGGATGACTGTCACATGGATGATATTTTGCATGATTTTGGAAGCTTGAAAGTGGGTCACTATCCACTGCCATTGTATCGGGAAAAAGCTAGTTTTACATGCAACCAAATAATTCGTTAGCAATCAGATTGATGGCTCTTAGAGCGAAACGCCTTCATAAATCCGATCAGATTGAAAGGGTTGTTGTAGACCTGCAATAATCTGATCAATAGGAGAAAACTAAGCATGTAAACGCTTGAATCTGACTACCACTCAATCAGATTCAAAAATAATTTGCCAACATGAGCAATATGCATGTTTACATGCATTTTAAGTCTTCTTGGTATGTTGATTGAATTAATACGTTTATGACTTTGGAATACATTTAATGCACATGTAAAAGAATATGTGATTGGAATACAATGTTTAGTAGTATAAACAAAACTTTCAGAATCTGAAGTCGGATTGGATTCATTCGGATTGACGAAAATGTGTGCATGTAAACATATATGACATTCATAAACATTTTTCCTTTTGTGTGGCACATTTTAGTTCCAAAACAGCATTGCCTTTCATTGAATAACTGACAAACATCCTAGTTTGTGTTCCACAAAAGAAAGGTTTGGAACGACATAAGTAAATTATGGCTGAATTTTCATTTTTGGGTGAACGGTGCCTTTATGGAAGTATATTATGCGGTGTCTGTTGTTTTTGTAACCTGTAGTGTTTGAGTGCACTTGGGTAATTTTCCTTGTAATTTGAGGTTTGTGAAATTCTCCGCACAGATTATGATGGAGAGGCCATCCACGGTAATTGAACATCATTAGCGTTTAGTCACATTCGGCCCCGTGGGTTTGTGTGCTGTTTTAAATACAGTCATACAGTAGTTTAACACAATTTACAATAGCGTTTGTGGCTCTGGCTGAGATTACACGTATCCCATGATTCCCTGGCACAGAGTTCTCTCTCAAACAGCACTTCTGGGAGTTTTCATGTGGAGGTTTAAGGATGTTGTACAGATTAATAACTCTTTTTTTTTTTTTTTTTTTTTTTTTAGATCGTACCTTAAACACTCTTCTGTGTGGGTTTGTCAGGGGATATGTTGAAGTATAAGCCAGTGGGCGATAAAAATGCCTCAGTGCCCACGTCCTGGCTCGCGCGGCCTGTTTCGGCACCAATTCTTCTGTAAATTGACATCGGCATCTCTCTGAAAACAGGATGTGGGAGCGAGTTAAGCAGCAGACGGATGACCAGCGCTGGCCCGGCTCCTGTTACCCTGTTTTCTACTCCGTCAGTCAGCCTGCTGCTTCACTTATGACGGCCCGCCCGCCTGCAGGGACTCTTATGAAATCGAGCGTGTCTGTCTGTCACAAGCTCTGTGTGTGTGTGTGTGTATGTCTTGGTCTGTAAGCCTTGGCTCTAGACTAATCTCAACTGTATAAGGAGAGAATTGATACCTTAGACTATCAACCAGTGTTAGACAATAATCAAATGGAATCTTTACCAATATATTGTGAAATATTTTGCTATAAATCTTCAAAGGCTTAGTTCACCCAAAAAATGAAAATTCTGTCATCATTTACTCACCGTCAAGTTGTTCCAAACCAGATATTTAAATGAAATCTGAGAGCTTTCTGTCTCTCTATTGACAGTATGGTCCCTCCATATGCAACTACCACTTTGACGCTTCAAAAAGTTCAGCAGGTTTGAGCTTCAGCAAGAACCAATGAGGTTCATTCTCGTGTTACGCAGCACGTTTGAGCTTCAACAAGAACCAATGAGGTTCATTCTCGTGTTACGCAGCACGTTTGAGCTTCAGCAAGAACCAATGAGGTTCATTCTCGTGTTACGCAGCACGTTTGAGCTTCAACAAGAACCAATGAGGTTCATTCTCATGTTACGCAGCACGTTTGAGCTTCAGCAAGAACCAATGAGGTTCATTCTCGTGTTACGCAGCACGTTTGAGCTTCTGCAAGAACCAATGAGGTTCATTCTCGTGTTACGCAGCACGTTTGAGCTTCAGCAAGAACCAATGAGGTTCATACTCGTGTTACGCAGCACGTTTGAGCTTCAGCAAGAACCAATGAGGTTCATTCTCGTGTTACGCAGCACGTTTGAGCTTCAGCAAGAACCAATGAGGTTCATTCTCGTGTTACGCAGCACGTTTGAGCTTCAGCAAGAACCAATGAGGTTCATTCTCGTGTTACGCAGCACGTTTGAGCTTCTGCAAGAACCAATGAGGTTCATTCTCGTGTTACGCAGCACGTTTGAGCTTCAGCAAGAACCAATGAGGTTCATTCTCGTGTTACGCAGCACGTTTGAGCTTCAGCAAGAACCAATGAGTTCTCTTACGAGAGGTTCTCTCGTATTGCGTAAGTTTAGCTTACGCTACGGGAAAGATTCATCTTCTCGAGATATTGAAGCCAAAAAATTATCCTTAATTTTGTATTCATTGTCAACGCAGTGCAGCAGCTAGCAGACCTAGAGCAGGCCATCTCGCGTGCTCATTGGCTGCCCTGCTGGCATCTGCTGCAGCCTACCAGTGAGCCCCGCGTGACGTCACGCCCAATGAAGGGCGCTCGCGCCTTCATAGCGTCACAGCCCGCCAGAATGGGCGTGGCTTAGCGTATAAAAGAAGGGGCTGTAGGCTGACTTCCCTGATTTTTCGACTCTTCAGCGAGCTCTCCGCATCGCTGGATCAGAGAGAAGCCACCGCCGCCGTCGAACAGCGAACAGCCAGCTTAGGACAGCGCTGAGGAAGCCGGCCGTCTTCGCCACCTTCAGCCATCCGTGCGAGCTACGCTATCCGGCGACGTATCCTTTTTACTCTGTTGTATTCTCTTCTAGCTTACTCCTAAAAGAGCGCGAGTGTCTTTTTAAAGATGCCTCGCATTTCCTGCGGCTCGTGTAGGGCCCCGGAGACAGCCGGAACCTGTGGCCACTGCGACGCGCTCGCCGGAGAATCTCCCTCGAGCCTCGCTCTCGCCTTCCCCGCCTCTCTTCACCGACGCGCAGCTGCCGCTCACGAGCCTCACTGCCGTCGCGTCTGAGGATGAGGTTGAGGGACACGCCACAAGGGACTGCTGTTCTAACCGCGGCTAGCTTCCTTTACGTTACAAGGAAGCTACCGCGCCCACCATAGAAGCAGTCACTCCGCCCTTTGTGGGACCGCGCAGTGATAAGCACCGTTCCCAAAGGCAGCCGGAGCCTGTAGCCACAGCGACGCGCTCGCCGGAAAGCCCTCCCTCGAGCCTCGCTTTTCACCTTCCCCGCCTCCCTTCACCGACGCGCAGCTGCCGCTCACGAGCCTCACTGCCGTCGCGTCTGAGGATGAGGTCGAGGGACACGCTATGGACTGCTGTTCTAACCGCGGCTAGCTTCCTCTACGTTACAAGGAAGCTGCCGCGCGCGCTCTTATCTGCTCGCGCTACTTAAGCTTTCGCAGTTTCCCCCATGGCTCAGTGGCTAAACTCAAAGCTTTCGCGCCAGAGACCCGTGTTCGATCCCGGCTCTCGCAGCAGAAAAAATTTATGCAGCTCTCCTCTATGAGCTCGCGACCACCTTTCTTACGAACAGAAAGCGAGCGCGCGCCCCCGAGCGCATGCGTCACCGGCGAAGGAAGGAGAGAGTGTGGTTTTTTGTCCCGCCGAGGCCTGACAAACCCCCTCTTTTTCTCAAACATTTTCCAGCTCCTCCTAGTTCGAGCGGCTGGTAATGTCTATACTGCAGTAGAGAGCCTGTTATAACACGCACGCCTGCAGACAATGCCGACACGCACACGAAAACTGTGATGACGCTCTCTCTCTCTTATCTGCTCGCGCCAACTAAAGCTTACGATGTTTCCCCTGTGGCTCACTGGTTAAACCCTAAGCTTTAGCGCCAGAGACCCGTGTTCGATTCCCGGCTCTCGCAGCAGAAAAAAATTATGCAGCTCTCCTCTCTGAGCTCGCGACCAGCTTTCTTATGTACAGAGAGCGAGCGCGCGCCCCCGAGCGCATGCGTCACCGGCGAAAGAAGGAGAGAGTGTGGTTTTTTGTCCCGCCGAGGCCTGACAAACCCCCTCTTTTTTTCTCAAACATTTTCCAGCTCCTCCTAGTTCGAGCGGCTGATAATGTCTATACTGCAGTAGAGAGCCTGTTATAACACGCACGCCTGCAGACAATGCCGACACGCACACGAAAACTGTGATGACGCTCCCTCTTTTATCTGATCGCGCCAACTAAAGCTTATGTTGTTTCCCCTGTGGCTCAGGGGCTAAACCTTAAGCTTTTGCCCCGGAGACCCGTGTTCGATTCCGGCTCCCGCAGCAGATAAAATTTATGCGGCTCTCCTCAGCGAGCCGCGGTATTCAAGTTTATTTCCCTGTCAGTCCCCTTCAATCAGGCTACTGCAGTGGTCCATTTAGCAGCCAACGAGCCGGCTCATTTGCCCTCTCGCCTGCACACATACGCCAATTTCACGGCGACCCAGAGAAAATCTCAAAAGAGTATAATGTCTGGTCCGGCTCACGCCGTTGGTGTTTTAAGTGTAGTGAAAGTGCCCACGCCCCAGTGTTCACCCCTACACACAAGCACATCAAATCTCGTGTCACTCACAGAGCACACTCTCATAAAGCGCAGAAAGGCCGCTCGAGTGTTGAATATAAGGAATGTGTCCACAGGTCTGTGCCCACTATCTGCCCGCTCTGTTACACGGTCAATAAAACAGGTTATGAATGTAAGTCTCGTGCCCGCCGGAGAGCGTTCACGCTTTCTGACACACACCTCCCCCCGGGCGTCGCCCGCGCGTTTAAATGTTATCACAAAACGCAGGGCATTGATAAGACGCTCCCCATCCGTTATGATCGGGGCGTCAAATACACTTGTAAGTCTCGTGCCCGCGCACACGCGCTCACGCTTACAGAAAGCTTTTCCACCCAAAGCGCTGCTTGCGCGTCAAAAAGTGAGAATAAAATGCTCCCCATCCCTTATGATTGGGACACCTCACATAAATCAGACGGTCTCGGCTTTCAGCGAGAAGCCATTGCCCAGAACCGAGAGCGCGCGCGCCGCGCTTTCGGCTCCGGCTCAGTTTCACAAGCCCGCAAATGGCGGCGATCTGAACCCGGAGGCCATTCGCCCCCTAGCGGCTCACATAGCTGCGTGGGAAACTATCCCAGGGATTTCAGAATGGGTTCTGAGCACAATAAGCAGGGCTATACACTTCAATTCATTCGCCGTCCCCAGCGCTTTCGAGCCCGGACCGCGACGATAGTGAATGCGGAAGTAGCACACCTACTTCACGCAGAAATAGCAAAGCTGCTGTGCAAAGGGGCTATAGAAAAGGTGCCGCCTTCTCTGAGCGAGTCAGGCTTTTACAGCCGTTATTTTCTCGTACCCAAGAAGGACGGAGCCTTCAGACCTATCCTAGATCTGAGACATTTGAACAAAGTGCTTGTGAAAAGACTGTTCAAAATGCTTACGACCAGGAAAAACCTCGCGCACGTTCGCCCGAGGGACTGGTTTATTTCTCTAGATCTGAAGGATGCCTATTTTCAGATTCAGATAATACCCCGTCACAGGCAATTTTTGAGATTCGCCTTCGACGGTCAGGTATATCAATACACCGTCCTGCCGTTCGGCCTGTCTCTAGCACCCCGTGCATTTACGAAGTGCATGGACGCGGCGCTCGCCCCCCTGAGAAGTCAGGGGCTGCGAATAATGAACTATCTAGACGATTGGCTGATTTTGGCACAGTCAGAGACAGAGCTGCTATCTCACAGCACAGTGCTTCTCAGTCACCTGGAAAGCTTGGGTCTCACGGTCAACTGGACCAAGAGCTCATTACTACCCAGCCCAGACTGATCTCATGAAATGGCGTATGTATGACACGCCAATTCGTATTTCCATTTTTGGCGTGCTATCAACACGCATAATCGCTTTTCAGCGTGTTTATCAACGCCTTTGACTTAACGTTATATTACTGTATTATGTATATATAAATATATGACCTACCCCAACCCCGTCCCTAAACCTACCCGTCACTGGGGTTAATACCATTTATGAGTCTTCTCCTACCATCCTAGGAAAAGAAATATCGCTCCACAGATGTAGATATAGATTTTGCTTCGTTTCGCTCGGACATTTAACGGCGTACACATACACGCGGAATCACTCGGACATTTAATGGCGTAGACATACACGCAAAAGATTTCGGCGTGGACATACACGCGGATAGCTCAAAATGCGTATAGATAACACGCCACTTGAATTGAAAGTGGCGTGTATGTTTACGCAAAGTCATGATGTCATGTTGCCCAGCCAGTCAATTTCCTTTTTAGGAATAGAACTGGACTCGGTGACCATGTCGGCTCGTCTATCGGCACAGCGCGCGCTCCGTGTTCGCCACCTAGCCGCGTCTTTCCAGAAGGACAGCTTTCTCCCTTTGAAAACATTTTAAAGGATGCTGGGCTGTATGGCATCAGCTGCAGCGGTGCTCCAGCTGGGCCTACTGCGCATGCGCCCGCTCCAACGCTGGTTGAATGCCCGCCCGTCCCGCCGAGCTTGGGTTTCTGGCGGTCAGAAAATCAGAGTGACTCAGACCTGCATAGCGGCTCTGCAGCCCTGGTTAGTGGCCGACTGGTACCAGCTGGGAGTGATGATGGGAACCATCTCTTATCGGAAAGTCATTTCGACAGACGCGTCCAACTGGGGTTGGGGCGCGCTGTTCGAGGGCAGACCGGTCTTCGGCCAGTGGTCAGACCAAGAGAGGTGTTTTCACATAAACTGTCTGGAGATGATAGCGGTCGAGAATGCGCTGAAGCGCTTCCTCCCGTTCATACAGGACCAACATGTTATTGTCCACTCGGACAACATGTCTGTGGTATCCTATGTAAACCGTCAGGGCGGTGTCAGATCCAGAAATCTCTGCAATCTGACGGAACGCCTCCTTATTTGGTCTCAGATGCACCTGCGCTCGCTGAGGGCGGCGCATGTGCCTAGCCATTTGAACGACGGCCCAGACAAACTGTCCAGGGACAACGTTCCCCCAGGGGAATGGTCCCTGGGCCCCCAAACGGTCCAGAAACTGTGGCGCCTATTCGGCAGGGCGGAAGTCGACCTATTTGCGTCAAAAGACAACGCTCAATGCCCGACGTTCTTCTCGAAGGACGAGGACGCGCTGGCCCAGGTTTGGCCCAGCCTCCGGCTATATGCTTTCCCTCCGGTCTCTCTGTTACCACAGGTGATCAAGAGAATCAGGGAAACGCGCCACTCGGTGCTCCTCATAGCCCCGCGTTGGGAGAATCAGATTTGGTTCCCGGAGCTAGCACGGCTGTCACATACAGCTCCGTGGCCGATTCCGGTGAGGGCAGATCTCCTCTCTCACGCTCGCGGCACGATCTGGCATCCCCATCCAGAGCGCTGGTCTCTGCACGCATGGTTGATCAACGGGTACTCGTTGCCCTGCCAGAAGGAGTAATGAACACGATCGCGCAGTCTAGAGCCCCTTCCACGAGAAGGCTCTACGCGTCTAAATGGTCGGTGTTCTCTGGATGGTGCACCGACAGAGGTCTGGACCCGCGGACATGCGGGGTGGCGCATCTGCTCTCCTTCCTACAAGAGCTGTTGGATAAGGGAAGGTCCCCATCCACACTCAAAGTATACGTGACGGCCGTGGCAGCGTTCGCAGAATCGACGCACGGCCAGTCATTAGGAAGACATGAGTTGGTCATCCGCTTCCTTAGAGGAGCTAGGAGGATGAACCCGCCGCGCCCCCCGTCGGTTCCCATGTGGGATCTTTCACTGGTCCTAGAGGCCCTGAAAGCTTTTTCCCTTCGAACCACTAAACTCCGTGGGGTTGAAATATCTATCACTGAAAACCGTCTTTCTGACTGCACTGTCGTCAGTAAAACGTGTGGGGGACCTGCATGCGCTGTCTGTCAGCGCATCGTGTCTTGAGTTCGGGCCGTATGACTCTAAAGTCATCCTCAGACCTAGACATGGCTACGTTCCTAAAGTGATGGGCACTCCGTTCAGAGCACAAGTTATCTCGTTGTCAGCTCTGCCAGCATCTGACAGCGAAAGTGATGTGAACCTCCTCTGCCCTGTCAGAGTGCTGAGGTTTTACATTACGCGCTCCGCCTTATTCAGGCGTTCGGAACAGCTGTTTGTTTCGTTCGGTGGGCGCACCAAGGGTCTCGCCTCCTCGAAACAGAGCCTGTCCAGATGGATAGTGGACGCTATAGCAGCCGCTTACGCGTCAAAAGGTCTGCAATGCCCTCTGGGCATCAGGGCTCATTCCACGAGAGGCGTGGCCTCTTCGTGGGCATGGTCCAGTGGAATTTCTATCCATGACATATGTGTAGCGGCGGGCTGGAGCTCCCCGTCTACCTCTGTCAGGTTTTATAACCTAGAAGTTCCTGCCTTGCAGGCTAAACTGTTGTCAGTTAAAAGAGAGGTGTATTCTGCCCAGACCTCCTGCTCAGATCACTCTCACATGACTCCGCTCTCCTGGTTGAGCTGCACTAAGTAGGGTATGTGCCATGTGCCTATACAGACCGGCGCGCTGCTCTGTATTCCCTATGTGTGCGTATGTACAAGTGATGGCCCGCGTGGCTGGCCACCTTATTCTCCACCTTACAGGGTTCCCCTGAAAGTTCGGGGTCTCATGGTGGATGCTTGGCGCGCACGGCGTTGACAAAGTGTTCCCGTAGCGTAAGCTAAACTTACGCAATACGAGAGAACCTCTCGTAAGAGAACGATACTCGGTTACTAACGTAACCTCGGTTCTCTCTAGAGAGGGAACGAGTATTGCGTAACCGGCCGTGCTCGCGCCACGAGCGACTTCGCTTCAGTTGTCGAAAAACCAGGGAAGTCAGCCTACAGCCCCTTCTTTTATACGCTAAGCCACGCCCATTCTGGCGGGCTGTGACGCTATGAAGGCGCGAGCGCCCTTCATTGGGCGTGACGTCACGCGGGGCTCACTGGTAGGCTGCAGCAGATGCCAGCAGGGCAGCCAATGAGCACGCGAGATGGCCTGCTCTAGGTCTGCTAGCTGCTGCACTGCGTTGACAATGAATACAAAATTAAGGATAATTTTTTGGCTTCAATATCTCGAGAAGAGGAATCTTTCCCGTAGCGTAAGCTTAACTTACGCAATACTCGTTCCCTCTCTAGAGAGAACCGAGGTTACGTTAGTAACCGAGTATCGGTTCATTCTAGTGTTATGCAGGTTCAGTTGACCTTCTGTTTATGTTCGCTGATCAATGTTTATTTGTGAATAAAAGCCTAAATTAAATCTGTTCACCATATAAAACTAGTCTCTCATCAGAAAATTTGGACTAAACTCCCCAATTAAACCACTCCAGTCTTAGCACATCTTAGTCTCATGCACATTTGTAAAATGTATGCACATCTTGGCGTTTCCATCCAGCGTTTTTTTTTTTTATGCAATATCCCGAATATAGTGTATATCACACATTTTCTTCAGCAAATGTTTAGTTTATTTTCTAACACAATTTAAAAAGATCATTCAAACTAAAAGCTAATGAAAATATTACTGGTTCCTTCCTCACTTGTCCTTCTCTCCGTGATTATCATCTTTCTCCCATCCCAATATTCTTCTTCAGCTGATCCAAGACCCCCTGATTTATTCCCCCAAAACCTTCCTGCTCCGGCCCGGGGCTAATCCCCACCCCAGCTGTGGGGTCCCGTCTGGGTCATAAATCTGAGCCTCTAAATCCTTACCTGGACAGTGTTCAGAAAGTGCATTCCCTGCAGGAAGCTGGGGGTGTTTGCTGCCGAGACGAGGGGGACGGAGCAACGTGATCCTTAAGCTAGCCTAAGTGGTTTGCTCCAGCGCAAATCCATGCATTTCTCCGTTGCACAGTACATCACTCACATTCAGACGGGAAGCATTAGGAAAGTGTTAGCTTTTTCTTTTCCGGGCTTGTTGATCAAGATGATGAAGCAAGGTATTTTTATATAACAATGCATTGTGGGTAACTGGCCTCTTCCCACAGGGTTAAGTGGAAATCCCTTGTCCTGCAAGGTTGTGATTCTTAATGTACCATGTGAAGGTGTTCGGAAACATTTTTACAGCATCCCAGCTCTATTTGTTTGTTTTCCTGCTGCACTCAACCGATGGATTGCGGCCTAAAATTGGGTCACGAAGAGCAGGAAAACGGTGCTAAATTCAAATAATAAAATACAAATAACCTACGTGAGAGTAAACGCTTCTCATATCTGACATCAAAAGGTTGTGCATCCAACTCTCTTGTATTTTTGTGCAAGCAATGCCACAGTTAATGCTTGAATCCCATTGATTTCGGATAAGTGTCTGACAAATGCATATGTGTAACGTCAGGAACCATGAATAAAATTACACAAAGTTTATGAAAATATGACCCAGACTACATTAAGCGCAGCAATGAGAGGAGAGTTCAAATGGTTTGCGTCGTCAACCACATTGTGTTTAGATCATTATTGGCTGCCGAAAGCATGAAACTATTGAAATTCAAGAAAACTAAATGTATAAACCAAATCGGTCAAATAGCCTCTTCAGTCCAGGTCATGTTACTAATTTTGCATATTATCGCACTATTTGAGAATATTTTTGTTCACCTTGTGCTGTCCTGAAGCAAAGCCAGTTGAGAAGCATCTGTCTGTCTTCCAGGCCGAGGGACGGCTGTGTCAATCACAGATTACAGTCTGCGGGGCCTGAGGCGGACCGGTGAAAATGAACCGTGGTGTTTGTTGGACTCTCTGGCCGGTAAGAAAATAAGTTAATGGGTGCTTTGAGCTTCTAAGCAGGGGACGGTCAGACCCCCTGAGAGCCGCAGCTCTAGTCTGAGGAGAGGACGGTTGGCAGGACTGGCTGTCTGCTGTACATTAGCCGGATTTCTTTTTAGATGGCCTGTAATTACAGGGCTGACGGGGAAAAAAGGGTCCGTTTACCCCGTCATGATGAAAGTGAGTAAAGGGGTGGGGCTTGCTTGATGATGTCATAATGGCCATGTGCACACCGCACAGTTTTGGCGAGAACTCTCGCTTCGTGTATCCATCACTTTCTCTATACGTGAATGACTGTCCTGCTAAAGGTGTCGATAACATTTTCCTTGACTTTATATGAAAAAACAGCTCTCATAAACTTAAAGTAAAAATCCAATTTTAAAAGTAATGGGGGACTAGAAGTGCTACATTTTCACAACATTATGTGTTTAAAATCAATGTCTAATAAATTCAAATTCGATATGGTTTTTCATTCCTAATTACATTAATCATTCATCTTTAATAAAATTGGAGACCTCCCTTTTATCTTAAAATGTATAATAAACTCCTGGTTAAACTATCTGATTTTCATCAGCAGGCTCTTCTTGCATGGAAATTGTGTTACATCCACAATTTCTCACCACGTACAACTCTTTTGTGGAATAATAGGAATATACCTGTTAGAAACAAATCTCTCTTTTATCCCAATTGGCTTAATAGAGATTTAATTTATATCCTTTCTTTATTTGACAATTCTGGTAACATCTTGTCTTATGAACCCTTCATGACTATCCATGACCCTACAGGTCTAGTGCAACTGGTTAAGAGCCACATATTATACAACCAAAAAGATACGAAGGAGTCGGCTTTGTTATTGGATGGCATTAGCATTTATGATAAGAAATGTAATCATAAACATATCTGCCAAAAAAGAGACCTAATTTGGCCTGAGGCAGATCTATTTTGCTGCCTTAATTGACAATATCGAATGGAGAAGAGCGGGGTTACCCCATAAATATTTTATTCCCAACAAGACCAAAGAAGTCCACTTTGAAATCCTACATAAGATATACCTTGGTAATTCAACGGTGTCCAAATATATTGATATTTCTAGTACTTGTTTGTTTTGTGGTGACGAAGATGAAACATTGATACACTTGTTTTATTCTTGTAAATTGGTTCAGAAATGTTGGTCTATAACGTATATTCTCATTTAAATACAACCCCATTCATGCACACTCTTTTAATTTTGAAAGATATTATTTGTTATTACACGGACTCTAACACATCTAAAGAATATATTTTTTACTTTTTTATTTTGTTTGGCAAATTTTTCATCCATAAACAGAATTTTATGGGCTCACTTCCTACTCTCTCACATTTTTTGGTTGAAGTAGACTCACAGCTCAAATCTTATAGTTTAACTAGAAATAAAACGTGATAGATTCCTGAAATATGAACTATTCTTTTGTAATGGCTCTGATGTTCAGGTTTAACCAGCTTTCTGTCATATATATATATATATATATATATTTTATTTTTAATTTTTATTATCTATCTCTTGTTAGTATTGTTTCCCTATGAAAATGCGGTATACTTAATCTTTTATTTTCTCCGTATCCTTTGTCTTTTCTTTCACCTCTTCTACGTTCTCCTGAATGTGTTTGTAAATTTACAAGTTTCTTGAATAAAAAAAAAAAGTTTTCACCTAAATTTCGAGTAAAGAATACAAATGTTGTGGTAAACATCATTTCATCAACTAACAATGAGCAATACATTTGTTCCAAAAATACAACTGTTTATTGTTAGTTCATGTTAGCTCATGTCCATTAAAAACAAAAAAGTATTAACGGATACAACTTTTGATTTTATGAATGTGTTCATAATACGGAGTCCGGCACATGACGTGAACAAAAATATATATCGTGGCCACGTTTTACTAATTCATATCCTTATTTTAAGTAAATCGTGCCTGCAAAATAATTATCAATTCCCTTGTTTTTGTAATGTAGTCCACTGAGGCGAGCGTAGTGAACCCAAATGCAGTTTTAGTAATGTGATACAAAATAGACAGAAGTATAACATAAACATGAGCACATGAATGCAAAAACTAAACTTGAACATAACTTGACATAAAACTCGCCAAACAGCGGGACAGAGAACAACACGAGACAGGAGACGATGGAAACATGAGGGATATATACACTCACCGGCCACTTTATTAGGTACCCCATGCTAGTAACGGGTTGGACCCCCTTTTGCCTTCAGAACTGCCTCAATTCTTCGTGGCATAGATTCAACAAGGTGCTGGAAGCATTCCTCAGGGAGTTTGGTCCATATTGACATGATGGCATCACACAGTTGCCGCAGATTTGTCGGCTGCACATCCATGATGCGAATCTCCCGTTCCACCACATCCCAAAGATGCTCTATTGGGTTGAGATCTGGTGACTGTGGAGGCCATTTTAGTACAGTGAACTCATTGTCATGTTCAAGAAACCAATTTGAAATGATTAGAGCTTTGTGACATGGTGGAAGTAGCCATCAGAGGATGGGTACATGGTGGCCATAAAGGGATGGACATGGTCAGAAACAATGCTCAGGTAGGCCGTGGCATTTAAACGATGCCCAATTGGCACTAAGGGGCCTAAAGTGTGCCAGGAAAACATCCCCCACACCATTACACCACCACCACCAGCCTGCACAGTGGTAACAAGGCATGATGGTTCCATGTTCTCATTCTGTTTACGCCAAATTCTGACTCTACCATCTGAACGTCTCAACAGAAATCGAGACTCATCAGACCAGGCAACATTTTTCCAGTCTTCAACTGTTCAATTTTGGTGAGCTCTTGCAAATTGTAGCCTCTTTTTCCTATTTGTAGTGGAGATGAGTGGTACCCGGTGGAGTCTTCTGCTGTTGTAGCCCATCCGCCTCAAGGTTGTGCGTGTTGTGGCTTCACAAATGCTTTGCTGCATACCTCGGTTGTAACGAGTGGTTATTTCAGTCACTGTTGCCCTTCTATCAGCTCGAACCAGTCTGGCCATTCTCCTCTGACCTCTGGCATCAACAAGGCATTTCCGCCCACAGAACTGCCGCTCACTGGATGTTTTTTCTTTTTCGGACCATTCTCTGTAAACCCTAGAGATGGTTGTGCGTGAAAATCCCAGTAGATTAGCAGTTTCTGAAATACTCAGACCAGCCCTTCTGGCACCAACAATCATGCCACGTTCAAAGTCACTCAAATCACCTTTCTTCCCCATACTGATGCTCGGTTTGAACTGCAGGAGATTGTCTTGACCATGTCTACATGCCTAAATGCACTGAGTTGCCGCCATGTGATTGGCTGCTTAGAAATTAAGTGTTAACGAGCAGTTGGACAGGTGTACCTAATAAAGTGGCCGGTGAGTGTATATATATATATATATATACAAATACACACAAAGACTAATCACTAAACAAAGGACACCTGTGAACAATCAAACAATGAACCAATGAGAACACAGGACACATGACTTGACCAACCAATGAGAACACATGACACATGACTACCAACCAATGAGAACGCAGGACACATGACTAGACCCACCAATGAGAACACACGACACATGACTAGACCAACCAATGAGAACACAGGACACATGACTAGACCAACCAATGAGAACACAGGACACATGACTTGACCAACCAATGAGAACACAGGACACATGACTAGACCAACCAATGAGAACACAGGACACATGACTAGACTAACCAATGAGAACACAGGACACATGACTAGACCAACCAATGAGAACACAGGACACATGACTAGACCAACCAATGAGAACGCAGGACACATGACTAGACCCACCAATGAGAACACACGACACATGACTAGACCAACCAATGAGAACACAGGACACATGACTAGACTTACCAATGAGAACACAGGACACATAACACGTAAAACAAAGAGGCACATGACAGGATCCCATGAGGGAATCACATGACAAACCAGAAAACTAAACTTCAAAATAAAAGACCTGAAAACAAAATATGAACAAAACCCAAAACCAACCATAACAGTTTTATTTTACTAAAGGCCCGTTCACACCAATAACGATAACTATAAAGATAATTAACGATATATTAGCATCCACACCAGCGAACGATATAATTCTGTTCATTTTAAGCATTTGCTGCAGTTTTGCCGTCTGCTGCTTTAAATGTCCCAGCTCGTAAAAGCAGGATGGATTCTGATTGGCTGTAAATGTTTTTATCGTTTGAAAGTGATTCCAGCTATATCGTCCGTTATAGTTGTGGTGTGGACTCTGCTGTTCTTTACAATTTTAACGATTTTTAGAACTATACCTTTATCGTTTTCATTATAGTTATCGTCCTTATTGTGAGCGATTTAAATCATGTGCACGATATAATAATTTGTTCCCTTGGTTTGATTTAATCCATTACATGTTTAATCTATTTTGTGTTATTTTTTTATTTTTTACTATTTTTACTGAAGTGAATTGGGTTTAGGTAAGCAGTTGTCACTCATGTAAATAACCAAACTCGGTGTTGTGATCAAGTGTGTACACTGCCAATGTGTGTGTTCTAATGCCATCATCAACCTCCTATTGGACAATGAGGAAATAATGATCCAATTAGATCATGACTTCGAGTTTCTTTGGTGGATTGCACATCTGGGAAGTCCTTCTGTGACCTCACGGGATCTTTAGATTAGGCTTTATCCCTTCAGATGAGTGGATGTAACTGCGCAATGACAGGCCGCCCTCACTGCGGATGAGCCAATTTCCCCAAAACTCACTCAAAATTAGTCACAACTCCACCATCTCAAGAATTTCTCCATTCCTACAGCTTATCCTATCATTAGTCATCATCCAGCGCATGTTTTCCGAAGGAAAAGGTGATTCCAGAATTCCAGCCTCCATTTCTCATAAAACAAACAAAATACATGCATGCGCTCTTCATTACAGTGGCACTGGTGAAAAGTTCACTCATAATAATGTTTAGAATAATGTCCATATGAAACGACAAATTTAAAAAAGGGTTAGTGCACTTGCAATGGAAATCTAAGGCCTGAAACATATTCTAAGCAACTACTAAAAAAAATTCGGGGAGCCTGAAAACACAATCTTTGAAAATGAGTTTCAAAATGCACGTGTTTTAAAACGATACCGTGTAAACTACAAAAACGAAAATATGTGAAAACGGTGACGTCATGCACATGCGTATTACAGGTTCAGTCTATAGACATGTAGAGTTTCTTTACTAATTTATTATTCATCGCCAACTACTGGCCTGGCATGAATAATACAGAGTTTTCAGTCGTTTTCGCGAATCGTTTTTATAACGTTGTCGTCGCTACGCACAACTTTTCAAAAACGCAAAGGAAAAACGTTTCCGTTTTTAGTACATTGTTGTCGTGCAAACTTAAAGTAAGTTGACATGTTTAAAGTCATAATGAAATAAAAATTGACAATTTATTTATGGAATATTGCAATATTTATTATAAACGTTTTTTTTATTTTTTTATTCATGTGCCACGTAATCTTTAATCAAAATAACTGAGGATGTTTATTGTTTACACTGGAGTGTGGGCGGGGCAACCTGTCACTCACATGAGATCCACCAATAGCAAACCACAACCATCCAATCAATTCCACACGGAAAAAATCAAACATTTGTTCTTGTCTGAGAAGTTGTTTCACTCGATACGTCACAATAGGGAAGAAAAACTATCGCAAATTCTGTTTCATGTCAACCTTTTACATGCATCTACCTCAATAATAAACTTTAGAATGCAACTTTACATTTTTTTATCGGATTTTACAGAATAATAAACGTTTTTTACTTAATATTATACTTAATATTATACACTTCACAAGAAGGTTTGATATGTGAACTTTAGTTAAGGCATTAGGAATGCATGGATTAACGAAGATGCTTTAAAAAAATGTTCATTTAAATATTCTATTGGTCATCGTTAGTTCATGTAACCAGCATTTACACCTTATAATGTTAAAAGAAAATGATTAGTACACATAGAAAGCAACATTAACCAAGATCAATAAATAATGTAAAACTATTGATTATTGTTAGTTCATGTTAGCTTTTGAGTTACCAAATGTTAACACACACAACCTTATTGTAAAGTATTGCTGATTGATACAAGAAAGTTATTTAACAAGCTTCACATTTGGGTTTTTAAACCTTAAACACTGGCAAAAATTGCTGTAGGATTTGCTTGTAAATTTCACAAATAATTACAAAGAAGCGGAAAGTAACACATTGAATTAAACATGACATTTTAAAGTAGAAAGACTGAAATAGCATTTTCTTGTAAAACGCACCATATGCACAAAAACCACTGTAATAGCATTACTGGTGCAGTTTCCTGAGGGACTATTTTCTGTGGTAATCAACAGCATTGCTCACATGTTGTATTTGACCTTTAAAGAAACAAAAAAGACATTTTGCCTCATTTACAATACACAATAAATAAAGCAAGTCACAATTAATAGTGTTTCTCTTCTTCTAGTCCAAAGTACATCCAGCTGAAGGAACAGCCAAACCTCACTCTCTCACACTCCGGCTCCCACAGCTCAAAAGCTGAAAACAATCAATTTCACACACATACACCAAAAAAAAAATGAGCAAGCAAAATCTCAACAATTATATCAATTTACTGCGGTCGTAAACCTTTGTGGAAATGTAAAACCTGATGTATGTCTGAACCAAATACAATTCATATTGAATGCAATCAATCTGGCCACCTTAAGAGAGCCATGAGGCTTTGCTGAAACGAGTCAGGGCCTCCGGAGAGCTCTTAAAGGCCAGTATCACACTTAAGGTGGTCCGGTTCAAGGCAGCGTGTTAAATGGGAGGCAGATGCTTGAGCGTGAGCTCCGGATCGTTCCCTTTGAGTGCTTTTGGATACAAATGTGAATCTAAATCTGTCAGTGTGCATCAGCTCACTCACGCTCAAGCAGAAGATGTGCGCAGATTCGCATCTTAAAATCTGTGTCAGCATCTCAGAGTCAATGTTAAAGGAGATGAGATTCAAACTCAGGCACAGGAAACAAGAGTGAATGTCACAAAAACACGTACAGGTCACATTTCACCCAAAATAAAGAAAGAAAATTAAGCATATTTTGCATTGTGACATTTATTTATCATTACTGTAATGCATCTGGTGTTTTGTAATACAAATATTGACAATATTCTCATTTGTTTGTTCTGTAAAAAAAATACAAAGATTTTTTTTATAATATGTTGATGTTAACTTAAGTTAATATATAAAAATGTAAAAAATTATATATATATATATTCAGGGAATTGAAGTGGAGGTCGTTATGATCATAATATAAATATAAAATGTTAAAATATCAAATATAAAAATGTTATGGTCATAATATATATAAAGTAAAAATAAAAAAACTAGGACGTGCGTTTATAACCAATTTAATGTAATTTGTGTGAATTTAAGTGAACCAAAAAAGCTTTTAAAAGTTTAGGATAGGCTACTGTTCAGATATTTAGGCTATATTTGGTTACACTTTATTTTAAGTTAACGTATAGTTACATACTTACTCAAATAAGTAGGCTACTGAGTATTAATTAACTACATGTACTTACTATATAGAGTTATGGTTTGGTTTAGGGTTAATAATTATGCATAATTTACTGTTATTACAATAGTAGGTCAACATGTAGGCCTAGTAACATGTATGTCACCTTAAAATAAAGTGTTAGCCTAGGCTACTATATTTAAATATGTTTTGCACTTGTTTTTTTCGTCAATATCATTGATTCTTTAAAATTAAAGTGCATAGGCTACCTTAAATGTAGTCCTACTCTGTGCAAAAAACGTTGAAAGTTGGCCGAGGTCAGACGCAATGTGACCGGCTTCAGTTTCTGCTTCTCAGACACAGGCTCAGACGACCTTGGCCGGTCCAGGTTTTGGGTTTTGACTGACTGCATTAGCCTGTGTGTTTTGTTCCGGGATCCCGCGGAAGGATCAGGTTCCGTTTAACAGCGGAAGCGCGAGAGCGTGTCACGTGTCACGGGCCGCAACAGCACCACTGGGCTCAATAATCATTTGAATATCTCTCGTGTTTGCCCCCATGCTGACACTCCCAGCGCTGTTGACGCCCCTTCATCAGTCTTCATCGGCCGGTGGAGCTCCGTGACCCCCGGATCGGGCGGCCCAGTCCAGGTAGCGCAACATCACAAGTCTTTAAAAGGCAGTTCGTGGGAAAAATGGGCAGAAACGCTCCCGGTTGACAAAGCGCTAAACTGTGACGCGCACTAATGCACATGTGCTTCTGATTCCTTCTCACACGCTAATGTCAAATGTCGACCTGAAGTTATAACTTTAGTCTATGTGACAGAATGAAAATGTTCAAATGTATGGCGTTTGTTGGTGAACAATAAAATGCAATTATTTTACATATTTGAAAAAAAATTGTCAAATATTCTACCACCAAGTAAAATGTTTTTTTTTGTTGAATTATTATCACAGTATAGGCTAATGTATCTCTAATTGTGATATATATATAGACTAACTTATTATTAAATTATATATATATATGTGTGTGTGTGTGTTTTATTATTATGTTATATATTATATACAGTATATTGTCCTATTATATGCCCAATATATATATATATATATATATATATATATATATATATATACATATATATATACATATGTGTGTGTGTGTGTGTGTGTGTGTGTGTTTTATTATTATTTTATACACTCACCTAAAGGATTATTAGGAACACCATACTAATACTGTGTTTGACCCCCTTTCGCCTCCAGAACTGCCTTAATTCTACGTGGCATTGATTCAACAAGGTGCTGAAAGCGTTCTTTAGAAATGTTGGCCCATATTGATAGGATAGCATCTTGCAGTTGATGGAGATTTGTCGGCTGCACATCCAGGGCACGAAGCTCCCGTTCAACCACATCCCAAAGATGCTCTATTGGGTTGAGATCTGGTGACTGTGGGGGCCATTTTAGTACAGTGAACTCATTGTCATGTTCAAGAAACCAATTTGAAATGATTCGAGCTTTGTGACATGGTGCATTATCCTGCTGGAAGTAGCCATCAGAGGATGGGTATGGTGGCCATAAAGGGATGGACATGGTCAGAAACAATGCTCAGGTAGGCCGTGGCATTTAGACGATGCCCAATTGGCACTAAGGGGCCTAAAGTGTGCCAAGAAAACATCCCCCACACCATTACACCACCACCACCAGCCTGCACAGTGGTAACAAGGCATGATGGATCCATGTTCTCATTCTGTTTACGCCAAATTCTGACTCTACCATCTGAATGTCTCAACAGAAATCGAGACTCATCAGACCAGGCAACATTTTTCCAGTCTTCAACTGTCCAATTTTGGTGAGCTCTTGCAAATTGTAGCCTCTTTTTCCTATTTGTAGTGGAGATGCGTGGTACCCGGTGGGGTCTTCTGCTGTTGTAGCCCATCCGCCTCAAGGTTGTGCGTGTTGTGGCTTCACAAATGCTTTGCTGCATACCTCGGTTGTAACGAGTGGTTATTTCAGTCAAAGTTGCTCTTCTATCAGAGCGGGTAAGAGAGGCGGGGGCTTAGCTGCTCTTTTTAAAGATGTCTATCAATGTAAGCAAATATCATTTGGGAATTACCCGTCTTTCGAATATCTGGGTATTGTGTTAAAAGGTGCTCCACGTATTTTACTTATCATTATTTACAGGCCTCCAAAATACTCTCCAGCCTTTGCTGAGGACTTTACAGAACTGTTATCAACAATTTCCTCAGAGTTTGACTGTTTTGCCATTGCTGGAGATTTTAACATTCACATAGATAATGCAGAAAACAATATGGCAAAAGAAATCAAAACTGTTTTAAAAACGTTTGATCTGACCCAGCATGTACATGGTCCCACACACAATCATGGACACACTCTAGATTTACTTATCAGTAAGGGTTTAAACATCTCATCGATTGTTATTAAGGATGTAGCACTGTCTGATCATTTCTGTATTTTCTTTGATATATTGATCTCTCCTGCCATTGAAGCTAGATCTGTGTCTGTCAAGAAGAGATGCTTAAATGAGAACACTAGTGTGCTATTTATGAAGGCCATATCTTTAAAACCAAGCATATCTGCTGACTCTGTTGATTTTCTCCTTGATTCTTTTAACTCAAAAATTAAAAGTGTAATTGATGATATTGCTCCTGTGAAAGTCAGGAAGAATAGTGGTAGACAAAAAGCACCTTGGAGAAACTCAACAGCTGTGCAAAATATGAAAAGACAATGCAGAAGAGCAGAGCGCATGTGGCGGAAGACAAAACTTGTAGTCCATTATAACATCTACAAAGACAGCATCCATGCTTTTAATATTGAACTAGGCAAAGCTAGACAGACCTTCTTCTCGAATATTATAAACAGAAACTTAAACAACACACGCACACTTTTTGCTACTATAGAGAGACTGACAAACCCCCCAAGCCAGATTCCCAGTGAAATGCTCTCAGACAGCAAGTGCAGTGAGTTTGCTTTTTTCTTCTCTGAGAAAATCAATAATATCATAAAGGTGATCAGCTCATCCTTGAGTTGCGCTGGGGTCAGACAGATCAGACCACAACCTGAGAAAGTTTTTACTTTGTCTGTTTTCGAAGAAATTGAAGGCACAATTTTGGAAGAAACCGTACAGCACCTTAAAACATCAACCTGCGCCCTTGACGCACTTCCCACATCTTTTTTCAAAAGTGTGTTAAACAGCTTAGAAGCAGATCTCCTAGAAGTGGTAAATGCCTCACTTCTTTCTGGGAGTTTTCCAAACTCCTTGAAAACTGCAGTTGTCAAGCCCCTCCTGAAAAAGAGCAATCTGGATAAGACCATCTTGAGCAACTATAGACCGATCTCAAATCTTCCTTTCATAGACAAGATCATTGAAAAAGTTGTCTTCAATCAGCTGAACAAATTCTTAAGCTCAAATGGATACTTTGACAATTTTCAATCTGGTTTCCGATCGCATCACAGCACAGAGACAGCGCTCATAAAGATAATAAACGATATTCGCTTAAATACTGATCCAGGGAAATTATCAGTGCTGGTACTACTCGACCTCAGTGCTGCATTTGACACTGTCGATCACGACATACTTCTTGACAGGCTGGAAAACTGGGTGGGGCTTTCTGGGATAGTCCTAAAATGGTTCAGGTCATACTTAGAAGGGAGAGGTTATTATGTGAGTATAGGAGACCATAAGTCTGAGTGGACATCCATGACTTGCGGAGTCCCTCAAGGCTCAATTCTTGCACCACTCCTATTCAACCTGTACATGCTCCCAATGAGCCAAATAATGAGAAAGAACAAAATTGCTTACTACAGCTATGCAGACGACACACAGCTCTACTTAGCCCTATCGCCTAACGACTACAGCCCCATTGACTCCCTGTGCCAATGCAGTGATGAAGTCAACAGTTGGATGTGCCAAAACTTTCTTCAGTTAAACAAAGACAAAACTGAAGTCATTGCGTTTGGAAACAAAGATGAAGTTCTCAAGGTGAACGCATACCTTGACGCTAGGGGTCTAACAACTAAAAATCAAGTCAGGAATCTTGGTGTGTCTCTAGAGTCAGACCTTAGTTTCAGTAGGCATGTCAAAGCAATAACTAAATCAGCATACTATCATCTGAAAAATATTGCAAGAATTAGATGCTTTGTTTCCGATCAAGACTTAGAGAAACTTGTGCATGCTTTTATCACCAGCAGGGGGGATTATTGTAATGGACTCCTCACTGGCCTTCCTAAAAAGACCATAAGACAGTTGCAGCTTATACAGAACGCTGCTGCCAGGATCCTGAGCAGAACCAGAAAATATGAACACATCACACCAGTCCTCAGGTCTCTACACTGGCTCCCAGTTACATTTAGGATTGATTTTAAAGTATTATTACTGGTATATAAATCATTCAATGGGCTAGGACCTCAATATATTGCAGATATGCTCACTAAATATAAACCTAACAGATCACTCAGATCATTAGGATCACATCAGCTAGAAATACCAAGGGTTCACTCTAAGCAAGGAGAGTCTGCTTTTAGCTATTATGCCAGCCGCAGCTGGAACCAGCTTCCAGAGGAGATCAGATGTGCTCCTACAGTAGTCACTTTCAAATCCAGACTCAAAACACATCTGTTTAGCTATGCATTTACTGAATGAGCACTGTGCCACTGTTCGTCCGACTGTTTTTACTGTACTGGTTTTGTCTTTGTTTGTTTTCTAATTTCTAATTTATTTATTTTTATAATCTCTGGAAGAGATTTTGAAGGAGAGCGGAAGAGTCTTCACTCCGATGAGGCGAGTGAAGGAGTAAGTTATACTGCTGTATAAGAAGTCGCTGAGAGCGTCGTTAAGGATAACGGCAGCAGACAGCGCACACGAAGCGTGCTCTGTGGGGGCCCCGCTGGGCATTACTGGTGTAGCACCACCCCAGCAGAGTACGTCCCTGGGCTAGAGGTCCAGTGGCACTGTAAACCGGCTCAATCTCTTCCATCTCAGATAGGGGTGGACCAGTAATACTTTATTTGATTTTTTATTCTAAACTGTTTTAATTATTCTTATTTGTTTTGATTATTTTAATTTCTTCTATGTAAAGCACTTTGAATTGCCATTGTGTATGAAATGTGCTATATAAATAAACTTGCCTTGCCTTGCCTTGCCTATCAGCTTGAATCAGTCGGCCCATTCTCCTCTGACCTCTAGCATCAACAAGGCATTTTCGCCCACAGGACTGCCGCATACTGGATGTTTTTCCCTTTTCACACCATTCTTTGTAAACCCTAGAAATGGTTGTGCGTGAAAATCCCAGTAACTGAGCAGATTGTGAAATACTCAGACCGGCCCGTCTGGCACCAACAACCATGCCACGCTCAAAATTGCTTAAATCACCTTTCTTTCCCATTCTGACATTCAGTTTGGAGTTCAGGAGATTGTCTTGACCAGGACCACACCCCTAAATGCATTGAAGCAACTGCCATGTGATTGGTTGATTAGATAATTGCATTAATGAGAAATTGAACAGGTGTTCCTAATAATCCTTTAGGTGAGTGTATATTATATATATTGTGCTATTATTATATATGCACAATATTTTTTATATATATATATATATATGTGTGTGTGTGTGTGTGTGTGTGTTTTATTATTATTTTATATATTATATATATTGTCCTATTATTATTATTATTATATACATATATATATATGCACAATTTGTTATATATATATATATTATATAAATATATTATATATTGTGAAAATTTAATAATAATAACAATAATAAAAAGCTAATAATTATATGTTCAATTATTATTATTTTATATAGGCTATTATTATTGTCTTATTATTATTATTAAATTTTCACAATATATATATATATAAAAATATATTATATATTGTGAAAATTTAATAATAATAATAATATAATTATATATATATATATATATATATTGTGAAAATTTAATAATAACAAGACAATAATAATAGCCTATATAAAATAATAATAATTGAACATATATATATAATTATTAGCTTTTTATTATTATTATTATTAATAAATATTTGCGTTCAAGTTTGGAGTCAATCATTTTTTGCGTTCAAGTTTGGAGTCAATCAGCATCATTACTCCAGTCTTCAGTGTCACATAATCAGAAATCCTTCTAATATGATCTGCTCATTTATGATTATTATCAGTGTTGAAAACAGTTGATTCTTTTATAGAAACTTCAAAAGAACAGCATTATAGAAATCTTTTGTAATCTGTAATCAAATGAATGCATGCTTGCTGAATAAAAGTATTTTTTTATCTAACTGAATACTAGAGCCAAACTTTTGAATAGTATGTGTGATCAACATTATGCCACAAAAGCTGTTGACGCAGGCTTTTACTGAACCCGACATCTTCCTTTAACAGGAGAGCAAATAACATTTTGCACTTTTAACTGCGGTATTCAAGGTTGCAATGAAAATATTATTGTTCTGTCATTGACAGAAATATGCAGGCCAAACAAAAGGAGAACTTGAGCGTTCAGCAAAGAGTTTGGTTTATACCACTGCACTAAACATTTCACGATCAGATTTGGTGATTTACAAACTGGGCCGTTTTGATGAGATGATTGGGGACGGAGTACACCCCTTTTTTCCCTGAAAGTGTTCACTGCGCTCCTGAGATGCTCAATTGTGGTTTACAGCTGTTTAAACACACAGATATTCTCACTGTGGTCACTATAAGAGCCCAATTAGGCAGTAAAGCTGAACTGTAGAGGGGAGCAGACGCGGGATGAAGATGGAGGCGGTGAACTGGTGCAGTCGCCAGAGGTCGCCGGGAAGTGGAGCCATTTGGCATCGGCCTTCATTCTGCTGGGATACAGGAGCTTTATTTCCCGCTCCAAACACTGGTGTTACCCTGATTTATAGACAACGGGGTTTATGATATTATGAAACGTGTCAGTTTTAGGTTAAAACTCATGAGAAGGCGAGAGAGCATTCGCTAATCGCTAATATATCACCCATCATCATCACGTGTGGAAGACGCTGCGAATTTGAAAATCCTTTTTTTCCGATAACAAATTCTGTTTCTCGGGTGAACCGGCTTCACAGCTCAGTAGGTCTATGAAAGACTAGGGGATATTGTTTCCATTGACTATATTAGCACACACTGAGTTATAGATTTGTCTGTAAATGATGTGATTATATCATGATAAACCAATGTTTTTAAAAAATTAAAGTAGCCTATGTATGGCATTGGAAAGTCCAATTCATTTTAACCCTCATGTTGTGTGTGGGTCATTTTGACCCGGAGAGGATTTTCCTGCACCCGAAAATGCTAGTTAATGTTATTGTATTGAACTCAAATTTACTGACTTTACTCATCCAGAGTCGAAAAACTTCCTCTTTTTTTTTTAAATACTACTTTTTGTAATGTTTTGTGTTTCCATTGAATTTTAAGTTTCCAGCATGCTTTGCATACAAGAGTAAATGTTGCAATTAAGTATTATTTTATGTGTTTTTGAGTGAAAGGAAAGACCTGTTAATGTTTAGTGAGTTTCAGTTATGTTGAGGTTTTTATGGCTACCATTGTGCTGAAGAGTAGAGCTTATGGTAAATCTGTGTAACTAACTGCATGTATAAAGATGCTCCATCCAATGAGATAAAGCGTTGCTAATGTCAGTGCAGTAACAAGTATCGTTCTACTTGTGCTGTGCTAGTTGCAGACAGTCTTATAATTGTACAACACATAACTGAATGTAAACAAGTCTTTTCCATTTACTCAAAATCACAGACTTGAATATTTTGGAATCTACTCAATGTATTTGAACTGAAATAACTAAAAAACATTAAGTGCAACTAAAAATATATTTTTTCATTTGCTTGTAGTCTTAGAACAGAAAACGTAATACCATTCCAGAACAATTCAAATGCACAAACATTCGGGAAAGAGTATAAAATGTTGAAAAATAATCCTTTAAGCTGCACTTTTAAAAGTAAATGGTTTATTGTAGGCCAATACATGTCATCGTCTCCTTTTTACACCATTCATGGACCATGATAACAACCTCAAGGCTTTTAGCAGCTAGGTTTAGTCTTAAACCTGGTTTGACTTTTCTCTTGCCTGTCTTTCATATTTCTGTGTTTTAAAGATATAAAATGTGACCTCTTCTGTGAAGGATGGAAAGAGACACCTCAAAATGTGGATGATAACCCCAGTGGACATTCATTTAAGCACTAGTGATATTTTGTCTGATTTGGAGTAATTTGTTATTCTTCCTGGTTTGCTCTGTAGAATCGCAGGAGACTGTTTTCAGTGGCATACATCCATCTGGTTTCTCTGGGCTTCCTGGTTAATTCTCTTACCACCTGTTCAACATCTCGGTACCTCAGTACCACCGGCCCGCTCAGGAGAGCGCCTCATCAAACCTGAATGTCCACTTTAAAACTCACCGGGCTGTCAGAAGGATTAATATTGCCTCGGGCACCTGTGGGTTTACAGATAAATGACTTTCAATAACATGCCATCACTGATGTAGACTCCTCTCAGTCATATTCTTAATCTATTTATCTTTCAAATTAAATTCAAATAATGTTGGGTTTTGTTTCAGCTAAAATGGATTTTCATTTAAACATTTAATTACAAATGATATGTAGTTAAGCAAATGCACTTATTGACCCTTTCCACATTCCTGCGGTTCTCATAGCTGAAGTCATCATAAGAAGATCTAGTAGTAGTCTACCTTTTTTTTAACAAAAGCAAAGCAATCGTCATTTTTTTTGTAGCGTCGTACCGTATTTTAGCACGGCTGTAACGCTTTATTGACGCACCAGAATTGCAACTATTAATTGTATTCACTAATTTTACCATGTTGTAATATTGTAATAAACACTTTTATTCTACCCAAGTCTATTTTATTTGTGTAAAACATAACATCTCGTTTCAATGCAGTTCTACATTATTGATACCGCCATGATGAGCAAGTAAAAACTGACACTGGGATAATTTCTTATACGACAAATTTCCTCAATTTAGAAGAAGACAATTAAGTTTTTTTTAAACTGTATGTGTAGGCTATATCCACACGGTAGCCGCAAACTACAATTTGCTGTCATCATAGTCATGTCTAAACGGCCCCAGATTTCAGTCTTTTACATAAACTTATGTAGATGACAGATTACCAGCTTGAAAATACTGTAGTTTAACTCCACAAACTATTGAAGTTATAGTCAATGTAGGTTTTTAAGACTATATAGGTCTATGATAATTTGAATATAGTTTTATAATATAAATCACCCTACAGCAATTTCAAAGACATCTAGAAATGTGGAAAAATGTTCCAAGTCAGAATACCTGACTGCGATGAGTCTTTTTTTTAGCTTATTCACCGTATCCCCCAGAGTTAGATAAGTCCATACATAACGTTACCCTTTTCATCTCCGTGCGTGCCGTAACTCTGTCTGACGCACCCACCGCTAGCCTAGCTTAGCACAAAGACTGGAAGGAAATAAATGGCTCCAGCTAGCATACTGCTCCCAATAGGTGCCAAAATAACCCCAACATTTTCCTATTTATATGTTGTGATTTGTATAGTCACAGTGTGTACAAATAACAAGGTCATATGAGACACAGACATCTTTTAACCGTATACATATGGGGGGAACTATATTCTCAGAAGGCGAAGCACTGCTACTTGGGCGGAGTGATTAGCGCAACACTCTGAGCGAACTCTCTGCTCCTCACCACGGGGCTTCTCAGGTGCTGCGAGCAAATCACTCCGCCCAAGTAGCAGTGCTTCGCCTTCTGAGAATATAGTTCCCAGTATTTATACGGTTAAAAGATGGCTGTGTCTCATATGGCCTTGTTATTTGTACACACTGTGACTATACAAATCACAACATATAAATAGGAAAATGTTGGGGTTATTTTGTCACTTGTTGGGAGCAGTATGCTTGCTGGAGCCATTTACTTCCAGTCTTTGTGCTAAGCTAGGCTAGCGGTGGGTGCAGTGTTGCCAGATCTCGCGAGACAAATAAGCAACCAGGCCCGTGAAAACAAGCCCAAAACAAGCGACTTTTTCTCATAGACAGTAAAAGAGCTTTTTCTACGGAGCCCCCCTAGGTTCCGGGAAGAGAAAAATAAATAAACTGTGTGCACGGTTTTAAAATCCGTGGGGAGGGATAGTTTTAAACTGTGGGTACAGATTGTCAATTTACATCCATGTGGACAGATTGTTAACAGCGCAGTTGTGTAAAACTGTGCACACGGTACAGTTTATTTTTCTTCAGTAATGAAGCTTGGCTGTCCATCTAGTGAAAAATGTTGGTACTGCGCCCAAATAAAATCTCACTAAAAAGCTAATTTTTTGAGATATCAACCTAAAATTTAGAACACAGCTTCTTCAGATTTGTGGCTTACATTTTCTTGCAGTTTTAGAGTAAAATATATTTTGTAATATATATATATATATATATATATATATATATATATATATATATATATATATATATATATATATATATATATATATATATTATAGAAAATATAAATTATATTTTTACATTGTTCATTTTCATAAACTCAAACTTCTATAACTTTTTTTCTGTTTCACTTTCATAATTTCATAATACTTCACTTCAACAATAATATGGCAAATGTCTTCTTTAAAATAAGACCAACCATGGGTCTATATTCCAAAGCATTCTTGAATTACAACCATTTAAGTTTGGATAGTGATTTTCATGTCTATCTATGCGAAAAAAGGGGGAGTGACAGTTAAAGGGTTAAACAAATATTAACTATAATATCTATATCTATAATATCTAAAATATAATTAATATATAAAAACTCTCCTACAGTCCAGTCACCATCAGTCGCGACTCGCATGTATTTTCATTTAAACGTCACTCATTGACGTTTTCCTAACCAGAAAAAAAAAACGATTGCCCTGCTCTGCCTCTGATTGGCTAGTACTCGTTGCCATCTGGGTCAGAGCCAATTAGAAGCAGGATGTGGGTGGGAAAAAACTCTACTGTCTCCTGTGTTTATGGGGAAAGGGGAGGGACAGGCAAGACAACAGGCAAGACAAACTCCTACGTTTAAATAACATATAGAAAATATCTGCTTGACAACGAGCTGGGAACAAGCCCAAAGAAGCAACTACACTTTAGAAACAAGCCCAAAAAAACCGCGACCCGCGACTACCAATATTTGTACGCGACTTTACAGAAAAGCAAGCCCAAAGTCGCTTATAATAAGCGGACTTGGCAACACTGGGTGGGTGCGTCAGACAGTTACGGCACGCACGGAGATGAAAAGGCTATGTATGGACTTATCTAACTCTGGGGGATACGGTGAATAAGCTAAAGTCCCAAAAAGTCCAGTAGCACCTCAATGCAGTACATAAGATCCACGGGGAGGAGTCGGATCAAGATCCAAGGGGTGGAGATGGGTGGGTTTAGGGATTAGGGGTGTGTTTAGGGATCAGGGGGCGGAGATGGGTAGGTTTAGGTATATGTAAGGTGGGAGGAGTTGGATCTGGATCCGACTCCTCCCCGTGGATTTCATGTTCTGCAGTGAGGACCATCTCAAAAAGTCGGCGTGTTCCTTTAAAGCTACTGGAAAATCTAGCTAAAACCAGATTGGTATCAGTTGGGATCTGTGTTTTGTAACGTAGTGGCTGCATGGTTTCTAGCTGGTTCACGCTGATTTAGGTGGTTGAACATCCAGAACTATACTTTAGGATGGTGTGACCTGGTCATTCCACCTGGTGTCTTCACCACCTGCTAGTCAACTACATAAACCAGCTTAGAACGGATAGAAACCAAGTATGTTATCCCAAAACCAGGTTTGTGCATTTATAATCAAACCGAAGACATTACAACATTTTCTGTCCATCATGATCCTCAGGAGCCTTTTATTCATTGATGTTAAACATTCAACTTGATAAGAAGTCCATTTCAAGAAGTAAACAGTTGTTTATTGTGTTTGATGTCCATTTATCTCTCCGGGCCTTCTGGAGATTATTTTTGGTTTTTCTCGGATTCCTGTTTGTCCTTTTCCATTTGTTCCTGCTCTTTGGCGTCCAGTTCTATCAGTTTATCCTGCACGTCTTTGGGAATCTCCACCTCCATCAGATTCTCCATTCCCTCCTCCGGCTCGTCTCCAATCAAAACCTTAATCAAAGACAAACACAAAAATGGCACATGAAACCCTAATACGTTCCGTCAGAGTCGCATATCAAGAGAAAAGTGGTAATGGCGCAGGACAAGAGCTAATGAGATGCCAGACAGCACTTGAGTTTTACTGTCATTCCCAAGCACCAATTTCGGGAACCCGACAACATGGAAAAACTTCAGTAACATGATAGCTGTTAAAGTCGTGTTAGTTAGAAACTGCTGCATTATGAAAAAGCACCCGTTAATCCTGGATAAATATTAGCCTCGTTCTGTGCTTGGCATATTAGCTGTTTTATTGACGCTAATTAAAATGGTTGGGTTGAGGCAAATGGCCGAACCACTGCTTCTGGCCCGGAGTTCAAAAGGGATCTCCCAGACGTTATGGAGAATATCATGCTTTAATAGGAGACCCTGTGACATCTTTTCCATGGGGCCGTACCCAAATATAAGCCTGCCACGGTGCAAGGAACAGGCTTTTTCCACCAAATTAGTGTCTCCTGCTTTTTTCAACCAAACTCATAAATCCTGGTTTTGGAGGACTGGAACTGATCTGCATACTGTCTGGGGTCTTCCAAAGCACAACAATCCACATCCACAGAAAATGTTGCAAAAAGTGACCTTGCAAAAGTGATGCAATAGAGATGCAACAGCAGGGTCGTGCCACGGGGGGGTGGGGGTGGGCGCGAGGAGGCGTCGCCCCCTAACCCGGACTATCCTGCCCCCTCAGTCATGATGTGAAGAATGTAAAAATGTATTTTAAAGGCCCATTTTAAAATTGTATTCAATGTGTTGATGTAATTTCCACTGAAACAGGAAGAAGGGGCGGGGCATATCAAACAGCTCCTCCCCTTTTATAAAATAGCCAATAGCGTTTAGTTTCTATCACAGTTCGGCCAGAGCCGTTGAGCTCTGGGAAAGCTGCAGTTTGCTCCTAATCTCTAACCGTTTCTCCTCCATATCGCTGTAAAATACAGTATTCTGTTCAGAATTCAAACGGGTTCGATTCGTTTTCTGGATCTGCGGCGACTCCATCACATGATCCGCTGTGTGTTTCGTGTCTCTGAACCGGAGCTGCGGCGGTTCGCGTGACACTAACGTGAAACCAGACTTCATTCGCCCCACTGGAAAGATGATTTACACAGTCTGAATCGTTCCCTATCCCCTATATAGTGCACTATGAACATTCAGCATGTAGAAAATGTGTGAAAAGTGACCGATTTCAGCCGCAGCTTCTGTTTATAATGTAGGGGGCGGAGCTTCAGATTCTAGAGAGCATTTGATTGGACAGAATATCAGATGAGGAGCTGAAGTGCAGAGCGATGTCATCAAAACCATTGATCCTTATTGGCGGAAATGAGAGACTGTTTTGACTAAGTTTTGAATGCTTATATCTTCCAAATGTGAATTTTGTCATTGTTTTGGAGCACACTAGATTACAGATAACAGAAGGCTAACATATTCATACTAAAAGCCAAAAAACATTTCAACTCGTATATAATCTTGAATGAGTTTTTTTCACTGAGCTGATTGCTTAGTGAAAAAAGCAATGTTTTTCCATAAAGGATACATGAAATGCTGCCTAAATATTTTCAGAGTAAAGGCCTGTTCACACCGGGACGAATTTCGCGCGCGATATTCGCCGACGTTTAACGCCTCGTGACTAAACAAAGGGCGCCAATGTGAGTGTGCACACCGACACGAAAAACGCCACGCGTAAAAGCGTAATTTTTTTTAAAACGCCTCGGGTTCGTTTTTTTAGTTTGACGCGCCGCGTCAAAAACGATCCGACCAATGAGATTGGCGCTTTTGCTCACGTGTCTGGAGCTTCTGAAGTTACAGTAAAACACAACTTGGGGGCGCTCAAACACAAAACGGTCTTGCCGAGCACACATATGTAACGGCGAAGAAGATATACGCCAAGTAGCGTCTACACCATAGATATCCATAATAAAGGCTAACGTTAGATGTCTCGTCCGCGCTGCTGGCCAATGGCCTTTATTATGGATATCTATGGTCTACACTGCCGAGGAGAAATAAGACGAGGAAGATGCGAGGCCAGATGAATGTAGAGCTGCTGGTCTCGTTGGTGTCGGAACATAAAGAACTAAATGACAAACGCGACAGCGACTACAAAATAGGACTATTTAGTATAAGTATTTTACATTAAGCGCCATCTAATGTCAGGGAATGAATTTGCGTGTTCACTCGGCTCAACGTCAGCGAAAATCGCTTGGGTGTGAACACAAAAAACGCGTTGAAAAACGCTGACCAATAACGCACGCCGATATTCGTCCCGGTGTGTACGAGCCTTAATCTTAACAATACCTGGACGAGTTTCTCACAGGCTGAAGTAACAAATGGATCTTTCTCCCATCTGTCAAACTCCCTCATGATGGGATAAACGTTCTTGTCCTTCATGATCTGTCGGCCCAATCTAGTAGCTGTAAGCTGAACACAAACAGATCATTAACAGACTGAACGACAGAACAGACTAACCAACATACAAGAGGAAACATATAGTGATTATACACTACTGTTTAAAAGATTGTGGTCAGTATGTTTTTTTATTTTTTTAAGAAATATATACTTTTGTTTAGCAATGATGCATTAAATTGATTTAAAGTGGCAGTAATGACTCTTACAATGTTAAATTTTTTTAAATAAATGCTGTTCTTTTGAACTTTCTATTTATCAAATAATCCTGAACACAAAGCATCATGATTTTCACTAAAATATGAAGCAGATCAACTGTTTTCAACATTGATAATAATCATAAATGTTTCTATTAGAGTGATTTCCGAAGGATCATGTGACACTGAAGACTGGAGTAATGATGCTGAAAATACAGCTTTGATCACAGGAATAAATTACTTTTGACTATATATTCACATAGAAAACAGGTATTTCAAATTGCAGTAATATTTCAGAATATTACTGTGTTTTTGATAAAAAAAATGCAGCTTTGGTGAGCAGAAGAAACATTCAAAAACATTAAGAAATCTTACCGACCGCAAACATTTGAATGGTAGTGTATGTCAATTATTGAAACACAGGTAAATGATAGATATGAGATGTGGTTCATACGAGAATGAGGGTTTCTAAGAGCATCTTGCGGATATCAGGATCCTCTTCTCTCTTTTTATCCTCCGGCAGATACTGCAAGTCCACCGGCAAACCTGTACACACACATACTGAGTTATATGAATAAATCGGGTGTGTGATTGTTTTACTGTTAATATAGTGGTGCAAAAATGACACACTTCACCTTTAAGACACTGTCTGAAGTAAAAATATAATAAGCGATAAGAAAAGTGATGCTTGCCAATTATATAACTCGAACATACTGCAAATTAAAGTAGTATTTTTGGGCTAATAGTGATAGACCATGAAAGCACTTCAGAAAGGTCATATAAGGCCACCTATTAACTAGGAAGGTTATTAGCTATTTTGGTCAGAAAGCATGGTGCTTTAAGAGGAGAATATGGTATATATAAACATTTCAAACAGCTTTTATGAAACCACAAACTTTGAACTAAGATTCTAACTTCGCAAATTCACAACTTCCTGCTGTAATGGCAGTATTTCCACTCAGTTCATTTCATTTTCCTTACACATGTTGTTGGAAATACGATAAACATCAAAACGAGTAAACACCGCCATCTACTGGACAAGCGAGAGTGTTGCAACAGCAGTCAAAGGAGAGTTAAAGGGATACTCCACCGTTTTTTCATATTAAACTGTTATTCCCTTAACTAAGACGAGTTGATACATTCCTCTCTCGTCTCAGTGCGTTCCCTCAATCGCGCGAGACACTTTGTTAGCACTTAGCTTAGCCCAGTTCATTCATTAGGTGCCAAACAGATAAGCGACCAAACACCTCCACGTTTTACCTATTTAAATACAGTTACACGAGTAGTGTAACTTGACCAAGAACGGTGACACAAAATAAAACGTTGCGCTTTTCTAAGCGTGTAAAGTGGATAACTAATGTATGGCGGAATACCATAGCAAGTGCTTGGGAGCACTTCGACTCGGCGCAGTAATATCATCACTCGTGAAAAGTCCTCTCCCCCCGCTCCCTTTCCGGAGTGATGATATGATGATGATATATATGCGCCGAGTCGAAGTGCTCCCAAGCACTTGCTGTGGTATTCCGCCATACATTAGTTATCCACTTTACACGCTTAGAAAAGCGCAACGTTTTATTTTGTGTCACCGTTCTTGGTCAAGTTACACTACTCGTGTAACTGTATTTAAATAGGTAAAACGTGGAGGTGTTTGGTCGCTTCCCTGCTTGGATCCTAATGAATGAACTGGGCTAAGCTAAGTGCTATCAAAGTGTCTCAGCAAGACACTGAGACGAGAGAGGTATGCATCAACTCATCTTAGTTAAGGGAATAACAGTTTAATATGAAACAACGGTGGAGTATCCCTTTAAGTCATTACTAACAAATATGATATGAAGTACTTGGATCTGTAAGGCTTGAATCTGATATAAAGAGCATCACCTTCATTCTCTTCCTCGGAGAGCTCCTCTGGTCCAGCCAATGGTAATAAAAGATACGGTAAAATATCCACCGCATCACTAAGCAACCACTCATGATGGGCTGTAGGACAAGAAAGATAAATGCACACATTTTTGCATTGACTTTCCTTTCAATGCTAGAAGTTTCAGAAATGAAATGACACGCTCTTCCCCGTCTCCACAGATGATTGAGCTGTGTACCGTGGTCAAAGCAGCAGTTCCGGAGCGTTCCCACCACTCCTCCTCGTCTGGTGCTCGAGTGCTCATACTGTGTGTACGGCAGAAGCCTCTGAATCACACACCTGTACAAACACACCGCAAACAATATATAACCACTGTCGTACTATCAACTACCACTGTTTTACCATGCTTTTGGAGATCTACCATGATAATATCATGCATTTGTTGCCTGTACCATGATAATATCATGTTTGTATTTTTTTACATGAACTATGCTAACAGTTTTTTCCCCTGTACCACGATAATAAAAAAAATCGAACATGTACTATAGTAATAACATGTTTTTTTAACCCAATCAATGATAATTCCATGTATTTTTTACTATGAATACCATGTTTTTGGATATGTTCAATGGTAATATGTTTTTTTACCTGTACTATAATAATACCATGTTTTTGACATGAACTATTTGTAATATCATAGTTTTTCCCCTGTACCATGATAATGCAATATTTTTGGGCATGTAATATGATAATATCATGCATTTTTAAGCCATATCATGATAAGATCATGTTTTTGAACATGTACTATGGTAATATCATACATTTTTACTCCTACTGTGGTAATACCATGTTTTTGAACATGAACTATGGTAATAGCATATAATCTTTTACTTCTACCATGGTAATATCATGTTTTTTGAACATGTCCTATGGTAATATCATGTATTTTTATTCCTACCATGGTAATACCAAGTTTTTGAATGTAAAATGGTAATATCGTTTTTTTTTTACTTCTACCATGTTTTTTTAACATGCACTATGGTATCATGTATTTTTACTCCTACCATGATAATACCAAGTTTTTTAACATGTACTATCATGGTAATATCATGTATTTTTACTCCTACCATGATAATACCATGTTTTTTTTTAAACATTAACTACGATAATATGCATTTTTACTCCTACCATGATAATACCATGTTTTTGAACATGTTTCACAGTATTATGGTTTTCTTTTACCTGTACCATGATAACACCAAGTTTTTGGACATGTACCATTGTAACATGTTTTGTTTGACACATACTATAATAATACCATGGTTTTGGGAATATGATACACGTAGTGATTGTGTACCTGTCCTTGTCCAGAATGAAGAGCCGTGCCTCGGGCAGCTGCGTGAGGTTCGACAGCAGGGGTCCCAGATAGTGGAGGGAAGCTTTCTTATTGAAGTCCTGGTTGCAGAAGACTTCCACCAGTCTGTCCAGTCCGATGTCCTGCTCCTGCAGAGCCTTGAACACGTCTCTGCACGTCCGCTCGTGTCGGCTCAGGTTACTGAGGATGGTGCAGATCCGATCCGCAAACACGTACTCCGGGTCCAGTAGTTTCGGCAGCAGTTTGGCCAGTAAGACCGTCTCTGTGACCAAAGGCTGGTGAAGAGTCTCGTCCGCTGAGAGGTTAATCAGGGCATGAAAACAGTCCTTGACGATGGCGATGGAGGGGTCGCTGGTTAGAGTCACCAGGGCTTGGAGAAAGTCTGGTCTGGACTGCAGGTACCGGCACCCGTCCCGGTTTCCCGTGAGGCCCAGGACGTATTCCGAGGCCTGACCTTTGAGATCAGCTCTGGTCTCCAGAGTGAGAAATGACAGCAGTTCTGTAGCTTCTCCATCACTAAGCATCTTGGCTCTTGGGACAGACTCAAGAGTTTAATCCTGATCCTTTTCCTTTTAGTCAAACCTCAAAAGAAAACACAGACCGTTTAAGCACTATCTTAATAATAATAATAATAATATCAGACTAAAGTCTAAAGTCACAGAATAAAAATAATAAAATCAATAATTTAAAAGATAAAATGTAAAAGTTAAATTTTTTCTAAAATGTCACCTTTATTTCAATAAACAAGAACTATTTTTATTGGTTTCAGTATTATTCAACAATAATAAGTTTTATTCAACCTGCAAAAGAAAACACTGATAGACACTGATAGTTTAAGAACTACCTTAATAATAACAATAATAATAATATCAGACAGCTAAAAATAAAATAAATAAAAATTAGATTACAATTAGCACGAAAAGACTAAAAATTCCAGTCTTAGTATACATCAAAAAGCTATTGTATTTCTATCACTGTACCATGGTACTACAGTACACATGTTTTATAAGTAGTCAAAGTTTATTATGATTGTGTAGCATCAAAAAAGTGCAAAATAATAATCATAACAAACCGATCGCCATGTTTACAGTATAACTTACTGAACAAGCAAAGACTAAAATCTGACCTATCATAGATCTACAACTGTATAGAACGCAGAAAATATGTGATTAATCATTTTGTTTAATTTTTTGTATTTGTTCAAATAGAATATACATACCACATTGGCGAAATACAGAAAACATGTGCGTTGAATGGAGTTCCTGCTGAAGGAATTGACAGATTCCTGATCCAATCAGATTACACATTACGCACATTTTTTTCCCCGGACTGGCATATGATTGGTCGGTTAACGCCAGGCTCCGCCTTCGCTGCCCGCTCCTCGCGCTTTGTGATGACGCACAACACACTGCGTGTGTTTGAAACATGGCAGCAGTTCAAGTGAGCGAAGCGGAGAAGGTTTATCTTATGCATGGTGTTAGAGTAAGTGAAATCGCACGATTGAAAATATAATGTGTTTTGAATTAATAGGACATCTGAAAAAAGCCTCTTAACACGTATTCTGACGTGGTCTGTTTGGGGTTTTAACTCATGCTGTGTTGAGATTGACTATTTGTGGTCCTAGATTTAAGTTTAAATTCAATTTTTTCCTTCTTTAAATGTGTCACTGCCCTAAACAACCCCCTTTGACAGCTCTTAAATGTAAATGTATACAACAATAAAGCAAATGTAAATAAAGAGAGTGTACCACTACAACATCTGAAACCCCAAAAGACTTACATTTGTCATGGGAGATGTTTGAAGTGTGTTATCCACCTGAAATGAAGTTTATAATCAGTTCTAATGAGATTTGGAAACATAATGAAGCATTAACCTGATGTTGGTTGTTAGAAGATGAGGGTTAAACTGTGACTATTGTTGACAGGATGACCTGAGATTGGATGGACGGAGATGTGAAGACTACAGACACATGGAGATCGAGACGGATGTGGTGTCAAACACTGATGGTTCTGCTAAAATCAGTCTTGTAAGCTGAATTAAACAGTTTCTTATAATAACATATAGTGCAATACCTGTCACCAACAGTGTTTGTGTGTGTTGTGTGTGTTTGACAGGGTCACACTGATGTTCTCGTGGGAGTAAAGGCAGAGATTGGTAAACCCAAAGCCATGGTACCCGATGAAGGTTATCTGGAGTTCTTCGTGGACTGGTGAGAGTTTAAAGATGAACACGTCATCAAGCAAACACTGTGAATTACCACCAGCTCCACCAAGACTTTTAAAAATCATTACAAATCATTAAGAAGAATAAAACATGAAGTACATAATGCATGTGTGTTGGTTTACATGAATAGTGGGAGCTGTATTTTTTTATTATTATTTATATGCTATTGTAGTACTTATTAATAATTTGAGTTGTTCATATAAATAATATTTAAAAAATAAATACATTATATATAACACTTTTCATAAATATATATTTTTTTATTGTTTTCATTTTAGTTTTACGGTTTAGTAGTTTTGTCATTTGTTGTATTAGTTTTTGTTTTTTATATTTCTATTTGGGTTTGATTTATTATTTCAGTTTTAAATTTAGTAATTCATTGTAAAGTTATTTTATGTAGCCGAATGCAAAATTTAAAAATATATATATATTTTTAATATTTGGGATTTTATTTTATTTCAGCTTTATTTCAATTAATACTTTTTTTAAATATTTTTTTATTATTAGTAGTCAACAATAACAACACTGGTTCCAGGTCTGGAAAAGTCATGGACATTTCTATAGGGAATATATATTTTTAGTTATAACTCTACAATATTTAAAAAACTAAGTTAGTTCTGTTTAAGCAGTTCTCTATAGAAGCTTTTTTCTGCCATAGAATAAAACAATTTGAATGATAATTGCAACTTTTTATCTCGCAGTTCTAAAAAAAATTGCCAGTTTATGTCACACAATTCTGAGAAGAAAAACTATAAGAGAAAAATTCACAGTTACCTTTTTTATTTTTAATTCTGTGGCGGAAACAAGCTTCCATAGTTCTCCCATGAGCCATATTCAGTAAATTTTTTGTTTTAAATATATTTATTTATATAAAAAAATGTAACTATTAAAACAGATAAATTCCAAGGATTAATGAATGAGATGCAGCACAATTAATAAGACGGTATACTGTGCAGTTTATTAGACAGTTTACAGCATGTGTAGAGGTACGTACAGTACATAATTGAGCAGTGCAGGAACTTCAGTGTATAAATATGCAAATTAGCAGTGAATATCCATAGATGATGCGTTTTAAAGGTCCATGATGCTTGCCGTTTCTTCTGCAGCTCAGCGAACGCCACTCCGGAGTTTGAGGGCCGTGGGGGGGAGGAGCTGGGGGTGGAGCTTAGTAACGTCCTCTATAAAGTGTTCAACAACAGGCACAGCGTGGACCTGCGCTCGCTCTGCATCCTCCCGGGGCAGAACTGCTGGGTGCTGTACGTGGACGTGCTGGTGAGTGGACCCGAGAACAGCATCCTGAGGTTCACTTCATAGTGAGACGTGTATGCTGTAGTTTATTCTTCAGTTAATGCACGACTGTCTCGACAGCTGCTGCAGTGTGACGGAAACCTGTTCGACGCCATATCCATCGCAATCAAAGCCGCTCTGTTTAATACACGGTGAGTTACTGTGTGTGTGTTCCCATCAGAACTGGAAGTGGGCTATTTTAGTATTATTTATAAACTATTATAATATTTTCTTGTTATTTATTTGTATATTTTCAGTCGTCATTTTAATTTTTGTTTTTTATTAGTAATTTTATGCAATTTCATAATTTTATTAGTTTTAATTTTTTTATTTGTTATAGTAATTTTAATACTTCAACTTATTTCAGTTGTTTGCCAAGGCAAAATTTCTAATTGTAACATTTTCCATCTAATATTTATATTTTATTTCATTTCAGCTTTATTTAATTGAACAATTGTCTTAGGTGACATAGCACAACTGTTTCAAGTCATTTTAAAGTCTGATTTTTTATGCTGTTATTATAGTTATTATATTTTAATTTTAGTTTGTTTTAATCATTTTTTTTTTTTTTTTTACTTTTTTTTTTTAGCATAATTATTATTTCAGTTTTAGCAATTTTAGTACTTCAACTTATTTAGGTTGGTTGCCAAATCAAGTTTTTCATCTAATATTTACATTTTATTTTAACTCTATTTAATTTAACAAAAACAAAAAAAAATGTTTTAGTTAACAATAACAATAGCAAACCTTTCTTTAGTGAATATGTATATTTTTATTTATATTCTACAATATTTAATCAGTTAAAGCAGTTCTCCCATAAGCCATATTTAGTATATTTCAGGACCTTAAACTTACTAAAAAGTTTAACCATTAAATCGTATAAATTCCAAGGATTAATGCATTCAACTGTAAATCCACCATAAAATTAGTTTTTTATGCATTAATCATAAACATTCAAAATGGTGATTCAATGAAGTGATGAGAAACGTAAGCGCACCCCTTTCCCGAAACAGAATCCCCAGAGTGCACATATCTGAGGATGAGGAGGGCGGGAAGGAGATCGAGCTGTCAGACGACCCGTTCGATTGCATCCGGATCAATGTGGAGAATGTGCCGTGTATCGTAACCCTGTGCAAGGTACAGCAGAGCCTGGGCCAGTACCCACAATGCACCACTCTCCTCATGTCATATACAGTTACGTCAGGGAATGTCTAATAAGGGGAGAACTCCCACTCTCAGTAAACTTCCGGCTTCTGAACTGGTTGCAGTTCCACTCTAGGTCCACATAAGGGCGCTCACAGGACGAGTGCAGAATGAATGGAGGTCTATTGAGAAATACCCCTCAAAATCCACTTTTCTCAGGATATAATTTTTTGTATAGTAATTTGAATGTTGTTTTCGAAAGGAGATGCAAAGAAATTACAGATTACTGGGTGTTCGATTTTTTAGAGTCACTTATTTGCTTTAAAAAGTCTTCAACCAGAGATACTGCTTTACGGCAATCCTTCAGTCACTTTCCTTTCTCTCGAGGCATCGACAACACAGCTGACACAGGTAAACACACGTGCTAGAAGAGTTAAGAACGCCTTAACATTCTGGTCCCACTTCGGATGCCATCAAGCGGTGTCTCTGGTCGTAATCAGTCCTTCACTGACCAATCAGCGTCCATTAGCAGAATGCTAGCGTGTTATGGGCAACAAATCGAAAGGACCTAAGTACTCGTTCATTCAACTGTCGACCTATAACCCATGTTGAACTTGCAAAACCTACATTCAAATCTGAGATTTCTCAACGGCAATCGGGTGAAAGAGACAAATTTAGCCGTCTAGCTCCATAGACTCCCATTCATTTTGCACTCGGACGATCGCCCCCAGTGGAACTCTGGTGGAACTACAACCAAAATTCGGTACAATAGGACTTAATAGGGAGTGGCCAGGCTTTCCGTAGACGGGCTTTGGTTACGTTTAATGTAACCTTTTTATATGGTGTGTGTTTGTGCCCTTCAGATCGGTCACAGACACGTGGTGGACGCCACACTGCAGGAAAAGGCCTGTTCTGTGGCCAGTCTCCTGATCTCAGTCACACACAAAGGAATGGTCACATGCGTCAGGAAGCTGGGAAGAGGAAGCCTGGACCCGGAGAGCATCTTTGAGATGACAGAGGTCAGGTTATTTCTTTTCCCACAGTAGTTTTAAACTTTCTTGATCTTATAATTAGTGGTGTTTGCTAAGGAATCACTTTTACTCCTAAAGAGTTTGTTCAAAGCCCTAACCCTGCAAAGCCTGACACATGGCAGAATAGTCCCAAATATATAATTTTTTTAACATAGAACCTTTAGACAAAATATGCAACAAAAGCATACAAAAAAAGTTTGCATATGTGTCAATAAAAGCATCATTGATCAGACTTTTATGGCTCATTTAGTATGATATAGTAAGAAAATGGAGGGGATTTTATTCCGAGGCCCAAACTGAGCAAAAATATGCAATTGCATTTGCTGATGTTTATATGGCCAAAAAGTAAGATTTAATTCTGATGCTTGTAAATTAAATCAATGAGATCTTTATAACAGGGACTACTATCATAAAATCCAAATAAATATCAGTTGTCCCTTCATATCTTTCAATAATCTGTTGTAGTAAGATGATATTTAATGGGTTAGTTTATAATCAGAGCTCTGTAGTTTTTAGTTTGGGTGACAACACATAATGCAATTAAATACAATGATAATTGAGAGAAATAAGTGTTAATCAAAAGCCTGATGGATCATATTTTATATATCCCCCCCACCCCCCACACAAACAAAATGCTGTGTGGATAATCAACATTTTACTATCAATATAAAAGTTATTCTTATGTCTACTTTATAAACATCAGTAAAAATTTCACAGCGAAAAGTTGAATCTACAACAGGTTTCTAATAGTGCTGTCAAACGATTAAAATATTTAATCGCGATTAATCGCATTAATGTCATAGTTAACTCGCGATTAATCTCGTTGATGTCATAGTTAACTCACGATTAATCGCATTAATGGCATAGTTAACTCACGATTAATCACATTAATGTCATAGTTAACTCGCGATTAATCTCGTTGATGTCATAGTTAACTCTCGATTAATCGCATTAATGTCATAGTTAACTCGTGATTAATCGCATTAATGTCATAGTTAACTCGCGATTAATCGCATTAATGTCATAGCTAACTCACGATTAATCGTGTTAATGTCATAGCTAACTCGCGATTAATCGCATTAATGGCATAGTTAACTCGCGATTAATCGCATTAATGTCATAGTTAACTCGCAATTAATCGCATTAATGGCATAGGTAACTCGCGATTAATCGCATTAATGGCATAGCTAACTCACGATTAATCGCATTAATGGCATAGCTAACTCGCGATTAATCGCATTAATGGCATAGTTAACTCGCGATTAATCGCATTAATGTCATAGCTAACTCGCGATTAATCACATTAATGGCATAGCTAACTCACGATTAATCGCATTAATGCCGTAGTTAACTCGCGATTAATCGCGTTGATGTCATAGTTAACTCGCGATGAATCGTAATTAATCGCACATTTTTATCTATTCTAAATGTCTTTCTTTTTGTCCCATTATTTTTTCTCATTTTAATGCTCTTATCAACATGGAAAAGTGTATCGGCTTGCTTTGTGCAAATGTTTTTTATTGAAAACAACATTGGCATATACGGTGTTCAATTTCACACTAACATTCTCACTTGGAGCAAATAATCTCACACAATGTAACACTGTCCATCAATAAAAGGGTGAAAGAAATACTGACGAGGTCCTGATATTGACGAGGGGGGCGGAGAATTCGCATCAGCTGTGTGTGTGCGTGTGTGTGTGTGTGTGCTTGGCCATCATAAAGTGGTATTTCAGACTGGACGTGCTGCGATGATGATAGCTCAGATCACAACGACACAACACACAGATCACTTTGGTCTCGTCAATGGAACCATTTGGCAACTTTTTAAAAGTAAACTTTCCATTCAGAATCTTATTGGCATCCATTTCGGCGTCTCGCGCTCGTCATCCACTCAAAACGTAACGTTAACCAACTATTTGGCCGGCTCGCAAGCCTAAACAAGTGTGTGCGGCGTGGCTGTTGTTTTGTTTCCGGTCTAGCTAGATCCGCTTGTGCTTTGGTCGACGAAGCAACAAAACGTCCTCGCGCGGCGCAAACCATTGAAATTAATAGGTTCCACAGCGCAGCGCCACGCATGCCGCGTCCTGTTGCAAAAGCATGTGGAAAAAAACTACAAAGTTTGCTAGGCCAAAAAGACCGTTAATCGCGCGATAAAAAAATTAACGCCGTTAAAATGGGTTTGCGTTAACGCCGTTAATAACGCGTTTAACTGACAGCCCTAGAAGCAAAGTTTTTATCATGCTGATCATTTAGAGGGCTTGAGTTTATTAGCGTATCAGATCTGATACAGTAGACTTCATTGGGTTACTTTAGCACCTGTGCGCTGGAGTTTGTGTATTAGAGAGTTTCCTCCAGCTCGTGTTGTTTATATGTGCAGTATCCACCAGACGGTCAGTGACCGGCCAGTCTGAGCCTGTCTAGTGCTTTAACAGCTAGAGCTTTTATTTGTGCACACTTTTAACACGTCTATGACTTGCAGAAACCTGTTGATTAAAGCATGTGTATTCACTGTGATGGTGTGTTGTGTCGTAGGCCGGGAAGCGTGTGGGAAAGACTCTTCATGCGCCGCTCATGGATCTGCTGCAGAAAGAAGAAAGTCTTGGCAAGAAACGACAGAAAGTGGGATTCCTTGGATAGCTGTTTTTGTTTTAGTTTTTCAAATAAATTAGTTAAGTTTCTTACGACGTTTGTCATGTCTTGCTTCATAGCTTCGGCTAACTGAATGAATCCTCTAATGCAAGGTTATATAACGTTGCAGTTTTTGTTTTGCTCATTTTTCCAGGCTAGGCTGAACTCAGACTAGGCTGGTTTTAATGGGGCTTTTAACAGATGACTAAATGTTTCTTCGTTCCCCTTATAAATCTGAGTGGTTTGAGTGCAATTTGAGCATTTGAGGCTTTTTAATATCTGAATTTAGCAGATGAGTAGAAAAGAGTCCTTGAAGTTGTTGTGAGTTGGTGATTTTTATGTCCCAGAGCTGAAGGATATTTTTGTTTTATTTGCAGATGTTAGGAAAAAATAATGTATTCGCATGAAAACGGATGTTGCGATAGTCTTTTCTTCCCTGTGACGCATATCCGAGTGAAACGGCTTCTCGAACAAGAACAAATGTGGGCGGGGCTTGATTTCGTCTGTGTGGAATTGATTGGATGGTTGTGGTTTTCTATTGGTTGATCTCATGTGAGTGACAGGTTGCCCCGCCCACATCATCAGAGAAGAGATGCGATGCAAGTGATTCTGATTCAAGATCAAAATAATGATTTGCACGGATAAATCATAATAAATAATGCAATATTCCATAAAAAATAAGAAGCGTCCATTTTGATTTCATGGTGACTTTACAGATTGACAGACGTGTGTGGAGCTGTAGTGTGTGTGTGTGTGTCTCTTCTGCCACGTGTCGTCTGAGGAAGATCTGAGCACAGCTGCTGTGAGCCTGGATCTATTCCATCCCATAATAGCTTTGCTTCTTCCTCTGGCCTGAACCAAAACAAACAGCAGGAATCACTGCACAGATGACAACCTCATACAGCAGAAGAATGCATGATGGGAGATGTGTCCTGATGAGACCTTGACTGTGAATGTGTTCTGAGCAACCTGAGAACCGGCTCTTCTGTGCAAGTCAGAATGTGGATCCAGTTTTATAATCTGCTATATAAATCATTGGGGGTTTTAAATGAGAGAAAAACATATTGGGGAGAGAAACTGGGCAAGGCAGTTTCTATTATTTATTATTGTTAATTAATTTAAAATGTATATTCAAAACACATATATAAGCACACCCCATTATGTCCCCACGGATGGCATTATCCGAAATCCCTGTCCTTTTTTTGGTCCGCGTGAGGAAAACAGCTTGTAAATCACACTACGCGATGTTTTATGAAAATGTAAAAGTGCAGAAGGTTTTCTGTGATGGGTGGTTCAGGTGTGTGTTCAGGTGTGTGGAGAGAGAATATACAGTTTGTACAGTATAAAAATCATGTCTATGGAAAGTCCCCACAAAGATAGCACTATGTGGTATGTAAATTTGTGTGTGTGTGAGAGAGAGTGTGTGATAATTTATCTGTGTGTGTGCTGTGAGGTGTGTGTCTGTTTTTGTGTGTTTGTCAGGAGGTGTGTATGTGAATTTATCTGAGTGTGTGTGTGTGTTTGTTTGTTTGTTTGTCAGGAGGTGTTTGTGTGTGTGTGTGTGTGTGTGTGTGTTTGTTTGTCAGGATGTGTGTGTGTGTGTGGTGTGGTGTGTGTGGTGAGGTGGGCGTGTGAGGTGTGTGTGAGTGTGTGCATGTGTGTGTGGTGAGGTGGGCGTGTGTGTGTGTGCGTGTGTGTGTATGGTGAGGTGGGCGTGTGTGTGAGTGTGTGCATGCGTGTGTGGTAAGGTGGGGGTGTGTGTGTGTGTGTGTGTGTGTGTGTGTGGTGAGGTGGGCGTGTGTGTGTGTGGTGAGGTGGGCGTGTGAGGTGTGTGTGAGTGTGTGCATGTGTGTGTGGTGAGGTGTGTGTGTGTGTGAGTGTGTGCATGTGTGTGGTGAGGTGGGCGTGTGAGGTGTGTGTGAGTGTGTGTGGTGAGGTGTGTGTGTGAGTGTGTGCATGTGTGTGTGGTGAGGTGGGCGTGTGTGTGTGTGTGTGTGTGTGTGTGTGAGTGCGTGTGTGAGTGCGTGTGTGTGTGGTGAGGTGGGCGTGTGAGTGTGTGCATGTGTGTGTGGTGAGGTGGGCGTGTGAGTGTGCATGTGTGTGTGGTGAGGTGGGCGTGTGAGGTTTGTGTGAGTGTGTGTGGTGAGGTGGGCGTGTGAGGTGTGTGTGAGTGCGTGTGTGAGTGCATGTGTGTGTGGTGAGGTGGGCGTGTGTGTGTGTGTGTGTGTGAGTGCGTGTGTGAGTGCGTGTGTGTGTGGTGAGGTGGGCGTGTGAGGTGTGTGTGAGTGTGTGCATGTGTGTGTGGTGAGGTGGGCGTGTGAGTGTGTGCATGTGTGTGTGGAGAGGTGGGCGTGTGAGGTGTGTGTGAGTGTGTGTGGTGAGGTGGGCGTGTGAGGTGTGTGTGAGTGTGTGTGGTGAGGTGGGCGTGTGAGGTGTGTGTGAGTGTGTGTGGTGAGGTGGGCGTGTGAGGTGTGTGTGAGTGTGTGTGGTGAGGTGGGCGTGTGAGGTGTGTGAGGACGTCACTCCTCCGCTCCTCTCAGGATGAAGACCGGCTGCAGGTCCAGGACAGCAGTTCTCCTGCGTGAGCGACTGAGAAGCAGAGATCTGTCCTCGTTCTCCAGACTTCAGCATGAGACTTCTTCTGTTCGCAGTCCTGCTGCTCCTCACACACACCTCGCAGCAGCAGAACACTCCCAGAAAGAAACCCAGCGCTAAGAAAGGTAAGACTAACTGAATTTTTCTCTTCAGTTAGATCATTTATTCATTTGGTTATTCAAGCTCAATAGATGTTGAGAAAGTTCAGAGAGAGAGTTGCTGTATGAAGAAAATATGCATTGATCTGTTTAATACATTTGGATGTTAATGATCATTAAATGAACTATTTTTCTTAAGTCGAATACAATTGTAAAGTTTAAAAATCACTTAAAAAAAACTAATTTTATATTATAAATTGTGTGTATATAATTACTTTTTCATGTGAATTTGTGGTGAAATTGGTTCCTGATTTTTCATTTGAATCATCCTCTGTCAAATTCATTTATTAAATAAAAAAATATATAATAATCAATAAGGATTTAAATATATTGCATTAAGAAAACAAATTAATTATTGTAATTCATCCATGCATTTTGCAGTTTTTATTTACAATTTTTTTGTAATTCCCATTATCCTCAATGATTCTCTTAACTGTAACACTAAAAAAGGCTTGATTTTCGATATAATTGAATATCATTTATTATTTCTCACATGTGCTTGTGGGTGGTTGTTGATTTTGGTCCCTGTCAGACTCAGATGCTCGAGCCAGCGCTGCTCTGGAGGAACTACAGCAGCGGATCAATGACATCGTGCAGGAACTGAATCTGGTAAAGGAGCAGCAGGCTCTGCAGACGGGTGAGAGCTCACACACTCCTGCCTTACTGAAGCAGCCAGGCGTTACGATATAGCCCTAACCCTAGCCTGACTCGTCTGTTTAACTGTCAAAAACTAAAAATGAACACATTGTACCATAGACTGTGGCGTATTGTTTGGATAAATAGAGTTTGTCCACTTGCATAAGACACATGGCCTCCACATCCACATGTAGCTTTTGATGTAATTCAGTCTTTGATCTATGAGGAGACGTTCAGACAAATATGTCATATTTTATGAGATTATATGGCTAATAATTTTAAAACAAACGCCAAAAATCACTCTTAGTTGCCATTCCAAGCCAAAGCAACAAGTTTGTTTGAAATTTGAACAGTTGGATATTTTTAAAGCCATATTTTGTACTTTTTATATAAATAAAGGTTTCCTGCACCAAAGTGAGTCATAATTTAATTTTAGATGATCGTTTCCCACTCACCCTTGGTCCCTTATTATTAAACTGCCTGTTTTATTCTGCACCTGAAGATATGTAAATGACCTCTGCTGTGATTGGCTTACCTGTGCGTATGGGCGTGTCTCACCAAACCGTGTATCAGGAAGGGAGGGGCAAGTTGCAGGTGTTATGGCCAGTCGTGTATGTTAATGAACTCAAAATGTCCAGGGTTTTAACTTACACTTTTTTATTTATTTTTTTACATTATGAGTCATTTAAAGATTGCAAATAATGTTTCTTTATTCTCCGCTAGTCTGCCTGCGAGGCATAAAGATCCCCGGCAAGTGTTTTCTGGTGGACACCGTGAAGAAGCGCTACCACACGGCCAACGAAGACTGCATCGCCAAGGGAGGAATCCTCAGCACTCCGCTGTCTTCCGACGAAAACACGCTTCTCCATGATTATGTGCGCCAGAGCATCGGACCAGACGCTGAAATCTGGCTGGGTGTAAACGACATGCAAATAGAGGGCGCGTGGATGGACCAGACCGGCTCAAACATCCGCTACCAGAACTGGAAGCTCCCGGAGCCTGACGGCGGCCTGGCGGAGAACTGCGCTGTTCTCTCCGGCGAGAAGTGGCTCGACGAGCGGTGTCGTGAGGAGCGGGCCTCCGTCTGCGAGTTCAACATCGTCTGAGATCATCCAGCGTGGCGATTCCCCTGACCTTTCCATTGCACAATCCTGCTTGCATTGTGTCTGCTCCGTAATTGTAGGCTATATTTTTTATCTTGAGGAGAGCAAAGATTGTAATTTTAGCTGGGCTACTCCATAAAAATGTTCAGATACAAAAGCGTATCTATAATCAAAGATTGAACACAACACTGTAATAAAGGACATTTTTGGACAGTCTCCATTAAAATCCAGCCAAAAACACACACTAACTAAACAAACATTATTGAATCCTAAATCAGATGGTCTTTTAGTAAGAAGTCAAGCCAACCGGTTAAAATCCAGCAGAACGATGATTATTTCAGATAGCTAGCTTTGTTACTTGTTTATTGTCTAACAAACTAATGTCTAGCCTGATATAACCTGAACATATCCTTTTATCTCAATAAAACGTTTATCAAATATGTGCGTATGATATTTCACACATTTGGTGTAAAACAGGCCCATGTAAAGTTCTACAGAAAATGTATATGCCCATAATTTATTCAATATTTTGGCTGATTTTATTATGCATTCACCTGCAATTGAGTGGTATACACAATGGTTACTGGCTGATATTACAGTTTTTTTTGTTTGTGTCATCAGTCGATATTAAATATTTTATTTTGCAAGCTCATTTCTGCCAATTTTTACATTTAGACTGCCTTGCATCATCTAACACTCACTCATAAGCATAAACAATGTTAAATGTAAGCTTTAATTAAATTAATATCCATTTTTCTAACTGATGCCTACATTTACTTGTATTCTTACTAATTTTTTATTTATTAAGAAAACAGCAAAGCTAATATCAGCCATTTATCAGTTGCCGGGCATGGCATGAAAATAATTATTAGTCAATCAATATCAGACAGAATTTTAAAAATAATTTTACCATGTAAAATACATAATACCTTTTAAAATCTGTTGTGGGAAATATAAAAACTGTCTTAATCTGGTCTGTGTGTGGTTATCTTCATTCTAAACAGAGGAACATCTATTAAAATATCTGAGAATTTATTTTAGGAATGCACAACGCAAATATACAGAATTGAAAAACAGAACCAGAAAACACGTATGAAACCTGGAGACAATCAATCACGGTTAAAACAAAACAATTATGCAATAGAGAAAGTCTTGGCATACTTCCAATGAAGGGATTAAACTCTCAAACGGCTTAATTCTGTACATTCAGGCTAAAAGGCCATAAAAAAATCTTTAAAACCAAACTTTTAATAAACTATACATGCAAAAAACACCTGTGACCACTAGGGCGGCAAAACAGTGCGTAGCCTTTTAGCATCAATTTTACACAACAACATTGTCTTTGTGTGCGCATTTTTCTCGGCTTGTAGCCAATGAATGGCTTTTCTGCTCCCCCAATAAAATTTTAGCGGTTTGAGCAGTCGAATCATCATGTGAATCCACTCCGCATCCGGCTTTATCCTCAAATTGCCTCCTCGTATTCCGGCTCAGTATTGGAATCAGTGTCCGATTCCATTCGTGGTTGTAGTCTGGATTCGTCGGCAGACAGGCGAATGGGATTTATATCCCCGAAACTCTTGAAAGTGTGCAGCTCGTTATCTATCATCCTACGATCTTCGAATCCTAAGCTTCCCTGTGATACCAGTGGCGTACGAGGCCTCTGGAGATTAAAGGTGTTGGGCGGCTTTAGGAAAGGCTGATATGCATCTCCATCTCCTCCTCTGCCTTCTATCGAATATTCAGCGGACGAATCCTTAGCCGACGGGATTGAGTCCGAGGGTCCCGTGAACGGACGGTACGCGTCCACCTGATGTCCGTTGCTCCAGGCTCCGTTGTCGACCTCTGAAGGCTGGTTCTTGTCCCCAAATTGTCCGTACATTGTTGGGTCATCAATGGAGGCGTAGACGTGGGACTCATTGTCTGCTCTGGATTTTGGGAAGGTGGCGTTACCCGGAAGGAAAGGTTTCCCTCTGGGCAAAAAGATGGAGGACCTATTGGTCTTAGGTTTGTTTTTCCTTCTAAAAGAGAAGAAAATTGTTTGAAAACGTATTGTATTTTCAAATTCATAAGAGAATACAGAAGAAAATTCAGACTCACTTTCGAATGACGCACACAACTATAAGTGTGATGATTAGCAGCAAAACCAGAACCCCGACTACGGCCAAGATAATGCTCAGGAAGTTCTCTGTATGAGGAGGAAAAAAGCAATGATTATCTGATTATCTTCCATTGCAATACTTCTAACAACACCACCAAGTATAGTGTGATCAATGCACAAATCCATTCAAATGAAGACTAAATGTCCTTGCACACTGAGTCCGAAATTCTCGTCCAAAATGTAAAAATAAATACGACCTCACGTTGTGTCAATCACATTTACACACTGCCTCTGAAACTTTCGTCCGTCATAAAAAAAATCGAATCGGGTTTGATTTTTTCTACGTATTTCGCATCCGTAGATAGCATTTTTAGAGGTGTTTTTACCATTCAGAGCCATCGGATGACGAATTCTAAGGGTGTCACGATTTCGATCTTAAATCGAAATAAATTTTTTTCCGAATCGATCGAATTAAAAAATGGAATCGTCGATGCTGCCACGCCCCCATGTCACGTCCGGTCGGCGTGCCAAGCGGGAAAAAAACACGCGTGTTGAAAAGCTGCGAGTCTATGGTCAACCTCCTCTAACTTAGCTACAGCCATTCAAAAGATAGCATGGCAACTGCAGATGCAGGAGACCCATCGACAGAACTTGAACCCCCTCCTCTTTCATTGAAGTCGCAGGTGTGTAAGTTTTTGGGATTTTCAGTGAGTTATGTTGACAACGTTCACGCTTCAAAAAAGCCACAGTTTACTTTACAGACATCCCAAGTTTCGCGGAAGTTCCTGGAGTCTCCCGCATATGGATAGCGGCTCCCTGATGCCCGCAAATTAGTTAATCTCCCGGAATCTAGAGTGAGCGAGCGAGCAAGAGCGCGCAATCGCGCATGCGAGAGAAAAAACTGTGCTCCAAACCGTATAGCGCGCGCACGGGAGAGAGCGAGAGATCTTGCGTATGTGCCTCATGAAGCGCATGTAAGACAGAGAGCATCCTGATTGGCCGGTTTCGGCTTAAAAAAAATAAATGTAAAAATCGAGAATCGAACCGTGACCTTAGAATCGAAAATTTAATCGAATCGAGGATTTGGAGAATCGTGACACCCCTAACGAATACGAATAAATTTCGGACTCAGTGTGACTCAGACCTAAACCCTGAAATGAAAGCGTTCTGCTCACTGGTTTCCTTGTGCAGAGTGACCTTAGAGAGCACAGCGAAGCGTCCGCTCTTGGGATCGCAGTTGGACATGTTCAGGTAGAAGCTCTGCTGTTGGATGACGGTGTTGTCGAAACTCTGATCTTCTCTCCAGGACTGCATTCGGCCTTGTGGGTCCAGCGGTCTGACCGCCACCTCTGTGTGGCCCGAGTCGCACACGGGCTGGCTGACGTTGGTGAGCTGCAGCTCGGCCTTGTGCTCTTGAGGAACGCTGACGATCCACGTGACGGACGAGGAAGGGTTCATGCCATCGGGCCAGTTGGGCGTCGGGAGGTACATGGATCCCGAAACCAATGGAGATACGGTGTAGATTACATTCTCTGTGAAGAAAGCAGGAAGACAATGCTATGAGACTCAACTCTATTACAACAGAAAACCAATAGTTTTACAGTGTTTTTGATCAAATAAATGCAGGATTCTTTGAAAAACATTAAAGGTAGTAGTTATTCCAAACTTTATACTTACCAGTGATCTCTGGACTCATGGCGACTTTAAAGAAAGGTCCTTTCTCCTGGCTCAGGTCTTTTATCGTTTTAGGAGTTACGGTAATGGAAACGTTCCCTTTGATTTGGATTTTTTGGATGGTGCCTTCAGGCAGAGAGCAGAACTGGCCGACGCTGGACCCGTCAGTCTCAGAGATCAGCAGAGAGACTCTCTCGTTACACTCCTTGTCTGGGACAGACTGGTGCAGGTTTTGGCTAGGGGACGTGAGGTCCACGGTGCCTTGATCGAGCACACGGAGCAGCCAGGTGAACTGATGGAGGGGAACGTGCAGACTGGGGTCCAGCGTGGGAATAGTGAGGGACGTCCCGCTGGTGGCACGAGAAGATGCACTCGGACAATCTAGAATTGCATGGAGGAAAGAGACGATCATGATAATTTGGTGAATGAATCTCAAAATGATTCTGTCAAGATTATGAATTCATGACTGTCATCTATCTATCTATCTATCTATCTATCTATCTATCTATCTATCTATCTATCTATCTATCTATCTATCTATCTATCTATCTATCTATCTATCTATCTATCTATCTATCTGTCTATCTGTCTATTGGCCTTTCTATCTATCGGTCTTTCTGTCTGTCTATCTATCTATCTATTCTATCTATGTATCTATCATTCTGTCTATCTATCTATCTATCTATCTATCTATCTATCCATCCATTTATCTATCTATCCATTTATCTATCTATCTGTATCTATCTATCCATTTATCTATCTATCTGTCTGTCTATCTATCTATTCATCTGTATCTATCTCTATCTATTCTATCTATGTATCTATCATTCTGTCTGTCTATCTATCTATCCATTTATCTATCTATCTGTATCTATCTATCCATTTATCTATCTATCTATCTCTGTCTATCTATCTATTGGTCTTTCTGTCTGTCTGTCTGTCTATCTATCTATCTGTATCTATCTATCCATTTATCTATCTATCTGTCTGTCTATCTATTCTATCTATGTCTCTATCATTCTATCTATCTATCTATCTATCTATCTATCTATCTATCTATCTCTCTCTCTATCTATCTATCTATCTATCTATCCATCCATTTATCTATCTATCCATTTATCTATCTATCTGTATCTATCTATCTATCAATCTATCTATCGGTCTTTCTGTCTGTCTGTCTGTCTATCTATCTATTCATCTGTATCTATCTTTATCTATCTATATCTATCCATCCATTTATCTATCTATCTATCTGTATCTATCTATCCATCTATCCATCTATATCTATTGGTCTGTCTGTTAATTTGAGACCACACCTGAAGAGTCAAAGCCAGACCAAACAAATTAATTTTTTCCATGTCTAATTGTCATTGTGTTCATGTGAGTCCACTGCGCATGTGTGCAGCATTTATGCGCTCCCAGTTACCGATGGTTTTGGTGGCCGTCAGCTGCAGGTCCTGCACGGGGCAGTCGAGGAAGGACAGGTCAGCTTTGGTGCCCGCAGGAACCACTATTCTCTCCTGCGCCACAGAGTTCAAGCTCATTTCACAGTACGATTCTGGGTTTTTATTTTCTATTTGCAGGCTCAATCCCTCCTCATTCCGGAGATCCACAGTGCAAAGATCTGAACACAATAGCAAGACAGACAGCATGCTATTTATCTGCAACTTTAAAGCATGACTTCATCAAGATCAGATACCCTAAATAGCAATATTATTTCAGACACAAAAAACAAATCTACATGCTTCTCCTTACATGGTATCCCACCCCTGAACACTGCCACGTTTATGTTCAAAGAAAGTCCAAGAACATTGGCTTTTGCTTCACAACTGCTAAGAGTCAGGCTGAAATCTCCCTGTTTATTGGTCGGCTGAACGTCCGTTGGTCCCTTTGTGAATGAAGTCTTGTCCCCCAGTGTATAATCAACCGAGACCTTATCATTTAGGCATTCTGGTGGAGTGTAATGTTGAAAGAGAACTGTGAAATTTTGCATTGGCTCAACAGCAAAGTTCCATTGAATTTTTCCTGCATTGTAGTGGCCTTTGCCGTAATGTGGTGTGAAGAAATCAGTAGATGACAGTCCTCTGGGCAGCTTGACGTCCACCACAACCAATACTGTAGATGCAAAGAACAAGACAAAATCATTTCCAATCAAAAACGAAACACTCAAGAAACAGTTCTTGTTCCACGTTACTTCTTCTAACCTTTTGTATCTGGTCCTCTGGACACTTTGAAGTCAGATGGGTTCAGGTCTGTGTCTTTGGGAACCTCCAGAGACACACGTCCTTTAAACAAGGCCTGGATACGACTGATGGTACCGTTCCGACAAAACGTGCCGATGGAGTTCGGACCCGATCGCTGGTATGTAATGATGGTGTAGGTGTGTTTGTCTGGACAGGATTCTGAAGGCTTGATCTGTCTCATTCCTGGAGCTGGAAAGTTCAGTTGAAACATCTCGTTTGGTTGAACCTTCAGATCCCAGTTGAAGCTTCTGCTGAACTCCAGGAATCGGGTCGAATCCGGATGCACTGCAATGTTGCTGCAGGCTGTCGACGAACAATCTGTGATTGGAATAAAAAGTAAAGATTTGGTGTTTTACAAGGTAATTTTTACCAAAATGGATAGTTTAGATTCTACATTTTGTCTACTCGCCGATTTTTTGGTTGATCTCCACAGTAAAGACGTCGCCCGGCTGAGAGCAGTTGAAAGTCACGTTGGTGGGCCGAGCTTCAGTGAGGTCCAGGTCGGAGTTACAGGTCTGAGACAGACCTTCATCCTTACACACATTACAGTCCAGACCCTGACCTTGCTTCTTTCTGAAGAGTACCTCGGTGCCAGGGTCAGGAGTCACCTCAATTTTATGACATTCTGAAAAAATAAAAATAATATAATATATGAATAAAAGGAGAAATAATAATAATAACTATATATATATATATATATAGATATATATATATAATATATGTAATGGTTCTCAGTAAAGTTCTCTAAAAAATCTAATCGTACTGTTCTCCACCCACGATTCAGCACGCACTTGCAATCTGACAATTTGCATAGGCATCTATAATATGGTTTGTTGAAAATAAATAAAACAGTCAGACAGAGTATGTTTCTGTCGATTGATACGCATTCTAGCTTCCCCCAAAACTTTGAGCCGTCATCACCTGGGTGTTGATAGCGTGTGAGCGCAAGTGAAACCTGGACAGAACACATTGCTATCTAAACTCATTTATGCCTTGCCAACTTAAACATTCGAGTATAAGACGCGAAAGAGAACTCGCGGGCGCTGTAAAAAGATGTGTGTGTGCACTCATCTGAAGCACGCACACGGAAAGCCGTGTCTTTAAGTCTTGCGCTTGAACAGACAAATTCACACAAAAAAGATTATATGCAATGTTGTTTTACATTTGATTACATTATTCAATTTCTGTACCTGAAAACTACTGTTAGATACCTAAATAACCTGAAAAGCGCTGTTTATTTTATTAGTATCTTTGCTCTTTTTTATTTATTTGTGCAGTTGCTTGTAGTTTGACTATTTTTTCTTATTTTCTTTATTTTTATTTGACAGTAGCTCTTTTTTTCCTGGACATAGCACATACCGAAACCGTGACCCTATAAACCCTGATAAAAACTGAACCGTAAGTAATTTAAACCTTTACACCCCTAATATATATATCTATCTATATCTATACATATGTATTGTACGTAAATGTATCGAACTCGTATCGAAGCGTGAACCCAAAACTGAGGTATGTACCGAACCGTGACTTCTGTGTACTGTTAAACCCCTAATATATATATTAAAAATAAAATAAAAAATCAATAATATTTTAAAAAATAGGGCCCTATTAAGAACCATTCCTTTCTAAACTTTGTCCATTTGCTAGATTCATTGGCAGTTGGTTTAATATTATTGTTGTGTTCTGTGAACAGGCCAATAAGGACTCATCCCATTAGATTCAATAAACATTTAAATATATAAATAAATATACATGGAGAATGGATGGATACATTGAGATGATTTTATTTAAATTTAAAATGTATTACATATATTAAAATTAATTAAAATGCAATTAAATTCAAATATAAAATATATCATATTCATATATTAAACAAAAATAGCATGTAATAATATATCATCAATTATTTATAAAATGAGGCCTATTCACATTAAGACATTTTTTTCTCAAAACTTTTCTATTTTGCTATTGACTTGAAAGGACTTGAAAGGTCTGTGTGTTTTATGGCTTTTTTTTATTAACAATTGGTTTCATTTATTATTTTTGCTTTGTGTGAACAGGCCTTTATATGAAGATTATGCAATACAAATTAAAATCAAGTATTTAGTTAATCTAAACTGCTCTTAGGCAGAGAGATACAAAACCCTACAAAAGTTACTAACCCTACAAAACAATCAATATAGAGCCAAGTAAAGAACAGCCTGGATGAAGCCGAGAGTTAAAAGCAAACAGAAACACAAAGGACTGATTCAGGACTTGAACAGGAAGAGGTCATGAGCGAACACACATGTCAGGCATTCTCGGATCCTCCCTGATTACATTAAAAAAACAAGAGAGCCTTGCCCATATAATAACTGGGAAATTCTGACGTTCCATATATGTCATAATTAAAAATAAACAGGTTGGTTTTTAAAGTGAAGTCTACTTTGTTGGTGCATATGCATTAATATCTTGTACCACACTTGATAGAAAGACAATCACAAGTTTAGACATGATTTTGATTGCACAAATCTAACTGACTTTCAACAAGACACAAGCAACCCAACAGAAGAGAAACAGCCTCAGCGTCTCATATTACTCCATAAGAATGACAACGTCTGCAAATATTTACTCATGTTTGTGACAATAACAGCCAGCGGACACACACTCCTCCAGCCTCTAACCTGAACCAGGTTAACACATATATCAGCAACTAAGATATAGATATAGATATAAGATAGACTGCAAATCGCACCTGTGAGTTTGTTTCTATTTCTGGTTTAAGCATATTTGGCATTACAAAGTCATGAACTGACATTTCTGCTGCACAAGAAAATGTAACAAAAAATAAATAAATCACACTTTCGACCCATTTTAATCATTTAAAAACCAACCATTAATACACCAGCAACACTCTGAAGGTCACTTTCAACACTGTGAAAGTCTACTGTCTCAAAAGCTGAAATGTCAATAAACAAACTGACATTTTCAGATATGCATTTCACGTGGAGAAAACAGTGAAAGCCTTATGTTCTTCCCTCCCTGCCCAAGAGCATGTTACAGCAAACTGCCCTCCATTTGTACAGTAACAGATTGTCAGTCAATAATTAACTAGATATTTTTTTACAGCAGCTGTCATTATTGCAAATGTGTTCATTTTCATAGGCCGTGATGGAGGCCAGATTCTGTGAAAAACTCTCTCATTTTATATTTCAATAACGATTTTATATAAATAAACACCCAGCGTATACATTTAATGAAATTATTTGCCTCATGCAAACTATTTTAAACAAACTCTCCTAATACCGTAACGTTAGTTTCATAAACTGTCGTATCACGAGAGCTATCTGACACATAAGCTCTTTATATCAAATATTTTTATGAATTTCAATAGATAAAACATTAAAACCTGGTAAAGGGTAAATAACTGAAACATGACAGTGACGAGGATGTTTAAACGTGTTTGGGGTGGTGCTTCTCTGAAGACTCACCTGAGATTTTGTAGATCTGCAGTAAAATCAATCCAATGAGCACAGGAACCACACACGAGCCCATCATTCCCCTTCAGAGGTTCCTAAACTTTCCAAAATATGTGTTTGTGTTTTAAAAATCGTTTGATTTAAATCCGTTAATCGTGCATGGTGGATTGAGTTAGTCTGACCGCACGGGCGCTTCCTGATTCTGGGACCTGTTGTGCACGCAGAAGGGCGTGTGCGCGCGCAGCTTACCTGTCCAAACTTGTGTTCAGCATCATTACAACAGCTGAGAAATGCGATTGAATTATAATTCAAGAAACAGTTTAACTCACATGACGCGAATATTTAAAGTGATAAATCCAAGAGATCTGACTTTAGAGGCACACAAATAAGATTAATCCTTTCATTTTCTTCGGGCACAAAATCCACTCGCTTCAACGTCTGTGATTTTTCAAGTTTATTAGATTGACAAACATCATTCTTTGCTTTTCCTCTGTCGAGATTGATTACTCAAGCACTTCAGCTCGATTTTCTGAGGACAATGATTAATATTCATGAGCCGTGAGCCAAGTCTTCCTCCATTGGAAGGTTATCGAAAAAACGTCATCGCACATAAGTAATATTCATGAGCCAGAACGGCTCAGCTCCTTTGGAAGGTTACCACTTAATTAATATTCATGAGCCAGGACGTCACTTTGATAGGTTGCGTATTTTAGCCCAGTCGTTTGATTGTTGCTAAAGGTGTTAACTTTGTAAAGTTTCTCTTTTTGAAGTAATACAAGGTAACCTAACCTTAAATAATGTTGCATTGATTTAAAAATATATATATTTTGTAAAAAAAAAAAAAAAAAAATAGTGAAATTACTTATAGCCTACTATGTGGCTATATATCCTCTTGAAAATGTCTAAAATCAATGCGCCTTTCTATTTCTGCAAATTCTTTTCACTTACTGTTGTGCTTGTAATGAGTCCAAACACGCCCGCAGAAAACAGCATTCCAGTCATGTCAATGTCAGCAGCTGGATGCTATTGCGGAGGAGCACTGCACTTTCATTAGGGAAACAGTCACCAAACACGAATAGATCAGTGGATTTCATAACCCATCCAACAGGTATCACAAGGGACAACACTTTCATCGTGTCTTTTTTTTCCCTCTATCTGATCTCTCCATTCACACATTTCCATTTCCATTACATTAAAAACTGTGTGAAAGCAGGGAATACATTATTGAAATGCATTTTTTATGTCATCGGAGATTGGTCATCAAAGCATTCAAATAGAAAATCGTCCCATTAGTGGTCTATTGTCTGATAAATGAACCCTGTGGTTACAGATTTAGGACATAGCCTACAGGAAGGAGCATTTCCTCACATTAAAATCTATTCAAGCAAAACATCCAGACATTTTTCTGAAAGGCATAAATAATTAATTCACAATCTTTTAAACCTTTTTGCACAATGTTATGTGCTTATACAGAACAAATAGGATTCAATAACCACCAGAAACTGGTCTGATTGGGAAATTCATCTCCAATAAATCTGTAAGTTTACATGTAAACAAACACAAATGTATATAATATTTTATAATTGTATATATATGTATTTATGTATTTTTGTATTTATTCTTTAGTTATGTTAGAGTAACTTCCAATGTTGATATCCAAAGATGATGTATGTATCACTGCTTTAATGTCTAATCCCCTCTTTCTTGGTATCAAAATAATCCTCTTTTGGTTTTATAATCAGTGGTGTAGGCTACAATATGTTATGATAAATTGCATCATGATATTTCTTACCATACTTTTGTGTAAAGACTGCACAAATTGTCCATGCTGGCATGAACATGCAAATAAAAAAGATGGAACAAAGACTTTCTCCCGGTCATCTTTGATTGGTCACCTCACCAAATGAACTGTGTGAATGACAGGACCTTTAAGAGTGTCTGATTATTTCAGATCTTTGCTCAATCTCTTTGAGACACCATCCTCCTGTCTTCTTCCGGCAACTTCATCGTCAAGTTAACTTCTTTGGATTCAACGCGACCACAGAACCCAAACGAATGCTTCAGCAAATCTCCTGCATCTGGACTTGTTCAGCAACCAAAACCAATGCAAGTACCCGTTTGCAGCCTTTAGATGCGTCTCTAAGTATTGTGCTCCTTTAAGGTGACTCTGATTCTCTGACGTTTCTCTAGGTTGTGGTTAACTGATTGTAATCTTGCCATTCTCTTCTCTTCTCTTCTCTTCTCTTCTCTTCTCTTCTCTTCTCTTCTCTTCTCTTCTCTTCTCTTCTCTTCTCTCTCTTTCTTCAATTTTCTACTTTCTTGATTCTGTATACAATCTTTGCTTAGTTTAGTTGTGTGTGTAGCCTACCGTAGTTTCGTTTATTAAACCCTTATATTCACACTTCATTGTCTCTGTGTTTGCCACAAAAATATCAAAGTCACTTATACCTATGCTATACCCTGCTATACTTGATTACTTTAGCTGGAAAAGGTTATTCTTTCTTGGCCAGGAAAATAACGTGTTTCCTAGAATTAATAATATATTATTCATTAGATGAACTTATTAAATAATTGTACTATAAATTCTGCTACAGTCAATTCTAAAACATTCAAATATTTATAATTAATTATAATTTGTTCAAATTAATTATATATATATATATATAAACATATATTTTAAACTGTAACTCATTACATAAGTGAATAAAAATAAATAGGATGAATTCAGGTTGATTGGGACACTTACACTTCCCCAATTCATCTCAATGGCAAAAAGTGTCTCAATCACCACTAAATAAATTAGTGAATATCAAGCGACTTTCATTAAAGTATTAAATAAATATTTATATTTTTTCACTTCTTTATAAACAGATCGATGATATATAGAATCAGAGAATTTCTCATTAAAGTAAATTTTGACATGTTACCTTGGTAATGAGACTACAATGTTTTCTTCTTTTTTAAATTGTTTATAAATTTTTTATAACATCATGGTGTTTTTTAGGTATACTTTGAAGATCCATAATGTTGTGTATGAATTTGGTAATCATACAATTATACATATATTGAGGTATTACCCTCTGGTTTAACACAGTATTATCACAGATCATTTTGTAATTGAAATGGTAGAAACAGCATTGACATAATTTATCATGTTATCATAGTTTGGTTTATTTTGATGTAAAAAAAAATTAGACACTTTTACTTTGTCAGATTGAGATGGGAGAAAACAATGGCATGAATAATTTTGAAAAGTTGAAAATAAATTTGGTAAACAAGCATTTTAATTGTACATTATCATTTGCAATTAAAGCTGGAAATTATAGATTTTAACAATGAAAAATAAATGATGAAAAAATAGCAAAACAAGATTTTCAATTATATAAATAATTTTCATTGTGTATTTCAAAATTAGGGCTGTAATTTCATTGATTGTGTTTGACAGGTGTGATGATCAGTGGAGTTGAGTTTTTACCTCTATCATTATTGCACGGGTTAAAATATGGATAGAGTTTCCCAGTGAAAGACTGATGAGTGAAAGAGTAGAGATGAGAGCTGGACTCCACATCATGAAAGGAGACCAGACCCTCCTCATAATCCACAAACACACCGACCCGCTGCGGCTTCACTCTCAGACACAGAGAGACAGGAGGATCAGCACAGGCTTCATATTCATTCTCATTCATCAGAGCCACAGTCCAGTATCCATCACTGGGTCTCGATGTGATCTTTCCCTTCCTGTTAATGGATTCTCTGGCCACTCCTAAATACCATTCAGTCTTTCCCTTCACCTGCACCTCAAAATAAAATCTCCCTGAGGAGAATCCCTCCTTTCCCAGGACACTTGCATAGTAATCAAATCTCTCTGGTTTGTCTGGGAGTTTCTGTATAATGTCTCCACATCTCACTTGTTTTCCATCATCAGACAGGATGAGTTTAGGATGAGCTGTATCAGGATCCAGAGTCACATCCACTGAGAAAACAGACAATATGAATCACAACTTAATACAGACTTGTAGTGATGATGATTGTAATATGTAATGAGTGTGTAATCATACTGTGTGTCAGTGATGAAGCTGTGAGTATGTGAATGTAATCTAGTGTAGGTCAGACACACACTGTACCTGCATACTGCTGTATCCTCTTCAGTTCTGTAGAGACTAATGACAATAACACATCAGCAGATCTTTCACATGTTTATGTGTGCAATTATAGACAAGATTTAAGGTTATTTTTAAAGAATTGTGAACAACATCATGTTTTATCTGATCAATGTGTGTGTGTGTGTGTGTGTGTGTGTGTGTGTGTGTGTGTGTGTGTGTGTGTGTGTGTGTGTGTGTGTGTGTGTGTGTGTGTGTGTGTGTGTGTGTGTGTGTGTGTGTGTTTTAGCACTGTAAGCTGTTTGAGCTTTAGGCCTGATATTTCACACACATCCTCTTCTCATGAAGATCAAATCTGCCTCTTAAACACATGATGTCTATTCATTTGATTTTCTGCTTTTGTGGTTTTGGTGAAACATTTAAAATTATTCTCTGCTAAATTGATTTGCAAACATTTGTTTATGGGAAACCCTTAGGAAATATATTCAAATATATTGATGGAACAACAGAAAGGACAAACAATCTCAGAGTTAATTGAATATTAATGTTTCTCTTCACAGTTTCCCCTCTATACAGTTTTATATGTTTTCTGATATTAGAGCTGAAAATGACCTGAAGAACTGTGAGCTGATGATAATAATGCGAACATCGAGTTTGGGACACAAAGATATTGAATTATTATTTGTATTTATTTTATATCTAAGTATGTCTATTTCTATTTATGCATGTACACAAGTGTTTGAAAAACTTAAATGTATTATAATGAGTTTGCACTGAACAGTTGAGCTGCGTTATCTAAACCAAAGTCCTTTTAGGCAAGTCATGCCACTCGGCCGCCATCTTGGCAACGCCTCCGGGCAGCTATTTCGGACTAACAAGACCAGGCTCCTATCTAAATGAATGGGCAGAGACCCAGAACTGCACTTTCACTGGTCACCGGGACATAAAAACTGCATGTATACAAACACTAATAAAATATGATAAAAATCGCTGAAAAAGTGTGATGACTTTGCCCCAAAATAAGGTTTAAAACGCCTTTTTCCCCACAGGTTATACTTTTACTACGCATGCACAAGGGTTCTCTCTTTCTCTCTGTCGTGCGCGCGCTACACAGTTTGAAGCACAGTAGTATGGCGTTATTCCCCTGTCAAATGTCGAGAGCGCATTATTGTAGCCCGAAAGTACATTAATATAATGCGCGAGCGTGAATCTCAATGCTCGCGCGTGGAATATAACGTTCCGAGCGCGAATCTCTCTGCTCGCGCGCGGGAACTGGGCGCGCGCTCTTAGATACACACTGCTCTTGTAAGAATTTTCTCTGGGCTCGCTCAGAGAATATGCCTGCACTTAAAACGTGTTCATTGCAATCGTGAATCTCTCCTCTTCGCTTAAAGTAAGCGTGTATGTGCTTAGACTGTGTCCCGTGCGTTCGCGCATGCCTAATTACTCTTCTCTTCGATTTCTTTCTCTTCGCTCTTGGCATAAACGCTGTCAAAACGGCAACAACCAATCAGAAATTGCTATTCCATATGTTATGTAGGGTTTTTTTCCCCTTTTTTTCTGCTGTTTTGTAAAGCACTTTGGCCAGCCAGTGGCTGTTGTAAAAATGAGCTGTATAAATTAAATGAACTTTAACTTGTGAATGTCATTGGTTGTTTTTGGTCATAATCCTTGTCCTTGTCTTCCCATTGTCTCTTGTCTAGCTTTGTTCCCTGTACCATTGTTGGTGATTCTATGTTTAGTCCAAGTTTATGTTCATGTTAATTTCATATGGTCACTTCAACCCAAATCGGTTTATTGGAATAAACTCCTGCCTACTTGGGTTCAATTCAACTCGACTTCAGTGGACTACATTACACATATTATAGACATGATTCATGGGTCTTTTTTAAAATTTTTATCTTAATTTTAAAATCTGAAAGTTCTTGTTTTAGGTTCTTCATATAGGCTAGGCCTATTATATAGGCTACCTTGTTATATAAAAAACATTAAGAAAGGTTTTAATAATTATTAAAACCTTTCTTAATGTTTTTTTATTGAATGAAACGTTTTTCATTATCTTAGAAAAACATTAAGAGAACGTTTATATAATGGGAGAATTGAACGTTTGAATAACGTTCTTATAACCAAGCAAGAACGTTAATACAACGTTTATATAAAGGGAGAATTGAACGTTCTAACGTTATTATAACCAGGAAATAACATTAATACAATGTTTACATAACGGGAGAATTGAACGTTCTTATAACCAAGAAATAACGTTAATACAACGTCTAAAAAACTGGACTTTTTGAAATTCCCTAGAACGTTCAGAAATAACGTTTTTATAACTTAATGGGAACGTTATGAAAACGTTCTTATAACCTAAAATTGTTAGCTGGGGAAGAGGAGAGATTCGCGATTGCACTGAACACGTTTTAAGTGCAGGCATATTCTCTGAGCGAGCCCACTCACCCCAGAGAGAGAATTCTTACAAGAGAAGTGTATCTGAGAGCAGAGAGATTCGCGCTCGGCACATTATATTCCGCGCGCGAGCAGAGAGATTCGCGCTCGGCACATCATATTCCGCGCGTGCGCAGAGAGATTCGCGCTCGGCACATCATATTCCGCGCGTGCGCAGAGAGATTGGCGCTCGGCACATCATATTCCGCGCGTGCGCAGAGAGATTCACGCTCGGCACATCATATTCCGCGCGTGCGCAGAGAGATTCGCGCTCGGCACATCATATTCCGCGCGTGCGCAGAGAGATTCGCGCTCGGCACATTATATTCCGCGCGCGAGCAGAGAGATTCACGCTCGGCACATTATATTCTGCGCGTGCGCAGAGAGATTCGCGCTCGGCACATCATATTCCGCGCGTGCGCAGAGAGATTCGCGCTCGGCACATTATATTCCGCGCGCGAGCAGAGAGATTCGCGCTCGGCACATCATATTCCGCGCGTGCGCAGAGAGATTCGCGCTCGGCACATCATATTCCGCGCGTGCGCAGAGAGATTCGCGCTCGGCACATCATATTCCGCGCGTGCGCAGAGAGATTCGCGCTCGGCACATCATATTCCGCGCGTGCGCAGAGAGATTCACGCTCGGCACATCATATTCCGCGCGTGCGCAGAGAGATTCACGCTCGGCACATCATATTCCGCGCGTGCGCAGAGAGATTCACGCTCGGCACATCATATTCCGCGCGTGCGCAGAGAGATTGGCGCTCGGCACATCATATTCCGCGCGTGCGCAGAGAGATTCACGCTCGGCACATCATATTCCGCGCGTGCGCAGAGAGATTCGCGCTCGGCACATCATATTCCGCGCGTGCGCAGAGAGATTCGCGCTCGGCACATTATATTCCGCGCGCGAGCAGAGAGATTCACGCTCGGCACATTATATTCTGCGCGTGCGCAGAGAGATTCGCGCTCGGCACATCATATTCCGCGCGTGCGCAGAGAGATTCGCGCTCGGCACATTATATTCCGCGCGCGAGCAGAGAGATTCGCGCTCGGCACATCATATTCCGCGCGTGCGCAGAGAGATTCGCGCTCGGCACATCATATTCCGCGCGTGCGCAGAGAGATTCGCGCTCGGCACATCATATTCCGCGCGTGCGCAGAGAGATTCGCGCTCGGCACATCATATTCCGCGCGTGCGCAGAGAGATTCACGCTCGGCACATCATATTCCGCGCGTGCGCAGAGAGATTCACGCTCGGCACATCATATTCCGCGCGTACGCAGAGAGATTCGCGCTCGGCACATCATATTCCGCGCGTGCGCAGAGAGATTCGCGCTCGGCACATTATATTCCGCGCGTGAGCAGAGAGATTCGCGCTCGGCACATCATATTCCGCGCGTGCGCAGAGAGATTCGCGCTCGGCACATCATATTCCGCGCGTGCGCAGAGAGATTCACGCTCGGCACATCATATTCCGCGCGTGCGCAGAGAGATTCACGCTCGGCACATTATATTCCGCGCGTGCGCAGAGAGATTCACGCTCGGCACATCATATTCCGCGCGTGCGCAGAGAGATTCACGCTCGGCACATCATATTCCGCGCGTGCGCAGAGAGATTCGCTCGGCACATCATATTCCGCGCGTGCGCAGAGAGATTCACGCTCGGCACATCATATTCCGCGCGTGCGCAGAGAGATTCACGCTCGGCACATCATATTCCGCGCGTGCGCAGAGAGATTCACGCTCGGCACATCATATTCCGCGCGTGCGCAGAGAGATTCACGCTCGGCACATCATATTCCGCGCGTGCGCAGAGAGATTCACGCTCGGCACATCATATTCCGCGCGTGCGCAAAGAGATTCACGCTCGGCACATTATATTCCGCGCGTGCGCAGAGAGATTCGCTCGGCACATCATATTCCGCGCGTGCGCAGAGAGATTTACGCTCGGCACATTATATTCCGCGCGTGCGCAGAGAGATTCGCGCTCGGCACATCATATTCCGCGCGTGCGCAGAGAGATTTACGCTCGGCACATCATATTCCGCGCGTGAGCAGAGAGATTCGCGATCGGCACATCATATTCCGCGCGTGCGCAGAGAGATTCACGCTCGGCACATCATATTCCGCGCGTGCGCAGAGAGATTCACGCTCGGCACATCATATTCCGCGCGTACGCAGAGAGATTCACGCTCGGCACATCATATTCCGCGCGTGCGCAGAGAGATTCACGCTCGGCACATCATATTCCGCGCGTGCGCAGAGAGATTCACGCTCGGCACATCATATTCCGCGCGTGCGCAGAGAGATTCACGCTCGGCACATCATATTCCGCGCGTGCGCAGAGAGATTCGCGCTCGGCACATCATATTCCGCGCGTGCGCAGAGAGATTCGCGCTCGGCACATTATATTCCGCGCGTGAGCAGAGAGATTCGCGCTCGGCACATCATATTCCGCGCGTGCGCAGAGAGATTCGCGCTCGGCACATCATATTCCGCGCATGCGCAGAGAGATTCACGCTCGGCACATCATATTCCGCGCGTGCGCAGAGAGATTCGCGCTCGGCACATCATATTCCGCGCGTGCGCAGAGAGATTCGCTCGGCACATCATATTCCGTGCGTGCGCAGAGAGATTCGTGCTCGGCACATCATATTCCGCGCGTGCGCAGAGAGATTTACGCTCGGCACATCATATTCCGCGCGTACGCAGAGAGATTCGCGCTCGGCACATCATATTCCGCGCGCGAGCAGAGAGATTCGCGCTCGGCACATCATATTCCGCGCGTGCGCAGAGAGATTCGCGCTCCGCACATCATATTCCGCGCGCGAGCAGAGAGATTCACGCTCGCGCATTATATTCCGCGCGTGAGCAGAGAGATTCGCGCTCGGCACATCATATTCCGCGCGTGCGCAGAGAGATTCGCGCTCGGCACATCATATTCCGCGCGTGCGCAGAGAGATTCACGCTCGGCACATCATATTCCGCGCGTGCGCAGAGAGATTCACGCTCGGCACATCATGTTCCGCGCGTGCGCAGAGAGATTCACGCTCGGCACATCATATTCCGCGCGTGCGCAGAGAGATTCACGCTCGGCACATCATATTCCGCGCGTGCGCAGAGAGATTCGCGCTCGGCACATCATATTCCGCGCGTGCGCAGAGAGATTCGCGCTCGGCACATCATATTACGCGCGTGCGCAGAGAGATTCGCGCTCGGCACATCATATTCCGCGCGTGCGCAGAGAGATTCACGCTCGGCACATCATATTCCGCGCGTGCGCAGAGAGATTCGCGCTCGGCACATCATATTCCGCGCGTGCGCAGAGAGATTCGCTCGGCACATCATATTCCGCGCGTGCGCAGAGAGATTCGCGCTCGGCACATCATATTCCGCGCGTGCGCAGAGAGATTTACGCTCGGCACATCATATTCCGCGCGTACGCAGAGAGATTCGCGCTCGGCACATCATATTCCGCGCGCGAGCAGAGAGATTCACGCTCGGCACATCATATTCCGCGCGTGCGCAGAGAGATTCGCGCTCCGCACATCATATTCCGCGCGCGAGCAGAGAGATTCACGCTCGGCACATCATATTCCGCGCGTGCGCAGAGAGATTCGCTCGGCACATCATATTCCGCGCGTGCGCAGAGAGATTCGCTCGGCACATCATATTCCGCGCGTGCGCAGAGAGATTTACGCTCGGCACATCATATTCCGCGCGTGCGCAGAGAGATTCGCGCTCGGCACATCATATTCCGCGCGCGAGCAGAGAGATTCACGCTCGGCACATCATATTCCGCGCGTGCGCAGAGAGATTCGCGCTCCGCACATCATATTCCGCGCGTGCGCAGAGAGATTCACGCTCGGCACATCATATTCCGCGCGCGAGCAGAGAGATTCACGCTCGCGCATTATATTAATGTAATTTCGCGCTACAATAATGCGCTCTCGACATTTGACAGGGGAATAACGCCATACAGTAGGTGTGAGCTCTTGCTCGCTCGCTCTAGATTCCGGGAGATTTGAACTAATTTGCGGTCATCAGGGAGCCGCTATCAATCTGCGGGAGACTCCCGGAACTTCCGGGAGACTTGGGATGTCTGATATTTACACAACTAACACATCAAATCTGCCGCCTTTTCAAACAGTATCATATTTTCCGCTGTCACAAACCTCAACTGTGCGCATGCGTCGGTGGAACCAGACGATAGGCTTAAATGTTTTCCGGCTAGACTGTTAAAAGCAGACAATTGGCTTTCCAGCGGGAGGGGCGGGGCATGTGCATACAACCGCCATCTTTGGCGTTACGGGTTTTCCCAGTTGTATTAAGGATTGGGGAAGTGGCATGTCTCTATATAAATAGTCTCTGTCTAAACTCTGGGTGGCAGTTGAGAGAGAAGAGTTACCATGACAACGGCAGCATCCTAACACTAACACTCTCTCTCTCTCTCTCTCTCTCTCTCTCTCTCAGTTAGTTAAAATCATAAAATTTCATATCACGCTATAATATATATACTTTAATATCCAATTAATATGTTTCAGTTGATTATTTATTTTATTAATAATTTTTTGCTTATGTCATAAAGAAGTCCATTAGAGTATCACTTACCGGAGTCAATTACCTGAGATACTGACCTGAGTTCAGCCAGTTGTGTGAAAGAATTAGAGCATTTGTGCACATATTATTAGGTTTTCTTTCTCTATTTATTTACTCATAAATAGTACATATGAATACTTAAAACAAATCCACAATTCCCCCTCTGCACCAGCACTGGATTTGTGGTACGCCGCTCTGGGTCAGCTGGCTGCCCTTTAACAACTGTCCTATAGGTTGCTTGATAAAGTGGAGGAGTACAACTTGAAATGGGGGAAGTTTCATTCGTACACTTTGAAGGTTTAACGGCGTTCCGGCTCAAAAACATAGCATTTAACTAGGAAACATGATTGATGGATACATTTTGATAGAATACGGTACCTACATTTAGGCAAGGCTGTAACTCAAGGGCTAGGTGCATCACTGTTTTTTTTTTTTTTTTTTTTTTTTTTTTAAATGTATTTATTGTTCAGTTTTTGTCTATGGTTGTGCTATGTCCTCCTTTCATTCTATTTTGTTGTATGAGTACTGCTTCATTTTTTGGATGGATATGTGTGGGTGTTTAAGTGTTCTGAAAAAACATTAAAATGTTAATCATAAATTTAAAAAAAAAAATCCACAATTAATATGTATTAATATTATTTTAATGCATTTATCAAAATGTTGCGAACTATACAAGGAACCCTGTCAGCTAGTATATTATTATTAAAAGTTAATTAACAACTGGTTTGTGTACAACTGCATTTCAGGAAGTTTTAATAATAATAAAGTTATAATAAAACATTTTAATGGTATTAGAGTAAAATATAACTAATATGTAGTGCTTTTTTTGCTCCAGTCTTGAGTACATTTTCTTACAAACTACTGGACATTGAAAGGCTTTCTGAGGTAAATGTTACGTGACATCGTTTGATTGAGCGATTACATGAGATATGACACATTTCAGTAGTTGTACTGGTTCTTTCAACACCTCTGATGTCATTCATGTGTGTTTTGTACTGTAACTAGCAGTAAAGAGGAAGAGATGATCGGATCATGTGCCGCTTGAACTGAGGCGACAGCAATATTTCATGCCAAAACGGTATTTATTGTTTGAATTTCTTAATAAAACTTAAAATATTTGAAAGCTTCATATAGAAAAGTAACCTGCTCTTTCTTGTCTGTCCGTGTCCTCTTTGCTCCGCAATGTTTCACTGTGTGTGAATATGGATGTGCGAGTGAATGCTTGAGAACAGTGTCAATTGTGTGAGTCTCACTCTGAATGTCTGAGTTTTCAGCCCTGATAAAAAGATGATAAATATGTCTATCTGTACGGTGTGTTTGATATTGCTGTACCAGTGTGTGTGAGTTTCTCCTGTAGAGAGTCCTGCAGTTTAGTCAGAGCTCTCCTCAGAGTCTCCTGACTCTCATCAGTCTTCACACTGATCTCAGACCAGTTCCTGGTGTTTCTAGAGCTGCACAGGGACGAGTAAATCTACAGCAGGAGAGAGGAGAAACCCTTCAGCATGGGGAGTGTTCTGGTGTCATACACTGCATTATCATTGATCAGAGAGATGTTGACTGACCTGTAGGAGGTGGAGGTGATCTTCAGTGTGTGAGAGCTGCTCCAGCTCAGTGTTTCTCATCTTTAGCTCAGTGATCTCCTGCTCCAGCTCTTCAATGAGCTCTTCCTCCTGTTTCTCTGCTGCTTTCTGCTGCTCCTCCATCATCTCCAGCAGTTCAGTCTGACATCTCTCAATGGAGCGGATGAGATCAGTGAAGAGCTCCACACGGGCGGCTTTCTCCTTCTCTGTGTTTCTCTGATCAACCAGGACAATCAACACATTATTAGTGGTGTTTGTTAAGAGAAGAATCACTGTTATTATTTCTCATACTTCAGTGTTTTTAGGCGGTTTTCAAAATCCCTCATTCTGCAGCGTTTGCACTGAATGATTCCTCAAATCATGTGTCTTGTTGAGGAGAGATGTGTTATTACTTTATTACTTTACTAAGTGATCAGGGAATCACAGACGTGTCGATATTCAGACCAGGAGGAGGAGAAGGAAGAGGAGGAGGAAGAGGAGAAAGAGGAGGATGAGGAGGAGAAAGGGGAGGAGAAAGAGGAGGAAGAGGAGAAAGAGGAGAAGGACTGAATGCAGAGTAACATTGACAGGACTGAATGTTTAGGCTCCTCCCGAACCTTCGTTTTGTAGTCAAATTTAAACTCACTTTTCTGACTTCTGCTGAGTGTTTGACATCTTGAATCTTCTTGATTCTGTCCTGGATCTTCTGCTGTGTGTCTTTCTGTGTCTTCATCAGTTGAGTCTATAGACAGAGAACAACACACAATATGTTTTCATAATTAATTCATTTATATAAAAGAACATGTGATTCCTCAGGATAAGAGCCATTTAAAATCAGTTTGTCAGGAACTTCTACCTTCTTCTCTTCACTCTCCTCTTCTATAGGAACAGTGTTGTGATTCTTGTGGTCTCCTTCAGTGCAGAACAGACACACACACGTCTGATCATCTCTACAGAACAGCTCCAGAGGTCTCTCATGTTTCTGACATATATAGTCCTCCAGATTACTCACAGGATTGATCAGTTTGTGTTTCTTTAAACCTGCCACTCTCAGATGAGTCTCCAGGTGAGTTTCACAGTAAGAGCTCTGACACACCAGACACGACTTCAGGGCTTTCTGCTTTCTTTCCTCACAGACGTCACACAGAACTGCAGCTTTTTTCAGAACTTCAGGTTTTTTCTCAGGACTTTTCTTTTTATAGTGATCTGCGATCTCTCGGAGTGTGGTGTTAATCTTGAGATCAGGTCTGTGCTTGAATGTCTCTTTACAATATGGACAGTTGCAGGTCTGGCTGTTGTCCCAGCACTTATTCAGACAGGTCTTGCAGAAGTTGTGTCCACATGGAGTGGTGACTGGATCAGTGAACACGTCCAGACATATAGAGCACTGAAGCTCCTCAGTCAGCGGACCGCTGGAGGAAGACATCGCTGGAGAGAGAAATGATGAAGATAAATCACCTACTAGTCTAAAGTTTGGACACACATTTGACTTTTCTGAACTAATGGGTTTGGCTTGAAGAACTAAAATAATAATAATTTTTATTATTATTATTAGCCTATTATTATAAATGGATGAGTTAAGGAAAAGACTCAACAACCCTCCTGTGAACTCATTTAATGATGTTTCACTAAACAAAGTTCGGGAGGAGCACGTTCAAATAATCAATCCAATTAACTTGTCATCAACAATCATGATGACTATCCCATCAGAATGAGAGGAAGCATAAAGGCACTCAGTCGACATTCCTTGACAGTTTTCAGCATCCCTCCTCCACCCCGACACCTCACTCTTGGCTTGTTCCTTCCACAATACGGGGCCAAATACCGAGCCCGGGGCCCTCTCCTCGGACAGCACGCCAAATATGCATCTATTCTATCTGACTTATTTGTAAGTGTGAACTCGTGAAATACTGTTTATAAAGAATCTCATGAAGTTGGTTGAATGTAAAGAATGTCTAGAGATAAAGAGTGGCGTCTTTGAAGAAACTCAAATATATGAGAGATCATGTACAGTCAGCTGGTCATTACTGTAAAATGAACCCAGACAAGCTGATCAGACCCTAATGTGAAGCTCAATACACGAACACTTACTGTACCAAATAAATACATACATGGAGTAATATTGATTTTAAATATTGATTTTAAATGATTTTATTATCTGCTACTGTTCAGTCCTGAACTGTACACATTAAATATTATATGAGAAGACTGAGTTATTCATGCAATAATTCATTCTTCTGTTGTTGTTTTTTTATATCATTTGTATTTACTTACATGGACGTGTATCATCAAAACTCTGTCTCCTGTTTTTTCTTGCTTTTGTTGATGTTGGTGAAGATTCTGCCATTGTTCTTTCCTCTTAATTTTCAAGAATAGAAATGTTATTGAATGATCAAAGAACAATAAGAAACATCTCATGTGTATTTGTCACTGAGGTGGTCTTCGGGGTCTATTGGACCCCAAATGACTTTTGCTCAAATTAAAAAAAATGTTCTCTTTGTCCAAATGGTTTGAAACTTTCTACGGCTCTCAACACTTTCTAGATCTACAAAAAAAAAAAAAAAAAAATTGAATGATATCTGTTTTTATGTTGGCGTGACAAAAATAGTCACACTCGTGGTCTTCGGGGTCTATTGGACCCCGGAATCAAAATAGACAAAATAACATCATCAAAATCAGAAACAACGTAGAACACATAGACAGAAATGACAGAAATAAAGTGGCACACTTCCAACAATGCAAAAAACATCCACAATCCAAAATTATCATGCTCACCACAGGCGCACACACACACACACAAACACACACATATAGAGGAATACATTTATACAGGAATACATACAGACTATAAAAACTGTTCTCTTATCATTTGTAAAATAAAATAATCTAAAATGCAGAACCACCAGAAAAATAAATTGGTAACAATTAGACGCATTGAAAATGTGCGCACACACACATACACACACACACACACACACACACACACACCCACACACACACAAACACACACACACAAACACACACAGGAATACATTTGTAAGGCTATAAAAAAGTCTTATAATTTGTCAAATAAAATCATACAAAATGAAGAACCACCACAAAAATAAATTGGTGACACTGACACATCGACAATGTACACACACACACCCAACAACAACAACAGCAGTGAAGTGCCAAACCTGCTCCAACCCTGTCTGCAGAAGTCATGCGGTTTACCATGCATAGTGTTTTTTCAGTACAAAAAATGCTAAATTTTGACAAAAAGTATTTTATTTTTGTTATAATTGTGATTTTATAATATTTAGATATGAATCCAACTGAATCCAACTTTAGAAACTATATCTTTCAGTAATTCAAATAGCAAATAGCATATAATGGAGCTCTATAGCCATCTAGTGGTTAAAGTGATTTATTACAAATTTTAAACTGTATTTTCCAAAAAAATGGGCAAAAATCTTACATTAAACCTTGTAAAATTATCCATGGTATCCCCAGGAATGAAAGTTAGAAATCTGGGTCTTTTATAAAGTTTATTTACCATAAAATGCTGTTTTTTTGTAAAAATCCTATTTAATTAAATATTTATTTATTTATTTATAGAAATTAAAAAAAAATCATAAATCCTCCAAAAACTGCACAAAATGTTGAGTAAAAACATTAATAAACAGAGTAAAATGATATTTGTAAAAAAAAAATATATATTGTTCGGTTACAAAATTAAATGTTGTTGTCTGGGGTCCAATAGACCCCGAAGACCACGAGTGTGATTTTTTTTTGAAGACCATCAGAGGGTTAAATGAAATCTTACCTCGAGTCTGATTTAGTTTTACTTATTCATAATAATATTATTTCAAGTCAAATTTATATCAAATTGGTTAAAATGAAGAAAGAAACTAATAAACACAACAATCTGAACTTTGACCTGCTGTTTAGATTAAAGAAAGTGCAAAGTACAAGTGATATATTTTTCAACAAAACTATATATATATATATATATATATATATATATATATATATCCACCAAATACATTATATAGTCAAGTGTAGTTTTGATGTAGTTTATTATAAATGTGATTTTCTTCTGCAGTTTCGCAGGTTTGTGTTCAGTGAATCTGCAGCTCATTCACTTCCTGTTTCTTTAGTCGTTATGTTTTGTGACAAAATGACAGAAACACCAAACTTTGCTTTACAACACATCAAAATGACACACTTTTAATACACATCTGACACCATTTCAGTGCAGTAAACAACTAAAGTAGTTGAGTATTTGACATGCTTAAACCTGATTCTGTTCAACTTATTCCAGTTGTTTGACATAAACCTATAAACCAGATCACTTCCATTAGAAACCTGTTCAGCACAATCTCTCTTATATTTCTATCTCTTACCTGTGATTATCAGATGTGTCCACAACACTCTTTGAACAGATCAGTAAATATTCTGTTGTTTAAAGAGGTTGATCGATTCAGGCGTCCATTTTGCTGTTGATCAGTTTCACTTTCTCTGAATCTCTCTCTGAACTAGTGACGTCAGAGCTCCTCCTGTATTCACACATTTACATTTGTCCCTGTATTCGGTGGCAAAAAAATGTTTCTTGTGTTCGGGTTGTAAAGTCCAGCTGGCTGGACAGCCTTTCACAACGCAGGGTGAAGATCCGTTCTGTGTGAAGTGCTTCAGTAACCTGTCCTGTACGCCCAAAAGTGTGTCTCCTGCGACAAACCCATCACAGGTCAGTGTGTGTTAATGTGTCCTTATAACAAGAGCGCTCTTCATTAGCAGTTCCTTCAGCTGATAACAGAAACACTGGCAGAAACAAGAGACCGTTGTCACATAAACAGGGTCATGTGTGTGTTTGAGTGTGTTTGAATAAAGTTCTGCTTGAGCATCGGGACTCAAGAGTCTCTCATCCACCACTGTGAGAATAAAATATCTAACTCAAATATCAATATCAAATATCTAACTGTTTATATTGTTACTGTTTTAACCCTAGCATAGCCCACTGTATCATACGCACATTTCTAAAACATTATCAAAACTTTGCTGAACACTTGTACACAATCTACTACATGCCATCTATTGTATGAGTGATAGTTTATACATTTTTAGCAAGTAAAACCCCTTATAGTGTAAATTTAACTAAAACCGTTCCCCTTCAGGTCGTGGTCTTTTTACTGTGAAATCTTGATTTCTTTTTTTAAGTAAATGTAAGAATAACGTTTATGTTGTTAGTAATATTTCAAAATGAACACTTATTGGACTGAAACAACTTAGGTTTTCTTAATTTTCCATACAACTTTTTTTTTTTAAATAATGTTCAAATTTAAGTATTAAATATGATACATTTATTTATACATCTCTCAGTCATCTTTTGTTTTGCATTATACAATATATACGTTTTGCCTCCCACAATACAACTACAGAGATTTTATTATAAAACTAAGCATTTAATTTTTTCTAACTAAGACATTATTGGGATATATAGAGTGACAACTGATTTTACATGCATTTTATGCTATACTGATATAAAGATCTCAATGATTTACATTACAAACAATTAGAATTTCATCCATTTATGGGGCATATAAATATCAGCAACAACAAATTGCATGGTTTTGTTTCTCAGTTTGGACCTTTCAATTGATATTTGAGATGTTTTTCTTTCCTCCAATGAGCTTCATATTCTCACTATAACATACTATTAGCCATAAAAGCGTATAGAATATGATATTCAACAAAAAAAAAACACATATGCACATATCCCCCAAAAAATATTTTTTTTCAAAAGATTATATTTTGTCTAAGATATAAACTACCATATATATATATATATATATAAATAATATATATATATATATATATATATATGTGTGTGTGTATGCTGTAAATCCATAAAAACAGAAAAGACACTGGTATTTTTAGGACATTATCTGTTAAGTTTACATACTTTTCTATTAACCATAAATCACAACACAATGCATAATTCAAACGGGTAAAACACCTGTGAAACATCACTCGGAAAATTCCTTCATTAACACATTGTGCAATATTTACAGACTTTTCTTAGAGTGTGTCCTCATCAATGTTTATGAACAATTCAAATGATGTTCATTTGAAATGATGATAATGTTGTTTTAGAGAGTTTGGAAACGGCTGCTCAAAATGAAACTCCTCTCCATCTTGTTGTCAGGTTTTGGAGAAGGGAAGTACGTGTCGTTTAAGGATCGTCAGTGGCATCAGTCGTGTTTTAAGTGTTCTGAGTGTTCGGTGTCTCTGGTCGGCGCTGGATTCTTCCCCGACGGGACAAAGATTCTCTGCAAAAACTGCAATGCCAAATAATGCAAAACTTCTTCTGTAGATGTGCTGAAAAAAATGTATTTTTACATATGAATGACTTCTGTAAAACTGCTCCTGTGTTGTTTCCTTTCATAAAATGTTTGCAACATAAAACAACAACTTTCAAATATCATTTGAGGTTCAGTAAAATTATGTTTTCTTAATTATAGTTTTTTTTTAATTATACATGTACCTATACATTTCTGAGACAAAATGTCTGATAAAATATGCAGTTTAATATAAGAATATAAGGTTATGGAAATCCTGTATAACTCCACCCTAACATCTCTAATCATGAATAAACCCTCCATGTGAAGTTCATTTGAACTGCTTCTAGTTACACTCGATTTTAAATCTTGTGTAAAACATTTATTTTTTGCCCCTTTACCAGATGACACATTTCTGACTGTTTTACCTGAAATAAAGGCATGTATAACTAAAAGATGACGATGGAACGTGTAATTGTTAAAGATTATGGCAGAATTACTGCAGGTTTCTCACTGCTGGATGTTGAAGCTCAAAGATCAGGAAGTTCAGGGACTTCAGTGAGGATTTGCTGAATCCAACAGGACAATACTTGAAGAACGACACAATCACTGATCAGACTTTACACACACTGACACATCCAGTGCAAAAGATGGACTGATGGAGACACCGACCTCTTTAAAAGGTAAGGTCTGTGATATCGAGGTTTAATGCTGATAATTTTACATTTTATTAATGACATCCATATACATTTTAAGTATAAATAGACCTACTTTATATGAAAAGGTCCAGAAACAAAAATATGAGGATTAAAAACAAAATAATCTTTCCAAATCTTTCCCTTTATAAACATAATCTGCAGCCATTGGTTTTGGAAATTCTCATGACTCTTCTGTTAAATTCAGTTGACTCTGTTTATGGAAATATGAAAATTGTGTCTTTGTCCCAGGAGAGACTCCGGGTCCCATTAAAGCCGTCCTCTGGGGTCTTTGGTTTCATCTTGTGTCCTAAACCTCAGTGGACGAAACATTTGTCCTGCCATCTCTGTTAAAACCATCAGAACTAAACACTGTAATCACTCAATCCATCATGTGTTAATACACTGCAACACACACTCAAAACACAGTGCATTAACATGTGGATCCATTATTGAGTGGTGCAGGCATCATTATTAATCATAATTAGGACTAAATTAATTAAACGATCAAAAATTATTTACCAGCACTCAAAAAGAACTAATTTGACCAAAGTAAACAAAAAACAAATCACTAAACAAATAACATTTTAAATAACATGATATTTTCAAGTTTTCCATGACTGTATGCACCTCGTTATCTGTATTTTCTGATTTGAAACTATATAGCGCCACCTAGAGAACATTATCTACAGTAATGCTGTAGCACAGGGGCCTCAGTGTCTTAAAGTGATATTTCACACAAAAAATTAAAATTCTGTCATCATTTGCTCGCCCCAAACCTGTATGAGTTTCTTTACTGTGACTGGTTTACTTTAAAGAGATGAAGTTATCTACTCTTTCTCTCAGGACACAGAACAATGTGAAAAGACCAGAATATGTGACTGGCTTTCTATCATTTTTTTTCTTCACAATGATGACCTTATTTTATCACCAGCTACTGTAAAAAGAAGCTGTGCTCAATTTTCATACAGATCAGAATACATTAAACATAAACAGCAATATAAATAAGCATCTTTAATAGAATAATGTCCTGAAAGAAGAAAACTATTTTTTTTAAGGTACTCTTTTATAAGGTTTCATATTTGTATTTCTACATCAGATATTTAATAGTCCTTTTTTTTTCATTTAAAGATGTATTTAACTATATCAATACGAAATTAGCATTTAAATGAATCTGATTTGTTGAAATTTGTCTATCTATTATATTCTATTCTATTCTATAGTGGTTAAACAGTGTGTGTGTGTGTGTGTGTGTGTGTGTGGGGGGGGGGGTTATCATGTAAGGAATTTCCCCTACTTTGACTAAGTTTACATGCAAAACTTTTATTAATTGATTAATCTGAATTTTCTGTGTGTTGTCTGCCACCTGCCAAGCCATGGGACAAGTGTACCACGCCAGCTGCTTCTCCTGCTGTGTCTGCGGTGAGACTCTCAGCTCATGTGACAGTTCAGATGCAGAGGAATATTACACAGGGAAGATGACATGAGTATACAGACACAAAAACATATCAGTTCAAAGTACTTTTTAATGTCATATAGTGTACACAGAGCCCCTAAACAGAGTCACTAATGGGACATGGTAATGATAAGTAAAGAGTATAAAAAATATTTTTAAAGGGGTGTAAGACCGGGAAACTGGTTAAAGAGAAATTATCTGACCACTGGTCTCCGAAGACAAAGGACCTTGCTTGCAAATTAACATGTGAACAACTCTCTCACACACACACACACACACACACACACACACCGCTTCCCCCCACGCAAATTAACATGTGAACAACTCTTATACACACACACACACACAGCTTCCCCCCACTCTTGCAGATCACCTGAAACTCACATAAGAATATATGTATGGTTTTAATGTGAATGATTATCATTAAGGATTGTGTTTAGTATCATTTAAACTGTCGCAGGGTAAGTGATACATATGTCTCATTTCCAAATAAGTAAAACAAAAGGAAATAAGGGTTTTAAGAGTTTAGGAATAACTGGCACACAAAGGAATGTGGTCTAGGCCCTCCCAAAGGTGTAAATTCATGAATGCTAATTTCCACTGTTCTTAGCAAAATGGTTCTTCTACCCCCAGTGAGTCTGGGGGGGGGGGGGGGGTGAACACAGTAAATTTCCACTAAATTCAAGCTTTACATCTGGCTATATAAGGAAAATGCAGAGAGAGCTCAGAGCTTTTTTCTGTATTTCAGATAGCCCATGAGTTAGCTCATGTAGTTCTTAAAATGTTGGGTTTGCATCTGTTTTCTCTTATCCTAGAGCATTTGATGTTTTGTATTAATGATATTTGAACTGATTATGAAATTGGCATAATACTTTTACCTGACATAATAAATTGTTATATCTGATTATTCTAACAGGCCCTGATATTATTTTCATTGGAGATAAAAGAAACAGTCAAACATTAACGTATATTTAATGATGCACAGATATCATTAAAACACTTTCATTCTATGGAGTCAGATGAAACGAGTTAATACATAAGATAAAAAGTATTGCATTTAATTATAAATCCCTCTGCCATTGGAAGAGACGGAACGCGCGTTGAGACCTTCACCGCTAATTTGAATGCCGCCCTTGGATCGAATTAGACGGTCCTACAGGGTCATATAATGGTACATGCACTTTTACAAGTTGATTGTACTGAAATGTGTGTTGGCAGTGCCTGTACACAACCATCATATAATGATAAAAATCCATCCAGTGTTTTTGTTTTAATCTCCTTATATGTTTTCCCCTGCCTCAAATTGAGCCGTTCGTTTTTGTGACGTCAATAAAACGGACGCCCCTCCCACGATTGTTGATTGACAGGAGTGTTTCAACACAGACCCGCCCTCGCTCGTGAGAGCTGTCAATCATAGTCCGCGCGGACCGGCGCGGTCATTGTTGATATGCTGGAGCACTGACTATGAGCAGAATGGCGTCTAAGCGATTGTGGTGTTCTGTTCTTGGGTGTAATAACGAACACAGCAGTCATTTTAATGTTCCTAAATCCGAACCGCTGAAGACGCAGTGGCTGAGTTTGTTTTCGAAGGGAATATTCCCCACGAGCAACGTCAATGCTCTCATGTTTGCGCGAATCATTTCTCACCAGACTGCTTTATAAACGAGGGTCAGTATAAAGCTGGATTTGCTAAGAAGCTGCTCGAATAAAGGAAGAAGCTGCCATGAATAAAGGATCGATACCAGATATTCGTGTTCCTGCTGAATCTCCAGAAGAACGGAAGTGAGTGTAACGTTTTATTAAACTTTATATTAATATTTATATCTTTGCAAATCGCTAGCTGCACACTTCACAATGAATGCGGCTAAGGTTTACACTCAGGGTACATTTCGGCATGTTTTCTATGTACGACGTTCTCAATATAATTCATAATCCCACGTTTATACTGAACACGCGTTATGGTTATTGTGTTATTGTGTTACAAACGGTGTAAGCACAGAACAGAGAGGCGGGGTGAGCAAAGCTCATTATCATTTAAAGTCATATGCACTGAAACGGCGTGCTGAAAACAGAGCTGTTTTTGACCAGGTAAAATAAGTGTTTTCTTACAATACTAATGAGAATTTTTAATTAAAGTATATTACAAAGTTTTAATTTAGACCCTAAAGAATCATATTAGCTTGTACAAAAATGGCATTATATGACCCCTTTAAGAGAAAACGTCTCTGGTTACTGGTGTAACCTATGTTCTCTTTCATAGGTTCACTCAACGCTGCAAAGCTTAGACGCAGTGGGAACGACCCTCTGGATGTCCTGATTGTCTGAAGCCCATTTAGAATCACGCCAATCCATTGGCTGATGGCGCGGGCGCCGCCTCAACGCTCTTATGTCGCCATATTATATTAGCGTTCGCGCCATCTGCTCCTCAGATTTCTCTGCCGAAAAAGGAAGCTTGTCGGCAGCGCGAGGAGTTTGGCAGTGAACGCAGCGTCTCGTTCCCTATTCAGAGAACATAGGTTACACCAGTAACCAGAGACGTTCTCTTTCATAGGTTCACTCAACGTTGCGTAGCTTAGACGCATTGGGAACGAAATACCAAACTCACCAAGCTAAGCGCTGCCGTAACTAGTACAACGACCAGATAACTTCCACGACTGGTTCAAGCAGATAAAACATGGGAACCTGGAGCCATGTCGAGATCCAAACTATAGAATCTGACAAAAGCGTGCGGAGAGGACTAACCTCCCGACTTCCAGGAGGGCCCCTCTAAAAAGCGCTTGAGAGGAAGCCACACTTCTGGTGGAATGTGCCCTGATGCTAAGAGGTGAAGGCAGACCGCGCACCTCATATGCCAGTGAAATGGCCTCAGTAACCCAGTGGGAAATTCTCTGCTTTGATGCGGCAAGCCCGCGAGCTGAGCTGACTAGATATTCTCCAACCGCTAGAGCGATCTACATAGAACTTCAACGCTCGGACAGGGCAGAGCAAATTAAGCTTCCCGTCTTCCTCAGAAACAAAAAGGAGGAGGATGGGAAAGAGTGAAGGTTGACAACCTGAGAGCGAAACAATGTGGACAATGACTTTGGGCACATATCCTGGCCTTGGTCTCAAAGTCACCTTGACCAGACCAGGAGCGAAGTCCAAACATGTCTCGCTAACAGAAAAAGCTTGCAAATCCCCAACCCGCTTCAAAGAAGTCAAAGCTAATAAAAGAGTAACCTTGAGAGTCAGAACCCGCTCCGGAGCGGACTCCAAGGGCTCAAAGGGAGCCTCCGTTAAGCCCTCCAGGACGACTGACAGGTCCCAAGAGGGAACTCCAGGGGAGCGTGCTGGTTTCAGGCCCCTAACCCCGCGCATAAAAGCTGAGACTAGCCTTAGTTTACCCAGGGGGATCTCATCCGACTCTCTATGAGCTGCAATAGCAGCAACGTATACTCTCAGATTAGAAGCGGCCGCTCCAGAAGCAAATTTCTCCTGTAGAAACTCCAGCACTGGACCCACCGGGCAGCTGACTGCATCCACAGCGTGTGTCGAACACCATGACTCAAAAACCCTCCACTTGGAGGAATACAGCCTTCTCATGGAAAGGGCTCTCGCATTCGCAATGGTCTCCTGGACGTCAGCGGGAAGACCAAAGCTCAAAGCTAGTGGCCTCTGATGGGCCATAGGGGTGTGCGATATTGTGGACGATTAAAATGTCTCAACGATCTGTTTTTGAAGAAATATTGTAGTACCGTGCATTCTATCAGTTGCAGTTCTGGCGCCACCGTCTCAACATACTGTAGGATACAACGCGACGTAGGCCTATATTAACATCAAATGTTAACAAAAGTTCATTATTTGCATGTGCTTTAAAGCCTTGTCGGTTAAACTAGTCACTCACGTGCTGCTGATGCGCGGTTCTAACGTGCGCTTTTCTGAGGGCATACACCCGAAGCACACATGCACTAAGCCTGTCTAACAGTGCCTGGAGAGACTGCGGTGAGACTCTCAGCTCATGTGACAGTTCAGATGCAGAGGAATATTACACAGGGAAGATGACATGAGTATACACACAAAAACATATCAGTTCAAAGTACTTTTTAATGTCATATAGTGTACACAGAGCCCCTAAACAGAGTCACTAATGGGACATGGTAATGATAAGTAAAGAGTATACAAAATATTTTTAAAGGGGTGTAAGACCGGGAAACTGGTTAAAGAGAAATTATCTGACCACTGGTCTCCGAAGACAAAGGACCTTGCTTGCAAATTAACATGTGAACAACTCTCTCACACACACACACACACACACACACACCGCTTCCCCCCACGCAAATTAACATGTGAACAACTCTTATACACACACACACACACAGCTTCCCCCCACTCTTGCAGATCACCTGAAACTCACATAAGAATATATGTATGGTTTTAATGTGAATGATTATCATTAAGGATTGTGTTTAGTATCATTTAAACTGTCGCAGGGTAAGTGATACATATGTCTCATTTCCAAATAAGTAAAACAAAAGGAAATAAGGGTTTTAAGAGTTTAGGAATAACTGGCACACAAAGGAATGTGGTCTAGGCCCTCCCAAAGGTGTAAATTCATGAATGCTAATTTCCACTGTTCTTAGCAAAATGGTTCTTCTACCCCCAGTGAGTCTGGGGGGGGGGGGGGGGTGAACACAGTAAATTTCCACTAAATTCAAGCTTTACATCTGGCTATATAAGGAAAATGCAGAGAGAGCTCAGAGCTTTTTTCTGTATTTCAGATAGCCCATGAGTTAGCTCATGTAGTTCTTAAAATGTTGGGTTTGCATCTGTTTTCTCTTATCCTAGAGCATTTGATGTTTTGTATTAATGATATTTGAACTGATTATGAAATTGGCATAATACTTTTACCTGACATAATAAATTGTTATATCTGATTATTCTAACAGGCCCTGATATTATTTTCATTGGAGATAAAAGAAACAGTCAAACATTAACGTATATTTAATGATGCACAGATATCATTAAAACACTTTCATTCTATGGAGTCAGATGAAACGAGTTAATACATAAGATAAAAAGTATTGCATTTAATTATAAATCCCTCTGCCATTGGAAGAGACGGAACGCGCGTTGAGACCTTCACCGCTAATTTGAATGCCGCCCTTGGATCGAATTAGACGGTCCTACAGGGTCATATAATGGTACATGCACTTTTACAAGTTGATTGTACTGAAATGTGTGTTGGCAGTGCCTGTACACAACCATCATATAATGATAAAAATCCATCCAGTGTTTTTGTTTTAATCTCCTTATATGTTTTCCCCTGCCTCAAATTGAGCCGTTCGTTTTTGTGACGTCAATAAAACGGACGCCCCTCCCACGATTGTTGATTGACAGGAGTGTTTCAACACAGACCCGCCCTCGCTCGTGAGAGCTGTCAATCATAGTCCGCGCGGACCGGCGCGGTCATTGTTGATATGCTGGAGCACTGACTATGAGCAGAATGGCGTCTAAGCGATTGTGGTGTTCTGTTCTTGGGTGTAATAACGAACACAGCAGTCATTTTAATGTTCCTAAATCCGAACCGCTGAAGACGCAGTGGCTGAGTTTGTTTTCGAAGGGAATATTCCCCACGAGCAACGTCAATGCTCTCATGTTTGCGCGAATCATTTCTCACCAGACTGCTTTATAAACGAGGGTCAGTATAAAGCTGGATTTGCTAAGAAGCTGCTCGAATAAAGGAAGAAGCTGCCATGAATAAAGGATCGATACCAGATATTCGTGTTCCTGCTGAATCTCCAGAAGAACGGAAGTGAGTGTAACGTTTTATTAAACTTTATATTAATATTTATATCTTTGCAAATCGCTAGCTGCACACTTCACAATGAATGCGGCTAAGGTTTACACTCAGGGTACATTTCGGCATGTTTTCTATGTACGACGTTCTCAATATAATTCATAATCCCACGTTTATACTGAACACGCGTTATGGTTATTGTGTTATTGTGTTACAAACGGTGTAAGCACAGAACAGAGAGGCGGGGTGAGCAAAGCTCATTATCATTTAAAGTCATATGCACTGAAACGGCGTGCTGAAAACAGAGCTGTTTTTGACCAGGTAAAATAAGTGTTTTCTTACAATACTAATGAGAATTTTTAATTAAAGTATATTACAAAGTTTTAATTTAGACCCTAAAGAATCATATTAGCTTGTACAAAAATGGCATTATATGACCCCTTTAAGAGAAAACGTCTCTGGTTACTGGTGTAACCTATGTTCTCTTTCATAGGTTCACTCAACGCTGCAAAGCTTAGACGCAGTGGGAACGACCCTCTGGATGTCCTGATTGTCTGAAGCCCATTTAGAATCACGCCAATCCATTGGCTGATGGCGCGGGCGCCGCCTCAACGCTCTTATGTCGCCATATTATATTAGCGTTCGCGCCATCTGCTCCTCAGATTTCTCTGCCGAAAAAGGAAGCTTGTCGGCAGCGCGAGGAGTTTGGCAGTGAACGCAGCGTCTCGTTCCCTATTCAGAGAACATAGGTTACACCAGTAACCAGAGACGTTCTCTTTCATAGGTTCACTCAACGTTGCGTAGCTTAGACGCATTGGGAACGAAATACCAAACTCACCAAGCTAAGCGCTGCCGTAACTAGTACAACGACCAGATAACTTCCACGACTGGTTCAAGCAGATAAAACATGGGAACCTGGAGCCATGTCGAGATCCAAACTATAGAATCTGACAAAAGCGTGCGGAGAGGACTAACCTCCCGACTTCCAGGAGGGCCCCTCTAAAAAGCGCTTGAGAGGAAGCCACACTTCTGGTGGAATGTGCCCTGATGCTAAGAGGTGAAGGCAGACCGCGCACCTCATATGCCAGTGAAATGGCCTCAGTAACCCAGTGGGAAATTCTCTGCTTTGATGCGGCAAGCCCGCGAGCTGAGCTGACTAGATATTCTCCAACCGCTAGAGCGATCTACATAGAACTTCAACGCTCGGACAGGGCAGAGCAAATTAAGCTTCCCGTCTTCCTCAGAAACAAAAAGGAGGAGGATGGGAAAGAGTGAAGGTTGACAACCTGAGAGCGAAACAATGTGGACAATGACTTTGGGCACATATCCTGGCCTTGGTCTCAAAGTCACCTTGACCAGACCAGGAGCGAAGTCCAAACATGTCTCGCTAACAGAAAAAGCTTGCAAATCCCCAACCCGCTTCAAAGAAGTCAAAGCTAATAAAAGAGTAACCTTGAGAGTCAGAACCCGCTCCGGAGCGGACTCCAAGGGCTCAAAGGGAGCCTCCGTTAAGCCCTCCAGGACGACTGACAGGTCCCAAGAGGGAACTCCAGGGGAGCGTGCTGGTTTCAGGCCCCTAACCCCGCGCATAAAAGCTGAGACTAGCCTTAGTTTACCCAGGGGGATCTCATCCGACTCTCTATGAGCTGCAATAGCAGCAACGTATACTCTCAGATTAGAAGCGGCCGCTCCAGAAGCAAATTTCTCCTGTAGAAACTCCAGCACTGGACCCACCGGGCAGCTGACTGCATCCACAGCGTGTGTCGAACACCATGACTCAAAAACCCTCCACTTGGAGGAATACAGCCTTCTCATGGAAAGGGCTCTCGCATTCGCAATGGTCTCCTGGACGTCAGCGGGAAGACCAAAGCTCAAAGCTAGTGGCCTCTGATGGGCCATAGGGGTGTGCGATATTGTGGACGATTAAAATGTCTCAACGATCTGCTTTTGAAGAAATATTGTAGTACCGTGCATTCTATCAGTTGCAGTTCTGGCGCCACCGTCTCAACATACTGTAGGATACAACGCGACGTAGGCCTATATTAACATCAAATGTTAACAAAAGTTCATTATTTGCATGTGCTTTAAAGCCTTGTCGGTTAAACTAGTCACTCACGTGCTGCTGATGCGCGGTTCTAACGTGCGCTTTTCTGAGGGCATACACCCGAAGCACACATGCACTAAGCCTGTCTAACAGTGCCTGGTTACTGGACCAAGTTATCTTTCGAGTCTTATTGCGCTAATATTGTAAAATACACACAAGGTTTACATAAACAAAGTTGGTTATGTATAAAATGAAACAAACAGAGAAAATTTTTGAGAAAATCTGCTTGTATATTAGCGTGTCAAATGCGTGTATATTAGACGCGGCGCGTGCAGGTCTTAAAGAGACAGTAGCCTAATAGCCTCATGCTGCCGCTTGTTCTTAAAGAGATATAAAAAATAAAAATTCTGTCATTATTTACTCACTCCAATGTTGTTCCAAACCTGTATTAATTTCTTTCTTGTGCTCAACACAAAAGAAGATATTTTGATGAATGTGGCTAACCAAACAGTTGCTGGTCCCCATTGACTTCCATAGGAAAAAAATATATATACTATGGAAGTCACTGGGGTACATCAACTGTTTGGTTACCCACATTCTTCCAAATAACTTTTATTTTCAACAGAAGAAATAAACTTATTCTGGTTTAAAACAACTTGAGAAAGTAAATGATGACCATTTTAATTTTTGGGATAACTATCCCTTTAATGTTAATAAAACAACAAAACACAAAGAGGAAATCACTCACTGCTCTTGACTGAGTACTTTATAGTATAGTATTAATAAGAATCAATGTATAATTTATACAGTGAAGTCTATGTTGTGTTTTATTTTCATATTTGTTCATTTAATTTCTTTCTTCAATGCTACTGTTAAATACACCTACTGTAGCTGAAAAAATAAAGCACTGTTCATTTCAATTGTATATTAAGTTATGTAGCCTATATTGTAGCCTAGCCTGTATTGTGTATCTTTGTTCTTAATTTTTAATAACAAAGAAAATAATGACAAAGGTTTTTATCTTCGCCACTTTGGCCTAAATGTCTGCCATTCTTTTTTATTTTAGATTTTGTTACCCAAGGCTTTGTTTTTAAAATAGGGACATTAGTTTAGCTGTAATGCTCAGTCACTTGCAAAATAGTAAAACCAACATGAAAAAGAATCGGGATAAAATCGTGAATCGGGATTTTCCAAGAGGAACCAGCTCCGAGAACCACGGCTGGGACGGCCAGAATGGAGCTACGAGTAGGAGACGGGTTCCGCTCTCCCTCACCCTGGACAGAACCGCCTGGATCAATTTGACAGGTGGGAATGCATATAGGTACTGCATCGGCCATGGGTGGGCGAATGCATCTATTCCCAACGGTGCTGGGGGGCTCAGGGAGAACCAAAGTGAGCATTGGGACGACTCCTGTGATGCAAAGAGGTCCACTTCCGCCGTTCCGAACACGTCCCAAATCAGGGCTACTGTTTGACAGTTCAGCATCCACTCTCCCGACCTGAGCTTCTGTCTCGACAGAAAATCAGCTGCGAGGTTCGAGATCCCGGGGACATGGAAAGACCTCAGTGAAAGGAACTTGTCCTGAGCCCACCGGAGGAGGTGGCGCACATGCCTGTCTATAGGGTGCTCGACCGTGAGCCCCCCTGCCGGTTTACATGGGACACTACCGTCATATTGTCTGTTCTGACAATGACATGGTGCCCTTCCAGAAAAGGGAGAAAGTGTAGAAGGGCCAGGGAAACAGCTCTCAGCTCCAAGCTGTTTATGTGCCAAGAGAGAGTCTCCCCAGTCCAGACTCTGCATGCTGGCCTGCCCTCGAAAACCGTGCCCCAGCCGGTCAGAGAGGCATCCGTCGTAATCATTTGGCGACGGTAAACAGCGCCCATGCTGACCCCCTTGCTGAAACAACAAGGGGGTCCCGCCAGACTGAAAGGGCACAGGAGCAACTGTGCGACACCTTCAACAGGCGAAGAGCCGTCCTGTCGACCAGGCCCCTGAGAGCTTCATCCATCACAGAAAAGGTCTCATGTGGATTAACCCTAGAGGTAGTACAGGGGAGGATGCGGCCATGAGACCCAGAAGCATTCAGTAAGTGCCCACAGAAACATGATGGCCAAGCCTGAAGCGGGCCAAACATGTCTTGAGACCTGAGATCAGGCAGGAGCCAAAGGGGCCTGCATCAGAACGGAATCTAGGCGAACCCCTAAGAAAAATGTTTGGTGGCTCTTAAGGCCAGATCCGTGGCCTTACGAAGCTCCTTGACAGCTTCCGGCGTTAGGCCAGTGCCCTCGTCCGTCTCCTTTAGGACATCCGATTGGTAGGCTTGGAGGACAGCAATAGTGTGAAGGGCCATGCCTGCCTGACCAGTTGCCATGTAGGACTTTCCAATAAGGGCGGAAGTAGTCCTGCATGGTTTAAAGGGAAGGAGGGGGCGAGATTTCCACGATGGAGCCTGCGACTTAGAAAGGCGAGTAGCCAGCGTGTCCTCGACCACTGGGATATCCCTGCTCCACAGAACCAACGAGGTTGATGAAGTCAGCGGCTGCCGCATTTGTCAAACGGGCAGAAAAAGGCTGCTTCCAGGATCTGGAGATCTCATGATGCAGATCACTGAAGAAGGGCAGATTTCGCCACTCCAGCCTAGAATTAGGGCCACTTAAAAATCTTTCATCTAGTTTAGACGAATGTAACTCACGTGCGGGGCTCACCGGGCCAGTCAATAGCAAACTTCTCTGTAGCGCGCGAAAACACCTCAATAAGCGCCGTGTAGGCCGCGCTTCCTGGCCACTAGGCGGGGAACGCCATCAACTAAAGCAGGCCCGTCAGGCCCGGCGCCACGAGGGGGCAAAAGGGGGCATTGCCCCCTCAGATCTGATTTGTGCCCCCTCAGTTTCATTCTTGTATTCATGGTTACAAATTATTAAATACCTTTAGAGTGGTACGGTCCCATATGGAATTTTTATTTCTGTGCCCCTGAGAGTATGGTCTCACATGGGATTTAGAATGTTCAGTGACGTCGGATAACTGCTAGATTCAAACTGTGCGTTCGCGCGTTGGTTGGCGCTGACCCAGAGACGGACGCGCTCAGCGCTGTCATCACAACTATCCAGTGTTTTCAACCTCATAATGTTTATTTTAAGTTTCAGACATTTAAATACATATAAGCACTAGTAAACAATACATTTGCAGTTTGTAAAATACAGACTGATGTCTGTGGAAGCAGCATAACAATCTATTCAAATATAATTCGCCGACGTGTGTTATTCATATCAGACAAACATTGTGGAAGTAACTATAAAGTTTACTCTATTCTTCTCACAGTTCACCGGCCACTTTTCTAACATGTATTTCGGGAGAAACTGATGACTGACTGGAACTGCGGCGCAAAGAAACATATTGCGCAATGCGCACATCTCACGTAACAGATCAAGATCAAGATTATTTATAAAGGTTTTTAAACGACCAAACACATTCACTTATATATTTTTGAGAATCGGAATATCAGATAGTTGATAACTTGGTCAGCAATTTTGTGAATATTTTGAATAAAAAAGGAAATAAAAGCGATACATCTGTCATACAGTGTGTGTCACGTGACAAATATGACACGTCGCCATGGAAACATTAAGGGGGAACGTTCTAAAATAACGGTCGCCTTGAAAAAACTCACTCTGGGGAGTCAGTTAGAATATTTTAAACTTAAGCGTGAAAGGGTTAAATATGCATAATAAATGACGCTGCACTCTTAAAAATAAAGGTTCCAAAATAGGGGTCATAGAAGAACCCTTTTGGTTCCCAAAAAAACTTTTAGTGAATTGTTCTAAAAAGATTTTTTTTTTGAAAATATTAATAATCTAAAGAACCTTTTTCCACTATAAATAAACTTTTGTGGAACAAAATGGTTCTTTATGGAGTCAATGATGCAGATAAAGAACCATTACATTAAATTTAACAGAATTATTATTTATCTTACACAAACCTTTCTCAAAGTTAATAATTGACTTTTGGATTTCTGAACTGACACTAGGTGGAATGAGCGGCCAAATCATCTAAAAAAATTGTTCTTTTTAGAACGATTCACTAAAAGTTTTTTTGGGAACCAAAAGGGTTCTATGACCCCTATTTTGGAACCTTTATTTTTAAGAGTGTGGCTTATATTTTGTTACGCGGTTAGCGCTGCATTAAAAAATCTGTCGTTCCAAAGCGAGTTCTCAGTGTGTATTGTTCATTGATGGTATAAAGTTAAGCCCCCTTAACAATTTCACATGCCCCCTCAGTCATTTCATCCTGCAGCCGGGCCTGAGGCCCGTAGTCCTCAGAGTCGGACGCTGCAGTGTAAATCACATCCTCCAGCCCGGAAGAAAACCCCTCATGCGATTCTGGGCTAGGGCATAAATAATCATGTGTAAACTCGACTGGTAAGACGTTCTCGGGAGAGGGAGGGAGAGAAAGGGTGAGGCCCGTCTGCAAATACTCCATACCCTCGAGCTCTACATCCGAACCCCAGCTTGCAGATCCCCGCGAGGCCTCGGCGGTCTCGTAGGGAGTGCGACGAGGGGGGGGCGGATGACACTTTCTCAAAAACCACGAGCCAAGAGTGGTAGGGTTTTGAGAAGTATATTGTCACAAAATGTACATTTTGACATACCTAAAACAGCCTCGCACGCATGCGAAAAACCCAAACATTTAACACACTTACTGTGAGGGTCTTCACTCGCAATAAAGCGAGTGCATGGCGGCAGGCAATAGTTCCACTATTCACGGTTGCTGAAGTGCAGATGAAAAATGCTGATGCTAGAATCCAAATATTTGGGCCAGAAAAAACGTAAACGAAGGGCTAAAATGGCTGCTTCATGAAGGCAGAGACATCTGAGGAGCAGATGGCGTGCACGCTAATATAATATGATGAGGCAAGAGCGTTGAGGCGGCGCCCGCGCCATCAGCCAATGAATTGGCGTGATTCTATGTGGGCTTCAGGCAATCGGCACACCCAGAGGGCATTCCCACTGCGTCTAAGCTAAGTTGAGCGAACCTATGAAAGAGAACGCAAATGTTTCTCATGTGAACGCAATATTTTTACGAGAGAGCAAAAGATTTATGGGTGAACGAGTGAATGCAGAGTTTCCCTGGGGACAATACTTTTACAAATCAGTTTTGTAAATACTAGAACCTCCTTGTGTAAGAAACATGCACTGTAAAAAAAAAAGTTTTTTCACAGAAATATACTGTATTATTTTACAGATCTTTTCTGTTTTTTTTAACATTACGTGTAAATGTCATTAAAATACAGAAAAAAACTTTTATTAAAAACATTAACCATAAAATAAAAGTAATAATCTGTAAATTCATATAAGGAGAAATTATAGTTTTTTTTACAGGATTATTCTTTTGTTTAATTGGCTTGAATGTTAAATTACATTAAATTCTATGTAAAAAGACAAAAAAAATCGCTTATTTAAAATTAAGACAACTATGTGTTTTTTTACTGTGAAACCTTAAATTTAAGGTAAATACATGTACAAAAACAATCGTAAAAAAACGGTAAAAAGTCTGGCAGCAAAGTTGCCAAACACTTACCGTCAAATTACAGTAAAAAACCTTAAGTTATTCTACGGAATAATTCTGTTTTTTAAAATACAGATATTTACTGTAAATATTTTCTGTATTTTTACAGTTCCACTGCTGTAGAATGAAAAGAAAATCTCATTAAAAAAATGTCTGTAGAACATTAAACAAATGAATAAATCTGCATATAAACTGGAAATTATTGCAGGAATACCTTACAATTATACAATTAAAGAAGTCTTCTGTTTTTACACAGTATTCTTTGGTAAATTCATAACATTATCAATTACATCCACAAGAACTCCCCGTCAAAGTACAGATTTTTAGATGTAAAACACGTACTTTTCACATTAATGTATAGGTTTACTTTGAATAAACTTACTTTTATAGTAATTAAACGCAACTATCCAATATATCTACATACTTTTAATTCAAGGAGTTCACTTTATATAAACATTGTTTTATAGTAAATAAAAGCAACTATCCAAAATATCTACATTACTTCACCATTAATGTATAGGGTTAGGTAAGGTTAGCACCTCACACCTATCAAATACAGGGTAAATGTAAAACTTCCATGTCCCCTGCCACCAATGCAGATATTTTTCAGAAGCAAAGGTAAACTTTGCTGGCCACATCAGCTTAAGATTCAACAAGTGCAGATACAAGAGTGATAGATAAAAAATATATACATAAAATAAAAATAAAAAAACAGCTATGTAGGCTATACCTTTCATGCAGATATGCTGTAAATAAAAATTGAACATAATAATTACTGTGTGTTATACTACAGAAACAGATCTAAAAATATTGCCTTGAAAGATGGATGAATACAGTAGGAGATATTGTTGCACAGTGTAACTAAATATGCAGTTATTGTACATGAAATAATTGAGCTTAAGTTTAATATAAAATTAAATCAAGAATAGTCATTGATTGTTTATGCATCCATATCCAGTGTTTCTACTGTCAGGTAGCACTGACTCAGTGTTTACAATTCTGAAGTGTTCTGTACAATTTCATAAGTGGCAGAGAAAAAATTGAGTGGCAACATTTTCAGACCCCACCCCGTGCACTGTAGCTGCTGCTGTCTGGTGCTGCAGCCTCAAGTCTCGGATCATCATGCTTTGGGACAGTTGCAGCAAAGTTGACCAGGCTCAAAGACAAAGGCTCAAAAATGCTGGACACTAACCGCCTGTCTGCCTGTTGGTGTGAAAGGACTCTTGAATCTTGTGTGCTGATATGTCCTCTTTTGGCTTTTAAGGGTGACATTGTCCTTTTTGTCTGTTTGAAATGCTGCCCTGACAGTGATTTTCTGACCATATACTATATTGACACGTATCTCATATGCTTATTTGAGAAGAAAATATGTGATTCAATTTAAAAGTAAAGGCTGTAAATCCACTTTAAAAACGTTGAAGCATTAAGACACAAAGTCAATCTATATTCAACAAAATTCAAGGCCCTCCCTGCAGTGAAATCATTAGGCCACTCCACAATTTTCGCGGTTGATGGGAACAAACCCCCACACTATGAATAAAGCTTTACAATGGGGTGCTATATATTTTTAATTTACAATAGGTGAGCAATGTTAGCCTGGCATGCCAGACCTACATCAAGATGTTAGGTCTGGGAACTCATCATTGACAGGGCTCAATCTGATGGGCGGGATAAACGGTTGTCTTTCAAATTCTCTCAGCACGCAATTGGATAGCGCTACAACCAATCAGAGCAACGAAGAAGGGGACGTAGTCAGCGGAGCAAGTTGATATATTAAACTTTTACCGTATCCAGTCCGCCTGTCAACATTGAACATTGAAAATAAGGGAGATTTCCAGGAATCCATCCCCAAAATAAGGGATGTTTTTTGTTTTTTTACACGACCCACAAACTTTAAAAATAAAACACTAATCATTAAAAGTCTAAAGAGTTTATAACTAGCCTATGTGTGAGAGAGAAAGAGACAGTATGTGTGTGTGTGTGTGTGTGTGTGAGAGAAAGAGTCATTAAAACATTTTTTGTCATTAAAATAATAATATCATAGAGAATGTTTAAATACTAATATCAGCTTACGAGGGAAACGGAGGCGGAGTAGTGGTGCTTCGGAGTGCTGGAGATGATTCGGAGGTCCTTTACCGATCAGAGCGCGCGCTGACACGGAGTAAATAAAGCCTTTATACTCGACGCGTCCGCACGAGTGCGGCAAAAATGACAAGTTGATCGTTTCGCCACAGCTTTTTTGTAACAGCGCGCGCGGCGCCGCATCCGAGGATGAATGACTTCAAACCGAATATGTCCGAGCTTGCTCTGACCGTCGCAACTCTGCCGTCATTGTGTTAAGCCCGCCCACCAACTCTATACACGATGTGATTGGCCTGACCAGTTTTTGGTTTTTCCAGCTAAAACGTCTATGGAGAGTTGCTAGACCACACTGGCAGCGAAATTATTTTTGCTGCCGCTAGGGTGCGTCTAGATTTCTAGGCTAGAGCAATGTGTGAAAGACAAGGAATTTATTCTGGGGCTCGAGTTCAACCAAGGCTCTTGTAGCATAAACTTGAGCTTTGGTAAACTGGGGGTGAAGGAATTGAAGACATTAAAATGGTTGAAACATTACACAACGTGTAAACAAACATCCTAATTGTTTTTCTAGTCTCTGTGCTTTAGATATCAAGAAAGTGCGCGCAGATTCAAATAATTGAATGTTGTACAATCATTGGACGAATCATACGCCAGAGGCAATCTCGACCAATGATATTGTTTGACTTTGGGAGGGGGATACGTCATAACTTCGCGCGAAGCAGTAGAGAGCCTGGATAAAGTATGGAACATTTCCACGATATCGGCATTCAGCTTTCACTAAAGGTAGATTAATATATCCAGCCGGCACATGACCGACCTTCAACGTTGAAATATGATTGAAATAATGCCAGTCGTTGAAACAACGTTTAATGCTAAATGGTTGAAAAAGGTTAACAAAAACACTTTCTAAATCAACGTTTAATTTTTTACAAGATCTGTACGTTGAAACAACGTAATGTTTTCAACAACATACATAAATATCTGCCTTTTAACATATTATTATGATAATTCATTAGCATTTAATGATTTTTCTGATTTTCATAACAGTTCTTCAATGTATATGTTAAAATATAAGTATTATCATTATCAATAATAGTTTCACCCTCAACAGAGCAGTGCTGCAGAAACCTTTTGCTTTTTCTGATTTTGTGTGAATTTACAATATTGTATGCTTGCCAATTTTGTCTGCTTGGCTAACAGTGCACATTGCATTATTACATATTCATACACTGTCATGTCATTTGACCAATTAATTAAATAAAAATACAGACTGCAACTCGCGCAAACTATTGCTATTGTCATTGGTTGTTTCTCCGTTTTACTTTGAGCATGATTGGTTAATCAGTCTGTCTTCCAGTAAACTGTCCAATGAGAATGTGCGCGGCTCTGCGCGCCTATTTTAAAGGGGTCATATAACGCCATTTTTGTACAATTTAATATGAATCTTTATGGTCTAAACTTTGTAATATACTTCTATTAAAAATTATCATTAGTATTTTAGGAAAACACTAATTTTACCTGGTCAAAAACAGCTCTGTTTTCAGCACGCCGTTTCAGTGCATATGCCTTTAAATGATAATGAGCTTTGCTGACTCCGCCCCTCTGTTCTTTGGGGCGTTTTTTACACAACACACGTGGAGTGTTGCCTTGACAACAGTTGAGAGTATATTTTTAGGAAGAATGGCAGCGGGATTCTCTCAGGACACATCAGTGTTACAACCATACCAATTTGAACCGGAGTCGGACCCGGAACAAGATGAAGGCCCCGAAGAAGTTCGACAATTAAGGCTCGAACAGGACGTTTCTGAATGGTTGGTTAACGTAATGTCACTTTGATCTATCTTTGTATGCACTGGCAGGCTAGAGTAACGTTAGTGAGATACGAACGCTATGTGTTTACTGATGTAACGTTATAGGTTAGTTCGTTGACAGATTGATGTTGAAGAAAACATTTTTTGGTAAATGTAGGCTTGTTTGTGATGCGTAACGTTATCTCAGTGTTAGGTACAACTGTCGGGGCTGAAACACTGACATGAGGTCATGGCAGGAATGATTCTAGCAGTAGTTCAAGGACACCTAAGAATTTTTTATTCATAAAACATTTTTGTACTGCAATGAACAACATACATTGCAGTACGAAAATGTTTTATGTTTTAAGAAAACATTCAAGTACATCTATAGGATTGTAACTACATTTTGTGGGCAAATGCCTACAGAGGCTGAGAATATATGCTGCAGGGAGATACCACGGGTACAGTACTTTTCCTAAATTGTATTTCTATTATGCAATCATCTTGTAAAAATCTCAGCGCAGTTACCATATTCATAATTTGTAGGTTTTAAGAAGATTACAGCAGCTGGAAAAACCACCTCAATGTATGGTTGATCATCCAGGCCTGGAACCCGTGTGTTTAAATCTGTTCTCGCTTCAGAATGCATTAAACATCTACCGAGCAGACTATGGGCCTTTAGGTTTAAGGGGAATGGCAGGGTAAGTTGTGTTTTGATTCATTTCAGTCATAATTTTGTATTGTGACGTAAGCGACTGCGGTGCAAAGCATAAAGTTCACTATGGATAACTGATCAACTGTAGTGTAGTTTTTAATAACCACAAAACATACCATTCAGCATGAAATATCAAGTAATGAATAGACACAAAACTGTTTTGACTAACATTTATTGACAGAAATACGGTTATACTGTATTCCAAAGATGTTATGTAAAAAAATGCAGTAACAGCAAAAACAATTGTCAAAAAACAAACAGCAATAAATAAATGAAATATTGACAAATTATACGTAAAAATGTTTTACTTTTCTCAGCCGTTACAGGTTTTTGGCCTACCGAAGTTTCGTCAGCTGGTGTTGGGGCATTCTGGGCTCGAGAATCAGGGTTGTGCTGCCCTCCTGTGTAGTGCGTCGAATAAGGGCAGAGTTCCCTAATGCTCAAGGACAATATGTAGGGTTCAGACCTGCCCTTGATTAAACCTAGACACGTAGCTGTCTATCACTTCCTGTTTGTCTGGTTTGTCAAACTGGGACGTGAGATGCTCAGGTATGGAGATCGACAGGATATCGTCCAAATAAGGAGTTGGGTCCACAGCAACGTTCTCAAAAATAAGTTGCATCAAGTTGTCCACATACTCTGTTAAAAAAAAAATGTAATTGTTGATATTTTCAGTTTAGTCTGAAGTTGTGTTGCTCGTGGCTACATGGTTTTGTATATAATACTGTCTATAAGATGTCTTGTTTTTAAAATTAAAATAAAAAATTATACAAAACTTATGTTCAGCTTCTGATATTATGTCTGTACATACGACTATTTTGCATTTAAATAAAAGTTGTAACACTCACGGAAGGTTGGTTCTACTTTCACTGGCTTTGCAGAGCATTGTCCTTTCTTGTATTTTGGGAAAACCACCTTAAATAGTGGCTGTCCAGCTGCTGTCGTGGCTTGGGGACGCCCAGCATTCTCATTAAAATGTAGGGCTGCAAGGTATAGTCTATGGAGAAGAAATAATGGTTAAACAGTACTTAGGGCACACTTGCGTATTTGGAAATGTGTATACACTCCTTTCCCAATTATATTGAGTTACCTGCATAACATTCCCAGGAAAGAAAAGACAACGTTCTTTGGCGCAAAGCGCAGAATTACGCTGTGGAACGCCTCCAGGGATGAGGTCTGATGGTGAGGGCTCAGTTTTTCAACATCCTTCAGAATCCTCTTGTTTCTGAGGATCTTCTCTAATCGAGTGAAAGCAGTTGTTCCTGGTGGGAAAGTTGAACTTATTAAACTTTAGATTTAAAAACAATAAAAAATAAACGTACATACATTTAGAATGTTTAAATATATATATATATATATACATACACATGTCTGTCGTATGCACATAGACACATGAGTTATATTAACACTGCTAATAGGGTAACACACCTGCTCTCAGCCACTTGCTCTTGTTCGTTGTATTGCGTTGCGGATGCAAACACTGTGGGTAAATGGGATCATCATGTGTGTGCATGTCTTGGATATGATTTAGAATTGATGTCCACTTTGCCACTCGCTCTGGCCCTGATGAAGAAGAAGCCGCTGTCCAATATATGTGGTTTTTTATACTGCGATACCACTTCTGCAGTATTTGACTGTCTTTGTTCTGAGCAATCTTCAGCAGTTTCTTTGATACTCCTAATAATATAAACAAACAAACTTTAATTCAGTCATGCATAAAGATACAATGTGTTTAGTGAACACAATATAATAAAAAGTAAGTTCTGGTCAAAGGTATGGTTTTGTATCAATGTTTTGTAATACTATTTTACTGATTGGTTTAAAATATAACCAGTCTGTGAGACTATTACAGTCATTATAGGCACATAAACAACAAATACTCAGACAGGAGCTAATACCTTTTTCAATGTGCCATACATCATAATACTGTGTGATGTTGGCCTCCCGCAGGTATTTTTGTATTTGAGGGTGCCGGTCTGTAACAATGCTGTCAAAAGTCACATTGTGTGCCCTCAAGAGATCAAGGCTCCTAATCAGACCCTCTTTCTCCATGTTGTTGCTCCCTCCAACTTCATTACTCTGTTTACAAAATAAAGGGCATAGATGGCAATTGTCAGTGCCTGTTATGTTAGTGAATCAACACATTAAAAAATCCTTGTTCCTTTTTTTCCTGTAGATTTACTTTATTACATTGCATATGCATTACATCTTGCATATATCTGCAATGTTAGACTCACTTGAACTAGTTGCACATCAATAATAGTGCTGGTCCTTAAGTCCATCACTGAGTAACTTCCAAACTTGGCTGAATGACCTTCAAGTAGAAAATTAAAGTTTACAAGTTTACATTTGGTATTTATTATTTATTATTATTACTCTGTATGTTTTGCTTTCACAGTAATATGTAATTGACACAGTTGTTCAGCATTTAGTAGGCCTACCTGGTGAATCTGCCCTCATGTCTCCGCCCAGGACAATGTTCTGCTGCTGTCTGAGCCGCTGCAACATGCCATCCTGTGCTGTCTTCCAGCTGTGTACTATTGCAGGCTCTATGTACCTCCGGGCATGAATTCGAAAGGTGGTGTAGTGGATCATTTTCAGATTCATTGCCTGGAAAATCTAAGGTCAGAAAAGAAGATTCCTTCACTTAGTATGACTTCATGGACAGTATGTTAATGTATTTTTATTCAAGGTTGATCTTTGTGATATTATTTGCATTAGTAAATTATAGGCTGGACAGTAAAATCCTCCTTAGTATACCTTTTTAACTTTGAAGAAAGAGGCACCATTGGCATACACTGCAACAGAAAGCTGGAGGTTCCCTGCAGGAGTGCTCTCTAGAATTGGTTGGCTATTCCATTTTCTGAAGAAGTCACAGTGTGGGCAGCGTTGTTCCACAGAGAGGAATGTGCCAAATACTTTTCTCTGTACATTGGCAACACGTTGACACACAGGGCACTGCTCAAACAGCTGCAGCAGGCAGTCTTCATAAACAATGTAAGTCGTTGTCTTGTGAACTGGTTTTGAAGACTGAAATCTATTAGAACAATAAAGAGTTACTTAAATAATTTCCAAATTCCACATAAAATACAATAAAAATTAATATAATTGAACTGATTGCAACATTTAACAAAAAAATAGTCTTGTCACTTACGTCACATTTGTTGGCTCATTCAAGGTTGTGACAGAGTCAGCTGGATCATATGTGGTATCCATAGGCTCTTCCACATTAAAACTTGAGCTGGCTCCAGAAGGGTCCTCCTCTTCCTCCTCTAGCTGCAAGCGAGGTCTCTTATTGGGCCTCTTTATTGGTGTTGATGATAGCAGTGGTATTGACTGGCCAACACCAATATCTGGGTATAACATAGTTGTCTGTGTGCCTGTTACATAATATTTGACATTTTAATACTGTGGACAAATATTAAATAAATAAAAAATCAATTAATATTAGTACAATACCAAAAAAAATATTATATGACTTAAAACTATATATGATCTGGTTCAGCAAACCTGTGCTTTTGTAGTGCGGAGTCTGCGGACGTAATGTTTTCATTGAGAGCTGGGTGCCAACTGTGCACAGTTTATTTTGGCTGGCCACATGTTGCACCATGTCCAATACTTCAGATGTGCTTGCCTATACAAAAGCAAAAATAAGTGATCAGATAACATAACTTATTCTGGCGTAATATTGTAAAACATCAATTAGAGTATTAATAGTCTTGAATCATATGCATTTGCAAGATGTAAACAGTATTTTGCCGGTATTGTCTTCCCATTCATCTTCATGCAGTATACTTAATCAGTAACATACAAGTAAACCAGGTGTAACTTAGTGTTACCACGTTAACTGTAGCACCTGCGTACACAGATTGTAATAACACAATAACCATAACGCGTTGTTCATTATAAACGTGGGATTATGAATTATATTGAGAACGTCTAACGTTTCATCGAAAACATGCCGTATTAAATGTACCCTGAGTGTAAACATTAGCCACATTCATCGTGAAGCGTGCAAGCGTTTTTCAAAGATTAATATTTAAAGGTTAATAAAACGTTACACTCACCTTTTCTAGAGGTGCAGCAGGAACAGGAATAGTTGGTACAGATTCCTTTTTCAGGAGCAGCTTCTTAGCAAAACCAGATTTACACTGACCCTCGTTTATGAAGCAGTCTGGTGAGAAATGATTCGCGCAAACAAAAAGGAATTTACGTTCATCGTTGGGAATATTCCCTTCAAAAATAAAACTCAGCCACTGCGTCTTCAGCGGTTCGGATTTAGGAACATTAAAATGACTGCTGTGTTCATTATTACACCCACGAACAGAACACCACAATCGCTTAGACGCCATTCTGCTCGAGCGCATCAACAATGGCGGACTATGTTGACATCTCGCTCACGAGCGAGGGCGGGTCTGTGTTGAAGCGCTGCTGTCACTCAACAATCGTAGGAGGGGCGTCCGTTTTATTGACGTCACTAAAACGAACGGCTCAATTTGAGGCAGGGGAAAACATATAAGGAGATTAAAACAAAACCACTGGATGGATTTTTATCATTATATGATGGTTGTGTACAGACACTGCCAACACACATTTCAGTACAATCAACTTGAAAAAGTGAATGTACCATTATATGGGCATCCCTCAATAATGTATGAGAAGGCAAAGAGAAAACCTATATGGAAAAGGTTTGCTAAAAACACCTGTGATTCTTATATTTTCCAACAGAATATTGTAAGGGACATATATGCTGCAAAAACCACTTATATAAATTGCATAATATTAATGTATTTGTAATCATATATGTCAATATGTCCTACATACCGGTACAACTAAAGCCATGTAGATTTTCATGATGTAAAAACAGGAAAATAATGCTTATTTAATATGAATGTCCAGCATATCTCTTCAGACGTGTAAAAACACAGTGCAGTTTAGCACTCAGTATAAGGCTAAGTGGAGCCCTACGCCTGTAGTCAACCATGGTCATATACTGGATAATCAACCTTAGATGAAACACAACATTTAAACTACACACACAAGCACACATTTTAATAACAAAAGTATGTAGAGTGTATTCTACAAGATACAGTTGCATATTTCACATATCAATAGTTTTCATTTTTTAATCCTGCAGATTTCATTTTCATTTGTGACAATTTCTCTAAACTTTCTCACAGTACTAAGTTTGGTATACAACAGTTCTATTCTTAACCTACAAACATAAAACTGTCCTAAATGTCGAAGTGATTCTTATGCATATCACCACAAGAGTTCATATCACATATACAAAAATATATTCCAGCCAATTTTCAACATTTTAATCACTAGAAACATATTTGACTCAACTTTGTTCATTTGCAATAATATGTTATGATTTGTTCACAAACAACAGGCCCAGACAGTTCACAATTAATGTAAATAGACGGTCTCACAATGTCATTGCTGTCAACATGCTCTTTCAAATCCTGAAGGAAAATGAACAGTCCTCATAAAGGTCAGTGATATGTTGACAGTCCATCCTCGAACCAGCTTCTGCACTGTACAATTTACACATTTACCAAAGCATATCCGTGATGTTGGTCATCAAAACATGAAATCTGGATGAAACACATATAAACAAATGACACAAAAAGTGTATAAATCCTTTATGACTTTAATTTGACTAGCATATGATTCAATATAAGAACTTTAAATGATTTTTTATATGAATATCAGCTATTTTCTACTAATACCATATACACCAATACTTTTGTCATGTAAACTATAAGACTTTTTACAGTATTCATAAATGACGCAAAAATCCCCTACAAGTTGTTTGTGTGCTATTTAGTATGAAATTGGCCATAATCATAAGTCTGATTTTGTATAGGACGTGTATTGGGCTTACATGAAACACAGAAGGTAATTCTGGCTGATTTCAGTAAGGAAGATATATGGTTGCTGTATATGAACATGCAGGTTTTTTTCACATGGGAACTGGTCAGGGAGACTCTCAAACATGAAGCAAACATGAAGAGTTGCAGCTCTTTCTGACAAGTCCTGGTTTCTCCTACATGTGACACTCTCTCCTGTATTCTCCCTCTGGCTGGGCAGAGTGTCCAGCAGAGGACGCCATCCTCTCACAATGACTGTTATCAGTTACACAGAAACAGACACAGAAATGACTCTTTAAAAGAATCATCACAGACAAAGAAAAATATTCATTTAAAAAGGTTTTTTATAAGGTTTCAGATTTGTCTCTACTTAATATCAGCAACATTAACAGTTATTTTATTTAAAGATATGCCAACTGTATCATTTTATAAAGCATGCAAATGAAACTGATGTGTTAAAATGTGTCTATAGAACTTAACTTGGCTTAAACTATTTAAAATATTACCCTGGTTTTGCCATGTTGTTCATATTTGAGTTCCACGGTAATACCATGTTTGTTTATTTTTTGACATAACCATACCATGTCTTTTTAACTTGAAATACCATGTACATGCAATGCTATATGAATAATCATACAGTTCTATCATATCAAGGTATTACCATCTGATGTACCACTGTAATATCACAGAACATTTTGTTTTGAGATGTTAGAAACAGCCTTGATACAATAATTGATCAAGGTTACTATAATTTGGTTTTTATGTTAAGATTTTACAGGCAGTTTCTCCCATCACCACTTTGACAAGTGGTGATGGGAGAAATAAAAAATAACATTAAATTATGAAACAAATATTCATGAAACTATCATTTATTGAACAAGCATTATGTTTTATATTACAATATAATTATAGCTTATAGATTTTTAAAATTGAAAAAAAATTGGATTTAGATTTTTGAATTTAGTTATAAAGATTATTATTTTCATCTATTTCATATTGGGGAGTAAATTCATTGCTTGTGTTTGACAGGTGTGATGATCAGTGGAGTTGAGTTTTTACCTCCATCATTAGGGCATGGGCTAAAATATGGATAGAGTTTCCCAGTGAAAGACTGATTAGTGAAAGAGTAGAGAAGAGAGCTGGACTCCACATCATAAAAGGAGACCAGACCCTCCTCATAATCCACAAACACACCGACCCGCTGCGGCTTCACTCTCACACACAGAGAGACACGAGGATCAGCACAGGCTTTATATTCATTCCCATTCCTCAGCCACACAGTCCAGTGTCCATTACTGGGACTCAGTGTGATCTTTCCCTTCCTGTTAATGGATTCTCTGGCCACTCCTAAATCCCATTTAGTCTTTCCCTTCACCTGCACCTCAAAATAAAATCTCCCTGAGGAGAATCTCTCCTTTCCCAGGACACATGCAGATGTATCAAATCTCTGTGGATTGTCTGGGAGTTTCTGTGTAATGTCTCCATCTCTCACTTGTTTTCTATCATCAGACAGGATGAGATTAGGATGAGCTGTATCAGGATCCAGAGTCACATCCACTGAGAAAACAGACAATATGAATCACAACTTAATACAGACTTTTAGTGATGATGTCTGTAATATGTAATGAGTGTGTAATCATACTGTGTGTCAGTGATGAAGCTGTGAGTATCTGAATGTAATCTAGTGTAGGTCAGACACACACTGTACCTGCATACTGCTGTCTCCTCTTCAGTTCTGCAGAGACTAATGAGAATAACACATCAGCAGATCTTTCACATGTTTATGTGTGCAATTATAGACAAGATTTAAGGTTATATTTAAAGAATTGTGAACAACATCATGTTTTATCTGATCAATGTGTGTGTGTGTTGCTGTTAGAGATTCAGGCCTGATATTTCACACACATCCTCTTCTCATGAAGATCAAATCTGCCTCTTAAACACATGATGTCTATTCATTTGATTTTCTGCTTTTGTGGTTTTGGTGAAACATTTAAAGTTATTCTCTGCTAAATTGATTTCACGCCATAACGGTATAAATTGTTTGAATTTCTTAATAAAACTGTCACATGTCTGTCCGGTCTTGTGTTGCACATGGGTGTTTGTTATGTTGAGCCATGTGGGCTGCGTTCAGCGCCGACAAAACGTTGCAGAACGTTTTTTAAACAGAAACGGTGATGCGTTGAACGCACTGTTGTGATGACGCAAGAGTTGCAACTACGGCAGCTGAGAAGGCTTTTTGTGTTCTTTGTGAAGAATTTTCGGAGCCTGATGAAGTCGGTATAAATATGTTTAATACTACAAAATATGCCCTATGTTACAGTTACTGCACTTGCCGCCCAGAACACAAGAGAACATCCCAATCGAGTGAAGGGATTTGTGGAAACTGAAATGGAAGCACATCTTACCTAATAAAGACTAAAACACATCTATTTAGCCTCACACACTAACTTTATTTGTTGTTCATACTGTTTTATTAATACCCTGTATTTTCTTTCTCATTTTTAGGAAAAGCACTTTACATGCATTGTTTATTTCTATAGCCTACCAAATGTCACACACTTGCAATGAAGCTAAAAATATAACTACATCATTATGTTGATATCCTATATTTTTACAATAATACTTACGACAAACGTGTTTTCTTATATCCTCAGTTGTTGCGTATCGAACACATTTGTAAATAACTTCCATTGTGCGAGTTCTCTTTAATACCGTGTGCTTTATACACATGTTGCTGCTGATTGGACTGCAGTGGACACGCCCACCAAACAAGAGAAAACGCATCTCAAACCCCGTTGCACACCGGTGCACGCCGTTTCCAGGAAACATGACGTTCAACCCGGAAACCGTAGCAAAACGTTGCGCACCGTTGTGATCTTGAACGTGCCCATGTGCTCTCGTCATTGTTTGATCCCTCCCCCTCGTTACCTGATTAGTGTTTGAGTTCTTCCACCTGTTCACTCTTGATTTGTTCCCTATTTAAGTCTCTTCTTGTTTGCTGTTGTCTTATGTTACCCCTGTTCCTTGTCATGGTCTTCGTGTTCTTGGTCAGTGTTTGTCATTCTAGTTCAGTTCTGTTTTATTGATTATGTTTTCCCCCTTGTGGGTTTTTGCTTTGTGTTTTTGTTTTCATTTGTTAATAAATATCCTTTTACTGCACTTGAGTCCTCTTCTCCACCTTTTGTAAATCGTATCGTGACAAAAACTTACAATATTTGAAAGCTAAGACTTTGTTTCATATATAAAAGTAACCTGCTCTTTCTTGTCTGTCCGTGTCCTCTTTGCTCCGCAATGTTTTTTCACTGTGTGTGAATATGGATGTGTGAGTGAATGCTTGAGAACAGTGTCAATTGTGTGAGTCTCACTCTGAATGTCTGAGTTTTCAGCCCTGATAAAAAGAAGATAAATATGTCTATCTGTACGGTGTGTTTGATATTGCTGTACCAGTGTGTGTGAGTTTCTCCTGTAGAGAGTCCTGCAGTTTAGTCAGAGCTCTCCTCAGAGTCTCCTGACTCTCATCAGTCTTCACACTGATCTCAGACCAGTTCCTGGTGTTTCTAGAGCTGCACAGGGACGAGTAAATCTACAGCAGGAGAGAGGAGAAACCCTTCAGCATGGGGAGTGTTCTGGTGTCATACACTGCATTATCATTGATCAGAGAGATGTTGACTGACCTGTAGGAGGTGGAGGTGATCTTCAGTGTGTGAGAGCTGCTCCAGCTCAGTGTTTCTCATCTTTAGCTCAGTGATCTCCTGCTCCAGCTCTACAATGAGCTCTTCCTCCTGTTTCTCTGCTGCTTTCTGCTGCTCCTCCATCATCTCCAGCTGTTCAGTCTGACATCTCTTAATGGAGCGGATGAGATCAGTGAAGAGCTCCACACGGGCTGCTTTCTCCTTCTCTGTGTTTCTCTGATCAACCAGGACAATCAACACATTATTAGTGGTGTTTGTTAAGAGAAGAATCACTGTTATTATTTCTCATACTTCAGTGTTTTTAGGCGGTTTTCAAAATCCCTCATTCTGCAGCGTTTGCACTGAATGATTCCTCAAATCATGTGTCTTGTTGAGGAGAGATTTGTTATTACTTTACTAAGTGATCAGGGAATCACAGACGTGTCGATATTTAGACCAGGAGGAAGAGGAGAAGGACTGAATGCAGAGTAACATTGACAGGACCGAATGTTTAGGCTCCTCCCGAACCTTCGTTTTGTAGTGAAATTTAAACTCACTTTTCTGACTTCTGCTGAGTGTTTGACATCTTGAATCTTCTTGATTCTGTCCTGGATCTTCTGCTGTGTGTCTTTCTGGGTCTTCATCAGTTGAGTCTATAGACAGAGAACAACACACAATATGTTTTCATAATTGATTCATTTATATAAAAGAACATGTGATTCCTCATGATAAGAGCCATTTAAAATCAGTTTGTCAGGAACTTCTACCTTCTTCTCTTCACTCTCCTCTTCTATAGGAACAGTGTTGTGGTTCTTGTGGTCTGTCACGTCACACATCGGACACACACACGTCTGATCATCTCTACAGAACAGCTCCAGAGGTCTCTCATGTTTCTGACATATATAGTCCTCCAGATTACTCACAGGATTGATCAGTTTGTGTTTCTTTAAACCTGCCACTCTCAGATGAGTCTCCAGGTGAGTTTCACAGTAAGAGCTCTGACACACCAGACACGACTTCAGGGCTTTCTGCTTTCTTTCCTCACAGACGTCACACAGAACTTCAGCTTTTTTCAGAACTTCAGGTTTTTTCTCAGGACTTTTCTTTTTATAGTGATCTGCGATCTCTCGGAGTGTGGTGTTAATCTTGAGAACAGGTCTGTGCTTGAATGTTTCTTTACAATATGGACAGTTGCAGGTCCGGCTGTTGTCCCAGCACTTATTCAGACAGGTCTTGCAGAAGTTGTGTCCACATGGAGTGGTGACTGGATCAGTGAACACGTCCAGACATATAGAGCACTGAAGCTCCTCAATCAGCGGACCGCTGGAGGAAGACATCGCTGGAGAGAGAAATGATGAAGATAAATCACCTGCACAAGTGTAAAGTCATCTTGTCATCTTGTTGAGAGAATGTGCAGAGCTTAATTCTAAACAATGAGTGGCTATTTTCAAGATAAAATATAAGATATATTTAAGTGGGTTATTGACTCACATGGAGGATCACCCATACTTCCTTTACTTTCTCGTTTTTTTGTTGATGGTGGGAAGGATTCTGCCATTGTTTTCACCTCTTTATGACTTTTCAAGGCAAAAGAAAACAACAAAAGACTAATCTTAAATAGGAAATAATGTTTGCATTAAGGGACAAGTACAGATAACCTTTCCCCCAAAATTAACATATATTTTGTATGGCCAAGAGACATTTAATTTTGATTTAAGTAAATGTGATATTTTAGCTGCAGTGTATTTCAAATTAAATAGTTTTAATACAATTATGATACCATTTCAGCGCAGTAAACTTTTTTGTAGGTGAAAAGTTCCTTTCAAAACAGTGAGTGCGAACATTTTCTGTTTATATTAAACTTCTTTTAAAATATTTTCTGACAAAATGTCTTCCCACACAGTAAACTGATGTAAGTATCATTTCAACTTGTATAGCGTGTCTGCATTCAGTCATACTTTCTTCACTCTTCATAAGGTGTTTGACACATTTGTGCACCAAACTGTGTAACAAGTTCAGCAGGTTTTTCTGTCAGTGTCTGTGTAAGGGTCATATACTTCCTGTTCCTTTAGTCTTTATGTCGTGTGACAAAATTAAAGAAAGCCCAAACTTTGCTTCACAACCAATCACATGACATATTTAAATACAATTCTGACCATTTCAGTGCAGTAAACAACTGCAGGAGTTGAGTGAGTATTTGACATAATTAAACCCTCGGGTCAGTTGCATAATCAACTATTATGTTATTGTTAAGACTTAAGAAACCGCAGTTATTTAGGGGTTCTCGGTCTTACTTTTCTGTATCAAATTAGACCAACCTACGTTTTCATGTAACTGACTTTATGGACTTTAGAAAAACATTTGATTAACTTGTAAGACTAGTCTTAGCAGTTTATGCAAACGGACCCTGATTCTGTTCAACTAATGTTTGACATAAACCTACTAAACCAGATCACTTCAATTAAACCTGTTCAGCACAATCTCTCTTATATTTCTATCTCTTACCTGTAATTATCAGATGTGTCCAACACTCTTTGAACGGATCAGTAAATATTCTGTTGTTTAAAGAGGTTGATCGATTCAGGCGTCCGTTTAGTTGTTGATCAAGTTAGTTTTACTATCTCTGAATCTCTCTCTGAACTAGTGACGTCAGAGCTCCTCATGTTTTTACCCTATGGTATTCACACACATTTACATTTGTCCCTGTATTCGGTGTGTTGGGTTCATGTGTGTCTGTTTGTATTGGGACTGATGTTTCTATCAGGTCATGAAGAAGAGATATCAGTAGACTTACAAAAGCTCGATTGTTTGGCAATATTGGTTAAGAGTTTTCAGGACAAATGCTGCTCAACTTAGACAGTCATCAGTGGAGAAAGTATGGCACGTCAGTAAAAGCTTTTATTTCATTGCCAACCTCTTTAAGTTATGCCAGTGAATGCCAGTGTTTTTGCTGGTCTCTCTCTTACAGTTAGAACATCGTTAGAAAAAACTGCCCCTGGATATCAATTTAAGGGGTCAAATATTGGCTCTAAATGGGAAAGTTAATGTCTGCCGGTGATATTCCATTAAAAATGTATAAGAAAGGTAATCATTTTTGAGAGAAAAAATAAATAAGGTTGAGGGCAATATGAACTCTACTTTTTTTCTGTTTGGTATTGTAACTTGACTTCGACTTGAAGTGAACCTCAGACTTGACTTGGTTGTGTGTATGTCAGGTCACGAATCACAGGATCCAAAATGTGAATAAAGGTAAGGTTTATTTATAAACAGCAAGATAAATAGGACAGAAAGGCTGGTGAAGTCTCTGGTCGGCAGTAGGTCCTTGGCAGCGCAGGGTGACAGCAGTGGGCTGAACACGGTCCTGGAGAACGAGGATGACTGAAGAGATCAGAGAAACCCTCAGCAGGCAGAACCCAAAACGCACTGGTACAGAGACGCAGGAATATCCTTGAGACCGAAGTACCAAGGCGGAAAACTACACAGAACACAGACAGAGAACCAGCAACAACGATCTGACACTGAACATGACAAACACAGCACTACATATAGCCACCTTGGAACAATGACCCTACCGGATAACGTTGGACCGCAATCTCTCTGGCACGAACAACCGGCCTGGTGGGCATCTGGGCGGACGCACTACCGCATGGAAGGCCGTGCTGACCTTCGACTTAATCTCCCAGGTCAGCATTGAAACCACACAACTCTGTGGAACAATGGACTCGGGAGAAACCGGGCGTTCAGATTGGTCAAAAGTGCGGGACAATGCGTCAGGTTTGATGTTCTTGGAACCTGGACGGTAGGAAATGGAAAAATCGAATCGCCCGAAAAAAAGTGCCCACCGAGCCTGCCTAGAGTTAAGTCGTTTAGCGGATCTAATGTTTTAAAGGTTCTTGTGGTCAGTCCAAACAATGAAAGGTACCCCCGAGCCCTCCAACCAATGACGCCACTCCTCCAAGGCTAACTTGACTGCCAACAAATTCTCTATTACCAATGTCGTAGTTACGTTCGGCAGGTGACAAACGATGAGAAAAATAAGCGCACGGATGAACCTTGTCGTCCACGGAGGAGCGCTGGGAGAAAACCGCACCTACCCCCACTTCTGACGCGTCGACCTCCACCACAATCTGACGAGAGGGATCAGGGGCGACAAGAATGGGGGCTGAAAGAAAGCAGTCCTTGAGCTTGGAGAATGCAGTCTCAGCTGCACTAGACCACCTGAACGTCGTCATGGTGGAGGTCAAGGCAGTCAGAGGCGCGGCTAGTTGGCTATAGTTGCGAATAAAATGCCGGTAAAAATTGACAAAGCCCAGAAACCTCTGCAGGGCCTTGTGGGAATCTGGAGTTGGCCAATCCACCACTGCCTGAATCTTGTCGGGATCCATGCGCACCCCCTCAGACGACATGATGTATCCTAAAAAGGGGACAGACTGTGCATGAAAAACGCATTTCTCTGCCTTGACATAAAGCCCATTCTCCAACAGTCTCTGAAGTACTCGTCTGACGTGCTGAACGTGTTACTGGAGAGACGAAGAAAAAAAATCAATATGTCATCCAGGTAAACATATGAACTGATCGACCATGACTCTCAACACGTCTTGACGAGTGCCTGGAAAACCGCAGGGGAGTTGGAAAGACCAAAGGCATAACCAAGTATTCAAAGTGCCCCCTGGGGGTGTTAAAGGCGGTTTTCCACTCATCCCCCTTCCTGATGCGGACCAAATGATAGGCGTTACAAATATCCAACTTTGTAAATAAGGAAGCGCCCTGCAGTCTCTCGAAAGATGAAGACATCAACGGTAAAGGATAAGTATTCTTTACCGTGATGCTGTTCAGTCCTCGATAATCAATACAAGGTCGCAGGGAACCGTCTTTCTTACCCACAAAGAAGAATCCCGCCCCTGCAGGAGAAGAGGAAGGGCGGATGAGTTTGGCTGCAAGAGAATCAGAAATATATTTCTCCATGGCCTCCCTCTCAGGAGCGGAAAGAGTATAATCTGCCCTTAGGCGGAGACGTACCCTGCAATAAATCTATCGCACATTCATAGGGACGATGCGGAGGAAGAGAAGCAGCCTGAGACTTACTGAACACCTCCTTCAGGTCGAGGTACTCCCCGGGCACGTTAGACAGATCTGCCTGTTCATCCTGCAACACAGAACAAGACACAGAAGAACAAGCAGACACCAAACAAGACGCATGACAATTCTTACTCCAAGACATGACAGAGTTCTGACGCCAGTTAATGTGGGGGTTATGAAGGGTGAGCCAAGGGTGTCCCAACACCACAGGAACAAAAGCAGAGTCAATGAGGAGAAAATGGATCTCCTCGACGTGGTTGCCAGAGGTGATCAGACTCACCGGTCCGGTGGAATGAGTGACGGATGACAGGAGTTGACCACGCAGCACGTTTACAGAGATGGGATGAGTGATAGGAATTATGGGGATTCCTAGACAATGCGCCAGACCTCGGCCCATAAAGCTCCCCTCTGCTCCAGAGTCCACGAGAGCATTACAGAGATGATGCGAGGCAGCCCACTGCAGTCTGACCGGGAGGAGTGTCGATTCTTGGGAGGATCCATCCAAGGAAATGCCACCCGTCAGTAACCTTCTCCCTACTGACGGGCCTTGACTTTTACTGGGCACTTTGAGGCACTTTGAGGCACTTGTGCCCAGTTGACAGGATGGACCTCTATGTCCGGAATCAGGTGTCTCTGCATCAGAAGGTCTCGACGCTGCAGCCTTGCGTCCACTCGAATAGCTAGATCGATCAAGCCATCTAATGATGTAGGTAGGTCTAGAGTGTAGATTTCACTCTGGATACGGTCAGCCAACCCATGCAGAAACATGTCCCACTGCGCTTTGCTGTTCCACTTGCCAGAGACCGCACGATCGAACACTTTCTTGAGCTCAGCACTGAAGGACTGAAATGACTCCAAACACTGTTGTCCCTGCTTCCATACAGCGGTTCCCCATAGCGCTGCTCGTCCGGATAGTAGTGTTATTACAAAGGCTACTTTGGACTCCTCGGTGGGAAATGATGAGTGCTGTAGAGCAAAAAACAGTGAACATTTCGTCAGGAATGCACGACATAGTTGTGGCTCACCCGAATAGGCAGCAGGAGGAGGCAGGCGAGGTTCCGGGTTGTTGGTAGGACGGTCCGTGGGTCAAACAGCGGGTGGTGGATTAGGCGCAGTGGGCATGTGGGCAGACTCGGCTCTAAGATGTTGCAGCTGGGAGGAAAGTTCAGATACCTGCGCCACCAAGACCTGGACTGCTCGACCGGTCGCCGTGATCTGTTCGTCCTGTCGATCAAACCGAGCGTTGTTGTTGTGGATGTCTCTCAACTCGGTCACATTCGCTGGATCCATAACTGGTCAGATCGTTATGTCAGGTCACGAATCACAGGATCCAAAATGCGAATAAAGGTAAGGTTTATTTATAAACAGCAAGATAAATAGGACAGAAAGGCTGGTGAAGTCTCTGGTCGGCAGAAGGTCTTTGGCAGCGCAGGGTGACAGCAGTGGGCTGAACACGGTCCTGGAGAACGAGGATGACTGAAGAGATCAGAGAAACCCTCAGCAGGCAGAACCCAAAACGCACTGGTACAGAGACGCAGGAATATCCGTGAGACAGAAGTACCAAGGCTGAAAACTGCACAGAACACAAGACCAGACAGAGAACCAGCAACAACGAACATGACAAACACAGCACTACATATAGGACTCATAAATGAGGCACACCTGCGATTGATCTGATTGCTCGTCAGCACAGCTGACGCTGATAGGCAATCAGATCAGAGCAGTACACACAGATTGAACAAGCAAACCTGCGAACCGTGACAGTTTACTGCGACTTAGACTTGCTTGAGACTTACTTTTGACTTGGACATGTGTGACTTATGCCGCGTTCCAGGCAACCTGTAACCCGTGTTTTGCCAACCTTATACCCGTGAAAGTGCACTGGAACGGCAGTCATACTCGTGACTTCCCACCCGTGAACTCGTACTAGATCGATGTACTCCCAGTTACGAGCTCTGACATCACATAACCCGCGAAACCATACAAAACAGCAATGGTTTGTTTACATCTAGCTACCACAATTCCATGCGCTCAGGTAGTTTGGCGTGACTGGCTTGGAACGCGACAAAGTCGTGAGTCGTAGTTTGAAGTCGTGATTTACGTGCTCAAAAACCTGCCTGGAACGCAGCATAACTCCCCTCCCACTTCTGATAGATAGATAGATAAATAGATAGATAGATAGATAGATAGATAGATAGATAGATAGATAGATAGATAGATAGATAGATAGATAGATAGATAGATAGATAGATAGATAGATAGATAGATAGATAGATAGATAGATAGATAGATGTCATCAGTTCCATGTAATATCTCAGCAGGTCCATGATACACAGCTGTTAGTGATATATATATATCATATATCCATCAAAGGTCTTCACAGTGTCTCCCCCCTGATACACACACACACACACACACACACACACACACACACACACACACACACACACACATACATACTATAACACATATAAATACACCCGCACACACTGGAGAATTCACAGTATGTTCTCCGCTTACCGCCGGAGACAGAGTCTGTCTGCAGGAGCAGGACATCAGTGACACTTTCCCTTCCCCGTCTCGGTCTGGCACACACACAGAACATGGACACACACTCTTTATGCTTTGGTAAGGTCCACGTCATGAATCTAATCTGTGCAGTGATTGGAAAATGTTTGCATGGGTATAAACTGGTGCCTGTTTATAGTTCAGTTTATCAAGCTGAAGAATGGTTCGTTTAAGAGATGTTTGAACTTTCAAAATATGTCATGATGTTTTCAGAATTTGATGCAGAGATTAGTTCGATAGTTTGATTTCAGTTCAAAGGAGTAAAACTAAATTTGTTACAATCTTACTCAATTAAAAGTTTAACCAGTGTTTGTTTAGTGAAAGTAAGTAAATAAAAATAAATAGGATGAATTCAGGTTGATTGGGACACATTTCCCCAATTCATCTCAATGGCAAAAAGTCTCAATCACCACTAAATAAATAAGTGAATATCAAGCGACTCTTATTAAAGTATTAAATAAATATTTATATATTTCACCTCTTTATAAACAGATCGATGATATATAGAATCAGAGAATTTCTCATTAAAGTAAATTTGAAGCTCAACCTTTTCAATCAGTTTTCTACTGTGTGGGATGGTTTGGTACTGACTTGTTTTTTTTTATCATGTAAGGAATTTCCCCTGGTTTGACTGTTTACATGCAAAACTTTAATTTCGGATGAATTGATTAATCTGAATGTTCTGTGTGTTGTCTGCCACCTGCAGGTAAGTGTGCAAAGTGCACAGGAGGCATTTCTGGTGCTGATCGGGCCTGCCAAGCCATGGGACAAGTGTACCACGCCAGCTGCTTCTCCTGCTGTGTCTGCGGTGAGACTCTCAGCTCATGTGACAGTTCAGATGCAGAGGAATATTACACAGGGAAGATGACATGAGTATACAGACACAAAAACATATCAGTTCAAAGTACTTTTTAATGTCATATAGTGTACACAGAGCCCCTAAACAGAGTCACTAAAGGGACATGGTAATGATAAGTAAAGAGAATTGAGGAAACAAAACATTTTTAAGAGAACACGCAAATGTTTCTCATGTGAACGCAATATTTTTACGAGAGAGCAAAACATTTATGAGTGAACGAAAGAATGCAGAGTTTCCCTGGGGACAACAATACTTTTACAAATCAGTTTTGTAAATACTAAAACCTCATTGTGTAAGAAACACGGGGGGAACAGAATCCGACAGCAAACGCTCCTCTTATCAGAATCAGTTCCTTTAAAAGTGGCTTTAGTGACTTTACATGTAAAAGATGCTGATTCTCTACTGTGTGTGAATGGAATCAGGAATCAGGAAAAGGCCACAGGCAGGGACTCAAATATATATATTTACGGTAGAACGCAAAGTTTTTCAGGGGAACGCAATAATTTTACCAGAGAGCATATAGTATTTTTCAGGTTACTACAAAAAAAAACCTTAAAATTTCCATTACTTTTATGAGAGAACACAAAGTTTCTTGCAATACTTTTACGTGCGAACTAACTTTTTTACCAGAATATGCAAAGTTTCTTAGGGGACCGCAATACTTATACGAGAGAATGCAAAGTTTCTTGGGGAAACACAATACTTTTTTGAGAGAATGCAAAGTTCCTCACGCAAAGTTTCTCGGGGGAACGCAAGGTTTTTGTGAGCAAACGCAAAGATTTTCGGGGGAACACAAAACATTTGCGAGAGAACGCAAAAGCATTGACTCATTATCTTTCCTCCCATCAAATTTTTCCCCCCACCACCATGTCCCTTATGGGCTCTGTGCAATGCTTTTACAAGAGAACACTATAAACTCAAGATCATGTGTGTTTTCTTTTCTCTAGGCCAGAAACTAAAAGGAAAGCAGTTTTATGACTTTTCAGGACAGGTGTTCTGTGAGGAGGATTATTTGGTCTGTGGTCTTGTCTTGTTTATTAATTATTTCTTGCACTCAATTTAGAGGGCAAGAGTGCTTTTAATGCTTCTTTCTTTTCTAGTATTCCAGTGTCAAGCACTTTGCAGAGGTTTGCACATCCTGCGGATATTTAATCACAGATGTGGTCAGTCTGAAAGCCATTTTGAGTGTTTAATGAATTTAGTGGATCATGTGGCATGTGGAAATATTAAATAAAATGAACTAAGATTACCTCTGACCCCTTTAGGTTCTCCAGGCTTTGGGAAAGTCTTTCCATCCCGACTGTTTCCGCTGTGTCATCTGTAACGAGACGCTGGAGGGACAGCCGTTCAGTGTCGACACACAAAACAAGATATATTGTGTGAAAGACTACCACAGGTGACGAACATGCTGGCATATGGACACTTACAAGACAATGAATAGGCCTATGTAATCTAATTATCAAATAATGAAGGATCTCCAAATCATTATGTCAAAATCAAATTTCCCATATATTTATTAAATATTTTAGCCATTCATACCAAATGAACCCCAATTATAAGACATGAACATTTCTTCATTATCTCATTCATGTATTATGTAGTAATATTGATTTGTGTGTGTGTGTGTGTGTGTGTGTGTGTGTGTGTGTGTGTGTGTGTGTACTTTGACATAATTTTTCTTTAACAGGTTTCTAGCCCAGACCTGTGCTGGATGTGAACAGTTAATCCTTCCCACTGAGGTATTTTATTATTATTTTGCAAATATCTTTTTATTTTTATGTAGAAGTATATTGTATGGTCATCATATAGCCTATTTGATCTCATCATGATTTGAAATATAGTTTTTTTGTTTGTTTATGTCCACAGGGTTCAAATGAGATTGTGCGAGTGATGTCCATGGGCAAAAGCTACCATGTGGCCTGTTATGAAGGAAAAAGTGACATTTAATAACTGTATAGCCTATTTAATCCAGACTGAAGAAACTCTGTTCATAATTGTTCAATTATAATTATTCTGTGTTTTCAGCTAAAATATGTATCTTTTTGACATTCATATTTATATATAAGAAAAACTTGACAACTGATTTTGTAATTTTATTTAAATAAAATGTATTATGCACTGCCTATTGTGGTCTTTATGGTATCACTATGTTGAGGACTTGTATTATGACATTACCGGAAGAGGCGGAAGTCATCTATTGTTTTCAACACTGATTTGACGTTTGGCGCGTTCAGTTGAAAGTTTAGTGAGTGAAAATCAAGCATATAGCTCTCTCTTTTATATAAGATAATTATTCTCTTTTATATAAGATACATATGTCTCTATAACGGACATGGTCTTTTTATAGCGAGTCCGAAATACATGTTGATGTGTTCTATGAAGGAATTTAAAACCCCGGTTGTTGGATGAGTTTGTAAGTTACTTGCTATATTGGTTTTCACGGATAAAGTGACCAAATGGATCGATACAATGATGTAAAAATCCTCCTGAAGAAATGGGAACAATCTTTCTTCCAAACAAACAACAGAAAGCCCAATAAGGTATCGGGTAACGTTAGTGTTGCGTATTGTTGTTGTATGTTATGCTATCTGTGGTTTCCTTGTCTTGTGTTTTATTTTGTTGTGCTCAGTCTTATGTTTTTTAATGTTATGTTGTTTTGTGTTTTCTTGTGTTGTTTACTGATAAATGTCATAGTTATTGTGGGTATATATTTTGTTAATTGACTGACATCTTTTTATGTGATAATGTACAAACATATCTTTTCTTTTGAAGGATGACATTGATAAAGCTCCAGAGGAGACGAGACGTAAGATTATTTTGTTGTTAACTTTGTTCATGTTGAGCTTTCATACTTTGTTTATTTGTTTGTTTTAATTTTTGATTTGTATGTTCTTGTGTTTGCAGAACTTTATAAAGAATATCGTTCTCTTAAAGAAGCAAAAGAAAGAAAGAGCTCAGAGGTGGAAGATCCACCAAACCCCCCGGAGAGTCACTCATCTACAACTGTGAGAATCTACTTCATTTGAACATTCATCATCAGCCGTCTTTATAGTTTCTGAAGATAAGCACCTGTCATATATGTAGATCCAGTAAATGTTTATGTTCACTGTTTTAAGGGATCTGGATGCTGGGGATCTCACCTTAACCGGAAGAACCTGCCGGCTGCTGTGCCGAAACTCTCATCAGATGATAAAGAGACGCTGAAAGCTTCAGCTCAGTACTTTGGCATGAAGTTGAAGAACAATCTTGGAGCTTTTACAAAGGTGAATATGACGTATCACGAGCTGTGTAATACTACTTAAAAACTATATCTTTATATAGATTTTTTAGTCTTTTGAAAATGTGATGTTTTTTCAGTCAGCGTAGCAGTATTTGTTCCAAACAGCTGTTATAATGTACTTTCAAAAAAATTAATAAGTAATAAATAATAAAATAATAAAATAAATATAAATTTAAATTAAAAAATATATAATTTAAAATAATATAATTTATTTATGTAATTATTAAAAAGGTAATCAAAAAGATATATTTTTTCTAAATTTTTTACTAAATGTTTTTAGATGTTTTCGTTAAAAAAAATAGTATATACAGTAGTTGTTAATTTTTATTACGGCCTATTATTATATGGGTTAACACGTCCACTGATTATGACTGATTTTGACCATATTTTGTATATAATACATATTATTTTGTATTTAAAACATTTAGATTGAAAATGTGATTGAAAGTGGATACTTCTTTTTAATTAAAAAGGGTATAATTTATATATTTTGTTATATTGTTCAGAAACATTTACTCTGATTAGTATGTTGCAATGGGATCTTTACTATATTGTACTTCTTGCATTTCTCAACTTAATCTATATGACATTAATGGCTGTTTTGAACAAATAATGAATCTGACAGAAACGATTCTTAATAAATGTCATTAGGAGAAACAGGCTGCAGAATATCTGTCCTCTTATTTCCTTGTCGCATATGCTAAATTCTAGGAACGATCATTTTCTCTGAAAAAAGCTACAACCCCTCGCCGAACGCCAACCAAAGCACTGCAGGACACTCCCAACTCCAGCACAGCACCGACAGGTGTAGAGACTCACACACCGAAGTCAGCCAACACACACCCAGACCCCAGCGCTCCTCCTGTACAGACCAGCACTGAGTTTGAGGATGAGCCTTCGGATCCTTTCCCTTCCGTGACCCCCTCCAAATCCTGGTCTCCATCTGTGGGATCCGCGCACAAGAGCGTGGAAAGGCTCCAGTTCCTGAGGCAGTCCATGACCAAGAGGATTTCTTCTGTGGACAGTGGCTGGCTTGCACGCTGTCAGGTCTTCGATGAGGTGGAGGAACCTCAGAAACCTGTCGCTGGGAATTCAGAGCTAACGAAAAACAATAATAGTTGTTTACCGCCTACTGTTAGAAGCGAAACCGTGTCAACTCAGGGTCAAACATCCCCAAAGACTTCATTACAGAAGAGTAAATCTGACTTGTCAGAGGACGAAGCACAGAAAGGCCCTGTAGTGTCTTCAGTAAGGGACAATGTGGTGCTGGATGCAGAATTGGTCTCCCCGGGGCCTCATGGTGAACGGGTATATCAAAAAGACAATGCAGCTCTCACTGGAGATGGTGAGACGTGTTTAGAGGAACCCAAATCTCCTGCAAAAACTAAGAAACGCAAACCCAGGGCCAAAAAAGATCAAGACTCGGGGGTAAAAACACAGGCCGAAGGAGGCAAAAAAACAAAAGGTCGAAAAAGACAAAGGGGCGATGATGTGGATGAATCTGAGGAGCAGGAAGGCGCAGTGAAAAAGAGAAGGAGAACTAAAAAAGGAGAGGCAGCTGGGGAGGATCAGCCCAAAAAAGGAGGGAAGAGGAAAGGAAAAGTCGATGAGGAGGATGATCCTTCCAGCTCAGAGGAAAAGAAACCCCAGAAACGAGTGATTCCTCAGGAGAATCTGCTGGGAGAGGTGGATGAGGAGGAGGCCAGAGCCGCTGCATACACGATGAAGAACACCGCCAGGGTCAAGTGGGTACCATAAGCTTGCCAATAGTCACATATTTGTGTGTTTTATTGATTTATCATTCTCATCTTGATCCAGGCCTACCAAAAACACAGATGGGAACTTTGTGAAAATCAATTTGAAGAAGAAGTCCCATGTCAAAGGATTTGCTTTGAGAGGAGCCGCAATGAGGAAACAGGTCAGGTGATCTCATGTTAGAACATCAAAGATCTTCTTTAAATGAACAGTTTAACCAAAAATAGATATTGTCATCATTGAGATGCAATGTTTGTGTTGCTCTAAACCCATTTGATTTACCTTCTACAGTGAAACACAAATACAGATTTTTTTTAAATAAATTTGACCTGCCATTTTTACAGTCACAGCATATATCTTCCATAGCTCTTAAAAAAAAAAAAAAAAAAAAACATATAAATAGTCAGTCAGAATGACATGTATATTACATTATAATCTTAAGAAGTCATAAAATAGATGAAATTTTAAGCGGTAAGTCTTTTCCCTCCATCATAGCTCTAAACTTTTGCCGTGTGGCATTGTTGATGTCAGATTTGATGCATCTTGAGTTATAAGGCAATTTCTTTCTTTCTTTCTTTCTTTCTTTCTTTCTTTCTTTCTTTCTTTCTTTCTTTCTTTCTTTCTTTCTTTCTTTCTTTCTTTCTTTCTTTCTTTCTTTCTCTCTCTCTCTTTCTTTCTCTCTTTCTTTTTAAAACAAATCATTTAATTTAAACAAATCAATTTGTTAAAATAAATCCTAAATCCTAAAAGAATATTGTTAGGAACCTCTCAAACAGGGATATTTAGTTTTTTGTGTATTTATACGGATTGTCCGTCCAGAAGTATGACCAACGTGAATTGAGTAAATCCGAACGAAACTATTTAAATAATTTAAATGGTTAAAAAATTAGATTATAATTGTATTAAATGCTGAAACTCTGTGTTTATAAAATGCTTTTAAGTGTGTAGTTGACGTATGTGCTTTTGTCAATGCTTTATAATTGCAGATGTACATGCAGAAGTTCCAGCTGAAGGGCGAGCGGTTTGGCGGCGGGTTCGGGAGGGGCCGGGGCCGGTTCGGCGGCTTCAATCGTCAGGGCGACACCTGTTACAAGTGTGGCGGGACGGGCCACTGGGCACGAGACTGTCAAGGAAGAGGTGAGATGAGGCTGCGCGGGTCACATGACTCTGCTCTCTGAAAATATGTTATGACATCATGTGCCTGGGTTTGTGTTGCAGCTCCTGTCGTGAGTTCTGCAGAACAGCAGGAAACCCCAGTAGAGGAGGAGGAGTTTGAGCTGCCCACGCTGGAGGAAGTTGCCCGGGCGACAGGAACTCTGCGCTCAGAGCCTATTGGTGGGTCCGCATGGGGCACATGTTCACATACTGGGACAGATGCCATACTTTCTGTAGTCAATTGTCACAAAACACCCCTAGGATGATATATTGCAATATGACTTAAGGCAATAGTTAAAACAAGAAGACTGCGATTTTTGTAAATATATGCGCTGTATGAAGCTCAGCACTGTTCATGCTCATTGACTGTTACCTGGGGAAATCTACTGTATGATTTTTCACAGTACATATTGCAGAAAAACAATTTCATGCAGCCCTACTAGCAACTAGAACACCAAAGAAACTGGATGGCAGTGTGCAAAAACATTTAGAACGACATCATGGCAACCAATGTTTTGCTCTCTTGCCACAGTGGCTCCTCCTGTTGTGGGCGGAGACTCTTCTGAGAAGGCGGAGCAAGGGGAGGAGATTCTGCTCAACATCATCAGACCCGATTATGAGCGGCCTGCCCCTCCTCCACCTATGGAGCCGCTCTACACACCAAAGGATGATGGGAAAGTTCAAGGTACTTGAATGGTCTTTAAGAGCTTTAATGGTCAGTAAGAGCTTTATTCTGTGCAAATGTCCCTATTTATTCTCGTTCTTCTCCTGGGATTTTCCACAGATGTCCCTCCAGAGGTGTACGAAGCGCTCCGAGACTTTGGTTACAAGTCCTTCAGGCCTGGCCAGGAGACGGCCATCATGAGAATCCTGTCAGGTGGGAGATTACTGCATTTCTTTATTTCCTTTTTTATTTTTATAAGACAGTGGAGTGTCATGTTGGGGGAAAAAAAACCCCACAAGTCTGCATTTTCCACGTGTCTCTGTGTGAAGGAGAAGTTCAGGTCTAGAACACATATTCAAGCCCACGTGAAGCTCGTGTTGTTTTCAGCGTCTGCTGTTACTCTATTTACACCTGGTATTAAAATGCTTTTTGGTCGATCGGATCACGAGTAGACGAGGGAGACACATTCCCGTTTACACCTGGTGTTTTAATCCGTCTCTTTTGTCCACTTTCAGCCACTTCTGCCCTGATGTCTTTGAGGGAAAATTGTGTTTTTTCAGATCTTTTGATCCAATGGACAAAATAAGCTCACGCAATTTACATGTGAACGTGCGGAGAGAGACGCAGCTTTAGTCGGCCGCAAGACCAGCCGAGTGTGTGTTAGAAATCAGGAATGGTGGGAGGAGAACATTGTGCTTGGTATGTTTATCATCTTTATTCCAAACTGGGGTCTCCAGTCGACAACGTTTAAATCCCGTCTGTCTAGCGCTCTTCCCATAATGTTCCCGCATTAGTTCAGTAGACGGTCTATTGTGGCTGTTTGAACGCATTCGTTTACACTACGAAAGCAATCCAGTCGAATGTGTTTTCAACTTTGGAAGCGGTCGAAAGTGGACAAGCTCAAAGCGTTTTAGACCCGTTTACACCTGTATTTAGCGTCGTCCACTTGTGATCCGATCGACCAAAACGCATCTTAGTGCCAGTTGTCAACAGGGCCTATACGAGGACATGAACAGTTGAACTTCATCTCCAGAGAGTTAAATTCCCTGGCATTTACCATCTCATTTGATAAGTTACTATGTGAAAGAAAAATATTCCCAAAAACCTGATTTTCATTTCAAACTGCATTTGAAAGGATTTTCTACAAATTTTTGCTGTTGATGAGACTTTCAAAAAATGGATTTTACTGTTTAAAGATTTTTTTTTTGCTGTTCAGACAACCAAAAAAGGGAAATGAATTTGAGTCTGAAGTGAAGTGTGCACAAGCGCTGAGTAAAGCCGGTGCTCTGATCTATTGGTGGTTTTGTTGTGGTTTAGGTCTGTCCACACTGGTAGTTCTGTCCACTGGAATGGGAAAGTCTCTGTGCTACCAGCTTCCGGCATACCTGTACGCCCAGAGGTCAAAGTGCATCACGCTGGTGGTGTCTCCTCTGGTGTCTCTGATGGACGATCAGGTACGTCTGACTCTGCAGTGGGAATTAAATTCTTATTCATTTACTAAGCAAATTAAATGAAGCACGGTATTGCTGTTTTAATTATTATTTAATAAGATATATTCTGTAGATAATAATTATTAAGAGCATTTAGATTAAAACATCTCGTGGAAGGTTAGAGCAGCCGTTTAAAGTGTTTTTGTTTCATTTTTACATTGATTATGAAGCTTTCTGGACTCCCGTCGAAGCTGAAAGCCGCCTGCATCCACTCCAACATGTCTAAGAAACAGAGAGAGACGGCCATTGAGAAGGTACAAGACTATGAAGTACTCTTTAAATGATTTATAACTTTTGTAAATTTATGGATCTGGAATGTATTTAGTCATTTTTAGCACAAGTACATTTAAAGAATCTTTTATAGATCATAAGTTTGTTTTAATTATGTTATACTTATAATATTATGTTGTTAAATGTTTAATATATATCTGCCATGTAATAGCCGGTGATGCTGATATGTCAATAAACTCAAATAATACTACTACTACTACTTAAATGATATGTAGCATGTCTTTCAATAAAGTTAGGATATAGCGATAAACCACGTTAAGTTTTCGTTTAGTTAACGATAACAACACTGGTCCTAACCTGACCAGTAACAGCGTCACACATCAAAAAATTTAAATGTGTGAATCACGTCTTGATGCATCTTTACTAGTCAGGACTCTGTGTTAGTTGATGTCTGTTATTGTGTGTGTAGGTGAAGGCCGGTGAGGTGCACGTCCTGCTGTTGTCTCCTGAAGCGCTGGTCGGGGGAGGTCACTCCGGGTCCGGATGTCTCCCCCCTGCAGACCAGCTCCCCCCGGTGGCCTTCGCCTGTATCGACGAGGCTCACTGCGTGTCTGAATGGTCGCACAACTTCCGACCCTGTTACCTGAGACTGTGCAAGGCGAGTCTCTCAAATGCATTGGAGTTTTCTGCATTCGATCAGTGCAAAATCAATGTGAGTGTGTGTTGCGTAGGTGCTCAGGGATCGGCTGGGTGTGCGTTGTCTGTTGGGTCTCACCGCCACGGCCACTCTGTCCACAGCGCTGGACATCGCCCGACACCTGGACATCAGCGACCAGGACGGCATCGCTGTCCGCTCCGCCGCGGTCCCTCACAACCTCCAGCTGTCAGTGTCCATGGACAGAGACAAAGATCAGGTGCGTTTAGTCTTGCTTTTTAATGTTAGCAGTTGCACTCCAGAGCAAGTCAGATGCAACTAAACAACATGAAACCTTCAAATTTAGCTGAAAACAGCGATTATTAGGATCATAGATTATGTGGATGACAGGTTACAGTTGTTTTGGTGGCATATTTCAACTGTCATGGTCATACAGTTGTAGATATTTGAGTATTGTTTTAGTTATAGTGGTATTTGAAATCATGTGTACCAAGTGTTGGGAACTTTGTCTTCACAAGATACAGGACAAAAAAAACAATTGTTTGTCCAGAAAATTCAAAATGGACGAGAAATGGATGAGAAATTGAAAAGTAATGGAAGAGAAATGCTACATATATATATTAGATTTTTTATATAATTGTATTTACAGCTATAAAACTATAATAAATCATTAATAAATATATATACTAAAATATCAGTGTTATTTTAGAATTATTTATATACTGTTATAGTACTTATTCATATTTTGAATATATTATAAATTCGTTTTTGTATTTTTTTTTTTCATATATTTTTATTTAGGTTAAATTTGTTTTTATTTCATTTTTAGGTTTGAATTTTAGTACTTTGACTTTGACAAACATTTTATTTGAGTTAGTTGCCAAAGCAACAATTTTAATTTTTTTTCAATTATGAAATACTTTTAAATGTTTTTCAAGTTTTTAATTAACAATGACAACACAGATTTATTTTTTATTTATTTTATCTGCACCAAAACTACTGACCAGATCTGGTCCTGAATTGTCATTATTCTTTGAATTCAACTTCAGTAAAACATTTCAGTAAAAATGGATCATCGTGGTACAATATTTTGAACTTGGTTTGAGATCTTTCAGAGAGATGCGTAGTTAAAAAGTGCATTTTTCATGCAGTAAATTCAGAGCTGTCTCAATGTTTTCTCCAACAGGCTCTAGTGTCTCTGCTGAAGGGCGAACGCTTCGGCGCTCTCGAGTCGGTGATCGTGTACTGCACCAGGCGAGAGGAGACGTCCCGTATCGCTGCACTGCTGCGCACCTGCCTGCAGGGGGTGTTGTTGAGAGAGTCGTCCAAACCAGCGCCAATCGATGAGGACGACAACCCCGTGGGGAAGAAGAAGAAAGCTCTGGGTATAATACATGACTGTCGTGCATAACACTCCAGCTTGTTTGCATTATTTTGAGGTGTTAATGCCATTTCTCTCCCTCAACTCAGCCAGGAAGAAGATCCGTAAGCCTCTGAAGTGGATCGCGGAAGCGTACCATGCCGGGATGTCTGCGTCTGAGAGGCGGCGAGTGCAGAATAACTTCATGTGCGGGGAGCTGCGTGTGGTGGTGGCCACCGTGGCCTTCGGGATGGGGTTGGACAAATCGGACGTGCGTGGGATCGTCCACTACAACATGCCCAAGAGCTTCGAGAGCTACGTGCAGGAGATCGGCCGAGCGGGACGTGACGGACACCCGGCGCACTGCCACCTGTTTCTAGACCCAGAGGTCTGTGCATGTGTGGTACTTTCATTCATCATTTCACAGTAGTAACAATATTTTAATGTTACTTACATACTAATATAGTAAGACACTGCCGTGAAAGAGGAATTATCAGCAGACCTCAGAAATTGCACAATAGCTGCTTAGGATCTAAAACCTATAATACATTTCTATATTAATAACAAATAGCAAACAGAGTTGGATCTACACAACATGAACAAACTCCATAAAATCAGTCCCAATGTTTGGCAAAGGAGTTTTTATCATTTTACAAATCGATGGGAACAGATGATTTATACCCGTTGCCAAATAGGCCATTTCAGGATATTAGGAGAAGATCCACCAACATGTTCTTTGTGTCAAAATCCTTGATCCCTGACGCATGATTTATTAGACTGTGCTGGATTAGTCATTTTAGTACCTTAAACTTATTTTATTTCAGGTTTAAGGAACATAAACAACTTAAAGAGCACTGACCTGTACCACCTGACTGCTGCAGATTCATTTCAGCGTTGATAGTTTTGACATAGAAACGCATAAATCCTCCTAGTCTGAGGACGTGATCATCTCAGGATCGAATGCAATGATTGGACAAACATTTTTTGGTCCTGAGACCTCCACAGAAGAGACTGTATATGTACATGTTTAGAGCAAGTTTGCCGCACAAGCCCTGAGAAGTGAAGCCAAAACGTCTCGATCGTCCCCCGGTGGCCGGTCCCAGTATAGGTCATAAACCCCGCCTCCCGTGTTATTCAACGGTGAGACCAAATAAACAATTAAATTACACTTCAAATATCGTTTTTCCAAAGATGGTTTCTGTCATTAACGGTAGTTTTTATCACGCTGATGTCATTTCAAGTGTTTGTTTTTAAAATAAGTTTGTTTTTAGTTAGTTATTTGATGCGGTGGTGTGACGTCATGATTGACAGCTGTGATTGACAGGTTCTCTGAGCGAAGTAGTCACTGAAGCACCAACAGACTTTTTTTCGGGATCTTCGGAGGACTGAGGAGATTGGAGCTTTAAATTTAATATCTCAATTTCTATAATTAATTATAGAATTAATTGCGATACATTCTGCGAGAGTGAGGGCGGGGCCTTGATTTTCGCGGCTTTACTTCCTGCTCACGACTGCGCAGGTCTGGTCCCGAAATCGCTTCTGCGCAGACAAGATGTCAGCGCCATATCGGGATACTGGCGGCTTCACTTCTGACCAATGGAAGAGAGCGAAGGGGCGTCGTCCATCTTTTTTTACAGTCTATGGTTTAGACATTTAGACCACTTGTGTTATCGATTGCTATCAGGATTTGAAGAGTTTCAACCAGCATTACAAAAAGTGCTTATGTTTACATGTTATCATCTGATATTTATATTTTACTTCAGCTTTATTTCAGTTAACAAAATCTATAATAGTTTACATTTTTAATTTTAGTGTACAACAGCGGTTCTCAAAGTGTGGGGCGCGCCCCACTGGTGGGGAATAGAGACGTGACAGGTGGGGCGCGCCAAACGGGAGGAAATTTTCCTTTTTATGCCTTTATATCTTTATCCAGACATCCCAAATGTCCCGGAAGTTCCGGGAGTCTCCCGCATATTGATAGCGGCTCCTTGACGCCCGCAAATGAGATCCAATCTCCCCGAATCTGGAGCAAGACCGCGCACTAGAGTAGAGAGTGACTGCGCGCACGTGTGTGTGTGACTATTAATGCAGCGCGTGTGAGAGCAAACCGTCCTTATAGCTGTGTGTTGCCGCTTATTAGACCGATCACCCCCGGGGGCGACAACAAGTAACAGGAATTCCCCACCCCCAAAATAATGATTGACGTGACGTCGGCATATTAATTGTAGCGGAACAAACTTTTGCGCCCATAGATATAGCCTATGCTTCGCGCCGATGGGTAGCCAGGCGCGCTGGAAGCTGTTTCTTGCGTAAGTGGGGGCTGAGGGCTGGGTTGGAAAATATGTGACGTCATTATGTTGTGGCTTACGACAAGACATGAAATTTCTCTGAACATTGAACATGATTTGAGTGTCAGTATCAAGCCTGCAACCCTGCTTTGAGAAATTGTGCAATGCAAAACAGGCTCATTGCAGTCACTAATGCAGGGATAAATAGACCTGTCTTGCCAAATGGATTTCTCTTCTTTTCTTTTTTTAACAGATTGCAAAGTGGCACTTTTATTTCTTTTCTATTTTTGAGGCACTTTTATTTTCTCTATTTTTGAATTTCATGCAAGTTATGACACAGATGCACTTCATTTTCTTTATTTTTGAACTTGCTGTTATTTGATGTAGATAGTAAGTTTGTATTTAGATACAACTTGTTACTATACTGATACTACTTGTTACTTCAATAAATTGGAACATTTTAAGCTTGTTGCCTATTTCATTAGCATTGTGTCGGGGCGATGGAGGCAGGTGGGGCTTGAAAATTCCCCCTTGTCCAAAGTGGGGAATGACCGAAAAAGTTTGAGAACCACTGGTGTACAATAACAACACTGCAATAACTGAATTTTTCTTTTTATTGTATTGTTTGTGTTTAGGGTGCAGATTTGCACGAGCTGCGCCGGCACATCTACGCAGACACGGTGGATTATTACACCGTGAAGAAACTGGTGCAGAAGGTTTTTCCTCCGTGTAAATGCAGACAGATTCAGCAGAAGCAGCGAGATTTGGAACAGGTGAAACTTGAGTAATTATATTTATATATATGTATATGTATGTGTGTGTGAGATGTGTCGAGGTCTGATGTCCCTCCCTGCAGGCTGCAGAAGTCTCTGACAGTGAGTTACTGGAGATGGAGGTTTGTGAGGACACTGATTCCCACCAGCAGAGGAGCGAGACAGAACAACAGACACACACTCCACATGAGCACAACACACCAACACAGACAGCAGAGGAGAGCGACGGCGGGCTGAAACTGAGGGACGAGTGTTTACAGCGGCCGTGTCACACACACGAGAGAGCCATTCCCATGCAGGAGACCGTGGAGGCCCTCGACATCACGGAAGAGAGTGAGAAGACTTACAGAAACAGTTAATACAGTAGATCTGACGGTAGACGACATATTTGAAGGGATCGATCTCCTAAAAATCATTCACTCGCCCTCCTGTGTTTTTTTAGATCTCCATCTAGGAATAGAATGTTGTTTAATTGATTCAAATATTTATCCACCTCACAAGTTATTGCAATATACAATAGTCAACATTTGAAGTGGATCAAAAAAGGTCATCAAAGTTGTCCTAAGACAAGAGCGGGGATTGTTCAAAATTCATGTATAACTTTGATGAAAGGTTTTGATCCACTTCAAATGTTGACCACTGTAATTTATTCTGATCTTGCCAAAAAATTGCATAAAAATACACTAGGATTCTTTTATGAATGGAAAGTTCAAAAGAACAGCATTTATTTGGAATGGCTGATTAAACAATGTCAATGTGATTATTCTTTGGGGGGGGGGTGAAATATTCCAAATTAAATATGTTGTCTTCTTCAGTTAAGATCGATATGGCTCAGTGTGTGTGTGTGTGTTTAGGTCTGGAGACTCTGTTGTGTTACCTGGAGCTTCATCCTCAGCAGTGGGTGGAGCTCCTCCACCCGACTCTCTCCGTCTGCAAGCTGCAGTGTTACGGCGGGCCACAACAACTGCGCAAGATCACCAAACTGTACGTCACACTCTCACACACAGCATTATAAGCTTTATAAGAGCTCTTCAGAGGCGTGTGTGGTGAATCTGCGTGTGCTCAGGTGTCCTCCGGTCGCTGTGACGCTGGCGAGGAAGCGCATGGCGGGCGAGCGTGTGGAGTCATGTGACGCGCTGGAGTTCGACGTGGTGGAGCTGGCGGACACGATGGGCTGGCAGCTTCCTCTGGTGAAGAGAGGCCTGAGACAGCTGCAGTGGGGCTCCGGTGAGAGGAACAGTCTGACCTCTATCATACAAAATCTAGTTACCTTCCCTTAATTGTCATGAAAAATATTTGATCAGAAGATTATTAAACAAATAATACATAATTAAACATGTGGGCTGGAAACATGTGGTTCTATTCTATTATGTTTGTGCTGTTCTGTTCTATTCTATTATGTTTAATTGTATTATTTTGCACTCTATTCTGTTTTTTTATATTCTATTATGCTCTATCCCTTTTTTTCTATAGGCTATTATATTCTATTTCTTTTTTATTATGTTGTATTCTGTTTTATTCTATACTATTCTATTATGTTGTGTGTTTTTGTTTTATTTTATTTTACTCTATTATACCACGGCCTGTTTAAATACTCGATTCTGATTGGCTGGAAGGTGTGCAGTAAAACCGTTTAATGCACAGGTAGTTCCAGTCAGTTTGATTACAGTTCGAAATTAATCCGCTACTATAAACATTGGTAACCATAGTAACAGAGTTACACTTGCAAAAGAGTGAGAGAGAGAGACACATATGAAAACGTTAGGTAGGCTCAGAGCCATAGAGAGAAAGAGTTGCGACGCTCTTTGATCGCTCGCGATGGCTGTCACGTGGTTCATGTAAGCCCCAAGTTCCAAAACATACGCGGGCTGTCATGTTCTTCTATGGGACAGACAGCAGCGATTGCATTATTGACCGGTAAATATAAAATAAAACACACACCCAAGTACTTTTTCAGCTGTTACTGCATTATTGCATTTTGTTAATGTCAGTTATGCATTTGGAGAGGCAGGGTGACAACGAAATAGCCTACTACTGTATATTACTTAGATACGTTTTAGGCTTTTTTTTTGAGGGAAAAGACAGAGCTAGATAAGATCGAAGACGACAAAGATGAGGTCAATACGAAAAAGACAACTAAATGGGCAGTTAACACTTTCAGTGACTTGTTGCGCCAAAGACAGAACAATTGTGATTTCGAGACCTAACGTTACTCTGCTTCTCTTTTAAATGAGACATTTCGGGAGTTTTATGCCTCTGTTCAGTCTACCGCTGGACGCGAATACAGTGTTGCAAGTTTGATGTGTCTCAGAGCAGGTATAAACCGTCACATTACAAAATACAACATCATAAGGGATAAAGACTTCAAGTCAAGCAATGCCGTCTTTAAATCAGTTTTAAAGCGCTACAGGAAAAATGGAAAAGACACCAGCGTTCATCATCCGCGTAAGAAAAGTTTGGTTTGACATACAGCTAATTCATTTAAATAAATGACATGATTAGTTCAAATAAAGCTTTCCTTGTCACTGTCAGTGTTGCCTATCATTCATAAATAATTTTAATAAATCCATGAATCATTAAGTTAGCTATATAGGGCAGGGTTCGAATTATGATTTCATCTTTGTGGGGGTCTCTTTAAAGAGAGAAAAAAAAGTAACCCATGAGCAGGCGTGGTGTATGTGATAAATAAATAGCTAAATACTGCACTTCATTATTTTGAGTTCAACGTACGTTTCTTAATACAGCTGTAGAGAATATTTGGGTGGAGTTCGTTACCTCTAGGGGGGTCTGGGGGCATGCCCCCCCAGGAAGAAAATTTTGTACATTTTAAAGATAAATTCATTAATCTGGTGCACTTTGAGTCACCCGAATCCGCTGTTAAAAATAATCCAACCGCCCAAACATGATATTCTTTGATTTAGATCTGCATCTGATCATCATTACAATTTTTCAAATTCTCAATGTTAAGCATGATAATATGGTAAAATATCACACTGAAGTAGGCTGATTTAAAATTAACATTTATTTAAATTAAAAGTTATTCTTTGGCCAAAATTACATTTCCTTAATATCCTTAACAGAGGCTTTTTACTCCCTTCAAAGTTAAATTGTCAATGTTTCATTACATCACTGTTGGCAAACACTCTTATCAGAATAATTTTTTTACCTTTAAAATAGGGCATTTTTCCCTCTAATTTTATGTAGCCTATGCTCCATCTTTCTTTTAAAATATTCCTTAATTTGATCAATACATTAAATCAGAATAATAAGACAGTAGGCTGTTACCAATCAAATTAAATAATTTACATTGAAAAATTACAACTGTAGTAAATGCCCTGATATGTTTTCCTTGATTGATTTTCTCTAAAGAGAATTACGTTGTTGAAAACGAAAGTAAAAGAGTGACGCTCATTGCGTTTTACCATGATAAGAGTTCCGTGTCTTTATTAAAATCAACACATTATAATGATTTATCTTTCATCCACCCTCGATTAATTTGAATGTAGGCTAATTTTTTTTATTATTTGTCTCGCCCGACCCGCGCAGCACTATCGGCAAACTATACGGTTTGAGAATGGCCACAGGCCGAGTTTTCTTGAGAGCCGGAGGCGGCTGCCTCGTAATTCCATGCAGGAAAACCCTGAAAGGAGTTCGCTAAAATATTGGTGGGGGCCTACCTAGCGTCCCCCCAAATCATTTTTTGCTAGTAGCTACTTTTGTGTATTTAAAGGGATAGTTCGGCCAAAAATGATATTTAACACATGCATTACTCACCCTCAAGCCGTTCGAGATGCATATGTCAATCTTGTTTCAGACGAACACATTTTCAGTTATTTTAGAAAATGTCTTAGACCCTTCAGTGGATATAATGTGAAGCAATGGGGTCCACCTCCTTCAAGTCCCAAAATGTGCATATATCCTTCACAGAAGTAATCCATCCGGCTCCAGGGGGATAAACAAAGGCCTTATGGGGGTAATCCGTGCGGTTTTGTCGTAAAAATATACATATTTAAAACTTTATAAATGAAAATATCTGACTTCCGGCAACGATCGACGCGCGTTCACGGGTGATGGAAGTCGGCGTACGAGGTATGACGTAGCGTAGGAACCGTCGTGACGTAGAACAAACGCGCCTGCGCAGCCAGAGTGCAGAGCAAAACAAAACTACTCAGTGAAACAAGATTGACATATGCATCTCGAACGGCTTGAGGGTGAGTAATGCATGTGTTAAATATCATTTTTGGCCGAACTATCCCTTTAAATGTCTGAAACCTAAAATAAACATTATGTGGTTGAAAACACTGAATAGTTGTGATATATTGTGTATATTGAGCGCATCTGTCTCTGGCTCAGCGCCAGCCAACGCGCGAAAGCACTTTTGAATTTAGCAGTTGATCACGTGATGCACTGACTGTTCTAATCACAACGCTGTGAACGTACGTGCGAAAGGGTTAACAAATATGCCTCGATTATTGAAGAAAAACGTGCTTTATTTGTAATTTAAAATGATGGTGCTGATGATTTTTAGAGCCCCCACAGGTGTAGGATTTTACTGCTTTCATGGGAGCTCATACTCTCTCTATGGGAGCTCAGCTCCCACTGGATCCCACGTAATTCGAACCATGATATAGGCCTATGCTTAAGCAACGAGGGGACTGTAGACTTTAAAGGAACACTCCGACTTTTTGGGACTTTAGCCTATTCACCTTATCCCCCAGAGTTAGATAAGTCCATACATACCTTTTTCATCTCCGTGCGTGCTATAAGTCTGTTTGACGCACCCACCGCTAGCCTAGCTTAGCACAAAGACTGGATGTAAATGGTTGCAGCTAGCATACTAATCCAAATAAGTGACAAAATAACGCAAACATTTTCCTATTTACATGTTGTGATTTGTATAGTCACAGAGTGTACAAAAAACAAAGTCACATGAGACACAGACATATTTTAACAGTATAAATACTGGGAACTATATTCTCTGAAGGCGAAGCACTGCTACTTGGGCGGAGTGATAACCGCAGCACCTGAGACGTGCCGTGGTGAGGAGCAGAGAGCGCGTCTCAGGTGCTGCGGTTATCACTCCGCCCAAGTAGCAGTGCTTCGCCTTCAGAGAATATAGTTCCCAGTATTTATACTGTTAAAATATGTCTGTGTCTCATGTGACTTTGTTTTTTGTACACTCTGTGACTATACAAATCACAACATGTAAATAGGAAAATGTTTGCGTTATTTTGTCACTTATTTGGATTAGTATGCTAGCTGCAACCATTTACATCCAGTCTTTGTGCTAAGCTAGGCTAGCGGTGGGTGCGTCAAACAGACTTATAGCACGCACGGAGATGAAAAAGGTATGTATGGACTTATCTAACTCTGGGGGATAAGGTGAATAGGCTAAAGTCCCAAAAAGTCGGAGTGTTCCTTTAAAGAAGAGACGCTCATGAGTAACTCGCGCACGCATCTCTCTCCCTCTCTCTCTCTCTCTCTCTTTCTTCTCTTTCAGTTCTCTGTCTCTCTCTTTTAATAATGAATTTAAATAAATGTGATAATTCATTCAAATAAAAGCAATCCGATGGCTCTACTTTATTTAAAGCGGACGGAGTGCTAGAACTAACGAGCCGTAACCGCTTCGCGTCGGGTGGTTCTTCGCCTCTACATCGTGCATTAAAATCCTTTAATGCATGGCTAGCCATGGATTATCCCTTACTTATATTATGTTGCCCTTCTCCAATCTATTTTACTCTTCTCTTCTATTTTAATTGTTTTATTCTATTATATTAATGTTGTTGTATTGTCTATTCTATTATGTAATGACAATTTTATTTGACTCTAATCTGTTCTGATCTGTATTTTGCACTCTATTATGTTCTATTCTATTATGTTGTGTTCTACTTTATTATGTTGTATTCTATTTAGGGCTGTCAGTTAAACGCGTTATTAACGGCGTTAACGCAAACCCATTTTAACGGCGTTAATTTTTTTATCGCGCGATTAACGGTCTTTTTGGCCTAGCAAACTTTGTAGTTTTTTTTCACATGCTTTTGCAACAGGGCGCGGCATGGACGTTTTGAAAGCGCAAGCAGATCTAGCTAGACCGGAAACAAAACAACAGGCACGCCGCACACACTTGTTTGGGCTTGCGAGCCGCGCGAATCTCTCTGCTCGCGCGCGGAATATAATGTGCCGAGCACGAATCTCTCTGCTCGAGTCGCGCGCGCTCTCAGATACACGCTGCTCTTGAGAATTTTCTCTGGGCTCACTCAGAGAATATGCCTGCACTTAAAACGTGTTCAGTGCAATCGCGAATCTCTCCTCTTCCCCAGCTAACAATTTTAGGTTATAAGAACGTTTTCATAACGTTCCCATTAAGTTATAAAAACGTTATTTCTGAATGTTATAGGAACGTTCAAAACGTCCAGTTTTGAGTGGATGACGAGCGCGAGACGCCGAAATGGATGCCAATAAGATTCTGAATGGAAAGTTTACTTTTAAAAAGTTGCCAAATGGCTCCATTGACGAGACCAAAGTGATCTGTGTGTTTTGTCGTTGTGAACTGAGCTATCATCATCATCGCAGCACGTCCAGTCTGAAATACCACTTGATGATGGCCAAGCACACACACACACACACACACACACAGCTGATGCGAATTCTCCGCCCCCTCGTCAATATCAGGGCCTCGTCAGTATTCCTTTCACCCTTTTATTGATGGACAGTGTTACATTGTGTGAGAGATTATTTGCTCCAAGTGAGAATGTTAGTGTGAAATTGAACACAATAAATGCCAATGTTGTTTTCAATAAAAAACATTTGCACAAAGCAAGCCGATTCCATGTTGATAAGAGCATTAAATGAGAAAAAATAATGGGACAAAAAGAAATCAAGAGACCTTTAGAATAGATAAAAATATGCGATTAATCGCGAGTTAATATTTTAATCGTTTGACAGCACTAATTCTATTATATTGTTTTATTTCTATTATTCTACTATTCTATTGTTGTGTGCTTGCTTTTCTGTTCCATTTTATTTTACTCTGTTATATTTGTTCTGTTCTATTATGTTACCCTTTTCTGTTCAATTTTATTTGGCTCTATCCTGTTCTATTTTTTTTATATTCTATTGTATTCTATTGAAATTGTTATTTCTATAGAGTGATTCTATTTTGAATCACTCTAAAGGCACGATTCTGCCTTTCTGTTTTATTCTATTTAGCTCTATTCTATTCTTTTTTGTTCTGTTTTATTTTATTCTGTTTTGTTCCGTTCTGTTCCATCATGTTGTATTGTCTGACGTTGTGTCCCGTGTTGTCCTCAGGTTCGTACGGAGGCACAGGCAGGAGTGGAGTTCACGTGGAGTTCTCAGCGCTGTCCTTCTACTTCCGCTCGTACGGTGACCTGACGCCGGATGAGCTGGACGCGGTCGGAGCGTTTCTGCACGGGAGAGTGATGGCGCAGGAGAGGACTCAGCTGTACCAGCTCAAAACCTGCTTCAAAGCCTTCCGCAGGTCCGACCCGTCACACACACACACTCCACACCGCTGACCTCATCACTCAGACTTCTTTATCGGAAGTCACTTCGGATAAAAGAATCTAATAAATGAAAAAGGGATCATTTATCCAGCTGAATTATAGCAGTTTTAAAGTGCCACCGTTTATAAGAACAATAGTGTATTTTGAAAATCTTGTTGTCTTTCACTGATAGAGTATTTAGCATTCAAAAGTCATTGCAAGATTTGCATACTGAAATGTGATTGGTCTTTTACATGCACTGACATTTGACTCGAGGGAATGGCATCATCTTTAATATCTCTGCCTTTATGTGTTGTGTGTGTGTGTGTGTGTGTGTGTGTGTGTGTGTGTGTGTAGTGTTGCGTACCGTAACTGCAGTCTGTGTATGGATGATCTGGAGGAGAGCAGGAGTCACGATCTCAAAGAGCTTCTGCGCGATTACTTTGACAAGAGGAGAAACCTGGACCTGAGCAAACACTATCAGGAGGAAGAGGATGAGGAGGAAGAGCTCAACAAATGCAAGGTGTGTTTCATCTCGAGCAGATGTTTATGATGTGTTATATCTGAATCCTCAGGTGTGAATGCTGATTGGTTGTGTTGTGTCCTCAGATGAGGGACTGGGAAGGGCAGATCTGTGCTGACATCAGAGGTTTCCTGTGCAGTCGCAGCGATGAGAAGTTCTCTGGTCGAGCCGTGGCCAGAATATTACACGGCATCGGTGGGTTTTTCTTCTGATATTTTTCTCAACTAGGGGTGTGCGATATACACTCACCTAAAGGATTATTAGGAACACCATACTAATACTGTGTTTGACCCCCTTTCGCCTTCAGAACTGCCTTAATTCTACGTGGCATTGACTACGTTTACATGCAGTCAATTTTCGGGTTATGGTCGGGTTAAGGTCACTATTCGGGTTTCTGAAACATTAGGAATAACCCGTTTACATGCGTGAGCAGAGAGAGTTACTCCTGTATACATGGAATTGCAATATCTCGATGTAAACGCGACACGCGGTTAGCGTCTGGACGTACGGACAACCTTAAGACGCAATATGCGTCATTTCCGATTCTTCTTCCTGTATCCAAAGAAAACAACAACAGCAGCACGCGGATAATGAATAGTTCGGGGCAGATAGCGATCGCCTTTGTTTGCGCTTTGGTGCTGGTAACGTTACTGACCTCGCTCCAAAAGTATGCTGTGCTGCGTCTCGCCATGTTTACTTCCGGTATACTGCACGCGGGGTTTTGTATGCGCCGAGAAGTTTCTCTACTCAAAAGACCAAGATTCCTTGCGAATAGAACATGCGCAGAACACACATCCCTATGGGGATATGCCGATGCGCGTTTACATGACCAAAAATTCGGGTTAGAAAAGGGGTACCCCCAGGTATAAAATCCCGGTTTTTAAAATCCGGGATATGAGCATATTCGGGTTTTTGCCAGTGTTTACATGGCCGTTCGCGACCGGGTTATTGCTAATATCCCGGTTTTGAACGGGTTATTGGCTGCATGTAAACGTAGTCACTGATTCAACAAGGTGCTGAAAGCATTCTTTAGAAATGTTGGCCCATATTGATAGGATAGCATCTTGCAGTTGATGGAGATTTGTGGGATGCACATCCAGGGCACGAAGCTCCCGTTCCACCACATCCCAACGATGCTCTATTGGGTTGAGATCTGGTGACTGTGGGGGCCATTTTAGTACAGTGAACTCATTGTCATGTTCAAGAAACCAATTTGAAATGATTCGAGCTTTGTGACATGGTGCATTATCCTGCTGGAAGTAGCCATCAGAGGATGGGTATATGGTGGCCATAAAGGGATGGACATGGTCAGAAACAATGCTCAGGTAGGCCGTGGCATTTAAACGATGCCCAATTGGCACTAAGGGGCCTAAAGTGTGCCAAGAAAACATCCCCCACACCATTACACCACCACCACCACCAGCCTGCACAGTGGTAATAAGGCATGATGGATCCATGTTCTCATTCTGTTTACGCCAAATTCTGACTCTACCATCTGAATGTCTCAACAGAAAGCGAGACTCATCAGACCAGGCAACATTTTTCCAGTCTTCAACTGTCCAATTTTGGTGAGCTCTTGCAAATTGTAGCCTCTTTTTCCTATTTGTAGTGGAGATGAGTGGTACCCGGTGGGGTCTTCTGCTGTTGTAGCCCATCCGCCTCAAGGTTGTGCGTGTTGTGGCTTCACAAATGCTTTGCTGCATACCTCGGTTGTAATGAGTGGTTATTTCAGTCAAAGTTGCTCTTCTATCAGCTTGAATCAGCCAGCCCATTCTCCTCTGACCTCTAGCATCAACAAGGCATTTTCGCCCACAGGACTGCCGCATACTGGATGTTTTTCCCTTTTCACACCATTCTTTGTAAACCCTAGAAATGGTTGTGCGTGAAAATCCCAGTAACTGAGCAGATTGTGAAATACTCAGACCGGCCCGTCTGGCACCAACAACCATGCCACGCTCAAAATTGCTTAAATCACCTTTCTTTCCCATTCTGACACTCAGTTTGGAGTTCAGGAGATTGTCTTGACCAGGACCACACCCCTAAATGCATTGAAGCAACTGCCATGTGATTGGTTGATTAGATAATTGCATTAATGATAAATTGAACAGGTGTTCCTAATAATCCTTTAGGTGAGTGTATGTCGTCAATGATAATATCGTAATTGTTGTTTTAACGTTGTTTTAAAACTAGAGCTGCATGATTAATCGTTAAAAGATGAAGTGTAAATTAATATAAATGCAGCATCAAAGTCTTTTTTTCTCTGAAATATGTCACTTTGTTTTTCAGTGGCATTGCATGCATAGGTTATAATTTTTACATTTAAAGGTGCAAAAGTTCTAATATGATTTTTGTTTCATTTTTAACGTCACAATAATAAAACAGTTGTGTGTAGACTTTTTATATCCAGATATATCCCATAATATTTCTTGTCAATATCGCACATGGTTTTATTTGCGAGTAATTCAGCGTGTGCTCGTCTCCTCCTGCAGGAAGTCCGTGTTTCCCAGCGCAGGTGTACGGACGCGACCGCAGATACTGGAGGAAATACATTCAGTTTGATTTCAATGAGATCATTCGTTTAGCCACTCAGGAGATCATTAGAACGAGGTAACAAGACGCCCTGATCACATGATCATCTGTGTCACACTCAAACTACAATCTGAGGTTATTTATTTGTGCAGTTTTTCATTATTTTCTAAATGTTCACATGTTGTGTTTGATGGTTTTTTACTTAATAAAGACTCTTTTGTGGTGAATCAGAGTGAGATCTGTAATAATATCAGTTGTATTTGCTCAGTCTGTCCTGTAGGAAGGGCTATTGTGCTGTTTTCTTCGAGTCAATTGACACATTTATACTCAACATTCCCCAACAGGTATCAGGTATTAATATTTATAATCTAAATTCATCACAGACACATCTACCGCTGTATGTTTTATGTGGTCTCTCCTACAGTTAGCCTTTACTTACACTCATTACATATGAATATAAACAGACTCCGAATTCGTAAAAAAAAGTGTGCTGGAATCTTTTATAAACATTTTTTTTTATTTTTTTCCAAAAGGTTTGAAAAGAGGGTTTTTTTCGCATCAGTAAATCATTTAGGAAACAAATCGACACTTTATAAAATGTATACAGGCATCGTTGGTTACATGAAGAACCTTCGACCTCCATGAAACCTCACCATTCCACAAAAGGTTCTTGACTTTATATAGCAGGTTTAAATATATATATATATTTTAGAGGTGGGCATAGATTAATTTTTTTAATCTAGATTAATCTTGAAATTAATCTAGATTAATCTAGATTAAAATGGCTCATTTGAATTCTCCCGAAGCCATTCAGAATGTGTGTGCTACCCAAATAATGACTAAAAGTAAGTCTTTGAGAATAGTTTGCTGCCAAAAATGCCATTCGACAATCGAGGAGCAAAAGTCGAATATCGTTAAAAAACAAAACAAACAAAAAACGCAATGACAGAAAGGGAGGCCAATTTCAGCTTTAGCGATTTGTCAGCAAACAAACTGTTTATTAATTGAACAAGTAACATGTTTTCGTCGTTTTTTTTGTTTGTTTTGTTTTTTTAACATAGGCCTAGGCTAATTGGAAGAAGAAGAAAAACAATACGCACGACAGTCCGTTTTTGCATCGCCAATGCTTGTTAGATCAAAAAATAATGTAATATATGTCAATGATTTTATGTGAACCTGCCTTGTTACTGCAATAGCCTCCTTTTTAAACAAATTAGTTTCAATCAATGTAAACTATTCGTGTGATTATGCCACTGCGCCATACACACACATTACCGCGGGATGGCGGGTGTTCATTTCATAAACTGTGGACAATGGTAGCTAGCTTATTTAACCGGTTAACCAGTGCGCCGACGCTCTGAATCGTTTTTTTTTTTTTTAGCCTATAAATTAATGTATGTCCAAAAACCGGATAATGTCATACTTTTTAGTGCTATCGTGTCGTAATAATCTGTTTGGTTGTAAAATGTATTACCTGAATGAAATGAAATCGAATGTATCTTCCTGTGGAGTCATTCATTCACAGACAGCATACGAAGATGTTCAACTAATAAAGATCTTCATCGCTGGCAAAAATATGATGCATTTGCAGATTTGCTTTCACTAGACTAGACTGTAGATCGGCCACTTCATCCAACGCTCTTGATACTCTTAAATCTTCCTGTTACTTACGACTCCTCGAGTGTGAATTGAAAGCGCTTCAGACGATTCAGTGCGTGAGGAACTGAACAGATTCGCGAACCGATTTAGACAGATCTGACAACTTGTTTGATGAAGTCTTTGAACAGAATCGACTCAAAAGAGTGATGCATTTGTAAATGAGCATCGCCGCTCATGCCCATACAAAGGATACAGCGCGCTTGGAATAAACTCATTTAACAACGTATTGCATTAAAATAAAGTAACGAGAGGAACGTCGCCCAACGTAACAAAATAAAAGTAGCCTACACCTTGTGTCCCTTACAGGAAAATACCCTGCTGCGCGATCTGTGACAGTAGGCGCGGTTCAATTATGTCATACTAGGCTACACATTAGAATTGCGCGAAAATATAACGATATTCGAAAAAGCTATTTATGATCCCAACCCAACTTTGATTAACGGCGATATTTTTTTTATCGCCCGATAAGAGTCTCACGTTAACGCAGCACGTTAACGCCGATAACGGCCCAGCACTAATATATATATATATATATATATATATATATGCTTAACATCTGTTTGTGTATAATTTAAAAAATCCCCCAAAATTCATTGTCAGTAAATTGGACTGCTTCTAAAAGAAATAAACCAAAGGGTAATTTCACGATGCAGGTCTACAAGCCAGCGGAGAACATAACATTCTTCCTGGAAAGGTGAGAATGACAAAATAAAGTGTTGTGTGTGTCTTACATGCTGATTCTGTTCCCCCCATGTTTCTTACACAAGGAGGTTTTAGTATTTACAAAACTGATTTGTAAAAGTATTGTTGTCCCCGGGGAAACTCTGCATTCTCTCGTTCTACCATAAATGTTTTGCTCTCTCGTAAAAATATTGGGTTCACAAGAGTTACACATCATTACCATGTCCCTTTAGTGACTCTGTTTAGGGGCTCTGTGTACACTATATGACATTAAAAAGTACTTTGAACTGATATGTTTTTGTGTCTGTATACTCGTGTAATATTCCTCTGCATCTGAACTGTCACATGAGCTGAGAGTCTCACTGCAGACACAGCAGGAGAAGCAGCTGGCGTGGTACACTTGTCCCATGGCTTGGCAGGCCCAATCAGCACCAGAAATGCCTCCTGTGCACTTTGCACACTTACCTGCAGGCGGCAGACAACACACAGAACATTCAGATTAATCAATTCATCCGAAATTAAAGTTTTGCATGTAAACAGTCAAAGCAGGGGAAATTCCTTACATGATAAAAAAAAAAAAAAAAAAAACTTGGTTCATGAATTTCAGCACCAAAGTACCATTGCCAAACCATCCCACACAGTACACAAGAAAACTGATTGAAAAGATTGAGCATCAAATTTTAGACTACTTTAATGAGAAATTCTCTGATTCTATATATCATCGTTTATAAAGAAGTGAAAAATATAAATATTTAATACTTTAATGAGAGTCGCTTGATATTCACTTATTTATTTAGTGGTGATTGAGACACTTTTTGCCATTGAGATGAATTGGGGAAATGTGTTCCAATCAAACTGAATTCATCCTATTTATTTTTATTCACTTACTTTCACTAAACAAACACTGGTTAAACTTTTAACCCTCTGGGGTCCTTCATTTAACAGTCACAGTCAGGACCTTCGGGTCCAAATGGATACACATGGATAGCACATTTTTACCACTAGTGGATTTACACAGCTCTCTGTAGAAAGGCTTGCGAATTGTGTGTGTGTGTGTGTGTGTGTGTCTGTTTTGCACTCTTGATGTTTTATAGATTCACCCCTTCACTGTTGTGTGCTTTTTTTCTGGATCATGGCTGATTTGTAGATTGAACGCACAAAAAAAACCCCTGTGTTTTCATATTTTTGACAATTTCCCATTAATTTTCTATGGGGGTCCATTTGGACCCGAAGGTCCTGTGTGACTATTTTTTTTTCAACCACTTAGACTATTCAAATCCCGTCCCCAATTTTTTTGGGTGTTCATAGACCAAGTCAACAAAGTCACCAAATTTCGGACCATTCCGATGAAGCTATGATTTTTTACTTTTTTATTTATTTAAATGCTTCGGGTCCATTTGGACCGAAGAACCACAGAGGGTTAATTGAGTAAGATCGTAACAAATGTATAATCACTATTCTCTCTAGATTTAACGTTAGTCAAATTAACTATAACAAGCAGGTTAAACAAGCCATTGCTTACTCTTTGGAGTCAGAATCCAACAAGTGCGTAAATCTATACATCGAATGTTATTCCTCGTGCCATTTACAAGGCAAAAAAATAGTTTTTGCGTGCATATGATACGCAGTTACGGCGTGTAAAAGCCTACGCACACGCTCCCCACCCCTAATCCTATAACCCAAGGGGGTTTCAGTGCATATAGCATATGCACGCAAAAAAACATTTTTGGCGTATAATTGGCACGAGAAATAACATTCGTGGTATAGATATACGCACTTTCATGAGATTCTGTTGACTTTTAGAATGAAGTTCAAGGTTGTGATGGTCATGTGACTCATGTCCGATATCCCTGGCCAGTTATTACAGCAAATCTTATTGTATGAATATGTTCAATTTTATATCCAAAAAGAAACGATAAATTTTATTATTTTATTATTATTTAGCGCGCGATGTAGCCTATGTTTTTTTCTGGGGTTGTGCGTCACACAATCGTGCAGATCTGAATACTGAAACTGAGCATAAACTGCATGTAAAATCAGTTGTTGTCACTATATATCCCAATAATGTCTTAGTTATATCAAATTTAAAGGCTTAGTTTTATAATAAAATCTCTGTAGTTTTATTGTAGTGGCAAAACAAAAGATGACTGAGAGATGTATAAATAAATGTATCATAGCCTATTTAATACTTAAATTTGAACATTATTTTTTCAGCAAAAAAAAAAGATGTGTGGAAAATTAAGAAAACCTAAGTTGTTTAGTAAGTGTTCATCTTGAAATATTACTAACAACATAAACGTTATTGTTACATTTACTTAAAGGAGTCATAATGTAGTATTAACTTTGCTTTGATACCCACGCTCTATTATAGTCATTTCATGCCCTTCTAAAAAAGAAAAATTGGAAAAAAATAAACACAGAGCTCGTTTGACCCTTATTTCTGAATGCATTATTGTCTCGCGAGATCTGATGCGAGGTTTTGGCTGTCGTGGACGGTCATTTTAATAATGCAAATGAGGGGCGCGTTGATTGGTGGCAGGAAGGAGTGGGCTTGACACCGCAGGTAACTTCAGCATATCATTCCAAAAAGAGATCATGGCGCAACCCGACCTGGCCGCGACCTACGGGATTCAACCGTATATGTTTGAGCCAGACTCTGAACCAGAGCTGGAAACGGAAGAGGAACAACAGTCAATTGAAGGACGTCTACATCAACATGTCTCTGAATGGTAAAGACAATTTTTTTGACTGAGACATAGCCTACATTAACATCAGTAACGAGCTAAAACGTTTGTTTTTGCTATTTTCTCCCACATAAGTTTAGCTTTAATTTAATGTAGATTACATTAACGGAGATGTAGTCTACTTTATTTTCAGCTTACAGTGGTTATAGAGATTAACGTTTGCTATAATGTGTTGTTTTTGCCTTTTTTGACGTTGTGGTTTTTTAGATATTTAATAATTTTCATCTGCAGACATGTAACGTTATGTTTTTCTTTATGTTTATTAATTCTTGACTGTTTTTTAAATGTATTTATCTATTATATAAAAAAATCAATACAATGATATGTTGTCATTGTTATATTGTATACGATTATATTAAATAATAGCTGTATCATTTTCTAATCTGTTTAAAGTGGAAAGATGTGGCTAGCATTCGTAGAGTCCATTCCCCGTGTTTACATCACATACATTAACCGCATTAGTAGGTAGCTGCTATTTGTTACACAAAATATAGTAATAAAAACACAGTCTTACCGTTTCAAATTCAGGCAAGTCCCTGATTGTTGGAATGGCACCTTTTTCCAAACGTAGCTTCGATGCCAACTTCGCCTGATATTGCCCCAAATTTGTAAAATATTATTTTGTGAAATGTTTAGCGTAGACACCTAACGTTGAGCAAGTTGAGATGGTTGTTGGAACAGCGTCATTAAAAATAAATTTCATCCACTTGTCCATTGTAGTTTGGTCAGTTTTGGGTAAAGAAAAAACATTAGAATGTGGATTATGACAGTCAACCACAGAGCAACTCAAGTGTGCACTACGTTTCTGCATCTTTCTTGACTGAATATGATGGGGAGAGGGGCAGGGCGGGCCTCCTCTGCGGTGTCCATATATGGTATATCCGGCCCCGTCTTGACGTCAAGTCGGGGGAGAAATTGAAATCTCGTATTTGAGTGCGCGTGCACGTTGGCTAGTTTAAGAACCCTGGGGTAAACAAACGCTTCACTTTTGAATATCGGCATCCCGGCCAATGTATAATCGTTAGTCAATCATAACATACATTGATTCTCATGGAAAAGTGAAAATTGCACATTATGACTCCTTTAAAATAAAATAAAAAATCAAGATTTCACAGCAAAAAGACATGTTAACCACGAGGGGGTTTTAGTTAAATTTACAGTATAAACTATCACTCATACAATAGATGGCATGTAGTAGCCTAGATTGTGTACAGCAAAGTTTTGATAATGTTTTAGAAATGTGCGTATGATAGCCTACGGTGGATGAGAGACTCTTGAGTCCCGATGCTCAAGCAGAACTTTATTCAAACACACTCAACAGCCTCAAACACACACATGACGCTGTTTATGTGACAACGGTCTCTTGTCTCTGACAGTGTTTCTGTTATCAGCTGAAGGAACTGCTAATGAAGAGCGCTCTTGTTATAAGGACACATTAACACACACTGACTGACCTCTGTGATGGGTTTGTCGCAGGCGACACACTTTGGCGTACAGGACAGGTTACTGAAGCACTTCACACAGAACGGGTCTTCACCGTGTGTTGTGAAAGGCTGTCCGGCCAGCTGGACTTTAATTACAACCCGAACACAAGAGACATTTTTTTGCCACCGAATACAGGGACAAATGTAAATGTGTGAATACAGGAGGAGCTCTGACATAGTTCATTCAGAGAAAGTCAAACTACTTGATCAACAGCAAAATGGACGCCTGAAACTATCAACCTCTTTAAACAACTGAATATTTACTGATCCGTTCAAAGAGTGTTGTGGACACATCTGATACTCACAGGTAAGAGATAGAAATATAAGAGAGATTGTGCTGAACAGGTTTCTAATGGAAGTGATCTGGTTTAGTAGGTTTATGTCAAACAACTGGAATAAGTTGAACAGAATCAGGTTTAAGCATGTCAAATACTCAACTACTTTAGTTGTTTACTGCACTGAAATGGTGTCAGATGTGTATTAAAAGTGTGTCATTTTGATGTGTTGTAAAGCAAAGTTTGGTGTTTCTGTCATTTTGTCTCAAAACATAACGACTGAAGAAACAGGAAGTGAATGAGCTGCAGATTCACTGAACACAAACCTGCTAAACTGCAGAAGAAAATCACATTTATAATAAACTACATCAAAACTACACTTGACTATATAATGTATTTGGTGGATATATATATATATATATATATATATATATATATAGTTTTGTTGAAAAATATATCACTTGTACTTTGCACTTTCTTTAATCTAAACAGCAGGTCAAAGTTCAGATTGTTGTGTAAGTTTATTAGTTTCTTTCTTCATTTTAACCAATTTGATATAAATTATAAATTTACTTGAAATAATATTATTATGAATAATTAAAACTAAATCAGACTCGAGGTAAGATTTCATTTAAACCTCAGTGACAAATACACATTACAGTAGATGTTTCTTATTGTTCTTTGATCATTCAATAACATTTCTATTCTTGAATATGAAGAGGAAAGAACAATGGCAGAATCTTCACCAACATCAACAAAAGCAAGAAAAAACAGGAGACGGAGTATTGAGAAAACACCTCCATGTAAGTAAATACAAATAATATTTAAAAAAAAAAACAGAAGAATGAATTAGTGCATGAATAACTCCGTCTTCTCATATAATATTTAATATGTACAGTTCAGGACTGAACAGTAGCAGATAATAAAATCATTTAAAATCAATATTACTCCATGTATGTATTTATTTGGTACAGTAAGTGTTCGTGTATTGAGCTTCACATTAGGGTCTGATCAGCTTGTCTGGGTTCATTTTACAGTAATGACCAGCTGACTGTACATGATCTCTCATATATTTGAGTTTCTTCAAAGACGCCACTCTTTATCTCTAGACATTCTTTACATTCAACAAACTTCATGAGATTCATGAACAGTATTTCACGAGTTCACACTTACAAATAAGTCAGATAGAATAGATGCATATTTGGCGTGCTGTCCGAGGAGAGGGCCCCGGGCTCGGTATTTGGCCCCGTATTGTGGAAGGAACAAGCCAAGAGTGAGGTGTCGGGGTGGAGGAGGGATGCTGAAAACTGTCAAGGAATGTCGACTGAGTGCCTTTATGCTTCCTCTCATTCTGATGGGATAGTCATCATGATTGTTGATGACAAGTTAATTGGATTGATTATTTGAACGTGCTCCTCCCGAACTTTGTTTAGTGAAATATCATTAAATGAGTTCACAGGAGGGTTGTTGAGTCTTTTCCTTCACTCATCCATTTATAATAATAGGCTAATAATAATAATAAAAATTATTATTATTTTAGTCCTTCAAGCCAAACCCATTAGATCAGAAAGTCAAATGTGTGTCCAAACTTTAGACTAGGTGATTTATCTTCATCATTTCTCTCTCCAGCGTTGTCTTCCTCCAGCGGTCCACTGACTGAGGAGCTTCAGTGCTCTATATGTCTGGACGTGTTCACTGATCCAGTCAGCACTCCATGTGGACACAACTTCTGCAAGACCTGTCTGAATAAGTGCTGGGACAACAGCCGGACCTGCAACTGTCCACATTGTAAAGAAACATTCAAGCACAGACCTGTTCTCAAGATTAACACCACACTCCGAGAGATCGCAGATCACTATAAAAAGAAAAGTCCTGAGAAAAAAGCTGCAGTTCTGTGTGACGTCTGTGAGGAAAGAAAGCAGAAAGCCCTGAAGTCGTGTCTGGTGTGTCAGAGCTCTTACTGTGAAACTCACCTGGAGACTCATCTGAGAGTGGCAGGTTTAAAGAAACACAAACTGATCAATCCTGTGAGTAATCTGGAGGACTATATATGTCAGAAACATGAGAGACCTCTGGAGCTGTTCTGTAGAGATGATCAGACGTGTGTGTGTCCGATGTGTGACGTGACAGACCACAAGAACCACAACACTGTTCCTATAGAAGAGGAGAGTGAAGAGAAGAAGGTAGAAGTTCCTGACAAACTGATTTTAAATGGCTCTTATCCTGAGGAATCACATGTTCTTTTATATAAATGAATCAATTATGAAAACATATTGTGTGTTGTTCTCTGTCTATAGACTCAACTGATGAAGACCCAGAAAGACACACAGCAGAAGATCCAGGACAGAATCAAGAAGATTCAAGATGTCAAACACTCAGCAGAAGTCAGAAAAGTGAGTTAAAATTTCACTACAAAACGAAGGTTCGGGAGGAGCCTAAACATTCAGTCCTGTCAATCATCATTATGAGCATATTATATAAGCAGCAGACACGACATCTCATTGACAAATTCTTCCGACAGCCCTCCTCCTCCTCTACTTTTCCTCTTCCTCCACCTCTTCTCCTCCTCCTCCCCTTCTCTTCTTCCTCCTCCTCTACTTTTCCTCCTCCTCCCCTTCTCTTCTTCCTCCTCCTCTACTTTTCCTCCTCCTCCTCCCCTTCTCCTCTTTCTCCTCCTACTCTTCCCCTTCTCCTCTTCCTCCTCCCCTTCTCCTCTTCCTCCTCCCCTTCTCCTCTTCCTCCTCCCCTTCTTCTCTTCCTTCTCCTCTTCCTCCTCCCCTTCTCCTCTTCCTCCTCTCCTCTTCCTCCTCCTTCCCTTCTCTTCTTCCTCCCCTTCTCCTCTTCCTCCTCCCCTTCTCCTCCTCCTCCTCCTCCCCCTTCTCCTCTTCCTCCTCCCCTTCTCCTCTTCCTCCTCCCCTTCTCCTCTTCCTCCTCCCCTTCTTCTCTTCCTTCTCCTCTTCCTCCTCCCCTTCTCCTCTTCCTCCTCTCCTCTTCCTCCTCCTTCCCTTCTCTTCTTCCTCCCCTTCTCCTCTTCCTCCTCCCCTTCTCCTCCTCCTCCTCCTCCCCCTTCTCCTCTTCCTCCTCCCCTTCTCCTCTTCCTCCTCCCCTTCTTCTCTTCCTTCTCCTCTTCCTCCTCCCCTTCTCCTCTTCCTCCTCTCCTCTTCCTCCTCCTTTCCTTCTCTTCTTCCTCCCCTTCTCCTCTTCCTCCTCCCCTTCTCCTCCTCCTCCTCCTCCCCCTTCTCCTCTTCCTCCTCCTCTTCTCCTCTTCCTCCTCTTCTCCTCTTCCTCCTCTTCTTCCTCCTCCCCTTCTCTTCCTCCTCCTGCCCTTCTCCTCTTCATCATCCTCTTCCTCATCCTCTTCCTCCTCTTCTCCTCCCCTTCTCTACTTTTCATATTCCTCCTCCTCCCCTTCTCCTCTTCCTCCTCCTCCCCTTCTCCTCTTCCTCCTCCTTTTCCTACCCTTCTCCTCCCCTTCTCCACTTCCTTCTCCTCCCCTTCTCCTCCTCCTCCCCTTCTCCTCTTCCTCCGCCCCTCTCCTCACCTTCTCCTCCTCCTCCCCTTCTCCTCTTCCTGCTCTTTCTCTTCCAACTGCAGTTAGTACCGCTTCCAAGTGGGTGGGATTATAGACTGATCGTTATAGTTTGTCCGCTCCTCGGCAACGAGAGGAACGTCTGCACTTCGTCCACTGAACACAATTCAGCCATTTCTTTTTTGGAAGTTTTTTTCTTTCTTTTTTCTTCAAGCAAGTAGTTTTAAAACAGGTGCTACAGCGGTGGCTGTTACTGGCTATTTAAATCTAGCGGGTTTGATGCATAGACTGTCTGACCAATCAGTGATCTGCAGTGTGTTCACGTCACATTTTAGTATCGGTACGGTACGCTTGGATCCTCAACAGAGGTGGTACCATTTAAAGCGAACCGTACCGTACCATGGCATGCAGTGGAAAAGCGCCATTAGTAAAGTAATAAAGTAATAACACATCTCTCCTCAACAACACACATGATTTGAGGAATCATTCAGTGCAAACGGTGTAGAATGAGGGGTTTTGAAACTGCCTAAAAACACTGAAGTATGAGAAATAATAACACTGATTCTTCTCTTAACAAACACCACTAATAATGTGTTGATTGTCCTGGTTGATCAGAGAAACACAGAGAAGGAGAAAGCAGCCCGTGTGGAGCTCTTCACTGATCTCATCCGCTCCATTGAGAGATGTCAGACTGAACTGCTGGAGATGATGGAGGAGCAGCAGAAAGCAGCAGAGAAACAGGAGGAAGAGCTCATTGAAGAGCTGGAGCAGGAGATCACTGAGCTAAAGATGAGAAACACTGAGCTGGAGCAGCTCTCACACACTGAAGATCACCTCCACCTCCTACAGGTCAGTCAACATCTCTCTGATCAATGATAATGCAGTGTATGACACCAGAACACTCCCCATGCTGAAGGGTTTCTCCTCTCTCCTGCTGTAGATTTACTCGTCCCTGTGCAGCTCTAGAAACACCAGGAACTGGTCTGAGATCAGTGTGAAGACTGATGAGAGTCAGGAGACTCTGAGGAGAGCTCTGACTAAACTGCAGGACGCTCTACTGGAGAAACTCACACACACTGGTACAGCAATATCAAACACACTACAGATACATATATTTATCATCTTTTAATATCAGTAATATAGAATGAGTCTGGTCAAGCTGAAATAAGAGAAGTGTGTGATCATGTGTTTGTGTGATCACAGTTCTTCTTGAAGAGAGCAGGTCATATTCATCTCTAATCTCAGAAAACATGCAGTAAATTCATCTTGTACTAGAAGCTTCATCACTGTAACCAGAACCTCGAGGCTTTAGTGCATCAGTGAACACTTTTACATGAGAAACAACAGAAAGAAACATTCATTTTCTGCCATTTTCTGTTGGTCTTTTCAGCTGTTTCTCTAAATGTTGTGATTATGTGTCAGATAAAATCAGTTTAGCAGAAGAAAATCTAATCGATAGATTCAAACAGCTTTGCAGTGCTGGGATTTATTTTAATTTTCTCAAAGATTTTTTTTTTAGTGTTTTCAACTTGTCTTTGCTGAATAACCACAACATTAATCCACTCCAAAACTGAGACTAATAACATTAGGCATAAAAATATCTGAATTAAAAAATGTCATAAAATGTTTCACAAAACAGTCCCAAAGATGATCTAAAAGGAGGAATATTTAGAGCTCAAACACAATAGGAGTTCAGGGACTCTCTAAATATCAGCAGAGAGACATTGATCAGATAAAACATGATGTTGTACACAATTCTTTAAATATATTCTTAAATCTTTAAGTTTTATAATTGCACACATAAACATGTGAAAGATCTGCTGATGTGTTATTGTCATTAGTCTCTACAGAACTGAAGAGGATACAGCAGTATGCAGGTACAGTGTGTGTCTGACCTACACTAGATTACATTCACATACTCACAGCTTCATCACTGACACACAGTATGATTACACACTCATTACATATTACAGACATCATCACTAAAAGTCTGTATTAAGTTGTGTTTCATATTGTCTGTTTTCTCAGTGGATGTGACTCTGGATCCTGATACAGCTAATCCATATCTCATCCTGTCTGATGATGGAAAACAAGTGAGAGATGGAGACATTAAACAGAAACTCCCAGACAATCCACAGAGATTTGATACATGTCCCTCTGTCCTGGGAAAGGAGGGATTCTCCTCAGGGAGATTTTATTTTGAGGTGCAGGTGAAGGGAAAGACTAAATGGGATTTAGGAGTGGCCAGAGAATCCATTGACAGGAAGGGAATGATCCCACTGAGTCCCAGTAATGGATACTGGACTGTGTGGCTGAGGAATGGGAATGAATATAAAGCCTGTGCTGGTCCCCCTGTCTCTCTGTGTGTGAGAGTGAAGCCGCAGCGGGTCGGTGTGTTTGTGGATTATGAGGAGGGTCTGGTCTCCTTTTATGATGTGGAGTCCAGCTCTCATCTCTACTCTTTCACTGATCAGTCTTTCACTGGGAAACTCTATCCATTTTTTAGCCCGTGCAATAATGATGGAGGTAAAAACTCAACTCCACTGATCATCACACCTGTCAAACACAATCAATGAAATTACAGCCCTAATTTTGAAATACACAATGAATATTATTTATATAATTGAAAATCTTGTTTTGCTATTTTTTCATCATTTAATTTTCATTGTTAAAATCTATCATTTCTAGCTATAATTGCAAATTATAATGCTTGTTTAACAAATTTATTTTTAACTTTTCATAATTATTCATGCCATTGTTTTCTCCCATCTCAACCTGACAAAGTAAAAGTGTCTGAAATTTTTTTTTTTACATCAAAATAAACCAAACTATGATAACATGATAAATTATATCAAAGCTGTTTCAACCATTTCAATTTCAAAATGATCTGTGATAATACTGTATTAAACCAGACGGTAATACCTCAATATATGTATAATTGTATGATTACCATATTCATACACAACATTATGGATCTTCAAAGTATACCTAAAAACACCATGATATTATAATCATGGTAATAACAACAACAACAACAAAAAAAGGAAAAGAAGAAAACATCATAGTCCCATTACCAACGTAACATGTCAAAATTTACTTTAATAGGAAATTCTCTGATTCTATATATCATCGATCTGTTTATAAAGAAGTGAAAAATATAAATATTTATTTAATACTTTAATGAGTGTCGCTTGATATTCACTTATTTATTTAGTGGTGATTGAGACACTTTTTGCCATTGAGATGAATTGGGGAAATGTGTCCCAATCAACCTGAATTCATCCTATTTATTTTTATTCACTTACTTTCACTAAACAAACACTGGTTAAACTTTTAATTGAGTAAGATTGTAACAAATGTGTAGTTTTACACCTCTGAACTGAAATCAAACTATCGAACTAATCTCTGCATCAAATTCTGAAAACATCATGACATATTTTGAAAGTTCAAACATCTCTTAAACGAACAATTCTTCAGCTTGATAAACTGAACTATAAACATTAGGCACCAGTTTATACCCATGCAAACATTTTCCAATCACTGCACAGATTAGTATGTAGGTAATGGGGATGTGTGTGTGTGTGTGGGGGGGGGGGGGGATGTGTGTGTGTGTGTGTGTGTTATGTGTGTGTGATATGTGTGTGTGATATGTTGGGTGGGAGTAAAGTTGTCCAATAAAAAATTGAAAGAAAAGTGCGCTCTTTGCTCACGCGATCAGCATGGTGATCTGGTGTTTTCTCCAAAATAAAAGCTCAAGGGTTTATTTCTTGCAAGTGAAGAAATTAGGACAAAAGTATTTTAATTGTCCTATACTATAGTGTAATGTAGGCTAAAATATACTTTTGAAATATTCATTTTCATTTCTACAGTACATTTATAGGCTATATGGATTTTACATCATATGAATAATTATATAAATCATTATTACATAATTATAATAATTGTTTGGCACCCTAAAACACCAGTGATAATGTAATGTAGACTGAGACTCTCATAACTAAAAAGATGTTTGAGCCCTCTTCAATGTCCTGGTTCAAATCAATGCTTTTTCTTTGTTCAATGAGCAGTTCATGGGTTGAAGCTCTTAATTTTGAGCTCTCAGAGTGCACCAGATTGATGCTTTTAACCTTAAAATGTACAACATTTCCCCGAACCCCCCTAGAGGCACAGAGGTCCACCCAACATAGTTTACAAAATCCTATGTGAAAGAACAACCATTTATAAACTTAACTCCAGCATAGTACAACAAAGTTCCTTTTAAGTCAGTAAAACTGTAAATGCCAAATTAAAATGTCCTTGGACAAAATATACATTTGGCCTGCCTAAAGGGGGCCTACAAGACATTGTGCCCAGGGGCCTCTGAACTCTTAATCCGGCCCTGCCGGCGACGAGGGCCGGAGGTCTACGAAATGTCCCGGTAGATTTTTGGGTCCCACTCCGCCCCTGATTCAAACTCACCTGTTTCTGAACATACTCTTAAATGCTTTACACTTCATAGAAACATTTCATTCTGTTATTTACTCAAAGAAATGGATCAGTGCCGAAGTTTTATGACTAGGAAAAAAATCCACTGAAAATCATTTCAAAGAGTCAAACACTGATCTAAGTTCATTTATTTTATTTTATTACAACGTCAATGTTAGATTAGGGTATTTTTGTCTCACACCTTGGTTAATTTCCAACCCTGGTACAGAAAGCTTTTCTATGAGTAATGTCTCATTTTTTAAGTGGCATTCATTTTAAATGTTTAAGATTTGCAGTCACTGCACTGTATTTAAATTGGGTGTGTGTGTGTTATATATCAGAGACACCTGTCATTTCCCTTCATTGTCTACTGAACACTTCTGAGTCACGCAGGTCTCAACGAAACCTCAGCATTTCAGCTTTCACACTCGGATCAAATCACTGGCTTGAAGTGGCTTCACCACAGCAGTCTCTAACATGACTAATAACACACTGACATACAGTACATGACACCATAATGCTGAAGACAGGCTTTACACAACATTTATGAAAGCACACAGAGACTATGAGTGAATATTCTCAGACTTGCACAGGATCTACAGGTCACCCTTAGTTCATTTATTCACAGAGTTTATGGCTACACAGTTCATACTTCATATATCACCAGAATTTCATGATGTAAAATCACTTTCATATATCAAGTGCAATATTTTCAATCCAGTTACATCTTCATAGAAACAACACATAGAATGTTATATCTAAAGTGCTGATGATTTAAAGCTGATTTATCCGTTTCAAACGTTAAACTTATATTAGACTTACATTTTCTGAAGATATTGTAAAAGGTGTTCTAAAAATACAATAATATTATTAAAAAATAATAGGTTTTAAAATGAATAATATCCCATATTAAAACATGGCCGCACTATAAATGGCACAAATTTCCATTCTTTTAAGTGACGATCACACAAACATGCTCGAGGAAGGGAATATGATAATACACTAGTACAAAGCGGCCTCATATTTTAGATTCCAATCTGATCTTCATATAAAGACAGGAGTAATAAGATCCCCCATCCGGTCATCAGACCCAGATTCTGCAGGAGAAAAACCAGCCACGGCCATTTACTGTCCACATGAAGCATGGAGGGAAGCTGGACGAGAATAAAACAGAGAAATTAAGCCTGGTTTTTATGATGATCTGATGACACACATATTTTAGATGTTTGTTTTACTTGAGAAATGCAGGAAACTACAATATATTGATTTTTCCCCTCAAAAAACATCGACTCTTCAGAATTGAATCTGATATTTCTGCTTTTAGCATAAGCCCACATAGCACGTCATTTTCATTTTACACAATATATGTTGGCTATTTTGCTCAGTTATTGCGCTCTGAAAGCAGCAAACGCACCATGTCTGCGAGGGCGATGTACAGGAAGAGCCCGGCGGTGACGGCAGAGATCCACTCCTGAGCGAGTGTGTGTGTGGAGATGGACAGAGCGATGTACAGGCCGATGAAGGAGGAGAGAGCGCTGCACACGTTCAGCAGGAGAGCGCGCTTCACAGACAGACCGCAGTGAAGCAGGATCGCAAAATCACCTGCACACAACAGCACAGATCAAACACACACATAAACATACAACTATATTTTGCATCATAAAAATTAATATATATATGAAAACTGAAAATGTAAAAAAAAATGTAATAGTTATAAACATAATATAATACTAATATAATATAAAGGAATATTTAAATATTGAAACAAATAAATTAATTTAAAAATGTGTGCGTGTATATATACACTTTGCATCAAAAAAATGAAAAAAAAATATATATATATATATGAAAACTGAAAATGTAAAAAGAAATTAATAGTTAAAAAAATAATATAATATAAAGTAATATTGAAATATTGAAACAAATTAATTTAAAAATGTGTGTGAATTTTTTTTGGTAATACATATTTTATTTATATTATTATATTTAATATGTATTCAAATTAATGTGTGTGTGTATATATATGTTATATATTTTATTTATATTATTTATATTTAATAACTTTTAAAAATTCACTATTTAAATGTAATTATAAATAAAGGCAGGCTTCATTTACTTTATGCAAAATATAATACTTTTGTTATCTTATGATTTTAATGTGACAGAGTTTCACACAAAATCTACTAATGCGGATTTAACATTAAACCGGTTGAAATGATTTTTTGCTGCATAAAGACTCTATGAACATGACTATAAGTTATGAGAAATCTCATTTTATGTTCCTGAAAGGAAACGTGTGTGCAGGAAAACAGAAAAACCTGTTTGACTGCGCTTTACAGTAATGTTACTGTACATTGTGTACAAGAGTTATTTCAAGAGTACATAGAAAGCCTTAGTATTCAAACTACATGTTTCTGTAACCTTCAAACAACATTCATAGTCTGTCTTGACAAACTTACTTTTTCTAGTTGGTTTCAATGCATTTTCAGTAGCTAGATTAGTTTATCTTCTCAAATGAACCTCCTGAGATCTCACCTAACTCGTGTGGAAGCTCGTGGCACAGGACGGCCAGTGACGTCGCCAGTCCCGAGCGCCACGACACGGAGAACGCAGCGCCCATGGCCAGACCGTCCGTGAAGTTATGGATGCCGTCACCAATGGTGATCATAAACGGCAGCAGACGCTTCTCTGAGGGACACGAGACAGAGGCTCACTACGGGTCACATCGCTACGGGTTTATCATGTTATGAAAGTCTCTTCTGCTCGCCAAGGCTGCATTTATTTGATCAAAAATACAGTAAAAAGTGTAAAATTGTGAAATATTATTACAGTTTAAAATAACTGTTTTCTATGTGAATATATTGTAAGATGTGATCAAAGCTGAATTTTCAGCATCATTACTCCAGTCTTCAGTGTCACATGATCCTTCAGAAATCACTCTAATAGAAACATTTATGATTATTATCAATGTTGAAAACAGTTGTGTTGCAGCTTCATATTTCTGTGAAAACCGTGGTACATTTTTTTTCAGGATTCTTTGATGAATAGAAAGTTCAAAAGAGAACATCATTTATTTGAAATAGTAAAGACATTTATAATGTTACAAAAGATTCAGTCACTTTTGGAATAAACACAGGAATAAATTACATTTTTAAATATATTCAAATAGAAAAAATGTGTATTTTTTACTGTATTTTTGGTCAAGTAAATGCACCGTTTGTTGAGCAGAAGAGAAAAAAATCGTACTGAATCTAAGCTTTTGAAATGAGGTGTAGAAAATAGAAATGTTCATGAAAAGTTTATAGCAGAACCTTTTTTACAAGTGACCTCATAGGATGGTGCTGGTAAAGGTCACTTTAATAACAGGTCATTTTACTCCCTTAATGCACAAACATGTGATTAACTCTAATTGTGGTGTAATTATTTACAGCCTAGTTGTGTTTAATAAGCGAGCGTTGATTATTAACTGAGTGTTAGGCATGAACTGACCTCGTGCGCTGCTGAACGGCTCCAGGAAGGACTTCTCATTGTTTTGCTCGTTCACCTGAAATCAATGAGAACTCACAGTATTAACTGATGATTACAGAGGAAGACTGTGATGTTTCTGCACTGATACACTGTATTTGATGCTCAAAATAAAGCAGACATGTTATGGAAAAAAAATTATACGCCCAAATCACAGATGTTCCTGAATGTCGAGACAGGATTTTGTCTAATTTTTAGAGACATTGTATATATATATATATATAAATAAAAACAATCCACCTCTGATGCCCAAATTTTCCTGTCTAAAACTGACTAAAGCTAATCTAGAAAATTAGTTAAATATCCATTCATTAATCAAACAAACAATCAAAAACGCCACCAATGAACACCAACATTCCTGATTCAGATGATAATAAAATCTGTAAATCCTAAAATGACCTCCTGTTTTTTTACAATTACTGTCTGGGTTTGTGTAATATGATGACACCTGACCTCCTCAGGGAAAACTAGTATTGTCTGTAGTGTCTGTGTAGTGATTTGTAACATGATAGCTTGTTTATTTGGTCCACGTTCGCACAGAAACACGGTCTCACCAGCTCGTCCTGTGAGGTGGAGCTGTTGTTGCGTCTGCTGCTCTGGAACATCTGCAGAACTTTACTGTGATCGCAGTGATGAGGGTCGGACTCCTGCAACAGGACAACAGAGACCCTTTAAGGCAAGTCAGCTCATGTGGCGGCCACCTTACTAATGTTATCCAGTCATACCAGTGCACACAGCAAAAAAATACAATTAAAAGATAAATATAATGATAACTGTAACAACATCCACACCAGCGGACGATATCATTCTGTTTATTACAGTAAGCTGCAGTTTTGTCGTCTGTCTCTTTAAATGCTCAAGCTTTTTAAAGCACGATGGATTCTGATTGGCTGTCAATGTTTTTATCCATTGCAATTTACCGCTGGCGTTCCCCAAGACTCAGTCTTAGGCACTCTTTTATTTATTATTTATAAACTTGCACACATTTTTATCAGACTCGCTTTATTGTCTCACTTAGGGAATCGAAGACTGCAACAAAGTGCCAGAAACACTAACCACATCCATGTAATACATATTAGATAAACTATTACATACAAAAGTTCCTAAATAAAAAAAATTATACAGGATACATACATAAAAATACCAGGCTCTATTCTTAATAAATTGATTATTTTTGTGTGCTAAGTAAACTCTCGTTAGGGCCAGGGCAGTTTAGTATCTTAATAGCCACAGACATAAATTAATCTTAAATTTTTTGTTCTCTAAAACAACGGCCTGAAACTCAGTTCATAATGGGTGGTCATCAGTACAAAGAATGACCTGAGCCTTCTTAATAACATAATTATAAAACTTTTCAGTGGGACCAGTCTGCTCTACACCAATTTTTATTAGTCAAGCTTAAAATGCCATTTCGCATTCATATCGCTCATCAAAAAATCTTTGTGAAAGTGATTCCGATGATATCGTTCCTCTGTGCCGTTATTGTTATAGTTGTGGTGTGGACTATTTTTTTTCCTGTTGTTTAAAGAATAAACAAGCTGCAAACAAGTGAAAAAGCACCAGTGCAGTAAAAATCAAAACACATTTATGCCACCATTCACAAGTTAGCGGTCGGTTGGATTTCTTAATGTTTTTGAAAGTTTCTTCTGCTCACCAAGGCTGCATTTATTTAATTACAAAATACAGTAAAAACAGTGAAATATTATTACAATATAAATAAGTGTTTTCTATTAATTTTAAAAAAGGTGTTCTGCTTTATATTGTGTGGAACCCGTGATGCATATTTTCAGGATTCTTTGATATTAAAAGTTCAAAAGAACAGCGTTTATTTAAAATCTTTGTAACATTATAAATGTATTTACTGTTACTTTTGGTCAATTTAATGCTGAAATAAAATATTAATATCTTCTTTTTTTAATTCTTTCTTTTATTCTTTTTAATGGTATGTGCGTTTATCAAAAAGTCTTAATATCTTTTGCTATGTTGCTTCTGAATGTCATGCTAAATTTATCTCGTTTTAAGGGTTTTAAGACATTTTAACTGAATCCTAGGGTTTGAGACTCAACTTTAAAGAACCCTTTATGCCAAGAAGGTTCTATAAAAGGAGAAATGTGAAAAAGATGTACTGTTAAATGCATTTAAGTATATTTGTATTGTACTAAATACATACTGAAGTACATTTTTAATACATTTAATAGTACGTCTTTTTCACCTGGAATTGCATAATACTTTCATGTTTAATGGGTCATTTCATTTTTTCTAGTGATGAAGTATGTTAATGTGCGGTTTAATTAATTAAATTAATTAAACTAAAAATCATCAAAATGATTGGAACCCCTAAAAGATTCTATGAAGCGCCTGAAAGAACCCTTTAAGCTTCTATATAGAGCCTTTTCTTCTGCAGACTCAGTCACTCACTCCATCATGATGACGACCATGTCGAGTGATGATGGAGAATACGGCTTCCATCAGATAGAAGACATAGATGCCGCCAAGGACCACCAGGAGTTTATAAACGTAGTCGAGGTTCTCCTCCTCATGACCGTGTCCATCTTTATGTGCATGAAGACCTAAAAACTACAGGCACAAAGCAATGAGAACAATACGAACCCCATCCTATTCAGACGCGTGTGAGTCCGCCTACCGAGGGAAGCAGATGCAGAAGAGCGTCTCCTGTGAGGGATCCCACAGCCAGGCTGATGCAGAACTGGATGCACATCTGGAACACCTGCGTACACCTGGAGAACAGCAGCACCACGATCCCAAACATGGCCATCAGGCAGATGACGATGTTGGCGAGGGTGGCATATCCATATCCTGGACACAAAGCGCTCATTGAGGGATCATATAAAGAGATCATTCACAGGTGTGCCGTCTTCAGACTGCTTTTTGTAAACATTCAGACAGTGGAGGGATTGTTCTTCTCCAGGAAGAGATGGTCACTAAAATAATAAGTCACAGCATTCAGGAATGATTCTGGTTGTCCTTGTTCTTGTCAAGAGAACGATGCCAACAATAACTTAATATTTTAGTAGAACCAGAAAAGCAAGCGGTCATGTGTCATGTTTCTGATACAGAAACTGAATGTAAGTGATCATCTAAACATTCATAACATACTGTATAACAAACAATCTTTACTTTCTGACAAACTTAACTATACATTTTTCACATTTAAATTGTTGCCATTAGATATTACACTCAAAAGTTTGGGGTCAGAGAGATTTTAAAAAATGTATTTGAAAGAAGTCTCTTCTGCTCACCAAGGCTGCATTTTTTTATTAGAAGCAGTAAAAACAGTGAAATATTATTACAATTTAAAATAGCTTTTTTCTATTAGAATATGTTGTAAAATGTGATTTATTCCTCTGAATTTTCAGCATCATTACTCCAGTCTTCAGTGTCACATGATCCTTCAGAAATCATTCTAATATGATGATTCGCTGCTCGAGAAACATTTATGATTATTATCAATGTTGAAAACAGTTTTGCTGCTTCATATTTTTTAGGATTTATTTAAATTTGATATCTTTTCTAACATAAATGTCTTCACTGTTGTTTTTGATCAATTTAATGCGTAAATAAAAATTATTTTGTCAAATTAAAAATATGTACATAGTAGTGACACCAAAATAAATATCATACAGACAGATTAATATTTGGCTATTTTCAAATAGCATGGCATTGACCAGTTATTATAGCCTTGCACAGAAGTCTTAGTTCAATTTCAAAGTCAATTGAATTAAAAACCTAGATTTTCTGTTTTCAGATGTTGATTAAATAATGAATCTTAATTTAATTTCTGTAATTTTTTTGTTAATTTGCAATCATTTAAATGTCAAACATATGGTCAACTATATTGATGTTTGTCACTCCCAATCAAATTGGCTTACATAATTTTTGACATAATTCATAATGCAGTTCATAACATTCGCCTTCATGGCAGACAAACAATTTAAAGAGAATCTCAATGCTGTAGTTAAAGTTAGTTAAAATGACGCGTTTATAGCAGCTGCCTGAATAGTGAGACTACAGTATGAATGCACAGACATTTGAAGGAAGCTTGAGAACTAAGGTTTGTTACTACATATTGTTTAGAATATGTTTCTGGAGTTTATATCAATAGTCAAAAGCCTGATGCTATGCAGCTCAGACTAACTGTTCAGTGCTGATCTGTCACTCACTCTCGGCTGTGCTCAGAGAATCAGCGGTCACGTGTGTGACACTGATCTCAGAACAGCCTCCGCTGAGGATCTGCTGGATCAGAGCAGGACTGAGCTGTGTGAACTGATCTCTGGTCAGCAATGAAGAGTTCAGCTGGTAGATCCTCAGCAGGTCTTTAGCGCTGAAACACATCTGTAGACACAATGCACATTTTTTATGCATATCATTAACATATATAATTTGGCTTCAGTTACTTTCATTTTTCTGATAAACATGCATGTTTAGTGTGTACAATTCCCTGATTTATTAGTTGCATGGATGTCAAATGACAGGCTATATATATATTTATATAGATTTTATATGCATGTTTTCATTCTGTTTGATGTTTCAAATGTTGTGTTTTTTCTGTTTTCACTCAAAAAAATGTGAAAAATTAGCACTTGTAACGACTTGTAATCAATTTCAATGATTATCATTACGGACAGATTGCACGGTCTCAGATTACACATTATGTCACAACATCAATCAAGAGAGCTAAACATCAATTATTCATGTTGATATGTCATGTTACAGAACTTGCTCAGTCCTACAGCATGCAAAGATTTCCCATGATGCCCCACACAAACACGGCTGTGTCTTACTGTATCCCAGCTGCTGTTATTATGGTGATCCTCCTGATGAGGCTCGAGGTGGACATCATCGTGATGGTCTTCTCCTCCACCCAGATTTAGTGTCTTCAGAAGCTCCTCAAAATCTGAGTAACAATAGCATCATTAAAAATAGAGCACAAACGTCCAGCTTCAAACCAACTATTGTACATCAAAGTACTTCAGAAATGTTAAAGAACATGAATATGTATTTAAACATACTTATACTCCACCCAGGAGGACATTTTTACGTTCCATATTAATGTTTTTGCTATAGCCAAGGTTATGGGTTCGGCAGGGAATGCATGAACTGGTAAAAATTGTGCTTTGAATAAAAGTGTCTGCCAAATGCATAAACATAAATGTAGAACACAGAAACCTAAACACTGATCTGAGGAAACTATAATGTGCCATAATGTGAGTGAAAAGTGCCATTTGTACCTGACCTGAGCAGGGTTATTATAGTTAGCAAGAAAAAGAAAACTAAAACCGCAAAAAAAAACATTTTCGTCATTTGATATAAAATAAATGTTAACTTAAAAACAACTTTAAATTTATTTTTAATTCAGCCAAGGTAAAATTTCTCATTTTCATTTAGCATAAGTCTTTGCTATATGGTAATATGGCTTTTATTATAACTGAAACTAAAACCATAAAAAATACATTTTACTTGAAATAAAATAAAATGTTTAATTTGCTTTATATTTTATTTCAGTTGGTTGCCGAGACAGAATTTCTCATTTTCATTTAAATTGACTTTTATTTTAATTACTAACAAAATTACTAGCATTTTAACTAAGATGAAAATGGAATATATATTTATAACATTTATTTCAAAAATAATAACAATAAATATAATAGTATCTCAAAGATGCTAAAATATCTCTGGTTTAACTTGAAATACTAAAACTGAAATATAAAAGAATAAAAACCATATAGACATATTTTTTTAAACTAATAAAAATGATAAAAACACAGCAAAATTACTAAAACTTTAACTAAAATGAAAATATAAATATGTTGAATGTTTTTATATTTTCTAAGAACTTTAATAGTATATTAAAGATACTAAAATAACAATGATCCGAATTTTTTTTTACTTAAATAAAACCGAATGTTCCCACATGAACATTTCCAGGTTAGTGCAACATCATCAGGATTATTAGTCCGTCATACCATGAAGCGTGAGGTTATCAGAGCCAAAATGGCTGAAGATGTAATCCAGAAAGTATCCGTTCTGAGGAAGATCACGAGCTCTGAGACAGTCTCCACGCAGGACATGATAGAGGACGTTCCCCAACACAGCGTCCAGCTCTACGGGAGGACCTCCGCTCTCGTCCAGGACGGCATTCAGAGAGAGACACGACTAGAAATGTGGACAGACAAATAATAGATGTGTATCAAGACCATGTAACTTTGATATACAGGTGAAACTCGAAAAATTAGAATATCGTGCAAAAGTTCATTTATTTCAGTAATTCAACTTAAAAGGTGAAACTAATATATTATATAGACTCATTACATGCAAAGTGAGATATTTCAAGCCTTTATTTGTTATCATTTTGATGATTATGGATTACAGCTTATGAAAACCTTTTCACAATATTATAATTTTTAATTTAGGGTTTTCATAAGCCATAATCATCAAAATTATAACAAATAAAGGCTTGAAATATCTCACTTTGCATGTAATGAGTCTATATAATATATTAGTTTCACCAGTATACTATGATACTGAATGATCCTGAAGCTGTTCTGCAGTTACTGACCTCATGTGTGTCGGGCTGATAGTGTATCTCCATCTCATCGAACAGCTTCTCCAAACCCTGATGTTCTGGGAAGCCCTGGTGAGGAGGCCGGCCGGTGTGGTTGAGGTCTGAGATGGTTTGGATGAACTGGTGTGTCTCTGTGTCCCAGCGTCCCTCTCGTACGGCCCTGCAGGTCTCCATCGGGGCGCTCAGGAACAGACACAACGCAGGAGCCACCGTGAAGAAGTCCTGCATCTGAAGCTCCTGAGATCTGCTGTAGTTCCTCAACAGCTGCTGCAGATGCTCAACAGACAGACACTATACAGCAGAGAGACACTGAGATGTGTGAAAGGTTACAGTGTGTGTATGCAGTTTAAGTTTGCCTTCAATAAATGTAAACATACTCATGTGATTTCTGACATCCGTTACATAAAATGTGCTTAGTTGTCATGAAAATGATGTCACAAATCTGATCCTTAAATAGGCCTTATTTTCTTAATTTTTTTAGGTAACACTTTAGTTTAGGGCCCAGTTCTTATTATTAACTAGTGTCTTATTAGTATGCATATTACTAGGATATTGATTGGCTGTTTATTAGTACTTATAAAGCACATATTAATACCTTATTCTACATTGCCATATTCTACATCCCTTAAAGGGATAGTTCACTTCGAAATAAATTTTTGGTATGTTTTAGCTTACCTCAAGGGCATCCAAGATGTAGGTGTCTTGTGTCTTTGTTTCCGCAGTAGTTTCAATTTTGATATTTTTAGGTCAAACCGTTCTTGTCTGTCAGTCATATAATGCAGGTCTATGGTCACCACCTCAAAGAGCATGCACAGAGAAGTCCAAATTAAACATGATTTCATGACTCGTAAATGTAAGTACACATTGATGGCCTAAGACACGAAACGAGCGGTTTGTGTGAGAAAACGAACAGTATTTATATCGTTTTTACCTCTTGTAACCACAGCCACGTCCAAGTGATCTGAGGGCGCGGGCGCTTCGGTCTGTGCGTTACAAGAGGTAAAAACGATAGAAATACTGTTCGTTTTCTCACACAAACCGCTCGTTTCGTGTCTTAGGCCATCAATACTTACATTTACGAGTCATTAAATCATGTTTAATTTGGACTTCTCTGTGCATGCTCTTTGAGGTGGTGACCATAGACCTGCATTATATGACTGACAGACAAGAACGCTTTGACCTAAAAATATCAAAATTGAAACTACTGCGGAAACAAAGACACCTACATCTTGGATGCCCTTGAGGTAAGCATACTAAAACATACCAAAAATTTCTTTCAAAGTGAACTATCCCTTTAATTCACCCAATACCTAAACTTAACAACTACCTTACTAACTATTAATAACTAGGAATTTGGAGTTTGAGGCAAAAGTCGGTGTTAATAGTGAGAATTGGACCCTGGTCTAAAGTATGAGCCAAATTTATTTTCATTTTAGGGTCAAATATGACCTGTTCTTGGCATATGAGATGCTTCCTTGTCTCTTGTGCAAAACAGATCTATAACACCGATTATATCAATCATTATGTCATGCATAGGCTACAGTGTCAATGTTCTTTCTTTCTCTCGCCAAAAAAAAAAGAAATCTAGTTGGCGTAACTGTCTGGAAACTGTAAAAAAAAAAATCTGGAAAAAGGATATGTTAGTATAAAAAGTAAAAAATAAAATAAAAAAAAAGTTATTATTTTTAACGTTTTAAATTTATTATTCGGAAAACTTTTGGGTAACACTTTATTTTACGACCCGCAAACAACTGCGTAAGTACACCGAAATTACGGTGTACGCTTCTGTAATTATAACGTACTTCCGTGTAGGTATAGGGGAACAATATGTTAAGTTTTGGGTAATAAAGGGGTAACAAGCAGATATACAACCTGTAAATAACTTCGTAAGTAAATCGAAATTACGGTGTACGTTTCTGTAATTATAGTGTAGGCTACCTCCGTGTAGGTATAAGGGAACAATATGTTAAGTTTTGGGTAGGCTAATAAAGGGGTAACAAGCAGATATACAAGCAAATTATTTATAATGTAATTATTTTAAAACTAACAGGTACCTATTATGTTAATATATTCCAGGCAAAAATTGTACGTCTGTTGTAGGCTATATAAAAGTTATCATCACATTTCTGGCAAAATATGTTCTTGTGCAATTTTACAGGGTAATTTTGACATCTGTGGGTTGAAAATGAAACGTGTCTGGCTGTATGTAAGCACAGTATGATAAAAAATGAATTTATTGGCTTTTCTTACTAGATTAATTAATGTTAAATCAACACAGATGCCAAAATTAAATGTAAAATTGCACAAGAACATATTTTGCCAGAAATGTGATGATAACTTTTATATACAACAGACGTACAATTTTTGCCTGGAATATATTAACATAATAGGTACCTGTTAAAATAATTACATTATAAATAATTTGCTTGCATAGCTTGTTACCCCTTTATTACCTTATACCTACACGAAGGTAGGCTACACTATAATTACAGAAACGTACACCGTAATTTCAGTTTACTTACGAAGTTATTTGCAGGTTGTATACTATCTGCTTGTTACCCCTTTATTACCCCAAACTTAACATATTGTTCCCCTATACCTACACGGAAGTACGCTATAATTACAGAAATGTACACCGTAATTTCGGTTTACTTACGCAGTTGTTTGCGGGTCGTAAAATAAAGCGTTACCAACTTTTGTGTAAAAATTGCAGAAAAAACAAGCACCAGAGAAATATCAAAATTAGTGTATTTTTATGATCACCCCAAACGTATAAAATTAATATAGAAATACTGTAGCCTATATAACTAGGCTATAGCTTAGATCATGGGAAACACAGTATTTGTATCATTAATATTATTATTTTTGTTTACTGTAGGCTACTATGTCCCATTAATTATCATTTACCAGAGTCTCTCAGCTGGACCTCGATTTCCCCAAAAATTCCTGAAATCCGTCTCACCTTCCCACAGGACACACCGGAGCAGTGCACGCGGCTCTCCAGCCGCTCGAACACCGAGAGAAGCGCGTCTTCTGTGAGGAACTCTTCGCCCGGAGACACCAGATCCACAACGCGCGCGAAAATATCATATTTACCGCCACGCGCTCCTGTACACAGACTGAGGCAGGTCACACAGACAAGCACAACACCGCTAGTCTCCATTATCTGTGTGTTTTCCCGAAACCTATTGTGGTGCACGACTGTCCTGAGTGTCCTCACACACACACACACACACACACACACACATACTAGCTTCAGAGATCTTCACACAGGTGCTCATGTCCCTGCTCAGGTAGAAGCTCCGCTCTGAACGCTGATTGGTCAAGAGAAACTCTTCCCTTCACTTGCGCAAAATGATTCAGACAGGACTAATATTTGATATAAAATAATAATAGGATGATAAAATAAATTAACTGTATTATTATACATTTTTTTAAACAAAATGTTATGGAACAGCTAGCTAATGACCACAGTGCTTTTAAGAAAAGTGATTTTAACCAATTTAGCCTATAGCAAATATGTTTGCTGCAATTATACTAAACACTTCAGAGCAGCTTTCCTCTATGAAAAGTAAAAAAGCTAAAATTGATAAATTTCGTTGTCTCTGCTAACTTACGTTACGATGTGTTTTTGGGACACGGATTGCTGGTTTGTTGTATTAATGCCAGTGGATCTGATCGTCTGTTCAACATCTATTGTAAATGTCGCCTCCTGTAGGAAGCATCTGACAATGAATTGAGATGGAAAGCAGGATGCAGAATTGTAATTCGAAGTAAAAGAGGAAGTAGAATTAAAAAGCCTTATTTTGATTCAACTGGATGTTTATGTTGTATGCTTTTTTTTTTAATCGTTCAAAAACTTTGGATGAAAAATCGTGTAGGGCACATCCGAAATTAATGTGCCAGTGTCCCCTGTCACCTAACAAAATATTTTAAAAAATATATATATAAATCAACCATCGAGCCCATGTTCTGCCTGAGGATGCTACAGAAGAAATATAGAGAATTTAACAAGAAGCTATACACATGGTGTTCATAGACCTGGAAAAAGCATACGACTATACCAAGAGACACTGCATCAGGTTAAGACAGTCCCAGAGATATACATTGATATCATCAAAGATATGTACAACGCAGGTTATGGTTATTACCAATGTTGGAGAGACAGAGGAGATGGAGATTGAGGTTGGACTACACCAAGGTTCAACACTCAGCTCACTGCTATTCATAATAATTATGGATGTGATCACGGAAGATATAGAGGAGACACCCTGGGCAATGCTGTTTGCGGATGACGTTGTTATAAGTTATGAGGATAGAGAGGAGACTGGAGATATGGAGGGAAAAACTAGAAGGAGCTGGACTGAAGCAAGACTAAACCTACTGGAAGAGAAGAAAGTATAAGATTGAGATAGTATGACGGCACAAAGCACACAAATCTCCAACAAATAGCCTTCAAATACCTGGGAACCACCATCCACCAAGATGGAGGCTGCGGGAAAGAGGTAGAGTTGAGAATAAGCAGGAGGGAGCTGACCAGAGTTAATACGTCATACCAACAAAGTTAAAAACACTCATCTAGGACAGCTATAAGACGGAAGTCAGACTTGATAGGATCCTGTGAGACGCGGATGCTGAGGCTCTTGGAATAAAGACAGACACAGACTGTCTGTGGCGATATCAAAATAAAATATTTAACTTTTGTTTAGTTTTAGAAAAGCAGTGTATTGCTGTAATTTAATTCATTTATTGAACAACTTATTTTATAAGCCTGTTTCCTAAAATAAAGCAACCCTCACCTGTAAAAACACACTGACAAAGGAGAAGTTTCAGGTTTAAAGTGGTTTATTGGTATTAAAAATAATTATATATTTGCAAACAAGTTGCAGCTTCATGGTGAACAAAGAAAATAGTTCAAAACAAAGATGACAAATAAACACTAAACAGACAGTACAACAGTGTATGGCAATATAAAAGACAAAAACATTTGACACTTTTTAACAATGAGGTCTTCTGGATGCAAATGAAATGAACGCATTCAATATATTTTATACTAAAAATGTAAGGTCCAGTGTTTCTGAAGATATTGTACATGTAATATGTCTGTAAAGATTAAATAAAAGTTACGTTTTTGCTACTTAAATACTGTAAGGAATTCTCCGGAATATTAATAACCGATTTTCATTCAAATCATTAACGTTAATACCTCAAAACACACATCCATATATTAGCAACATGAACGGATACAGGGCGTTCGGTACGGTACAGGAAATGACACAAATTATTACATATCTGGGTTAGCTTATTCAATGAAATTTCTGATCAATCAACAATAATTCATTAACCTCCCTAATTTTACATATACAGCATTGGTGATTCATTTGACCTATGACTTTTCCTCAGTAAAGATGAATGGTGCATGTTAAAGAGCCCCTATATGCTTTTTTGGGATATTACCTTTCATGTAGAGTGTAATAATAGAGCTGTTTGTGAATGTAAAATATCTGCAAAGTTTTAAAGATCAAAGTGCACGACAAATAAACGTATCGTCTCCTAAAGAAAGAGTTGATTCTGAATCGATGAAACGAGTCGTCAGTAATTCCAGTCTCACTTCCTGTTACATGTGTAACACATTAGCATAATGCCAGCCTGTGATCTTCATTGGCTGACGGCGATCAACGTCTACTTTGACTCTCAAACACTGTAGTTGCAGCTGAGACTGGAAGAGTTTGGTTCGTGTTGTCGACATGTTGAGAAGACGCTGTTTTCTGAGCTGGGAATCCACTTAACTGCTCTTCAAAAGCATGAGACTCGTGCTGGAAATGATGCGGAAAAACCGACGCCATCGTTACTGTTCGCATCACTGTGTATTGCATGTATCGCATCAAACCTATTGTAGGAGGACACCTCTAAAACTAAATTAGGAACCTTAAAAATAGCATAATAGGGGCAATTTAAACACCATTCATCCATAATATTATTTATCAGTCCGAGTGAATCACATGTATTATTCAGTGTAAAGAAGGATATAGTAATTTATGTAACTCTTTATACATCTTAACTCATACATATGTCAAAAGATGAATTAGAGCAAAAACACTAAGTCTCAAAGTAGACAGATACAGGTGAAACTCGAAAAATTTGAATATCGTGCAAAAGTTCATTTATTTCAGTAATTCAACTTAAAAGGTTAAACTAATATAGACTCATTACATGCAAAGTGAGATATTTCAAGCCTTTATTTGTTATAGTTTTGATGATTATGGCTTATAGCTTATGAAAACCTTTTCTTTTAGGGTTTTCATAAGCTGTAAGCCATAATCATCACAATTATAACACATTAGGCTTGAAATATCTCACTTTGCATGTAATGAGTCTATATTAGTTTCACCTTTTAAGTTGAATTACTGAAATAAATGAACTTTTGCATGATATTAATTTTTCGAGTTTCACCAGTAGATAGCTCTTCGTGACGATTAAATCAGTGTTTACCAACTCCAAATTTGCAGCAGGGATCAAACAGGACCAGAGTTGGGAATCATGGCTTAAAGTGCATCGAACAGAACAGATCTGGTACGTTTGTAACTAGTTTTGTACTGAATTGGCTGCACCATTAAAGTGGTATTCCTGCTGTACCTGGAACAACACTATCGTTTTTAGTGTTGAAATTTGGCATGCATACGTAAGGATCGCTTTTGTGCTGAAGAGCCGCTTATTCACATGTTCTTTCTTAAAATGTAAATGCATGCAAACAGAAATATCATACATGGTCCTGGTCGGAGGCTTTTGTAAATATTTCAAAGGCACTGGTGCAACCGGCTCCATATAAAACAGAAAACTAATTGTCATCTATATTGACCACTAAAGCTTACAAATTATTTGTCCTGATCAGAGCGGTGAAACGAAATTCTAATTTTGAAACCCTGAGATGTGTTTTCATGAAAGAACCTCATGAATGTCGGAAGATCCTCTTCTGGCTTCACTGCTGTACATGAGCACACAATCTTCGGCCTGCAGAAAAAAAAAACCCTGCATTAATATCTTCTCGGACTTAAACTCCAGTATCAAATTTTGATGAACACCACTAAAAGGTGATCCACTTTATTGAGCCTGAAAAAACTGAGTTTACTCAAACGAAGCCCAAGCTTACCCGAGGAGCCACTGAAACCGGTTTGGTTCAACAGGCTCCGGTAGTTCTGGTGACCCTGAGATGACGTTCTCTCTTCTGCTAGAGCCATTATAGTTCATCTGACCTAGAGATTATAAAATACAAGACTTTAGAAACCTTTAGCATTAAGCTGAGCTCATGCTGACTTCGTGATTATTCACCGTTTTATGTTTCACAATTCATAAGCTTTTATGGCACTGAATTTTAAAGCAGTTTATCTGCATTACAAATGTAGCTTCAAAAATGTATTAAAACGTTTATTAAAGGAAAATGTGTTATTTTGAAGAATGTGTTTTTATTTAGTCCACACAATGAAAGTCAATGGGGTCCAATATTATTTTGCACCCCATTGACTTCATTGCAGGGACAAAAGAATAATTCAGTTCTGTAGAAAAATGCAAAGTTTTGAAACAACATGAGCGTGAGTAAACGATGATAGAATTGTAATTTTTAGGTGAAAATACAGAAGTTTTAAACATTTTGAACTTACCATTTAACTCTTTGTGTGCCGTTCCTGAGCAGATACACCATAGAAACACATTAAAAACTATCAGCGCAAATACAGCTGCAGTTACTGCCAAATCATGCCGTCTAGATTCGTCACTGCTATTAGCGCCTTTTTCATCTGTAGGAAAACAACAACAACAGTCGTTTTACAGTTTTTATGAATTCATAACATCATGCAATGACAAAACAAATCTCCAAATTTAATTTGAGAAAATCTGACTAAGGTACAATCACAAATACAGGAGAAGAGGTCAAAATGATAAATCTGCAAGTTATACTTATATTTACCCCATTTTATTATAAGTGTCTGTGTGTGACTGCTGTGAGAGACGTGACACTCATAACTCTCTTCTTCATCTCTGTGAATCTCCACACTGATTCTCATCTGGAAGCTCTCGTCATCATTCGGTCGGACTCCAGTAGAGCTGAAGGCCTCGAGGTTTCTGTCGTTCAGTGTGATCTTCATCTCGATGTGTTTGGGGTAGAAGCCAGTGGCCAGACAGCTCAGATTCAGCTTGCTTCGGTCACGAGGAGCTTCAGAGGCAAACATGTGAACATCTGGTGCATCTGCAACAACAAACACCAGGAATAAATCAAACTGCAACAATAATCCATATTATTTCAAGAAAAAAATCAAACACAAACCAAACCACTATAAAAGTAGTCAATATAACTCATGCACTTTATGTGAGAAAGTTATATTTTTAATTCTCTAATTCCATTTGCTGTCTAATCAAGAGACATTTTAAATGTTTGAAAATGATAAAGAAAAACACTGAAGTCATGAGAACAACACATACTGCTTATCGAATCATTAAATGTGGAGATCCAGTCCATGCAGGTCTTGAGGAATGACTGGAGATACTGATTATGTAGTTTGTCAGCGTCCCACTTCATTTTGGTTTCTATTGCCTTTGGATTTTTCTCCATCCACTGCATTGTGTCAGAATGAAAGGCAATAAAATCCTCTCCATCATATCTGTACTCATCAAACGCTTTTACATTCATCCCTGCATCAACCTCACAGCCGATTCTCCTCTGTAGTGTATGGAGGCCTAAACATATATGATAACATTGTTGATAAACAAAACAATCAATATTTATTTTAATAAATAACTCTATATAACTCTAAATAAAAAACTTTTTTTTTTTTTTTTTACTCAACTCAGCAGACTCACCGTCACATTTGGATCTGGTGCAGTTTGACAGAGTATAAACCAGATGCATAAACCAGTCTTTAGGATCATCTGGTTCTTCAGTGTCTCTCCAGATCTCTGACTTCTGACGGTCTCTTTTCCAGGTTTGTTCTTCATTCCTGTAGTGAGAGATGCGTCGGTCATCATACAGACCCACGGCACTGAACTGAGGCCCGGAGAATCCCGCAGGTTTGGAGAGAGCGCTGTAAACGTACTGGAGAAGATGTTTCTCTGAAGGAAAATAAATGCAAGACAAGAATACTGTGGAAACACAGCAAAGTGATCACAGTGCAGTCTTTCACACACCACAGACCCCCAAATCTGATTATCCCCAAACCCCCCAAAAGACCCAGTTATTATTATAGGTACATGCGTAAAATGTTGTTTGGAAAATATTTAGTTTCTATTGTTAGATCATTGTGTGTTTTTTTCCTACTCACTATAGTAGCCTTTACTGTACAGTAAGATTTATTGAAATCTATATATTATAGGCTAGGCTACTAATCAAATTTATGTAGGCCAATTTTAATCTATGTATTTAAATCAATTTTTATTTTGTATATGTATTTATCTATTTTATTTTTAATCAAATGTATTTATTAGTAATTTAAATCAAAGTGTATTTTGTTTATTTTAATAGCCTATATTTTATTTTAATCAAATCATAATTGTTTATTTTTAATCTTTTTATTTTATTTTAATCAAATGTTGGCATATTTATTTATTTTTGGTTAGTTCGATCTTGTTTTTATTATTACTTCCACAGTTTTTCTCGTTGCTTTTCCACAGATCTCCTAGCTCTTTCTCTTGTGGGCCCCAGTTTGAAAACCCCTAATAAACCTGTCTAATGTTATTAATGAAAAATACACGAGATGGTTCTGAATAAGTAACCTGTGATCAGAAGCGGTTCTACTCTCTACTAGCCATATAAACTTCCATATTTCTTAATACAAAACTGCACAAACCGTGGAAAATGCAATAGCATTTCTGTGAAACTTAGATTCACAGTTTTGTCAATGAACTGTGGGCGTCCGCTTCCACAAGCTGAAGTGTCACGCATAGGTCGCGGAAACATGATGTATTGACATGCAAATGCCATCGAGTTTTTCGAATTCCCACGTCGCCCATATAATGTCGCCGCATATTTGTCCCGGGACAGACGATCCACTAATACCCCGAGAAGGCCATGGGTTCCCCCTCTGTTACGATCGCATTCCGCAGGAGGGGGACAGCAGCAACTGCGCCAAACATGCAGCTTTAAATAACCACCCAATTGAAATAACGGGAGAAGCGCGCGCACACACACACACACACACGCGCCTAACTTCAAGTTCTTCAAAGTGTGGGCGGGCAAGGGCAGTGACCCCGGTAGAAGAAGGAATCTTTGCAATCTTATTTTGAAGGCAGGATCAATCTAATAACACCTCTGACCTCATGTTAATTCTGTGCTGATGATGTCCGTTTTAATGCCATTATGACATCAGCTTTTATACCGCTCGTGCTAGAGTTTCAGACAATGATGAAGAGACACATTATAATGGCATCACTGCAGACAAGAGAGAAGGAAAGCTACAAATGCACAAAACCTAACTAATATAAAAAAAAAAAAAAAAAAAAAAAAAAAACTCGCTGAACTTGATTAGGCTAAAATATTCTCTCACATCTCCTTCAATCAAAAATAAGTCTCCCTGTCGTCGCTTCACTTTAAAACTTAAACTTAATTTAACACGAACTTTAATAAAAATTCCATTATACACCTGCGTAATATATTTTTTAAAAACTATATTAAAATAGATATTGACTTACCGCACTGGACATTGGTTATGCGCAAAGAAATGTAACAGAGACAAAAAGTCGTATTGATTCCATTTTCCAGTTTCCCCAGGAAAAGTAATAAAATCAGCATCATGTTCAAGAGCCATAAAGCACCTGTGCACGCGCCTGTGAACGCGCCGCTGCCTCGCGATCTCATACACAGCGATGACAGGATCATCAGAGTGAGTTCCTTTCGTTTCGTTTGAAACGAGAGCCAGAATCGTATTCTTCTTCTGGGGTTTCGGCAGTTTAATAATGCATTACCGCCACTAACTGGACTGGAGTGTGTTCCTCACACACGTGATCATGTCCAACCCTCACACACGTGATCATGTTCCTGTTCAGGTAGAAGCTCCTGTCGTCCTCTCCTCACTGAACGCTGATTGGTCAAGAGAAACTCTTCCCTTCACTTGCGCAAAAGGATTCAGACAGGACTAATATTTGATATATCTTGATTTGATTATATCATGAAATTTTATGGAATAATGAGCTTTTAAGAAAAGTGGGAGAGCGATTTTAACCAATTTAGCCTATAGCAAATTGAAATATGTTTGCTGCAATTATTATAGCTACTAAACACTTCAGAGATAAAATCTTTTATTAAGATAAAAATGTTGACATTTAGATATCTTAAAATTATTACAAATGTCCTGTTTTATTGACTAATATATTAAACACCTTTACTAACATTTTATATGATCAGTTTGACCAATTCTTTACTAAATTAAATATAGGCCAGTGGATTGTGATGCTAAGCGTTGGCCTTTGTCTGCATTTTCCCTTTTTGTCGAAAGTCGGCGCTGGATGAGAAGCAGACTTGATTGGGGAGTTAAAAGCTAAGCTTTGTATTATTCTTATTCCTCAAGGAAGATTATCCTTCTTTATCGTTTCACGTATCGTTTCACAGATTTGACCAATATTAACATTTCATACACAGCTAAGGCTATTGTCATAACCTCGATGTTAGTATGCGTCTCTTAGCCTGGATGCTAACTGTGGAGAGTTTACTTGCCGAATCAAGTCCCAGGAGAAAAACGATCCTGGATTTTTCTCAGTTACCGCCGTGTGTGTGTGTGTGTGTGTGTGTGTGTGTGTGGATGGATGAAACTCTGAAGGTGCTGTGATAATAAGGATTAAACATTTTTTCTCAATACTTAAAGTGTCCATTGCTGTTTTCAGACTAAAAACATGCTCTTTTACCCCTTGTATGAACTAGTAATTAATAAAGGCCAGAAGCATTATTCTTAAACATAAATAAAGCTGGATTATGCAAGAGATATGCAAGAGAGAGGAATTAATGACAAAATTCACAAAAAAATAAATAAAAATTACAATAATTCATTTAAGACAGCATGTAATGTTACATAAATCTTTTATTGACATTTGCCTTTAAACATTATTGTAAAAATGCAGGTTATAGAAAAGACGTGTGTGGTTTCTATAGCAACAGACTGTAAATATATTGCTTTGAATCTGTGTTTTTTTAACATTAAGTCTTATATTCAGAGCATATCTATATTTACATTTGCAGATTACAACAACACCCCATAACTGTCCATAATCTCAGTGGCTTTCTGTCCTGCTTTTGGCAACGGCAGGACAGTCCAGTTTCAGCACAAGATCAGCCACTATCCACAAGCTTTAGGAGAACAGCAAACCTCGAAATAATTCATTTACCGAGAGAATCTCACAAAAACTGTCATAGGGGACCAAGTTAAGACTCATTCTTAAGATCTAGTCTGACCAAATAGCAATTAGTTAGGGCTAGTCCAATCTACTTTATTATATTATACTTAAAGTTATGACCAGTCTTGAGGTAAAAAATTAGATGATTAACTTGTAGGTCATATTTCACCCCCAAATAAAAAATAAAAAAACATTTTTGTTGTTGAAATTTTTACAAAAAAAAATCACAACTGAATAAATATGATTCATACTATTTTATAATCACATAAATAAAATTAAATAGGTTTTAAGTACCTAATTTAAATTTTTCCTCGCATTGTGACATTATTTTCATGCCAAATAAGCACATTTAAACACACCGTGCAGTTCGCTTACTGCAAATAACACAAATAATAACTAAAACGTATTTAAATTTTGAAGCATACATCATGGTAGTATTTGTTGTACTGAATTTAATTGGATGTAAACAATAAATAAAATAAAGGATGTTTTTCATTTCTTATGTATTACTCCTCGGGGTGAAATGCGAGACCCAGACATTTTTTGTGAGATTCACCGAATCATGTGTTATCATCGTCTCTCTCTGTTCTGCTGGAAACATCCCTTCAAACACAGAAGAACACAAGTGCTATAGAGATATATATGAACAAAAGCTCTGTGTGGTCTATCACAGGACATTCAGGTGAGATGTTCGCTCTTCTGTGTCTGTGTGGCAGTGTGGAAACATGAGGTTCAGATTCTACAAACACTGTAGAAGATCAGACGTCTGTGGCCGAAAAACTCGGACTCTTTCCTGAGCTGCTCATTTACAAATCTAGAATTCCCTTTAATTAAACAAATCGAGAAATCAAAGGAAATCAAGCGATGTAATCCACTCAGATTTTTACGGAAGCGTATCGCATTCACTTGAGGGAAAAAATCTACTCTGTTTTTCTGAATTAACGAGTTAATTACCGGGTATCTCAGAATTACGAGATAATTTTTCATGGAAAAAAGTTTTTGCTCTGTTTTTCTGATTTAATGACTTAATTATCTGTAATGAGTAACTCATTAATTCATAAAAACAGAGTGAAAATTTTTTTTTTTAAGAAAAATGTATCTCATAATTTTGAGATATTAACTCATTAATTCAGAAAAACAGCGCAAAAACTTTTTTCCATGAAAAATGTATCTCGTAATTCTGAGATAATTAACTCGTTAATTCAGAAAAACAGCGCAAAAACTTTTTTCCATGAAAAATTATCTCGTAATTCTGAGATAATTAACTCGTTAATTCAGAAAAACAGCGCAAAAACTTTTTTCCATAAAAAAATGTATCTCATAATTCTGAGATAATTAACTCGTTAATTCAGAAAAACAGCGCAAAAACTTTTTTCCATGAAAAATATCTCGTAATTCTGAGATATTTAACTCGTTAATTCAGAAAAACAGAGCAAAAACTGTTTTTCCATGAAAAATATCTCGTAATTCTGAGATAATTAACTCGTTAATTCAGAAAAACAGCGCAAAAACTTTTTTCCATGAAAAATATCTCGTAATTCTGAGATATTAACTTGTTAATTCAGAAAAACAGAGCAAAAACTTTTTTCCATGAAAAATTATCTCGTAATTCTGAGATATTAACTTGTTAATTCAGAAAAACAGAGCAAAAACTTTTTTCCATGAAAAATATCTCGTAATTCTGAGATAATTAACTCGTTAATTCAGAAAAACAGCGCAAAAACTTTTTTCCATGAAAAATATCTCGTAATTCTGAGATAATTAACTCGTTAATTCAGAAAAACAGCGCAAAAACTTTTTTCCATGAAAAATATCTCGTAATTCTGAGATATTTAACTCGTTAATTCAGAAAAACAGAGCAAAAACTGTTTTTCCATGAAAAATATCTCGTAATTCTGAGATAATTAACTCGTTAATTCAGAAACACAGAGCAAAAACTTTTTTCCATGAAAAATATCTCATAATTCTGAGATAATTAACTCGTTAATTCAGAAAAACAGCGCAAAAACTTTTTTCCATGAAAAATATCTCGTAATTCTGAGATAATTAACTCGTTAATTCAGAAAAACAGCGCAAAAACTTTTTTCCATGAAAAATATCTCGTAATTCTGAGATATTTAACTCGTTAATTCAGAAAAACAGAGCAAAAACTTTTTTCCATGAAAAATATCTCGTAATTCTGAGATAATTAACTCGTTAATTCAGAAAAACAGAGCAAAAACTTTTTTCCATGAAAAAATATCTCGTAATTCTGAGATAATTAACTCGTTAATTCAGAAAAACAGCGCAAAAACTTTTTTCCATGAAAAATGATCTCGGAATTCTGAGATATTAACTTGTTAATTCAGAAAAACAGCGCAAAAACTTTTTTCCATAAAAAAATGTATCTCATAATTCTGAGATAATTAACTCATTAATTCAGAAAAACAGCGCAAAAACTTTTTTCCATGAAAAAATATCTCGTAATTCTGAGATAATTAACTCATTAATTCATAAAAACAGAGTGAAATTTTTTTTTTAAAGAAAAATGTATCTCATAATTCTGAGATATTAACTCCTTAATTCAGAAAAACAGCGCAAAACTTTTTTCCATGAAAAAATATCTCGTAATTCTGAGATAATTAACTCGTTAATTCAGAAAAACAGAGCAAACACTTTTTTCCATGAAAAATTATCTCGTAATTCTGAGATAATTAACTCGTTAATTCAGAAAAACAGCGCAAAAACTTTTTTCCATAAAAAAATGTATCTCATAATTCTGAGATAATTAACTCGTTAATTCAGAAAAACAGCGCAAAAACTTTTTTCCATGAAAAATTATCTCGTAATTCTGAGATAATTAACTCGTTAATTCAGAAAAACAGCGCAAAAACTTTTTTCCATAAAAAAATGTATCTCATAATTCTGAGATAATTAACTCGTTAATTCAGAAAAACAGCGCAAAAACTTTTTTCCATGAAAAATTATCTCGTAATTCTGAGATAATTAACTCGTTAATTCAGAAAAACAGCGCAAAACTTTTTCCATGAAACATTATCTCGTAATTCTGAGATATTAACTTGTTAATTCAGAAAAACAGAGCAAAAACTTTTTTCCATGAAAAATTATCTCGTAATTCTGAGATATTAACTTGTTAATTCAGAAAAACAGAGCAAAAACTTTTTTCCATGAAAAATATCTCGTAATTCTGAGATAATTAACTCGTTAATTCAGAAAAACAGCGCAAAAACTTTTTTCCATGAAAAATATCTCGTAATTCTGAGATAATTAACTCGTTAATTCAGAAAAACAGCGCAAAAACTTTTTTCCATGAAAAATATCTCGTAATTCTGAGATATTTAACTCGTTAATTCAGAAAAACAGAGCAAAAACTGTTTTTCCATGAAAAATATCTCGTAATTCTGAGATAATTAACTCGTTAATTCAGAAACACAGAGCAAAAACTTTTTTCCATGAAAAATATCTCATAATTCTGAGATAATTAACTCGTTAATTCAGAAAAACAGCGCAAAAACTTTTTTCCATGAAAAATATCTCGTAATTCTGAGATAATTAACTCGTTAATTCAGAAAAACAGCGCAAAAACTTTTTTCCATGAAAAATATCTCGTAATTCTGAGATATTTAACTCGTTAATTCAGAAAAACAGAGCAAAAACTTTTTTCCATGAAAAATATCTCGTAATTCTGAGATAATTAACTCGTTAATTCAGAAAAACAGAGCAAAAACTTTTTTCCATGAAAAAATATCTCGTAATTCTGAGATAATTAACTCGTTAATTCAGAAAAACAGCGCAAAAACTTTTTTCCATGAAAAATGATCTCGGAATTCTGAGATATTAACTTGTTAATTCAGAAAAACAGCGCAAAAACTTTTTTCCATAAAAAAATGTATCTCATAATTCTGAGATAATTAACTCATTAATTCAGAAAAACAGCGCAAAAACTTTTTTCCATGAAAAAATATCTCGTAATTCTGAGATAATTAACTCATTAATTCATAAAAACAGAGTGAAATTTTTTTTTTAAAGAAAAATGTATCTCATAATTCTGAGATATTAACTCCTTAATTCAGAAAAACAGCGCAAAACTTTTTTCCATGAAAAATTATCTCGTAATTCTGAGATAATTAACTCGTTAATTCAGAAAAACAGAGCAAACACTTTTTTCCATGAAAAATTATCTCGTAATTCTGAGATAATTAACTCGTTAATTCAGAAAAACAGCGCAAAAACTTTTTTCCATAAAAAAATGTATCTCATAATTCTGAGATAATTAACTCGTTAATTCAGAAAAACAGCGCAAAAACTTTTTTTCATGAAAAATGATCTCGTAATTCTGAAATATTAACTTGTTAATTCAGAAAAACAGAGCAAAAACTTTTTTCCATGAAAAATATCTCGTAATTCTGAGATAATTAACTCGTTAATTCAGAAAAACAGAGCAAAAACTTTTTTCCATGAAAAATATCTCGTAATTCTGAGATAATTAACTCGTTAATTCAGAAAAACAGAGCAAAAACTTTTTTCCATGAAAAATATCTCGTAATTCTGAGATAATTAACTCGTTAATTCAGAAAAACAGAGCAAAAACTTTTTTCCATGAAAAATATCTCATAATTCTGAGATAATTAACTCGTTAATTCAGAAAAACAGAGCAAAAACTTTTTTCCATGAAAAAATATCTCATAATTCTGAGATAATTAACTCGTTAATTCAGAAAAACAGCGCAAAAACTTTTTTCCATGAAAAATGATCTCGTAATTCTGAGATAATTAACTCGTTAATTCAGAAAAACAGCGCAAAAACGATTAAAAATTGATTAAAATATTTATCCACCTCACAAGTTATTGCAATATACAGTAGTCAACATTTGAAGTGGATCAAAAAAGGTCATCAAAGTTCTCCTAAGACAAGAACGGGTATTGTTCAAAATTCATGTTTAACTCTGATAAAAGGTTTTGATCCACTTCAAATGTTGACCACTGTAATTTATTCTGATTTTGCCAAAAAATTGCATAAACATACTCTAGGATTCTTTTATTAATGGAAAGATCAAAAGAACAGCATTTATTTGGAATGGGTGATTAAACAATGTCAATGTGATTTTTTGGGTGAACTATTTATCTTCTTCAGTTAAGATCTATATGGCTCAGTGTGTGTGTGTGTGTGTGTGTTTAGGTCTGGAGACTCTGTTGTGTTACCTGGAGCTTCATCCTCAGCAGTGGGTGGAGCTCCTCCACCCGACTCTCTCCGTCTGCAAGCTGCAGTGTTACGGCGGGCCACAACAGCTGCGCAAGATCACCAAACTGTACGTCACACTCTCACACACAGCATTATAAGCTTTATAAGAGCTCTTCAGAGGCGTGTGTGGTGAATCTGCGTGTGCTCAGGTGTCCTCCGGTCGCTGTGACGCTGGCGAGGAAGCGCATGGCGGGCGAGCGTGTGGAGTCATGTGACGCGCTGGAGTTGGACGTGGTGGAGCTGGCGGACACTATGGGCTGGCAGCTTCCTCTGGTGAAGAGAGGCCTGAGACAGCTGCAGTGGGGCTGCGGTGAGAGGAACAGTCTGACCTCTATCATACAAAATCTAGTTACCTTCCCTTAATTGTCATGAAAAATATTTGATCAGAAGATTATTAAACAAATAATACATAATTAAACATGTGGGCTGGAATCATGTGGTTCTATTCTATTGTTTAATTGTATTATTTTGCACTCTATTCTGTTTTTTTATATTCTATTATGCTCTATTCCTTTTTTCCTATAGGCTATTATATTCTATTTCTATTTTATTATGTTGTGTTCTGTTTTATTCTATACTATTCTATTATGTTGTGTGTTTTTGTTTTATTTTATTTTACTCTATTATATTATGTTGCCCTTCTCCATTCTATTTTACTCTTCTCTTCTATTTTAATTGTTTTATTCTATTATATTAATGTTGTTGTATTGTCTATTCTATTGTTATGACAATTTTATTTGACTCTAATCTGTTCTAATCTGTATTTTGCACTCTATTATGTTCTATTCTATTATGTTGTGTTCTACTTTATTATCTTGTATTCTATTATATTCTATTATTCTACTATTCTATTGTTGTGTGCTTGCTTTTCTGTTCCATTTTATTTTACTCTGTTATATTTGTTCTGTTCTATTAAGTTACCCTTTTCTGTTCAATTTAATTTTGCTCTATCCTGTTCTATTTTTTTATATTCTATTGAAATTGTTATTTCTATAGAGTGATTCTATTTTTGAATCGCTCTAAAGGCACGATTCTGCCTTTCGGTTTTATTCTATTTAGCTCTATTCTATTCTTTTTTGTTCTGTTTTATTTTATTCTGTTTTGTTCCGTTCTGTTCTATCATGTTGTATTGTCTGACGTTGTGTCCCGTGTTCTCCTCAGGTTCGTACGGAGGCACAGGCAGGAGTGGAGTTCACGTGGAGTTCTCAGCGCTGTCCTTCTACTTCCGCTCGTACTGTGACCTGACGCCGGATGAGCTGGACGCGGTCGGGGCGTTTCTGCACGGGAGAGTGATGGCGCAGGAGAGGACGCAGCTGTACCAGCTCAAAACCTGCTTCAAAGCCTTCCGCAGGTCCGACCCGTCACACACACACACTCCACACCGCTGACCTCATCACTCAGACTTCTTTATCGGAAGTCACTTCGGATAAAAGCATCTAATAAATGAAAAAGTGATCATTTATCCAGCTGAATTATAGCAGTTTTAAAGTGCCACAGTTTATAAGAACAGCAGAACCTAAACTTTTGAACAATAGTGTATTTTGAAAATCTTGTTGTCTTTCACTGATAGAGTATTTAGCATTCAAAAGTCATTGCAAGATTTGCATACGCACATGTGATTGGTCTTTTACATGCACTGACATTTGACTTGAGGGAATGGCATCATCTTTAATATCTCCTCCTGTATGTGTTTTTGTGTGTGTGTTTTTGGGTCTATGATGGAGGACTCAAATGCAGAACGAGTGTTAACAGGTTTTATTGACAAACAGTAGACAGAAGACAGGATGTGTTGGGAGAGGTGAACAGTCCAAACAATAGGCAGGGATGAGACACAATGACAGCCGTAGTAACTTGTGTTGGGGAATTTCATTTGTCTCATACATGTCTCATACATGGGTCTGAATATAAGATGCTGTAATGCTAGAGAAAACCAGGTCTAAATGCTGTAATATTGGAGAAAACCAGGCCTAAGGATATGAGATGAACAGAAAATTAGGCCTGAGGGGAGGTTAGATAAGGACAGGAGAAGAAACTGGGTGAAAGGACATGAAAAAGGCAGGTTGGTTAAGGACAGGAGAAGAAACTGGGTGAAAGGGCATGGAAAAGTACCTGAAAATCATGTATAAAGCCATTTTTAAAAGATACGCATGCGCAAAGAAGGTTGCCCCAATTAAAAATAAAATAACGATGCAGGTGTTTCTAATCGTGGCGACAGGCCAAGGAGGAGCAAGTAGAAAAAGATAACTGTATGAGCGCTAATTGGACACTTAACGATAAGAAAACGGTATAAGACCTGAGCACTGGCCCTTGTGAAGTCAGATGACTAGCTACCATCTCACTTTGTTGAACTACTCAATAAAGTTATTCTTCTGAGACCTGAAACTTCGACTCTGAAAGATTTCTTCTGAGACCTGAACCAGACTTTGAAGAATTGAACCAAAGATCGAGAATTTGCCACAACATAACTAGCCGAGCAGCACTTGTAACTAGCAAGATGACTGGAAGCTGGAGAGTAGAAATGGCAGAGCAGAATGAGACCTCAGAATACTAGCAGTAGCCAGACAGGAACTTGTAAGTACTCCAGCAAGGCACTCAGGGATCTCAGGCTCAGCACCAGGCTTCCTCCAAAGCCAAGAGTGTAAGCAGTCAGGGACACTCTGCTAGCAGGACTGGAACTAGAGACACAGAAGACAAGACCGATGGCAGAACTAAAGAACAAAATACTTCTACAAATAAAACACTGTAGACTTTAGTCACAAGAAACAAACTATGTAGCACAGAAGTACAACATCTAACGAACTGGCAACACATGAGGGAAAGAGCACACACATAAAGGGAGTTAACAAGAGTAACAGGTGAGAACACTTAGACAAGGAACAGGTGAACACTCACGTAAACGAGGACTGAAACAAGGGAGCAGAGAACATGAGGAACAGGTGACAACACTCAGACAAACGAGGACTCAACTAGACAAGAGGGCGTGGTACAGGGAAACAAGGAGGCAGGAACAGAGGAGCACATGGCCAACACAAACACAACCATATGTTCAAGCACAACACAAACATAGAGACATTAAACAAAGACAACACAGACAAAGCTGCCAGAGCAAGACCCTGACAGTACCCCCCATCTAATGGACGCCTCCAGGCGTCCAAAACAGGCATAGAAGTCCAAGGAGGCAACAACTGGGGAGGCGGGTGGGGCGTAAACATAGAACATAGAAGACCAGGAAACACAGAGGGAGGGATGGGGCGGGTGGGAACAGAACCGGGTAAAAAGTTCAAGGCTGACAAAGGAGGTGCCGGCTTAGGGGAACCATAACCAGGAAACGCAGAGGGTGAGACGGGAGGAATGGGAACTTGATAGGAGGTACTCTTGGACACAGGAACTGGCCTAACTGGTCTGGACTTCCAACTGGGCTTGACAGACTTGGGGGCAAAGACATGACTAGCAGGATTGGTGAAGGTCTTGGAATCAGGTACAGGGACTGACTCAGGAGTGCCCTCCTGGGCCGCGCTGGCTTGCTCTGGGATTGACTCATTAGCGCCCTCCTGGGCTGCGCTGGCATGCTCGGGGACTGACTCGTGAGCGCCCTCCTGGGCAGCGCTGGCATGCTCGGGGACTGACTCGTGAGCGCCCTCCTGGGCTGCGCTGGCGTGCACAGGGACTGCGCTCTCTGGAGCAACGCTCACCTCAGCGGGCTCTGGGACCGCCCTCTCAGCAGCGGGCTCGGGGACCGCCCTCTCAGCAGCGGGCTCGGGGACCGCCCTCTCAGCAGCGGGCTCGGGGACCGCCCTCTCAGCAGCGGGCTCGGGGACCGCCCTCTCAGCAGCGGGCTCGGGGACCGCCCTCTCAGCAGCGGGCTCGGGGACCGCCTTCACAGCAGCGGGCTCGGGGACCGCCTTCACAGCAGCGGGCTCGCATTCTGCAGTCTTGACAGGCTTGGCAGAAATGTCTAGGGACTTGACAAGACTTGTAAGACATTCAGAGAAGGCCTCTGCGGCAATGACAACAGGCAGCTTGGGAATGACCTCTGTGAACATGACAGGACTGGGAGAAATTGTCTCTGAGGGAATGACATTACTAGTCAAAGGCTTAGAAAATGGTTCTACTGGAATTGATACCTCAGGAACCACTGGACCTGGAGCTTGAGAATGGAGAATTGTAGACTGTTCTGCACAGGCCTTTCTCTTCTTCCTCCTTCGACGGGCTGATACTGTGTGCTGGACAGCCTCTGTAGTATCTACAGCTAACTCAGCCAAACCAGGCAGAATAGCAGTGACCGTCGACTCAGCAGTGACTGAAACAGACCTAGCAGACTCTGAAGTAACAGGAACACTCTGGGTAGTTACTGGGAAAACAGAGGTTAAGTCAGCAGACTCAGAGGTGGCTGGAACTGCCTTAATAGTCTGAGAGATGACAGCGGTTGACTTGACTGGGTCTTGAATAACAGATATTGAAGTGACTGGGACTGACCTGGATCCCTGAGAGATGGCGGTTTGTTTGACTGACTCTGGTGTAGCTGTGGTGGATTGGACTGCCCTATTCCATCTGAATCTTAGTTCTTTAGTGGAAGCCAGAGGAGGATCATAAATGTGACGAGACAGGCGAGGAAGAGCAGGGTGGTTGTTGAAAGCAGATTCCGGTGGACTGGGCGGCATTCCCCACTTACTGCGATTACCAAGGTACCTAGAGAAACCCCAGAAATCCAGAATCCTGAGAGAATCCATCTCCCATGCAGGCAGGGGGTCATCCAAGCAGGAGTTAAAAATGTCCTTGAGAGCAGCGTCATTATAATCTAGCCCCACAGACATGGTCCAAAAGAATTGGGCAAAACCCCCCACCTCAAAGCCATCCTGGCGAAGAGCAGTGAGACCACGATGACGAGACATTCTCTCCTGGATGTTAGCAGGTGGCAGGATCTTGATGCTCATTCTGCTGAGTCCTGAACTGGCCAGTTCGTTCTGTCACGGGTCTATGATGGAGGACTCAAATGCAGAACGAGTGTTAACAGGTTTTATTGACAAACAGTAGACAGAAGACAGGATGTGTTGGGAGAGGTGAACAGTCCAAACAATAGGCAGGGATGAGACATAATGACAGCCGTAGTAACTAGCCGAGCAGCACTTGTAACTAGCAAGATGACTGGAAGCTGGAGAGTAGAAATGGCAGAGCAGAATGAGACCTCAGAATACTAGCAGTAGCCAGACAGGAACTTGTAAGTACTCCAGCAAGGCACTCAGGGATCTCAGGCTCAGCACCAGGCTTCCTCCAAAGCCAAGAGTGTAAGCAGTCAGGGACACTCTGCTAGCAGGACTGGAACTAGAGACACAGAAGACAAGACAGACAGGACCGATGGCAGAACTAAAGAACAAAATACTTCTACAAATAAAACACTGTAGACTTTAGTCACAAGAAACAAACTATGTAGCACAGTAGTACAACATCTAACGAACTGGCAACACATGAGGGAAAGAGCACACACATAAAGGGAGTTAACAAGAGTAACAGGTGAGAACACTTAGACAAGGAACAGGTGAACACACTCACGTAAACGAGGACTGAAACAAGGGAGCAGAGAACATGAGGAACAGGTGACAACACTCAGACAAACGAGGACTCAACTAGACAAGAGGGCGTGGTACAGGGAAACAAGGAGGCAGGAACAGAGGAGCACATGGCCAACACAAACACAACCATATGTTCAAGCACAACACAAACATAGAGACATTAAACAAAGACAACACAGACAAAGCTGCCAGGGCAAGACCCTGACAGTGTAGTGTTGCGTACCGTAACTGCAGTCTGTGTATGGATGATCTGGAGGAGAGCAGGAGTCACGATCTCAAAGAGCTTCTGCGCGATTACTTTGACAAGAGGAGAAACCTGGACCTGAGCAAACACTATCAGGAGGAAGAGGATGAGGAGGAAGAGCTCAACAAATGCAAGGTGTGTTTCATCTCGAGCAGATGTTTATGATGTGTTATATCTGAATCCTCAGGTGTGAATGCTGATTGGTTGTGTTGTGTCCTCAGATGAGGGACTGGGAAGGGCAGATCTGTGCTGACATCAGAGGTTTCCTGTGCAGTCGCAGCGATGAGAAGTTCTCCGGTCGAGCCGTGGCCAGAATATTACACGGCATCGGTGGGTTTTTCTTCCGATATTTTTCTCAACTAGGGGTGTGTGATATATGTTGTCAATGATAATATCGTAATTGTTGTTTTAAAAGTATGTAGAAAACTAGAGCTGCATGATTAATCGTTAAAAGATGAAGTGTAAATGAATATAAATGCCACTTCTGCAGTGAAAAAGTCTTTTTTTCTCTGAAATATGTCACTTTGTTTTTCAGTGGCATTGCATACATAGGTTGTAATTTTTACATTTAAAGGTGCAAAAGTTCTAATATGATTTTTGTTTAATTTTTAACGTCACAAAAACAAAACAGGTGTGTGTAGACTTTTTATGTCCAGATATATCCCATAATATTGTCAATATCGCACATAGTTTTATTTGCGAGTAATTCAGCGTGTGCTCGTCTCCTCCTGCAGGAAGTCCGTGTTTCCCAGCGCAGGTGTACGGACGCGACCGCAGATACTGGAGGAAATACATTCAGTTTGATTTCAATGAGATCATTCGTTTAGCCACTCAGGAGATCATTAGAACGAGGTAACAAGACGCCCTGATCACATGATCATCTGTGTCACACTCAAACTACAATCTGAGGTTATTTATTTGTGCAGTTTTTCATTATTTTCTAAATGTTCACATGTTGTGTTTGATGATTTTTTTACTTAAAGGGATAGTTCGGCCAAAAATGATATTTAACACATGCATTACTCACCCTCAAGCCGTTCGAGATGCATATGTCAATCTTGTTTCAGACGAACACATTTTCAGTTATTTTAGAAAATGTCTTAGACCCTTCAGTGGATATAATGTGAAGCAATGGGGTCCACCTCCTTCAAGTCCCAAAATGTGCATATATCCTTCACAGAAGTAATCCATCCGGCTCCAGGGGGATAAACAAAGGCCTTATGGGGGTAATCCGTGCGGTTTTGTCGTAAAAATATACATATTTAAAACTTTATAAATGAAAATATCTGACTTCCGGCAACGATCGACGCGCGTTCACGGGTGATGGAAGTCGGCGTACGAGGTATGACGTAGCGTAGGAACCGTCGTGACGTAGAACAAACGCGCCTGCGCAGCCAGAGTGCAGAGCAAAACAAAACTACACTCAGTTCACCCGTGAACGCGCGTCGATCGTTGCCGGAAGTCAGATATTTTCATTTATAAAGTTTTAAATATGTATATTTTTACGACAAAACCGCACGGATTACCCTCAGAAGGCCTTTGTTTATCCCCCTGGAGCCGGATGGATTACTTTTGTGAAGGATGTATGCACTGTTAGGGGGGGTAACAGTTTCAGACCCAGGACCAGAGATGATGAAAGAAGACCAGGAGTCGTGATGTTCAATCAAAGAGTAAAATTTACTGAAGAATAGTTTGCAGTTTAATTGGCAGAGTCAGCGTCAAAGTCTCACGAGGAGGTCGCAAGCTAACTCTACCTTACATGAAAATCGTACACCAGTTATACTGTTTTCAAGGGCATACATTACATAAACATTCACTTCTGATTGGCTCAGAAGACATAAAGCCTAAACAATTACACATAGATAGAAGGGTACGTTGACATCAATCAAGATAGCTGTCATCCAAGTCACGAAGATCCAGTAATGACCTCGGAGGGCCCATCGAAAAGCGTCATGAGACCAGCTACCCCATGTCATGAGACCTGCAACATACTGATAAAACCTTCCATCCTCAGAGAGAAGAAATAACAATTACTTTACTTCTTGAGAAATATATGTATGAAAGAAGTAAAACAAATCATAGAATCATACAGAAATTGACCCCTGCCCATTAATAGGGTCAGCAGAGAAACATGATCATATGATGAGGGTTTTCTTTAAGTTTAACTCATTAGTATACATACGGACAAAAAGCCTGTATTTAATGTTCTTGCTCAGGGCCACAGAAGATTAGTCCCAGACATCATAAGACATTCATGAAAGATAGGCCTTCACCCAACATTCAGGAAAGAGGTGCATTCAACAGAAGTATGAATAAAAACTATATGTGAATCATTTATTGCGTATAGGAATGATTATATAACTTGATTAGTGCTTATTATAGTAATAATGTAATCATAAAAAAGGATATACATATAGTTAAATTGAAGAGGCAAGGGATTCTGACCCCAACCCTTCAGTCCCCCGTTTTAGACCGATGTGTGGTCCAATACCGCCACGTCTGGTCTATCAAGTGAGGCCACTACGGAGAGGGGGAGTGGTGACGCATGCTTCCCTGACGGGTCACACTTGTCTCTTCACCTCGTCACGGACATGCTGGATACTAAAAAGTCCAGTCCCCGTTAAGAGGCTCTCCCACCTTCCACTCACATCAGGGCTTCAATGTTGTTTTGATCCAATTTGTCCCTCAGGTGGGTCGTGAGCATCAGCAGTCTCTTTTCCTCCTCAGCAGGATTCAGATTTCTGCATGCAGTCCTGCACAGATAGGAGAAACAAAAACGAACACACAACCAAATACACAAACAGAGGAACATCACCCCCACAAGGGCTCCCACAGCATACAGCACGTAGTGCACAAATCCCATGACTATATCTTCCGATGCTGTCACCAAATCATCCCAAGCTTCTTCCACATATTCTTCTACAGTTTCTGCCATATCTGTGAATATAGCACCAACCGAAAAAGCCAAAACAAAAGCCACCGCAATAGCAGATGGTGCTTCAGAGTCCGACATAAGAGAAGTTCCCTTGGACTTAAACCAGGCAGAATTCAAATACTCATAACCTGCAAATGGATCAGTCGTCTTTACCTGCTCAAGGAAAGCTGTAATGTATTTCTGCTGAGCTTCCTGGGCCTTTACCTGGGGAAAATATTCAGTTTCTTGCTTCAATTCAGTAACACAAAGGGAACCCTCCGCTCCATTACCATCTTGACTCTGATCCACTGGACGCCACGTGGGACCCAAGGGATGCGTCCACCTATGTCTAGCACAGTTCTTGGGAGAAATGTTATACTCGTCATGCAACTGGATCGGACCCAAAAACTGCCGAAATTGTTTTTCCCTATCAAACCACTCATCCCCTATGGCTACATCCTTTAACTGAGGCCACATCCTCACCTGGAATGGTTGATAATTATCCCACAATAACTCCTCATATTTCACTGGTACCAGACGAGTCTTTATTCTAGTATACATCAATTCAATCGTCAATTTAAGCACATGAAGGTGCATCCAGGCAGTCACATTATAAGCCATGGAGGTAGGGCTGTAACATTTCCCTTCTAAATAATCATGCAATTGATCCATTTTAAGAGCCGTTTTATTAGCAAAGCTCCTAACGAGCTCGTACTGATGCAACACGTCATACAAACTAGTCCAAGTGTATCCTGTCTTAACAAAAGAGGAATTACATACTTCCATAGGCACTTCCATCACCTTTACACCTGTGAGTTTTTCCGACATCGTTTTACATTTCTTAACATCACCTGGAGGAAAGGTTTTAACAAACCATTGTTGAATGTTTTCACCTAAACAACGTTCCACCTGTACTGTCTCCTTCCACGGATCATCAAACCTAGTATACTTGGGCCAAGAGAGAGAAAAAGCATTGACAAAAGGCAAACCATTTTTACTGCCATTAAGGTCGAAATTCTTTTTATCAGTCTTATCGATTCGTCCGAATCGATCACAAACAGCACCATAAGACCTGTCTACGTCCCATCGGACCATGTGAACCCTCGTGGGAACTAACACTTTCCATCTCATCGAATCCTTATCCTTCAGGATCTGTTGATACAAGTCTGAACCTGGTTCTTCTCTCACAACAATGTTGCTATGTATGTAACTTTGGACCACATCTTTGACAACCTGATTAGAACCTAATTCAGCTTTAGCTTTGGGCAGGTAATATGACATTATGTGTCGAGGGTCAGGTGCACTAGGATAAAGGGGAAGTTTCACTGGTTTCCCTCCTAAAATCATGTGGGAATCCCCTAATGCTACGGTCTGACGCTTCTTCCGCCCTGCTCTATTCTCATTCTTCATGGGTTTCAACAGATAACTATTAGCCATATTCATCCGTTTGGAGCAGGCAGTGTGGTTTTCATGGGCTATGCTGTCTGGAATCCAACTCATGGAGCTAAAATGCGGTTCATAAACATAAACACCTCCATCTCTCACCCAACGACCTTTTTGCATAATGAGGGTATTACCGGGATAATTTGGGGAGTGACCAAGCCAATAGGTCACTGACTCATTTCCGTCCAACCGATAGCATCTATCGTTTACCTTCTGATACATAGTCGAAATCAAATTTAGACCCTCAGTTGAATTTAGGCATGGGTATTGTACCCAGGATGGACGGTTGTCAGTTTCTTCACAATCCCAATTAGTCGCAAAAGCATGGAATCGACCGGTCCAAATGGAAATCTGTATCCACAGTAGAAATGACAAAGCGATTAGGATTAAACATACAAAAGAGAGCGGGAGTACTAATCTAACAAAAGCCCGTCTCATTTTCCGTCGCTTCTCCTTACGCACTTCTTCTTGCAGAATTAGCAGCTTCAATAAGTCGTCTGGCTCAGCCATCTGTAAATGATAAAACAGTAATGCCAGAATTTAGAAAAATCATATACGACAGATATTGAAGAGGTACGATTTATCATGTTATTATGTGGTGGTATTCTGGTTGCAACACCTCTCAAGTGGTTTCACCTGTGACCAATGTCTCCATACTGTACCCAACACACCTCTGTCGAGTAAAACAGATGTATTAGTAGTCAACAGAACTTGGTAAGGTCCATCAAATTTCGGACCCAGAGGAGAGATTATCTCCCTTTGCAACATTACACTGTCACCTATCTCAGGCAACGCAGGCATGTCTTTTTGCTCAGTGTTATCTTTCTCTGCTTGTCGGATACTGACACTAACCCTGGTGTCTTTTAAACAGTTATCCAAAGCCTTCAGATAATTTTGCAGAGCATCTTTCAAAGGCCCTGACGGTCCCTCATGTTGCAGAGGAGCGTCCCAGGGCAGTCGCATGTAGCGACCTGTCATTATCTCAAAGGGACTGATCTGAGTAGTTTTGTTCGGGCTGGCTCTCATACTTAAAAGAATGGTTGGGATAGCAGAGTGCCATCCCTTCCCCCACTCCAACAATCTCTTTCTCAATGAAGTTTTAATCGTCCGATTAGAACGCTCGACAGAACCACTAGACTGAGGACGAAACGGTATGTGGAAGTGTTGTTTCACTCCCATCAATTTCATCACATTCTTCATTACCTTCCCCGTGAAGTGTGTGCCCTGATCTGAGTCAATGTGCAATGGTAAACCCCATCTGGGGAAAACTTCATTCAACAGAATTTTTGCAGTTGCGTCTGCGGTGCAGTTTTTCAGAGGAAACGCCTCCACCCATCTGGAAAACAAATCAACAATCATCAGAATGTATGAAAAGCCTCCACTAGGGGGCAGGGGACCTATGAAATCAATTTGAAGGTGGGTCCATGGCCCCTGAGGTCGAGGGGCATGTCCTAAAGGAATCTTTAGCTTTGCTGGGGAATTCACTTTAAGACATACTAAGCATCTTTTACAAAAGTCATTGCAAGAAGCTCTCAGCTTTGGCCACCACCAGGTTTTTGAAATCATTGCATGTAAATTCTCAGGACCAGCATGTGCCAAACCATGATACAGAGACATTAGTTCAGTTCGAGCAGAAACAGGACAAACAAAACGGTCATTGAATTTCCATAATCCTTCTGTATTTTTCTTTGCACCTAATTTTGTCCATTGCTCTATCTCTTCAGGGTCATCCTCTGAATAAAGTTCAAAAATGTCTCTAGAGGGTTCACTCTCCTGGGGAGCAAAAGCCAGCACACTCACGCATGTCTCAGTCAATTTTGCAGCCTCTCTGGCAGCAGTATCAGCCGCTTGATTCCCTTTGGCCTCTGGAGAACTGTCAGTGGAGTGTCCCGTGATTTTGATAACAGCTCCTGCTGCAGGGAGATCACATGCAGCCATCAATTCTTTTACCTGGTGCTGATGAGAGATGGGGAGACCAGCCGTGGTTAGAAATCCCCTGCGTCTCCAAACCGGGCCGAAGTCATGAACCGTACCGAAGGCATAACGACTGTCCGTGTAGATATTGACGCGTCTCCCTTTGCTGTGCTGTAATGCTCGGGTTAAAGCAACCAGCTCTGCCACTTGAGCCCCTCCCCCTGAAAGAGAACCACAGTCAACAGTTTCACCATGTTCATTTACGACAGCCCAGCCTGTGAATCGTTTCCCCTGTTCATGAAAGCTGGAACCATCCACAAACAAACTCATGGCATCGGAAAGGGGCTCAGACTGGAGTGGGCTTTGGCTGTCTGTGTCAATCAGCCGTGCGCAGTTATGGACAGTTCCTTCGTCTGGAAGCAAGGAGGCAGGGTTTATAGCAGTCTCAATGTCAATTTGTATCTCCACATTTTTACTCAAAAGAGTGGCTTCCCATTTAGCTCTTCTTTGGTTAGAAATAGATCCTAAACGAGTGTTTGTTAGCAGTTTCAAAATCTGGTGTCTGGAGTGCAGAATCACCTTTTGATGTGTCACAATGTTCTCTGTGGTTTTCACTGCCCACTCGGCACAATCACATATCAGCAGACATGGATGTTGTCCTGCCATGGAAACAGGAATAGGAGTAGAATAGTAGCCTACCATTCCATACGAACTTCTTCCTGGAACCTTTTGACCCAGGGCAGCAGAGTAGGATCTGTTTCCCACCCAGGTCCACAGATGGAACGGTCTGGTTGCATCAGCATGTCGCAGTGCTGGGGAGGAAGCAAGAGTTTCTTTGATACTCACAAAAGCCTCCTCCATCTCCTCGGTCCACTCGATCAGATCTGCTCCAGGTTTTCCTCCTTTCAGTGCCTCTGTGAGTGGTTTAGAAAGTTCAGTGTATTCACAGACATACTGGCGGCAGTAATTCAAAAGACCCATTACTTGCCTTAGACCAGTGACAGTATGTGGCTTTGGAAGTTCAATGATAGCTTTAACTCGTTCAGGGGTGATGCGTCTGCCATGCACCCCAACAATCTGTCCAAGATAAGTCACTTCAGGCAAAGCTAGCTGTGCTTTCTTCAAATTCACTTTGAATCCCCCGTTTTGGAGGGCATTCAAAACAGTTTGGACAGCAGTCAAATGTTTGAACTTAGTTGGACTAGCAATCAGTATGTCATCCACATATTGCAGGACAACCGATCCGTCATTTTCAATTTGTTTTCTTACCGGATCGATGAAGGATGCTAGTACCTGATGAAACAAGGTGGGGCTGTTGCAGAAGCCTTGTGGAAGCCGACTCCAGGTCCATTGGCGACCCCTGCTGGTAAAAGCAAATTTCCCTTGGTCCTCCTTGGCTAAGGGACAAGTCCAAAAACCGTTAGAAATATCAAGAGCAGTAAAATAACAATGTTCAGCTCCTATTTCATGAAGGATAGTTGCGGGGTTGGCCACCAGAGGGTGTACTTTCTCAGAAATTGAATTTAAAGAAGTATAGTCAATCGTCAAACGCCAAGATCCGTCCGCTTTTCTGACAGGCCACATTGGAGAATTAGTGGGAGAGGAACATGGAATAATTATTCCCCGCTCACTTAACTCATCCACAACAATGTCAGCTCCTTCCCTAGCTTCATTTTTCAAAGGATATTGTCGTTTGGCTACATGCATAGGACCTGGGATGCTCAGTGGCTGGATCTGTGCAAGACCACAATCATATTTGTCTTTGGCCCATACCTTTGGGAATTTTGAAATTATGAACTTCCACTCAGGACGAGTTTCAGTGAAACCAACAGGTTCAGCCACTGCACATCTCTCATGGTGGGGGCCAGAGTGAGATAAGCGAATTGTTTCATTGCAGCCGAGCACGAGCTTATCTTTTGAAAGCAAAACATCAGCTTCGAGTTCTTTTAGAATGTCAACACCGATAATAGTCCCCACAGTATTCTTCCCCACCCAAAACTCAGTCCAGAACACTTTGTCAGAATCAGAAAGGGTTAGAGGAACAGAAACAGATTTGTGAAACACCTTTTTGCCATTTAGGCCTTCTATATACAAAGTTTCAGAAGTGATCTCAAGATCGAGATCAGTAATCGATACTGTAGCACCCGTGTCAATTAAAGCAATGCATTGCCGGCCTCCTAACAACGCGTTTATGAATGGACGGGTGTCAGCATAATTACTATTACCGGAGGCCGCTGACCCCTAGTCCCCACCTATCAGCTGTTTCAGCTTTGCAAGATCAGCTTGAGACAGAGTGACAGATGGGGAAGCTTCTTTTTTATCATTTGAAGCATTATTTTTGTTACCTCCCTTTTTCCCGTTTCCTTTATTCTTGGGTCTACGGCAATGTTTCGCAATGTGACCTTCCCTTCCACAATTTCTACATTTAGCAACTGACTTGGGACAGGTTCGGGAAGTGTGGCCTAACTCATCACAGTTATAGCATGTCACATCATTGCGGGGAGGGGCCTCCCCTTCAACTGAAACAGCAGCCGCTTTCACAGTGCTCACAGTATCAGCATCGCATGCTTGCATACGGCTCCAGCTCACAGAGCACCAACGGAGCAAATCTGCCCACATTTGGATATCAACAGCACTGTTCATCAACATATCTTTGTATTGCTTATTCAGACCGCCTGTGGCTGATTCGATTACTATAGCAGAATCAAAATCTTCATCATTGTTATTAGCAGCACAGTAGGTCTCATATGCAATACGGAACCGGTCCACATATTCTATCGGGCTTTCACCGGTTCTCTGTTTAATCTGGGTCACACTACTCCACGGAAAAGAACCCCGACCCAGCAATTCTTTCACAGCTGTTTTATAATCAGAATAAGCCACACAAAACTCACCCCAATTTGCAGGGACCCGAGGGAAAAAGTTCACACCCTGGACAGCCCTTAATTTGGAAGAAGGAACTAACCCTTCGACCAGCGACTGGATATCAGCAATGCCTAGATTTTGTTGCCTAGCAACAGCCTCTAGCTTGTCCCATAGACTTTTGTTTGGGTTATACAACTTAAAAGGTTCCAACCCTGCAAGCAAACTGTTTTTCTCAGTGGGTGTGAGTCTGACCCATTGACCATCCTCACATCCTGCACCCATTTCAATATTCAACCCGGCCCAGTTCGTGTGTCGAATCGGGGCGGCGGATGCAGTAACATTAGGTTTAAATGCCTCCATGGGAGTCAGATTAAGATTTTTGACCCCAGAGTTATATTTAGTTTGTTTTGCTTGCACAGAAGGAATCTCTGAACTGTAGGGAGGGGGAGTTGCAACAGCCACATTCAACAGCCCGCGTACCTCAGCGTAGGGCCCACTATTTTGGTTATCAGTCTGTCTGGCAGAGCCTGAAGCGGCAGCCGCCTGAACAGAGTGAGAAGGGAAAGAGGGGGCGGAGGGAGTAGGAACTTCCTCCTTTTTTACAGCCTTTTCTGCCATTTCACACAATGCCTCAAGCCCTTTGCTCAAACTACACAGATCACTGCCTATTTCATTCCCAAGGATTTTAGCCATCCTGTCACGTTGGGCAATTAAACTCTTCCAACCATTAATCATGTTCGGGATTGCCTTTTCAGGGGTTAAGGGAATTCCACCCATTTTACAAATCCATGAATAGGCAAACACGGACAAAAACTTCACTCTGTCAGCCTCTTTCTTTTTTTGCAGCCAGTCAATCTGTTCTGTGACTCCCCAATTAGCATCAAAACCCTGGCTGACCATTTTCTTAATCAGTTCTGCGTATTTTTTTGATTTGAGCGCATCAGAGAAGAGCTGTTTACAGCATGCACTCTCTTCAGCCTCATCACTTGGGTCAGAACAAATTGAGATAACCTTTTTATCTGTCATTGTTGGTCACAGGTGAAACTCACCACAGAGAATGTTCTTAGCAGCAAAAATGTTTTAGCAGCGAATTGAAAAATATGTTTTAAATGACAAGTCTGGACTTCTACACAAAGAAACCACAAAGTATTTTTCACTCACGACTCCCGATCATATATTCTGATCCATGCCAATTTGGGTCATAATTTATTTAAGGGGATCGTTCTTGATGCATCCCTGGCAAACAACCCTGTCTCTGTTACTATATATATATATATATTTTTTTTTTCTAACTAATTTCTCAGTCCCTAACTGCCTAATCCACTAAATTCGGGGATCCCCTTTCTGAGATGGAAGAGATATAGTAGGATCACGGCGCCCTGGACCTTCAATCCAGGGACGTACTCTGCTGGGGTGTTGCTATATCAACAATGCCCAGTGGGGCCCCCACAGAGCACGCTTCGCTTGCGCTGTCTGCTCTTGTTAAATTTTTAAACAATGCTATCAGCGACTTCCTTTTATACTTTAACCTTCAGTATAATTAATCTTCACTCTCCTCATCGGAGTGAAGCTCTTCCGTTCCCCTTCAAATCTCTTCCATTCAGACAGACCTATAGCCTATAATATAATAAATCTTCCTACCTTGTTTGTTGGTTTGCCAGGGGTGTCACCTCAGAATGATTGCCCGCGCATCCGCCACCAAACTGTTAGGGGGGGTAACAGTTTCAGACCCAGGACCAGAGATGATGAAAGAAGACCAGGAGTCGTGATGTTCAATCAAAGAGTAAAATTTACTGAAGAATAGTTTGCAGTTTAATTGGCAGAGTCAGCGTCAAAGTCTCACGAGGAGGTCGCAAGCTAACTCTACCTTACATGAAAATCGTACACCAGTTATACTGTTTTCAAGGGCATACATTACATAAACATTCACTTCTGATTGGCTCAGAAGACATAAAGCCTAAACAATTACACATAGATAGAAGGGTACGTTGACATCAATCAAGATAGCTGTCATCCAAGTCACGAAGATCCAGTAATGACCTCGGAGGGCCCATCGAAAAGCGTCATGAGACCAGCTACCCCATGTCATGAGACCTGCAACATACTGATAAAACCTTCCATCCTCAGAGAGAAGAAATAACAATTACTTTACTTCTTGAGAAATATATGTATGAAAGAAGTAAAACAAATCATAGAATCATACAGAAATTGACCCCTGCCCATTAATAGGGTCAGCAGAGAAACATGATCATATGATGAGGGTTTTCTTTAAGTTTAACTCATTAGTATACATACGGACAAAAAGCCTGTATTTAATGTTCTTGCTCAGGGCCACAGAAGATTAGTCCCAGACATCATAAGACATTCATGAAAGATAGGCCTTCACCCAACATTCAGGAAAGAGGTGCATTCAACAGAAGTATGAATAAAAACTATATGTGAATCATTTATTGCGTATAGGAATGATTATATAACTTGATTAGTGCTTATTATAGTAATAATGTAATCATAAAAAAGGATATACATATAGTTAAATTGAAGAGGCAAGGGATTCTGACCCCAACCCTTCAGCACATTTTGGGACTTGAAGGAGGTGGACCCCATTGCTTCACATTATATCCACTGAAGGGTCTAAGACATTTTCTAAAATAACTGAAAATGTGTTCGTCTGAAACAAGATTGACATATGCATCTCGAACGGCTTGAGGGTGAGTAATGCATGTGTTAAATATCATTTTTGGCCGAACTATCCCTTTAATAAAGACTGTTTTGTGGTGAATCAGAGTGAGATCTGTAATAACATCAGTTGTATTTGCTCAGTCTGTCCTGTAGGAAGCGCTATTGTGCTGTTTTCTTCGAGTCAATTGACACATTTATACTCAACATGACAGGTATTAATATTTCCCCAACATTAATAATTCCCCAACAGGTATTAATATTTATAATCTAAATTCATCACAGACACATCTTCCGCTGTATGTTTTATGTGGTCTCTCCTACAGTTAGCCTTTACTTACACTCATTACATATGAATATAAACAGACTCCGAATTCGTTAAAAAAAAGTGTGCTGGAATCTTTTATAATTTTTTTTTTGATAATGATCAGTTTTTTTCGCATCAGTAAATCTTTTAGGAAACAAATCGACACTTTATAAAATGTATACAGGCATCGTTGGTTACATGAAGAACCTTCAACATCCATGAAACCTCACCATTCCACAAAAAGTTCTTGACTTTATATAGCAGGTTTAAAACATATATATATATATATATATATATATATATATATATATATATATATATATATATATATATTATGCTTAACATCTGTTTGTGTATAATTTAAAAAATCCCCCAAAATTCATTGTCAGTAAAATGGACTGCTTCTAAAAGAAATAAACCAAAGGGTAATTTCACCATGTGGGTCTACAAGCCAGCGGAGAACATAACATTCTTCCTGGAAAGGTGAGAATGACAAAATAAAGTGTTGTGTGTGTCTTACATGCTGATTCTGTTCCCCCCGTGTTTCTTACACAAGGAGGTTCTAGTATTTACAAAACTGATTTGTAAAAGTATTGTTGTCCCCAGGGAAACTCTGCATTCTCTCGTTCTACCATAAATGTTTTGCTCTGTCGTAAAAATATTGGGTTCACATGAGTAACATATCATTACCATGTCCCTTTAGTGACTCTGTTTAGGGGCTCTGTGTACACTATATGACATTAAAAAGTACTTTGAACTGATATGTTTTTGTGTGTATACTCATGTCATCTTCCCTGTGTAATATTCCTCTGCATCTGAACTGTCACATGAGCTGAGAGTCTCACCGCAGACACAGCAGGAGAAGCAGCTGGCGTGGTACACTTGTCCCATGGCTTGGCAGGCCCGATCAGCACCAGAAATGCCTCCTGTGCACTTTGCACACTTACCTGCAGGCGGCAGACAACACACAGAACATTCAGATTAATCAATTCATCCGAAATTAAAGTTTTGCATGTAAACACAGTCAAAGAAGGGGAAATTCCTTACATGATTTAAGAAAAAACAAAAAAACATGGTTCATGAATTTCAGTACCAAAGTACCATTGCCAAACCATCCCACACAGTACACAAGAAAACTGATTGAAAAGATTGAGCATCAAATTTAGACTACTTTAATGAGAAATTCTCTGATTCTATAAATCATCGTTTATAAAGAAGTGAAAAATATAAATATTTAATACTTTAATGAAAGTCGCTTGATATTCACTTATTTATTTAGTGGTGATTGAGACTTTTTGCCATTGAGATGAATTGGGGAAATGTGTCCCAATCAAACTGAATTCATCCTATTTATTTTTATTAACTTACTTTCACTAAACAAACACTGGTTAAACTTTTAACCCTCTGGGGTCCTTCATTTAACAGTCACAGTCAGGACCTTCGGGTCCAAATGGATACGGAGGGCGGGATTAATATAAAAAAAAATCATAATTTTATTTTTTTACTTGTTTTTTTTAAATATATTTTCTTTTTTGGTATTTTGAGATAATTTTATGATTTATAATTAATATTTATGCAATAATTATGACCCATTTTTTCCCCATTGAACATAATAGAATATTTTTATATTTTCTATCTTTTTTTTTAATTATTATTATTAAAGCTGTATTTCATTTTAGAGTCAAGCCTAGGCCTCATGAAAGCAATTTTTTAAATAAGATGGATGCCATCTGGTGGACACACTGAGCATTTTTATCACGCAATAGCACATTTTTACCACTAGTGGATTTACCAGCTCTCTGTAGAAAGGCTTGCGAATTGTGTGTGTGTGTGTGTGTGTCTGTCTGTTTTGCACTCTTGATGTTTTATAGATTCACCCCTTCACTGTTGTGTGCTTTTTTTCTGGATCATGGCTGATTTGTAGATTGTACGCACAAAAAAACCCCTGTGTTTTCATATTTTTGACAATTTCCCATTCATTTCCTATGGGGGTCCATTTGGACCCGAAGGTCCTGTGTGACTATTTTTTTTACAACCACTTAGACTATTCAAATCCCGTCCCCAATTTTTTGGGGTGTTCATATAGCCTACCAAGTCAACAAAGTCACCAAATTTCGGACCATTCCGATGAAGCTATGATTTTTTACTTTATTTATTTAAATGCTTCGGGTCCATTTGGACCGAAGAACCCCAGAGGGTTAATTGAGTAAGATCGTAACAAATGTATAATCACTATTCTCTCTAGATTTAACGTTAGTCAAATTAACTATAAAAAGCAGGTTAAACAAGACATTGCTTACTCTTTGGAGTCAGAATCCAACAAGTGCGTAAATCTATACATCGAATGTTATTCCTCGTGCCATTGGCATTTATACAAGGCAAAAAAATAGTTTTTGCGTGCATATGATACGCAGTTACGGCGTGTAAAAGCCTACGCACACGCTCCCCACCCCTAATCCTAACCCAAGGGGGTTTCAGTGCATATAGCATATGCACGCAAAAAAAACATTTTTGGCGTATAATTGGCACGAGAAATAACATTCGTGGTATAGATACGCACTTTCATGAGATTGTGTTGACTTTTAGAATGAAGTTCGAGGTTGTGATGGTCATGTGACTCATGTCCGATATCCCTTGCCAGTTATTACAGCAAATCTTATTGTATGAATATGTTCAATTTTATATCCAAAAAGAAACGATAAATTTTATTATTTAGCGCGCGATGTAGCCTATGTTTTTTTCTGGGGTTGTGCGTCACACAATCGTGCAGAATCTGAATACTGAGCATAAAATGCATGTAAAATCAGTTGTTGTCACTAGCCTATATATCCCAATAATGTCTTAGTTATATCTAATTTAAAGGCTTAGTTTTATAATAAAATCTCTGTAGTTTTATTGTGGGAGGCAAAACAAAAGGTGACAGAGATGTATAAATAAATGTATCATAGCCTATTTAATACTTAAATTTGAACATTATTTTTTCAGCAAAAAAAAAGATGTATGGAAAATTAAGAAAACCTAAGTTGTTTAAAAAGTGTTCATCTTGAAATATTACTAACAACATAAATATTATTGTTACATTTACTTAAAATAAAAAAATCAAGATTTCACAGCAAAAAGACATGTTAACCACGAGCTGAAGGGGGTTTAGTTAAATTTACACTATAAACTATCACTCATATGGCATGTAGTAGGCATAGCCTAGCCTAGATTGTGTACAGCAAAGTTTTGATAATGTTTTAGAAATGTGCGTATGATAGCCTACAGTAGGCTATGATTTAGGGTTAAAAGAAACATATAAACAGTTAGATCATTGATATTGATATTTGAGTTAGATATTATATTGTCATAGTGCAAGAGCCGGTGGATGAGAGACTCTTGAGTCCCGATGCTCAAGCAGAACTTTATTCAAACACACTCAACAGCCTCAAACACACACATGACCCTGTTTATGTGACAACGGTCTCTTGTTTCTGCCAGTGTTTCTGTTATCAGCCGAATGAACTGCTAATGAAGAGCGCTCTTGTTATAAGCACACATTAACACACACTGACCTGTGATGGGTTTGTCGCAGGCGACACACTTTTGGGCGTCCAGGACAGGTTACTGAAGCACTTCTTCACACAGAACGGGTCTTCACCCTGCGTTGTGAAAATCTGTCCGGCCAGCTGGACTTTACAACCCGAACACAAGAGACATTTTTTTGCCACCAAATACAGGGACAAATGTAAATGTGTGAATACAGGAGGAGCTCTGACGTCACTAGTTCATTCAGAGAAAGTGAAACTACTTGATCAACAGCAAAATGGACGCCTGAAACTATCAACCTCTTTAAACAACAGAATATTTACTGATCCGTTCAAAGAGTGTTGTGGACACATCTGATAATCACAGGTAAGAGATATAAATATAAGCAGTGGCGTCATGCCCATTCAAAGTGAGGGGGCGCCCCCTCAGATTTTTCCTCCCTAGGGTGACCAGAAGTCCCGAAAAATTCGGGACAGTCCCGAAATCTAAGCTGTTGTCCCGAATCCCGAAACCGACCTTAATTGTCCCGAAAATTATACTAAAGCAAAATCTTGATATATCATATTAAAAACTGTCCGTGGAAGTTGAGTCGTCCTGCAGCCAGCCCCTTCCAATCGCAGCAGCCGCGAGGACAGTGAATGTGCAGGCAGCCAGTCTAAACTTTAGTTTTTTTTTACGCGCGTCATTTGCTCTTGACGCGCGAATGGATTTGCTCTTGACGCGCGAATGGATTAAGTGTTCACGCGACGCGGTAGGCGCGAATTTGACGCGCTATTCGCGTCTGGTGTGAACGCAGCATTAAAGGAGTGATTGATTGGTCGCGTCACTGTGTGCAAAAAAAAAACTTCGTCCGGGCCTTATAATGTCTGATGTCGGGTTAGGCCTACACAAAGCAAATCATCTACAAAATTATTTAGTTGTCCTATTTAATGACCGACAATTTAGTTGTAATAATAATTTTGCCATAAGGCTTATCAGCGTTATAGGCTATAGCCTGAAAGGTCTGATTTAGCCTACACACTGTTACAACAGTAAAAAAAAAAATTTTTCACAATGACATTTGAGTTCATGATTTTAATGTTTTTTTTTTTTTTGGCAGACTAAAGACTAATGCAGTAGGGGTAAGACTTTGATTTTTGAATAAAAAAATATGTTTGGTTCAGGTTTGAAATTCATTATCTTTTAATGTAGTCTAATATCATAATAGGACTACCCCCCAAATCCCTACAGCATTGTTATACAGATCGCTATACATATTGCATTTAATTTGATTACTTTTTACATTTCTGTCAAATATTAACCATTTTCAAATAAACGGGGTAATGTTAACCTTATTCAGCACTGAAATCTGTCAAACTTCTTTCAAAGTCCTTCATCACATGCATATTAATATTAAAATAACTTAATTTCCGAGCACCACAAAGTCAGACCTCAGCACCTTAATGTAGGCTACCTTTAATGTAAGATCGTTCTTAGGTCACATACCAATTTAAAATCATAACATAAAAACTGCAATGGTACTGTTTTTAAAATCATGTAGGCCTAAGTGTACAGTAAGTGTGTGTGTAAACATGCTTTAATGAAGTAGACTTCAAAAGCTTTTGAATTTGAGCTTACAGTTCTTTCATCAACCTGTCTTTACAAAAACTTACAAAATAGATACTTTAACTTAGTCCTCAGAATCAGATAGAGGAGTGTTGCTGCTAGCTCCGTTAAGGTATTTCTGTCCCTCCCAAACTGCATTGAAATGGTATGTTTAGCAGCCAGAATTTAAAAAAATTCAGGGGGAGAAACCCCCTGACCCCTCCTAACATGATCCATATCACCCGTCAGAAAACAATTGCAACGTCTCAGATTGTGCCCCCCCAGAATTTTGGCTTGCATGACGCCCCTGAATATAAGAGAGATTGTGCTGAACAGGTTTCTAAAGGAAGTGATCTGGTTTAGTAGGTTTATGTCAAACAACTGGAATAAGTTGAACAGAATCAGGTTTAAGCATGTCAAATACTCAACTACTTTAGTTGTTTACTGCACTGAAATGGTATCAGATGTGTATTAAAAGTGTGTCATTTTGATGTGTTGTAAAGCAAAGTTTGGTGTTTCTGTCATTTTGTCTCAAAACATAACGACTAAAGAAACAGGAAGTGAATGAGCTGCAGATTCACTGAACACAAACCTGCTAAACTGCAGAAGAAAATCACATTTATAATAAACTAGATCAATACACTTGACTATATAATGTATTTGGTAGATATATATATATATAGATAGATATAGTTTTGTTGAAAAATATATCACTTGTACTTTGTACTTTCTTTAATCTAAACAGCAGGTCAAAGTTCAGATTGTTGTGTAAGTTTATTAGTTTCTTTCTTAATTTTAACCAATTTGATATAAATTATACATTTACTTGAAATAATATTATTATGAATAAGTAAAATAAAATCAGACTCGAGGTAAGATTTCATTTAAACCTCAGTGACAAATTACACAGTAGATGTTTCTTATTGTTCTTTGATCATTCAATAACATTTCTATTCTTTAAAATGAAGAGGAAATAACAATGGCAGAATCTTCACCAACATCAACAAAAGCAAGAAAAAACAGGAGACAGAGTATTGAGGATATACGTCCATGTAAGTAAATACAAATAATATTTAAAAAAAACTGAACAATGAATTAGTGCATGAATAACTCAGTCTTCTCATATAATATGTACAGTTCAGGACTGAACAGTAGCAGATAATAAAATCATTTAAAATCAATATTTCAAATGAATATTACTCCATGTATGTATGTGTAAGGACTGGGCTAAAAGGGTGAATCTGAAAAACTAAATACATCCTGCTAAAGACCCAAAAAGACTGAATGCAACACACACACACACACTCTCTCTCTCAGGAATGGCCAGAGTCATAAAATGCTTGAAACATTCCATGCCCTCCCCCATCTCTGCAAGAGAGATAACAGAACTCTAACACACACACACATAATGGACCTTTACATTACACGCATAAAACGAGCCATTACCAATTGTATACGATATATTCCTGTATGTCTGTGTGTTTCCCAGTCCATGGTAGTTTAGAAATGATCTCCTAGCGTATCAGTGAAACTCTTGAGAGTGTGTATTATGTATTAAGATGTATCTTCGTATTCCAATTATGTGTAAATGTTGTGTTTGGTACCGTTTTAATTATCTCGTTCCAACTGATTTGGTCAGATACAGAAGATTACAGTAAAATGTATGTTTTCTATGTTTTTATCATCTTGTGGAATGATTCTGACAAATTCTGACTGGTCATAAAAGAGGCGGACACGGCCATAGTTTAACTTTGACAAGACAAAGAGAATTTGGCCGCCAAAAGTTTCGTTGAATGTCATTGGCCAGTTCGCACCTCAGGGGTGTGGACTCCAGTTCCTCTAAAGAGGACTGAACCTCCCTCTGGACTCTCTCTTCCTCCCGTGTCCTCGTGTCATGATGTAACGTCTCGCCTCCGGGCGAGCTCTTCGCCTTTCTTTTATTTGTTTCTAGTTTAGTTTGTGTTTTTCAGTTGTAGATAAGTCTCTGTGTTTAATTCCAATCGACGATTGAAAAGAAAACCCCGTGACATATCTCTTCAGTAAATCCATCTACAAGGGACCTTTAAACGAGCGCGCGCTCGCTTTGAAGGAGAAACACGCGCACGTGACGCGCCGGACCGAGCGACGCACGCGCTTCTTCACCAGCCATGCAAGGATGTAACGTTAACTCCGCGTGATTTCCCCGTAGAGATCTTTATTTCCTTTTTGTTAGTCCACGAAGTGAAACGAACTCAGCCGAACTATTTCCCTTTGGAAATGTTACACCAAAGACTTTAAAGTAACCTCCGTTCAACACGCGCGCCAAGCAGCCCACGTGACGCTTCCTCACACACAAAGGACTCAGCTCACGCGGCCAGACAGGGCCGTACAGGAATGCCTCGGCACAGAGAGAGACCATAACATAAGTTGATTGCAAGTATAATCTCTTTATAGAGCTTCTAAGAAGTTTTAAGATGATGTTTCGTGTTGTAATCGGAGAGGTGAATGTCTTCCTGCCAATGAATTTCTCCCGATTTCTCTCCCAATTCCTCCCCTTTTCCTCCCTCTCTTACTCGCTCACGCGTGTACGTTATCCATTGTCCAAACTTTATGCATTTCTCGTTCATTGATGTCTTATTGTATTGTTCATTGTTGTCTATGTGTTTGTAAATACATATATCCCATGTAACCGTAGTAAATACATAAGTAGTCATGCCTCTATTAAATTAATTATATATTCATTAGATTGATGTGCTGTCTCTTTGCTCAATTTCAAGTCTCTTAAGTGCCAAAGGTCTAACTTATGCTACAAGCTTTACGTATTAAAGGGACATTGTGTAGGAATTACTCCCATCTAGCGGTGAAATTGTATTTTGCATTCAAACGAATTGTGCTCTCCAGCGCCTCGCTTTTTCAAATGTGTATTGCATCTACGGTAGCCGTTATGTACCAAAAAGCTATTGACAGGACGTCTTCTAATAGCACTTCGTCGAGTTTTCCTTTGGGTGAACAGGTTTGTTATTTCAAACAAACTGCAACTTTACAGTATGAATTACTGACTGTGAAAAACATGAACCATTGTAATTAGTATTTATGCTTATTTATTCGTTATATTTTCTTAAGTACGTGCATTGTTAGATTAGATATCATCATCATCATCATCATCATCAGATGATTCAACAGTAGAGGGAGAGGACAGAGAGGCAGTGGATCAGAAGAACGTTTCCACTGTCAGGCCAGAAGCTCCGCGGTGCTTCAATAAAACACGCCCGTGTTATCAGAAAACTAATCAGAAAGAAATGGAAACAGCATTGCAAAACAAATATGATAAAAGCGACCGTTTGCTGGCATTTTTGTTGTTTACTTGACTATTTAAAACCCAAGCATCGATGTTTTACCAGGTCTACAATAAAAGGCGATACATTGATCATGAATTAATGTATGTCAAAATTGCACATTAGTCACACAGAAATAAATTACCGTTAGGTTTCACAAAAGAAATAGGACACACTTACTTCAATCGCGTCTGTTTCTGTTTATTTGGTAGTAACAGGACATATATCACATTTAAAAAGAATGATAATTTCTACAAATATATGCCACCAATAATACGACCTGAGCATGGCCGTAGCCAGCTATGAGGTCACCGAGGTCCGGACCTCGGTCATTTTTTTTACATTCAAAAATAAAATGTCAAGCTCTCTGAATGATTAATTAGCAGTGTTTAAACCACCTCATATGAGTGTTTGCAATTCATGTTGCTGCGAGAAGCTGGCGCAGTGAACTGAACGGGGCTTGAGAGCGCGTTGTGAACGCGGGTGCAGCCTCCGTGTTGCCAGATCCACCTAATAGAAAGGTGGCAGTAGTCACCTGTTTTTCTGATTTAATGTGACACTTTAGGAAGTTATTAAAGTGGAAAGGTTTAGTGATATATTAACCTTATTTCCAAAACACAAGCTTTGAACTTATTTCGGATTATTATTATTATTTTGTTTTGCTTGTTTTTCGTAGCAATATCTGGCAACATTTAACTGTCGGCATTAATACATTTAAAAAAAAAGAAGCTTATAGACAAACTGTAATTGCATAAAGCTACCACATTCGGTAAGACAAACGCAATGACAATCGATTATCTGTAAGAAATGTATAACACTATCAAAAACAATAGCATAAAACAGATCTGTATGTTAGCCTACAGAATGAAATTTGCCAAATAACTTACTGGCCAGCTGGAAGACGGCTCATGCTTTTTAGTTAACCTTTCACAAAGCCATCATAAAAACATTAATTAAAGCAGTGTTTCTCAACTAGCAATTTATTCAGTCAGCATATTTGTGTTTGATCTGTGTGAATTTCGTCCGAATTTGACGAGTGATTAAAAGATGGCTAATTCGTAACAGTTCGTACGACCTCACTCGTACGAATTAGTACGATTTTTGCTAAAACGTACATATTTGACGAGTTGCCCAATTCGTATGAATTCGTACGAATGACCCTGACCCCGCCCCTAAACCTACCCATCACGTGGGTTTAGACAAATCGTACAAATTCGTACGAATGAGGTCGTACGAATTCGTACGAATTAGCCATCTTTTAATCACTCGTCAAATTCGGACGAATTGGTCGTGAGATTGCGTTGCACTTGCTAGACCTACTTTTTCTTTGCACAAAACTCTCCAGAAAGTGCCATTTTGGTTTATTTTTCACACAAAAAATCCCGGGGGGGCAAACCCTCGGACCCCCCTAGTGAGAGACTACCCCACACATAATTAAATCCAAATTTAACCCCTGTATATATATATATATATATATATATATGCCAAATTCCATTAAAAAAAAGGGTCACAGCTTAATGTCCATTGGGAAATGTGGGTCCAATGGCCAAACCATTATTATAGCAAAATTCTTTACACAACACCCCGGACCTCACTAATTTTCAAACCCTGGTTACGGCCTTGGACCTGAGGAGCTTTAGCACTCTCTCGACTCCCAGTAGGCTAACGTTACAGATATTTTCCGTCAGAGAAACAGAGGAAGCTCCCGGGAAAAAAAATGTGCTTTATTTTATGATAGTCCGGTATAAAGAGACGAGACGTAGGCTATCTGACAGATAAAATAAAAACATTATTGTGATAACCTTTATGATTGGTCTGATTTCTTCAAACGTTCACTATGTTTTTTTTACTATGCGTATCTTCAAGCGTTTATTTTGTTTACTATGGTAACGTTAATGGTTAGCGTGCAATATAGTCTTTTACTCGCGTATAAATATTTCTACCTTATATGGTGATCAGAATCCACATCGGATCACAAACAAAAGGCATTCAAACGTGAGTTACATTATTTTAAAAGTAGCCTATTTACTGCTGACAGAATCACCCGGCGCTGTCGTCTAGTAGAGGTGGACGACGAGGAAGAGGAGGAGAGCGAGAGTCAATACCACGACGACAAAGATGCCCGCGGCAGCTACAAGAGACGATCTTGATAGAATTGAAAGTTTCCAAGGCAGAGAAGAGAAGCAATGCAGCCTTTTAAACTTGCCGGGGCAGTGACCAGCGCCTCTCAGCTCTGCTCCTCCGGTTCTGCTGCTTTCAGTTACATGACGCTGGCTCTGAACGAAAACGCGTTGTGGAAACGCGTTTGGTTGGTACTTTTTGACCCTCTCTGCTATTATAGTTTTTCAAGATGGCGGAACGACATGGAAGCCTCCGTGAACCTACCCGTCCCATGTACATAAAGATAATAAATTCTTAATTTACGAGGATAAGTCAGATAATTTGCAGAGGTATTTGTACACCATTGAGGACATATTTAAGAATAAAAATATTGATTTCAGATAATAAAATACCTAAAAACCTACACAGTGTCCCTTTAAAGATACTTTAAAAAGTATGTGTTGATAGGGCGGGAAACCCAATTCTTCTGGCCAGAGAATTGCGTTTCCTGAAATCCTATAAAGAAAGATGATATTGTGGATCCCACAAATATTATCCTGACAATTGAGCTAATTCATTTTACCTGTTTGTGAAACATGGTCCGTGTAATTAACTGCAATCAACTTGTGGTTAATTTCCGGGATTCACATGCACGCATGCAGGTAGAATGACAGATCCTCCCTTATCGGGAGATTTATTAACATGTAAGACCGATCTAATCCAAACATGTATGAATAATTATTAATTACCAATTATTAATTATGATATGCAAATTCCCCACGGATTAGATCCGCCCTGAATCCTTACATATTTATTTGGTACAGTAAGTGTTCGTGTATTGAGCTTCACATTAGGGTCTGATCAGCTTGTCTGGGTTCATTTTACAGTAATGACCAGCTGACTGTACATGATCTCTCATATATTTGAGTTTCTTCAGAGACGCCACTCTTTATCTCTAGACATTCTTTACATTCAACCAACTTCATGAGATTCTTTATAAACAGTATTTCACGAGTTCACACTTACAAATAAGTCAGATAGAATAGATGCATATTTGGCGTGCTGTCCGAGGAGAGGGCCCCGGGCTCGGTATTTGGCCCCATATTGTGGAAGGAACAAGCCAAGAGTGAGGTGTCGGGGTGGTGGAGGGATGCTGAAAACTATCAAGGAATGTTGACTGAGTGCCTTTATATATACTTATGCTTACTCTCATTCTGATGGGATAGTCATCATGATTGTTGATGACAAGTTAATTGGACTGATTATTTGAACGTGCTCCTCCCGAACTTTGTTTAGTGAAACATCATTAAATGAGTTCACAGGAGGGTTGTTGAGTCTTTTCCTTCACTCATCCATTTATAATAATAGGCTAATAATAATAATAAAAATTATTATTATTTTAGTCCTTCAAGCCAAACCCATTCGATCAGAAAGTCAAATGTGTGTCCAAACTTTAGACTAGGTGATTTATCTTCATCATTTCTCTCTCCAGCGATGTCTTCCTCCAGCGGTCCACTGACTGAGGAGCTTCAGTGCTCTATATGTCTGGACGTGTTCACTGATCCAGTCACCACTCCATGTGGACACAACTTCTGCAAGACCTGTCTGAATAAGTGCTGGGACAACAGCCAGACCTGCAACTGTCCATATTGTAAAGAGACATTCAAGCACAGACCTGATCTCAAGATTAACACCACACTCCGAGAGCTTGTAGATCACTATAAAAAGAAAAGTCCTGAGAAAAAAGCAGCAGTTCTGAAAAAAGCTGCAGTTCTGTGTGACGTCTGTGAGGAAAGAAAGCAGAAAGCCCTGAAGTCGTGTCTGGTGTGTCAGAGCTCTTACTGTGAAACTCACCTGGAGACTCATCTGAGAGTGGCAGGTTTAAAGAAACACAAACTGATCAATCCTGTGAGTAATCTGGAGGACTATATATGTCAGAAACATGAGAGACCTCTGGAGCTGTTCTGTAGAGATGATCAGACGTGTGTGTGTCTGTTCTGCACTGAAGGAGACCACAAGAACCACAACACTGTTCCTATAGAAGAGGAGAGTGAAGAGAAGAAGGTAGAAGTTCCTGACAAACTGATTTTAAATGGCTCTTATCATGAGGAATCACATGTTCTTTTATATAAATGAATCAATTATGAAAACATATTGTGTGTTGTTCTCTGTCTATAGACTCAACTGATGAAGACCCAGAAAGACACACAGCAGAAGATCCAGGACAGAATCAAGAAGATTCAAGATGTCAAACACTCAGCAGAAGTCAGAAAAGTGAGTTTAAATTTCACTACAAAACGAAGGTTCGTGAGGAGCCTAAACATTCAGTCCTGTCAATCATCATTATGAGCATATTATATAAGCAGCAGACACGACATCTCATTGACAAATTCTTCCTGCAGCCCTCTTCCTCCTCCTCCTCCTCCTCCTCCTCTTCCTCCCCTTCTACTCCTCCTCTACTTTTCCTCTTCCTCCTCCCCTTCCCTTCCCCTCTTCTTCCTCCTCCCCTTCTACTCCTCCTCTACTTTTCCTCTTCCTCCTCTCCTTCCTTCTCCTCATCCTCTTCCTCCTCTTCTTCCTCCTCCCCTTCTCCTCTCCCTCCTCCCCTTCTCTTCCTCCTCCTGAAGTATGATAAATGATAACAGTGATTCTTCTCTTAACAAACACCACTAATAATGTGTTGATTGTCCTGGTTGATCAGAGAAACACAGAGAAGGAGAAAGCAGCCCGTGTGGAGCTCTTCACTGATCTCATCCGCTCCATTGAGAGATGTCAGACTGAACAGCTGGAGATGATGGAGGAGCAGCAGAAAGCAGCAGAGAAACAGGAGGAAGAGCTCATTGAAGAGCTGGAGCAGGAGATCACTGAGCTAAAGATGAGAAACACTGAGCTGGAGCAGCTCTCACACACTGAAGATCACCTCCACCTCCTACAGGTCAGTCAACATCTCTCTGATCAATGATAATGCAGTGTATGACACCAGAACACTCCCCATGCTGAAGGGTTTCTCCTCTCTCCTGCTGTAGATTTACTCGTCCCTGTGCAGCTCTAGAAACACCAGGAACTGGTCTGAGATCAGTGTGAAGACTGATGAGAGTCTGGAGACTCTGAGGAGAGCTCTGACTAAACTGCAGGACTCTCTACAGGAGAAACTCACACACACTGGTACAGCAATATCAAACACACTACAGATACATATATTTATCATCTTTTAATATCAGTAATATAGAATGAGTCTGGTCAAGCTGAAATAAGGGAAGTGTGTGATCATGTGTTTGTCTCATTATCATCACAGTTCTTCTTGAAGAGAGCAGGTCATATTCATCTCTAATCTCAGAAAACATGCAGTAAATTCATCTTGTACTAGAAGCTTCATCACTGTAACCAGAACCTCGAGGCTTTAGTGCATCTGTGAACACTTTTACATGAGAAACAACAGAAAGAAACATTCATTTTCTGCCATTTTCTGTTGGTCTTTTCAGCTGTTTCTCTAAATGTTGTGATTATGTTTCAGATAAAATCAGTTTAGCAGAAGAAAATCTAATCGATAGATTCAAACAGCTTTGCAGTGCTGGGATTTATTTTAATTTTCTTAAAGATTTTTTTTTAGTGTTTTCAACTTGTCTTTGCTGAATAACCACAACATTAATCCACTCCAAAACTGAGACTAATAACATTAGGCATAAAAATATCTGAATTAAAAAATGTCATAAAATGTTTCTCAAAACATTCCCAAAGATGTTCTAAAAAGGAGGAATATTTAGAGCTCAAACACAATAGGAGTTCAGGGACTCTCTAAATATCAGCAGAGAGACATTGATCAGATAAAACATGATGTTGTACACAATTCTTTAAATATATTCTTAAATCTTTAAGTTTTATAATTGCACACATAAACATGTGAAAGATCTGCTGATGTGTTATTGTCATTAGTCTCTGCAGAACTGAAGAGGAGACAGCAGTATGCAGGTACAGTGTGTGTCTGACCTACACTAGATTACATTCACATACTCACAGCTTCATCACTGACACACAGTATGATTACACACTCATTACATATTACAGACATCATCACTAAAAGTCTGTATTAAGTTGTGATTCATATTGTCTGTTTTCTCAGTGGATGTGACTCTGGATCCTGATACAGCTCATCCTAATCTCATCCTGTCTGATGATGGAAAACAAGTGAGAGATGGAGACATTACACAGAAACTCCCAGACAATCCACAGAGATTTGATACATCTGCATGTGTCCTGGGAAAGGAGAGATTCTCCTCAGGGAGATTTTATTTTGAGGTGCAGGTGAAGGGAAAGACTAAATGGGATTTAGGAGTGGCCAGAGAATCCATTAACAGGAAGGGAGTGATCACAGAGACTCCCAGTAATGGATACTGGACTGTGTGGCTGAGGAATGGGAATGAATATAAAGCCTGTGCTGATCCTCCTGTCTCTCTGTGTGTGAGAGTGAAGCCGCAGCGGGTCGGTGTGTTTGTGGATTATGAGGAGGGTCTGGTCTCCTTTCATGATGTGGAGTCCAGCTCTCTTCTCTACTCTTTCACTGATCAGTCTTTCACTGGGAAACTCTATCCATATTTTAGCCCGTGCTTTAATGATGGAGGTAAAAACTCAACTCCACTGATCATCACACCTGTCAAACACAATCGATGAAATTACAGCCTTTTGAAATACAAATAATGAATATTATTTATGTAATTGAAAATCTTGTTTTGCTATTTTTTCATCATTTATTTTTCATTGTTAAAATCCATAATTACTAGCTTTAATTGCAAATGATAATGTACAATTATAATGCTTGTTTAACAAATTTATTTTCAACTTTTCATAATTATTCATGCCATTGTTTTCTCCCATCTCAACCTGACAAAGTAAAAGTGTCTGTAATTTGTTTTTTTTTTACATCAAAATAAACCAAACTATGATAACATGATAAATTATATCAAAGCTGTTTCTACCATTTCAATTACAAAATGATCTGTGATAATACTGTGTTAAACCAGACTGTAATACCTCAATATATGTATAATTGTATGATTACCATATTCATACACAACATTATGGATCTTCAAAGTATACCTAAAAATCACCATGATATTATGATCATGGTAATAACAAAAAAAAGGAGAAGAAAACATTGTAGTCCCATTACCAACGTAACATGACAAAATTACTTTAATGAGAAATTCTCTGGTTCTATATATCATCGATCTGTTTATAAAGAAGTGAAAAATCTAAATATTTAATACTTTAATGAAAGTCGCTTGATATTCATTTATTTATTTAGTGGTGATTGAGACTTTTTGCCATTGAGATGAATTGAGGAAATGTAAGTGTCCCAATCAACCTGAATTCATCCTATTTATTTTTATTCACTTACTTTCCGGGGGTGTGCGGATGTGTGGATGTGATATGTTGGGTGGGAGTAAAGTTGTCCAATAAAAAAAATTGAAAGAAAAGTGCGCTCTTTGCTCACGCGATCAGCATGGTGATCTGGTGTTTTCTCCAAAATAAAAGCTCAAGGGTTTATTTCTTGCAAGTGAAGAAATTAGGACAAATGTATTTTAATTTTCCTATACTGTGTAATAGGCTAAAATATACTTTTGAAATATTCATTTTCATTTCTACAGTACATTTATAGGCTATATGGATTTTACATCATATGAATAATTATATAAATCATTATTACATTATTATAATAATTGTTTGGCATCCTAAAACACCAGTGATAATGTAATTTAGACTGAGACTCTCATAACTAAAAAGATGTTTGAGCCCTCTTTATTGTCCTGGTACAAATCAATGCTTTTTCTTTGTTCAATGAGCAGTTCATGGGTTGAAGCTCTTAATGTTGAGCTCTCAGAGAGCACCAGATTGATGCATTTAACCTTAAAATGTACAACATTTTCTTGCGGGGGAGCATGCCCCCGAACCCTCCTAGAGGGACAGAGGTCCACCCAACATAGCTTTACTAAATCCTGTGAAAGAACAACCATTAATGAACTTTAATCCAGCATAATACAACCAAGTTCGTTTTAAGTCATTAAAACTGTAAATGCCATATTAAAACGTCCTTTGACAAAATATACATTTGGCCTGCCTAAGAGGGGGCCTACAAGACATTGTGCCCAGGGGCCTCTGAACTCTTAATCCGGCCCTGCCGGCGACGAGGGCCGGTGGTCTACGAAATGTCCCGGTAGATTTTTGGGTCCCACTCCGCCCCTGATTCAAACTCACCTGTTTCTGAACATACTCTTAAATGCTTTAAACTTCATAGAAACATTTAATTCTGTTATTTACTCAAAGAAATGGATCAGTGCCGAGTTTTTATGACTAGGAAAAAAAATGCACTGAAAATCATTTCAAAGAGTCAAACATTGATCTAAGTTCATTTATTTTCTTTTATTACGAAGTCAATGTTAGATTAGGGTATTTTTGTCTCTCACCCTGGTTAATTTCCGACCCTGGTACAGAGAGCTTTTCTATGAGTAATGTCTCATTTTTTAAGTGGCATTCATTTTAAATGTTTTTCCAAGGTTTGCAGTCACTGCACTGTATTTAAATTGGGTGTGTGTGTGTTATATATCAGAGACAGCTGTCATTTTCCTTCATTGTCTAATGAACACTTCTGAGTCACGCAGGTCTCAACGAAACCTCAGCATTTCATCTTTCACACTCGGATAAAATCACTGGCTTGAAGTGGCTTCACCACAGCAGTCTCTAACATGACTAATAACACACTGACATACAGTACATGACACCATAATGCTGAAGACAGGCTTTACATAACATTTATGGAAGCACACAGAGACTGTGAGTGAATATTCTCTGACTTGCACAGGATCTACAGGTCACCCTTAGTTCATTTATTCACAGAGTTTATGGCTACACAGTTCATACTTCATATATTACCAGAATTTCATGATGTAAAATCACTTTCATATATCAAGTGCAATATTTTCAATCCAGTTACATCTTCATAGAAACAACACATACAATGTTATATCTAAAGTGCTGATGATTTAAAGTGATTCCCACAGCTGATTTATCCGTTTCAAACTTTAAACTTATATTAGACTAACATTTTCTGAAGATATTGTAAATGGTGTTCTAAAAATACAATAATATTATTAAAAAATAATAGGTTTTAAAATGAATAATATCCCATATTAAAACATGGCCGCACTATAAAATGGCACAAATTTCCATTCTTTTAAGTGACGATCACACAAACATGCTCGAGGAAGGGAATATGATAATACACTAGTACAAAGCGGCCTCATACTTTAGATTCCAATCTGATCTTCATATAAAGACAGGAGTAATAAGATCCCCCATCCGGTCATCAGACCCAGATTCTGCAGGAGAAAAACCAGCCACGGCCATTTACTGTCCACGTGAAGCATGGAGGGAAGCTGGACGAGAATAAAACAGAGAAATTAAGTCTGTTTTTTATGATGATCTGATGACACACATATTTTAGATGTTTGTTTTACAGGAGAAATGCAGGAAACTACAATGTATTGATTTTTTCCCTCAAAAAACATTGACTCTTCAGAATTGAATCTGATATAAGCCCATATAGCACGTCATTTTCATTTTACACAATATATGTTGGCTATTTTGCTCAGTTATTGCGCTCTGAAAGCAGCAAACGCACCATGTCTGCGAGGGCGATGTACAGGAAGAGCCCGGCGGTGACGGCAGAGATCCACTCCTGAGCGAGTGTGTGTGTGGAGATGGACAGAGCGATGTACAGGCCGATGAAGGAGGAGAGAGCGCTGCACACGTTCAGCAGGAGAGCGCGCTTCACAGACAGACCGCAGTGAAGCAGGATCGCAAAATCACCTGCACACAACAGCACAGATCAAACACACACATAAACATACAACTATATTTTGCATCATAAAAATTAATATATATATGAAAACTGAAAATGTAAAAAAAAATGTAATAGTTATAAACATAATATAATACTAATATAATATAAAGGAATATTTAAATATTGAAACAAATAAATTAATTTAAAAATGTGTGCGTGTATATATACACTTTGCATAAAAATAATGAAAAAATATATATATATATGAAAACTGAAAATGTAAAAAGAAATTAATAGTTAAAAACATAATATAATATAAAGGAATATTGAAATATTGAAACAAATTAATTTAAAAATGTGTGTGAATTTTTTTTGGTAATACATATTTTATTTATATTATTATATTTAATATGTATTCAAATTAATGTGTGTGTGTATATATATATGTTATATATTTTATTTATATTATTTATATTTAATAACTTTTAAAAATTCACTATTTAAATGTAATTATAAATAAAGGCAGGCTTCATTTACTTTATGCAAAATATAATACTTTTGTTTTCTTATGATTTTAATGTGACAGAGTTTCACACAAAATCTACTAATGCGGATTTAACATTAAACCGGTTGAAATGATTTTTTGCTGTATAAAGACTCTATGAACATGACTATAAGTTATGAGAAATCTCATTTTATGTTCCTGAAAGGAAACGTGTGTGTGCAGGAAAACAGAAAAACCTGTTTGACTGCGCTTTACAGTAATGTTACTGTACATTGTGTACAAGAGTTATTTCAAGAGTACATAGAACGCCTTAGTATTCAAACTACATGTTTCTGTAACCTTCAAACAACATTCACACAACATTCATAGTCTGTCTTGACAAACTTACTTTTTCTAGTTGGTTTCAATGCATTTTCAGTAGCTAGATTAGTTTCTCTTCTCAAATGAACCTCCTGAGATCTCACCTAACTCGTGTGGAAGCTCGTGGCACAGGACGGCCAGTGACGTCGCCAGTCCCGAGCGCCACGACACGGAGAACGCAGCGCCCATGGCCAGACCGTCCGTGAAGTTATGGATGCCGTCACCAATGGTGATCATAAACGGCAGCAGACGCTTCTCTGAGGGACACGAGACAGAGGCTCACTACGGGTCTCGCTACGGGTTTATTATGTTTTGAAAGTCTCTTCTGCTCGCCAAGGCTGCATTTATTTGATCAAAAATACAGTAAAAAGTGTAAAATTGTGAAATATTATTACAGTTTAAAATAACTGTTTTCTATGTGAATATATTGTAAGATGTGATCAAAGCTGAATTTTCAGCATCATTACTCCAGTCTTCAGTGTCCCATGATCCTTCAGAAATCACTCTAATAGAAACATTTATGATTATTATCAATGTTGAAAACAGTTGTGTTGCAGCTTCATATTTCTGTGAAAACCGTGGTACATTTTTTTTCAGGATTCTTTGATGAATAGAAAGTTCAAAAGAGAACATCATTTATTTGAAATAGTAAAGACATTTATAATGTTACAAAAGATTCAGTCACTTTTGGAATAAACACAGGAATAAATTACATTTTTAAATATATTCAAATAGAAAAAATGTGTATTTTTTACTGTATTTTTGGTCAAGTAAATGCACCGTTTGTTGAGCAGAAGAGAAAAAAATCGTACTGAATCTAAGCTTTTGAAATGAGGTGTAGAAAATAGAAATGTTCATGAAAAGTTTATAGCAGAACCTTTTTTACAAGTGACCTCATAGGATGGTGCTGGTCACTTTAATAACAGGTCATTTTACTCCCTTAATGCACAAACATGTGATTAACTCTAATTGTGGTGTAATTATTTACAGCCCAGATGTGTTTAATAAGCGAGCGTTGATTATTAACTGAGTGTTAGGCATGAACTGACCTCGTGCGCTGCTGAACGGCTCCAGGAAGGACTTCTCGTTGTTTTGCTCGTTCACCTGAAATCAATGAGAACTCACAGTATTAACTGAGTCTTACAGAGGAAGACTGTGATGTTTCTGCACTGATACACTGTATTTGATGCTCAAAATAAAGCAGACATGTTATGGAAAAAAAATTATACGCCCAAATCACAGATGTTCCTGAATGTCGAGACAGGATTTTGTCTAATTTTTAGAGATATTGTATATATATATATATATATATAAATAAAAACAATCCACCTCTGATGCCCAAATTTTCCTGTCTAAATCTGACTAAAGCTAATCTAGAAAATTAGTTAAATATCCATTCATTAATCAAACAAACAATCAAAAACGCCACCAATGAACACCAACATTCCTGATTCAGATGATAATAAAATCTGTAAATCCTAAAATGACCTCCTGTTTTTTTACAATTACTGTCTGGGTTTGTGAAATATGATGACACCTGACCTCCTCAGGGAAAACTAGTATTGTCTGTAGTGTCTGTGTAGTGATTTGTAACATGATAGCTTGTTTATTTGGTCCACGTTCGCACAGAAACACGGTCTCACCAGCTCGTCCTGTGAGGTGGAGCTGTTGTTGCGTCTGCTGCTCTGGAACATCTGCAGAACTTTACTGTGATCGCAGTGATGAGGGTCGGACTCCTGCAACAGGACAACAGAGACCCTAAGGCAAGTCGGCTCATGTGGTGGCCACCTTACTAACATTTTCCAGTCATAACAGTGCACACAGCAAAAAAATACAATCAAAAGATAAATATAATGATAACTATAACAACATCCACACCAGACGACATCATTCTGTTTATTACAGCAAGCTGCAGTTTTGTCGTCTGTCTCTTTAAAGGGTTAGTTCACCCAATAATAAAAATTATGTCATTAATGACTCTCATGTCGTCATCTTCAGAACACAGTTTAAGATATTTTAGATTTAGTCCGAGAGCTTTCTGTCCCTCCATTGAAAATGTATGTACGGTATACTGTCCTTGTCCAGAAAGGAAATAAAGACGTCATCAAAGTAGTCCATGTGACATCAGTGGGTTAGTTAGAATGTTTTGAAGCATCGAAAATACATTTTGGTCCAAAAATAACAAAAACTAGGACTTTATTCAGCATTGTATTGTCTTCCGGTTCTGTTGTGGATCCGCGTTCAGTGCCGCCGCTGACGTAAGACGCTGCTGACGTGTGTCTGGTGTGTGTGTGTGTGTGTGTATGTGTGTGTGTTCAGTGACGCCGCTGACGTAAGACGCTGCTGACGTGTGTCTGGTGCGTCCGTGTATTCGGGTTCAAATAAATATGGCTGGGCAAAAAAATGCGAGTCTTCCTCTGTGTGGAAATCCTTAGACATGTTTGCGAAGATTGTTTTGTTTCCAGCGTGCGTCTCCCTCAGACTGTAAACGAAGCTCGGGCGCACCAGACACACACACACACACACACCAGACACACGTCAGCAGCGTCTCACGTCAGCGGCGGCACTGAACGCGGATCCACAACAGAACCAGAATACACACACACACACCAGACACACGTCAGCAGCGTCTTACGTCAGCGGCGTCACTGAACGCGGATCCACAACAGAACCGCAAGACAATACACACACACACACACACACACACGTCAGCAGCGTCTCACGTCAGCGGCGGCACTGAACGCGGATCCACAACAGAACCAGAATACACACACACACACCAGACACACGTCAGCAGCGTCTTACGTCAGCGGCGTCACTGAACGCGGATCCACAACAGAACCGCAAGACAATACACACACACACACACACACACACGTCAGCAGCGTCTTACGTCAGCGGCGGCACTGAACGCGGATCCACAACAGAACCGGAAGACAATACACACACACACACACACACCAGACACACGTCAGCAGCGGCACTGAACGTGGATCCACGACAGAACCGGAAGACAATACAATGCAGAATAAAGTCCTAGTTTTTGTTATTTTGGAGCAAAATGTATTTCCGATGCTTCAACACACTCTAACTAACCCACTGATGTCACATGGACTACTTTGATGATGTCTTTATTTCCTTTCTGGACAAGGACAGTATACCGTACATACATTTCCAATGGAGGGAAAGAAAGCTCTCGGACTAAATCTAAAATATCTTAAACTGTGTTCTGAAGATGAACGGAGGTCTTACGGGCTTGGGACGACATGAGGGAGAGTCATTAATGACATCATTTTCATTTTTGGGGGAACTAACCCTTTAAATGCTCAAGCACGATGGATTCTGATTGGCTGTCAATGTTTATATCCATTGCAATTTACCACTGGTGTTCCCCAAGGCTCAGACTTGGGCCCTCTTTTATTTATTTTTTATTTTTTATTTACTGGCTCTTGGAGACATTTTTATCAGACTCAGACACCACTTTATTGTCCCACTTATGGAAACTAAGACTGCAGCAAGGTGCCAGAAACACTAACCACATCCATGTAATACATATTAGATAAACTATTACATACAAAAGTTCCTAAATAAACAATACAATTATACAGGATGCATACATAAAATACCAGGCTCTATTCTTAATAAATTCATTAATTTTGTGTGCTAAGTAAACTCTCATCAGGGCCAGGGCAGTTTAGTATCTTAATAGCCACAGACATAAATGAATCTTTAATTTTTTGTCCTTTATTTTTTGTTCTCTAAAACAACGGCCTGAAACTCAGTTCATAATGGGTGGTCATCAGTACAAAGGATGACCTGAGCTTTCAGGTCATAAACATAATTATATAACAGTATATATATAATATATCTATATATTTATATATATCTACACCAATAATTTCCCTGCTGCTTAACCTATTTTTATTAGTCAAGCTTAAAATGCCATTTCGCATTCATATCGCTCGTCAAAAAATCGTTGTGAAAGTGATTCCGATGATATCGTTCCTCTGTGCCGTTATTGTTATAGTTGTGGTCTGGACTATTTTTTTTACATTTAGAAACTATATCGTTATAGTTATGGTCCTTTGGTGTGAACGATTCTTTAATGTCTAAAAATCCTTGAAATAAGAGATTTACTTGTGAAGTCAAGTTGAATATGATAATAAGACTTTTCATACAGTGTGTCTTTAAGTGCGTTGTTGTCTAACTGCACTGAGCTTTTTATGCTGTTTAAAGTATAAACAAGCTGCAAACAAGTGAAAAAGCACCAGTGCAGTAAAAATCGAAATACATTTATGCCACCATTCACAAGTTTGCGGTCGGTAGGATTTCTTTATGTCTTTGAAAGTTTCTTCTGCTCACCAAGGCTGCATTTATTTAATTAAAAATACAGTAAAAACAGTGAAATATTATTACAATATAAAATAAGTGTTTTAAAAAAAATTAAATTTAAAAAAAGGTGTTCTGCTTTATATTGTGTGGAACCTGTGATGCATATTTTTAGGATTCTTTGATATTGAAAGTTCAAAAGAATAGCGTTAATTTGAAATTTTTGTAACATTATAAAATGTATTTACTGTTACTTTTGGTCAATGTAATGCATCCATGCTGAATAAAATAATTTTATTTAATTCAAAAAATGTAATCCAGACTTTTTAATGGTATGTGCGTTTATTAAAAAGTCAGCCAGTCTTAATCTTTTGTCTTATCTTTTGCTATGTTGCTTCTGAATTTCATGCTTTATTTATCTCGTTTTAAGAAATTTTAACTGGAAAATTAGACAAAAATACTCAGTAAGAATTGGATTATTTCATTTGCAGTGTGCACTGGGGTTCTATATAGAATCCTAGGGTTCTAGACTCAATTTTTAAAGAACCCTTCATGGCAAAAAGGTTCTATATAAGGAGAAAAGATTGCATAGTACTTTCATGTTTAATGGGTCATTTCATTTTTTCTAGTGATGAAGTATGTTAATGTGCGGTTTAATTCATTAAATTAATTAAACTAAAAATCATCAAAATGATTGGAACCCCTAAAAGATTCTATGAAGCGCCTGAAAGAACCCTTTAAGCTTCTATAGAGCCTTTTCTTCTAAAGCTGCACTCAGTCACTCACTCCATCATGATGACGACCGTGTCGAGTGATGATGGAGAATACGGCTTCCATCAGATAGAAGACATAGATGCCGCCAAGGACCACCAGGAGTTTATAAACGTAGTCGAGGTTCTCCTCCTTATGACCGTGTCCATCTTTATGTGCATGAAGACCTAAAAACTACAGGCACAAAGCAATGAGAACAATACGAACCCCATCCTATTCAGACGCGTGTGAGTCCGCCTACCGAGGGAAGCAGATGCAGAAGAGCGTCTCCTGTGAGGGATCCCACAGCCAGGCTGATGCAGAACTGGATGCACATCTGGAACACCTGCGTACACCTGGAGAACAGCAGCACCACGATCCCAAACATGGCCATCAGGCAGATGACGATGTTGGCGAGGGTGGCATATCCATATCCTGGACACAAAGCGCTCATTGAGGGATCATATAAAGAGATCATTCACAGGTGTGCCGTCTTCAGACTGCTTTTTGTAAACATTCAGACAGTGGAGGGATTGTTCTTCTCCAGGAAGAGATGGTCACTAAAATAATAAGTCACAGCATTCAGGAATGATTCTGGTTGTCCTTGTTCTTGTCAAGAGAACGATGCCAACAATAACTTAATATTTTAGTAGAACCAGAAAAGCAAGCGGTCATGTGTCAGGTTTCTGATACAGAAACTGAATGTAAGTGATCATCTAAACATTCATAACATACTGTATGTAAGACTGGAAGAACTGGTTGATGGAATCAACCTCACCACAGGTCTATTTGACAAAGGACCTTGCTTGCACATTAACATTTGAACATCTCACACACACACACACCCCCGCACCCTCCTTCTTCTGAGCACCTTATCTACATTTTCTCTCTCTCTCAGTCAGTAACACTAAAAACTCACACAAGAATATATATGGTTTTAATGTGAATGTGATTATCTTTAAGGATTGTTTAGTATCATTTTAAAGGTCTCAGGGTGACTGGTACAAATGTCTCATTCCCAAAGAAGTAAATCAAAGGGTAATAAAGTTCTTAAGAATATAGAAATATCTTGCACACAGAAGGGTGTGTCTTTGAGTTAACACCTTCTGATCATTTCTCTGAAAGCTAATTTTCACTGTTCCTAGCAAATGGTCAAACTTCTATCCTCAGTAAGTCTGGGGAGGGGACCACAGTAAATTACATATTAAAGGAGGTCTGGATATATAATGAAATGCAACGGAGAGCTCAGGGCTGTTTTTCTGTATTCAGATTAGCCCGTGTGGGTGTGGGTCTCGCGACTCTCAGCTCACGTAGCCATACAATGTCGGGTAAAGGATTTTCCTCTTTGTTCTAGAATATTTGATGGTTTACATTGATTATCTTTCAATTGATTATGGAACTTTAATAATACATTTACCTGACATAATAAATTGTTATATTTGATTATTCTAACAGACTTTGACTTTATTTTCATTGGAGTTAAAAGGAATAGTCAAACATTAACGTATATTTAACGATGCACAGATATCATTGAAAAAACCTTTTCATTTTATGGAGTCAGATGAAACGAGTTAATACATAAGATAAAATGTATTGCATTTAATTAAAAATCCCTTTGCCATGGGAAGAGACGTAACGCGCGTGAGACCTTCACCTTTAATCGAGTACCGCCATTGGATCGAATTAGACGGCCTTACACTGTATAATAAACAATCTTTACTTTCTGACAAACTAAACTATACATTTTTCACATTTAAATTGTTGCCATTAGATATTACACTCAAAAGTTTGGGGTCGGTGAGATTTTTAAAAATGTATTTGAAAGAAGTCTCTTCTGCTCACCAAGGCTGCATTTTTTAATTAGAAACAGTAAAAACAGTGAAATATTATTACAATTTAAAATAGCTTTTTTCTATGTGAATATGTTGTAAAATGTGATTTATTCCTGTGATCAAAGCTGTATTTTCAGCATCATTACTCCAGTCTTCAGTGTCACATGATCCTTCAGAAATCATTCTAATATGATGATTTGATGTTCAAGAAACATTTATGATTATTATCAATGTTGAAAACAGTTTTGCTGCTTCATATTTTTTTTTGGATTTATTTAAATTTGATATCTTTTCTAACATAAATGTCTTCACTGTTGTTTTTGATCAATTTAATGCGTAAATAAAAATAATTTTGTCAAATTAAAAATATGTACATAGTAGTGACACCAATATAAATATCATACAGACAGACAGATTAATATTTGGCTATTTTCAAATAGCATGGCATTGACCAGTTATTATAGCCTTGCACTGAAGTCTTAGTTCAATTTCAAAGTCATATTTAATTAAAAACCTAGATTTTAATGCACATTTTCTCTTTTCAGATGTTGATTAAATAATGAATCTTAATTTAATTTCTGTATTTTTTTAGTTTATTTGCAATCATTTAAATGTCTTATTTAAAATGTCAAACATATGGTCAACTATATTGATGTTTGTCACTCCCAATCAAATTGGCTTACATAATTTTTGACATAATTCATAATGCAGTTCATAACATTCGCCTTCATGGCAGACAAACAATTTAAAGAGAATCTCAATGCTGTAGTTAAAGTTAGTTAAAATGACGCGTTTATAGCAGCTGCCTGAATAGTGAGACTACAGTATGAATGCACAGACATTTGAAGGAAGCTTGAGAACTAAGATTTGTTACTACATATTGTTTAGAATATGTTTCTGGAGTTTATATCAATAGTCAAAAGCCTGATGCTATGCAGCTCAGACTAACTGTTCAGTGCTGATCTGTCACTCACTCTCGGCTGTGCTCAGAGAATCAGCGGTCACGTGTGCGACACTGATCTCAGAACAGCCTCCGCTGAGGATCTGCTGGATCAGAGCAGGACTGAGCTGTGTGAACTGATCTCTGGTCAGCAATGAAGAGTTCAGCTGGTAGATCCTCAGCAGGTCTTCAGCGCTGAAACACATCTGCAATCCGGCAAAACAACCAGACACAATTTGAGACATGCACATTTTGTATGCATATCATTAACATATATAATTTGGCTTCAGTTACTTTCATCGTTCTGGGGCCGTATTCACAAAAAATTTTAAGGCTAAAAGTAGCTCCTAACTGGCGAATTTAGGAGCAACTCCTAAAAATAATGGGCGTGTCACTCCTAACTTTAGAACTCCTAATTTTTTTCACTAAGAGTAATTCACGAAGTATTTTAGCCCTAAAAGTAGCACCTAAGTCTGGGACAGCTTAAAAGAAGTCGAGAGGACTCCTAACTCACTAAGACCTATTCACAAAGGATTATAGCGCATCCCACCGCCTCTCGCAGTCGTCCGGGGTCCGCGACACAAGCGGGAATGCTGCATTCTGCAAACAAATCCTCTCCCATTCTCACGCTTAGTTTTGCTTGATATTCCAGTGCCGAATTTCCCTTTTATTATGGGTTTTTTTCTAGCACCAACTGGGCCAGCAGCAGTAACGAATCGGTTACCTAACGTAACCTCGGTTCTCTCTAGATGAGGGAACAAGTATTGCGTAAGCTAGCTTACGCTACGGGAAAGATTCATCTTTTCTGAAATAATGAAGCCAAAAATTATCCTTAATTTTGTATCCATTGTCAACGCAGTGCAGCAGCTGCAGACCTTGAGCGGGCTAGCTAGCGAGCTCATTGGTTGCTCTGCGGCAACTGCTGCAGCCTATAGACAAACTGAATGAACTCGCGTCCAATAAGAGGCGCTCGCGCCTTCATCGCGTCACAGCCCGCCAAACTGGGCGTGGCTAGAGTGTATATTAGCGAGGTTCGAAGGCTGCATCCCTGATTTTCATAGAATGAAGCGAAAATCACTCGTGGCGCGAGCACGGCAGCCTACGCAATACTCGTTCCCTCATCTAGAGAGAACCGAGGTTATGTTAGGTAACCGATTCGTTCTCTTATGAGAGGTTCTCTCGTATTGCGTAAGCTAGCTTACACTACGGGAACCGATTGTCAACGCCGTGCGCGCCAAGCATCCACACCATGAGCCCAGGGGGAGAAAACCCCGGGGAGCCCTATGAGTGGGGAAAGCATTTTGGCCAGCAAGAGTGCGGGCCAGTGTGTATGTAAAACATAAGCACATAGTGGGAAGAGAGACAGAGCGGCAGTGTCGGTCTGTGGAAAGTTTCCCATCAGTGCAGCTCACCAGGAGAGCTGTAGCGTATTAGACCGCTAGTAATTTTGCCTGCAGGGCGGGTACTTCCAGATTGTAAAATCTGACAAAGGTGGAGGGGGAAGCCCAGCCCGCTGCCACACATATGTCGTGAATGGAAATCCCGCTGGACCACGCCCACGAGGAGGCCATGCCTCTAGTGGAGTGAGCCCTAATGCCTAACGGGCATAGCAGGTCTTTTGAAGCGTACGCAGCAGCAATAGCGTCCACTATCCATCTAGACAGTGTCTGTTTCGAGGCGGCGACTTGGGGACATAGCCGTGTCTAGGCTTTAAAATGACCTTGGAGTCATTTGGTCCAAACTCAAGACACGCGGTGCTGACAGACAGCGCATGAAGGTCTCCCACACGTTTAACTGATGACAAGGCAGTCAGAAAAACGGTTTTGAGTGAAAGGTATTTCACATCCACGGATTGAAGCGGTTCGAAAGGAGGGGCTTTCATAGCTTCGAGAACTATAGAAAGATCCCAGATAGGAACCGATGGGGGGCGCGGGGGGTTCATCCTTCTAGCTCCCCTGAGGAAGCGGATGACCAGCTCGTTTTTTCCCAGTGACTGGGCGTGCAGGGGTTCAGCGAACGCCGCGACGGCAGCCACGTATACTTTGAGCGTGGATGGGGACCTGCCCTTATCCAATAGCTCTTGTAGAAACACGAGCAGCGGCGAAACCCCACATGTCCATGGGTCCAGATCTCTGTCGGTGCACCATTTTAAAAACACAGACCATTTGGACGCGTAGAGTCTTCTTGTGGAAGGAGCTCTAGCGTGTATGATAGTGTTCATAACTTCCTCTGGCAAAGCGACGGATAGTCGTTGATCACCCACGCGTGCAGCGCCCAGCGCTCTGGGTGGGGATGCCAGATCGTGCCGCGAGCTTGAGAGAGGAGATCTGTTCTCACTGGAATGGGCCACGGGGCTGTCAGTGACAGCTGCGTAAGCTCCGGAAACCATGTCTGATTCTCCCAGCGCGGGGCTATGAGGAGCACCGAGCAGCGCTTTTCCCTGATCCTCTGCATTACCTGTGGCAATAGCGAGACGGGAGGGAAGGCGTAAAGCGGGCGGTTGGGCCAGTCCTGGGCCAGCGCGTCCTCGCTTTTCGAGAAAAATACTGGGCAGTGAGAGTTCTCCTCTGACGCAAAGAGGTCTATCTCTGCTCTGCCGAATAGGCGAGATAACATCTGGACTGTTAGAGCGTGCAGAGACCATTCCCCTGGGGGAATATTGTCTCTGGACAGTCTGTCTGGGCCGTCGTTCAGGTGGCCTGGCACATGCGTCGCTCTCGGCGAGCGCAGATGGCACTGGGACCAACTCAGTAAACGTTCTGTCAGATGGAAAAGGTTCCTGGACCTGACACCGCCTTGACGGTTTAGATAGGAAACCACAGATCTGTTGCCCGAACGGACCAGGACGTGGTGACCCTGAATGATCGGGAGGAAGCGCACGAGCGCGTACTCGACCGTTATCATTTCCAGACAATTTATGTGAAGGAGCTTTTCCTGCACTGACCATAGGCCAAACACCGGTGAGCCCTCGCAGACCGCGCCCCAACCCGTGTTGGACGCGTCTGTCGAGATGACTCTTCGGCAAGATACAGCTCCCATCATCACTCCCCGCTGATACCATTCGGCCACTGTCCAGGGCTGCAGAGCTGAGATACAAGTCTGAGTCACTCTGATCGGCTGGCGGCCTGTGGCCCAAGCCCGGCGAAACGCGCGGGTGTTTAGCCAATGTTGAAGTGGGCGCATGCGCAGTAAACCCAGCTGGAGTACTGCTGAGGCTGAGGCCATGTAACCTAGCATTTTCTGAAATTGTTTCAGAGGCGTGAGGTTGTTCATCTGAAAAGATGCGGCTAGTCGCTGAACACGGCGCACGCGCTGTGTTGATAAGCGAGCCGTCATAGCCACGGAGTCTAGCTCTATTCCAAGGAAGGAAATCGCTCGACTGGGCTGAAGTGAGCTCTTGGTTCAATTGATTGTGAGACCCAAGCTGTTCAGATGACTGAGGAGAACTGTCCTGTGACAGCTCCGTGTGTAATTGTGCCAAAATCAGTTAATCGTCCAAATAGTTCAATATTCGCAAGCCCTGGCTCCGCAGGGGTGCGAGCGCAGCATCCATGCACTTCGTGAAAGTACGGGGTGCTAGGGACAGGCCGAACGGAAGGACGGTGTATTGATAAACCTGACCGTCGAAGGCGAATCTCAAGAATGGCCTGTGACGGGGATTTATCTGAATCTGAAAATAGGCATCTTTCAGATCGAGAGAAATAAACCAGTCCCCCTGGCGCACGTGCGCGAGGAGTTTCCTGACTGTAAGCATTTTGAACGGTCTTTTCACAAGCACCCTGTTCAAAAATCTGAGATCCAAAATCGGTCTGAGGCCGCCGTCTTTCTTGGGAACAAGAAAATAACGGCTGTAAAACCCCGACTCGCTTGGGCTTAGACCGCCATCTCGCAGAGGGCGGGCAAAGGTGCGCTGCGACCGAATCCTCGACCGGGGGGATGGAAGAATAGCCCTTCTCGGCGGCGCCATCCACCGAAGAGAGAGAGGTGGAGGCATGGGAGCGGGCCCTGGCCGAGAGTGGCGCGCTCCATGACTTAGTGAGCTCGGCGTGGAGTTCCGGCAGGAAGGGGGCGGCCCGGGCCTCTGTAGAAAGCAGCCGTCGAGTCTGTTGGGGGCCTGCTCAGGGGGCGGTGACCACTCGAGCCCGAGGCGGTCGACGGCCTGTGTGAGGAGGCGCATTAATTCCTCTTCGACTCCGGCGCGGGTCCTGCTGGATTCGTGGGCCGAGGAGGAGGCAAGGGAGCCTGACCACTCCTCGCTGTCCGAAACCATGACGGAACAGCAGTCTTTTACCTCCCCCTCGTCATCCGAGATGGCCGCAGTGCGGACGCTCGGCGGCAACTGCGCGTCCGGGGAGGGCGGGGGGGGGGGTGAAAGCGAGGCTCGAGGGAGAGGCTCCGGCGAGACAGTCGCTTCCAGCACCGGTTCCGGCGGCCTTTGGGAGCGGCGCTTTTTCTTGCGCGGCGAGACGAAAGGCGGCGCGGTTACTTCGGCTTTGAATGCTTCGAGTCGAGCCCGCAGGGTCGACATCGGAAGCTCCTCGCAGAGGTCGCATCCGCCGTCAGCGAGAGCGAGCTCTGCGTGCTCCAGTCCCAGGCAGAGAGCGCAGATGAGGTGACGGTCTCCGGCGCTGAGAGGGGCGCGGCATGAGCCGCAGGTGGTGCGAGGCATCTTTACAAAAGACGCTCGTGCTCTTTTGTGAAGTTCACTGAGGAACTAGCTTAGCTCTAAAAAGGATACGTCACCGGATGGCGTAGCTTGCCGGATGGCTGAAGGTGACGAAGACGGCCTGCTTCTTCAAGCGCTGTCCAAGCTCGCTAAAATGCCCCTCAGACGGCGACGCGGCTTCTGTGTATCAGATGCGAAGAGCTTCGCTGAAGAGATGAAAATCAGGGATGCAGCCTTCGAACCTCGCTAATATACACTCTAGCCACGCCCAGTTTGGCGGGCTGTGACGCGATGAAGGCGCGAGCGCCTCTCATTGGACGCGAGTTCATTCAGTTCGTCTATAGGCTGCAGCAGTTGCTGCAGAGCAACCAATGAGCTCGCTAGCTAGCCCGCTCAAGGTCTGCAGCTGCTGCACTGCGTTGACAATGGATACAAAATTAAGGATAATTTTTGACTTCAATATTTCAGAAAAGATTAATCTTTCCCGTAGCGTAAGCTAGCTTACGCAATACGAGAGAACCTCTCGTAAGAGAACTGATCCTGCTGGCGAGTTCATAATCCACCGTCATTCAACTATTACATTACTTCAATAGGAGCAACATTTCCTTGCTTTAAGTAGTCTATTTAGGCTAATAGGATGTCAATTAATGTGTTAATGCAAAGTGTTAATGCAAGTGTCGTTTTTCATTATTTGGCAAGTGGCGGTTTTCATTGGGGTATTAGCAGGGACGGACTGGGACTAAAAAACGGCCCTGGACTTTGACTAGGCCCGGCCCAAAGCAATCGGCGTGCGGAAACTCGACAACAACAACAATAACGCCTGCACAAATGAGTGTCACAAGATTTTAATTGTGGCTCATGATACTATACCATCCAAATTATAGCTAACAGCATACACTGTCAGAAATAGGGGTACAGTAGGAGTCCATTTCTGTCCCCCAAGGTACATATATGTACCTTTTTGAGGGTCAAAAAGGTACATATATGTCCCCAAGCATTAAAAGGTACATATATATACTGTACCTTATGATATGACGCAGCGCCTGAAAATAGTTCCGTTGTGTTGACGGAAGGTGGCCTATTTTCAGGCGCTGCGTCATATCATTACGCCTGCTGCTCTCATGGTACGGCAGTGAAGTTTCTTGATTATTACGCAGGAATGAGAGTATAGTTCCTAGCCATATCAGCCTAGAAAATCGCAACTTTACATTTTCCGTCGGTCTTAGTGCACGATGTAACTACAGAAGAGTCAAGTTTTAAATAGGAAAAATATCGAAACTCTTTGGTCATTTTTTTTTTAGAAATGCTAATGGTCTTGTCCACTCCAATGATGTATGCTAAGCTATGCTAAAAGTGGTACCGCCAGAACCGGAGATCGGCTGAATGGATTCAAAAACGGTAGAACTGAACAGTTTAACTCTGGGGGAGTTGTAAAATGAGCCTATTTCCAAAAAAAGTGGAGTATCCCTTTAAGGTAGATTTTAACTTATCACTATATTTGACTAGCCTTGAAATAGAGGAAATAAAAGTTTTGTAAGTCAATTTACTGATATTAAATCATTATAAAACAGCAAAAACTCCAGTGTTAAATTAACTCTCCTGGGAGTTTATATGGCTCCAGACTCAAGAGTGTTAAAGTGTTAAAATATGACTGTTAAATTAACAAAAGTTAATGAGCTAATTAAGTGATTCATTGAGTGATGATTGACCATTATTGAAGACACCTGATGTTAACAAGCAGAATCACTGAAGTAGAAAATAAAATAAAATTAAGACACCGCTATGGTGATCAGTGTTTGCTTTAGTTGGGCTCTTGACCCTTAAACTGATAACATTAGATTTTGTTTCTCTGTTGTGTCTGAGTTACAACTGCCAGATGAACAAAGAGAAAAGTTGATCAGGTGGTGTTGGTTATGTTTTGACAATCATAATTTGACCTGAATCATTGAACTCATTTGAAGTCTAATCTCTGACTTAAATGTATATTTTTGATTAAAGCAGCCTGTGATTCAACAGAATAAGATCCATCATTTTCTAATCTAAAGGGTTTCTTAAAAGTTTATCTGATAAAACAAATCTTTCTTTTAGGCACACACAGACATCAAGAATCAGTGTATGAATCTCAACAATGGTGACAAAAAGAATATTCAATTAGGGAAAGGAAATTAGTAAAACAATTTGGATCATAATTTATTCATACCGCAATGCATGATGGGAGCCATGAATGAGTTTTGATTGGTGTCACCCAGAATGCACTGCAACATGCTTTATTATTGTCACCATTGTTGAGATTCACAGGCAGATTATTGATGTCAGTGTGTCAACATAAAATAATTTTTAAAAAAGTATTTTGATCAGAACAACTTTTAAGAAATATTTTGGATTATATGGAAATTGCTGGAAATCATTTGCTGTAGAATCACAGGCTGCTGTAATCAACAATATACATTTAAGACTGAGATTGAGAAAAAGAATGAGTTCAGTGATTCAGGCAAATTATGATTATGTCAAAACAAAACCAACCCCACCTGATCACCTTTTCGCTTTGTTCATCTGGCAGTTATAGCTCAGATACAACAGCCAAACAAAATCTAAAATTAATGGTTTAAGGGTCAAGAGCCCAACTAAAGCAAACACTGATCACCATAAAGGTGTCTTAAAAAATTATATTTTCTCCTTCAGTGATTCTGCTTGTTAACATCAGGTGTCTTCAATAATGGTCAATCATCACTCAATGAATCACGTAATTATCTCATTAACTTTAACATTCTTGAGTCTGGAGTCATATAAACTCCCAGGAGAGTTCAATTAACACTGGAGTTTTTGCTGTTGGACCTCAAGGTGCATACATGTACCTTTTTGAGGGTCAAAAAGCATTAAAATGTACATATATGTACCGTTTCTTTTAAAGGTTAAGGTACAATATTGTACCCTTGAGTGTATTATACAATTCCATGCTGTCTTAAAATGAATTTATTACTTAATAATCTTAATTAATTTATGCAGTAATTAATCTACTGCACAAATAATAATACCACATCTAAATGAAAATACACCATTACAAATGTAATTCTGTATTCAAAATCTTCAAAGTTTGTAAGCATTAACTGTAACGTTACCAACATTTTTAAAAGTAAAAGCACAACATATTTTTTAATATTACCTCCTGCATACAGGCATTTTACAGCCAAAATGTTGAAGTTTAGCTGTTTTAACTACTGTAATCATTAAAAATGTAGCAAGCTGAATATAACTTCCTAACATCATCCCTAGCAAGTAACTTGCAAAGTAATTTCTGATTAATTCGGTTCGGGAGTAGTAGAGATAAAAGCCCTCCCGCACTGACAATTGATTGGTTGGGTCCTTACATGCGCTTCGTGAGGCACACGCGCACACTAGCACGCCACGCACACGCAAGGTCGCTAGCTCGCTCCCTCTCTCTGCCATGCACACGCTACGCATGCGCACTCTTGCTCGCTCTAGATTCCGGGAGATTTTAACTAATTTGCGGGCATCAGGGAGCATCTATCAATATGCGGGAGACTCGCGGAACTTCTGGGAGACTTGGGATGTCTGTGACTGCGTGTGTGGCGGGTGGTGGGCCGGCCCGCCGGCCCGCCGGCCGTCCTGGAGTGCCGGCCGTTCTGTGATTCTCCAGATCACACAGATGGCCAGTCCGCCCCTGGGTATTAGGCTACCTTGATTTAATTTAATTTAATTTACGACTTTTCTCTCTCTCTCTGCCTTTTTAGAATTACTTCACTGGGGCATGCACAAACATGATATGCATTTCGATTACATTACTATTATTATTTTGTGTTGGACACAGACATATTTAGATGTCGTAATTCCATGATTTGTTGCGTCTGTGTTATTTTCCGCATGATGGCTGTCATCTAACAACCAATCACCGTGATCATTGCGAGGAAGCTCGTGCATGAGAACTGACGTCATCCATAGCAACAAAGACTCACTCTTAGTTTAGGAGTTGTCATTTTTCCTTACTAAGAGTAGGTCTGAAAGGCGTTGTGAAAAACTTTTAAAGGGTTAGTTCGCCCATTTAAGACATGAAGTTGTATGCAATCCTTACCAGCACTATCCGGTTGTTAAGTCGTGACGTAACCACTCTCCGATAATACTGTTTCCGGGTCCAAAGGCCGGGTCCTCTCTACCTACCTACCGCTTTCGCCCGAGTTTTAACGTGTTCCCGTGTTGTTTAAATAGATCGGAGTTAAAAAACAACCGCTTTCTACCGCTTTCCCTGTGACGAGAAAGATAAGAGAAAATGGCTGCAGTTGATAAGGTAAGTTACAAATCTTAAACGAATGAAGAAACTTTGGCGCCAGTGGGTGCTATCCCTTAATCCCTAGTAACACCCACTGGCACTGAAGCGAAAAAAGCCCTTAAGAAAAGGGTTTATTTAGTCTAGGATCTGGAGTGGACGAGCGGAGCGCTTGGGCCCGGAAGAGGCTAAACGTCACGCGTGACGTCAGACTTAACAACCGAATAGTGCATGCATACACACTGACCCACTCTGTTGTCACCTCCCTGGTCAGAGTTCTGGCCGCTGGAAGTTTTTCAATAAAGTACTCCCGGTTATTTTCCGGTGCCACAAAACTGTGCGTTTTTACGTGAAAAAATTATTTGCGTTTCAAAGCTTGATTAATTTACCACACAAAAAACACGCCGGTCAAAATTCATACCTCAGTTTTAATCGGCACTATTTTCTATCAATCCGCGCTGCTGTCAACGTCAACAGTGCGCACGTTCCGATCAGCTGTTCCATAGTGTTTACACAATCGATTGACAACGACGTAAAAAGTATTAAATTAACAATGGTGCGAACTTGTAAATTCCCAGGCTGTGACCACAAGGATGTGCCGGGATCAAAGTTCAGATTCCATCGTTTTCCTGTTTCGAATATAACTATGAGACAGCTTACCGAGCATAATCTCCATCTGCTGTTAGTCGACCTCACCAGCAGGGGGTGCAAGCGCGTGTTGTTGATTTGGCTGGTTGCCATCGGCTACTCTGCGGGAGCTAAAATATCCAAAATAAAGGATTTTCGTGTGTGTAGTGCTCACTTCAGCGAAGACGATTACATCCCCAACCAAGGAGGAAAAAGGAAAATTAAAGAGTTTTGCTGTCTACCAGTACCACGTGTAAGCTCTATTTACTAACTTTATGATCCCATGTCTAAACTGTACGGTAAACAAGCTGATGTTTAGACTCCATTATAAAACACGTGAAAAGATGTCTAATAAAAACAGCTATAGGGATATTGGTACAATTTGCTGAGAAAACTATTTGATTGAACACACACACAATTGAGGTTTTGTGTTGCAATCAATAACATTGTCGTTGTGCTAAAATTACTTTCATCATCTGATCCGTCTGGCATTGTGCTAAAATTGGTTTCATCATCAGAAGTTTCGCAGTCAGACATGTTATCAGCGAGTCGCGCTATCAACAGCTGATCGCAACGTGCGCACTGTTGACGTTGACAGCAGCGCGGATTGATAGAAATGGATAGAAAATAGTGCCGATTAAAACTGAGGTATGAATTTTGACCGGCGTGTTTTTTGTGTGGTAAATTAATCAAGCTTTGAAACGCAAATAATTTTTTCACGTAAAAACGCACAGTTTTGTGGCACCGGAAAATAACCGGGAGTACTTTATTGAAAAACTTCCAGCGGCCAGAACTCTGACCAGGGAGGTGACAACAGAGTGGGTCAGTGTGTATGCACTATAGTGCTGGTAAGGATCGCATACAACTTCATGTCTTAAATGGGCGAACTAACCCTTTAAGAGAAAACTCCTAGCTAAAATATTTTAGTGCAACTTAGGAGTACTCCTAGTGGTAAGATAAAATTATTTGTGAATACGGCCCCTGGTAAGCATGCATGCTTTAGTGTGTACAACTCCCTGATTTATTAGTTGCATGGATGTCAAATGACAGGCTATATATATTTATATATTTATATAGATTTTATAAGCATGTTTTCATTCTATTTGAAGTTTCAAATGTTGTGTTTTTTCTGTTTTCACTCAAAAAATGTGAAAAATTAGCACTTGTAACGGCTTAATTTCAATGATTATCATTACGGACAGATTGCACGGTCTCAGATTGCACATTATGTCACAACATCAATCTAAACATCAATTATTCATGTTGATATGTCATGTTACAGAACTTGCTCAGCTGAATGATTGCTCTCTCCTCATCTAAATCTAAATGATCAGAGTCCTACAGCATGCAAAGATTTCCCATGATGCCCCACACAAACACGGCTGTGTCTTACTGTATCCCAGCTGCTGTTATTATGGTGATCCTCCTGATGAGGCTCGAGGTGGACATCATCGTGATGGTCTTCTCCTCCACCCAGATTTAGTGTCTTCAGAAGCTCCTCAAAATCTGAGTAACAATAGCATCATTAAAAATAGAGCACAAACGTCCAGCTTCAAACCAACTATTGTACATCAAAGTACTTCAGAAATGTTAAAGAACATGAATATGTATTTAAACATACTTATACTCCACCCAGGAGAACATTTTTACGTTCCATATTAATGTTTTTGCTATAGCCAAGGTTATGGGTTCGGCAGGGAATGCATGAACTGGTAAAAATTGTGCTTTTAATAAAAGTGTCTGCCAAATGCATTAATATAAATATAGAACACAGAAACCTAAACACTGATCTGAGGAAACTATAATGTGCTTTTATTAGATATACTATTTTTTTTTTTAAGTGAAAAGTGCCATTTGTACCTGAACTGAGCAGGGTTATTATAGTTAACAAGAAAAAGAAAACTAAAACCGCAAAAAAAACACATTTTTGTCATTTGATACAAAATAAATGTTAACTTAAAAACAACTTTAAATTTATTTTTAATTCAGCCAAGGCAATATTTCTTATCTTCATTTAGCATAACTCTTTGCTATATGATAATATGGCTTTTATTATAACTGAAACTAAAACCATAAAAAATACATTTTACTTGAAATAAAATAAAATGTTTAATTTGCTTTATATTTTATTTCAGTTGGTTGCCAAGACAGAATTTCTCATTTTCATTTAAATTGACTTTTTTTTAAATTACTAACAAAATTACTAACATTTCAACTAAAATAAACATGGAAAATATAAATATAACATCTATTTCAAAAATAATAACAATAAATATAATAGTATCTCAAAGATGCTAAAATATCTCTGGTTTAACTTGAAGTACTAAAACTGAAATATAAAAGAATAAAAACTATATAGACATATTTTTTTAAACTAATAAAAATGATAAAAACACAACAAAATTACTAAAACTTTAACTAAAATGAAAATAGAAAATATAAAAACATTCAACATATTTATAAAAACTTTAATAGTATATTAATGATACTAAAATAACAATGATCGATTTTTTTTTTACTTAAATAAAACCGAATGTTCCCACATGAAACATTTCCAGGTTAGTGCAACATGATCAGGATTATTAGTCCGTCATACCATGAAGCGTGAGGTTATCAGAGCCAAAATGGCTGAAGATGTAATCCAGAAAGTATCCGTTCTGAGGAAGATCACGAGCTCTGAGACAGTCTCCACGCAGGACATGATAGAGGACGTTCCCCAACACAGCGTCCAGCTCTACGGGAGGACCTCCGCTCTCGTCCAGGACGGCATTCAGAGAGAGACACGACTAGAAATGTGGACAGACAAATAATAGATGTGTATCAAGACCATGTAACTTTGATATACAGGTGAAACTCGAAAAATTAGAATATCGTGCAAAAGTTCATTTATTTCAGTAATTCAACTTAAAAGGTGAAACTAATATATTATATAGACTCATTACATGCAAAGTGAGATATTTCAAGCCTTTATTTGTTATCATTTTGATGATTATGGATTACAGCTTATGAAAACCTTTTCACAATATTATAATTTTTAATTTAGGGTTTTCATAAGCCATAATCATCAAAATTATAACAAATAAAGGCTTGAAATATCTCACTTTGCATGTAATGAGTCTATATAATATATTAGTTTCACCAGTATACTATGATACTGAATGATCCTGAAGCTGTTCTGCAGTTACTGACCTCATGTGTGTCGGGCTGATAGTGTATCTCCATCTCATCGAACAGCTTCTCCAAACCCTGATGTTCTGGGATGCCCTGGTGAGGAGGCCGGCCGGTGTGGTTGAGGTCTGAGATGGTTTGGATGAACTGGTGTGTCTCTGTGTCCCAGCGTCCCTCTCGTACGGCCCTGCAGGTCTCCATCGGAGCGCTCAGGAACAGACACAACGCAGGAGCCACCGTGAAGAAGTCCTGCATCTGAAGCTCCTGAGATCTGCTGTAGTTCCTCAACAGCTGCTGCAGATGCTCAACAGACAGACACTATACAGCAGAGAGACACTGAGATGTGTGAAAGGTTACAGTGTGTGTGTGTGCAGTTTAAGTTTGCCTTCAATAAATGTAAACATACTCATGTGATTTCTGACATCCGTTACATAAAATGTGCTTGGTTGTCATGAAAATGATGTCACAAATCTGATCCTTAAATAGGCCTTATTTTCTTAATTTTTTTAGGTAACACTTTAGTTTAGGGCCCAGTTCTTATTATTAACTAGTGTCTTATTAGTATGCATATTACTAGGATATTGATTGGCTGTTTATTAGTACTTATAAAGCACATATTAATACCTTATTCTACATTGCCATATTCTACATCCCTTAAAGGGATAGTTCACTTCGAAATAAATTTTTGGTATGTTTTAGCTTACCTCAAGGGCATCCAAGATGTAGGTGTCTTGTGTCTTTGTTTCCGCAGTAGTTTCAATTTTGATATTTTTAGGTCAAACCGTTCTTGTCTGTCAGTCATATAATGCAGGTCTATGGTCACCACCTCAAAGAGCATGCACAGAGAAGTCCAAATTAAACATGATTTCATGACTCGTAAATGTAAGTACACATTGATGGCCTAAGACACGAAACGAGCGGTTTGTGTGAGAAAACGAACAGTATTTATATCGTTTTTACCTCTTGTAACCACAGCCACCTCCAAGTGATCTGAGGGCGCGGGCGCTTCGGTCTGTGCGTTACAAGAGGTAAAAACGATAGAAATACTGTTCGTTTTCTCACACAAACCGCTCGTTTCGTGTCTTAGGCCATCAATGTGTACTTACATTTACGAGTCATTAAATCATGTTTAATTTGGACTTCTCTGTGCATGCTCTTTGAGGTGGTGACCATAGACCTGCATTATATGACTGACAGACAAGAACGCTTTGACCTAAAAATATCAAAATTGAAACTACTGCGGAAACAAAGACACCGACATCTTGGATGCCCTTGAGGTAAGCTAAAACATACCAAAAATGTCTTTCAAAGTGAACTATCCCTTTAATTCACCCAATACCTAAACTTAACAACTACCTTACTAACTATTAATAACTAGGAATTTGGAGTTTGAGGCAAAAGTCGGTGTTAATAGTGAGAATTGGACCCTGGTCTAAAGTATGAGCCAAATTTATTTTCATTTTAGGGTCAAATATGACCTGTTCTTGGCATATGAGATGCTTCCTTGTCTCTTGTGCAAAACAGATCTATAACACCGATTATATCAATCATTATGTCATGCATAGGCTACAGTGTCAATGTTCTTTCTTTCTCTCGCCAAAAAAAAAAAGAAATCTAGTTGGCGTAACTGTCTGGAAACTGTAAAAAAAAAAATCTGGAAAAAGGATATGTTAGTATAAAAAGTAAAAAATAAAATAAAAAAAAAGTTATTATTTTTAACGTTTTAAATTATTATTCGGAAAACTTTTGGGTAACACTTTATTTTACGACCCGCAAACAACTGCGTAAGTACACCGAAATTACGGTGTACGCTTCTGTAATTATAACGTACTTCCGTGTAGGTATAGGGGAACAATATGTTAAGTTTTGGGTAATAAAGGGGTAACAAGCAGATATACAACCTGTAAATAACTTCGTAAGTAAATCGAAATTACGGTGTACGTTTCTGTAATTATAGTGTAGGCTACCTCCGTGTAGGTATAAGGGAACAATATGTTAAGTTTTGGGTAGGCTAATAAAGGGGTAACAAGCAGATATACAAGCAAATTATTTATAATGTAATTATTTTAAAACTAACAGGTACCTATTATGTTAATATATTCCAGGCAAAAATTGTACGTCTGTTGTAGGCTATATAAAAGTTATCATCACATTTCTGGCAAAATATGTTCTTGTGCAATTTTACAGGGTAATTTTGACATCTGTGGGTTGAAAATGAAACGTGTCTGGCTGTATGTAAGCACAGTATGATAAAAAATGAATTTATTGGCTTTTCTTACTAGATTAATTAATGTTAAATCAACACAGATGCCAAAATTAAATGTAAAATTGCACAAGAACATATTTTGCCAGAAATGTGATGATAACTTTTATATACAACAGACGTACAATTTTTGCCTGGAATATATTAACATAATAGGTACCTGTTAAAATAATTACATTATAAATAATTTGCTTGCATAGCTTGTTACCCCTTTATTACCTTATACCTACACGAAGGTAGGCTACACTATAATTACAGAAACGTACACCGTAATTTCAGTTTACTTACGAAGTTATTTGCAGGTTGTATACTATCTGCTTGTTACCCCTTTATTACCCCAAACTTAACATATTGTTCCCCTATACCTACACGGAAGTACGCTATAATTACAGAAATGTACACCGTAATTTCGGTTTACTTACGCAGTTGTTTGCGGGTCGTAAAATAAAGCGTTACCAACTTTTGTGTAAAAATTGCAGAAAAAACAAGCACCAGAGAAATATCAAAATTAGTGTATTTTTATGATCACCCCAAACGTATAAAATTAATATAGAAATACTGTAGCCTATATAACTAGGCTATAGCTTAGATCATGGGAAACACAGTATTTGTATCATTAATATTATTATTTTTGTTTACTGTAGGCTACTATGTCCCATTAATTATCATTTACCAGAGTCTCTCAGCTGGACCTCGATTTCCCCAAAAATTCCTGAAATCCGTCTCACCTTCCCACAGGACACACCGGAGCAGTGCACGCGGCTCTCCAGCCGCTCGAACACCGAGAGAAGCGCGTCTTCTGTGAGGAACTCTTCGCCCGGAGACACCAGATCCACAACGCGCGCGAAAATATCATATTTACCGCCACGCGCTCCTGTACACAGACTGAGGCAGGTCACACAGACAAGCACAACACCGCTAGTCTCCATTATCTGTGTGTTTTCCCGAAACCTATTGTGGTGCACGACTGTCCTGAGTGTCCTCACACACACACACACACACACACATACTAGCTTCAGAGATCTTCACACAGGTGCTCATGTCCCTGCTCAGGTAGAAGCTCCGCTCTGAACGCTGATTGGTCAAGAGAAACTCTTCCCTTCACTTGCGCAAAATGATTCAGACAGGACTAATATTTGATATAAAATAATAATAGGATGATAAAATAAATTAACTGTATTATTATACATTTTTTTAAACAAAATGTTATGGAACAGCTAGCTAATGACCACAGTGCTTTTAAGAAAAGTGATTTTAACCAATTTAGCCTATAGCAAATATGTTTGCTGCAATTATACTAAACACTTCAGAGCAACTTTCCTCTATGAAAAGTAAAAAAGCTAAAATTGATAAATTTCGTTGTCTCTGCTATAACTTACGTTACGATGTGTTTTTGGGACACGGATTGCTGGTTTGTTGTATTAATGCCAGTGGATCTGATCGTCTGTTCAACATCTATTGTAAATGTCGCCTCCTGTAGGAAGCATCTGACAATGAATTGAGATGGAAAGCAGGATGCAGAATTGTAATTCGAAGTAAAAGAGGAAGTAGAATTAAAAAGCCTTATTTTGATTCAACTGGATGTTTATGTTGTATGCTTTTTTTTTTAATCGTTCAAAAACTTTGGATGAAAAATCGTGTAGGGCACATCCGAAATTAATGTGCCAGTGTCCCCTGTCACCTAACAAAATATTTTAAAAAATATATATATAAATCAACCATCGAGCCCATGTTCTGCCTGAGGATGCTACAGAAGAAATATAGAGAATTTAACAAGAAGCTATACACATGGTGTTCATAGACCTGGAAAAAGCATACGACTATACCAAGAGACACTGCATCAGGTTAAGACAGTCCCAGAGATATACATTGATATCATCAAAGATATGTACAACGCAGGTTATGGTTATTACCAATGTTGGAGAGACAGAGGAGATGGAGATTGAGGTTGGACTACACCAAGGTTCAACACTCAGCTTACTATTCATAATAATTATGGATGTGATCACGGAAGATATAGAGGAGACACCCTGGGCAATGCTGTTTGCGGATGACGTTGTTATAAGTTATGAGGATAGAGAGGAGGCTGGATATATGGAGTGAAAACTAGAAGGAGCTGGACTGAAGCAAGACTAAACCTACTGGAAGAGAAGAGAGTATAAGATTGAGATAGTATGACGGCACAAAGCACACAAATCTCCAACAAATAGCCTTCAAATACCTGGGAACCACCATCCACCAAGATGGAGGCTGCGGGAAAGAGGTAGAGTTGAGAATAAGCAGGAGGGAGCTGACCAGAGTTAATACGTCATACCAACAAAGTTAAAAACACTCATCTATAGGACAGCTATAAGACGGAAGTCAGACTTGATAGGATCCTGTGAGACGCGGATGCTGAGGCTCTTGGAATAAAGACAGACACAGACTGTCTGTGGCGATATCAAAATAAAATATTTAACTTTTGTTTAGTTTTAGAAAAGCAGTGTATTGCTGTAATTTAATTCATTTATTGAACAACTTATTTTATAAGCCTGTTTCCTAAAATAAAGCAACCCTCACCTGTAAAAACACACTGACAAAGGAGAAGTTTCAGGTTTAAAGTGGTTTATTGGTATTAAAAATAATTATATATTTGCAAACAAGTTGCAGCTTCATGGCGAACAAAGAAAATAGTTCAAAACAAAGATGACAAATAAACACTAAACAGACAGTACAACAGTGTATGGCAATATAAAAGACAAAAACATTTGACACTTTTTAACAATGAGGTCTTCTGGATGCAAATGAAATGAACCCATTCAATTTATTTTACTAAATTACTAAAAATGTAAGGTCCAGTTTTTCTGAAGATATTGTACATGTAATATGTCTGTAAAGATTAAATAAAAGTTACGTTTTTGCTACTTAAATACTGTAAGGAATTCTCCGGAATATTAATAACCGATTTTCATTCAAATCATTAACGTTAATACCTCAAAACACACACATCCATATATTAGCAACAGTACATGAACGGATACAGGGCGTTCGGTACGGTACAGGAAATGACACAAATTATTACATATCTGGGTTAGCTTATTCAATGACATTTTTGATCAATCAACAATAATTCATTAACCTCCCTAATCTTACATATACAGCATTGGTGATTCATTTGAGCTATGACTTTTCCTCAGTAAAGATGAATGGTGCATGTTAAAGTGCCCCTATATGCTTTTTTGGGATATTACCTTTCATGCAGCGCGTAATAATAGAGATGTTTGTGAATGTAAAATATCTGCAAAGTTTTAAAGATCAAAGTGCACGACAAATAAACGTATCGTCTCCTAAAGAAAGAGTTGATTCTGAATCGATGAAACGAGTCGTCAGTAATTCCAGTCTCACTTCCTGTTACATGCGTAACACATTAGCATAATGCCAGCCTGTGATCTTCGTTGGCTGCCGGCGATCAACGTCTACTTTGACCCTCAAACACTGTAGTTGCAGCTGAGACTGGAAGAGTTTGGTTCGTGTTGTCGGCATGTTGAGAAGACGCTGTTTTCTGTGCTGGGAATCCACTTAACTGCTCTTCAAAAGCATGAGACTCGTGCTGGAAATGATGCGGACAAACCGACGCCATCGTTACTGTTCGCATCACTGTGTATCAAGTGCTGAGGAAGATCCAGACTCAGATATGGTAATGAGCGTTTTGTTTCTGATACACACTGTAAGCGGTCGACCAATCACAACAGACTGGGCCGTCTGACCAATCAGAGCAGAGTAGCTCGCAGCAAGGAGGGGTTTAGAGAGACCGAATCTTCAAACGAACCGTTTTCAGACTCTTCGAGAAATGAGGTGATGTGCCATCTATTTTATGAGGAAATTAAACCTTTGATGCATTTTTTTTACCTTTGATGCCTGTAAACCTATTGTAGGAGGACACCTCTAAAACTAAATTAGGAACCTTAAAAATAGCATAATAGGGGCAATTTAAACACCATTCATCCATAATATTATTTATCAGTCCGAGTGAATCACATGTATTATTCAGTGTAAAGAAGGATATAGTAATTTATGTAACTCTTTATACATCTTAACTCATACATATGTCAAAAGATGAATTAGAGCAAAAACACTAAGTCTCAAAGTAGACAGATACAGGGGAAACTCGAAAAATTTGAATATCGTGCAAAAGTTCATTTATTTCAGTAATTCAACTTAAAAGGCGAAACTAATATAGACTCATTACATGCAAAGTGAGATATTTCAAGCCTTTATTTGTTATAATTTTGATGATTATGGCTTATAGCTTATGAAAACCTTTTCTTTTAGGGTTTTCATAAGCTGTAAGCCATAATCATCACAATTATAACACATTAGGCTTGAAATATCTCACTTTGCATGTAATGAGTCTATATTAGTTTCACCTTTTAAGTTGAATTACTGAAATAAATGAACTTTTGCATGATATTAATTTTTCGAGTTTCACCAGTAGATAGCTCTTCGTGACGATTAAATCAGTGTTTACCAACTCCAAATTTGCAGCAAGGATCAAACAGGACCAGAGTTGGGAAACACGGCTTAAAGTGCATAGAACAGAACAGATCTGGTACGTTTGTAACTAGGTTTGTACTGAATTGGCTGCACCATTAAAGTGGTATTCCTGCTGTACCTGGAACAACACTATCGTTTTTAGTGTTGAAATTTGGCATGCATACGTAAGGATCGCTTTTGTGCTGAAGAGCCAGTTATTCACATGTTCTTTCTTAAAATGTAAATGCATGCAAACAGAAATATCATACATGGTCCTGGTCGGAGGCTTTTGTAAATATTTCAATGGCACTGGTGCAACCGGCTCCATATAAAACAACAGAAAACTAATTGTCATCTATATTGACCACTAAAGCTTACAAATTATTTGTCCTGATCAGAGCGGTGAAACGAAATTCTAATTTTGAAACCCTGAGATGTGTTTTCATGAAAGAACCTCATGAATGTCGGAAGATCCTCTTCTGGCTTCACTGCTGTACATGAGCACACAATCTTCGGCCTGCAGAAAAAAAAAACCTGCATTAATATCTTCTCGGACTTAAACTCCTGGATCAAATTTTGATGAACACCACTAAAAGGTGATCCACTTTATTGAGCCTGAAAAAACTGAGTTTACTCAAACGAAGCCCAAGCTTACCCGAGGAGCCACTGAAACCGGTTTGGTTCAACAGGCTCCGGTAGTTCCGGTGACCCTGAGATGACGTTCTCTCTTCTGCTAGAGCCATTATAGTTCATCTGACCTAGAGATTATAAAATACAAGACTTTAGAAACCTTTAGCATTAAGCTGAGCTCGTGCTGACTTCGTGATTATTCACCGTTTTATGTTTCACAATTCATAAGCTTTTATGGCACTGAATTTTAAAGCAGTTTATCTGCATTACAAATGTAGCTTCAAAAATGTATTAAAACGTTTATTAAAGGAAAATGTGTTATTTTGAAGAATGTGTTTTTACTTAGTCCACACAATGAAAGTCAATGGGGTCCAATTTTATTTTGCAGCCCATTGACTTCATTGCAGGGACAAACTAATAATTCAGTTCTGTAGAAAAAAGGAAAGTTTTGAAACAACATGAGGGTGAGTAAACGATGATAGAATTGTAATTTTTAGGTGAAAATACAGTAGTTTTAAACATTTTTAACTTACCATTTAACTCTTTGTGTGCCGTTCCTGAGCAGATACACCATAGAAACACATTAAAAACTATCAGCGCAAATACAGCTGCAGTTACTGCCAAATCATGCCGTCTAGATTCGTCACTGCTATTAGCGCCTTTTTCATCTGTAGGAAAACATCAGTCTTTTTACAGTTTTTATGAATTCATAACAACATGCAATGACAAAACAAATCTCCAAATTTAATTTGAGAAAATCTGACTGAGCTACAATCACAAATACAGGAGAAGAGGTCAAAATGATACATCTGCAAGTTATACACTATCATATTGTCACGGTGGGTTGTGGAGAATGGAAGAGAGGATTCAAGCGCAGAGTGAATGATGAGGTTTTAATAAAGAAAACATGAAATAAACAAACCAACAAAAGAATCCAATGATTTCCGAACTAAATCCAACACAGACATGGCAAAACAGGACCGGTACAGAACTCCACCCAACTAACACCAAAACAATAAACAACGAACGAGCACAGGACAGCAAACACAGGAAGACTAAATAGGGAGTCAAACAAGGAGGGTAACGAGACAGACAGGTGGAGCAAATAAACCAATAATCAGATAACAAGAGGGAGGGGTCAACAATGACGAGAGCACATGGCTCAACACAACAAACACCCATGTGCAACACAAGACCGGACAGACATGTGACACATATTTACCCCATTGTATTATAAGTGTCTGTGTCTGACTGCTGTGAGAGACGTAACACTCATAACTCTCTTCTTCATCTCTGTGAATCTCCACACTGATTCTCATCTGGAAGCTCTCGTCATCATTCGGTCGGACTCCAGTAGAGCTGAAGGCCTCGAGGTTTCTGTCGTTCAGTGTGATCTTCATCTCGATGTGTTTGGGGTAGAAGCCAGTGGCCAGACAGCTCAGATTCAGCTTGCTTCGGTCATGAGGAGCTTCAGAGGCAAACATGTGAACATCTGGTGCATCTGCAATAACAAACACCAGGAATAAAATAATCCATATTATTTCTACACACAAGAAAAATCAAACACAAACCACTATAAAAGTAGTCCATATAACTCATGCACTTTATGTGAGAAAGTTATATTTTTAATTCACTAATTCCATTTGCTGTCTAATCAAGAGACATTTTAAATGTTTGAAAATGAAAAAGAAAAACACTGAAGTCATGAGAACAACACATACTGCTTATCGAATCATTAAATGTGGAGATCCAGTCCATGCAGGTCTTGAGGAATGACTGGAGATACTGATTATGTAATTTGTTAGAGTCCCACTTCCTTTTGGTTTCTATTGCCTTTGGATTTTTCTCCATCCACTGCATTGTGTCAGAATTAAAGGCAATAAAATCCTCTCCATCATATCTGTACTCATCAAACGCTTTTACATTCATCCCTGCGTCCACCTCACAGCCGACTCTCCTCTGCAGTGTATGGAGGCCTACAAATATATGATAACATTGGTGATAAACGAAACAATCAATATTTATTTTAATAAATAACTCTTCGAAAATGAATGTGTATATGTTTTTACTGAACTCAGCAGACTCACCGTCACATTTGGATCTTGTGCAGTTTGACAGAGTATAAACTACATGCATAAACCAGTCTTTAGGATCATCTGGTTCTTCAGTGTCTCTCCAGATCTCTGACTTCTGACGGTCTCTTTTCCAGGTTTGTTCTTCATTACTGTAGTGAGAGATGCGTCGGTCATCATACAGACCCACGGCACTGAACTGAGGCCCGGAGAATCCCGCAGGTTTGGAGAGAGCGCTGTAAACGTACTGGAGAACATGTCTCTCTGAAGGAAAATAAATGCAAGACAAGAATACTGTGGAAACACAGCAAAGTGATCACAGTGCAGTCTTTCACACACCACGGACCCCCAAATCTGATTATCCCCAAACCCCCATCCTAAAATCTACAATGCAGCTATATCATTTCATGTAATAAGACCCAAATAATATTATATGTTGTAAAATGTTGTTTGGAAAATATTTAGTTTCTATTGTTAGATCATTGTGGTTTTTTTCCCTACTCACTATAGTAGCCTACTGTACTGTAAGATTTATTGAAATATATATATTATATTTATTTAAATCAAATTTATGTAGGCCTATTTTAATCTATGTATTTAAATCCATTTTTATTTTTTAGATGTATTTATCTATTTTAATCAAATGTATTTATTAGTTATTTAAATCAAAGTGTATTTGTTTATTTTAATAGCCTATATTTTATTTTAATCAAATCTGCTAATTATTTAATTCAATTTGTTTATTTTTAATCTTTTTTTCAAATGTAGTTTTTTGTAGTTTATCTTGTTTTTATTAATATTTATTTTTTCATTTTTTACACAGTTTTTCTCATTGCTTTTCCACAGATCTCCTAGCGCTCTCTTGTGGCCCCCAGTTTGAAAACCCCTAGTCAACCTGTCTAATGTTATTAATGAAAAATACACGAGATGGTTCTGAATAACTATATAAATCAACTATATAAACTTCCACATTTCTTAATACAAAACTGCACAAATCGTGGAAAATGCAATAGCATTTCTGTGAAACTTTAGATTCACAGTTTTGTCAATGGTTTGTGGGTGCCCGCTTCCACAAGCTGAACTGTCCCACGCATAGGTCGCGGAAACATGATGCATTGATGCAAATGCCATCGAGTTTTTAGAATTCCCACGTCGCCCATATAATGTCGCCGCATATTTGTCCCGGGACAGTCGATCCACTGATACACCGAGAAGGCCATGGGATCCCCTCTGTTACGATCGCATTCCGCAGGAGGGGGACCAGCAGTAACTGCGCCAGGACAACCGGAATTACATGCAGCTTTAAATAACCACCCAATTGAAATAACGGGAGAAGCACACACACACACACACACACACACGCCTAACTTCAAGTTCTTCAAAGTGTGGGCGGCAAGGGCAGTGACCCCGATAGAAGAAGGAATCTTTGCAATCTTATTTTGAAGGCAGGATATCAATCTAATAACACCTCTGACCTCATGTTAATTCTGTGCTGATGATGTCCATGTTTTAATGCCATTATGACATCAGCTTTTAGCGCTCGTGCTAGAGTTTCAGACATTGATGAGGAGACACATTATTTTGGCATCACGTGCAGACAAGAGAGAAGGAAAGCTGCAAATGCACAAAACTTAACTATTATGCAAAAAACAAACAAACAAAAAACCTCGCTGAACTCAGGATTAGGCTAAAATATTCTCTCACATCTCCCTTTAATCTAAAATAACTCTCCCTGTCGCATCACTTTAAAACGTAACTTAATTTAACACGAACTTTAATACAAATTCAACCGCCAAAAACAAAAATTACAAAATATACAATATAGGCCTAGGCCTACATTAATATATATATTAAAATAAATATTTACTTTGCTTACCGCACTGAACATTGGTTATGCGCAAAGAAATGTAACAGAGACAAAAAGTCGTATTGATTCCATTTTGTTTCCCCAGGAAAAGTAAAAGCATCAGCATCATGTTCTAGAGCCATAAAGCACCTGTGAACGCGCCCGTCGCGCCGCTGCCTCGCGAGCTCAGACACAGCGATGACAGGATCATCAGTGAGTTCCTTTCGTTTGAAACGCAGAGCCAGAATCTCATTCTTCTTCTGGGATTTTGCCAGTTTAATAATGCATTATTACCGCCACTAACTGGACTGGAGTGTCCAGACAGAGGACTGGACTGTGGATGTTTCAGCATCAGCTGTTACTCACACACGTGATCTTGGCCAACCCTCGCACACGTGATCATGTCCCTGCTCAGGTAGAAGCTCCTGTTGTCCTCCACACTGAACGCTGATTGGTCAAGAGAAACTCTTCCCTTCACCTGCACAAAGGGCTTCAGAGTCAGACAGTGCTTTCCTGCCATAAATATACCAAAACAACCTTTTTTTTAAATGTATTTTTATGCGATAATGATCTGATGCTTTTTGTTTGTTTATGTAGGCCTATGTTTTAGTAGAACAGATCATCAGTAAAAGTGTACGATAGCATATAAAGGGCAGATGAGCATTAAACATATTTTTCTCACTTCATCTGTCCCACTTTAGCAAAAATTCATCCTAATATTTGAATAGTCCTTTCAAAACCTTTCGCTCACCGTTCAACATCTAATGTACATGTAAATGTCGCCCACTGTAGGCTGTGGAAGTATCTGACAGTGAGTTGAGATGACAAAATAGTGGCAGAATTACAACTCGAAATAGAATTAAGATGGAATGAAATTAAAATAATTTTTATTGTATTTTTAATGATACGTTTCATATTCCCAATGTTTATCCATAAAAATAAACATTGGGAATCTGATATCCAAATGCAGAATGGTAAGCATTAATAGTAGACATTAAAGTCTGTTGTGATGAAGGTTAATTGTTCTGACAGTACTGAGAGTAATCATATACATATCAGGGAATAACTATGTGTGCATTCTTTTGGGGCCACCATTTAATCAAATTATCAGATTTGTTTGCATATGCCTTTTTGGAAGAAAAACCAAAAGACATGTCACCTTTGTCAACTTGCACTTTGTCACACTAAACAAAATAATTTTAAATGATTTGATTTGAACGCACACGTAAAATGACACCAAATGCAAATTCAAGGCTTGAAGAGGAAAGCTCATTCACAACACGACTCTCAGGTTTATCAACTTTGGGATGTTGCTTTTACATGATTTCTGATTTAACACACACAAAAAAAGAAGACTCAGAGGTTACAAGCTGACCTTTTACACTAAAAAAGTTATGCAATTTTGCATTATTATTTTTTTCCATTAGATTGATGTTGTAAATGCAGAAATTAAGTTTTATTTTAAGTGGTTTTGTGCAAGATGATAAAAGAGGGAGTCTTTATATTGTTTAATGTCTTGATACGTTGGGTTAACACATTCTGGCTTTTGATTGGGTTGAAGATTTGACTATTTATTACTAATTAGCATGCAATTGGTTGTTATTGAACCCAATGATATCATTTTTGTTACAAGGAAAAGTGTGGATTAAGTAATCTGAGATAACTGTAACAGAGTCTAGATGTAATGCAGCGATTAGATGGCGGCGAGTCATCAACGAGCTAACAAATCTGTTTCTACTGTATGACAATGACTCTTGAGATGAACTTTGAAAAATACCAATTCAGGATTCTGCTTTTGTTGACAATACATATATGACGTTGACACATGGATTGGTTGTATCATTATGTACCTGTAGTCCACTATGCGACTTCTCGTTCTGCCTATTACAGCTCTCAAATCTCATTACACATTTAAACACAACAGGTTTGGTTAGGAGAAGCATCGTTTGGTTTGGTTAGCATCATTTACACCACATCAAACTGGAGTGATGCATGCATCTTGATGCACCACATTTGAAGAGCTTTTTTTGTCCTGTTTGAAGCTTGACAGATGTGGCAACAATGAACTATTGTTAAATGAAAAATAACTAAACAGAAATGTCTTTCTTTGTGTTTTCAATGGAGCATCAAACATGTTTGGAACAACATGAGGGTGAGTACATGACTTTTTTAAATTTTGGGTGGATTATTCCTTTAAACTCACCATTTAACTTTCTCCATTTGTAGACTAAAAACATGATGGATAGAACTTCAACTGTAACTGCAAAAGCACCTGAAACTTAGTTTCTGTACTACAAATAGTGCATTTTCCATCTGTAGAAGCACAATGAACCAATAAACCTAACCATTACAAATAACAAATATTTTTAACCATTTTATACATTCATACATAGTAACATGCAACAGAACTGACAATCTGACTGAGCTGCCATCACAAAGACATGTAGAAGAACATCCAAAAGCTAGAGAGCTGCAACATTTTAACTTCAATTTAACAAAGTAACAATTATCAGAGACACAATCATTTTCAATAAAACGTCAACATCTAAACCTCTGTTAATTCTCAAAAAGAACTTCTGCTGAGATCTTGAAAGAGTTATTGTCTTTTATTTTGATTTCAGGCTGTGTGGCTTTAAGTCAAAATTCAACATTAATTGCAGGTGCACAAGTGATTGATTCAATGTGGTTAACACGTTTACATGTATGGAGGGATTATTGGGTCAGATTGAAAACTAAAAGTCTAAAACTAAAAGTCTTAAACGAAAACCAAAAGTCTAAGTTTGAAACTAAAAGTCTAAGTCGAAAATGAATTTGGTATTTAGGATTGGGCATTTGGTATTTAGGATAGGGCATTTGGTATTTAGGATTGGGGATTTGGTCATTTAGCCATTTAGGATTTAGGATTGGGCATTTAGGGATTTAGGATTGGGCATTTAATCATTTAGCCATTTAGGATTGGGCATTTGAGGATTGAGGATTGAGGAGTGTATGCAAATAAGGAGGCGTGGCCCAAATACTGGAGGCTGGGTTTGAAATGGCTGGTGCAGATGCACCTTATGGACAGCAGAGGGAGCTCCAGTCAGTCCAGTGCTAAGGAGCACACTGTAATGAAACCAAACAAAGCGAGTGAGCAGGTATGGAGCGAGGACTGTACTTTATAATGTGATAACTTCAACTTAATGACAGCGTTGTATAGGGGTACTGGAACGGTACATGTATTCCTATTGAACCGAAACGGTAGCCTACGGGCGTCACGGTTCGGTGCACGAATTTACACGGAGAATACACGGTATAAAAATAAATAAAACTCTAAATAGCGATACATTTCGCTCTATTCGCGTTTGGTGTGAACGCAGCATAATAAACAGGCTGCGACGTCAAGGTTGCAATGTTGGAGTGTGTGCTGCAAAGTTCAAACTGCAAAGTGTGTATATTTGTGTACACTCGCAATAAAATACAACATTGTGCTTTTGTCACACTCTAAAATCTTGTCAAACTGTAACCTACAACTGTCACCCAACCAAAATCACACACACACACACACACACACACACACACACTCTCTCTCTCTCTCTCACACACACACACACACACACACCTAGTTCGTTCGCGCCCACGCCTCCCCCTCTCTCTCTCGCGCGCACACACACACTCCAGCATTGCAATCTTGATATCGCAGCCTGTTTATTATGCTGCGTTCACACCAAACGCGAGTAGAGCGAAATGTAACGCTATTTAGAGTTTTATTTATTTTTATACCGTGTATTCTCCGTGTAAATTCGTGCACCGAACCGTGACGCCCGTAGGCTAACGTTTCGGTTCAATAGGAATACATGTACCGTTCCAGTACCCCTATACAACGCTGTCATTAAGTTGAAGTTATCACATTATAAAGTACAGTCCTCGCTCCAGACCTGCTCACTCGCTCTGTTTGGTTTCATTACAGTGTGCTCCTTAGCACTGGAGCTCCCTCTGCTGTCCATAAGGTGCATCTGCACCAGCCATTTCAAACCCAGCCTCCAGTATTTGGGCCACGCCTCCTTATTTGCATACACTCCTCAATCCTCAATCCTCAAATGCCCAATCCTAAATGGCTAAATTATTAAATGCCCAATCCTAAATCCCTAAATGCCCAATCCTAAATCCTAAATGGCTAAATGACCAAATGCCCAATCCTAAATACCAAATGCCCTATCCTAAATACCAAATGCCCAATCCTAAATACAAAATGCCCAATCCTAAATACAAAATGCCCAATCCTAAATACCAAATTCATCTTTGACTTAGACTTTTAGTTTTCGACTTAGACTTTTAGTTTCAAACTTAGACTTTTGGTTTTCGTTTAAGACTTTTAGTTTTAGACTTTTAGTTTTCCATCTGACCCAATAATCCCTCCATATACATGCAGCCAATAACCCGTTCAAAACCGGGATATTAGCAATAACCCGGTCGCGAACGACCATGTAAACACCGGCAAAAACCAGAATATGCTCATATCCCGGATTTTAAAAACCGGGATATTATACCTGGGGTACCCTTTTCTAACCCGAATTTTTGGTCATGTAAACGCGTATCGGCATATCCCCATAGTGATTTGTGGAACTGCGCATGTTCTATTCGCAAGGAATCCCAAATCGTATAGTATGTTGAAATGAGTGTCCCAAAGACAAAGAGACCCGGATGGTCTACTATATCCGGTCAGAATCCGAAGTGCAGATCGATGCGCACTCTAACGGCTGATATTGCCCACAACCCATCGCGCGTTGGACGAGGATTCGGTTAGAACTACAAACACGAATGAAAAGTGTTCAAAAACTACAGACATGGAGGACGCGCGAGTCCGACGGTTATGTAGAGAGGTTTAGATAAAGGGGTTTGAGTGATTAATTATCAGTATCTAACCTGACGAAAATGTATTTATTCAATGTTGTCCACATTATATTGCATCTGCAGCAGCATTGTGAACTTTTGCAAAGATACGTTTAGCCATTAACTTTTAAATGCATTATTATATTCAAATTCCAAACACATGAGGAGAGTCTCCGCATGAAAGACCCATGACTGGCAGATGAATGTGCGACAACAATTCTCTCCGAAATGGTAAGAAGTTATATTAGATTGAATGGAGGATTTTAACTGTGACGAGATGATTGACAGGGCAGTTTACGGTGATAGGATGCACGCGACAGATCTGTCCATTAAAGATGACGAAGTAGCCTAGTATGTCCCAAAGCTTGCCTACTCTTTTGCTACACACTCAAAAGTATGTACTTTTTCTTCACAAAAAGAGTACATACTTTTAGGGCGTAGTATAAGTAGGCGAATTGGGACGCAGCATTGGTCTTTTGAGTAGAGAAACTTCAAAACATGGCGAGACCAGAGCCCGTCTACATTCTCTGTCTACGCAGCACTTTTGGAGCGAGGTCAGTAACGTTACCAGCATCAAAGCGCAAACAAAGGCGATCACTATCTACCCCGAACTATTCATTATCCGCGTGCTGCTGTTGTTGTTGTCTTTGGATACAGGAAGAAGAATTGGAAATGACGCATAAGGTTGTCCGTGCGTCGCCGTTTACATCAGGATATTGCAATTCCATGTATACAGGAGTAACTCTCTCTGCTCACGCATGTAAACGGGTTATTCCTAATGTTTCAGAAACCCGAACAGTGACCTTAACCCGACCATAACCCGAAAATTGGCTGCATGTAAACGTAGTCACAGATTTAACATCGTTTCGATGGTTGCTTGATCTAAGTAAGGTACAATGGTGTACCTTTTCGCTTTTGTACCTTAGGGTACTGCCCCAGTGAAAGCTATGCACCTTTTTTTTCTGAGAGTGCAATAAGAACCACAGAGAGTAAAGAATATAGCTACAACTCAAAGACACTTGATTTCGAACACATTAAAAACATAAAACATTGATTTCAAAACACTGAATTTATTAGAACAACATACTGTTTATCGATACATTAAACATGGAGATCCAGTTCATGGACTTCTTGAGGTATGACTGGAGGATCAGTCTGCGAAAACTTGATTGTTCCACTTTTTTTTTTGGTTTCTTTTGCCTTTAAATTTTTTCCAACCACTGCACTTTGCTGAAATTAAAAGCAATGAAATCCTCTCCATCATATCAGTACTCATCAAATGCCTTCACATTCATCACTGCATTCACCTCACAGCTGATTCTTATCTGTAGCGTATGGGGGCCTAAAAATCCTTGAGGAAATCATAGAGGCCTAGAGGATTTAGGAAGTAAAATTTAAATGCAATAAAAAAAGCCATAATTCTTCAATTAAAACAGCTCAAAGATCTGGGACTAGGTTTAAGCCTTGTATGTGAAACGGGGGGGTTAGAGTATCAAGCAACAATTAATCTAGAACAGTGCTTCCCAAAGCGGTACTGGTGAGCCGCAGAGGTATTGCAGTGGGGTGTGGCCTCGGCTAAATAAATCAAATTAAAATATTCACAAAGACAGCTAAGCATAAAACACAAAGGTGAGCTTAGACAGTGGCGTAACTATCGGTAAGCAGGGTACGCGGTTGCTTATGGGCCCGGACCAATCAGGGGCCCGCGTGACTGGAAGATATTGATTGACAGCCGGGGCCCCCTATCGCATTTTACTACTTTTATTCTGATCGCATTTTACTTTATCTCGAAATTATTTGAATAAATAATGACAAAAACGTATTTTACTGGTCATTAAATACAACGAACAATGATGGATTTTGGTGTAATTTGTTTCGAATTGAGACTGGGGAATCCCCGGGTGAACATGCGTATTGCGTCACTCAATTTGCCATACTGTCAATTGAGAATGCCCGTGCGCACCATCTGGATCTTAAGGATTTAATCGACAACTTTGCACAGAGGTAAGCAATGCAAGTGAGCATCTTTGTTATGTCTTTGGACCTAAGCCTATGTGTGTGTAGTCATAGCAGTGAGTAATGTGTTATGGTGTGCCGTCACCAGTGTTTTTTATTTTGTTGTGGTGCGCGTAGGCTACTCCTGATTTTGTCAGTCATCGCGTAGGCTACTCCTGATTTTGTCAGTCATCGCGTAGGCTACTCCTGATTTTGTCAGTCATCGCGTAGGCTACTCCTGATTTTGTCAGTCATCGCGTAGGCTACTCCTGATTTTGTCAGTCATCGCGTAGGCTACTCCTGATATTGGCGCCATTCACATATAGCGCCTAAAAACGCGTAGAAAACGCTAGGCGCGCCTCATTCTCCTTTTTCCAAAGCGCTAGGGCGGTTGCGCTCCGGAGGCGTCTGTCGTCGCTAAGCAAACATCAGCTACGTGACCTACGGTGCACTTGCGGCATTCTGAAAAGTTGAGATGTTTTTATCTCGATGCGGCGCGGACGCGCTTGGAAAAAACGAGCACGTCGCACCGCGACCGCGTCTCTTCCATTATGAGCGCGCATACCGCACGCCTACATTTGAAATAACAAACTTGAGTGCGCAAAAGACGCGATATGTGAACAGGCCCTTTGTCAGTCATCTCATCTCTAATATGCGTCATCACGTGCAGTAGTAGGGGGGCCCGCCTTGATAATCCTGCATAAGGGCCCGGTGTTGGCTTGTTACGCCACTGAGCTTAGACAATGATCTACAGCAGGAATAGGCAACGTTGATCCTGGAGTGCCGCTGTCCTGCAGAGTTTAGCTCCAACCCTGATATAAACTCGCCTGCCTTTAGCATTAGTAGTCCTGAAGACATTGATTAGCTTGCTCAGGTGTGTTTGATTAGGGTTGGGGCTAAACTCTGCAGGACAGCGGCACTCCAGGATCGACGTTGCCTATCCCTGATCTACAGTATACATCATCAGACTGAAAAGAGGGCTATAAATACACAGGTGAGGGACATCAAAAACCATGGAAACTAACTCAAAACACAGGAAGTAAGCTCAGGAGGTGAAGACAGAAACAATGGAAACTTTAAAATAAGAGTTCTTAGAACAGAAAACACAGAAAAACCGCGACGTTACTCCAAGGTGGAGCTGGGGGATCTTGTGACTGAGGTGGAGCCGGTAGGACTGAGGTTGATGGTGGAGCAAGAGGGAAACACAGGGGTGAAGGGCCGAGGCGAAGCTGAAGGCCCGGAAGTCCACGGTGGAACCGAGGCAGAGTCATGGGGTCGGAAGGCTGAGGTAGGGTCGGACCATTGAAGCGCTATCTCCGAAGAACACTGTAGAACTGATTGGGCAGGAGAATGTGGTCATGCCAGTGGAGCTGAAGGGCTGAGAAAAGCACGAGGAGCATAAGTATGAGGAAACGTCAGGAAAACTGAGGAAGACCCTGGACTAGTCATTTGAGGAGGAGGGACCAGGACACTGGATGGAATCTAGAAAAAAGTTGATATTGGGCAAAACCAGTGGAAGAGGAGGATCCAGGGAACTGGTCAGATCCAGGGAACCGGACATATCCAAAAAATAATTGATTGAAACCAGCAGAGGAGGTATATCCAGAGAACTGGATGAAACCAGTAAGGACTTTAGGCTGGACAGAACCAGCAAAGGAAAGGGGCCATGGAACTGGACGGGACCACTAGGACAATAAAATCTATGTCTTGCACACTGTTTTATGGTGCCATTTTAAACAGTATGGCTGGGAAAAACTAATCCGAAACTGAGGACATCCTTCTCTCCAGTGTGAATTCTCATGTGAAGTTTAAGCTTTTGTTTGTTGTGAAATTTTTCCCACACTCAGAGCAGGTTTAAGGCTTCCCTCCAGTGTGAATTCTCATGTGACTCTCAAGGCCTTTTTTCGTTGTGAAACTCTTTATACAATGAAGGCAGAAGAAAGGCTTCTCTCCAGAGTGAGTTCTCATGTGATATTTAAGGTTTTGTTTTTGTGTAAAACCCTTCTCACACTCAGAGCAGGTGAAAGGCTTCTCTCCAGTGTGAATTCTCATGTGACTCTCAAGGCCTTTTTTCGTTGTGAAACTCTTTACACAATGAAGGCAGAAGAAAGGCTTCTCTCCAGAGTGAGTTCTCATGTGATTTTTAAAGTTTTCTTGTTTTGTAAAACCCTTCTCACACTCAGAGCAGGTGAAAGGCTTCTCTCCAGAGTGAGTTCTCATGTGATTTTTAAGGTTTTCTTGTTGGGTAAAACACTTCTCACACTCAGAGCAGGTGAAAGGCTTCTCTCCAGTGTGAATTCTCATGTGATTCTCAAGGGTTATTTTCTGTGTAAAACTCATTCCACAGTGAAAGCAGTAAAAAGGCTTCTCTCCAGTGTGAATTCTCATGTGAGTTTTAAGCTGTCCTTGTTGTGTGAAACTCTTTCCACACTGAGAGCAGGTGAAAGGCTTCTCTCCAGTGTGAATTCTCATGTGTCTCTTAAGGTTTGCTTGGTGTCTGAAACTCTTTCCACACTGAGAGCAGGCGAAAGGTTTCTCTCCAGTGTGAATTCTCATGTGGCTCTCAAGGCTTGCTTTGTCTCTGAAACTGTTTCCACACTGAGAACAGGTGAAAGGCTTCTCTCCAGTGTGCATTTTCATGTGAATCTTAAGGTTTCTTTTCTCAACGAAACCGTTTCCACACTGAGAACAGGTGAAAGGCTTCTCTCCAGTGTGCATTTTCATGTGCCTCTTCAGTCCTTTTTTCTCCGTAAAACTCTTTACACACTGAGAGCAAGCAAAAGGCTTCTCTCCAGTGTGAATTGTCATGTGTTTCTTAAGGTTTTGTTTCATTGTGAAACTCTTTTTTTGAATTACTTTTAGAGCAGGTGAAAGGCTTTTCTTCAGAGTTAATTCTCATGTGCTGCTTAAGGTTAGCTTGTTCAATTAAACATCCCCCGTTGATGGCAAGTGACAATCTTCTTTCAGTTCCTTCCCATCTAAAATGAACATCAAAAGACCAATGTCAAAAATCAATTCAAAGACAATAAAGGTGAGATAGCCAAATTTGTTTATGCACCCCAATGACAGACTGCAATCTTTGCCATACTAAATTAAATCTAGATTAATACTATATTAAATCTCAATATAGTAACATTCTCATGTTACTGCCATCAAATCTGGTATACCTTTTAAGCCTCGTTCAAACTTACAGGCCCCTTTTTGTGTATATCCGATCATATTTAACAAGTGTGAACGTCAAAAAACAAACAAAAAACGAATTCTTACGAATCTGTTTTGAGCTACAATTATATGTGGTTTGAAATCCTATTCAGATCGCATTTCTGCATATCCGTTTCAGTCTGACTGCTCGCTCCGATCGTACTCGCATGGTTTATGTCACTTTCTCACACACACACAATGTAAATATGTAAGACGACGTATAGTATAGGAAACTTGCTGAATGCTGCTGAAGAAACAAAGTTGTGTTGTTGCAAAGTTCCGGAGGAGCAGAAAATTACAACATAATATATACATGTTTTGAGACCAGCGGAGACGACAGCATGGAATAAAGCAGTGTTTTAAATAAGACAACATTTGTATTGCAACCCCCTCTAAGTTGCTGTTGTTGTTGTTCGCGGACGCCTAACGCAACGTCATTCCCATAAAAAACAATTAGAGATCGACTGATATTGATTTTCATAACCAATACCGATTATTTACATGTTTATGTCCCCAATACCCGATATACAGAACCGATATTTATTTATTGTTTTATTTCTGGTTTTGACAATAAAAAAACAGCACCGAACTGAACAAACTGTTAATGTAAATTCTGTAATTTCAACTATGTAATGCGAAACGTTTACTTGCGTTGCTAGACGCTATGGAGAAAACTCCTTTTCTCAGAATTTTGAAGACTTGATTTAACAAAAAACAAAATAAAGTTGGGTTGGGGACCGGGACCCCAACAGGCCCTTCGCCAGCGAGCAGCACCGTTCTTCCCTGAGGTTCACAACAAACTCACCATGTCGCGGCACGCCCCCTACTCGTCCCGCCTACGCATTTCTACATTCACCGCTCTCACTACCATTGACGGCGCCGTGGGAAAAGGCTAGGAGCAGTGGCCCAAATGCAGCGAGCTGTCTCCCGAAATGATTCAGCCCCCAGCCACCCAGACCGAGGCTTGGAAAGCCATCCCGGGTGTTTTAAAATGGGTACTAAGCACGGTGACACAAGGTTACTCGCTCCAATTCGCTCGCTGACTGTCCCGCTTCGCGGTCAAAGTCAATACTCCAGTGAAGAGCAACAAGGCACAGTTCCTCCACCCCACAGCGAGTCAGGCTTCTACAGCCGTTACTTCCACGTTCCCAAGAAGGATGGTGGCCTAAGGTCCATCCTAGATCTCAGACATCTGAACTGGTTTGGTTGTTCTCAGTGGATCTGAAAGATGCATACTTTCATATGCAGATAGCCCCCCATCACAGACCGTTCTTAAGGTTTGTGTTCGAAGGGGTGGCCTACCAGTATACGGTCCTGCCGTTCGGACTGTTCCTGGCCCAACGCACTTTTACGAAGTGCATGTATGCAGCACTTTCCCCCTGAGACAGAAGGGGATGGGTCTCCTGAACTACTGTACCTCAACGTCTGGCTCCTCTTGGCCCAGTTGGAGGAAGAATTAATTTCACACAGATCTGTGCTTCTCAGCCATTTGAAATACTATGACTCAGATTAAATTCAGCCAAGAGCTCCCAGCTAGAGGTCTTCACGGGTCCACTTGGATCCGAAAACCCGAGGTCCGACCCGAGACCCGAGCAGGTTCGGGTCCAAAACTCCGACGAGTGTCTCGGACACGGGTCGGGTTCGGTATTAGTGGCCTCGGGTCTCGGGTAATTTAAAATAAATATGCCTTTTCCAAATGGACCCGAGAAGACCCGAATTCTTTTAAACTATGTTGGGCATTTAACAAAATTGCAGTATTTAAAACAACTCTATGACATCGTTCTCTCACTTTTTCTAAGTGAGAAAGCGAATCCGCGCTTCTACGTGCAAATGGGCTATAAGCATAAGCACGGTTGCCTCCGCATGCATTTATTTACTCAGTTGCTCGCTCCACATAAACCAACCCCTCCCTTTGCCAAGAAGAACTAGTGCGCCATCATGTGGATGGATGTTTGACAAAATGCAAGTATTTGAATTGTCGTTAAGCCAGGCCTGTCAATCAATTTTAAAAATACGCGACACTGTCAGAAAAGCATGGAGGTGATAACAGACATTGCGAAAAATGTGAGGGAAAACGAATGGTGGTTCTAATCATCGTATGGTCCGGTAAATAACATTATGCCCAATTTTATAGGACGTAATGGGTTACAGTGATGTGTGATTGACATTTTAGCACTTCAGCGCGCTTACACTTGCGCGTCTATGTTAAGTGCATTTTTGAGAAACGCAGGGCTGCAGGCTGTGCACAATGTAAATGCCGTTTACGTTCGGGTCCAGTCGGGTTCTAAAGGAAATGGCGTCAGGTCGGGTCTAATTTTATCGGGTCTGTCTCGGGTCGGGTTTTTCTTTAAAAAAAAATAATTTATGCACGTCGGGTTCGGGTAAGTAGTGATTCGGGTCGGGTACAGTTTTTAGGACCCGAGAAGACCTCTACTCCCAGCCAGAAAATCTCTTTTCCTGGGAGCAGTTCTAGACTCAGCCCAAATGCTAACCCACGAGTGAGCTTAGACAGTTCAGCGGCTCGCCACGTCTTTTTAACTTTTCAGAGGATGCTAGGCCTCATGGCTTCTGCATCGCCAGTACGTACGTTGGGCCTGATACACATGCGCCCCCTCCAGTACTGGCTGAAACCCCAGGTTAGAGACCTGCACTGCAACAGTGTGCGGTGTGGGGACTAGATTTGATGGCTAAGTGCGGGCGTGGATGGTAAGGTATTTGTGTACAACATGGTGGTAGTGTCCTAAATGGTGGGACTCCACCAGGCTGGACTCAGGTCATAGAGTTAATGTATGGGGAAAATCCACGTGGAACACTGTATAAAAGAAGGTGCAGAAATTGCAGACCAACAAGGTTTATTAACTTTTGTTAATAAAGTCTATATTCTGCCATCAAAACCAAGACTTTAATACCTATTTTTGGGAGCACTTTTTCCAATGAGAACACCTTGTTGATTTGTCAAAAAGGGGCCCAATTTACTTGAGTTCAATCCAATTTCAGTAAATTATTCATTTTAAAGCTGCAGTCCGTAGCTTTTCCTCTTTGTCGCCATCTCTGTTTGAAGTCTACAATTGCAGTCATTCGCGGAATTATTAATTTTACGTGAGTTGTACATCGGCATGAAACAGCGCGGATGAACACAATGTTGTGAGGAGAGTGCGCGTCGCGGCTGTCGGTCACAGCGCCGGTGTGGATACTGGCATTCAGAATCACACATTCTACTTTTTGGAAGTACAGGATGACCAACATAAGAATTTTCACTGGAAAATGTACTCTGAACAAGTAAGTAACATTCACTTTTGTTCAGATCAACTACGGGGAAAATGCATTGATTGCACTGCAGTAAATCGCGCTGATTAAATCTAACGATCGCTTATGTCGAACCGTGCAAATTATACTTTGTGCTCAAATTGTTAATGTTAACAACATCAGCTTTGCGTGACTACATTTAATGTGTTTTATGGTTACCTGTAGTTCAGAATTCATATTCTCCATAATAGCTAAACGAGAAAGGCACAACAAAGGAAACTCCATAACTGTGTGAATTAAGCAAACAATTGTGGTACTGTTACACGATTGAACTATTGAAATGTCTTACTTGTCCAGCAGAAAAAAGCGTCTCTTCTTCCGTTTTGAACCCCTTCAAAACACGGAGTTCACGCACCAAACGCCCTGCCTATGTTCCTTGTGTTCACATGAGACGGTTGCTGTCTTTCTCTAGCCACTTTAAATCCAAAGTACGAAGTCTTTTGGGTTTTATAACTGGTGAATCTCCAGTTGACACTGAGGATTGTCGTTTGGATCTTTCTGGATCCGCCATAAGTTCAATTATGTAAAGTGCTGCGAGAAAAGGCATCTCTACTCTCCCCACCGTCAACATCGTCACGCGCAGTATAGCCGGATAGCCGAAACTCCTTCTTTATGTGTACAGATGTGACGTAATGACGCAAAGACATGCTCGAATTTCCCGCGGAAATCCACCAGTACCACTGGAAATAAAATCATTATTACAAGCTAACCGTTTTGAATCGAGCTACGGCAAGCAGATAGTTTTGAACACTGGCTGAATATGTTTTTTTTTAAATAATTATTTTGGATTATTTTTAACTTGTTAAAAAGTTACGGACAGCAGCTTTAACAAAAATAATGAATTATTTCAGTTAGGAAATAATCTAAAAATCACCTTTTCCAAGGGAACGGAACTCTAGTTAGATTTAAAGTATAGCAGGTCTGACAAATCCCCAACTATTGCAGACATTTGAACATCTGCGATCAAACTTGATGTTGAGCACGCAAAATTTCTATCGACATTGCAACGGACAAGATATGACATAATGCTTGGCGCCATCTTTTTTTAAAACATAAATTAAACACATAACATGTAGCAATAAATTCAAAATGTAAAGAAATACAATCTACTCCACTTTCCCTCAATGCAGTGTTCTTTTAATTCAGCTAAGAGATCATGCCGTATCGATCTTGTATTGGCCGCACGTCTTCACGTCACACGAATTCACAGGTCAGAGTTCACCAATCTAAATTTATTCACATGAGCTTGTGCTTTTGGTCTCCAGCATTCACATGTGTATGAATGGAAGTCAATGGAAGGAAAAGTCTCCTTAACCACCTCTCTGTTTTATGAATAAATAATTTCATGCACGTGGCTTTTCATTAGTCATGGTAATCAATTAACAAAAGTGATTCTTTAAACTTATTTGATTCTTTGTAAGTGTAGGTAACCAACTTACGCAGTCTTTTATTCATCCGATCTTGTCTAGGTGAAGACTGGCAGGATTCGTCTTCACATCTGGTGTCTTTGTCGTCTGGTTGTTTTCATGCTTGTCCGTCTTTATCACCAGGAAGTGTTCGATCCAGCTTATGCCAAAGATCACTCCATCAGTCAGTTTTGATTCACTCTATTCTCCAATCAGAGATTCACAAACATTGTATTTGATTTAAAATCAGTGCAGCTTTAATGAATAAAAGCTGTGTCCTCCTTACTACTGTATGTACAAACTCCGTCTGAGCAGTTACATTCTACAAAGTGTATAACAGATGTCGTAGAGCCTCCCACTTGTGTTTAAAAATACTCTGAGGGTCTTGGAATAGAGTAACAAAGCCAGTTGGTCCGCAGAGCAACTGCTGAATTAGATCCTGCACATTCTTTTCTACAGTTGTTGTCCATATGGCTCCTCCCAGATGAAGTCAACTCCTATACATTCATCTTAAAGGGTGGTTGATTATGATTTCACTTTTCTAACTTTAGTTAGTGTGTAATGTTGCTGTTTGAGCATAAACAACATCTGCAAAGTTACAACGCTCAAAGTTCAAAGGAAGATATTTGCTTTTAAAGAAATTCCTTTTTAAGGACTACAACAAACGGCTGGTAGATAACTACGACTAGAAGATAACTACACATAAGCTACATAAATTCATCAACTAACCATACAGAAATGTCCTGTTGCTTCTACATGTTGTCACTTCTTCTTGAGTCTCTCCACCATTGTCCGACTCCGGTTTGAACCAATTGGGTAATCCATCGACCGGAAGTTGAAGCCGGCCGGGTGCCGCCATCTTGTAGCAGAACTTCACTTGCGTTAGCATTTCCATTGACTCCCATTCATTTTGGCGTCACTTTGACAGCGAATAACTTTACATCTGAGGCGTTTAAAGACTCCATTTGTCCATTATTTATTTCTAAAGAAACACGACAATGTATAAAAGGCTCCATTACTTTGTATCTTACGTTATGGCCCCGTAGAAGCCGTTTTTTTTTTAAATAGGCTAACGATTGCGTCATAACACGCGACTCTCTGGCGCACACTAGAGAAAATTACCGTATAGACAGAAGTAGAAGCTCGCGCGCAATCGGGGGGACGTGGAGACATAAAGTCAAGGGAGAAGCCCATAGAGAGTTGTAAAGTTGCTCCTGCTGCGAGCTCATGGACAGCTAATACTCACGATCTCCGGCTCTGCACGTTTCGGAAGGGAATGATTCAGATTCCTCTTGGCACAGTCACTAGAAGATTCACGTCTGTCAGACAGGTTGCTCACGTCATCAAGCTTAGTTTGAGTCGGTTTGAGTCTGCGCGTCAGGGACGGAAGTGCTCAAAAATCGCTAAAAATGGGCTTCAACTGTCTCAACTGAGTTCCAATGAGATGGCTCTGTCCACTTCTTATACTGTCTATGGTCTTTCCACCATTGTCCAACTCCGGTTTGAACATAAAAGGATAAAAGGACACAAGCTCTTGAAGCTCCGCCCCCAGTGCCGGGAGCAGCAGCTCATTTGCATTTAAAGGAACAGACACAAAACGGTGTGATTTTTTTTTTTTAGATGATGAAACAAACAAGAGAAATAAAAAACTTTTTCTATCTCATCAATTACCAACTATATAAACTAACTTCACCACTTTTACTTGCACTGATATAACAAGATATCCTCTTTAAAAGACGACTCTTTTCTTCTTGCCGTGTAAATGCATTTAAATTCGTAATATTTTTCAATCCTATAATATTCTGCAGAAGAGAGAAGTGATTTGCACTTTCCCTGTTTCACAGCATGTGATTGGCTGTTCGCTACTGATGTCACACTTTCATGGGCATGTGCTCCATAGTTATTCCTAATCTCAAGAAAACAAAGTTGATGATCTGTGTTTAAGTGTTTAATGTACTGTGTGTGTGTGTGTGTGTGTATAGATGGATGGAGCTCTGAAGGTTGTGCTGTGATAAGGATAAAACATTTTTGCTCAATACTTAAAGTGTTCATTGCTGTTTTCAGACTAAAACATGCTCCGTCCTTTACCCCTTTTACGAACTAGTGATTAATAAAGGACCCAGAAGCATTATTCTTAAACATAAATAAAGCTGGATTATGCAAACAAAAGAGAGAGGAATTAATGACAGAATTCACAAAATAGAAAAAAATAATTACAATAATTCATTTAAGACAGCATGTAATGTTACATAAATCTTTTATTGACATTTGCCTTTAAACATTATTGTAAAAATGCAGGTTATAGAAAAGACGTGTGTGGTTTCTATAGCAACAGACTGTAAATATATTGCTTTGAATCTCTGTGTTTTTTTAACATTAAGTCTTATATTCAGAGCATATCTATATTTACATTTGCAGATTACAACAACACCCCATAAATGTCCATAATCTCAGTGGCTTTCTGTCCTGCTTTTGGCAACGGCAGGACAGTCCAGTTTCAACACAAGATCAGCCACTATCCACAAGCTTTAGGAGAACAGCAAACCTCGAAATAATTCATTTAGCCGAGAGAATCTCACAAAAACTGTCATAAGGGACCAAGTTAAGACTCTATCTTAAGATCTAGTCTGACCAAATAGCAATTAGTTAGGGCTAGTCCAATCTACTTTCTTATCTTCCTTAAAGTTATGACCAGTCTTAGGTAAAAAAATGAGATGATAAACTTGTGGGTCATATTTCACCCCCCAATAATAATAAAAAAATATATATATATACGGAAGCGTATTGCATTCACTTGAGGAAAAAAAATATACTCTGTTTTTCTGAATTAACAAGTTAATTATCTCAGAATTACAAGATAATTTTTCATGGAAAAAAAGTTTTTGCTCTCATAATTTTGAGATAATTAACTCGTTAATTCAGAAAAACAGAGCAAAAACTTTTTTTTCATGAAAAATCTCGTAATTCTGAGATAATTCACTCGTTAATTCAGAAAAACAGAGCAAAAACTTTTTTTCCATGAAAAATTATCTCGTAATTCTGAGCTAATTAACTCGTTAATTCAGAAAAACTTTTTTTATAAAAAAAATCAAAACTGAATAAATATGATTCATACTATTTTATAATCACATAAATATTAAATAGGTTTTTAAGTACCTAATTAAACTTTTTCCTCGCATAGTGACATTATTTTCATGCCAATTAAGCACATTTAAACACACCGTGCAGTTCGCTTACTGCAAATAATAAAAATAATAACTAAAACGTATTAAAATTTTGAAGCATACATCATGGTAGTATTTGTTGTACTGAATTTAATTGGATAAAATAAATAAAATGTAAACAATAAATAAAATAATGGATGTTTTTCATTTGTTATGTATTACTCCTCGGGGTGAAATGCGAAACCCAAGACATTTTTTGTGAGATTCACCGAATCATGGGACAGCCAGTGTTTTATCATCGACTCTCTCTGTTCTGCTGGAAACATCCCTTCAAACACAGAAGAACACAAGTGCTATAGAGATATATATGAACAAAAGCTCAGTGTGGTCTATCACAGGACATTCAGGTGAGATGTTCGCTCTTCTGTGTCTGTGTGGCAGTGTGGAAACATGAGGTTCAGATTCTACAAACACTGTAGAAAATCAGACGTCTGTGGCCGAAAAACTCGGACTCTTTCCTGAGCTGCTCATTTACAAATCTAGAATTCCCTTTAATTGAACAAATCGAGAAATCAAAGGAAATCAAGCGATGTAATCCACTCAGATTTTTACGGAGGCGTATTGCATTCACTTGAGGAAAAAAATCGACTCTGTTTTTCTGAATTAACAAGTTAATTATCTCAGAATTACGAGATAATTTTACTGAATTCACTCGTTAATTCAGAAAAACAGCGCAAAAACTTTTTTCCATGAAAAATTATCTCGTAATTCTGAGATATTAACTCGTTAATTCAGAAAAACAGAGCAAAAACTTTTTTCCATGAAAAAATATCTCGTAATTCTGAGATTATTAACTCGTTAATTCAGAAAAACAGCGCAAAAACTTTTTTCCATGAAAAATTATCTCGTAATTCTGAGATATTAACTCGTTAATTCAGAAAAACAGAGCAAAAACTTTTTTCCATGAAAAATTATCTCGTAATTCTGAGATTATTAACTCGTTAATTCAGAAAAACAGCGCAAAAACTTTTTTCCATGAAAAATGATCTCGTAATTCTGAGATAATTAACTCGTTAATTCAGAAAAACAGCGCAAAAACTTTTTTCCATAAAAAATTATCTCGTAATTCTGATATATTAACTCGTTAATTCAGAAAAACAGCGCAAAAACTTTTTTCCATGAAAAATTATCTCGTAATTCTGAGATATTAACTCGTTAATTCAGAAAAACAGCGCAAAAACTTTTTTCCATAAAAAATTATCTCATAATTCTGAGATAATTAACTCGTTAATTCAGAAAAACAGAGCAAAAACTTTTTTCCATGAAAAAATATCTCGTAATTCTGAGATAATTAACTCGTTAATTCAGAAAAACAGAGCAAAAACTTTTTTCCATGAAAAATATCTCGTAATTCTGAGATAATTAACTTGTTAATTCAGAAAAACAGCGCAAAAACTTTTTTCCATGAAAAATTATCTCGTAATTCTGAGATATTAACTCGTTAATTCAGAACAACAGAGCAAAAACTTTTTCCATGAAAGATTATCTCGTAATTCTGAGATATTAACTCGTTAATTCAGAAAAACAGAGTAGATTTATTTCCCTCAAGTGAATGCAATACGCTTCCGTAGATTTTTACATCGAATCACATTGAAGAAGTTTAGTTATGTGCGCTGGATCGCACCGTCAGAACAGATCGGGGGTTCAAGGCTTTTATAAAACATTTCACAATATTAAAATCTCCTCATATTGCATTGCTCTCCCATAATAGTGCTTGGCACAGAAACGTGTGTTTGCAAACGACTCAACTTATTTTTCTTTACATTTACAAACGTATATACATTCTTACACGATAATGTACAAACAAAGATGTAAGTGCAAATACAATATGCATGCATGTCACTTTAAAACCTCTTTAAAACGGAAATGAGTTTCACACAAGAGCTTGAGAAGTGCGGATATAAACAACGGTATCCAAACGCAACGGCAGAGAGCGAGTGAAGGGCAAAAACTGCACAGAACGAACATCTTCAAGAGCCTCCATAATGACTGTGAAATAATACTGTCAGGTCACGGTAAAAACGACTCTTACGAGAAGCTTCAGTCACTGGCGTGTCGTGGGAAAGACACATCTGGATCCAGCTCACACTGGAAACATTAAATAATATGAAACAATTCAATGAAAAAACTCAACATCATAACAAGATTCAGTATAAAGTGAGTACTTGGCTCTACATGACATCATCATGACCTTTGACACCAGTTGTGTTTGTTCGTTCAGTCTGAGTTTGCACTGTAGGGCCGGGCGATATGGTTTTTGTTTATAAAATATCACAAATTTATAAAATGAAGCAACATTGTGATGATTTTATTTGGCCATTGAGTTTCTGATCTTGACTTCAGTAGCAGTGAAAAGTTTGATTCTTTTCCACGAATCAATTGAAGTGATTCACATCTCTGATTCGTTTGCATCATGTCTCATATAATTGGCAATCTAACTGGCAACAATTTCTATTTGGTTGGAATTACTAAAAAGAAATCAGCCTTCAAATCTATTTCAGAGCAAATATATAAATATGATTTTTTTTTAAATATATATATTTTTTAATTAAAATATGAATTATAATATCGCCCAGCCCTAACTTGACTAAGTAATAAATTCACATAGCCTATAAATATGGTCCAGTACAACAAAACATTGCTGAAAGGTTGACACTTTTCCTGTGCACAGAAAAAAAAAAGCTTTTATCGACTTTTCGATGATCTATTTTTGACATTAAGAAATAAACATTTATTCACATCAAGAGAACACAACCCGTGTGCTCAGTCAGACTGATGTACTGTGACGGTGGAGTAAACACACTCTGTCCACTATAGTGTCCGTTCAGTCAGTGCTGGGAGCTGGAATCGGTGTGTGTGTGTGTGTGTGTCCGCTGAAGACTCCACCTGTACGCGAGGAGTGTGTGACCGTCCAGCAGGCGGCGCTCTCTCTCTCAGACTCGCGGCTCCAGTCTGTGGGACAGCTCAAACAGAGTCTGCTGATTGTCAATGATGTGCAGGTAATGGACGCTCGAGCGCACCTCGGCACTGTCACACGGGGAAAGCTCGTTTCCTGGGAAGTGGAGAAATCAATGGAGTTAATAGAGTTATTCTCCTCCGCTCTAATGAAGACAGAGATGCTACACTGCTGCGTTTCATAGAGCTAGACCTGAGATATTAACTAGAACTTAATTATCAATGCATCAATACAGACATTTTTCCTGATACGGATAATTAGTAGTGTCTGCTCATTATTTATATATATATATATAATAAAACCTTTTATTTATTTTAAAATGTAAATTCATATTTTTATGGCTGAACACTAATATGATAGCTGATGAATTTGTACTGTTTTAATAATCAGAATAATAATCATATAAAACACTAAGATTGGCCGATACTATTATGATAACTGAAATATTTTATATATTTATTAACATACAGTTTATAACTAGAGATTAGAAATGTAAAGTATTTTTTGTTTCTATTTGGTTGATATTTTGGTTTGATAATTGCACTTTTAAAGAACATAAATTTATTCTCAGAAGTCAGAAACAATGAGAAAACTTTCTAAAACGAATTTGAAAATAAATTTTGATTAGATTTAAATTTAAAAACACCGCAGACATAGCAATTACAAAAACAAAGAATATTGGAAATAATAAAAATATGAAATATTGCATTCTTGTAGTTAAATAACAGCATATAAACGAAAAAATGCAAAAAATATTATATATATATATATATTTATAATATATTTAATATTACTTTATAAAACAAAAATAACCTGCGTCTGTCATAAAAACAGCATTATTATATTTTAAAAATAAAAAAACTAAAATAACTAAATAATTACAGATATACACATAGCTGATAATTAGCAGCTTATGATAATAAATACATGTATTATTATATTTTTAATAATTATTTATTTTTATTTATTACCTTTTATTTAATTTAAAATGTAAATGTATATTTTATGGCTGATCACTAATATGATAGCTGATGAATTTGTACTGTTTTAATAATCAGAATAATAATGGTATATTTATATTTATAATCATTTTTATTTATTATTATTTATATATTTATATTTATAATAATTTTTATTTATTATTATTTATATATTTATAATCATTTTTATTTATTACCTTTTATTTAATTTCAAATGCAAATGCATATTTTTACGGCTGAACACTAATATGATAGCTGATGAATATTGTATATATTTATTAATATAGTTTATAACTAGAGATTAGAAATGTAAAGTATTTTTGGTTATGATTTGGTTGATGTTTGATAATTGCTCTTTATAACTTTTAAATAACATAAATTTATTCTCAGAAGTCAGAAACAATGAGAAAACTTTCTAAAACTTTTATTATTTGGAAATAATAAAAATATTAAATATTGCATTCTTGTAGTTAAATAACAGCATATAAACGAAAATATGCAAAAAATATGATATATATTTATAATATATTTAATATTACTTTATTAAACAAAAATAACCTGCGTCTGTCATAAAAACAGCATTATTATATTTTAAAAATAAAATCAAACTAAAGTAACTAAATAATTACAGATATACAGATAGCTGATAATTAGCAGCTTATGATAATAAATACATGTATTATTATATTTATAATAATTATTTATTTTTATTTATACCTTTTATTTAATATAAAATGTAAATGTGTATTTTATGGCTGATCACTAATATGATAGCTGATAAATTTGTACTGTTTTAATAATCATAATAAAATAATAATGATATAAAACACTAAGATTGGCGGATACTATTGCAGTCCAGTATCGGTATTATAGTTTATAACCAGAGATTAGAAATAGTTCAAGAAACAAAACCAGCAGCCAAAATGCTTTAAAATTGTTTCAGAGTGAAAACATTAAAACGTTATTTTTAAATGCTGGTAACTGGTTAATAATGTTATTTTGATAATAATGTTTCACTAAACCAAATACACAAGTTTTTTTCCCACAATTACTCAGAATTACAACACTTAGAGCAAAACATCTGTATAAAAATACAGTTTCTGAAATTAAAAAATTCACTTGATATTATGGCATAATGTGTGTTTATATTAATCACACCTTATGGAATATCGACCATGTGATGCTTTCGTTTTGATTTGTAAAAAGCCATGCCATATGTAAATGATCTCAACAGGAGGGACTGACCTGTCTGATCCGTCTGACAGTGGCGAATGAGTCGGACGGTGTCGGCTATCATGTGCTGAAAACACACACACACACATCAACAACACGTCTCAATGAAGATAACACATCTGTCTATCACTGACACTCACCAGCTTCTCAAAATTCACCAGATTATCATGAAATGTTTTGTTTCCCTCATGGATGAAGGTGATATCTGAAAACCAACAGAGATCACGACATTACGAGACCGAGAAACACATTTGAGTATTGGTGACATCACTTCCTGTGCTTCACCTTTCAGCAGCAGAGGCATGAAGGGGATTTTGGGCGGCTTCATTTTCTTGAAAGCGTCTCTGTAGGCTTTGTGATTCATGGATGGATCCTGAGGAGGAAGGCAGATGATCATAAAGTTGACATCAAATCAAAATCAACCATATTTATGTTTGTTTTATGTTTATGTATCTGGGTTTGACTTACCGTCAACAGCTCGAGTTCAGAGAAAAGCTTCTTGAATTTTCCAGGAACTTTCTGCAGGACAGAGAGCGACAGAAACTGGTGAACAGGAACTGAATAAAGTTTAAAGTCCTCGTTTAAAGTCACCATGAAATCAAAATTGGTAATTCTTATTTTTTAATGGAGTATTGCAATATGTAGGCCCTATTATAAATTATTCATCCGTGCACATCTCTTTTTTTTTAAAATGAATGTGCCTCGTGATTTTTAATCAGAATCACTTCCCATCTCTTCTCTGATGATGTGGGCGGGGCCACCTGTCACTCACATGAGATCCACCAATAGCAAACCACAACCATCCAATCAATTCCTCACGGACAAAATCAAGCCCCGCCCACATTTGTTCTTGTTCCAATAGGGAAGAAAACACTTTCACAGCTTCGGTTTCATGCTGACTTTTGTATCGTTAACTCAACAAGCGAGCAACAAGCAATAAAGCCTCAATTGGTTTCTATTTTTCTCACTATGTGCTGGTTGGTTCAAACTGTATATTAAACATCATTGTATATTGTGTGATTTTGCCTTTGTTCACCTTCAGCATGGAGAAACACATTATTAGTAGAGTACAGGGTGAGCATGTGTGTGAGTCAGTGTTTTACCTCCCATGTCTGGTTGAGCCGGCTGACGGCGGCGGTGTTCAAACCCATGATGATGGCAAACGAGGAGTTCAGGTTCCTGTGCGCTTTACAGCTGAAACACACACACACACACACACACACACGTCAGTCGCTGCCTTCCAGACACAGAGTTTAAACACCCACACAGAATAAAACATCACACCAGAACCTCTCTGACACTAATAAAGATATGAACCGCTCATGATCTGTTCACACATGCGACACACAAACACTGACGGGGAAAACTTACACTGACAAATTTTGCTTTATAGAATCAAAAATTATTAATAAAAATAAAATAAAAATTGAGTCTGACAAACAGCAGGTAAAGTATTTTTGGTTATGATATATTGGTTTGATAATTGCTCTTTATAACTTAAATACCATTAATTCATTCTCAAGTCAGAAACAATTAGAAAACTATATATACTATATAAATTTGCAAACAAATAAATATGCAAAAATAACAGCAAACGGCAATTACAACAACAAAAAATATTGGAAATGATAATAATAAATATTGTATTCTTGTAGTTAAAAAACAGCATAAACTAAAATATGAAAAAATGATATATATATTTATATTTAATATTAGTTTATTAAACAATAATAATCTGTCTATCATAAAAAGCAGCATTATTATATTTTAATAAAAAAAAACTAAATAAAATATTATATATTTGTAATATATCATTTTACTATACACAACAATAACCCATATATGCCTCAAAAAGCAGTATTGTATATTAAAAAAATAAATATTAAAATAAAAATGTATATTTTAATATCTCACAATTTTTTTATTAAACATATGATTAATCAGTTTCTGTCAGAAAAGGTAGAATTATTGTTGTAATGATAACATAAACTAAAATAATAAAAGATATAATATACTAAATATATTAATATTATTTTATTAAACAAAAACAATCAGTATCTAACTATCTGTCATAAAATAATATATTATTTTTAATAATAAAATAGAAACGTCTCGGTTACATATGGTAACCCTCGTTCCCTGAGGGAGGGAACGGAGACGTAGGTCAGACTGACCAATAGGAATCTCGCTAGAGAGGCCAATCTACTTCGAGTGAAACTAAAACAAGCCAATGCACATTGGCATGCAATCATTTGCATCAGCTGCGCGTCCTCGTCAGCGCGGGTATTTAACAGCAGCTGTTATGATTGCACACTAGTTTTTTGCTGAGGAGCCAAACCTGAAAAAGCTGGCCGCCCCAGCGGGCGGCAGCAGATGTGGCGACGGGACCTACGTCTCCGTTCCCTCCCTCAGGGAACGAGGGTTACCATATGTAACCGAGACGTTCCCTATCGGTCAGTCACTACAACGTAGGTCAGACTGACCAATAGGAATCCCTACCAAAGCGCCACAGCTGCTGCACCCCATCCAGCGCCCCATGCAAGCCTCTACACCTTCTTGCCTAGAAGGACGATAGGAGGAGGCTACACACAGAGTGTATCTGTCACTGTTGTTCCGTAATAACCCATACAGTGAGATTATTGGATAACACTGGGAAAGCGTGCCCTTCAGTTAGGAAGGAGGACGCTGCGGAAGCCACTTACTTCAAGGAGTTATGTGGGGAATACATATGGACTAGCCCGAAGGCTGTACTACATATGAGATAGTGGGTGACTTAGCCCAAGGGAAAGACACGGGCTTCCGTTAGGAGCAGCCGTGGAAAATATACACATATGGGATCCCCGTAGGGTCACACATATGGAACCCAGCCCAGATCCGGTTCTCAAGGATTCAGCGGATAAAGGCCTGGCACCTGGACGCTCCGCCATGTCCGGGCCGAGGGGTTTTTGGAGGACTCAACAGGTTTTTCACTCTGGAGCAATAAGGGTGCACAGTAGGGTGCAGCAAGCCGACAGAGCCGGGCCTCTCGGTGCTTCTACCCGTTTAGGGTGAGAACACGGGAGGAGACCGGCTCTACACGTAGGCTATAATATCTAGCGAACGTGTTAGGTGTCGCCCAGCCCGCAGCTCTACAGATATCTGTTAGCGAGGAGCCACGTGCCAGCGCCCAGGAGGATGCAACGCCTCTCGTGGAGTGTGCATGCAACCTGAGCGGGCAGGGCACGCCTTGAGCTTGGTAAGCCAAGGCGATGGCATCCACTATCCAGTGGGCCATCCTCTGCTTGGAGACAGCCTTTCCCCTCTGCTGGCCTCCGTAACAGACAAAGAGCTGGTCTGAGGTCCTGATGCTTTGAGTTCTGTCCACGTACATACGCAGAGCGCGAACGGGACAGAGCAAAGCCAGGGCTGGGTCTGCCTCCTCCAAAGGCAGCGCTTGCAGGTTCACTACCTGGTCTTTGAAGGGAGTGGTAGGAACCTTGGGCACATAGCCAGGCCGGGGTCTTAGTACCACATGGTTGTCACCCGGCCCGAACTCTAGGCACGATTCGTCGACCGAAAATGCGTGCAGGTCTCCTACCCTCTTGACAGAGGCCAGTGCAACCAGTAGCAAAGTCTTCATGGAAAGAAGCTTTAAGTCTACTGACTGCAGAGGCTCAAAGGGAACATCCTGAAGTGCTCGAAGCACCAGGGAAAGATCCCAAGAGGGTATGGAGGGGGGTCGAGGAGGATTTAATCGTCTCGCCCCCCTAAGAAACCTGACGACCAGGTCGTGCTTCCCCACTGTTTTGCCATCTATGTGGTCGTGATAAGCTGAAATAGCGGCAGCATGTACTTTGAGGGTGGAGGGAGACAGCCTTCGCTCCAACCCTTGCTGCAAGAAGGAAAGCACAGACCCTATCGAACATCTCCGGGGGTCTTCTCGGCGAGAAGAACACCACTCGACGAACAGGTTCCACTTCAGGGCGTAAACACGTCTCGTGGACGGCGCCCGTGCTGAAGTGATGGTGTTAAGTACCTCAGGGGGTAAGTCACCTAGAACCTCCGCGTCCCGTCCAGGGACCAGACATGGAGTTTCCAGAGGTCTGGACGCGGGTGCCATAGGGTGCCCCGTCTCTGAGTCAGAAGATCCTTCCTCAGAGGAATGGGCCAGGGAGGGACTGTCCCAAGGAGCATGAGTTCTGGGAACCAAGTCCGGGTGGGCCAATAGGGAGCCACCAGAAGGACCTGCTCCTCGTCCTCCCTGACTTTGCACAGTGTCTGTGCAAGTAGGCTCACTGGGGGAAACGCATATTTGCGGAGGCCCCGGGGCCAGCTGTGTGCCAGTGCGTCCGAGCCGAGTGTTCCCTCGGTCAGGGAGTAAAACAGCTGGCAATGGGAGGTCTCTGAAGAGGCAAACAGGTCTACCTGAGCCTCTCCGAACTCTCTCCAGATCAGCTGAACCACCTGGGGGTGGAGTCGCCATTCTCCCGGAAGCACAGCTCGTGATAGCTCGTCGGCCACACGGTTGAGCACGCCAGGGACATACATGGCTCGAAGCGACCTCAGATGCTTCTGACTCCAGAGGAGGAGATGGCGGGCGAGTTGCGACATGCGACGGGAGCGTAGACCACCTTGTCGGTTGATGTACGCCACGGTCGCAGTGTTGTCCGTACGGACCAGCACGTCCCTGCCCCGTAGCGGCCTTTTCAGGCGGCTCAGAGCGAGATGTACTGCTAGCAACTCGAGGCAATTGATGTGCCAATGCAGTTGGGGAGCCGTCCACACCCCTGACACTGCATGCCCGTTGTACGTGGCACCCCAGCCGGTGGCAGAGGCATCTGTGAAAACCACAGCATGCCTGGAGACCTGTTCCAAGGGGACTCCTGCCCGAAGGAACGAGAGGTCTGACCACGGGCTGAAGGTCTGGCGGCAGGCCGGTGTGATTGCCACCCGGTGAGTGCCATGATGCCACGCCCATCTCGGGACTCGGCCGTGAAGCCAGTGCTGAAGCGGTCTCATATGAAGCAAGCCGAGCGGAGTTACCGCTGCTGCCGCTGCCATATGCCCCAGGAGCCTCTGAAAAAATTTCAGTGGGACCGCTGTCCTGCCTTTGAACGTGTTCAAGCAGTTCAGCACCGACTGAGCGCGCTGCTCTGTGAGGCGCGCTGTCTGTGCGACCGAATCCAACTCCATACCGAGAAAAGAGATCCTCTGCACAGGGGCGAGTTTGCTCTTTTCCCAGTTGACCTGAAGGCCCAACTGGCTGAGGTGCGTGAGCACGAGGTCCCTGTGTTCGCATAACTGATCTCGAGAGTGTGCTAGTATAAGCCAGTCGTCGAGATAGTTGAGGAGGCGAACGCCCTGTTCTCTCATGGGAACAAGGGCCCCCTCCGTGACTTTCGTGAAGACACGGGGAGACAGGGACAGCCCGAAGGGCAGGACCTTGTACTGATATGCTCGACCCTCGAACGCAAAGCGCAGAAACGGCCTGTGTCGAGGAAGAATCGAGACATGAAAGTACGCGTCCTTCAGGTCGATCGCTGCAAACCAATCTTGGGGACGGATGCATCCGAAAATGCGTCTCTGCGTGAGCATTTTGAACGGTAGCTTGTGGAGGCTCCGATTCAAAACTCGCAGATCCAAGATCGGTCGTAACCCACCACCTTTCTTGGGTACAATGAAGTAGGGACTGTAGTGCCCTGACCTCATATCGGCTGGAGGGACCGGCTCTATCGCGTCCTTCGCCAGTAGGACTGCGATCTCCGCACGCAAGACATGGGCATCGGCTGCTCTCACTGTAGTGGAGTGGATGGCCCGAAACTTGGGGGGACGCCGGGCGAACTGAATCGCATAGCCGAGCCTGATGGTCCGAATGAGCCAGCGAGACGGACTGGGGAGCGCTAACCAGGCTCTCAGAGACCGTGCAAGCGGGACCAAAGGGACTGTAGGCGTACCCGGAGTGGGGCAGCGAGGTGGAACACAGGGACGTGGCTCGGGAGGCTCTCTCTGGGAGGCGGCCCGTAGCAGGGTCTGTGTGTGCTGTGCAGCACTTACCTGGTTCCACGGGGCAGGAGGTGCAGGAGGCGGCTCGGTGGCGTTCTCGAACTGCACACTGCTGCTCACTGGCGACAGAGGAGGCGGATGAGAGTGGTGAGGATTCTGTCCCCCCACTGCTCTCCGGGTCCTCTTCGGACCCAGAGATGGTAGAAACTGCTCTTTTATTGAAAATTTGGGGACCGCTGGTTTTAAGGCCAGCGGCGGAACAAAACGAAACACAGGATTTTCCACCCGGCCCTCTTCCGGGGGAAAGTCTCCTGGAGAGCAGTCCCTTCCATCTCCGGGTCGCCCGTCCTGGGGCCGCTTACCTCTGGCTTTGCCACCCTTCTTGGCGGGGGCCTGGACGGGCGGGGCGGCCTGCCTGCGACTGGCTCCACGGCGCCGTTTAGGTGGAGGCTGCTGCTGCAGCGCGGGAGCAGGGGCAGACGCAGGAGGACGCCCCCGGCGACGAGCAGACTGAGGAGCCGCAGGCGGTGGGTTGGAGGCAGCAGCTGACCGCCGCGGCAGGATATGCTTGATGGCCTCAGTCTGCTTTTGTACAGCCGAGAACTGCTGGGCGAAGTTCTCGACCGCGTCGCCGAAGAGGCCGGTCTGGGACACGGGGGAGTTGAGGAACCGGAGCTTCTCAGCCTCACTCATGTCTGCCAGACACAGCCAGAGATGGCGCTCCTGGACCACCAAGGTGGACATCGCATGACCCACTGACCGCGCGGTGACCTTCGTCGCACGAAGCGCGAGGTCCGTTGCGGCACGAAGTTCCTGGAGAACTTGTGGATGATGACCACCCTCGTGCAGGTCCTTCAGTGCCTTGGCCTGATGGACCTGCAGCAACGCCATGGCGTGCATGGCAGAGGCAGCTTCCCCACAGGCCTTGTAAGCCTCGTCGAATAGGTCCGACGAGTACCTACAGGCCCGGGAAGGAAGACACGGTTCTCCGCGCCGAGTGGAGTTAGGGCACAGCTGCATTGCAGCGGCCCGCTCCACTGGCGGGATGCGCGTGTATCCCTTAGCTGCCCCGCCATCAAGGGTGGTGAGGGAGGAGGAGCCACCGGAACGGTTTCTGGCAGTAAAAGGTGCCGTCCACATTCCCGTAAGCTCCTCATGCACTTCCGGGAAGAAAGGCACTGGGGTGGGTTGCTGAGAACCAGCACGCGCCACCCCGAGATACCAATCATCCAACCTCGAGGGTTCGGGACACGGTGGAGGATTCCACACGAGCCCGACCCCGTTGGCGGCCCGGGAGAGCATGGCCATCATCTCCGGGTCCGTCTCAGGCACCGCTGGCACCCCCGAAGGAGGCAGCGGTGCCGAGTCGTCGTCCGCAGAGAAGTCTGACCCACCCTCCGATGCAGCGATCGACATCTGGTCACTGGGAGCCCCAAAGGAGACAACCGGTACACACCTCGAGGATGGTCCAGCTTTCTCCAATGGAAGCTCAACTGGCTGCGGAGCATGAGAGGGGTGAGGGCTCCTAGGGGGTTGGTTCCCCGAAGGAGACGCGCTCACCGTGATCCTCAGGTCACCCGTGCCCCCGCCCGAAGCAACCCTCCGAGGAGGATTGGAACGAGGCAGAGGCACGGGGACTCCGCCCCTTTGCAGGAACAGGAGTCTCGACCGTAGCTCCGCGATGGTCATCTTCCCACAATGGGTACATGACTCATCCACAAACGCTGCCTCAGCGTGTTCAATGCCCAGACACACGAGGCAGCGCTTGTGACCATCCTGTGAGCCCAGGTAACGACCGCATCCAGAAACACACAGATAGAAAGTCATCTTTTTTTTTTTTTTTTTAAAGACGCTGTCTATCTGTGTAAGCTCTTTTAGGGACTACTCTCACTGGTGCTGAAGCACGCAGGGGAACAGCCACTGCGAACACAGACGGGAATGTGCACCCGTCTGCGCGCTGTCTCTCTCTCTCGCTGGCAGGTCTTACCGGCTGTGAGAACAGCCTTTGAGCGCTGAACTGCGCACCTTACCAGCTGTTAAAACAGCTTTTTTGAATTTGCTCAAAAAAACAAAACAAAAAAGACAGACAGAAGAGAGAGGACACAAGACTGCTCGCGCTGCCGTGCTGTAACGCCCGCACCGAACAAGGAGAGATCCAACGAAGGCTTGCCAAGTTTCACACTCTGTAGGATTACCATGAAGCGTTTGGCTCCGAAGCAAAAAGCTAGTGTGCAATCATAACAGCTGCTGTTAAATACCCGCGCTGACGAGGACGCGCAGCTGATGCAAATGATTGCATGCCAATGTGCATTGGCTTGTTTTAGTTTCACTCGAAGTAGATTGGCCTCTCTAGCGAGATTCCTATTGGTCAGTCTGACCTACGTTGTAGTGACTGACCGATAGGGAACTAAAATAATCTTTAATATTTTAATATTATTTTATTAAATTTAAAAACAATCACTATATGTCATAAAACAGTATTATATTGTTTTAATTTTAAAATATAACTAAACTAATCCAATGTTTTACATTTTTAATATATTATTTTTAATAAAGATAGAAATAATCAGTATCAGTCATAAAAAGCAGGACTGGTTGATCAAAGCAAAGCTGCAATTTCCAGTTTGCGTTCTGGTTTATGTCTGAGGAATAACCTGTGTTCAACACTCAGATGTGAGTCAGATGTGAGATGTTCAACACTCAGATGCGAGTCAGATGTGAGATGTTCAACACTCAGATGGGAGTCAGATGTGAGATGTTCAACACTCAGATGTGAGTCAGATGTGAGATGTTCAACACTCAGATGTGAGTCAGATGTGAGATGTTCAACACTCAGATGTGAGTCAGATGTGAGATGTTCAACACTCAGATGCGAGTCAGATGTGAGATGTTCAACACTCAGATGCGAGTCAGATGTGAGATGTTCAACACTCAGATGTGAGTCAGATGTGAGATGTTCAACACTCAGATGTAAGTCAGATGTGAGATGTTCAACACTCAGATGCGAGTCAGATGTGAGATGTTCAACACTCAGATGCGAGTCAGATGTGAGATGTTCAACACTCAGATGTGAGTCAGATGTGAGATGTTCAACACTCAGATGTGAGTCAGATGTGAGATGTTCAACACTCAGATGCGAGTCAGATGTGAGATGTTCAACACTCAGATGCGAGTCAGATGTGAGATGTTCAACACTCAGATGCGAGTCAGATGTGAGATGTTCAACACTCAGATGTGAGTCAGATGTGAGATGTTCAACACTCAGATGCGAGTCAGATGTGAGATGTTCAACACTCAGATGTGAGTCAGATGTGAGATGTTCAACACTCAGATGCGAGTCAGATGTGAGATGTTCAACACTCAGATGCGAGTCAGATGTGAGATGTTCAACACTCAGATGCGAGTCAGATGTGAGATGTTCAACACTCAGATGCGAGTCAGATGTGAGATGTTCAACACTCAGATGCGAGTCAGATGTGAGATGTTCAACACTCAGATGTGAGTCAGATGTGAGATGTTCAACACTCAGATGCGAGTCAGATGTGAGATGTTCAACACTCAGATGTGAGTCAGATGTGAGATGTTCAACACTCAGATGTGAGTCAGATGTGAGATGTTCAACACTCAGATGCGAGTCAGATATGAGATGTTCAACACTCAGATGCGAGTCAGATGTGAGATGTTCAACACTCAGATGTGAGTCAGATGTGAGATGTTCAACACTCAGATGCGAGTCAGATGTGAGATGTTCAACACTCAGATGTGAGTCAGATGCGAGATGTTCAACACTCAGATGCGAGTCAGATGTGAGATGTTCAACACTCAGATGCGAGTCAGATGTGAGATGTTCAACACTCAGATGCGAGTCAGATGTGAGATGTTCAACACTCAGATGCGAGTCAGATGTGAGATGTTCAACACTCAGATGCGAGTCAGATGTGAGATGTTCAACACTCAGATGTGAGTCAGATGTGAGATGTTCAACACTCAGATGCGAGTCAGATGTGAGATGTTCAACACTCAGATGTGAGTCAGATGTGAGATGTTCAACACTCAGATGCGAGTCAGATGTGAGATGTTCAACACTCAGATGCGAGTCAGATGTGAGATGTTCAACACTCAGATGCGAGTCAGATGTGAGATGTTCAACACTCAGATGCGAGTCAGATGTGAGATGTTCAACACTCAGATGCGAGTCAGATGTGAGATGTTCAACACTCAGATGCGAGTCAGATGTGAGATGTTCAACACTCAGATGTGAGTCAGATGTGAGATGTTCAACACTCAGATGTGAGTCAGATGTGAGATGTTCAACACTCAGATGTGAGTCAGATGTGAGATGTTCAACACTCAGATGTGAGTCAGATGTGAGATGTTCAACACTCAGATGCGAGTCAGATGTGAGATGTTCAACACTCAGATGTGAGTCAGATGTGAGATGTTCAACACTCAGATGTGAGTCAGATGTGAGATGTTCAACACTCAGATGTGAGTCAGATGTGAGATGTTCAACACTCAGATGCGAGTCAGATGTGAGATGTTCAACACTCAGATGCGAGTCAGATGTGAGATGTTCAACACTCAGATGCGAGTCAGATGTGAGATGTTCAACACTCAGATGTGAGTCAGATGTGAGATGTTCAACACTCAGATGCGAGTCAGATGTGAGATGTTCAACACTCAGATGTGAGTCAGATGTGAGATGTTCAACACTCAGATGCGAGTCAGATGTGAGATGTTCAACACTCAGATGTGAGTCAGATGTGAGATGTTCAACACTCAGATGTGAGTCAGATGTGAGATGTTCAACACTCAGATGCGAGTCAGATGTGAGATGTTCAACACTCAGATGCGAGTCAGATGTGAGATGTTCAACACTCAGATGCGAGTCAGATGTGAGATGTTCAACACTCAGATGCGAGATGTTCAACACTCAGATGCGAGTCAGATGTGAGATGTTCAACACTCAGATGCGAGTCAGATGTGAGATGTTCAACACTCAGATGCGAGTCAGATGTGAGATGTTCAACACTCAGATGTGAGTCAGATGTGAGATGTTCAACACTCAGATGCGAGTCAGATGTGAGATGTTCAACACTCAGATGCGAGTCAGATGTGAGATGTTCAACACTCAGATGCGAGTCAGATGTGAGATGTTCAACACTCAGATGTGAGTCAGATGTGAGATGTTCAACACTCAGATGCGAGTCAGATGTGAGATGTTCAACACTCAGATGTGAGTCGATGTGAGATGTTCAACACTCAGATGCGAGTCAGATGTGAGATGTTCAACACTCAGATGCGAGTCAGATGTGAGATGTTCAACACTCAGATGCGAGTCAGATGTGAGATGTTCAACACTCAGATGCGAGTCAGATGTGAGATGTTCAACACTCAGATGTGAGTCAGATGTGAGATGTTCAACACTCAGATGTGAGTCAGATGTGAGATGTTCAACACTCAGATGCGAGTCAGATGTGAGATGTTCAACACTCAGATGTGAGTCAGATGCGAGATGTTCAACACTCAGATGCGAGTCAGATGTGAGATGTTCAACACTCAGATGTGAACGCTGTGTTGAGCATGGAGACTCACTGAGCGGCGATCTTGATGAACTTCTTGAGCAGCTGGACTCGTTTCCCGGGCGACGGGCACAGCAGCACCTCTGACATCACCCACTGCTGGACCTCATTACAGCGCTGCAGCAGGAACTCTAGCGCCACCGTGTGGCCAGTGCTGGCCTGGCGACTGAACGTGTAGAAGATCAGCTCTTGCTGAGAGAGAGAGAGAGAGAGAGAGAGAGAGAGAGAGAGAGAGAGAGAGAGAGAGACATCATCACACAGGCTTTTCATGTGTTTCCATATGTGTTTTAAAAGAGCAAATGTGCAATATCTTTCAAAAGTTTGGGGTCAGTACGATTTTTTTTAAAGAAATGAATACGTTTATTCAGCAAGGATGCATTACATTGATCAAAAGTGACAGTAAAGACTTTTATAATGTTACAAAAGATTTCTATTTTAAGTAAATGCTGTGCTTTTGAACTTTTTATTCATTAAAGAATCCTGAAAAATGTTTATCATGGTTTTCAAAAAAAATATGAAGCTGCACAACCATTGATTTAAAAATGTGTCGACCACCATTGACCAATTTTCACCATTGATAATAATAAATGTAAGCATATTAGAATGATTTATGAAGGATCATGTGACACTGAAGACTGGAGTAATGATGCTGAAAATACAGCTTTAACATCACAGGAATAAATTACATTTTAACATTCATTTTGAAATTGTAATAATATTTCTCAAATTGACTGTTTTTCCTGTATTTTTGATCAAATAAATGTAGCTTTGGTGAGCAGAGGAGACTCTTTCAAAAACATAAAAAATTCCCATCGACCCCAAAAAAAGTTTTAATTTATAATTGTAATATCTTTCAAAAGTTTGGGGTCAGTACGATTTTTTTTAAAGAAATGAATACGTTTATTCAGCAAGGATGCATTACATTGATCAAAAGTGACAGTAAAGACTTTTATAATGTCACAAAAGATTTCTATTTTAAGTAAATGCTGTGCTTTTGAACTTTTTATTCATCAAAGAATCCTGAAAAATGTTTATCATGGTTTTCAAAAAAATATGAAGCTGCACAACCATTGATTTAAAAATGTGTCGACCACCATTGACCAGTTTTCACCATTGATAATAATAATTGTAAGCATATTAGAATGATTTATGAAGGATCATGTGACACTGAAGACTGGAGTAATGATGCTGAAAATTCAGCTTTGATCACAGGAATAAATTACATTTTAACATATATTCAAATAGAAAACAGTCATTTTGAAATTGTAATAATATTTCTCAATTTGACTGTTTTTCCTGTATTTTTGATCAAATAAACGCAGCTTTGGTGAGCAGAGGAGACTCTTTCAAAAACATAAAAAAATCCCATCGACCCCAAAGTTTTAATTTATAATTGTATTATTTTTCTGTAATTTTTGATACTTTATATATATTTTTACTTCCATGTTTGATTATCTTGTTCTGTACATGCTGTAGCGCTTTGAGTCTGAGAGTCTTGAGTCTCATTTATTATTACAAATAGAATGTATTATTATTGTTATCAGTCAGAAGCTTCACCTCATGGATGGAGTTGAAGAGACTCCACTCGAAGTTGGTGAGAGCCACGGCGACGTCCCACGTGTTGATGCCCAGCAGTCTGACCGGCTTCTGTCCCAGCTCAGGACACTCAGTCAGGGGCGGCTGAGACACACACACACACACACACACACACACACACACACACACACACACACACACACACACACACACACACACACACACACACGGGTTCAGGCTTTAAACCCCACAGCTCTAGAAACTCTTTGTTTTTACTTATGAAGAAATATTAAAGTTCCTAATATTTATGTAAGATTCTTCTTGTGGCTTGACTAGGAATTGTCTTGGAAATACTGCTTTGGAGTGTAAACAATGGTTTGGAGTCATTGAAGAAATCCTGGTTATGGAAGAACTTGCTCTAAAGACGTGCTTTCAAAATGGACTGGGAAAAGTGGTTGATATATGAAAACTGTAAAGATATCCTCCGCTAAGTAAACAGTAATTGTTATAGGAATGGTTAACCTCGCCTGTTTGGCTTTGTTGTTCTTTTTTTTTGTTTTAATTGGGGGGTCAGTGCATATATTTATAGGTATATATGTGTATGTTCATTGATATGTAAGAATATGCGCTGATATGTATGAGTATACAGCTGTGTACCCTATAGCATATATTTGATATGTATATATGCATAATTTTCCCCCTCCCTTCTGTTAATATTGGTTTTACTTTCATTGTTAATCTTGTGAATTAAAATAATTAAAAATAAAAACATGGCGAACACAAATAGAAGGTAAAGTTGTCAGTTGCTGCTACCAGGATCTCGCTGAGGTCTCTTCGACAGGCGATCAGTCGGCCCGGCGCCACCAGAGACTCCGGATAAATACTGTCGTGCGGCTGGAGGACACGCTGCTCTGTGACAGGAGAGAGAGAGAGAGTGAGTGTGTGTGTGTGTGTGTGTAGAAACAGCAGGGTTTGTGGTTCTGTCGAGAGTGAATGTGTGTGTGTGTGTGTGTAGAAACAGCAGGGTTTGTGGTTCTGTCGAGAGTGAATGTGTGTGTGTTTGTGTGTGTGTGTGTAGAAACTGCAGGGTTTGTGGTTCTGTCGAGAGTGAATGTGTGTGTGTGTAGAAACTGCAGGGTTTGTGGTTCTGTCGAGAGTGAATGTGTGTGTGTGTAGAAACAGCAGGGTTGTGGTTCTGTCTAGAGTGAATGTGTGTGTGTGTGTGTGTGTGTGTGTGTGTGTGTGTGTGTGTGTGTGTGTAGAAACAGCAGGATTTGTGGTTCTGTCGAGAGTGAATGTGTGTGTGTAGAAACAGCAGGGTTTGTGGTTCTGTCGAGAGTGAATGTGTGTGTTTGTGTGTGTGTGTGTGTGTAGAAACAGCAAGGTTTGTGGTTCTGTCGAGAGTGAATGTGTGTGTGTGTGTGTGTGTGTGTGTGTGTGTGTGTGTGTGTGTGTGTGTGTGTGTAGAAACTGCAGGGTTTGTGGTTCTGTCGAGAGTGAATGTGTGTGTGTGTGTGTGTGTGTGTAGAAACAGCAAGGTTTGTGGTTCTGTCGAGAGTGAATGTGTGTGTGTGTGTGTGTGTGTGTGTGTAGAAACAGCTAGGTTTGTGGTTCTGTCGAGAGTGAATGTGTGTGTGTGTAGAAACAGCAGGGTATGTGGTTCTGTCGAGAGTGAATGTGTGTGTGTTTGTGTGTGTGTGTGTGTGTGTGTGTAGAAACTGCAGGGTTTGTGGTTCTGTCGAGAGTGAATGTGTGTGTGTGTGTGTGTGTGTGTGTAGAAACAGCAGGGTTTGTGGTTCTGTCGAGAGTGAATGTGTGTGTGTGTGTGTGTGTGTGTGTAGAAACTGCAGGGTGTGTGGTTCTGTCGAGTGTGTGTGTGTGTGTGTGTGTGTGTGTGTGTGTGTGTGTGTGTGTGTGTGTGTGTGTGTGTGTGTGTGTGTGTAGAAACTGCAGGGTGTGTGGTTCTGTCGAGAGTGTGTGTGTGTGTGTGTGTGTATGAACCTCCGCTGTACGTCTGGACCGTCAGCATCATGTCGTCTTCAGATCTGTCCATCCGCTGAGACACGATGTGCAGAAGCTCCTGAGCCACGACTGAAGGCTTCACACGCATACTGAGATACGAGTCACAGCTCACGTAGACACGACACATCACTGACACACACACACACACACACACACACACACACACACACACACACACACACACACACACACACACACACACACACACACACACAGAGAGAGAGAACTGGTTATTCAGTCACTTTAATCAGTGAATCTCATGAAAACTGTCAAAAATATGTCTGGACTCATTTCACCCCCAGTCAAAAGATGAAGCAGTTACATTTATATATTTATATTCATTTATATTCCTATTACAAACATATATTATAAACATTATTTCATTATTATTATTTATTTAAATATTTTTTCCATAAATAAAATGTTGTTCTGTTAATCTATCATTTTGAATCTATTATATTTTATTTACATTTATATTTTAATAAGTTTCTATTTGCAAAAAAGAAAATTAAGGACTATTATTGTTTTTCTAAAAACAAATTGTTATTATATTTTAATTTTGATTTACATTTACAAATATTGCATTAAAATGTTTAAAATAAGATACATAATATTTTTTGCACAAAGACAATTTTGTTTATTACTAATATATGTATTATTATATATTATGACGTTTGTTTTGCATTGCAACATTTTTTTTACAATGACATAATATAACATAATAATTTGATATGCAAAATGATATACAAAATATAAAAATAAATAAGAATATAAAATGAATTAAATACATATAGGTCAAGTTCCACCTGTGTGAGTGTGTGTGTGTGCACTTTTAGACATGTCTGGACAGCTGCGTTTGAGAAAGATGAAAGGCAGGAAAATCTAAAATGTATGTGTGATAGTTAAGATAGTCATATATATAGTTTTTTCCTCATTTTAATTACTTTCCCTTGACATTTAACCCAAAAGACTTATGGTTTCTATATTTTAATGTATTATTAATTTTTTTTCAATTTAGATATAGCCGTTTAGCTTTGATTTTGGTTTCATTTCAATTTATTTTAGGCATTTAAAAAAAAACATTCACACCTAAAATATGTGGGTATATGTAGGTCATGTTAAATGTGTGCAGGGAATAAGGAGAGGACTGAGGAATACCGTCTTTAGTCTCGACCGGAGACCCTCGCAGAGGAACACACATCTCCTTCAGGCTCAGCTGCGGGTACAGCGCTTTATTCTGGAACATTTGAGAATATGTACTCACAATACAAACCAGGTATTTCATTTTTTGCTCATTCTTTTCACAATTTCTTCTCTCACCTTTTGGTGTGGAGAATAGTCGTCCACCGTACTGAGGGAAAACGGAGAAATAAGTGAGAGACGCATAACGAGACATCATTCATGGCTGTTGAAGTGTGAGTCTGACAGGAGATAGAGAACTGATTTAACACTCCTGTCAGAGACGTGTGGGCCAGCTGTCTCCTGTGAGATGTGTGTGTGTGTGTGTGTCCTCTCTCGCTCGCTCTACATCCATCTATCTGAAGAGTGACGCTCTAACGGGAAGTGGGAGACATCATCGTGTCTCAGTCTCAGACTGTGAGAAGTTTGGGAAACTGCAGGATGAATGACTGTTTTAATCATTTCCTCATCCCTCATGCTAACACAAAACCTTTCTGTGGAGGATAAAAACGCTCTTTCCCGTGACTATGTAAGATGATTGAGTTCAGAAGTTGCTCCTTTCGAGCTCAAATATCAATTTTGTCTCAAATGTTCCTCCCAAAGTCCAATAAAAGAAATGAAAACAGACACAAATGAACCAGTTATTGTCATACAGTTAGAGCATAGAGCTATACAATTAATGTACATAACAGCTCAGATTGGTCTTTGGGAGAAATTAATGAGTTCATAATCAGGTGTCTGAGTTTTGATTGTAGAATTTGGTGTTTTGAGCACAATTTGAAACATTGTTGAGATATTTTCTGAAACTTTAAAAGAGACTATTGGTGTGTTTTTAGGAAACTCAAACAAAAGTGACAATTTGATTGCTTTGCTCTCCTAGACAAATAATTGAGATATTCAAGATATTTAAATGAACTTAATGAACAAAAAAGGAGATTTTAAATAAATTCAAATTAACTTGATGAGAAATGTTCATACTGACATCTATTGGCAAATCTGAGCACAGTTTGAGACATTATCGAGATCTCTTATGAAGAGATAGAGCCAAAAATAATAAAAAAAAGACTCTCAAAACCCGCTAGGAAACACAAATGAGATCTTAAACACATTCAAACAGACTTGATGAGAAATGTTTGAGCCCATACTAGGATCTCTGACTTTCATTTCCAAATATGAAATGAAATATCATATCCGAAATATCATATCCAGTTTGAGACAATATTGATGTCCTATGAAACTCCATAGAAAAAAAGTCTCAAGCAAAGGTTTCAATTCAATCCTGTTGTTGCTGTCCAGGAGAAACAAACGAGATATTAAATAAATTCAAATGAACTTAATGAGAAATAGTTGAGATCATACTGATATCTTTTCAATCTATATTCAATATGTTTTCAAAATCTGAGCATAGTTTGAGACAATATCGTGATCTCTTAGGGAACTCCAGAGCAAAAACAGACAAGCAAAAGTCTCAATTTAATCTCATTGCTGTCTAAGAGAAACGAAGGAGATTTTAAATCAATTCAAATTAACTTGAGTTCATATTAATATCTCTGACATTGATTGGCAAATCTTGCACAGTTTGAGACAATATTGAGATCTCCTAGAAACTCTAAAGCCAACACATGAGATCATTTAAGAATCAATTCTCCATGTAATCTCAATGTTCAGTGACATCAACGACAGTATTGAGCATTTCCCTCTTTTATTCATCTCACACACGTTACGCCCAATTACCCTTCTGCCGCTGGGGGAGCCAATCAGATCTCTTCAAAAGGGCGTGAGCACAGTGTAACTCCGCCCCTCACGGCAGTCATAATTACTCCTCCGGGTCCGTCACCTCATTCAGCGGGATACGAACACACGCCTGCCAAACCTGAGGATGAGCAGCGGGAGGACGGGAACGTTTCCATGCTAAGCTCAACTCACTGAGGCTAAGCTGATGAACTGACAAACGTAAGGAGCTCAGAGAGACTCGCCTCCAGAGACACGGGATGTGTGTGTGTGTGTGTGTGTGTTCATCTGCATGTGCTCTGCTTTACATGTAAGATGACTTACTGCTAAAACTGATTATTGAAGAAGTTCACGTGATCTTCACTACGCAAAATGTCTAAATTAAAGGTACAGTATGCAGGATTTTTGCAGTAAAATATCCAAAAACCACTAGGCCAATGTTATATATTTTGTTTAGTTGATTACTTGAAATGTTTCCAACTATTTGTAAATCGTGAGAAAATTGTGATTTTAACCAAGGAAACGGGGCGTGTGAGCAGGGGTGAGGAGTCGGCAGTCAATGATGTCATATCCGCGTTACCCTCGGTTTCCGCCAGGTTTGCGCTCGCACTGCCATAGTAACCATGGCGACAGACGTTGACAACTGGGTTATGCCCGTTATGCCTAGCAGGACGCTCACGCTGTTGTTGTTTTCTTCAAACATTATGGACCATGGCAAGCAGACTTTGAGACAAAAAGAGGACTAAAACGAAGATCAACATCTTTCGAGATGCCGAGAGCTCCACGTCTGCGACTAACTTCCACTCGACAGAGACGCGAGTGTTGCATGTTACTTTATTAGACAGGTGAGCAAATGTACATAAAACTAATCAATGTTATGTAGTTCAACATGATGAAATGTTAGAATATGATCTGTATGTTATTCTAGCTTAGTCTCATACAGCCAACACACAACCTAACTAACAACATTCAACACACTCAAATGCCGTTTAGTGTGATAGTGTGACTGTTAAGGCCTCATTATGCTTCTGCGTCAACTCCACGGCGTAGCTACGCCGTCACTCCTACGGCGTCGTGGCCGTTTTATGGTTCTGCGTCAGGTTGCGTTGCATCGCGGTGCATTTCACCGCCAGAACGCTAGGGGGGTGTGTGCTTCGCGAATCTCTTTGCTAGTTTGTTTTGGTTCCGTGCGCCGGTTCCGCTTTCGTTTCCATTACCCTTCAAATTGCGCAAATTGAAATTGCGAATTGAAAATACGCACAATGGAACCACGTCCATTTCGCAAAAACCCCAGTTTATCGCAAAAAAGATTTTACGTTCGCATGAGGAGGTTTTTCAGGCAATTCGAAAAAGGAATATTTTGCAAAACTGCAATGGAAACAGGTTTTGCGCATTTACAGTCACTTGACTTAGAAGACGCGGTGTGTTTGGGGTCCGTGTCCGCAAATAATAATAATAATTATCGTCATTATTATACATTTATTAGGCTACATATGTAGAAGACGCTTTTATCCAAAAAAGGAACAAAGCAATTCGTCACATCTCATTCAAAATACAGGTTTGACAATAATAATACGGGGCTAAGATTATCACAAATAAACACAAGATTTTGACGCATATCCAAGCGTTTGTGCGCGGCGCGCACTGGATGGCAGGGATAGGCGCGCTGGCGCGAACACTTGCATTTTCCTATCAACAGTGGAAACAACTTAAAATACTCTATCATTTCTGGTCATACAGAAAATAATAATACATTATTCGCAACTACTTTTATTTGCGTAAACTCACAATAACAAGAAAACGTTGTGGTTTTGTAAAATAAAATAAAACAATCAGGCGCGCTTTCATGGTCTCCGTGAACTGAAGCGCGAGAACTGAAACAAAATATAGCCTAAGCTAAAGCTTGAAATGTCCACTTTAAAACGAACAAATTCGAATCGAAAGCTAATACCTTCTGATTATGTAATCCGTATGAAAGGTGCATTTCTCTCTAAAGGTGCATCCGGAGATATGTTTTTAGCCGACATTGATTTAGAAAACAATAGTTTATTAATAAACAATTAAAATGCCTCGTTATTTTTTCAGACACATTTATTATAGCCTATAACTCACCTATAAATCACCTTTCTGTAGGCTGTGGTTATAGTCTTCTCATTCAGCACTGCGGGAATTAATTTCCAGGTTCTAATTTGGCCTTAGAAAACCAGTGAAATCTACATTTTTTCCATATTAATTTGTGAATATTTTAAATGTTTAATAAAGGGGCAAAAAATCATAAACAAATATCTTAAAATTCGTCGATATTTTTTTTTTTTTTTTTTTGCGCAGCATTTGGTGTACCGTTCAAATTAAAATATTGGTGTTCAACTTTGCTTTTTAAAAATACAACAACCGTTCATTTTTCGTTTTGCAATTACGGGTTAAATAAGGGAAAACGAATGGACACAAAAGTACACTGACCGTTTGGAATTAATACGAGACAGAGTTCTTTATTAAATTCATAAAAGAAACAATAGCCTACTGGACTCTAAACCTCAAAGAAATGCCACAATCAAGACCTCGAAGCAGAAATTATTGTAAAGCACTGAGAGGAATGTAATCTAATTTCGTTGTACCTTGTACAATGACAATAAAGAATTCAATTCAATTCAATTCAAAATGAGGGAGAACTCCGTGTCTTTCCCTGCCATCAATGCTTGGATAACACACACGTCTCCTTCCATTAATAATAATAATGTATAGTGCGGTGGCTATAGGCTATAACGTTAAACCTACCAACGTCCGTTAACATGATTTTTGGAATGGCTTATCGCGAGAGGAAAAAAAAGACGTTTTAGTCGCATAACATCGGTTAATGGAAACGCCGTCATTTCGCAATAGTTTTTTATCGACATATAGAAAAAATCGCAAAAGTTTTGCGCAAATCTGTAATGGAAACACGCCTAATGGCGAGCGAAAGAGAGAGAATGTTGTTGCAGCTGGAGCTAATCGACGTTGAACAACAAATGATTTTATTGCAAATGTTTAATCGCAGAAGAATCAAACGTTCCTCAACTTGATATCGTTAAAACAAACAGTGCAGTGGTCACTTTAAAAATGGCGGTATAGCGGGAGGGGGAAACCGGAAAAGCTTCACTCCCGAAATGATGTATCTAACCAATCACAGCCTTTGTGGTCTGCGTCGCCTCGACGAGTAGTTACAATTTTTTGGAGGTGCACGTCGAACTACGGCGGAGGGGTCGGAGAGGGGTTCGCGGCGACGCAGAGAGGTCTGCGGGGGTACGCCGTCGATTCGCCGTTATATCCGCGGGACTCGCGTTGCGTGTGGCGCTGGTATACGTCTAGCAATCGCGCCCTGCTTCACACCACAGTCATGTTAAAAACATCACTGTATTCACTCATTCATAAAAGATCCATCAGCTTGACGACAAGATCCATCAGCTTGACGACAAGATCCATCAGCTTGACGACAGTATTCACATCTCTGGATGTGAATACTGCAACGGATACTTTATGCTCCATCCTAACCTCTTCTTTAGACAATATCTGCCCTCTCTCCTCTAGGCCAGCACGCACCACTCCCTCTAACCCCTGGTTATCTGAGGTTCTTCGTGAACACCGGACCAAGCTCAGGGCAGCGGAGAGGAAATGGCGCAAATCAAAAGACACATCTGACCTCAGTAGGTATCAATCTCTGCTCTCTGCCTTCTCTGTTGATGTTCACGCTGCAAAATCTTCATATTTCCACAACAAGATCAACAGCGCCTCTAACACACGTTCACTGTTCAAGACATTCAATTCTCTCCTCTGTCCACCTCCACCACCACCCACCTCCTCTTTAACTGCTGATGATTTTGCTAACTTCTTCACTAACAAAACTACCACTATCAGCAGTCAGTTCTCAGCACAGGAACCCAGACTAACCTCTCCCACAGCCAATAACCTTCTCTCCTCCTTCACTCCACTAACCGAGGAAGAAGTATCTAAACTTCTCCTCTCCAGTCATCCTACCACCTGCCCTCTAGACCCCATCCCCTCACACCTTCTACAAGCCATCTCTCCCACACTTCTACCAGCTCTCACACACATTATCAACTCATCCCTCCACACTGGCATTTTCCCTACAGCATTTAAGCAGGCTCGGGTAACCCCTCTGCTTAAAAAATCAACATTAAACACATCACTTCTAGAGAACTACAGACCTGTCTCTCTCCTACCATTCATTGCGAAAACACTTGAACGAGTTACTTTTAACCAAGTATCATCCTTCCTGTCTCTGAACAACCAGCTGGATGTCAACCAATCTGGCTTCAAGAAAGGACATTCAACCGAGACTGCATTGCTGTCAGTCACGGAAGCCCTGCGGACCGCAAAAGCTGCTTCCAAATCATCAGTTCTCATTCTACTGGACCTGTCTGCTGCCTTCGACACTGTGAATCATCAGATCCTCTTGTCCACCCTCTCATCACTGGGCATCACTGGAACCTCCCTCAACTGGTTTAAGTCCTACCTCACAGGTAGGTCCTTCAAGGTCACATGGAGAGGTGAGGTATCCAAAGCACATCAACTGACCACAGGCGTTCCTCAGGGTTCAGTTCTCGGACCGCTCCTCTTCTCCATTTACACCACATCACTGGGACCTATCATACAGGCACATGGTTTCTCTTACCATTGCTATGCTGATGACACCCAGCTCTACCTCTCATTTCAACCAGATGACCTCACAGTAGCTGTACGGATCTCAAGCTGTCTGGCGGACATCTCTGCATGGATGAAGGAACATCACCTGCAGCTCAACCTGGCAAAGACTGAGCTTCTCGTCCTCCCTGCCAATCCGTCTCTACAGCACGACCTCACTATCCAGCTAGATTCATCCTCAATCACCCCATCAAGGTCGGTCAGAAATCTTGGAGTAATCTTTGATGATCAGCTGACCTTCACAGACCACATTACAAAGACAGCTCGATCATGCAGGTTTGCTATGCACAACATCAGGAAGATCAGGCCTTTCCTAACTGAGCATGCAACACAACTTCTCGTCCAGGCCCTGGTCATTTCTAGGCTTGATTACTGCAATGCTCTTCTGGCTGGACTTCCATCATGTGCAACTAAACCTCTACAAATGATCCAGAATGCTGCAGCTCGTCTGGTCTTCAACGAGCCCAAAAGGGCCCACGTCACTCCTCTGTTCATCTCTCTGCACTGGCTACCACTCGCTGCTCGCATCAAGTTCAAGGCTTTAACGCTTGCTTACAGATTGACCACAGGTTCAGCTCCCTCCTACTTCCACTCACTACTACAAGTCTACATCCCTACCAGAAGCCTACGATCGGTCAATGAGCGACGGCTCGTGGTACCTTCACAGCGGGGCACAAAATCACTCTCCAGAACATTCTCATTCACGGTTCCATGCTGGTGGAATGATCTCCCCACCCTCATCCGGAATGCAGAATCCCTGACAACATTCAAAAGACAACTGAAAACTCATCTTTTCCGGGAGCACTTAACATAAAAAAAAAAAAAAAAAAAAAAAAAAAAAAAAAAAAAAAAAAAAAAAAAAAAAAAAAAATCCTTTCCTCTAAATCCTCGCTTGCCTGGCTTATGCTACTCCGAGCTATGTCTGAACTTTGTATTTTGAGCACTTCTTGCGTTGCTTTTGCCTCTTCACGATGACTCGCTTGGTTTAGTCCTCAGTTGTAAGTCGCTTTGGATAAAAGCGTCTGCTAAATGACTAAATGTAAATGTAAATGTAAGATCCATAATTCAGCTTAATGCGGATATACGTCATTAATATACGCCTTTGTTATTGTAAGAGGTTAGCGACCCCTGGTGGCGAAAAATCCTGCATATTGTACCTTTAAAATGAAAAATGCAAAAAAAGTGAGACTCACTGTCTCCGGCGGAGAAGTTTCTGGAACTCCTTCAGGTCCTTCTCCAGCGTGGGGAACTCATAAACGTCCTCCAGCACGTATCGATACAGAGACTGCAGGACAACACCACATCTTTATATTAGTGGACTGATCCATCAAGGCAAGTTTTCATTTTCAGAATCAGCCAATAACGTTTCCCATTTGGATGATTATACTTCAGCAGCAGAACTGCCTACTGTGATGATGTACCATATTAAGTAATAAAATAATACAAAATGCAACAACAAAAAAATCAATAACAACTCATGGACGAATCATATATTCTTTCTTAAATACTCTTGAATAAGATTTGAATATATGGCCATTGCACATTGAATACCAGGAAATTCCATATCATTAAATAAAAAACTACTCCGCAGATACCAATCATATTTTAGTACTATTTATATACTATTATAGAATTTATAAATGTTTTGAATTAGCTTTTATTTTTATACTTTTATTTTTCATTTTAATTTTAGTTCAGGTTTTAGTAATTTTGTTATGTCCTTTTATCTATTTTTTATAATATTTGTTTTAGTTTTTTTTTTTATATATTTTTAATAATCTTTTGATCTAATATTAATATTTTGTTTTATTTCAGCTGTATTTCAATTAACATTTTTTTGTTATTATACTACCAGTTACAGGTTTGAATATATATTAATATAAAGCAGAATTCTGTAGGAAAACACGTCTGGGTGGCGACCGAATGTGTGTATATGAGAGACTGTGTGTTGTTGCACAGGCACTTGACCTTGCATCCATGCTGGGCAGTAAAGGGACGATTTATTACCCAGCATGCACTGGGAATGTATGTTATAATGGTGTACACTTCCTCAATGCATGCTGGATAATGTCAGTAAACTAATACAGTGAGGAAACCATGTTTCAATGCTGTAAAAAAACAGCACCTACATCCACATTCATGCAAAACACACACACACACACACACACACACACACACACACACAGAGAGTGTCTCAGCAGCATCATGTGCATCTTTTCTTAGCGTTTGATGGAATGTGAATGTTTTTGAGCGTGGTGTGTGTGACTGAGCCGGTAACATGCGTGTGTCCGCTGTGAGTGTGTCTGACCCATCACCACCCCCACCCCCCCAATTCTGCCTGTTACCAGGCAACTATCACCTGGGAAACGCTCCATGTAATGATCTACACGGCGACCGTGAAACATCCTCGTCACTGCAATGACACTACAGTTGCCATGGAAACACTGCGTGAGCGTGTGTGTGAGTGGGTGGAGACAAAAGCAGGTAAGAACAAGATGTACATTTGTGCTGCGTCTGTGTGTGTGTGTCCGTGTGTGTGTGTATGTGTGTGTCTAATCTCCTGAAGATGACAGACTGAAATCTTTGAAACATCGACACGCACACAAAAACATCAACATACAAATAATAAATACCTAAACACAAAATAAACAACTACACAAACACTCAGTTTCAGAGAACACATGGTTAGTGCTTTTAATGACGCCTGAAAGTGTTTTCTGGAGTGTTTTCATCTGCGTGTGGCCTTGAGCAACGAGCAGAAGGGAGAAAACATGTTTTCTGGAGTGAAAATGTGAAAAGCCATTAAACACACTCAAGTCCGGACATGAGGCCGAGTCGATCCCTGCGGAGAAGCCGTGAGTGTGTGAGTCACCCGCGCTAAACTAGCACTCGTACACTAAACGAGCAAACACACACACTATCACACATCTGAGGAGATTTCACAGCAAGTTCAGGCAACTAAATGCTTCTTATAGTTACTGACAGCCTTGACATATTTTTTTTGAAAATATTAAAATATTACATAAATATAATTTTAATGTTTTTATTATTTTGAGTAAATAAATAAAATACAGGTAGAAATTTACTGACAGTATTAAATAAAAATATTTAAAAATACTAAAATATTATAAATATAAAAATATAAATACAAAACTTTTTAATTTTGAGTACATATTGTGTAAAAAAAAACTTGAAAGTGAAAATTTTACAGAGACTTGAATACATTTTTTTAAAATATTAAAATATTACATAAATAGACAGTCTAAATTCTGAGTAAATATGTAAAATACAGGTAGAAATTCTACTGACAGTCTTAAATGAAAAATATATATTTTTTTAAATACTAAAATATTATATAAATACATAAATACAATAATATTGCATTAAACAACTTGTAGAAATTTTACAGATAGACTTGAAAACAAATATTTTAAATATTAAATGTGTTTTTTAGTAAATATTGTGTAAAATTGGTAGCAATTTCATGGGCAGTCTTGAAAAAAAATAGTTTAAAATATTAATATATATATATTTAAATTGAGTAAATACTGTGTAAATTACTAGTATAAATTTTCCTGATATTTAAAATATTATATAAATGTATATATATAATGTTGAATAAATATTTACTTCGTAATATAACTGTTCATTTTTCCCCTCTTAGCATTTTAAAAATAATAATATTAATTATTACATTGGTCATGCTGCTTTCGTATCTGCTTCTGAAAACGCATCAGAGGAGCGATATCGAAACCAACACACCAACAACAGCAGCAGAAGACAGACGGGTTACCCGGTGTTCAAATCACATCCGTGATACCACACAGATTACACTCATAAATATACATCAAATATATATATGTTCCCAGAAGCGTTTCACCTTCATGAAGAGTTTGACGTTCTCCTCCTCTCGCAGGAAGTCCTTGTAGAGCGTGCTCCACTGGGACACCAGGTGCAGGACCTTCCTCTTCCTGAAGAGGGCCTCCTTTCCTTCCTCCTTCCCTCGGGAACGCTTCGTACAGTAGGTGAGATCCGGTTAAAGACCCGTAACAAACAGCCTCGACTGAATCTACACACGACCACTTTAGGCCACACTGATTAACTATATAACACACACAATACTGGTGAAACAAGAAAAATTTGAATATCGTGCAAAAGTTCAGTAATTCAACTTAAAAGGTGAAACTAATATATTATATAGACTCATTACATGCAAAGTGAGATATTTCAAGCCTTTATTTGTTATCATTTTGATGATTATGGCTAACAGCTTATGAAAACCCCAAATTCAAAATTAAAATATTGTGAAAAGGTTTTCATAAGCTCAAAATGATAACAAATAAAGGCTTGAAATATCTCACTTCGCATGTAATGAGTCTATATAATATATTAGTTTCACCTTTTAAGTTGAATTACTGCAATAAATAAACTTTTGCACGATATTCTAATATTTCGAGTTTCATGTATATCTGCATCTGGCATTTGAAAGCATGCGGTAGTGCTGTGTGTTTGTGATGGAGAAGGATATTGTCCCAGCAGGGCTTGGCAGAGCTCACTGGTGGACATGAAGACCAGATACGTCAACAAGAAGTCGTCCAGAAGCATTTCTGAAAGACAAACGCACAGTAAAACATCACGGACCAGCAGATTTTAGCGCATGCAGAGACAATTAACCAGACCTTCAGCTGATCTACATTTCACTCTCCTGGAAGGCATGTTTAATGACAACTTAGATGAGATTCATGAGCGTGGGCTAATTAGTGCTGTGTGATGAGGCAAGCGTCACCATTGCTAGTGCTCATACTTGGGGTTCGTGATTTGAACAAACCCCCGATACACAATATCTACTCAAAATAAAACAGTATTTATAAAAAAAAGTTGTATATTTATGTAACATTTTAATGTTTTAGAGTTAGTAAATTCTTATTTTTTTAAATAGTTTATATTTTTGTATTCATAACACATATATTATGATGATTTATGATGATCCTAACAGAAAATGTTTTCATTTGCGAAATGAATATCCATTCCGCAAATGATTTTTTTGTTTTTGTTTTGGATCATCATAAATCATCTAAATTCTGTCAGTTACGTACTGAACTTTAGAGTTTCTTGTTGAGAAAATGTGTCATGTTACTTCACAAAAATGGCATATATATATATATATATATATATATATATACACATTTTTTTTTAAATTAATTTGTTTTTTAAGAAATATTGTTTTATTTTGAGTAGATATTGTGTAAAATACTGATAGAGATTAAAATAAATTCAACCCACTTGCAAAGAAAATTTCAAAATATTATACAAAATATACTTATTGTTTTTAAACACTGGTAGAAATTGTATTGACAGAACCAAAAAAAACACAAACATTAGAATATTATAAATACAACAATATAAATAACAAAAACTTTTTTTAATTTTGAATAAATATTGTGTAAATATTTTCTCACAGTCCTAAATAATAGTTTTTTTTTAACTATTTAATATAAACATAGATATAGACAGCCTTAAATAAGAAATAAAAAAAAATATATATATATATATATATATATTGTAGAAAGTAAAAAATGTAAAAAAAAAAAATAGAGTAAATATTATGTAATACTGGTATACTGGCAGTAATGAAAACTAAATATTCAAACCACAAAGACTTTCTGCACTGCATTCCTCTAAAACCCACAAACCCCTTCTTCATCTCCCTTCATCCTCTCTGTTTGTCTTCTCTGCGTCTGCTGATAAATATTCATTTCCATTTTTATCATCGACTGCCTGTGCTAACAGAACGCCGGCCCACAATCCCCCGCTCCACACGAGAGTCAGAAGAAGCAGGAGGGATGAGATGTGTGCATCATATAATTCATCATTCATACATACTATGAAGGATGAAATCATTTCATACTAAAAACTAATGTATCTGTGATATGTAAATCTAGTGGAAAGTGATAACTGACAGAATTTAGATGATTTATGATGATCCTAACAAAACAAACAAATAATTTGCGGAATGAATATTCATATCGCAAATGAAAACATTTTCTGTTACGATCATCATAAATCATCATAATATACAGCCTATGTGTTAATTTTTTTTTTTAAATATTACATAAATATAAAAATGTAAATCACTTTTTTTATATAAATACTGTTTTATTTTGAGTAGATAGTGTGTAAAATAAATTCAACCCACTTGCTAAATATTATACAAAACATACTTATAATTCTTTTATTGTTTTTAAACACTGGTAGAAATTGTATTGACAGAAGCAAAAAGAAAATACATTACAATATTACATAAACATAACAACAACTTTTTTCATTTTGAGTAAATATTGTGTAAATATTTTCTCACAGTCCTAAATAATAGTTTTTTTACTATTTAATATTACATAAATATAAAAGTATATAAAACTATTTTAAGAAAATATTGTGTAAAATACTGAAAAAACTGTTGTCGTTCTTCTCAAGTGTAGATTATGCACTATGATTGATAGGGATGCACCGAAATAAAATTTTTGGCTGATACGATAACCGATAATTCTTAATATTTGAAAGCCAATAACCGATATATTGGCCGATAAATCTGAATCCAAATTTTTATATAATTTTTGAGAGCCTGATTACAAAAAACAAAATTCTCACCATTAAAAGCCATCATGATGAACAGTGCGCATTTGAAATAAATAATCATTATTTATCGGCATTAATATATCGGCAAAATGTTCTTATCGGGTCGATACCGATAACATTAAAAATGAACATATATCGGCTGATACTGATATGGTGGCTGATATACTGTGCATATATATATATATACTGTGCATCTAATGACTGACTTTTGAAACGATGGTTACCGGAACGATTAAAAAGCAGATTTAGATGATCAGTTCTGTATATATAGCTATTATAATACCCCCATATGGAGATGTTCAAGGTTTAATTGTTGCATTCAGACTGAAAAAGCTCTCCTTTACATCAAATATGAGTTTTCAACACCCAAGAAAGCTAAGATTTTAGCCTCATTCATAGTCCTACTGATTAAACTCACACCTCTTTCTCCTAAAAATACTATGATCCCCTTTGCTTCCCTGAACGGCCTGGTTTCCCGCCGGGAAAGCATTCACACGATTTCTCATGAAGTCTCTGAACAATTATCACTGAACACTGACGCAGGTCTGAACACAAACACTGACTCAAGAGTTATTCTTCTCTATGATACACCGTTTGACATTTTACACCGCTCTAGGCGAAGTCAAGTCCGTCTAATATCAGTATCTGAAGGCGCCGGGCGACTCTAACGAGAAACTGCCACCGAAACACACACGTCTGCGTTGATCCGGGAGGGAATAGTGAGACTGTTGGCATTTGACAAAAGGTAAAAAGCCTTTCTCTCTTCTTAGTAGCGTGACGCACATTTTAATGCTAAACACAGCTGCCAACACACCGGTAATTACCCAGGATGCACTGCACTGTGAGGCTTATTTATCGCCTATGGGTGTGTTATGCTATGCACCACACAAGGGTCATTGAATTACACTCACACACACACACACACATATTATACGCATGCACAAACATGCATACACACAGAAAAACTCATTATCCTGCTGCTTTTTTCAGTTTTCTTCCTCCCCTCACATCATCCCACAGCATCTTTCTCCTTATTTGGTGTCTTTGATTAAATGCAAACATTAAAACCCTTTCCTATTAAAAGATGTTATATATCACTCCGGATGTCTCAGAGAAGGTCTTTTCCAGTCGAACACTAGACTCTAGAGTCTGGGAATTTGCATTGAGCTCATCTGACCTTCAGAAACTAAACACACACACACACACACACACACACACACACACACACACACATGCTATCAGCCCTCCGCCTGCAAACATTACACTGTGCAAATGCACTCATGAATAATTATGCTTTTGCAAGAATAAGAAGAGTAACTGTAACCAACACTCGCAGTAAATCAATCGGTTTTGCACACAGAACTTCAAAAACATCCTCAGAAACTTGGCTTCACGTGTCACTTCAGAGAGCAAAGACACCTGGAGGCACAGAAAGCAACAGAAAACCCTGTCGGCATTAAGACACAAAGCATTCCAGAAACGTTCATGGCCAGAGTCGTTCTGACACGCTCGGTGTGAAATCACTGACAGCTGCAATGCTTTATGGGACCGAATCTGACCAGCGACCACAAACATCACAGCAAATGATGTAAGAGTAATATTATATTCCTCACGTGTGCTGCCACTGGTTTCAACATTTAGCCAACTAGTTTAGGTTGGTAAGAGAACGCCTTAATTATAACAGGGAGTATTGCTATAGATATTATTCATGTAGCTTAATGGGGGAAAAACTTTCTGCACTTACCTGGAACATATACATTATATATATTCGTTAAGTGATTATAAAAGTAAATATATATATAAAATATTACAAATTATTTTATAATTATTTTATAACATAATATATATATATATATATATATATATTAAATTAAAATACATGTAAATGTCATCATTTCTAATTATTGTTTAGATACTAATATTTAACAATTATATGACATTTATAATTCATATGAATACAAAAATAGTAGAATTTAAAATGTAGATTTAATAGCTTAATGGCAAAAACTCTTTTTTTAAGTTATTTGGAACAAAAAAACAAAACAAGTTTTGCATATATTCGTTAAGTGACTATATCAATCGATTGTTCAGTCATATTATATTAAATAAATATATATATGTGCGTGTGTGTGATATTATAAACACTTAATATATCTATATATTAATATATAAAATATAATATTTAAAAATATATATATACAGCATATATATTAAATATATACATATATATACACACACACATATATATATAAATGAAGTATAAATATCATATAATTGTTAAATTGTGTATATATACACTGTAAAAAAATATTGTTGGTTTAACTTAAAAAATGAAGTAACCTGGTTGCCTTAAAATTTTAAGTTCATTGAAATGGAAAAATTGAGTTAATACAATGAAGGAGATTGATTTAAACATCAGAAACTCAAAATATTATGTTATCTGAACCACATAAATTATTTAAGTTGATTTGACAAAAGAAAAAATGTTGTGATTACAAATCATGAACATATTTTTTTTTACAGTGTATATATACAAATATACAGCGATTGCCGATGCATTCAACTATTGATGAATAAAACTACATTATTTCCCACTGAATACTCAAAATGCTTCAGATTACACAGGCAAAATGCATTTCAGAAATGCCCATCCGACACTCATCCAGTGATGTGTTTGGCGTCGCTCACCCGCCTCTTTGCCCTCCGCCGCCCCCTGGTGCTCGTCCAGGCGCAGGTCACTCAGCAGGTGCTCCAGGATCTTGTGGGGCGTCCCGGACACCACCACGTACCTGTCGGACAGAGCAGAAGAGGAAGACTCGCATGGGTACTCTTCATCAGAGGAGGAACACGTAGAACAAGAGCCGCTCCACCGCTGTCCCTTTATCACATAATCATCCTCATCATCATCATCATCATCGTCATCGTCAATGAAACGAAAATGAGGAATATTAAACGTGGGTATTTCATCTTCATCCTCCAGACTGTTGCTGCATTTCCAATATTCATCATCATCATCCTCTTCTGCCTGCACCAGAGTGACAGGTCTGAGTTTTACAAAAGTCTTGCCGTCCATTCCAGCAGGGACACGTGTGTCGCGTCATGCCCAGCGCAGGAGTGTGTGTCAGGGCTGGAGAGGCGATCGACAAACTCACAGCAACCTGCAAACAAACCCTGTACACTCGCAGTTCAAAGCACACGAGTGTGTTCACATGCTCAAGCCCCGCTGACAGTGTAATGAGGAAGCAAACATCAGGAATGTGTTATGAAGAGAGCGGAAGACACTGATTGGAGGATGAAAGTGCTTGAGATATGTAAACAGAAGGGGAGGGGTCAGAGAAGGGGGCGTGGCCTCACCTCTTATCACCGTCGTCATCTTTGACTCCGGCCGACTGTGGAGACGCAGGATCTGATGGGACTCGCTGGAGGACCAGCACGTCCTGACCCCTCTCCTTCAGACACACACGCACCACGCTTTCCCCCTGCGCCTGAGAGATCAACACACACACCCCATCACTTACATGAGGAGACCACACAATCACACATCACAATCTTACTGAGGCCGGCGTAATAGATCTGGAAGAGTTCACTCAAATATGAACATATCTATGTGTGAACTGAATCATTTGATTATTCATTACTACTTCTCTCATGAACCAAGAAAAACTAGGGCGAATATATCAAGATCTTTAGTGAACAGCGGCTTCAATTTAGACCGGTTTGACCTAAACTTACATTTGTATAAATCACTTTTAACTTTTAAATGTGACATTTTTAACTTCAAAAGACTTGGAATATAGCGCACAAGTCGTTGTTTTTACCATACTTTCTTGTCATTTCTGGACATTGGTGGCAAATTATATTGAAAAGAGCACTTCAGATATTCTTTCTCATTTCATGTTTCATGAAAGAAAGTTAAACAAGTTTGGAATGACATTCATTCACAAATCATTCAGTCCCAAACTACGCAAACTGTAAAAACAGACTCAAACTATCCAAAAACAAAGGGTGTGATCAAAACCAATCAGGTTTGTGTACATCACAACGTGTATTTCTGTCATCAAATCCGACAAGTTTCTGCTTGCATATTTATCACACTCTCTCTTTCTCTCTGTTTCAATTAAGAAACTCGTCATTAGGGAGAAACGAGAGTCATTACAGTCACATTCACACAGCAGAATCACAAAAAAATTGGAAGGATTTGCTAATATTTGAAATGCAGCGGTAAATAATGCAAAAATAGTGCGAGTATTGTGGTTGTGTGCCACTTGGAAAAACTCCAAAATCAAACACACAGAAAAGCTTCATCAATAACATCGTTACTGTTTTAGCCCGTTCTAAATAACAGAGTAACTTGAACGTGTGTGTGTGTGTGTGTGCACTTTTAGACGTGTCTGGACAGCAGCGTTTGAGAAAGATGAAAGGCAGGAAAAGGATTAAGAAAATCTGAAATGTCTCATATAATCACACACACACACACACACACCTGCCGGATTCACAGGTGTGAATCATAATACACACATTCAGATGCATTCCGTCGCATCGGATGCTTTTGTGTTTGAAATCCAGCTCTTGTTATAATCTTGTGGCCTGCAGGTGTAAATACTTGAAATACTATATAGTAAATACTATTAAAACAAAACATGTTCTACTCTGAAATAAGGCTGGATGGCATATTGAAATATCACGTATGATCACAGTAATTTTGCTATAAAATCAAGAAGTGAATATCTGATTCATCAATGCACATTATTCTTAGTAAAAAAACAAAACAAAGTTTACTGCAAAAAATAAAACACGGAGGGGAAAAAAATCTATTTAAAAAAAAAATCGCCATATTTTCCAAACAGGTTTTACTTCACACAAGGAAGAATGATATTTAATAATTTGTATTTATATGCACCAACATAACAACACATAAACAACATTTCCTTATACTGTTCAAAAGTATTGGATCGGTGAGATTTTTAATTGTTTTTATAGTCTCTTCTGCTTACCAAGGCTGCATTTATTTGATTGTGAAATATTAAAGCAATTTAAAATAGCTGTTTTCTATGTGAATATATATTAAAATGTAATTTATTCCTGTGATCAAAGCTGTATTTTCACCATAATGAAAGCTGTCTTCAGTGTCACATGATCCTTCAGAAATCACTCTAATATGATGATTTGATGCTCAAGAAACATTTATGATTATTATCAATGTTGAAAACAGTTGTGCTGCTTCATATTTTTGTTGAAACGTTTATTTTAGGATTTTTTGATGAACAGAAATTTCATAAGAACAGCTAATATTTGAAATAGAATTATTTTGACACATTATTAATGTCTTTGCTGTCACTTTTGATCAGTTTAATGCATCCTTGCTGAATAAAATTATTAATTTATTTCAATAAAATAAATAATTACTGACCCTAAACTTATTTTATTCCACAGAATCACAAGAAAAAAGTTAGAATCACAAGAAATGGAAGAAAAGGAAACCATGAAATAGAAAGTTCAAAAGCACAGCATTTATTTAAAACAGATTCTTTTGTAACATTAAACATGCTTTACTGTCACTTATGATCAATTTAATGCATCATTGTTTCTTTCTTCTGACCCCACAGAAGTTACAGATTGTTACTGAAATGATTCTGCTCTGCTTGCTGTAATTTCAGAGCAAACACACAAATATAAATATTGAATATTTTTTTTAGCTATATCAGTTTTTTGTGTTCATAAATCATAATGACTGCAGGTCATTTTAAATATGATATCAGTCCAGGTGTCTTTAAATCTGGTGTCATCAGTATGAACATCTGCTGTTTGAGTCACAGCATTAAACAGGGCTTTTATCAGACCGATGTGTGGCGGTGTGTGTGGCAAGCTTGCGTCCGCTGAGACGACTCACTCATTGACTGAGCACCTTTACAGGTGAGTGAGATCATAAGCTCCGCCCACACGTCTGTCTGCGAGCATAAGGGCGGAGTCACACAGGTGATGACATGCTTTAATGCAGGACTTCAAAGTAGATCATGAAGTTGCAGTTGCTCCTGCAAGTGTGTGTGTGCGCACTTTATTTTACAGTACGTGTACTTACAGTGTATTTACCTAAGAAAGTACTGGGTAATATAAGGTAACTACATGGTTAAGTTTAGGGGTAGGTAGTGCCTATATTATCCAGTTATTGCAATTATTGCAAGTACATAGTATGTACATGGGGAACAGGACTATAAACTAAAGTGCTACCGAAATGAGAATAAGTAAACTAAACACTATTAGTTGTAATGTAGACACATGCATTTCTGTAAAGCTGCTTTGAAACGATAAGTATTGTGAAAAGGGCTATACAAATAAATGTGAATTGAATTGAATGTTAGCCATTTTAAAAAGAGAACAAGTCTTTCGATTCTTTTCTCAACCCAACTTCCTTTCTTCAACATCAACACGAGAAAGAAAGCTAAAGTCAAAGTCCATGGAAATGTAAGAGATATATCTGTGCTCAGACACACACTGACCCCTGTACGGGACAACGGTACGATGCTATCGACGTAACCGTGTTGAATCTGCCCACGGGCATCAAACCCAGGACAAAATGTTCCGGAACATGTTCACTAAAATATACAAAATCCATTAGCAATTGAACACACACATCCCTGAACGACCGTCGGTGGAGAGAACGCTGGGCCTCAGAGACTCTGACTGATGATTGGTCATTTCACCCGCTCTCCCGGAGAGTGAAGGATGCTGGGACGTAGGAGGAAGGGAAACATCCGCACTCAGACACTCAGACGGACACGTGGGGTCCAAAACATGACCTCTGACCTCTTAATCACGGTCAGTTTTCGCTGTTACTTAACCGGAATTGGCATTCCAAAAAAAACGTCTGAACATTCCAAAAATACTCCCCAGTCTGACCACAAATAATGCAATCCGGAACAAACACGGAGCGTTTCCCAAACATTCCCTAAACACTCCGAAACGAGCGTGGATATCAGATCGAGCCTGCGCTGCTTCTCCCTGCAAATGTGTTTATAAAAAGCAACGTTAATAGGATTTTCCTGCAGTTACGCGATTCCACGGAAAAACACCTACATTAACAAACACCAGATGATGCTGGGAAAAATGTTAGCGATGCGAACGATAACAAATAGTTTATCTGCTCTGTCCGTGTGCCTCTCTAGAGCCTTTCCAAAATCAGCCCGCGTCTCTCTGGGGAGTTAACGCACTACAGAACGAGTACTTCACACACTGAACACACACGGCATTTCAATGTCAGTTATGCACACAGACTCTGGCCATAAAAGCCATGGAAATAAAAAATATATATTTATAATCAAGCTGGCAGTGAGAGCGTTACGCAACAGAGGAATGAAAGAGGTGAATGTGCTTCGGTACATTGTGAACGTTTCCATGAGTTCTCACAGGATCTGCCGGCACATACTAATAAAATAATAAATAAAGTATGCTTTCAGGGCACGTGATGATGAATATGGTCATAAAATGTCCGTTTGGCGTCATAACGCCATCCAGGGGCGTAGCCATCATTTCAAAAGTGAGGGGGACAGAATGTCAAGGTTTTTTCTTCAGACTTTTGTTGACAGGTTTTTGCTTAATTGGTTTAATATGCAATTTATTTTTAAAGCAATAAAACAGAAAGAAAGAAATGCAGATGTTCAGTACTTTATATTGCACATGCAGGGTTTTTGGTTGAAAAGGAGGCGGAGGTGGTAAAATCCCGACCATGTATTTAAATTAGATAATAAAATGTTTATTTTTCGTAGATCACCATATAGCCTAGGTGTTACCCACATTATTTTTGTAGGTGGATCTCGGTACTTCTAGGGGGGTCCGGGGGCATGCCCCCCCGTAAGAAAATGTTGTAAATTTTAAAGATAAATTCATTAATCTGGTGCACTTTGAGTCACTCGAATCCACTGTTAAAAATAAATAATCCACCCGTCAACCGCCCAAACATGATATTCTCTGATTTATATTTGATCATCGCATTACAATTATTAAAATGATCAATGTTAAACATGATAATATGGTTAAATATCACACTGAAGTAGACTGATTTAAAAATAACATTTAGGTTACTTAGAATAAAAGTTCTTCTTTTGGCAAAATTAAATTTCCTTAAAAGCCTAAATGTCTGTCTTACTAAACTTTCCAATTAAAAACCTTCAAATTTCAAGCTTTTAAAACTACGTAAAACTTTCTAGTTAGGCTTTTTCAAGAGAACTTAAAGTTTGTCTATAACTTTTTTATCTAATTGTAAAGTGTTACCGAATTATGGTAAACATCATGTAAATGTTATAGGAACGCTGCCTGATTCAAGCAGATCGTGGCTGTTATTGCATGAAAATACAAATTCAGCATTAACAATCACCATGTTTATTCTAATTTGAAGGGCTTTGATAACATGTCTGTGAAAATAAAAGACATTACGAATAAAAAAAGATTAAAAATAGTGCACGTTTTTGCGGGTAGTGAATATTTTCAATTTACAACAAAACTTCTTAATTCAACAAGAGAAATAGGCAGAGTTATTCATCATTGTGCAACACAATTCGGATACTACATGACAACTTACTTACAGTGCTTGACTTTTTCGTGAAAAACGAGTGAAGAGTTTTTGCCGTTTTGAACTGATACTGATGGATTCGGCGCGGGTGCGAGCATGGGCGTGTCGTAGGCTAATGCACGAGTGAATGATTACCATGGAAACCTGAAAGTCACGTATGTAGATAGACTATCCTTGACTCTTTGGATTTTAAATCTTGATGTAGGCTACACACACCCGCGAAAACCTCAGCTTGTTGTATACACACTTGCCCTATGAAAAAGTGCGGGGGACGAATTTACATTTTATAAAAAGTAAATTTTTATAAAAAATTTATACACGTCCCCCGTGTAATCTACGCCCATGACGCCATCATATTTGACCACAGAATGATGAGGTCTGACGTGACCGATCAGAAAGAGTAAAGTGTTTCAGATGTAATGAGGGTTCAGTGCTCACCCAGGCCAGAACCATCAGCTAAACCAGATTATATCATAACCACATCACATCAGATCCTGTTCCCTCGTTCTCCGGGATATCACCTGATCTCCTCCAAACCATCCAAGCCTCGCTCTGCTTTCGTGTTTCTCTCGCGCTTCCGTTTACATTTATGCAGTTTGCAGACGCTTGTATTCAAAGCAGCTCGATTGCATTCAGTGTGTGCATTTAATAATTTAATAAAGCGCTCTACTTCTTCTTCTTCTTTACCAAACATGTTCCTTTTTGAACATCAACTGATGTCACGTATTGCCTCCTGGTTTGCACAGAAAAAACGCTAATAATACAATAACAGTGTTAAATGTAATCTTTAGCAAATCACATTAATATCGTTAATTTCATATTTTAGAAATATAATATTTTAATAGATTTTTTTCACACTGTACATTATATATGATTTATTTTAGCGTTTTTTTAAAATTTATTATTTAGACAAAAGAGAATACTATAGCGACTACACTACCGTGCAAAAGTTCTCGGGCAGTACGATTTTTAAAAAATATATATTTTGTTTCAGAAAAATTCATACTTTTATTCAGCAAGGATGCATTAAATTGATCACAAGTGACAGTATTTATTTTGTAATGTTACAAAACATTCAATTTCTAGTAAACGCTGTTCTTTTGAACTTTCTATTCATCATGGAATCCTGAAAAATATTTCCTTAAAATACGAAGCATTGTCTTCAACATTGATAATAATCATAAATGTCTCTTGAGCAGCAAATCATCATATTAGAATGATTTCTGAAGGATCATGTGACACTGAAGACTGGAGTAATGATGCTGAAAATACAGCTTTGATCACAGGAATAAATTAGGTTTTACAATATATTCGAATAGAAAACTGTCATTTTGAATCGTAATAATATTTCACAATTTTACAGTTTTCACTGTATTTTTGATCAAATAAATGCAGCCTTGGTGAGCAGAAGAGACTTCAAGTGTTTGGAACAATTTCCCCCCCACATGAGCTGATGAGGGAGGACACACACGAGCAGGTGTGTTAAACTCCAGGCGTCAGTAATGACAGTTATCACGCAGAAGTGTGTGTTTAAGCAGCGTCTCCACCTGTCCTGCGGGTCAGCGGTTGACGTCGGTTCTCACGCTGGGTGGAGATCCAGTCCAGAGACCTCGCTGACGCAAAGCACAGAGGAAAGGCGAGAGGAAGCACTCTGTGTTCCTTTCCTGTGTTTCTGCGCAGAGAGTGTGTGTGATAGTGTGCGATAGTGTGCGTTGCTTTGTTTCCTTAATTATGCCAAAAAGTTGCACAGAAAACTCCCATGTTCCTGGAAAAACCAAAGAGCACGACCTTTACTCTAAACAATGAAACGGGACCGAAACACCCCAAACACACACACACACACACACACACAAACTCCACCTTAGGTCTCAGCACGACCCTTGGTCTCTATACGGGATCAGGGAAAGGAAATCCCATTATATAACTCTGGAAATGATTTGATTACAAAAGCTGCATAAAGATCTCTTTAGGAAATAGATGTATGAACGAATGTGTAATCCGGGCGTTGTGTGTGTGTCTCCAGACTTCACCCAGGCTCACGTAAGGCCTCTCTGGTGTCTGTGATAAAACCATAAGCTCGTGAACAGGGAAAAGAAACAATGCAACGCTTCTGTCCAATGGAAACATGAGCTGGATTATGTCAATACATTTTTTGCCATTTTTTTGCTGCCGACAATGTGTGTAATGGAAGGCGAGGAGTGCCACTTCAATGTAAAATCAACAGTCAATTTATTAAATTTAATAATTTTAAATAAGATTAAATATTACATTAAATTAAATTAATTAAGTTTCAGATGTACTATACTAAAACTAAAATGAAAGTTCATTAAAGCTAAATAGGAATATTAACGAAAACAAAAACTAATAAAACAACAAAATTACTAAAACTTAATTTTGAAACTGAAAATATTCATATATAAAAGCTCATTCAAAATATGAATACTATAATAGTACATACATTTGACTAAAATAACACTGTAATTGAAATATTGCATTTAAAATAATTGATCAGTTTATTATTTATTGTTACATTGTATTCTACTTGATTTGATCGGCGCCTGTAGTCGCACGTTGCGTCACCATGGCAACTGCACAACAACGGCTCAGTGACAGGAAGTGAGATCCATAGATATCCATAACAAAGAGTCAATATACGTTCTTTGTCCATAATAAGGGCTAGATGTCGGCGGAGTCTCTATCATCATCACCGGCGGCCATCTTGTCACAGGCAAGCTTTCTGGCGGGCTCTGTGGTGACTGATGTAAGATGAGTGATCGGCACGAACACAAATACTCTTATCTCGGTGAAATCTTGACGGATTTACAAACGATTTGGTTTCTTACAAACGTTATTAACGTGGCTAAAATTCTGGATGATTATTTATTGATACACTTATTATTTATAAGTATTATTCATAAGTAAGTGTCATAACTACATCTCTAACAAACCAAACCGTTTGAAAATCGGTAGAAAATTTAGCAAGTTATGGTTATTTAAAAAGTACATGCGCCATTAAAACACAATGGGTCTCATTCATGAAACATTCGTAAATATACGAGTAAATATGAGAGTGATTTGCGCGTAAAGAGACCTTCCCGAAAACTCCTCTGCTGATTCACAAATACTTCGTAAACGTCAGATGTGATAGTGAAATGTGTGTGTGTGTCGTCAATCAGTCGTAAATGGGATGCGCGTGCACGCTCATTCTCAATTACCATGAATCCCGCCCATTAAATCCGACTGACCACTATATATGGGCATCATATTATGACATGAATGCGAATGAAAAAAAAAATTCTCAGATGCAGAAATTGAAGTTTTATTATCAGAAGTTCATTCAAAACGCCACATTTTATTTTCAAGCGTACATAGTGGCGTATCGGGTCCTACGAAAAGGAAGCTTGGCAGCATATTACAGATGCAGTTAATGGAGTTTCATAAGTTAATCGAACATTCCCAGAAGTGAGAAGAAAATGGTTCGACATTAAGCTTGAGAGCAAAAAACGAATTAGTTCACTTCGGAAAAATAGTATTCAAACTGGAGAAGGACCACCATCACAGATGCTATTACTGGCTCTCATAATAAGAAAAACCGTATGTAATTCCTATATATAATATTTTTTTCAAAATGCTGTGCAAATATGTACCCGATTAAGGTGAATTAAAATGCAGCCTTAGTTATTAATGAGCAAAACGTTCGGGTGTTAAACTCACTGTTTACGCGTGGCTGGGAGCACGTGCAGATTTCGTCATTTTTTTAAAAACGTCTCGGGTTCGTTTTTTTGGTTTGACGCGCTGTCAAAAACGATCCGACCAATGAGATTGGCGCTTTTGCTCACGTGTCTGGAGCTTCTGAAGTTACAGTAAAACACAACTTGGGGGCGCTCAAACACAAAACGGTCTTGCCGAGCACACATACGTAACGGCGAAGAAGATATACGCCAAGTAGCGTCTACACTAGGTGTGCCCAACCCTGCTCCTGCCGATCGACTGTCCTGCACAGTTTATCTCAAACCCTAATTAAACACACCTGCCTTTAATTTTCAAGTGAGCCTGAAGACCTTAATTGGTTGCTTCAGATCCTGAAGACCTTAATTGGTTGCTTCAGCTGTGTTTGATTAGGGTTGGAGATGAACTGTGCAGGACAGTCGATCGGCAGGAGCAGGGTTGGGCACACCTGGTCTACACCATAGATATCCATAATAAAGGCTAGATGTCTCGTCCGCGCTGCTGGCCAAATATGGCCTTTATTATGGATATCTATGGTCTACACTGCCGGGAAGAAATAAGACGAGGAAGATGCAAGGCCAGATGAATGTAGAGCTGCTGGTCTCGTTGGTGTCGGAACATAAAGAACTAACTTATGACAAACGCGACAGCGACTACAAAATAGGACTATTTCTGTTAAGCGCCATCTAATGTCAGGGAATGAATTTGCGTGTTCACTCGGCTCATCGTCAGCGAATCTCGCTTGGGTGTGAACACAAAAAACGCGTTGAAAAACACTGACGAATAACGCGCGCCGATATTCGTCCCGGTTTTGTACGGGGCTTTACGCGTGCCGTTTTTGGCGTCGGTGTGCAAACTCACATTGTTTAGTCACGAGGCGTTAAACGTCGGCGAAAATCGCGCGCGAAATCCGTCCCGGTGTGAACAGGCCTTTAGTGGTGATTCGTTATTTATAATGATCATTTTACGTTTGAAATGATCACATATAAAAATGGAGGGTTTTCTTAGCTCAAGGAGTTTGTTGCAAGCTGAAACTCACGTTACAGACAGACAGACTTTTGTTACTCTAAAAGATGAATGCTCAGCCCTGATGCGTATGTAAAGACAGCAGAGACAGAGCCTGAGGGGATTCACACAGTTTATGAGAAATGTTTAATCACTTCACAGGGAAACGAGGACTCTCTCCGACTCACAAACTGAGCTCCATCCTCACAGACAAGTCCAGCCACGCCAGTGCCATCAGCGGGTCACACACACTCGCATCAGAGCACACAACACACTCTCTACGATCATCACTGCTGGAGCTCTTCAACACAGGCTCTTTTCAGAGGTTAACTGACTAATTATCAATTTGACTAATATTTCTTTGACCAGTGCCACAGTACGCTCACAGATAATCTGACTTTTGTAGTGAGAAATGTGTAGCATTTTAAGCTTAACAGTTAGTTAGACAACCCCCCTCAAACATTTTTTTTTAATTAAATTGAAATTTGCATTAAAACAATGATGTAAATAATAATAATATAACTACCATATTTATATTATTGCAAATATATTGCAATTATTTATTTTGCAAAACAAATCTGTATGAATACAATGGTGTAAATAATAATAATGACATAACTACACCATATTATTATTAATAATAATAATAATACATATTTTGCCATATCAATTTGCATTATTATAATGGTGTAACCCTTATTCATATTCATTTAATTATTATTGCAAATATTTTTTTATTTTGCTAAATAAATGTGTTTGAATACAATTGTGTAAATAACAACAACAATAATAATATTCATAATAATAATAATAATATAACTGTACTAAATTGTTATTATTGCAAATATTTTGCAATTATTTATTTGATCTTTTATCTGTTTATTTATTTCTATTATGCAAAATGTATACAATGGTGTAAATGATAATGATAATATAACTATACTATTAATATTATTATTATTATTGTTGTAAATATATTGTCATGATTTATTTTGCTAAACAAATTTGTATGAATACAATGGTGTAAATAATAATAATAATAATAATATTTTATCTAATTATGGATATTAATAGTAAAATATTCTTATTATATATTTATACTGTAGTCTAATTAGGCTATTTTTAGTTATAATGGTGTCAAAATCCTAAAAATTCAAAATGATCAGAGACTTAAATATGAAAATTATTAAGTTTTCTTTATGTAGCTTAAGATCTCCTGTGACAGCTTGTTTGAGTCTATATTTTCAAGAACGTATTACCCATGAGCTTTAGAAAATGGGACTCTGCAACAAGTGAATATGGTGACCTCCTAATCTGACCCCTGACCTGCTGTTGCTATGCCGACAGACGCGAGCGCTGGTCTACCTGTGCGGAGCGGTCCGGGAGCCGGTAGTTCTGGTTCTGAAGGAAGCGATACCCGTCTTTGGCCAGCCGCTGGACCATCTCCAGCCGGGAGAAGTCATCTGGAGCTCGGAGAGAGCAGACGCCCGGCTGCTGGAGAACCGGAGGCAGAGAGAACAGATACTTTAATCCACAACCCCACGACATCACACACACACACACACAGCTTCCAGATCGAGTCCAGACACGGCCGGGAACTACTGTGTGTGAACCACAGGATCCATGCTCTCCTTCATCCTGACTGTGGGAAGTTTACTCTGGAAGAAACTCTAAACGCATGTGAGAGTGTGTTTGAAAGAGAGAGAGGGGCGTGTCTGTGTGGCTCCGCCCATAAAGAGGCGTGGCTAGAGGAAGGACTGCATATACAGTACATTCAATCATACTTGGTATATAATTAATTTCCACTAGAATAAGGGATTCAAAAGTTTGAGGGTAGTAAGATTTTTTTTTATGTTTTTGAGTAATATTTGATCAAAGATACAGTAAAAGAGTAATAATGTGAAATATTTTTACTATTTAAAATAACTGTTTTCTATGTGAATATATTTTAAATGTAATTTATTCCTGTGATCAAAGCTGTATTTTCAGCATCATTACTCCAGTCTTCAGTGTCACATGATCCTTCAGAAATCACTCTAATATGATGATTTGCTGCTCAAGAAACATTTATGATTATTATCAATGTTAAAAACAGTTGTGCTGCTTCATATTTTTGTTGAAACGTTTATTTTAGGATTTTTTGATGAACAGAAATTTAATAAGAACCGCAAATATTTGAAATAGAATTATTTTGAAACATTATTAATGTCTTTGCTGTCACTTTTGATCAGTTTAATGCATCATTGCTGAATAAAATTATTAATTTATTTCAATAAAATAAATAATTACTGACCCTAAACTTATTTTATTCCACAGAATCACAAGAAAAAAGTCAGAATCACAAGAAAAAAAGTCAAAATCACAAGAAAAAAGTCAGAATCACAAGAAAAAAGTCAAAATCACAAGAAAAAAGTCAAAATCACAAGAAAAGAAGTCAGAATCACAAGAAAAAAGTCAAAATCACAGAAAAGAAGTCAGAATCACAAGAAAAAAGTAAAAATCACAAGAAAAAAGTAAAAATCACAAGAAAAGAAGTCAGAATCACAAGAAAAAAGTCAAAATCACAAGAAAAGAAGTCAGAATCACAAGGAAAAAGTCAAAATCACAAGAAAAAAGTCAGAATCATAAGAAAAGAAGTCAGAATCACAAGAAAAAAGTCAAAATCACAAGAAAAAAGTCAGAATCATAAGAAAAGAAGTCAGATTTGCAAGATGTAAACTTGTAATAAAGTGGCAAATTCTGGCAATCATGTTTGAATAGTTTTAGGCAGAAAGCAGATGTCCTGAGGAAGAACAATGGTCTTTTTGAAGCACACATCTGCACTATCACGAGCAGATAACGGCTTCCCTGAACACACCAGCGCTCCACAGCGAGGGACGCTCAGTTATCATCACAGCTATTTACTCAGCGCTGTGTTTGGATTAGCTGAAACCACGGCGTGTGTTTCCTCTGAGGTAAACCACCGTCCCACAATACCCCTGACACACAAAACCATCCCAGACCGGCACGGGCAGGACCAAAACACACACACACACACACACACGCCGCTGTGAAAACATCTCTCCCATTCAGAACAACAGAGACGGAAAAAACGCAAGCTGGCGCTCGTCCTCATGAATATGACATGATAAACTCTGCGCTCCTTTAGCCCAGTTACACTGAGGGAATCGGGAAGCTGAAATATTCATTCACAAAGATCACGTGACACACACTACCACACAGTCATTAGGGGAACAGCTACTTCAAAGAGGAAGTTTAAGATCTAACCGAGGATAATTAGTAGTGTTAGCTAAAGGAAATCATCACTGTTAGCTCTCATACTCGAAATAAACCCAGAGCCTGGAGCCTAAAACAAACACTCAGTGTTAGTGTTGCATGCACTTGTATCATTACTGAACACAGCTTTGATTTGCATTCAAGTTTTCTGACTCCAATCTTTCCTTCACTTTTCTGTGAAAATGAAAACTCAAGAGTTTATCGGAAATGCACTGCAATACTGCATGAAAGTGAAAAAACTATGCATTTAAAAACAGATCAAATGAATCAAAGAATATAATTAAACAAAAATAATAAATTGTAAACAATAATAATTACGATACACAAACAGCAATATAATAGCTGTTTCTGTGGCATTTAAACCTAAACTAATACAAATATATAATAATTCTAATATTCTAATATACAATATAATAATTAACATTAATATCTTTGCATAAACTGTAAAAAAAATGAATGCAATAATAGAAAATTAAAACACAAGGGTTTAACCGGAACAATGCATGAAAATAAAAAATATATATTGAAAAATAAAATGATAATATAATTTAATGAATTTATTGTATTCATAATTAATTATTTATTAAAATATTTTTTTCAAATAAAATAATTAAATACATTTATTAACAATACAATTATTTTTTACATAATAATTAATATGACAATAATAATAACACCCTATATATTATATATATTTATATACCCTATAAATAACTAATGCCACAAAAGAACATGAAAACAACATTACATTTAATTAATAAAATAATAATAAAACTAAATAAACTAAACTAATTGTTTTAGCATAATATTTAATATCGCAATAATCATATAATAAGTGTGTGTAAACTGTAAAGAAGTAATACAGATAGCACACGTACGTCTGCAAGATGTCTGTTAAAGATCACTACATCTGGAAAGCATCTTCTGTTTACATCTGATAGACGTCTTTAAGATGTCAGTTTAACATACATTACATCTAACCCTCTGGGGACTAAGCCCTTTTTGGTCCGTTTTCTCTATTTTTACATTTGGGCTTATAAACCATATGTAATGGAGATGGAACACTATGTGTTTGGTATCTATGGATTCAGAAGGCCCTAAGCTAACATAAGCATGCATGTAATGTGTTTAAAAAGGAAGTATGAGTGAAAAATGTACAATAAACAAGAGAATTTCAAAAACGGAAATGAGATTTTTGTAATTTATTTCTGAAAATCACACATCACACAACAATAATGAACAGTTTTTGAAAAAAATATATATTTGTCAAAACCTTTGCTTGACAGACATGTGTAATTGTTAAATAAAATGTGTAAAGAACAATGAAAAATGTAACTTTATTTACAAATACCGGTAGTCCTAGGCGTTTTTCTTAGGAATGCTTAGAATTTTCTAAGCAATGCTTTCTCCTCGTCACTCTCCAGTAATTGTTCCAGAGCTTGTTCCACCGTAAATCTTTACTGCTTGCCATCATAAAAGTGCTAAAACAATAAATAATGTTATAATTGTATGTATATAAATATATATATTATAATTGTTCTGTCTCTCTCTCATATTTCTCTGATAATCCGCTCCGTTCGCTCTCTCTCCTTCTCTCCATTTAACGCTGTTTGCGTCATATCCCTAACTATATAGTACCACCCCTTGCAAGGCTACAGAGTCCTCTGATTTGCTAGATACGTCATGGTAACCTTGCTCTGATTGGATAAGAAAAATATTTCTCCATCGGCAATTTTTCCATTGGTTGTTGTTCGCGGAATCTGCCAAACAACATCGATTTCATTGGCCCTTTACATAGTGGTATTCCTCAACAAGGAAGTGTGTATATTTACAAGCCGGGTAAGTCATCACTGTTTTCAGCGGAATCTGAGGAAGACGGTAAAAAACACCGCACCTCTCTATCATTAATAGTTTTTAAGATATTTACACATTTGTAAAAGTATGCCATTTTGGGCGGTACCGCCCAATCCGTCCCCAGAGGGTTAAAGACATCTTCTAAACGTCTATTTGACATCAGGAAACGTCCTATAGGCGTATTGCAGATGAGCAAATACGTCTTCCAGACATCAAATAGACGTCTCCGTGATGTACGTGTGCTATCAACAGCACAACATCCATCTCGTACTAGAAGAAACCGCATGAATCGCATTATAATACTTCATCACTGTAAAGTGTCAGGAAAACCCTAGCAAGCAACGGCTCGCATGGCAAAGCATGACTCCTATTGTCTTCAGCAAATGTATATTGAGTTCGAGACTACAATTTAATCTATAGAGCTGACAGACGAAACCAAAGCCGGCAGTGCGGGAGACGAGGAAGATAACGAGAGCTGTTATTACCTTGACTGTAATTATGGGCTAATGAG